>NC_091492.1:42882724-44082724 GCF_947461875.1 Haliaeetus albicilla
AAGCTGTGCTTGCGTAATGCTAAGGTTGTGACATGGGTGTGGCATAACCAGTGCAGAAATGCCATATTTCAGCAAAGGGAGGAGAAAATACACCTTCAAAATAGTCAGTTACCAGAAGAAAGTTTGGTTTGCTTTGTCTACATCTTTATGAGGATAGCTTTGTGGCTAGAGAAAAATTGTATTTGGTTTTTTTCCAAAGCTGCTATTATCTTCTGTCATTTTACTTCATGCTTATCAAATGATACCTCTTCTGTTCTTGCCAGATACAGCCTTTCACCTAAGAAATTAGTGACAACTTTCCAATCTCCCTGCTTAAATAAACATGTTTATTAAAACTTATCAAGAGTGTTTTTTCTAGCTATTTTGCTAATGTTTTAATTAAAAAAAAGTCAAGAAAAACATTGTCACACACTCATATAATTTAGATTGGAGGTCATGTAGTCCAACACCCTGCTCAGAGTAGTGCCAACTTGGATGTTGGATTGGGTTGTTCGAGGGCTGGTCAGGTTTGGAATATCTCCAGGATGGAAGTTCTACAACTTGGAAACCATTATTGTGACTTTCCCCCCACTATTATATTACTTGTGTTTCACTATTACAGTATGATTGATATATCATCCCAATACTCTACTTTTCCATAGCATCTTCCAAGAAAAAACAATGGAGGCAAGATCTGTGTGCTAGTTGAAGTGTTCACCTAATGGCCAGGTTCCCAAAATAGTCAACAAGGAAGGATCCTAAGAAGATGTTTCAAAGCAAAAGTTTAGTTTAAGTGTTCCTGTTCACATCACTTTAAGTACTGGAGCCCTATGGCAGAATGACTTCTTACATATTTAAAATTAGGCAATGTTAATATGTCCTTCAGCACCTGTGCTTAAATAAGAAAATCTAAACCAAACCAGCTATGAGAATGTGACAGCCTAATAAGAAAGATGGTGCAAAGCCAATTCCTTTAGTAGACAAGTCTGACTTTGCAGGATTTACTGAAATGGTCCTGTTCCCTTTATCTTCTACCTTTTGCTTTCCTAATAGTGCTGAACCTGTTCTTTGTGGATCAAGCAGAAGAGCTAATGCAAAGGAAATGGTGGGAGCACACAGAGGGGAGGCTGTTGCCCTCAGGGGCACAAACTTAGATGTGCTTAGCTGTATTAATTAAGCAGTTATACACCAGTACTTGGAATGGCTTCTCCCTTAAGTAATTAGTGGGTTTGAGATGGTGGTAGAATTCATAGCAATGTTTCTTCTTACAGTCAGCTTTTTTTTTTAGTTTGGCACAAGTTGTTGACTTAGGAAGTGATAACATTTGAGGTCCTTATCTGTGACTAGCAGCCATGCAAGAAGAATGCTGATGAGCGTCTCGTGAAGTGTTTTCTGAATACTGGCAGGAATAAAGCGGAATTATTAATGCTTATATTGGAACATTTTTCTCCTGTTTTTAAACTTCTCTATAAAATTCTTGAGACTCAGTGGCTTCTTCCAAACCTCATTAAATTCAATAAAAAGCTTGTTGCAGATTTTGTGAAGGTTTTTTTCCTTGGACCTAAACTACACAAAATAAGTCTACCATGTATCTTGCCTTTTAAAAAGCAAGGACATGGTCAGAAAACTCTCTCTGAAGAGTCATTCTAGAGTTGCGTAGTCTGCCTTCATAGCTTTTTGTTGTTGTTGTTTAATAAGCTTGGTAAGTATTCCTGTCAAAGGTGACTTTGTACAACTGAGCAGCTGTAAAGTTGAACTTGTTGCATGATCAAGCTGGTACGTCAAAGTAAAACTCTGTCCTTTCTGCTTCTTGTGCCATATTACCAACCTGTAAAGCTATTGGAATTGGCATTTGGCTTGTTGGTTGAGAGATACTTTAAAATAATAAAAAAAGTTGACCTCTGTTGCAGGTAACCAAATGTTGCTTTTAGAAACTCTTTTATAAAATTGTAATCCATGATTAGCTGAGGTTTTTAACAGCTGTAATCATTCATAGGGTGTTTTCTGTTAAAGCAGACCATCCTAATGTCACAGTTTTTTTTAAATAACAGCTGAATGTAGATATGAGATTTCCCTGAAGTATGTCCACCATACGAAATGTTAGAATTTCTTTTGCTTGATGCATCTCAGTTTGTACTTTTTAAACTATTTCTTTCAACTACGTTAGTCCTAAAATTACACATCCTTTTTGTGTACTGAAAGTATTTTTATTTTTTCTGTGTCATAAGCCATAAACTACAGGACACAGTAAATGCAAAATAGAGATTTTTTTTTTAATGGACCAGAATGTGAAAACTATCACTAGTTGTGGCACATCAGAGTACAAGCAAACTATTTCTAGCAGCAGGATTATGTTTATAGAAGCTAGACTTTTCCAGGCACATGCAGCATGCTATTGGGATAGCTTCCAAGTTATTGTGAAGAACAAATCTTCTGGTACACTGGATACAAAGGAGTGGTATTCCATCAGTTTGGCTGCTTGCATGCTTTAGGAATGGTTGGTTTTAGTCTGGAACTTGAATTTTAGGATTTGGATATTTTAGTATAGAACTTCGTGTCCCACCAGTCATTCAGATGCTATAGAAGACATCTGTGAATACCTGCTGAAGTGACTGCATAGGAATGAAGCAAATGAGATACTTTCTCCATATAATTTTTTTGACAAATATGTTTTTGTAACACAATACTTAAATTTATTTTTGAGGAAATAACTGTTTGTATAGCACTTGGAAAGTAAAAAAAGATAGGTCTGGGAGGAATGGTATTATATGAGCATTGCTGTTCACCTTGGCTTTTTTGCAGCTTTGTCCAAAAGTACTTAGGCAATAACCACTGTTTGGAGGTCTTCATCTGCTTTCTTGGGGGGAAAAAGCTAATTTTAGTGTAAAATTAAAAAACACTTTTGAAGATCAGTATAAAACTAATTGGAACTTCTATAAAAGAGCCTTCCTGTGGCCTCTATTGCTAAGTAATTTTATTTTTTTTATTTATTTCTGTGTACCAAAGAAGTTTAAAAAAAATTTGAACTGCTTTGTGGCCATGACTTCTGAACTGTTCCTTACCAGAAAAGAGGCCTTAACCATGTTGTCAGAGTCCAGTCGTTGAATTCCCTCTTTGGGCATATTAAGATCTCAGTAGTTACGACTCCCATAGTAGTTATACTTTTTACTTTTCTGCTTTAATTAAGACAAACTCACATAACAGTTGAGTATCTTGTATAAGTTGCTAGCTATTTAAGTGGGGTTTTTTTTTTCAAATGAAGGTTCATGTTTTAAAGTACTGTCTTTTTATTTGCAGTTGCCAATGTGAAGTATCAGAAGAGTATAGTTTGAAACTTTCTGGGACAAAGAGGACTTTTATTATCTCTCATTCTTTGGTAAGTTAATTGTATTATTTTGGTAAGACAAGCTACCTGTTGAAGGTGGATTCTACAGTTATAATTGATTACTCTCTTAATTAACTAAAGCATTTTCCAAGATGCTAGACAAAAAAAAAAAAAAAAAATCAGTATTTTACTGAGTTGGAATTTGCAACCTTTAATTATCCCCCCCTGCCCCTTCTGATTCTTAGTCGTACACAATCTTCAGACATGATTCTTCGTCTATCCTGCTCCTATTCCTGAGTAATGTGCAAATGTACATATTGTTAGCTACTTCCCCAGTAAATATTTTTGAAATTTATTCAGTTACTTCTATATGCAGTGCCAGGAAGGAGGGGAAGCCTTGCTGTCAGGGACTGAAATGTGGGAAACTAAGTATTTATCCTTATCTCAGAATAATTTCCTTCCACCTGGGAAGGGGAAGAAGTGTTTCAGTTTGTAACAGAAGCATCTTTTGCTAAAGCTGATTGCATTCTTGAATATTTCATTCTCAAATTTTCAAATGCTTCTTTGTCAAACTCTTCGCATTCCTATCTAAAACTTAAAGGGCAACTGTGAAACAGCAGGGAAATAGCTATGTTTTGAGACTGAGGGTCAAGTCAATTTGATTTTGATACTAAAATAAATGGAGTTCAGGATCTGGAGAGGGAAGGCAGGGGAACAAAGTGAAATGCTTGGGTACATCCTTTTTCCTTTTTTTCCCCTCCAATTTTTCTCTTTTCTTGTTCTAAGTCCAACTACATTTAAATGTATGTGAATTTGAATGATCCTTTATTTATATAATCTTTTTGTGTAGAATCACTGGCAGACAGATGGTTATTGCTAGTCTTAATTATGTACATAATTTAGATCAGAAGGCACATCTGAAACGAAAGGCAATTAAGATGTTCCCATATTGGCTGAACAGAGTCTGAGGTTACAACCTTTACTAATCATTTATCCTTTCAAGCAGAACATAAGGATGGAGAATTAACAAGACTAACCTCTTTTGGTGTAATTTAATATATGTGAAACTACAGTTGAAAGGGCAGCACAGTAAATTGATAACATAACCTTTTTAGGCCTCAGTCCTGACAAAAAAATTCTAACAATAAAACCAAGTTTCACTACACTGCATATAAGCTATCTACTATTTATTTGTGATCCTATTTATAAGTAGAAGCCTGAATTTGAGGGTACTTTTTATGAAGATGTTTTCTTGGTCAGTTATCTAAGCTGTATTTGAACATTTCCATTTCATTTCTGGGAAATGGTTTTTACTGTCATGGAAGAGCTGATTATTTGCCAGCTGCAGTTAAACAAAACGAGAATTCTGATTACATTCTGCAACTAATAAAAAAAAAAAATGGTGTGAGTCAACTTGAGAATAGATTTCTTCAGCCAGTATGTGCTAGTCTCACTTGGTATCAAGCTGTCCTTCAGAGTAGCACGGTGTGTTAATTATCATGGGTAAAATTCAACAGAGCGGCTTGTTGGAGTTGACGACATGAAGAATGTTCTTGTTCTCACTTTAAGGCAGTGGTCTTAAAGTGAGGGTCAGAAATCCCCTTACTAGGTGTCACACAAACACTGTGATTCTTTTTCTAGTCGCATGATTAACCTGGAAGAGTTTGCTAAACACATGAATGGAAATGGATTAGAAAGCTTTGATATAGAAAGAAATAGATTGAAAGTGTGGTTTCAGAGTTAATTCATATGATCTCAGTATGGGCTGCTACTGAGAGTAGCACGTGGTCCCTGTTGCTGGTCCCAGTGGTGTATTTCCTTTCCCTTGTGCTTATTCCAGTGATCATGAAGGGAGTGGGATCAGCTTGTTGACATGATGGGAATTGAATTTTGTTCAGTATATTCACTGTCCATCAGATCAGTGAACTTCATTCTAACAACTCAATGTTTCTTGCTATTTTTGCCAGCAATTTTTAGAAGTACTTTTGTGGTGTGGCGGTTAAGTTGGTGAAGCGTTTCACTAATACCTAGAAGCAGTGTAAGCATGCAAACTATTTGTTTTAGAACTAGTCTTATAAGTTCTTGTACCATTTGTCTTGGCAACATCACAGTTTGTATTTGACAATCCTGATTAAAACTGAAACCACCCTTTTTTTTCACACAGCTTTCCCAAAATTCACTTTAAAAAGGAAGGTTCTCACATTCATGTAAAAAGCACGCTGTTATAATAGAAGCTGCAAAATGAATGCAGCAATTAGAATAAGAAACTTGTTCGGCAGTAATTTGGATAGACTCTGCTGATGGTTTATGCTGGATTTTAGGAGCACAGCTGTAAAATTTTAAAAGACCTAATTTTCTAAGCTAATACTGTTTTTATTAATATGTAAATGGTTATATAGTAAACTTTAAAAATAAATATATCTAATCTGAAGTATAAAAGAACAATTTTGTTACAGCACAATGCCTAATATTAAAACTTTTCATCAGTGATACTAAGCATGTTTGAAATTTGTAAGAAAGCTCATCTTTTTAATTAGGTCGGTGTTTCTTTGATAATTATGCTTGAAGTTGAAGGAATTTTCTGAAATAGCAAGGTATTTTTTTATATTCAGAAGGCTTTACTATTAATGTTTGTTCGAGTTGTACATAAATTGTCTAGATGAATTGATCTGGAAATGTTTCGTCTTAATGGCTTTAACAGTGGCTGCTATTCTGGAAGAGCAGAATTGGCACTGGTGAAGAGGTAGCTGGTTGCAGAAGGCAGTTGTGCCAGCAGCCTGCCTCCAGCAGCCTGCAGGAATGGTAACTTGAGATGTTCTCCTCAAAAATGTTTGCATAAATATGCCTTAACTCTTCATCGCTCTTCTGGCTGGCTGTAGACCTGACAGCTGAATGTGTGAGCTTAGCATTTTTTTAAGGATGGAGAAGTGGATTTGTGTAAACTTTACAGTTTTTAAACCCATCTTCTCTTGAATCATTAGTCTTCATTATATCAGGATCTACTGCAAAGTTAATCCAGTCTGCACCTTTCTTGATGGATAAGTTGTAAGATAGAGGTTGATTGGACAAATAAGCCTGTTGCTTAGCCAGTGATCATTTTAAATTTGATTGAGCAGGAGGCTCATTTTTTAAAATATCGTAGATCAAGGAGAATAGTGCATCCTGTAATCTGAAAAACATACAGTGAGAACCAAAGGTTAGAAGCTGAAACCAGATGCATTTGAGAGAACTGCTGAACCCCTCCTTTCTTAGTATCTTCAAGTCAAGAGCAGACGTGGTTTTGGAAGATAAGTATACCCAAACACAGTGTACGTAAAATACCAAGTCGTGCTGGAATCAAGCACAAGCTCTTGTTTTGAATACAAGAGCTGGAATTTTATGGCCTCTGATATATTAAAGATCAAACCTGATGAATTTATAGCCTTTTTAGCTTTAATTATTGTGATTCTTTGAATCTCACCAGTTACAGCATGGATTATGTATGAACCATCTTTCTTCTCCTGCTTCTTCTGAAACAAAAATGTTAACTAATTCTGCCTTTTTACAACCAATATTAACAATAATGCTATCTTCATCTTGCTGTTGGGAGGTAGCATTTCTAGATTTCCTTTGTTTCTGATAACTTAAAAGAATGTTCCTACTCTCATTTGTTCTTACGGGCGTGGAAATTTCTGTGCTGTTTTTTAGTTTTTCCTTATGAGTTTCTGTAGTTGATGGATTTGGAATTCCATCAAGTCGTCTAGCTTTTTTTTCTTGTTTGTTTAAAATTGGGATGTTATATCTACTTTTTACATTCATTCCAGCTCGATTCTGCTCATAATTTCCTCCTTTATATATATACACATGCACATGTCCTTCTGTGAGCTGTGCAATTTTGAGCCAACTTGCAAGCTTTTATATGATGTTTTTCCCCTACTCTGGGGACATAAAAGCATTTTGTTTATTGTGACGTTCCTATTTAACAGAGGTTTTGGGTACATTGTAAAGCTTTCTTCTCATTGATTGCTTTTAGACAGTGGGGTTTTTAGTTTCAGAATATGTGTATTTGCTCCTTTTCCCTTTGCAAATATTCTGTACAATATACAGGATGTAGTTAGTGCTTCCTGCAGTCGTGGTGTGCTTGTGAGCTGATGGATTTGAAGTGGTTTTCTGTCAACCACAACACTGATAATTTGAAATATAAGTAAGGTGGCACGAACTGAGAACTGACTGAACTTGACTGACATATTTTGGTTGTACCTTTTATGTGCTGTAGACTGCAAACCCCATAAAATATCTGAACGAATCCTTTTTTTTAAAAAAAAGGGAAGAATGTACCTGAATTTAAAAAATTTACTATAAGATAAATCTCAAAATCAGATTGTAACTCCTGTATTCACTTTCATCATTAGTTCCAAATAGGGTCAGTTGCATAAACTTTAAGACTGTATGCTCTTTAATATTTCCAGAAGATTTGCAGATGATAAAAGATTGGGGGATTGTTAGATAGTAGAGAGAGCAAGTTGCTAGTGTATAGTGATCTGGAGCTCTTGGAAAGGCAGGTGCAAGAAAATGGATATTTTGATACATCCATGGATGTAGAAAATGAGTCATAACTATAAAATGAGGAATTGTATCCCTATATGAATTTCAATTAATATGCTGTAGTTGAAACAAGAGTACTTCAGGAGGATCCGACAACTTGTGTTACCTAAGAGATCCAACTAAATGATCACAATGATCCCTTTGGTTTTATAACCTATGTATTTGTGAATCACCATCTGCAAGTGACTTAGGAGAAAATTCACAGTGATTTAGAAAGATGAACATGTTTTAATTTAAATTATATAAACATTGGTCTAATTGTTGCATTCAGAGGGGTATTCTCCCAGCAGTACATTCAAAGATGATTTTTCAGAATGAACAGAAGGAGCCAGACACATTTTGAAACAATTTTGTCTCTCAGGAGAGCTAGTTTATATGGATTTAATCTTTTCATAATTACTGTTTGCTTGCAATGTTCTAATAGCTGAATTCTCAGTCTTTAAAAGTTAATTTGTATTTATTTGCCAAAAGAAAATGAATTTAATTTCATCATTCTACTTTTCTGGTTTTCTAGATTTTAATAAGTGAAGGGGAGCTTCAAAGTATTGTGAGTACAGACGAGGATTTCTCCTCCTATCCAGGGCCTGTCATGGTAAGCAAAAGGGGTTTGTAGGGTCTCTTACAAAGCAGAATAGGCTAAAATCTGAAAAACATTAGAGAACTAATGTTTACATGTGGGATTGTTGAATTTTTAAGTGTAGTACTAGACTAGCCTAGGCTGATGCTTTTTTCCTAATACTTTTACAAGTCTGGGGTTTTTTTATTTATTTTATTATTCAGGCTGCAGGACAGAAACCTGTTTCTAATATACTTAGTTGTTTGAGTGCTTGTCTTTGTAAGTTTAATAACTTTAGTAAGTTACTGATACCTGAATTCTCAAACTAGATGAAATGTTTAGAGCTTTTCATTGGTTGTCAATAGCTTGCTATGTGGTGAAGGTGGCAGCAAGTGGGAGTGCTGAAGTTAACTGTAACACTTTGTTTCTCAGGATGAAGAGACTCAGCACAGCCTTGAATGCATCCAGGCTAATCAGATTTTTCCCAGGAAGCAGCTGATCCGAGAGGATGAGAACCTTCAGGTAATCACCACACTGCTCCTTGCCAGTTAAGATCACAATATGTCTAGTTGACCTGTGTATTCTCTGGCCTCTCACATAGAACTTTTGTTCGCAGTTGAGCACAGTAACAGGAGAAACACATTTTCTTTTTAAATACTCATGTACTGTTGGTAGGACAAAGAACTTGTGCATTAGATTACAGGAGATTCCTTAGAGTGTCTGAAAAATATAGCCATTACTTGTGTAGTAATTTCAAGTGCTAGGTGTTATTCCATAGTTTAGAACTCTCTGTTTTTAAAAAAAATAAGACTAAGCCAGTTAAACACTACCATTACTTCCTGTTAATGAGAAGCTAAAAGTCTTATGTTGCACAAAATGGGTATTTTTGGTTTCTTAAATTTCCAGAGTTCCTTTTGAAATCAATTTAGTTCAAATGATTTATCCACATAGACACTCTTGTATCAACTGAAGTAGTTTGTTTCATTTTAATAGAAAATATTTTTAATTCATTTAAGCTGATATGAAACCCAATTATTTTCAAGTTGAGCATTTACACTTTTCACCCAGCTCAGCTAAATTGGCCTTAAGTCACGTTTTTAATTAAAACAGTTGCAATTTTTATGTGCAGTGTAATATGACTGCTGGTTTTCTGACTTTATAAAACAGCAGCATGTTGTGCATTTTCATATTTGCAGTGAGATATATGAAGCAAAAAGCATGATTTGTCCAACTGACTTCAGCTGTGTAGCAGTTAAGTGTTGGATCTAAGCTGGTTACATGAGCTTGCTTAGTGAATATTGGGGACCAATAGCGTAGAATATAATTCATCTTGTATGTTTTGGCTGCTTTAGGATGAATGCAATAACATTATGGAAATGCCACTCTCCATTAGGTAAGGAGCAAGAGTGTAAATCAAGGGGTTGGTCAGACTTCCTGCCAAAACGTGAGGATATTTTGCTCAGATTTTTCATAAAAATTCATTTTTTTTTTTCTCTGACCAAGGACTTACCACTCAGGAAAATGAAGAGAAAATGAGGAATCATTTTAAAAGAAGGCTACAATTAACCTCTGAACCAACCTTACCCAAGACTTTCCTCCTTAGCAGTAATAGCTAGGCTGAATTCTCCGCAGTGTTTCATTTTGATTTTTAGGATCATTGGTATTTGAATGTATGCTTACAGGAGGTACATATTTTTGGTAAATAGTTTCTGAAAGATTTTTTCTTCCCATTCTGAAGGTCCCATTCATTGAACTTCATGGTGAGAGTACGGAGTATGTAGGACGAGCAGAGGATGCCATCATTGCACTTTCTAATTACAGGCTTCACATCAAATTCAAGGAGTCTGTTGTGAATGTAAGTATTATTCATGCTGCTATGGTAATACAGGTATTCTGAACTCAATCCAAATAAGAGAATTTAGGATAAAAGTACAGTGATCCTGCCTTTTAAGGTTAGTGCTAATGAAAAATCTCTTTATGATGTTCAAATCACATTTTTCAGGGAGAACAGATATGTATTTAGGCATCAAAAGGTGACTCAGCACCTCTGAAAATCAGGCTTCGTACAGAAACTTTGCATTGTTCAACTTTATGTTCTCTTTACAGCTGGCTGTGTTAGCCGTTTGTTCTCCCTGAGCTCTGTGTATACTCAGTAGAGAAATAAAAGGTCTTCCAAAGGGCTGTTTGGAGCACCTAAGCTAGGTTCGAGCCTTGCTTGGAGCTTCAAAAGGTGGAAGTAGGTCCAGCTTTTGAAGTTACATTCCTGAAGTTGGATAGTATGAGTACAGTCATTGACATAAGAGATCTGTGAATTGGACCTCATCTTCAGATGCCTATGCATTTCTTTAAGAGCTTTACTTTAAGTATGCATTCTTCAAAATTGTTACATATCCAGTTACTTGTGATCATAGACATAAATGGGCATTGTACAGTCCTTTGCAGTAGTATAATGCTGACATATACTAGTCTTACTAGTTGTAATACCGTTTCTGAACCACACAGAATTTGATAGGACATTATACATGGCACAGAAATATTTTTTGTGGATATTTGTAATGAAATCAGTAAAATAAAATCCAAAGAATTGAGGTGTTTTGTTTTGGTTTTTTTTCTCCTGGTGATGTTTTTTTTTACCAATCTCCTTATTTCAAGACAAGTCCTGACCCTGGCTAGTTGTTCATAGTTGCCTCATGTCAGTCACAAATCCTGAGCTATGCAGTGGTGAGTTAAGAGTAAACCACGAAGACTGCATGTTATTCCAAAGCTGAAAAAAGCAAGGGAAACATAAGAACTGACAAGTGTCCAAACACATATGTGACTGAGACACATGTGATACAGTGGTCTGGAACATCAGCGAGATCTCCTGTGCACCCGATTTAATTGTTTTTTTATTGTTTTGTGCCAGAACTGAATTATTAACTGTGTAATACTAACTGAAACACAGTCTTTACTGGTTTATGTTGTCTCTAATCATATAGCTATTTTATCTACGGACTTTGAAATATGCCTGTGTCATAGTTATCATTAATCACTGTAAGTACTACTTTAGTTCATGAATTATCAAGGTAGTAGGCTGAATAGGCATGTCTGCTAGGCTGGTGAACATCTGTGTGCAGCATTAAAGTACTAAAATTCATGATGATGTGGGGTTTTTCAGCAAATAAGGGTATTATTTCTGAACATGGCAATTACTCAAAATGATGGCAAAAAAATTTATGATGACAAAAATTTAATTGGCAATTTAAGGGCAATTATCTTCCACTGCTGACCATACAAAAGAGATGATACAAGTATGTGCATATGCAGAGGTAGCATAACTTTACTCTTCACTTCTGTTATTCTGTAGTCAATTCTGAAGTATAATTTGAGACTTAAAAGTTAAGCTGTAGGTGCCACCATGCATCAGAATGGTAGCCAAGGGTCAGGTAGGTGCGGGGATGCCTCAAGTGCAGTCCAGCCAGATGCATCTCTACATGCTGCTGGCAGCAGAGAGAAGATGCGTTACGAGGCATGTGTTTTATAGGACTCCGTTGATGGTTTGTGATGAATTCTAGGTCTGAATTCTGCCAAGGGACCTGCTACAATAAATCTATATTGTATTACTTTTAGATTTTTTTTAATTCAGACTCTGAATGTTGTATGAAATTGGCAACTAGAATTGACGAAGCAAAGAACTGAATATTTAAAAACAAGGAGCTGAGACATGAGAAACAGGAATAGCCCTAGAAACCAAGAGTTTCTCCTCAGGAATGCCAGGAAATTAGAGAGTTACTTTATTAGAGAAGCCACTAATGCATGTACTGCACTTACTGTCATCTCTGTCCTTAGGATAATTGAGGATATTCATTTTCAAGAATTTTCAATTTAATATTTTTGAGCAGTAACAAAAATTGATGTTTTCTTAAGTAATATCCTTTGTGTTCGGGAAAGAGTCTGTAAAAGTTTGTCAATATTATAATATTAATTTTGCTTCCCTAACTTTTATATCCAGTATTCTGCCCTCTCACTTCATCTGATATCTCCAAGGTTGTTCGTCCTGCTTCATATGTCATCATTAACCAGAAAGATTCAATTAGGTAGTGTATGAGGTCGAGCAGAATATAGATTAGTCTTCTGTAACCATATACGATCATCACTAATAACTTAGTATGAACTCTACTGTCATCTAAGGCAGACAGGATTTTGAATACCTGTAGGCATAAAAGATACTTGGATTAATTAGGAATCATACTTAAATTGTTAAATTTTGCAGTAATAATCACTTTGGTTATTGATGGTTAACTTTATTGAGCAGATGGTGATTTTCTAAATTAAATTTTCACTGAGTACTTTTTGATAGTGTTCATCTTGATTCTTTCCTACTGTTTTTGTGTTGCTAGAGCTGTTCAGAAACCACCTGTAAGAGGACCTTTTAAAAAATGTATAAATGTTCACTAATGTTAGGAGTTGTGGGTTTTTTATTTGTAATGATTTTCATAAGAATTGCTATCCTGACAAAGGCCAGCCACACTAACAACCTTGTCACCTCAGCAGGGAGAAGTACTTCTGTGTGAGAAAGAGGTTTCTTAGCAAATATCTGTTATAGTACTTGTAAAAAGAATTCCCTGTGTCTGAATGTGCAGCTGTTCGTGCAAGCATCTCCTCTTGAAGTAGGTAGGATATTCTCATGGTAGAAATGGTCCTCCAAAGAAAGCAGTATGCATGTCAACTACTTGCCCCTTAGTAAGGGCAACTTAATGAAGGAAATGGAATCCAGTTAAAAATGGATTCCTGTCTTTGGGGTGTTTTTTACCTCACTGTTCTCTTTTTGTTTACAATTCAATAGACTGTCTCTCAAAATGATGCTTGTGAAACCTCAGTAAGTAGCACAATGCTGCCAGATCACTTGCTGCACCTGTGCTTCATAAGAAATACATTTGGAAGTTGATAATGCTCAGATTACAACACTGCAGAAAATGGCTGTATGCATAAATCTTTGCCACGGACAATTTCCTAGATCAGCGTAGTAATAGGAACATGGTGTTCTAAATGCAAAAACAAAAGATCCAGTAGACTGTGCATAAATTGGAGGGATTATGACATTCAAAAGTGTTGACTTATATTTATCCATGGGATAAAAATACAGACTCAACAGTGATCTCTCAGTGGACATGGGAAGTTTGGTTCCCAGGCTGATCTCTATTGATTGACTTAAGAAAATTTCAAACTTTGCAGCTGGTAAGTGTTTCTGTCTAATCATTTTCTCCCTGTAACCTAATTGCCTTTATGGGAGAATTAAAATTTGAGTGTAGTTTATGAAACCATGAACTTGTATGTAGCCTCTTTCAAATAGTAGATTTTGGACACAGTGGAAAAAGTCATACTGGCGAGACAAGGGAAACGTTCAGTCTTGGTGATTGAGTTTTTAGTATGAGCTTTCCTTTGCTTGGCCTTTAATGGGAAAATGGTTGGTTTGGTATCTTCCTTACATATGTAGTGCAGTTGTGGTTCATCTGTGCTGAACAGGAGCTTAGTCCTTGTTTTGTTCTCAGGCCCTGATCCTTTGATTGTTCACACTGAATGCATGTCAATTGTGAAAGCAGGGGGGGGACTGAATGATTGCCTCCAAGACAGAACTTAAGTCTAATTAGTTGTAATTAAAAGCAAATTTGCTTCAGGTACTGCTTGTAGGTTATATGAACAAGATCACACCTGGAGGGATTTGACTCCCTCCACCTGGGAGAGTCCTGGAAGATCTTCTGAGCTAACCTTGCATCCTCAGTTCCTCCATATGTCATATTATACCATGCTTCAGGACATACAGCATGTAGCTGTAGCCTCGTGCTTTTTAAAGTAACCAGTCTGTAACATAGCCCTGATGTTATTTCAGGCTTTGAACTGGGAAAACAAGAAGAAAGTACTAATTACAGCTTATGGCCCCTGGGTGCCACCTGGTATCCTGGGGAGACTCAGGCCAAATGGTGTATACAGAGTAGAGTATATAGCATAGTCACTCATGAAGGGACTGGCTTATAGCAGCCTGGCCATGGTCAGCTGCATACCAGTTGGCGTTGTGGTCAAGGATTGAGCCATGGAGTGGGTTGTTTCAGCAGTGTAAATATAGCTTGTGCTTTTTCTAACCACGAAGGTATATTTATCTAAATATATCCTGTACTGCTGTTAGATAACAGACATTTCCAGTAATTAAAGTAATTAAAAAGAAAAAAATTTCAAAAAGAAAAAGTTTTGAGTTGTAGAATGTTGCTGTTGTTTACAATGAGGTAATTTTAAAGGAGATGGTCAAGAGACAGATACTACAAGAGTACAATGCTCTAGTACTCTCTATAATGCGTTATGATTGGCCTTGGATAACAATGCATGTTTTTTCTTCTAAAAGCAAAAATGATTGCTTCTCCACTGCTTTATTTCAATAGCCATTATTATATGGTGAAGTGCCTGCACATAGAATTGATGGCTCTTTCAGTAGTAAGCTAACTGCACTGGGTGTCTGACTTGCCACATGCATCAACCTGAAAAACATAATGAAAATGGAAGGTTATCAGTGGGGAAGAATGGGGAATGAAGGCAGATAATTTTACAGAATTTTACTGGGAGGAGAATAATGGAGAGGAAGGAGATTGAAAATACAAGAGGATCAGAGGACAGATTTTTATGACCGGAAAAGAAAATTAAAAAGATTGATATGAAGGTTGCCCTGAATAAAAAACTGGCAGATTCTAAGGAAATAGATGGTGAGCTGCATGTAGACTGTCAAGAGAAAAAAAAAAAAAGCTGTCGAGCAGAGGGCAAATTGAAAGGTCATAGAACAAAGAGTGACTTTGAAAGAAGGAAATTAAAAATAATGCAAGAGTAGAAGAATACTTAGTATGTCATTGGAGTGCAGACAGGAGGAAGAGGAGCCAGAACCAGACTGCTAAGAGGAGGGAGTAAGGTGAAGAACGGCTTAAATGAGGATGGACCTGGGAAAAAATGCAATAAAAGAGGGCTTGAAAAGAAATAATTAACAGACAAAGCAGCATTTGACTAAAAAAGCAAGTCTTCTAGAGTCTTTACTCATTTAGTTGGGGAAGGGTACCTTACTTTCCATGTTGGTGCCATGTAAGTCAATGCTAGATTTAAGTAATGTATGGTGTGTATGTGAGGCTGTCCAGTGGGGAAGAAAGAATGGAAGATTGTGGAGTCTGAGGTTTGTTCCAGTACCTTAAATTTATTAGACAAAACTATCACAACAATTTATCTACCTTGCAGACTAGAATCAAGTAGGAGAAGGGGTGGAAGAAATTAGCAGTTAAAAAGATTAACTTTAGCAGATTTTACAGATCTTGTCTGTAATGCTTGTAAATACTCTGTTACATTGGTATCTATCAGCATCTTCACTGTACTTACTCTCTGCAGGTGACTCTGCAGTCAGTTTGAGCTTAAGTATGGCAAATAAAGGGGAGGCTTATCTCACAGGAGGGAGTCCTCATTTCACGTGCCCCTTCATGTTGCTAGTTACATAATTTATATTAGACTATCACACATCTTAAAACAGCAATAATACTGAAAGCATGGACCAAAATTCAAGTTCCAGCTTTATTTGAATACCCAAACTGCTGGGCTGTTAAGTCAGACACCAACTTGTGTAGTCTCCATGTGCATGAATTTTTTGTTCTTCAATGGCCCAGTTACAACAAAAGGAACAAAGAATAACTTACCTGTACCAGCCTTGCTGGTCATGGGAGATGAAGGTTAGTACTTTCTCCAGCTAAGAAGAGTCCAGCACTGCTTCTTGGTTGTGGTCTGGCAAGGGCAAGGATAAAGAGTGAGTAATAAGGCAATACCTGCCTGTTGTATTTTGGGGAGTGTGAGCTCTGGGCTATTATTTGAACTTTTGCATTTAGAAGAGGACTCTGGACTCTGACTTTTGAGTTGGCAGGGAGACATGAGGTGCAGCTGTGGACTGTGTGCCTGCCTTCCCAAAAGACATGAGAGTTTTGATCACTCCTGGGGCACAGCATTTACCATTAGCTTTTGCTAGGCATCTTCATGCTCAGAGTAAGTTTTCTTGTGGTTCGTGTTTCTGGGACATCTCTTTCCCTTGCCTACTGTTTTTAGTTCTATTTCCTTTTTTCAGTTCACTGAAATGAGGTACTTTTTAAGCTTTGTGGTGCGTGACTAGAAGCTGTCTTGATTTCTCACCCCCGGATCCTTGATTGGAGGTGACCTTCAATGACTTGCTCAGAGTCATATGGAAAGGCACTGGCAGAGCAGGGTGTTACAGCCACATCTTGTAAACCCCAGGCCAGAACTTAAACTGCTGGATCATACTCCTCTGATGGCAAAAACGATAACAGAGTATTTGAATGTTTCGCTGATAGCCTTTGTATTGAAGGATCTTGATGGCAGAGGTTTTGTTGCTTTGTGTAATGTTCAATATAATCTCATAAACAATTCAGTTTTACACTTTGTGTTTATTATCGGTATTAGCTAAATTCTCTGTGCCTGGAATTTAGACATTTATGTATGAGATAGTTGAATACTAACTTTTATTCGTTTAAGACAATGTACATTTGTCTGTCTTGGGTAAAGGTCCAAAAATATTAATGAAAACTAATATTTTCATCTGGTGGTTTCTTCTTATCTTTAAAGGTACTTGCATGTACTTAACATGTTTTGCCTGATCAAGCTTCTGCTAATTACATGTGCCATAAAACATAAGTGCATATAGCTACACCTTTAATAATGAATGATTCAGCATTATTACTCTAAATATGGCTGCTTTGATCATGAGTGTTGATCTAAACAGGCCAAATGGTTTTTCCCTGAAGAGGAAATACGGGATATTTCCATGTAATGAGCATCTAGACTGCAGCAGTTTGTTAGGGGAATCTTGCTTCCCAGGTCATTTTTGACACCAACAGCTAAAATTGTATTCCCAAGATCCCTGAATTTGGACCTATAAGAGAGAAAGATGCTTCCATGAAAGAGGAGCTTGTGGGCTTCTGCTGCTTTTCCTGCCTTCACTTTTGTCACCAGTGCTGCAGTCTTCTCAGCTGTTTTCATGTGAGCCCTCAAGGGTTTTGGACTGTACAGCAATGGAGCTGAAACTACTGATACATGGTACCATACTTCAGAGCTGTTGAAGTAGTTATACTTAGTTTTTGTTGGGTTTCTCTCTCTTTTCAGATTCTACATGGTCCTGTAATAAATCCTTGTGAGATATGCAAAGAAATTACAGTGTTAGTGCTGTTTGAAATAAAATTATATAATCTTTTTAATTGCAGGTTCCATTGCAGCTTATAGAAAGTGTGGAGTGCCGTGATATATTTCAACTTCATTTGACTTGCAAAGACTGCAAGGTTATAAGGTAGGAATAGGGTGAATGTTTAATGGGGGGGTAACTTTGCTTTCCACATGCTGTGGACAGCTGTGACATTTTAAGGAGATGTTTTTTCTTATTGGACTTGCTTTTCTTCAAAAGATTTTCTTTTGTCTGATTTTGCATATGATAGCTGGGCATTTTGGTAAAGAGGATGGGAGCAGGAGGGTCCGCATTTTTGCTTGCTGTGATACAGTATAGCAGCAAATCTTGGTATGACCCTAAGTGGCTGATCTTGATTTTATTCTGAAATTAGTTTTAGTCTCACTGCGTTTTCCCTGCCTTACAATCAGTTATAGTGTATTGCTTCAATTAGTTATAAGGTACAGAACTAGATAAAACCACTGAAATACATGCTTCTTGGAAAAGTGTTTAATCAAGACTTGGGGTTTTGAAGGTTACGGTATGGGCTTGTTCAGTTCTACATGAAACCTTCAGTCTGGATAGCATCAGCCACCCTGCGTTTTTAACAGCTGTGAGGGTACAGTTGGTATCCTTAAGACATAGTAGCCTATTGGAAAAGTGAGGGAATAAGGTAAAGCCAGGTCTGCAACCTACTCTGTAACCCAGTAAAGTAGATAGCATCATGTAGAAGGGAGTATTTATTTGTCTGTCCTTCAGCAAACTTCAGAGTCTGCCCAAGAAGTATTTGAGCTACTGAGCCTGAGCTACAGCTATTTCTTACTTTGCTGCTGCAGAAATAAATTTTGATCTATAAACTTTAATTAACAAGAAAGGAACATTTCTTTTTGATTAAATGTTTGCTGGGAGTACCTTTTGTATAATGAAATGAGCTCCAGTCATATCTGAGCACTTGGAATGTTTAACAGGCCAGCTGCTTCCTGAAATGCTGTATTTTGATGAGGACTGATTTTACTTTAGAGGTAATATTTAGTTTAATTTGAATTAAATATTTAACTTCCTCTTAACTTGTAGCTCTTGACATTTGAAAAAGTCACCCTTCCGCTCTACATTAATTTGTTATTTCTCTTCAATTGTAGAATGAATACATATTATTTGTATTTATGCCCGCCCTTATGAATTTCCCTTCAAAATTGCATGTCCAGGAATCAGTACTTGGTGCACTGGCCGTTGGAAGAGCATGAAGTATGGGGCTGAGATACCAGATTTAGAACATGTTCATGTTCTTTTTCATGAACAAAGTAGTTTGTGTTTTGAGTAATAGGGCTCAAGTGAAGGTAGTTTTTGTTATTTGTAACACTAACTTTAAAAGAATTTAGAAAGAAAATGGGGTCTTTAGGGTGAGATGTATCTTGTCTGACAATGGATATCTAATAGAGAATTATCCAGTCTAAGCTAGTAGTCTCGGCTTGCTTTATAGTCAGTGATGATGGGAAATAAACACCTCCAGGCTGCAGTTCCTTGCAGCTATTTAGACATGTTTCATGAGTTGGACATGTCTTTTTTCCTTCCACTGACTGACTTTTAGATATTTGCAAGTAAGGGTAATAAATGCTGCCCTTAGAGAATGCAGATGCTATCATTAACCACTAATGCAGTAGAATAGACTGAGCTGAATGTAAATACTTGGTGAATATTTTATAACTATAAAATCTTGAAGAAATCTGTCAGAGCAAAATAAATCACTGATCTTATTTCCACCTTTTTATTCTAAAGGGTCTAGGAATCCTCTTTGAAAAGACAAGCTAATGTAATTTTAATATACTGCTTTGAAGATTAGTTTCTCCTGTGCAGGGAATATTCTCACTAGTTGTTGTCATTAGTCTGTAATGTTAGGCAAAGCTTAGTTTCAAAAACGTTGTTTGTGCTTCCCACCAAGGCCAGAAAGAGAATCTTAGCGTGTGAGATAGGGGAATAACGTAAGATTTCAGATACTGGAGTTTGTCCACACTATTCTCTAAGTATATTAATCAAATGGATATTTCTCCTATGTCTGATGAAAAATGTGTTCTTGTTTATGGGAGTATGATGCATAGATTATAATGTGTGTGATGGTTTTGTGAGTTTCTGTCTGAGACTGCTAGTCAGCAAGTTGCTGTAACACATTCCTGTCTTTGTGTGAAAGCTGCAGACTGAACTCAGTGATATTGTCCTAGGTTTTATAGTAAACATATGCATAAATGTCTCCCTCATTCATGGCCAGTAGGGCATACTGCTGGTTTATTCACAATTACAGAACACCGCTTTCCTGCTTACAGTTTATTTTGACTTCCGAAGTGTGTATTTCTTTACTAATATCCAAAGGTTTCATTTTTACTATCCATTAGAATGTACATAGAAGCAGAACTAAGTTATCAATAAGATGTTTGTTCTTACTTTTTGGTTTCACAGGTGTTTTCATAGTCAGCCTGTCAGATCTTACAGTCTGGAATCTTCTACTGAAAATTAATAGATAAATGTTTGTTTCTGGGACAGGTGTCAGTTTTCTACTTTTGAGCAGTGTCAAGATTGGCTTAAGCGACTGAACAATGCCATCCGCCCTCCTTCAAAGATAGAAGACCTTTTCTCATTTGCCTATCACGCTTGGTGTATGGAGGTATATGCTAGTGAAAAGGAACAGCACGGGGATTTGTGTCGGCCAGGTATGTGGCAATACTTTGGGGATCATCACAAATGCATTGACTAGTAACTGCCTTTTTGCTGAAATCCAGAACTTTCAAAAAAAGTTAAACAAATTCAGCCTGTGCTGTTGTAAACTGAACCTGGAGAATTCTCGTATGGACTTTTTTTGTACGTAGGTTCTTGCAGTTCTTCACTAGCTGGTGACTATACAGTATGCGGTAATTATGTAGGTATAGTATACCTTCACTTACAGTGAGGTGTCCTTTAATGGCTTGCATGTCTGCCGCACAGTCTGAGTTTTGTTCTGTTGGAACAAAGGAGAGGTTAGCTCCTACTATAGCTACTTTGGGATCAATATGCAAAGCAGTACCTGAATATCCTGAGGAAATTATTGCAGTGGATTTGATTTAGTTAGTAGTGTGTAATACTAATAACGTTTTGTTCACCATGGCAGCAACTTTCAATCCAAAACGTTTTATATTGATTGTGCCCACATTTTTTGTAATTGCCTGGAGCAGTGGTCTTCAACGTGTATGTTGAGGAGCAGGATGTGAAGGGGAAGGAAGTCTGTGAGCTGCTCCTGAGGTTCATTCACAGCTGCAAGACAGGAACCTATTTTAGTGAAATACCATCCTTGCTGGACAGTTTTAGAAGCCCACAAGTAAATAAAAGCTAAAATTGGGATGCTGGTGCTTACAGCACTTGTTTGAATATAAGGAAATCTGAGTTCCAGGCCCTCTCCAATCTGAGGGCTCTCTTTGCTTGCAATTCGCATATCTGAGAGAGGTGTCCCAGTTATCAGGTTGAGGAATGTTAGTGTGATTCTATCCTTATTACTGAAGCTGCTCTGGGGCTGAACAAAGACTATAATCTCTTTGGTGCCTGAGGAAGAGCAGTTAACAGGTAGTACACAAGTGGGAGGAGGTGCTCCTTTGGTTCTGGTTCCTGTTTGTGCACTTTACACGCTTCATGTTAGCAGGTAGTGAAGAAAAGGCAAAAAAAATCCTCAGAGCAGAATTTAAACTCAGGTCTTTTTCCCTCCTAATTAAATTCAGGAACTTGAAGATAGCAGATGTGGAGATGGCTTGCTAAGTCTCCTTGTAGTCCTCATTAAAACAGGCGGGCTTCAACCTAACACTAGGTTAGGATAGGAAGCAGCATTTACCTTTTTATTAACTTTTAGCAGTCAAATTTTTTTTCTTGTAGGTGAGTCTATTAAATCATTTTCTTTAACTTAGTAACTTTTTCTTCCCTGTAGCTTGCTTATTTCTGGAGGTAGATATTCTCTAAGAGCTGACTTATAGTTGAAATAAATCTATGGGAATGTAATTGAAGAAGTTAATCCCAAGACATTGTAACTTACTTTTTTACACCCAGGGAGCCCAATATTTGGTAGATATGGACAAAAATACTAAATTGCTTCAAAATCTATTTAAGTATCAACTTCTGGGCAAAAAAAAAATAAATTGTTATCAATCTATAAGAACTGCGGCTCACAAGATCAGCTTTTATAGTCAGAAGGCACAAGTCCACAAAAACGTATAGCTAGCTTTTTCTCTGGTTTGGAGAGTTGATTGGGATGCTTCTAAAATATTACCATCTTGGCTCAAAATGCCTCTTAAAATACCAGCATTTCAGGAGGAACAGACAAAATGTTAAGGCTAGGGTTTCATTTCTCCAAGGAAAATCTACGACTTCACAACTTGCACAGTAGCTGAAAAATTAAGAGGGAGAAATCAAACAGAATATTTCATTTTCATATGGTTTTATGTTTCTTTTAAAACACACTAGCAGTATGCAGCATTGATGATTTGGTATATTTCCAGTATTCTTGATGTATCACAAGTTTAAATGACCATTCCTCAAAGAAGCTGATAACGAAGCCCATCCTCAGTGCTGCAAGAGCATGCTGCTGTTCAATAAAAGGTTTTTGGTGATTGTTTGGGTTTTTTTTAAAGTCACTGCTAAGGAGGAACATGACAGAGGAGGTCGTCTGTCTGGAATGTATTGTCTTGGTTTCATGTCTGCACTTGACAGAGGATCAAAGAGCTCCTCACAGAGCTACCATCTCTATGGAGCCATGCAGCTTTTGTAAAACAGGAACTCAAGCAGCTGATCTATTTGAGTAGGTGGCTAGAAGATAATAAATTCAAGCTCATGCAGAGTTCATGTGAGAAGTGGGAAATTGTTGGCAAGCTCCAGTCTAATTGATCTGGCAATAGGGAAGGTAGAGCAGAACTACAGTGCCTGTGTTATACTGAGACTAGCCTTCTGCAGAAAATGCATACGGCAGGAGGCAGAACTATCTTTTTTATGGTACTGTTGTACCAGTGATGTGATATAAAGGGAATAAGTGATGAAGGTCAGTCAGGTCCATAGATTTTACCACCATGTACCTTGAAGAGTGAATAATACCCATTTGCACACAGTGTCATTCTGACATTTTACCTTTCAAAAAGCGTATGAAAAATAATCTCATTATGCAGATCTCTTGCACATTGTCCATATTGTAAAGCATGTCTAGATCTGCAAAGTATCATTTCCAGTGTATGATCTGACCTGTAGGAATGAATAACATTATAGCTTTTCTTTCACAGTTAATTAAATCTTGTAGTTAGGCTGCTATCTTTATTCTTAATTTACCTCTTTCTCTATATTTATCTCTAATTGTTCTGTTAATGTCATGTAAAAAATTGTTTCAGACATGTACATTTACATCTTTGAGATAAATATGTGTCTACATATATCTCAGGTATTGAAAGACTAAAGATTTTCTGATATATCTACTGGAAAGATACAATACTTAAAGCATTAATTTTTCAACAGATTTTGTTTTCCCCTGTTGGGTGATGCTCTGCCTCATGATTTAATGATACAGTAATTTAAAGAGACAAGCAATGGACAGACTTTCAGAATCATTTTGTCTAGTGTTGTTCACATGCTCATAAAATTTATCACATTTCTTAGCTCTGTGAACCTGGAAATTTTGTACGTTATTGTCTTCATGTTGATTGAGTACCTTCTATTCTCTAGACTTTCTGTCTATCAGAATTCTTTATTGCCATTGTATATTTTTTCAGTTGCATTTTGATACTTTAAAAAAAACTGTCTAGGAAACAAATGGAGTTCATTCCAGTTCCTTTGATATATTAATGCAGGAATTTGTGAGGATCTTGTGACTGATATTTGTCAAACAACCATTTATGCATTTTATCTTCGTATCTCTGCATGACTCATGGAGCAATAATGTCCAATTTACAGATGGAAAGCTGAGATGCAGGTTAAATTACAGGGCTTGCTTACAGTCATACAGGAAACCTGTGGCTGAAATTGCATGCTAAATGTGCTTTAACCCCAGCTTTGTATGCTGAGCATGTCATCATATGGTATGGAATATTCCTTGGATTGGTTGGGGTCAGCTGTCCCGGCTGTGTCCCTCCACAGCTTCTTGTGCACCCCCAGCCGATTCACTGGTGGGGTGGGGTGAGGAGCACCTCACCTTGCTGCTCTTGATTCTGTGTAACCACTGCTCAGCTGTAAGAAAAATATCCCTGTATTATCAACACTGTTCCCAGCACCAATCCAAAACACAGCCCCGTACTAGCTACTGTGAAGAAAATGAACTCTACCCCAGCCGAAACCAGCACATTGTCCAAGTTTCAGACCGTGTTCCATGTATTGCCCCTTCACGTATCAGTCAGACCAGAGCTTTATGTTCTTCTCATTGATACAATATTCTTCTGAACTTTGGAAAAGAAAAACTACTAGCATTTTCCCACTAAGACTGCTGATGGATCTAAATTGCTTTTGCTGATGTGCTTGGTTCCGATCTGCAGTGTTATTGTTTCTTATATGAATTTACAGAAGCTGGTCATTTCAGAGAAAAAGTTCTTGATGGACTTCAACATTTCTGGAGAGTTGACCAGAGAGAGCTATCAGTACAAGCTGTGGTTCTCCTGATACAGATTTTCAAAATAGGGTTGTGAAATGTAGATGGTGTTTTTAGACTGTTCCTTTCTCTTTCCAGTTTTTAGTAAGTATGAGTGCAGTAGTGTTTTTCTCTTAACTATTTTGAAAGATAGGAATCTTCTTATTTTGCATTTATTTTTTCTCTCTGCTTTTGATACCCAGGAGAACATGTAACTTCGAGGTTTAAAAATGAAGTGGAGCGGATGGGTTTTGATATGAACAATGCCTGGAGGATTTCCAACATTAATGAGAAGTACAAGTAAGTTATGTGGGCTGCTGATTTATAGCCAAGTGGCATCTCAAAACACTAATTTTGTTATAGCAGATTACTGGAACTTTTTCCAAGTTCTACAGATCCTAATAAGGGACAATTGGAATTATGATTTTTTTGTTGTTTTATAGAAAAAAGGTGCATTTAAATAATTATTTAATATTTTGTTAGCTGCTACAATTTTTATAGGTTTAGAAACACCAGATTTTGATGTGCTTGCCGGAGGACGACTTAGAGAATAAGCATTCTAATGGAGGAAAGGGAAGCCTTAAGTGAGCAGAGAGCAGAGTTTGATTGAACTTCGAAAAAACATTTTTTATTGTGTCTTATTCTCTAAGTTACGACGAAGACTTATATTAAAAAAAAAAGTTGGTTTGGAAGAGTTAAGCTTGTAGATCCTGAGAATAAGAGAAAAGACTTTCGGTGGTCCTGAAAGCATAGACAAGTATTCTCTGGCTGCTGGAGCGGAGAAAGGTGGTCCTCCATTCATGGTTGGTAGGACAGAGTGTACTGACTGATCCCTAATCCAATTCAGAGCAAAACCAGCAGTAACATTTTGATGAAACATGTTTCATTGCTCTGTCTTTGCAGGATAATGACTTGCAGCTGTTAGTTGGTCTCACTGCAAGAAGAATATCTGTCTTGGTCCCTAAAAATCTAGGGAAGAAAAAAATAGCTATTCCTTACATATTTAATAATGAAAAAGGCAAAAAAAAACTTTCTATGTCATATGGAAGCAGAGTGACATAAACTACTCCTTTCCTTCTTGGGGCCAGCACTTGAGAAAAGAGCATTTTTTCAAGATTATTGATACATGTTCCTGAATAGAATGGTCTTTGACATGTCTTCATGTCTGTCCTTCTTGTGCAGTAAATGCATCTCTTTAAGGGGATGGACTGGGGATGAACTAGTTTGATTCAGCAATATATTGCAGTCACTACTGACTGCTTGCACTGTTCTCGTTGGCAGTCATGGCTTCATTAGTTAAATTGTGGAGTAGGAGGTGCATCTAGTAGAAGAAAGTTCCAGTTAGCCAGTCAAACATAAGCCAGCGCACTCGGATTCCTGCCTTCGGCAAGGGTTGATTAACCAGAGTACTTTTTCCACACTTACACAAGTTTTCTGTCTTGAATCTAGTAGCCCAGGGTGACTCTGCTTCTGTATTCTGTCACCCAGAAATCGAGTGGCTAATTCTTTAGGATGGGGAGACGTGGGACTTCTTCTCTGTGGTCCAGTTTATTTCAGCAGCTGCAGTTAAAAATCGCTTGCATGTGAATTTCCCAGGAAAACACTAGCTCGAATCTTCTAATTCTGAAATGCATTTATGCTCCTCAATGTTTTGTATATGCGAAGGAGGAGTTTATTAACATGCAATGAAACAGGAATTAACAAAATGGCAGTTTGCTGAGATGAATAGCTGTCAGGTTGCTTATGCTGATTATTTGTGTGTGTTGTCTGGGAGGTGTGTAACTGCTTTGTATTGCTTATTTTCAATCTTTTGCACCACTTTTCTCACAGGCTCTGTGGTAGTTACCCCCAGGAAATCATAGTTCCTGCCTGGATCACGGATAAAGAGCTAGAGAGTGTGGCAAGCTTTCGGTCCTGGAAGCGTATCCCTGCTGTTGTGTACAGGTGAGGCTCTTGCAGGTGGAACAGCTTTCCCCAGCCTGTAAATGAGGTGTTCTAGCAAATAAAAGCTGAAATAAGTTGTAACTGGGAATCTTGGCTTGTAATGAAAGGTGTTCAGGCTCCTCTGGGCCCCAGATGTCCCCTCTCTGAGCCCGACGGACTTTAGCAGAAGTGTTAAAGGTATTTAAAAAAATATTTTTATAATTTATTCAAAGTGAAGAGAGGTCTGGCTTTGCATCTTGCTGTGTTTTTGCATGTATAACATGATGTGGAGGGATGCTGTGAAGGCCCAGGACCTGCTAGGGTAGCGTTGGAGAACTAGGCTGGGAAGAGGCAACAAAACCTGGCACAGTCCCCTCTGTGCTGCCTGGTGGAGTGGTACCCAGCCAAGCTGATCTATCCTGGGACTATCTCTGGGGTGAGTTCCTGCTGTTCCACTCCAGAAGGATCCCAGAAGCGGTGTAGTGAACAGGACCTTGGAACAAAACACAAACCCACAATCCACCCTATTTAGGTATCAAACAAGGATGACGGGGGACTCTTCACATGAGAAAACGTTCAGACCTTTATTTAACTGACAGCAAAGTATGACTTATTAAGCCTGATAGCTTGGGGTCTTTGTCTCCACATTTGCTACCTATCTATGTATTGGTTTATACCTATTTGAAACTCCAAGAATATGTAAGACAGCAGCATATTTTGGCCCTTGTCAAGCCATAAATGAGGTAAGGCAGACTTAGTACACATTCACTCTGAGTGGGAATAATGGTTTGTATCTTTTAATTCCAAACACATCTTGTAAGAGCACGCAGCATTTGCATCTCCTGCAAGTCATTCCTAGGGCAGTCACCTCAGTTAATATTGATTTTAATTTTTTAATATGGAATTGAAAAAAATGTAACATGAAGACATCAACATGGCTGACGAAATGATAAATGGCATCTTGGCTAGGTATTCCTTTGGTTTTTCTCTAATTCTTATCTAGCTAATACTCAGACTGCAGTATAAACGAGGACCAATACCAAAATTATTTAAGGGAGGTATAAAACCCAAATTACAAAAGAATGTACATGTTAGCTGTATCTACATATTTTAGATAGTTTTAATCAGACAGTCTCTTCCTTAGATTGAGTCCAGCAATTCTTCATAACAAAATTGCTTTTCTGAGATGCTGTTTTTTGGCAGCTGCTTTAGTAAGAAATATATTTCAGCATCTGTCTTTTTTTCAAATATTCTGGAACCTGTCATTTAATACTGTGGCCACTTTCCTGGTGTAGTTATCCTCCCATACATATTTAAAATATCTTTTAAAAACTCAGATGACAAAGGGATTAAAAAGATAATGAATACTGATAATTCCGTTAAGACTGACTAGCCACCCGTTCCTTCTAAACAGACAGAAAGGAAAAGCTGTTCTTTGAGTGGCAAGCTAAATTTAGAGAACAGTAACTGACAAATTCATATGCCTTGGGTCACAGGAGCAAGTGTACAAGAGTTAGAGTGGGCCACAAAACATTATTTACCTAGCTTAAGAGTTCTTGTTCTATGAAAGGAGAACAAATTAGCTTGTGGCAACAGACCTTATCTTTAAATCCTCCTATCTTTTCTCCTTTTTCTTCCAAATAATAAAGGGGTTAGCATAGTCTCTTTCTCAATGTTAAGGAATTGCTCCATCCTCTTTTCAGCTCTGAGGGGGGAAAAATGCTTTCCAGCATCTGCTAATTTTTTAAGACTTAAGGTATTTTATTATTATGGTAGTATATATACGTATGTATTTTTTAATATGTATAAAAGAGAATAATGTAATTTTATATGCTTTTCAACTTTGAACACTGCATTTCAGGCCACTTTGTGCCTTTTATGCAGGTGTCACATAATTGGGGGACATGTCACCTGCAAGCACACTTAACACAGGGAAGCATCCCTCCTTCTTTCATCACTATACAGGAGAAAGAAGTCACTTTCTTTGCATTCTTGGGTACAGCTTGCATTCTGGGGCATTTGTGGGAGAGTGATTTAAATGTTCCAGAGACCTCATAGACTAAAATTGTTTAATCCCTGGCATTCAGTTTTCTGCAGTTCTGATGAGACTACGTATGCTAAATTACCACATAGTTTTTCATTTGTAATCTTAAAATCAGTGGGGAAAAAGTTTTTCTCTTTTTTGATTTCTTTTTTTTCCTTATCTTGACATTTAGTAATAGATTTTTTCAAGACATCCTGTTCATCATTCTGCGCTCTAATAGAACTCGCATCAGCTAGTGGTTGATGATCCGTATGATTGGAAATCCATGGATAGTTTTCTCTCTATATATGTTGCCATAAAAATAGCCTTTTTCTTACTTTTGGAGGAGTAAGGGACAACAGCTCATTCAGCATTTTTTATCTGTTGAAGGTGATTTTGGGACTATTAGTTTCATTATTGATCACATTTAAAAAATCTGCTCTTTTTGCTTTACCACAGGGGAAAAAAAGGAATAATGATTTTTTTAAAATTCGTCCAATAACTTGTCTCAGATACTGAACACTGGGACAGAGAGAGACCAGAGGCACAGACACTTGGCAACACAAAACTCATTGTCTGCTCTTGTGAAGCATTCAAGAGCTATGACAGTATGCAGAGGCTGAAAAGCTGAACGGGCTGAGTTCAGAGGCAACCTTCAGAAATACTCAGTTGAGATTGGGCTGTCGGGAGCGTTGCTTCTAGTTTATGATCAGATTTCTAGAAAGATCTCACACCCATTTTCTGCAGTTTTTCTCTGCGTTTATAGTTTTTAAAAATCTAGGCACATATTTATGTAGCTAAATCTGGCCTGTAACCTGGTTTTTGTAGTTTACCTGTTTTGGTCCCGGAAAAATCAATGTTAGGGAGAAGCCTTTTTGGATTTTGTGGAAAGCAGATAGAGAGGATTTCATGCATTGTGTAAACAGTGTCCTAAACTCATGAGAACCTACCTGGAAATTAGCTGTGTTGCAGGTGATTACCCATGCAGGCAGCATTTCTGCCAGCACAGGAAGCAAAGGTAAACAGAAAATGGCCATGTACCATACATGCTGAATTATATTTGTGAATTGCAGCAATGTATTTTTTCAGTTGCAAGTACTAGTAGTTAAGTAATGCTATGGAGGGAGCTATTCAAACCTTCATTAGTCCTCCCTGTCTTTGTACTTACAAGGGCTTGGTGGATTTATTGTTGTACTCAAAAGGTTGCTTGAACACAAGGAAGATTAAGCATGTGCAGAGGTGTACCATACATCATAGTTAGACAATGCTTTGTAAAGGGCTTTGTAGTTATCTAATGGTGATTTACTATTTAGTTTCTGTAGGGAGGCTGCATGTTGCTTTGTCTCTAGAGGGTTAGGAAATTTGCAGTGGAGGGTTTGCTTTAATTTTTTTAATATTTTTTGGTTACTGAGATCTAAGTGACACCATCTTATCCCCAGCTCTATCTCTAGGGACCTTGGAATCACACTTAAAGTATTTGCTATTTTTTGTTCCCATAGCCTGGTTGGAATGAGTGTGATTCCTCAGACCTCCAACATTACCGTAAATAGAATTGTTTGCTGATTTCTGCTAGTACATCTGAACATTGCATATTTATGTAGGCTTAGGAGTGTTAGGACTTCACAGCTATCAATGAACTCAACTTTTGGCCTAATCTTTATTGTAGTATAAATGGGAGGCAAGAACCTGGAGATTAAAATATAACTGTTTATGAACCTATGAAAATGATTCCACAGGCAGGTAGTAATGAAATCTTGGAGAATATATGGAAAAATAAATGAGCTTATCTGAGTGTTCAAAATAGATTTCTTACATGTATAATAATGTTTTATTTTCTTTTCTTATGTGTGCAAGCGTAGTGGGGAACTAAGTGGCCTTTCAGTGATTGGCACGTATTTTTTGCTGAACTAATTTGATATCAATAGAGGTGTTTCTAGAAGGCTATTCATTTCAGCAGAAATATATTTTCCTTGCCATGCAGGCGGTTGGCACCTGGTGTAAGCGCTAAGGCATTCGGATTGCTTTTCCTTTGGTTCAGTTAACGCAGGCTGTCAGTTGCTTCCTCTCAGTGAAGGAATTTTATATGAAACAATTACAAAAAAGCTATGAAAAATCCTTAAAATACTGTATCACAACACGTTTTGTAACTAAGTTTTTGCAACAAGGAGCCTTAACCCGATGTAAGTGTTGCTTTTGCATGAGTAGCATGAGGCAGCCGCTGCCGCCTGCGGCTGTGCCCTGCAGTGACACTGCAGAGGTGGTGCTGCTCAGCACCTGATGGGGGCTTGACAGCTCTGACAACAAATTCTAAACCAGCTTGTTACTCCGCCATAAATATTTATTAGTGGTAAAAGGAAAAAAGTTAAAGATTTATAGGTTTGGGTGGGCTTTCTTCCTGCTCAGGGCTGTGCAAGTTGACTGTTAAATTTGCATAAAGATTCAGCTAACCCTCACCATTCTGTGCAGTTGCCTCATTAGAGGGAATTAACTCTTGGTTGACATGAAGCTGAGACAGCCAGTTTGTTTGCAGGAAGACTCTAAAATCTTTTGCTGTGTTGTAACATATAGGAACTGTAACTGGCACATGCATGCTTTGTAAATACGGGGTTCTGGTGGGACTCCTGAGCAAGAACAGCGTTGCCTAGAGGCACCTTTGCTTAAAGGGATGTTTATCTGCAGGCCATTTCAATAGAGAACAGCAGTGTGGGGATAAGCGGTAAGATATTTCAGAAGGGACATGAGGCAGGGAGTAAACATTTCTAGGTGTCCCATTCCTCAGTGTTGTTGACTTGCTGTGTCGCCTGCTTTGGCCACTCCACCTGCAGCATTTTGTACCAGCAGCTGGGCTTTCTTTCCTGCCGTGGCTGAGGCCCTCTGAATTCAGGGTACTGCTAGGGAAGGTCAAGGCGAACATTGTTAATGCCAGATGTAAACACTTCAGTGAAGGGGAAATTACATTTCTGTGGTAGCAGTGGGATGTGCCAGCATGGAGGCAATAAGTGAAATTACAGTGATAATATGTTTCAGTACTCTTTTTTTTGTAATAGATTATAGGGGAGAGTTTTAAAATCTTTTTCAGAGTATGTTTGCAATGGTTGGATACGTTTTAATTATTTCAAATCTGTCCTTTATGTGTAGTACAAGAAGCTAGGTCAAATTTAAGAAAATAACTACTAACTCTTCAGACACTTAAAAAAAAATCTGATTATTTTTTTTAATGTCACTCCCCAGAAGAAGATAGCTACGTTCAAGTTGGGTCATTCGTCAGTTATCTCCCTGACATATATTTTTTTAATTGATAAACTTATCTCTGTACTCCATTTGCCAGTCCTCTGAAGTTTCATCTGTATATAGGGTGCTTGCAATTTATATTGCATTTTAGAAGAAAAATATAATGAACAGTATTTCCTTTTTCAGTGCTACTTAGGTGTCTGTAGCAAAATCTACTTGCTTGTGGACTTTGTTATTTACTAGCCTGGCACCACACTGGTGTTTAGATGTAAGAGCTACTGTTGTTCTTCAACTCCTTGGTGCTCTTCTGCTAGACATGACAGGTGTTTGAGAGGCAGCAGATGAAACACTACCCAAAGAGGGTCAGGAAGAGGATGGAGAAGACCCACAAATACAGGAGAAGCTGAAAAGGGGATGGCAGAGCCACTCCTTTCCAACAGATGCTAATACCAAACTTCAGAATGAGTAAAACTGCAGATGTTTAGCGTCCTGAGATGCGAAAGGCTCTCCTCCTTTCAGCTAGTGAAACAATACCTAAAATACACTGGCTTCTAGGTATGGTTCTACAGTGTTCAAGGACTGCCTCCTGTGATTCACGGGTGATGCCTAGAAATGGATACCATCGATCTATAAGAGTAAGGTTTTGGGTTACCATTAGACATGATACAAAAGGCGTGCCAAATTCTGCCAGTATTTCCTACCAAAATTGTAACATTTTTCAGATTTAATTATTGGTATGTTTTGATTTAAATAATCTCATCAAAAAGTGAATCTGTGGTTTTACTCCTGTCTTCTGGCTTTAAAATTAGCATGAATTAAATTGAACCTTCTAATTTACTCTGGTATTACAGCAGTAGACCTGACTATCCAGCAGGTGTTGAATACCTTTTTAGTGCCTCATCAGCTGTTCCAGAATGCTCCCCAGCTTTCACTGGCCAACAGACAACAATATTGAGCAAGAAAATGCTTTTTTTTTTTCTCCTCTTAGTGACCTCAGCTTTGACTTTCACCTTTCAGTGACTGTGTGGTCACAGTCAGCATTTTGAAGGGAAGCACGTGGAATACATTGCCACTGAATCACAGGTTGAGGATAACTGCTGAATGATAGAGAGATCCCTGACAGGAATTAAACTACTGGAATGCACCATTTAATTTGTCATGCCCTCTGTGTTTTTAGTCCTGATTCTTCAAGTTATGCACCACTGTTCTTTTTATTCTTTTCTTTTTCAGGCACCAGAGCAATGGAGCAGTTATTTCCCGCTGTGGACAGCCCGAGGTCAGTTGGTGGGGCTGGAGGAATGCAGATGATGAACACCTTGTCCAGTCTGTAGCCAAAGCCTGTGCCTCAGATTCGAGGTCCAACAGTAACAAATTAATGAATGGGAATTGTTCCAGAGATTTCTCCAATGGAGGGGACCTCTCTGATGTGGAATTTGGTAAGTTTGTCACTGTTCCTTTTCTGTAAAGGGCAGAGCTTTATATAAAAGCTTCATCTCTTATATGTATTGTAACAGATTCAATCCTTTGTATTTAATCAGGCATTCTCCAGTTTCTGTACATGCAATGCATATGCATTGTGGCACTTGAGTGAATCATTGTAAACAGTGTCAGAAGCATCCTTTTAGTTACTCATCAGTTGCATATCCTCTTCCCCAGATTCCTCAATCTCTAATGCTTCAGGAGCAGAGAGTTTGGCAATACAGCCTCAGAAGCTTTTGATCTTAGACGCACGATCTTACGCAGCCGCTGTGGCGAACAGAGCCAAAGGTGGAGGCTGTGAGTGCCCAGGTAAGCAGTGTTTCTTCTCAGCTTCCTATTAAGTTAATCAAAAGGATTTGCTCAAATATAATTACACTGATATTCTTCAGTACTGCATATTTAACAGACTGCGTGGATGCAAGTACTATTCATCTATATGAAAGTTCTGGATCATTGCAGCTGTCACACAGCCCTTCAAAAGGACAGGTTTAGCTGTTAATTAAGTCTGTTTCTCAGAGCATAAAACCAGCTGGTAACAGTGTTCAGTAAATGTTGAACTGTGTGGAATATGCTGATTAGTTTTCCCCTGCTGAGTCAAATATATAAACTAGAAAGAGACAAAGGTGTCCAGTGTGCTAATGTCTAAAAAAAACCTGAACAAACTTGTAAAAATCCACTAACTATAGAGGCTAATAATATTCTAGAATGGTTGTGCAGAATACAACTCTTCAGCAATTTTTCTAAAGCTGAAACATTTTTTGGCATCTATATCATAACCCAAAGCAACTGAAATCCTGATTCATCTTGCGTGTATAATACATTTGCAATTATCCCTTTTTGTGTTCTTTGGCACTTGTAGATTGTTGGTATTCTAAACAAGATACTATTTTATGGTCACTACTGGATATGAATGGAACCTGTTAAAATTCCATGGGTGGAGAGTCTAGGAAAAAATACCAGAGAGAAAAACTATAGATAAGATAACAAAAGTTATTTTGACCATATAGTCTTGTTTTGGTCTTTACTGCAATAGCTGCACTTTGATATGTAGGCACCATTTTCCCTTTAACACCTCAAAACTGCTAAACTCCTCATCAGAGAGCAAAATTTCAAAACAGGAAAGCAGAGTATACAGGAAGTTTAATTTTCTTCCTATATATTGCTTCTTGAATTCTTCGTAAAAAATTTCCAAACAGCTTGTCACCTTCATAAATTTGACCTGCGTTAAGTGCTTCCTTTTTGCTGACAAGTTTTCTCCAGGTATTGCCAAGTTTGCATCATTCTCTCTGTATAAAAATACCTCATTTATGTTGTGCGCTATTTTATATATAACATAATTCAGTAAAAAGACAAAAAAATGCTTAAGTTGTCTGATACTGTCAGTCGCTTCTGTCCAGTCACTTACACAGTCCATCACTAACACAATGTTCTGGTTTGGGCCAGAATTTGTTGGGCTTTTAAACAGTTAAGAAATCAAATTATATAAAACACGCAGTAGTCTCTTAAAAGAGCATTTTCTTCTGCAAGCACTCAGAATCCCATTCTGAATCCTGATTAATTTTTTTTCTTTTGTAGAAAAGGTTATTTTAGCTATCGTCACCATTTTTTGTGCTGAGAGAAGCATCAGGACAGAAGAAAACTAAATCTAGGAAAGACTATCGAATGAGTATCTTTCTGCATCTTCTTGGGTGCTCCCTTTGACTAGTGGATCCCGTCTGTACGGATACTGATTCCCTGATAGAGCAGAGTTGCTTGAGTATGTCCCATAGCAACATCTGAAGGCTCAGTGATTCTGTCTATCTTCTGTTTTCCTGAGCTTTGAGTATTTCTCACATGTGTGATTCTTGTTCCTATAAGAGGAAAACTCAGAATAAAGCTGTGAATGAAGTAACCTTTCAGCCTTTTTGAGTGGTTAGGAAAAGGAATAGATAACTTATATAAAAATATACATTAGTTTACCAAATTTAAGAACATCCGTAAATTGTTAAACATTGTTTATGCTTTGCAGTCTCTTACAATGTTTCTCAGGCTTTTTAACAACATTCTATAACCTCAAGCACAGCAATATCACTATGGCCATAGGTTTGTACTCTGCTTTTTGTAATGTGAAGTGAAACACTGAAAATAAATACACAAACACTTTGCTAACTCTTTCCTGTTTTGCTATGCTGTGTTGTAATGTCTGGAGTACCTACTGAACTCTTAAGTACTGGTTTCTTCTTACAGAATATTCGTAAACAGATTATTTCATCTGTGCACAGCAACAGTGGTTTGTTTTTATGAAAAAGCTTCTTTTAGAAATTAAACTTAGAGTAGTTTTTAGTTTCTTTGCTCTTTCTTGGTATTTCCCTGCAGAATATTATCCAAACTGTGAAGTAGTGTTCATGGGGATGGCAAACATTCATTCTATCCGGAAGAGCTTTCAGTCGCTGCGTTTGCTCTGCACACAAATGCCAGACCCAGGAAAGTAAGTGGGTGTTTGGTGTGTTTTGCCTTTGTTTACATGTTTCTGCAATTGCGTTCTTTTGCTGCTGATTTGTAAACTCGAATTCAGTGTTTTTTTTCCCTTGGTGACTTTCCTGTGTAATAATACTAAGCTATATCTTTTTCATTTCCATGGAATTTGAGCTAAAGGAAGTCATTGGTTTATTATTGAAGTGAATGTAGAAAATGAGATCTGAGATTATAAATGTAGCCTTGAGTATTGATACTAGAATGTTACTACTTTCAGGTGGGCTTCTAAGCGCTAGCACTTAGGCTTACCTGCTGTTCCTGGTTCTTTAATCTTTACAGCTTGGCTCTCCTTCAGAAAATTCTAGTGGTGTTCCATGTACTTCACACATTTATAGTGTCATTTCAGGAGACCTATTTCATAGCCCTCCAATGCTGTGGGATAACTAGCTTCTAGTGGCCCATTATCTCAGGAGCTTCTGAGGTTGGGTCTTCACTGGGACACTGCAGTTGCACCAGTCCTGTTTCCCCTACCACTTCCCTGTTTTGAATTTGCTGCTAAGAGTCTTTCATGGTTTCAAAGTAGATCCAGAATGGCCACCCTTACTAAACTGGATACGTAGATCTTCATAGGGTAGAGATACTTAAGATACCTACAGCACACCTTGTAAAGCCTGGGAATAGTTGAGATATGGGAGATTTCAAAGGCATCTCAGGTTCCATCCTTTCACTGAAGCACAGAGTTGTCAGGAGTGTATGGCAGAGTCCCAAGGTACTTTTGGTACTTAAGTCCTTCAGTACTGGCACTGCTGGGTAATCTGAATCCTCAGCTCAGAGGAAGGGAGACAGCAGACACTGCTGAAAGTAATGATTACCTGGTAGTGCTTACATTGTCCATTGCTGGTGATGTGTTATGCTCTTGTCTGGGAAAATGTTATTTAAGCTTCTTGCAAGTCTTATGCAAAGCACATACCAGAGACTGGCTGTTCCTCAAGTGGACTGCATGGCTTTGTTTCTTACAAGTCTGGGAAAGTGTTAACGAGATGGAAATGAAAAATACTCAACAATGACGTTCACAGCTTATTAAAATAGGAGCTTTGACTTGATAAATTCAAAGATCCAAACCTGAAAGTATTTTAAAAGAGCAAAAACTGTCTTCCCTTGTTTTCCTCTAGTTGGTTATCAGCTCTGGAAAGTACCAAATGGCTGCAGCACTTATCTGTGCTTCTGAAATCTGCGCTACTCGTAGTTCATGCCGTGGACCGAGACCAGCGACCAGTCTTGGTGCACTGCTCAGATGGCTGGGACCGAACCCCCCAGATAGTGGCGCTGGCCAAACTGCTGCTAGATCCGTATTACAGGACCACAGAGGTTTGTAAACCATCTGTTAGTGCATGAGGTAGTTACTGAGTTTGGGTCCTCCTCTGAGGAAGACTGTCTATAAATTATTTCAGTTTTTTCCACCAGAAGAGACACTAAAGCTAGCAGGAGTTTACCAACAGTAGTCTGCAGATAGTTACATATAGGTGTAAATATAGTCTGTAATTCAAGAGCAGATTATATTTCCCCCCTTTGCTGTAACTGCACAGTCACAGCCTATGCCTCCCCATATTGAGCTTAGGAATATGTAGTACAAAGTGCTACATATTGCAGTTTCTATTACACCATTGCAGTTTCTCAGCCAACTATTGCTACAAAGCCTTTCTCTTTTCTAGATTTCCCAACTGCATGTTTTTCCAGTTTCACATTTTCTTTGCCCTCTGTCATTTAGTTCTCTTGGGTTTTCAGCCTTATTTCCCCCCCCCCCCCATCACTTTTCAGCATTGTGTGATTTGTGATGGCTGGATTCCATCTGCCAGCCCACATGCAAGATGCCTTTGTTGTCTAGAACAGAAGCATATGTCTGAACACTGTACTATAAACTGCTGCTTAAAGCCTTGGACACATGAGGACTAGAAGTTTAAACTGCCTTTTGGATGAAATTGTGGAAACTTCTCGGGTCCTTTTTCACATGGGTTCTAAAAGTCCATCCATCAGGTCAAAATATACTGCTCTGTCCTTGGCACAGAACCTCCTCTTGGTCCCTCCTAAGGGTGCTGTCATTCCTGTTCAAAGTGCAGAGTTCTTCTGTACACATCCTTTGCCTTCTTTCTTGTCACCACTGCATCGGAGGAAACCACAAACTGTAGCTGTCTATGCAAGGATCAGAAATGTTTAGGAAAATGAGTCTTCAGCATCATCGCACTTCAAGCTTTTCAGCTATCGGCTATTTTTTTTGCTCTAATTACAGCCATTGACTTAATAAGCATGCTCTACAATTTTTCTTTCCACTAAGAATCAAAACCTTCCTAACCTGTGATGACTTTTAGGTCCTGTAAGATGAGGCGTTGCATTCAGGTGCTCAGCTAGGCACTATTTTGAAATGTTCTTTGCCCTTTTCGTTTGCATGGGAAATCATGCAAGTCAACCTTTAATCAGCCTTTTGACTGTGCTACATTTGGTGTACACACAGGCAAGCACTCTCTCTGAGCGTGGATGTCCTGTTGCAGATGAATTGTTTTCTTTTATGAGAGACAGATCTGCCCATCATTTTCAAGGGAGAGCTTTAAAATTTCCTGTCCTATGTTGGTTACCATGATCCAGATAGTTTTGATCAAGATAAAGTTCCTATTTGCCCCTGTCTGGCCAAGATAGGTCTCATATCAGGATCTTCCCTGCCAGTCACTGAGGACTTAACCTGCCTTATTCCCTTTCCTGTTCATGTAGGTTTGGGAATTCATATCTGTCCTAATTTCATTGTGCAGCACTTCAGAACACAGAGGCACTAGGTAAAGCAGTAGAGATAAGTAACGAGGCCAGTGCTGAAGGGGAATAGGAGTGAGTGAGGACACAGTAATAAAGTGATTCCCACGAGTCTCAGACTGTCTTAGAAAATTGAACCAAAGCAAAATAGGAACTTTTCATCTGTGCTTTCATTTCTGCAGGGTTTCCAGGTGCTAGTGGAGACGGAGTGGCTGGATTTTGGCCACAAGTTTGCAGATCGCTGTGGCCATGGTGAGAATTCGGATGACCTAAATGAGCGCTGCCCAGTGTTTTTACAGTGGCTGGACTGCGTCCATCAGCTCCAGAGGCAGTTCCCTTGCTCTTTCGAGTTTAACGAAGCATTCCTTGTGAGTTGTGGCTTGAAAGATTGCTGTTTTATAGACTGCTTCTAAACCAGTACCCAGTACTAACATACTATAGAGCCCCAAGGGGCTTCTGATTTTCTTATCTATCTGTGATATGCTGCAGCCTGATAAAGGTAACAGGAAAGCTGCCCAAATACAGTAGACAAAAGTACTTGTATACTTTACGGGACCTGAGGTCTGTTCACTCTTAAAACAGAAGCAGGACCCTGAAGGACTTCTTTTAGACTTTAAAGAAATAAATAAATGATACAAATTTATTAGTTTCATCTAAGAGGTGCTGAAATAACTCCAGTATAATACATCCAAAAAGCATGAAAAAAATCATAGTTACTGGCAATATAAATTTCCCCTACTTTGATCTTGTTTTGACTTGAAGATTCCTTCTCTGAAAACAACCCGCCCCTTACCTTTCCATTCATTTTTGCTGTTTCTTTGCTGAAAATGTGTAGGATATATGAGAGCTGTGTTTATTTTCTTTTGAAGTGGGTAGCTCTCCTATTAGAAATTTGCCTAGGATGGTCACAATCAGTCCTCAAGGCCAGAAAGCAGGTCTCTGGGAAAGTGGTAGTCACTGACTGCAGGACTAGTAATCTGAAGAATAAAAGTTTTTATGAAGTATCTGATCCACCAAGAGATTTAAAGCACATTCCTGTGATTGCGTTGACTTGAATTACTGCTTGCCATATAACTGAGTATATGTAGGGTGCTAGCTTAGCTCAGTTGTGAAATGAGATACGTAAGGTTATAACTAACTTCACAGCACGCTGCAAATCTTCAGGAGCTTATGTGTGAACATACACTTAGTATTCTGGCCTTTTTAGAGCAAACCTTTTAATTTATTAGAGTATTGCAATACTTGTCTTCATTTAAACATCTGAATAATCCCATGGAAGTCATTTATATGCTTAAAGTTAAGTTCATATTAAGCTATTTTGTCAGACTGGGACCACAGCATGGAGTGAATAATGATCAGAATTTCTGTGCTGCATTAATGTTTTGTAAAAGAGGTATCATGATTCTCCGCTTTGTGTATCCCATAGGGCTGTGAGTTTGAGTCAGCAAGACTTTTATATTTGGTTATGAACAAATATTTTGTCTTCATATTTTATATTTTTTCCTGAATTTTTTAGTTATGATTTTAAAAGATCCACTATGCTTGAATTCTTTTGCAATTAGTTTATAAAGAGGTATGCAAAAAATGCTAGGTGTATTTGTATATCAGTCTTTAGGAAGGGGTGTATTGCCCTGTGAAGGAAGGATTTGTGGCTTAAGCCTGAATGTTGATTCTCACATTAAGCTGATACCTTCTGCCATATGATAATATTTGTATTGGTCTGTGCAGGTCAAATTGGTGCAGCACACCTACTCTTGCCTCTTTGGTACATTCCTGTGCAACAATGCGAAAGAGAGAGGAGAAAAACACACTCAGGAACGGACCTGTTCTGTCTGGTCTTTGCTGCGGGCAGCAAACAAAGCCTTCAAAAACCTGCTCTACTCCTCCCAGTCTGAATCTGTATGTATTCTCTGTTCCTCACCATGCAGGGAGAGTCCCTTTAGGGGCTCCCAGGTACAATGTTCTCAAAAGTGTGTACCTTAAGAAAATACCTAAGCTTGTAGCAGTGGGACATCATAAGGGCTTAACTGTCATCATGAATACAGTGTAGAGATAAGCATTTCCAGAAAAGTGTGGTCAGCTCTCCTCATCGATGTTTACTTTTGAACAGTCTGTTCAGTCTGATGTTTGCTGATGTTTGAGGAATGTCAAATGCAACCTTGGAAATTTCTCTATGCTGGAAATGGCATTTTCTGTACCTAAATATTTTGGTTTATTTTTGTAACAGAAAACACTTTAGTGTTTGACAAATAGACCTTTCTAGAGAACTCAGCTATGTTAGAGGAGTGTCATAAAATTGCATACAAACCTAGACACTGTGTCTAGATTCATCTTAAATCTAAACAGAAAAAGTAACTCAGATTATTTAGTCTATCTTTGTTTCTCTTAATACTTTCACATTTTCAGTTTGGCTCTTCCATAGTAATAGCTCACTGAAGCTTTTGGGAAGGGACTTACAGTTACCTTTTTGTGTATTTGATAAAAGGGCCTGTAAGGCACTTAAGAAGGCAGTATGATGGGCATGTGAACAAACAGTCACTCATCAAATGTCATGATGATTAGGACAGCAAAGACTTTTATAAATATTTAAACCCTTTTTGTTTATAAAAGTATCAGATACCATAAATGTAACTAAGGACTATGCAATGTTTTTTGCGTATGATAGGTGTAGCTTTTAATTGTTCCTTAGAGTAAAATTAAAACCTGGCTTAGTAGGAAAGAGTTTATACCTACCTTTGTTATAAAAAGATTAATTTTATATTCACATCAGCCCTCTGTGGCTGTCTGTCTCCCCTGGACATCGGACGTGCAGCCTGCACTCAGACTGTGTGCAAATCCCATTTGTCATTGCGACAGGCAACATCAGAGAGAGCCCTTCAAGACTTCTCAACCTGACTTTGTCATCATAAGGGTGGATGTGATAGCTGAAAGCATGAGACATTGCAGATAAACACGGCTTGTGAGGACTTTTAAAAGCTATGAATGCATCTAAGTTTTCCCTGAAAATACCAGCAGCTTTGCCCAGGAGGAGCTTAGAGAGCGCTCTTAAAGCGGGCAGTGTGGCCAAGTAGCCATTCTGTCCTTGGGCTGCCCTTATATGCTATGTCCTGCAGTATAGATGCAGTCTTAGTGACCTGGCCTCTGTTCTCAGTTAATACTACACTGTAGTGTACTGAGCTAATTGAGATAATTGTCTATATGTGGGAGTTTTAGTAATTTCCTGTCTTGTATTCATCTTTTTGTGCTTTTACTTCAGTGTTTAAAGGTACCTCAGTGATGTAGCCACATCTGTTACAAAACCATAGTCGTTTAAGACCAGCATCCATCGAACCAAGCTACCCCACAGCCCTCCCTCTGCTCAGTGGCAGGGAAACCTGGCTGTTTCTCTGCCTTTGCCTGCTTTTCCACAAGAAAGTTGCCTAGGAAGACAGTGGAACCGATAAGAGCGTCCTATGGTGTTTTTAAACTGAAACAGGAAGCATATTCTGCAGTCAAGGAATCCCTTTTAAGAGCAAGCTACCTCTTCAGCAAAGTATTTCTGCATGTACTTAATTTTTAACGTATGAGTGCTTCCATTAAAGACAGGGTTAGCTTTGATGAATTGGAGCTTGCAGAAGGAGGTTATTAGTTCAGCTCTCATGTGGCATGGTATAATACAAAGTACAAGGAAATCTCTGCGCTAACAATAGGCCACTGAATTCTTCAGCAGTTTAAATTGCTCAGAAGCATTATTAAGGTGTAGATTCACACAGCACGTTGCAGTAATTCATTCATGAGAAGCTGAAAGCCAGCATTGTTATGCCTCAGCTTCTGTCTCTGAAAGAAAAGATAATTATATATCCAAGTGTAGCTGATTAAAAATGCTATAGCTGCTCACTGGTCTTCAGAGTTATCTAGAGATCTACCAAAGCCTCCCAGCTGCAAACCTGAATAATAAACCCCCACTACCACAGTCAGATTTGAACACCTCTTTGCATTCTGGTTTACAATTTCTGAGCGTTGTGTGTTCTCCCCTCTCAGGTGCTGTATCCAGTGTGCCATGTGCGTAATTTAATGCTCTGGAGTGCTGTTTACCTGCCATGCTCTTCCCCCTCTACACCCACTGATGACACTTGTGCCCCATACCCTGTTCCAGGCTCTAGCCCTGAAGATCAGCCTCTGGGCAGGTGAGCCTAGAGCCCAGAAATCCCATCCTGTAAAGTAAGATCAACAGAGAATATTGTGGGATATAAAGAGGAGAATACTTGTGGTGGGAGGGAAGTATTCCTCAGAGGCTTATTTGTGGGACGGTTTGACTGACCTACCCAAAAGCAGTCTGTTGTCGTTTCAGTTTTGAAAGCTGTTAAGTTTCAGTGGTGCTAACAGCAAGAAGACTAGCAAATAGAATTAAGCTCTGGGTATTGCATAGTCTTGTAGGATTCTTTGTATCCTTGTGGGATATAAGCTTTCGTTTGGTTGTCTTGAATTTGAGTTCTTTTTCTGTGTTGCATGACTATTTCTTTGCTTTTTTGTATAATGATTCTGAGCACATGTTAATGAGGAGGTGTGACCAGACCATAAGCATTTGTGCTTTGTGGTAAAGGTATTATTCTGGGAATGTTTGAAGTCTGATTGAGTGTATTTTCCTGACAGCAGACAAAAGTAGTACTGAAGCAGTTCTGCACTACAGATGGTCAAAATGTGGTCCTAGATAATACTTCACAGAAGTCTATTAGTTAGCTGATTGTTACTGTCCTAATTGTGCGGGGAGTTCTTAAACCACAGTAGCCAAATGTTTAAAAAAAAAAAAAAACAAACAAAACAACCCAATCCCCTGACTTCAGATTCTGATTATTTGTACTTTTATAGGTTACCAAAGACACGATCATTTGACAATCTGACAACAGCCTGTGATAGCAGCGTGCCTACAACCAATCGACGTAGTAGTGATCCCAGCCTCAATGAAAAGTGGCAAGAGCACCGTCGGTCTCTGGAGCTGAGCAGCCTCGGTAACCCTGGGGATGATCCATTTGATGGAGACAGCCTGAGTAAACAAGGCAGGGCTCCAGTTGGAGCAGAGCTCTCTGTTGCAGCTGGTGTGGCAGAGGGACAGATGGAGAACATTTTGCAAGAGGCCACTAAAGATGATGTTGGTCTGGAGGAGCACTTAAGGGGTAGCCTAGAGACAGTAGGTAAAGGGGATGAGATTGCCCTGGATAAGGAGAAGAGAACTGAAAATGTACATGGGTATGTCAGTGACCTCTGTGAAAAGGCTGAGGCAGATACAGGTATCGTAATGAACAATCCAGCATCCAATCCACATCCAGTTTCACAAGGTGCTTCTGAGCTTAAAGGACAACAAGGTGAGTGTACTGATCTCAGTAACACAATTCAGAAGTTACCTCAGGTGAAAGGACTACAGACTGTTCCTTTGGAGGGCTTTGTAAATAAAGATGCTCAAAAGAATATGGAAGAAGATGATGGCAAACTTGAAGGAGAAGCAGAGAGCCTGTACAATACAGCACAGGCCAGCCTTCCCTTACCTCTTACAATCCCACATGAAGTGAGAACATCCAACATTGAAAGTTCTACAGAAACCTTAACAGAGAATGAAGCAAAGCAAGAGCTCATTCCTAAGGGTCCTTGCCATAGACCTCACCTGATCAACAACAGTGCTGACGAACTTTCTCAAACTATTGAAAATAGGCCAGAGGGGGAGAGCATGCTAGAACTTCAAAAACGGGGAACAAAAGTACATAGGACTTCTGGTAGCAGCAACACACACATCCCAATGCCTTCCCCTTGTGCCTTGCCTTTAGCTGAATGTAAAGATGAGGTTGTGTGTAACGGAGAGCTGGAGCCTGAGAACAAGATGACAGAGAAGCCCGTGGGGTTTAGTATCACCCAGAAGTACCAGGCGACAAACGGACACTGTGTGAATGGAGAGGACAGTCGGATGAAAGCCTCTCTGAGTCGGCAGGTCTCCACAGCTAGCTGTAGTTCTGCACAGTTTCACTTGAGGAACTTGCACCAAAAATGGATGTTTAGTCATCTTGGTAAGCAGCAGGCAGCCAGCAGCCCAGACCAACCTGCCAGAAGTCACCTGGACGATGATGGGATGCCTGTCTACACTGATGTTATCCAGCAGCGCCTGCGCCAGATAGAAACTGGCCATCAGCAAGAAGTGGAGACCTTGAAGAAGCAAGTGCAAGAGCTGAAGAGCCGGTTGGAGAGCCAGTTCCTGAATAGCTCCTTACGTCTCAATGGTGATTATGGAGACGAAGTGGTAAGTGAAATGGTAATTGGGCCACTGCTGGAAACAGTGGGCTGGTTAGTCATGTTCTGGTTCTCACCATATTGTCAGCTCTTGGTTCATTGGTCAGGTAGTGATTTTCTGGCCATGCAGGCTTTTATAAAACTCTCAAGGTCATTCTGAAGAAGGCAAACAACTGACTGAGTACATGGCAAATGGTAATTAATGATGACTAATATTTTCACTGTATTTCAGTTTGACCATAAATGTACCAAAGGTTTATTTCAAGCTGGGCATTTTACAGCGTACTCACACATACCTGGACATACTTAAACACCTTCATTGGCCTTATTGAAAAAAAAACATTTGTTTTACTGTTGTTTTCATATATGGGCGTAGATCTTTTTTTAAGGATGTTAATGCGTCATTCATTGGGACAGTAGCGTAGGACTGATCTCATGGTGCTTTGCATGCTTAGGGTGAGAAAGATGCAGCAGTGGCTGCTCTGTTAGCTCAAAACCATGAAGTTCAAGTCATTCCCTTTTCAGATGGCTGGCCTGCACAAGGCTCTTTAACTGGAATAAATTAAGAGGTTTTGTGACAGCCTTATGTCAATGAGGGTTTTTTCTCAACACATTAAGAATTTTAAGGGACCTTTTAAACTGTTTGTGCTTTTACTTGGAAGTATTTGAAGTTGTAAAAGTAGAGACTTAAATTTGAGGCATGATTCAAATACAATACGCTAATTTCTGTAGCGATTAAATGATCTATGTAGTTGTGGTTGCAAAAGAAATTTTAAAATCAGAAATCAAGTAAGTGTAATTCTGAGTTCAAGATCTCAATAACCAGCAAGTTTTCTATATGTCTCTGTGTGTCTTGGGTGGATTTTTAAGTTGCTTCTCCCCTACCTGTTTTTTTTACCTAACTTCTCCTCCTCCTCCTCTTTTGACTAATAAATAGTAATAAAAAGTCAAAAGAAATAGTCACTGGCCTTACACTGCTGCTTGAATGTAACACTGCTTCAGAGAACAAGCGGGAGTCCTGTTCTGTAGAGGCCTTTGAGCACAGAAGAGTTCTGTAGATTGCTGCAAAACTTGTTTTTCGAAAGGCCCAGTATTATTAGCTTAGTAAAATAAATGAAGAGGGGAGAGCTACTTGGGGAAGCAGGCAGGCATGGGAGGAGGAAATGGGTGTGAAGGGGAAGGTGAGGGGACATAGAATCTCTGAAACAGAGTTTGTATCTTCCTGTGGGTTTGAATGCTGGGCAGAGCATTAGCCTGTAATTCCTGAGGGTGACATAACACCTATCAAAAATTTCCTTTTCCTATGGGCACATTATAATGTGTCTTATATGGCTGCAAAATGGAAAAAAAAATTACAGGAGGTTTCCAACTTCTGTTTGTTTCATTTAATATTGTTTAAAAGTGGCAGAGGTGCTGGATAGTCCCAGGTACATTTGTTGTGAAAAATACTCAGAGCCTTCTTGGCTATTCACATTGGAGATAAGAGCACTAAGTGCTCCTTTTGGGCATCCATTTCAGCTCAGTGTCATTTCAATTGGGTGTGGCTTCTGCCACTGACAAAAGCTTGGATTCCTTGGAGAAATTTGGTGCTTTGGCTTAAAAAAAGGGAGTATAATAAATTTAAGGGCCTTCACAAACTGCAATGTAGGGCTGGATGTGAGAGCATGCTGTCCTCTAGAAAATTCACCATTTTTAAGAATCTGATCTCTACCTTCTATTTGAGCCTCAGCTTGGGAGTTATGGGTTTTCTTCTGGAGCTCCAGAGATGCCCATTCCTCAGGCACAAAAAGACATTATGTCAAGATTTCTTGCTATTTTTAATGTATTTTAAGGGCTGGCTGAGTTTTAAGTCAGTTAAAATAATACTCTACCTGGATAGACTATATTAAGGAAGCATTATTCCCCCAAAAACTATATATGGAATATATATGGCTCAAATTCTGGGTTTCCCATGTGTGATTTGGCTTGTATTCTCCAGACTTTTTGCAGACAAAAAGATATGTATATCACTAGTATTAGTTTTGAAAGTGAAACAACCTTGGAAAGGAAATGTGACCATGAAATTGGAGCCACAGATAGCAGCTTTTTTGGTTAATAACCCAAAGTGTTGCCAGAACTTTGTGCTAACACAGCAGAAAACAAATTTTAAATCCATTCTACCTCACATCATCCTGTTATCAGAGGGTCAAAAACTGACCTGCTGGGTGTTGGGTTTTTTTTGCTTAGCGGTTTGGTGGTGGTTTTTTTTTTTGCAGTTCACTGCACAAACCACTTCAACATGTGGCATTTGTAGTCCCATTCAAAAAGGCACTCTTGCCTTTGCTGCCACGTAGGCACTGTAGATAGGTGACTGGTTATGACATTAACCCTTCAAGTGTAAGCTTAGCCTGCAGGAGGTACCCTTTCCACTCCTCCCCATGACTGTCTGGTTTTTATTTGTATGGAAGTAGGAATATGGGAAGGTTCTGTTCAGCTGTGTTTGTTTGCCAACAGACTTCTATACCCGACTCGGAAAGCAATCTGGATCAGAACTGCTTGTCTCGCTGCAGCACAGAGATTTTCTCTGAAGCCAGCTGGGAACAGGTGGATAAACAGGACACAGAGGTACAGACTAAATCCCTGTAAATTGCTTATTCTTCTGATAGGATGGGATATTCATAATTCGAATTATCCTACAGCCTTTGGTCATGTGCCACTTCTTGTGAACTATCTTCCTTGCATTTCACTTGTGTCTTATGCTTTAAATATCGGTACCTGTGCCTATAAGCCCTCTGCTGTCTGTGTATGAACTCTCTGAGAAGCTGTGGAAGGGATGGTTAGCTAAAGGAGCCTTAGGTGGACACATGCTTGGTGAATATTCTTGGCCTGGATACTGTTAAAGCACAAAAAAAAAATGGGAATTGGACTTTATGACTTTATTTCTGTTTGTCTGAGGGGAATTTAGTTTATCTGTTCTCAAAGGGAAGGTTTCTGTTGTCTCTCTTCAATTGTTGCAAACACCAAATTTGTGCTCTTAAAATTGAACAAGCACTTCCCTCGTGGTGCTTTGCTTTGAATTTGTGAGTGCAAATGAGATGAGTTTGTTTCTAATTAATTGCCCTCTCCTTGATAAATTTGGCTTTTGTTTCTCCCAGGTGACACGGTGGCTTCCAGACCATCTCGCTGCACACTGCTATGGCTGTGACAGTACGTTCTGGCTTGCCAGTAGGAAGCACCACTGCAGGTAACCTATGCATCAACAGAGGATGGGAGGGAGGGAGGGAGGCATGGTCATGGCTCAGTTTGTTCCCTCTCCTGTTAAACCAGGAAGGATTTTTCTTTTGACATGTTCCTTTATCAAGGATGGCTGTCAGACTAAATGTTTTAGAGTAGGGCTGTGCATGCTCCTGAAGGAACCGAGCGCTTTGGAAGAACAGAACAGTTTCTCCTGTTCAATTCCAGTTCATGCAGAGTATATATTTAAAAAGCCAGATGTGGTTTAGGCTCCACTCAGCCTAAACAGATCCTGCCTTTTTTCCTCAAACTGGATTTGGAGGCAGCTGGCTGTTTAGCTTTTTAAGAGGGTGTAAATAATAAAAAATACTGGTTTGTCATCTTAGCATGCAGTAATTCAATACTGCAAATACATGAATAGCATCTTCTTCCCATTACTGGTTGTAAACCTTCTCCTTTCCTTCTCTAACCATTCTCCCCTTTTTATTAAAGTGCTCTTGTAAGAGAATCTGAAAAGGACACCTATGTGAAATAAAAGTTTTCTGGATTATTCTTTGCCAAACATACTGCCAACAGAGGGTACAACAGATAATGCAGGCAGCAGGGGCTTAATGAAGAACAGGTGGCAGAGGCCTTTTGATTAGATCATACTGTAGTTAAAGACAGAGAATCTCAGATTTCTAAGTCCTGTTTCAAGTAAATTCCTATTCCTGATTTCTGGACATGAAGGAAACTATTACAAGAACCATCATTCAAATAAATGGCAGTTATCACATTTTGATGTTTCATTGCTTTTTGAAGTTGTTGATAATTATAAACATCTTTCTTGGTTTGTGTCCATTTTATATTTTGCTCCATTTAGTCGCCTTGTAAAGATAAATAGAATAAATAGAAGTTGAATGGCTTTGATTTTTTTCCATGTCCACTGTGTTTGTGCAAATTTGTATGTCTCAAGGCTTCAGATGAAAAATATCATTAACTAAGCATACGGTTGTATGCATCTGAAGGGTTTTATAAGAGTTAAAGTGATGTTTTCCTTTGTCCTTCTCCTAGTGGCATCTGTTGTGAAGCGTACCCATTCAGCACTGTCACTCTGCCTCCCTAGGCTGACCTGACATTTGGCACCTACATTACAGTTTCCTAGGCCTGGGCTCTGGAGAACTCCTAGCACATGGATACACACAGAACATCCGCAACACCATGAGGAGTTAAAATTGACTCAGGGTTTCAAGTATGGTTGCAAATTTCCCTTTGGTGTCTTTGTTTCTTCAGCTTTCAAATGTCTAACCTGGGTTGACCAGGCTGTGTCTGCGTAAGCTCTGGTTGTTTATGGCAGAGACCAATAAGGAATGGCAACCAACAAGAAAACCCAAGTATTTCCACAGTATACGTTTTCAAAACCCCCAGTGATCAGTGGCAGTCTCCTCAACATCTTACCTGAGAGTGAAAATGAGTTGAAACCCATACACTCTATAAGGCCTTGAGCAGGATACACATATCCAGCTTCTTTCGTTGCCACTGTTTGATTCTTTTGCTTGTTCCCCTCTGAGCTCTTTCTCCCCTCCTTGCAGGGACATTGAACGTGTTGATCAAATCTGGTGAGCATTTACAACAGCCTCTGTCTGTTGTCTGTCTGCGTTTTCTTGGTAACTTCTCCAAACTAACTCGATCTATTCCCCCTCTTTGTTTTTCACTTGCCTAGAAATCACTAGAAATAAGCTGTGGGTGGCTAGCACAGTCTGTTGGATGTTTAGATCCGTATAAACAGGCTCCTCTTGCCACAGAAGGCATTTAGGACTTGGCTTTTGGTAGCTTAAACTGGGATGTGGATCACACTAACACTCACCATCAGTAAATCGTGTGTTTGAGTAGCAGAGAATGCTTCACTTCTCAGAAGAGACTATCCTTCAAGTTTAGCCATTACGCATTTATTTTTTATTTTTTCCCTTTTTTGCCTTATTTTTGGGAGAGGTCCAGGTGTTATGAAACAATTCTAATACTACTGTGCAGTGTGTTGACAAAAGACCTGCCACTTATTTTAGAAGGACTGAAAATACTGTAGCAGTAACAGGTAATGCAGAGCTGGTAGAGGGTTAGTATCACAAAAAATGGATAAACATCTGTAACTTAGTAAGAAGAGGTGTCGGTAGCATGATTGTAAGTCACCCTTCCTCAAAGGAGCAAGATCGCTTTTCCAGCCTGTTTTTTAAGGTCTCTTTAATCTCTTGAGCAAAGCAGAGGACCACCAGGATAGAAAGAATGAGTTGTTCAGAGCTTTCCGAAGCTCAGGGGAGAACAGTTACAGAACACTATTATCTATCTCAGAAGGATAAAACAACAAAAAAACCCCAAGCATATGTTAGGAAGCTGGTGAGCTACAACAAACAGGTATTTGTTTTAATCCCTCTGGTTCTTTTTTGACCTCATCCGTCAGCAGCAAGCTTCTGCTGGATAATCCTTCTTTGAGCAGCAGAGATGTGGGTTGTCGGAACTGCTTTTCTGCAGGGCGTTTCGGTGTAACACCTCACAGGACTGTTTTCACGCCTGCTGGTTTTTCTGATAGTAATTTCTAAGAGGGTCCTTAAGAAGGCTTCAAAACCACTGCAGAATGGCTAGCCATTGTGAGCCTCCTAGTGCTAGGGTTGCAGCTTTGAGACTGGGAGCTGCTGTGCAGAGCTGAGAAAATTAGCCCATTTAAGTGAGAAATGGGATTTCTCTGCTGACTCTTTCCCCATCAATGACCAGCATCTGGAAATCTTGTCTCTTGGCAATGAAGGATTAATCAAAGCTGCTGGGTGTAGGCAGAATTCTCTGTTGGTCTCTTGGCAGCAGCAAATCTTTTCTAGCGCAGAACAATAATGGCACAAAATCCTGATGCCAAAGAGTTAATGAACAGGGCATCAGGCATGGAGGTAAGCTTGCAAAATTCAGGTCCCTGGAGTGCCATTCTGAACTCCTTATAAGAATTGATGAGTCTGGAGGACAGGGCACACCAGGCTAGCTTGAGCAGCAGCAGGTTTTGAGGGGGCTGCAAGAAGAGAAGGTAATTATTTTCAAGATTTAAATTTTATCCCCGCCTCCTGTGAGGTGCATGTGCCAGCGTGCCTCCACCAGCTGACATCTGACAAGAATGTGTATGAGACCGCTCACCCTGCCGCAGTGTTGCTGTCATTTTCCAAGCATGAAATACCTGGCTGCCCATCTCATGGCTTTGCATGATCCTTGTTGACTCAGTTTACTTTATGCAGAAGCAAGGGACTGCCGGGAACGCCGCAGAAGGGACTGCGCTGTTGGGGCAATGGGAGGATTGCATCAACCGCAACTGGTTTTAATTTTTCATCTGTCCCATGCTTAAACTTTCCAGCAGTGCACTTGAAAGAAACAAGAAAATGCCTCTGTGCTGGTACTTACCAGCACACACTTTTAGAAGAGTAAAGGAGCAGAGACTCCTAACTCCTCCCAGGACTGCAGTATCTGATCTGTCTCTAACGCAAAGCTGGATCAGTGATGTGAGCAGGGGCCAGGACACCACATTCCCCACATCTTTGTGGGGGAAGGCCCCTTGTTTGCTCCCCCTTAGCCCCTCTCTTAGCTGTGTGCCCCCAAGGTAGCAGTGACAGTGATGAGTAGCACCATGCTTCAGCTTCTCTGCAGGACATGGGAGAGAGCTTACCCCTGTTTCACGGAGGGGTAAGTTCCCTCCAGTTTCACACGAGGCAGTGTTGTACAGAAGAGCTGTCACTGTAGAGGCGTTTAATGAGCTGTAATTCTGCTTTGTGCTCCTTTCTGATGTCCCTAGAGCTCTGCTTCAGCTTCAGAAGCAAGTAGCCCAGGGTGCAGATGGTGGTGGTTGTCTTTGCACGCATCATGGTACTTAGGGAGGAGCAACTGCAGTCTCCAGGGCTGACCCCATCACAACACTATGAATAGTATGATTTTAGAACTCGAGTAACTTTGTCAAACTGCTTCTAATCTTATCTTTTCCATTTTTCCTCTGTTCCTGATGCAAGGAATTGTGGAAATGTGTTCTGCTCCAGTTGCTGTAACCAGAAGGTGCCCGTTCCTAGCCAGCAGCTCTTTGAACCCAGCAGAGTCTGCAAATCGTGCTACAGCAGCTTGCACCCAAGCAGTTCCAGCCTTGATCTCGAACTGGATAAACCCATCACTGCCACGTCAAATTGAAGTTCCAGCCTCGAAGCAGCGGGGGAGCAGCCATGCTGACTCTTCCTCAACAGACACGTAGATTCTCGATGGGCTGAGGCTGGGAAGACGCGGGAGCCGTGCACTTTGGAGGCTGGGGCGTGGAACACTGCTTGGCGGGACAGACCTTGAGGACGTACCGCTGGATTGTGGGATTCTCCTTTTCCAGCTATTCCCCCTTTCCTTTCTGTCCTATCTGTGTGTATGTGTCTATGCGCGTGTGTGTGTATATATAATAATATATATGTATGTTTGTTTGCTGGAAGATTGTGGAAGTGGGAAGGGAGCTGGTGCCAGAACCAGATTTCCCTTTTGTATTTAACTGTCCCACTGCTGAACTGTTGCAGACAGACGATTTTGTGGAGGAAAGGAGAAGAGGGGAATCAGTCCAGCCAGTGTGCAAAGTGTGAATACCTGTAGCGTCAGTGCTAGTGCTTTCAATCACTCCTGTTATTTCCAAACAAGAAACTGCTGTTTGGGAACCTGTTGCTGCTAGAAGAAATGGGAACCTCTTTCCCAAGAGAGCACTCTCCCTCTCTGTTCTTAGAGTGGGCTTAGTTATCCTCGCTGCGTGAAGGGGGAATCAATCACAGATTTCCATACTCAGCGGCTCTGCACTTGCACACACAATTGATGTGTTTGGTTGCCATCAGCCCTGCCGCTGTGGCTCAGAGTGGAAACACCTGGACAACGCTGGCTAAGGAAAGTGGGTGCTTGTTTGCGAGAGGTGAGAAGGGGATTGAACAGGCTGCTGAGCTGAGATGGGTTTTACACTGGCACCGTTCTCTGAAGTTCTGTAAATGCAACTCACTATTTAAAACCGAGTGGGAAAGTAGAAGACCTTTGACTTCTATCCTTGCCCCATCTCTAGGATGGTTTACTTGATGTGAAGCTACTTTTGGAGCAGTGCACTTGTCATGGTTCATACAAACAAGTCGTTGTGCTGTTGTGCAGACTCGCACTTTAATGAGACTATCCAAACCAACGAAAGAGCAACTGTGATATGCTGGTGTTTTTGCTGGGCTTGGTCCATGAGGAGTGCACTGGTGCTTGTAATACTCCTGGGATGTCTCCTCCTTTTTCAGTCTGTATTCAGTGTACTCCAGATAGGAAAAACCTGCCTGAGGATTTTATAAAGACCTGAAATACATCATGGATTCCCCTTCTTCCTTCTCTCCCAATCTGAGTCTCTTTTAAAGTCACCTCCTTAAAGTGTGAATCTATTGAATACATGTTTTTAAATGAGTGTTAGGTACTCGTCCCCTTTTCCTTTTGATAGAGCCTGCTTAGTGCAATTTGGCAAGGAAGAAACGTAGATCCTGCTTCACAGTGTATTGCCTAGACAAAGTTCCAACTTCTCTCATGATATTCTCAAGAATCCTGCTGGAGTATTTGAGAGTTCTAGATAGAAAAGCTCAAAACCTTGGGAAAGGAGCGCTTCCCTTCCCTGGAATGTCAGAATCACATAATCCAAAGCGAGTATCACCCACAGAAAACCATCTCAGAATATTTCTTAGGTCTGATGGGGAAATGTCAAGGTATTTTATTTTTGGCTTTGAACTTCCCACACCCTTTGCAAGGATCATTACGTGGCTGCGGTGTAAACAGAAGATTCATGAGACAAAAATGAATGTCCAGGAGGCTGGTTTAGCAGAGCAGCCTGTGTCCTTATGGGAAGGGGATCTGGTAACGAAGCATCTTGGGATCTCCCCGGGTATGGGTTTTGAGACGTTTTTCAAACCATCAGGAGGGAAGAGCAAAGATAAAGATGGGTTCTCCAGTCGAGTTGTATCTAGAAGTATTTGTTCCTAAACCAGTGCAGCGAGTATCTGGAACAGAACTCTAGGCATTGCTGTTCCGTGTAAAGCAGAGACAGCTGGAGCAGGAAAAGGATAACACGCAGCTCCTGTCTCTGGCTCTTCCACGGAGGGGGTGTAGGGGACACGGTGTAGTTCTGCACACTAACATTGTGTGGGTTTGTGGTGCAAATAGACAGTCAAAAATAAGTCTAAGATTCTGCAGTTCCTAATGACAGGTGCCAAGAGGTTATGATACGGGTTTTTGGGGTCTGTGATGTACAGTGTGAATAAATGCTTGCAGCTCTTAGTCTTTTTTTGATCGATGAAGCACTTTTTTTATTAATATTATTTTTCTTTGTATGTAAAGGAGGAACCAGTATCTCTCCATAGCTGTATATATAACCGTTCTCTCCTCAAGAGAGTAAAGTGCTCCTATATTTTTCATTTTTGTCAAAGCAAGAAGTAAATACTTTAGAATTGTTAAATATATAAATAAAAGTGAATAAAGTTTAGACTTTTGCATGGGAGCATTTGCTAACACACTTTCTAATTTTTTATTTTTCTTTCCTGTCCTTTCGTAGGGGATATATTTGAGGTTCAGCAGAAACACCAAGGCCTTTGAAAAAGGAGGCTGCAGCAGGCCTCCTCTTGCTTTCTTTTCCACTGTGTGTCTTTGCAAGGAACAACACACTGTTGCTCCTAAACTTAGAAGAAAAAACATTAAGCTTGGTTTTCCTGGTGCAAGAGTCCCAGGGAGGGGGAAAAGACACAAACTGCACACACCACCAGGTACTGTCAGTACAATCGGCACGGTTTTCTGAGCCTGGAGAACTGTGTAAGGGTCTCATCTTCCTCGGTACCTTGTTTTTCTTTTTCCCCTTAACCAACCATCATCTTTCAAAGCATTGATCCGATGATGTTAGCCCACATGTAGGAGCGGCCCAGGTCGCCAGGGAATTCACCCTGCCTTCAGTGACGTTTGGAAAAGGAAGCTCAATGTCTCCCTTCCCCTGCCGTGAGCAAGCGCCAGCGGTCGCCGCAGTGGCAGCGAGGAGGGGAGATCAGAGCTCGGTTCTCATTTGCACACTTTCTGCCTTATTCTCAATGCTGGATGGTGGAGCCGTGGCTCTTTGGGAACAAACCAAACTCACTCAGGTTTAATATCTTTTAATCTTTTCCCAGAAGGTGGAAAACTCAACTGCTGTTTGTCCTGCAAAAGTCTCCTGCACAAGGGTCTGATTATTCTCATTTTCCTAGGGCTGCTTGCTCGTTTCAGCCGCTTGGCTGCATGCGCTCCTGTCACATAAGCTCATACTCCATCAGTTATTTCTCTCCTTACATATTTGAAGTCAAGAGAGAGGATTTGCCCTGAATTCTCAGAGGGAGTGAAGGGCTCCTTGAGCAACTGTGAGTTATTTTGGGACAGGCCTGTTCTAATCACAAGATGTTGTGCACAATTGCTTTATAATCTCATGGTATTTATTTAATCAAATAAAACTGCAGATTCTGGGCAGAGCTGTGATCACAGCTGGTGGTAGTATTTACAGCTTCCAGAATAAAAAAGCAAAGCATATATAATGTTTTGCACTATTAAGAACATGCAAAGGAACAGCAGATTTTCAATTATATACCAGAATTTGATTTTATATAGCTCCTTTCATACTTGAGTTACTTCTAAGTGCTTTTTCAGTTACTCATTACTCTGTCGCACGGCGGCTGCAGACGTTATGTGCACACCGGTGCTGCCAGCCCCGGACACCGCACTGCTTGGATGTTTTCTGCTTCAGCAACACTGAGCAAAACCCTGGGGGTCTCCTCTGCTGCTGCTGGAGGGAGTTAGCTTTTTTTTTAACTTCCACACAGTGTGAAGTCATTATTGTGCAGAAGGGCTTCATGTCAGAGGCGGCAACAGCCTGGCAGCTCTGCTAGAGGAGCACACAGCTGACATTGTGTAGAAGCTCATTTCCCGGTGATCAGTTCTTCCTAACGAACGTCCTTTCCTCTTTTGTTACAGCTCTCAAACAGCAGAGAGCCTGAGAGGAGAGCAGTGCTACTATCGCAATACACAGCTTTAGCACTGTCTTACATGCTGTAAAACAATCTCCTTATGCAAAGGCGACGTGTACGGCTTATCGGGAGTCTTGCAGATAGTATTAGTGGCTGAGGAACAAGACAATCTTTGAGAACTGAAGGTCCCTCTCGTCCCCAAGTAGGACAGCAGCGAGCCCAGCCTCTCCTTGCCGGTGGAGGTGGTGATACTGCAGTGTGGTGGCCCAGGAGTCGTTCAGCAGCAGCAATCTTGCAGGCTGGGCAGCAATTGGTTGATCACAGCTTAATTGTATGGGTGAGGTATGGTGGTGGCAGCGTGCAGGACGGAAAACCGAAGGCTCTTTGGTGTCGGGAACCAGTTGGCTACAAAGGAAAGGCTGTCGGTGTGGGACTGAGCCTGTGCTGGGAGGCTGTCCTACTGTTAGGCTGTTAGGAGGCTGTAAAGGGCAATAGCCACGCACAGGAAAGCTGAGCAGATTCAGAGCTTGTTTAAAAGACAGGGCTGTGCAGATATTTTATGGTTAGTCTACAATTGTCCCTTTAATAGATCCTGAATTACTCAGTGTAAGGTTTTGAGAAAACCGTGTCCAGGGTCAGTTAGAAGATGGTGTTTTACTGGGCTGTGCTGGAAGGGGATGCTCAGTGCTGAGCGAAGCCCGGCTCTCTGACGTTTGCTCAGGTGCAGGATCCGGATCAGGTTTTGTATTCCTTAAAGCTGCCCTCAGCTGGATTCCATCGCTGGCATCGCTCGGAACTGGCTCGTGAGTTCCGTGGAATTACCTTTCTTGGTTAAAAAGCAAAAGCAGCAATTTAGGCTCTTTTCTGAGTCGTGAGGAAGGTGAGTGATGCAACCTCTGGTTGTGCGGTGCCTGCACAGCGGTGCAGTCTGCGCTGCCAGGCATTGCGTTTGCTCCTGGTGGATTTTTCTCTGAAGGACAGACGAGCGATTCCCCTGGGGTGCCTTCAGAGGCAGATCTGCTGCTGGAAGGGCAGGACAGGGCTGAGGAGGCAGCCCAGACCAAGCACAGGCAGCGTGAAGTTTCTTTTTTAATAATTCAGCTCAGTTTTTTGTTAAAAGAGAAAATCCACCAGCACTAGAGCAAGGATGCAGAAAGAGAAATGTAACCTTTTACTACAGCCACGTCTGTATGAGCGTTCATCTGTCTTGCTGTCCCTACGCCATGTAGACGTGCCCTTTCCTGGGCAGAGGAATACCAAATTCCCATCCCTTCATTTTACACACATAATACAGGCATTGGAGCTCAGATTGTTGAATTTTGGGATTTAAGATTACCATATTCTTCAGACTTTCAAATTTTTTAAATGCTGCTAAAGTTTTATCTTACTATTTAACAAATATGTTTTTTAAACCGATTTCCCATAGTTATGTTATTAAATGATTTTTACCTTGCAGTGGCAACAGGTGATGCATTTGATTGTACATTTTTTTTGGTGGAATTTGTATTAAAATGACATCTGATTCTTGATTAATTACTTCAAGAACATTTAAATGTTTTAAAACATGCAAACCTATGAGAGCAGAGAGCTGTTTAGCAGCAGTATAAAGTGTTAGACCCTAGCGCTTAATTGTTTGTAACAGCATTTATTCTGCTGTAGCCTCAGAGTGAATATTTAGATCTTAATAAATTTGTCATTTTCCTACACGGTGACAATTTTACAGTCCCTTGTGTTTTCTGTATCGGTGCATCTGTAGGGCTCCCACTTTGTGGGGCTTATTTTTAGGCAAATTATAGCTTATATATTAGGAAAAAGTAACCCTGGTGTTCAAAAAACTACGTAAAATACATAGGAAAGTGGTGACATGAAATCCCAGGCAGGCAGTGAGCATGGAAAGCACTGCTGCTTGCCAAAGCCCTGTGCTTTGGAGATGAGCACTTAGTGAGAACAGAGAATCCCGACAGTTTATCAGCAGCCCTGCAAACAATTCTAACACGATGACTTTCACTTTGCATTGCATTCATTGCGTGCCGTCAGACCCTTCTGCCCTTCCCACGTGCAAATCTGGTGACGGACTTTGCTGCCATCATTGTTCAGGTTAGAGCCACGTGTTGTTCTCTCACTTTCCCATTCTCCTGATTTTTACACGGCACGACAGGTTTCCATGCTTTGACACCTGTAAGACCTTTGACACCAAACAACTACAGGGACGTAGGAGATTTTTCAAAGCCAAATGTTATTTATTCACTTAAATGCACATATAATGGACACAGAGAAACACTGCAGTGGAAAGCCTCTGGGTGCTGGGTCTGGCTAAACGGTGTTTGTGTGATTTGAGGGCAGCTCTGCTTGGCTCAGCCCTGCGATCCCGGCGCTGGGACAGAGCGCGCCCACAGAGCCTTCCTCACCGCGTCCCACAGGCGCTGCTGCCCTGGCACAGCTCGGCTCCTCCCCGGAGGCAACGTTTGGTTGTTTGGGTCCTCCTGCATCGGCAGGCTTTGGCCTCAGTGAAGTGTTGGATGACTTTGTGCTCAGAAAATGGTTCCTTTCCTCTCTTCCCACTCGCTATCCTACCTGCTGTAGCACTTCACAGCTATATATTCCAACTGTCTTTGTTCTACTATTGTTTTTCTTCTGTTACTAGCAACTTTTAGTCATCAGGGTAATACTAAGTAGGCAGACTGATGGGCTGAGGGTGAAGAGAAGCACGCAGTCAATATTTAGGTGTTTGCTTTGGTGGAGGATTACTGGATTTCAATCTAAAACTTATGTCAGAATTTATGTTGGTATGAATTGCAGCATTGTTAGGATACAGGCATAGGGAATGAATAAGTTTTCTGGAGGTCGCAGAGAATAAAAGCTTTCTTAAGAAAAATTCAAGAAAATTAATTTTTTTCTTTAATTTTGCTGCCAACTTGTACAGTTTTGATGTAATTTGAGTGACGTAATTGAAATTGCCTCCTCCCTTAAGCTGTTACAGAAGGACTTTGCACTGCAGTGTTGATGTTGACGCTGACCATTTATGGAGCTGCAAATAGCAATTGACTATATCCCGTGTTTGAAACACAGTAGGCTGAGAATGTTTTTCTTGCCCATCTTGGCTGACTGTGGAGCTGAGTTCGCAGCTTTAGCGGGGACAAGGTACCCAACCGTACTTTTGAAGGTAAAGCCTCTCCTCCAGGTTAAAGTAAAAGCAAAGCTTGTTTGAGACAAGGTAGAACGTAAAAGGAAAAATCAGAAGCACGAGCTAGACTAAGCAGTGTCCCGTGAGCACCTTGCTTAACAATAGCCTTGGCTAGGAAAATGGAAAGTTCAAGTTACAAAGCCTTTTTTTTACCCAACAAGTTGCCAAGATCAGCCGCTGAGCTGGGGGTCCTGAGCCCAGCACAACAGTTCCCAGGGAGGTTGCTTGTATGAAGGGATGCACCACCCTCACAGCCATGGTGGGCCTAAGAGGCTGCCCTGGAAGAAAACCCCATTCCTGGCAGGTACCAGGGTGGAAGATCGCGTGTAGCATTGGAAAGCAAAAAGGTGAACAGGGAACACGGTCGTTTTCTGTGTTTAATCAGCTTCAAATAATTTTCAGTCTGATTTTGGCTGCTTTTCTTTAAAAAGAACACCAGTTGGCACTTGAAGAGCTGCTGCTTCAAGTCACTATCTGGATTTGATCACTTTGTCCTTGCCTAAAACACAGTAAGAACATTCAGCATCTTGGACTGAATCTCAATGGCTGCATCTGTGTTAGCAAATAACTCAGCGCAAAAGCAGTGGATTTCATACCGGAGGAGGTGGTGCAGCTGGGCGTTCCTCCAGAAGGATTTGGTCTGGCCCCTGGTAGACTGTCCCCACCATGCCTGTAATTCATGGCTGTCTGAGGATTTTTGGATTTTTTTTTTTTGGATTGCAACCCACCTTTAATTTCCCCTGGGGGTTGGGCTTCCCAGTTGCCTCTGGTGGGTCACAGCCGGCTGCCGCAGGCAGGGCTGCCCTCGTACACCAGCGCGCTGTCCATGAGCACTTCCTCGGCCTCGTAGCTGCTGTTCTCTAACGCCCTGGCCACAGGACACAGCTCCTGGTTGCACCACCTGAACAGAGGATGCAAACAGTTTGTCTGAGCCCCCTTACGCAGACAGGGCTGGTTTCAGCTTGAAGTCTGCCCGGTTTGGATCCCTCTCATCGCTACTAGAACGGAGATTCCCCATGGCAAGGAAAAGCCATGATGTTGACAGCAGCCAACCCAGAATGGGGTTTGTCTCCATCGATGATGATACGAAGTTTGGGTCTCACCATGGCAGGGAGTCAGATCGCTTGGTGAGGCAGAGCAAAGCCTGCTGCATTGCACAAGAAATCATCTAAAACAGTTAGGGCTAGAGGAGGTTTTTGCTTACCTTTGAGCAGCAGAGATGTCTGCGGCGGAAGCATCAGGCCGAGCTGCATGCTCAATTAAAAGAGCTCCTGTGGAAGAGCAGGAGACATCAGTATCCCTGGGCTCCAGCCAAAACAGCAAGGGCTCGTGAAAAGCAGGTGGTGGTTACTTCTCAACAGCACTTGCCAGGCAGAGCTGCCTCAGTTTGAAAGAAGGTGGGGACCGAGCTTTCCTTGAAACTCCACCCTTTACCCAGAAGGTATGAAACCAGGCCATTCTAGGACTGATTCCTAGCCCTTTCCTGGTCTGAAATCCATCATTTCTGTCTTCCCCACTACCTGCATAGATCCTTGCTAGGGTGTAGGAGAAGTCTCTTGCTGCTAGCTCCATGGTCACGGCTCCCCTTGAATCAGCTGCTTGCATGAACTGTGCAAGACCGCTGACAGCATCCTGCATTTGCTTCACGGCAGGTTCCAGTTTCGCAGTGCTCAAAGCCAGTTCCAGTTTTTTCTGCAAAGAAAACAATCACAGGAAAAATTACAGCATGTTTACCTTCTGCAAGGAAATGGGGCTGGTGAAATCCTGAGCACGCCCAGCAGCTAGTAACAAGAAGCTTAAATCAAGGTGGCCGTAACGGGCACTGCTGTTGGTGGAGCAGCCAGAGCACCGCGTGGCAGCAGGAAAGGGGACATCGCCAAAAGGAAACTCACGGCCTTGCCTTGAGGACGGAGAATTCCTGTGAGTGTGTTGCTGTTTCCGTGCTGGCTTTCCAGCTGCACGCAGAGACCAGATCACACTCCCAATTCCCTCTAATTGCATACCTGTATCAGGTTCTAATCTCCCTTTTTTATATTTTTACTTCCACGAAGATGCTAGAGTTGTGTGCAGGCAGGAAAATGCAGATTTCAAGGAGCTCTTCCCTGCAAGTCGTGTCAGTGGGAAAGGCGCCGGCACCAGAGTGGCTCTCTTCCGATGGATGTCAGGCATTTAACTGTGCCCAAAAGTACCATCTAAAGCTCCCCCTGGTTCAGCTAAGCTGCAGTTTTTCCACTGTCTCAAATACCTTGTGAAAGCACAAGCGATACTCTGCCGAGAGAAACTAAAATAGTTGCTCTTTTGACATGGCATGCCCACGGCTGCCTGGATGCAACCGGCAAAAGCTAGCCTTTAATCTGCATTTCCCACGTTATTCCCTCTTACAAGGGATTGAATGAGAAGAGCGTGCCTTCTGCACAGAGCTGCCAGGCTGGGGTGACAGCTCGGTCCCCCTGAAGTCACACAGGCGGAGAAGCAGCCAGCTTTCACCCACGCAGCCGTCACCGACCTCCAGACCCTGCATCCCCCCCGCTGCAGCACTTGCAGCTGGGCTCTGCTGCAGCAAAGTAGGCCACCACCGTTCGGCCGCCCCAGGCAGCTGCCTGCGCTGCCTGTGCTCAGGGCTGGCCCTGCCTTCATCGGTGGGCTCAGCCCAGGAGCCTCATGTGCCGCGATAACATCTTTAAAATAATCAAACCTATCTCTCTGCAGTAGAACGAAAGGATTACCTTGGACAGAATTGCAAAAAGGAACCGTTACGTATTTAAATAGCATAGCAGGTGGTAGGAGGTGCTTTTCATTAATTAGTCTCATTTGCAGGTTATTTATGAAGCTAAAGCCTGTAAGTGTCTGCTGCGTAGAGCGAATTTTTTTATGTTTTTGAGGCTTTTGGTGCTTAAGTGATCATGCAGTTCCTCTTGCTAGTACATGAAAATACAGCTTATTTGCACAGTAGGACTTCGGACTGCACGAGCTGAACGCGGTTTTGTTTTCTGCAGTACGTCTGTGCATGACACCTTCTGCCTGACCACTGCCCTGTATTTTCTGACTGTTAATACAAGAAAAACACAATCCTCAATGGATGCTATTCTGTGCTCTAGGCGAAGCGGTACATAAATACTTGCAGCATATGCTGTACGAATACGAAAACATCATCATTAAAGCGGTTAGGTCTAGTGCCAAGATAAAGTCCAAAGAACCCTCCAAGCCCACAGAATGCTAATAAGATGTTTTAAAAGTAGCTTGGAGCTTGTTGCTAACAAGGATCAAAGACCCCAAAGGCATAAACATATTCCCAGCAGCTTGGGTGGAAGCCAGCATCACAGAGGCCAAGCACAGCGACAACATGTGCACTTCTGTCGGCACCCTCGTGCTAATGGCTGGGGTACGAACAGCTACGTCCTACGCTGCCTTGCTTTTTAAGATTTTAAGACCTGGGTAGTATGGACCAGGAATAAAAAAACCATCATTTTAACCTTAGGGGGAAAAAAAAGACATTGTATTCTCTTTGCTCTCCAATAATTTACTCTTTGTTGTTTTCAGATTACACTCGTTCTTTTCCTAACCAAAAGCACTGAATCTTCTGAAAGATCAAACTGAGTTTTGATCCGTCCTCCACTGCATTTGAGAGCAAGAGGCTGGAGAGCTGCTTCAGGGACGATGCTCGAGGCAGAAGCAGCTCCTGTTTTCTCTCCCGCATGTTGATCTGCTCCAGTTCCCGTAGGGTGTAACTGAGGGGAGGCACACACACACAGTGTCGCTGTGCCAGTTGTACCATTCTTTTCTGGCTGAAATCATCAGAGAGCAAAAGAGCTTTAGAGCTCAAATATTTCTGATTCCTTTGGTTTTCACTGAGGAATTTTAAGATGCCGCTCATTTGTTTGCTCTCACTAGCTACCAAGCAGGATTGTCAGAATGGTTTTTACTTAAAGAATAATCACGAGTATTTAAAAATACAGCAACAGGCAGAACATCCAAAATGGGGCTAGAAGCACAAATCTCATATTAATGTTTCAAGCAAACACGTAGTCTCGCTTTAATAACCTAGATTTATTTCCTGCTGTGTTAAAATTGTGGTTATGGACTGAAAAGGACCTGAAAACACCATGACGTGGCTTAGATTGTATGTCTGATTTACAGCTAGAGTTTCAGCCCTACGCAGTCATTCTTGATGCATAAGGCAGTTGATTCTGAGCTCTGCAAGATGCTTGCAGGACTGGCATTCAGAAACACAACTGTATTGCGATGTGACCAAATTTAATCTAAAGTGACTACAATGCAAAAATCAAATAATTCCCCGGTGCTATTTTAGAGTCACTTTTCAGACTGTAATTGAATTCTAAAGTACACCCAATGCTCTGGCTCAAAATTCCAGCTAATAAATTTTTGGTATAACATGAAATGACTGCCCCCATGCAGTATCCACCTGAAACTCCCACCACGGCTGAGCTGGAATCCAGGACTGTCTCTCACATTTGCTCTTCTCGCCATGTGTTCTCCCGAGACTTTGCAGACTAATTACTTCTGGACAAGGTGGTTTGTAACAAACTTGCCTGTGTATCAAGAACCCTAAAAATTCAGCTTCTCATAATCACATTGTGCAAGGATGAGGAAGTTCTCTGCATTTCCCTTTTCCTGAGGGTAATTACAACATTGGATTCCTGCTCCTAGATCACAGCACCAGCAGCACTGGGTATCCCACCATCAGTAGGGGCAACTGACACAGGATAAAAGCAAAAATAGGTGGCAGTGGGGTCAGCAGGGAAGTTACCCTGAGATATGACCTTCAGAGAAAAAAGCGCTATGCCATACTAAGTACTAATGCTGATTTCTTCAAAGCAGCCTGTCATTGGGCACAAATCCTGCAAACTGAGAACCTTGATGGACAAACATAAAATAAATTGTACTAGTCTTGTGTGCATCAATAAAAAGGAAATGGATTGGAGCAGTAAAAATCCCTTTATGAAGGGCTAAATGATTTCCTTACTAGACAGGAATGGGAAGGATGTTTCAAAATGAGCCAGACTCCCAGAGACTGAGAGAATTTGGACACCTGGAGCTCAAAAAGAGGTTGTTTATCACCTGTGAGTGAAACCCTGATTCCGGTGTAGAAACTCAGCACGTTCCTGCCCGATGCTGCAGAGGCACTCTGCAGAAATACCTCCCAGTCTGCCTTTCCAGTGCCTGGCTGTCAAAGGCTTAAGGGAAAAGCTTTCTGACATGTCCCGGTTATTTGCCAAGTATGATCTATTATATCCAGAATTGGTGCATCAAGACTGCTCTCCCAGCTAAGCCCATTCCAGTCACTCTCTGTGGAAATGGAAGCAGCCTCAGTGTGACATGAACAGCAAATGCAATGGCACTTACCGGAATTTGGAGACCTTTGAAGTCACTGCTGACTTGTTCACCCTCCAGTCTCATATACAGCATGATTTGTGGGAGTGCAAGAGCAATGATAAGCTTATTAATTAATAAATCTCAATACTTGGTGTTACTGCTGTGCAGGTACCTGCTCTGAATCACGTCGCTGTGTTCTTTAATGCTTCTCTGATTACCCAGTTGTTAAGAAGCTGGAGGGGCCCTCTCAGCTACACCAGTGAGGTGCTCTGAGGACTGCAGTATGGCACCTTTGTGCGGTATTTGTTTAAATGAGCGTAAGTGTAAGCCTGTGGAGGCTGGCTTCTTTCCAAGTTATTTTTAGAGCCTACCACCCGCTCCTTTCCTTCTCCGCTCCATTACCTTCAGTGTCAGACTAAGCTGCTTTTTATCAGCAGCTGGACCAGTTGGCTTTTTAATTAGCGGGTGTGCTTATTCCTGGTTATGAGCAGATTTGGCTGCCTTGTTTGGTAGTCAAATTGTTTGAGGTGTTTTTCCTTTATCAAAACTTGTCTGAGAGGATGGCAAGACAACACTCATCTCTGGAGGTCAGAGAGGTGCTCTGTACAGAATACAGCTGAGTTGGGGGTTTGAAGTGTAACAGAAGTTCCCAACTGCAGCCACTGGTGAGAAGGAGTCAGGCTCTTGCTTTTGTGTTTTTGAAAGACCTAGCCAGTTTTCGGTGCTGCAGGGAGTGCAGTGACCCAGACCTTTCCCTTCTTATGGGGTCTGGATGAGAAAGTGAAGGCTACCCACAGTCAAATCCAGCACTCCAGATGCCTAGGATTCTCTCACTGTATCTGGGCTAATGTAATCTGGATTGCTCTATTTGGATTAATAATGTCATCTCTGAGAGAACACCCTCTGATATGCTGATCATGCCTTTCAGGCTGGTTCCTGTCTCCCTTTACAGGACATACCAAGCCAGCTGATGCTTATTTTCCTTCATGAAATTCTGAGCTGCTTTGGTCTCTCCCTGACTGCCTGTCATATGAGCACCTTTAAAAGAGCAGCCTGTAGGTAAAGCCAGAGAATGGCAAATCTGAAGAGGCAGCAATGGAATTCCTTTGGCTCTTTCCATCTTTTCAGTGGGAATAAAAATAGAAAGTCATAAGGTAGTAGGTAGCCCTAGTGATGGTTTAATATTCAGCAGTCTTGTGGTATTTTTGCAGTTAAGAAACAAAACCACAAAATTATTTTGGATTCAGGAAGGTGACTCTTTCATGTTAAAAATATACTTGTATTGGTACCTGTCATGAGGAATTCTGACAATGCAAAACTCTTCACTGCTGAGATGAAAGTATCTGCATTTTTTGCAGCGTACAAGGATCCCAAAATGAGCACTGCCTGCGTTCTGCTTTTGTAAGTGCTATTTAAAGACCAGAATTGTAAGACACCTTCTGAATACTTGTCTAAAGCTTTCAGTTTGGTCATGTTCCTTGCCAGTCTCAGGTAGGAGCATAAACACCAAGTAAGACTCTGCTAAGGTGGGCAAATCAGGTTGACCAGTGCTTTTGATGTGGGCTCACCTGCACTGTGGAGAAGAACACAGCCATCACTTGTCCTTGACTCTTGGTGAGGGATCGCAGGACATCAAGTGACAGGATATTTGTTGTTCCCTCCCATATGGACAGCACCTGTGGAGTAGAAGAGTCTGTGGAAGAGCATGAAGGAGACTTTTGGAGCAATTGCAATAAAGAAAAGGGAACGTGAGGAAACAAAGACATGGGGCAGACCTAAGGGATATCAGTGAAATCTCCAGAGATGTCTTGCCTCACCACAAGTGGAAAGGAGCAGTGGTGATGAGAGCTAGGAGCTCAGCTCCATTACTGAGCTAGGGAACAGCCCCAGCAGCAGGAACAAATCGCGTCCCCTCCCTGGTGATGATTGGGCTCGGCAAGAAGGCAACTAGAAAAGAGCTGCCATGCCTGGAGTGAGTCTGGGGAGGACTCTGTTTTCCCTTGAGCATGTCTTTAGCAGACAACCATGGACTACTGTGCAGGGGACTAGGTGACACCCAGGAGCTTCTTCTGCTTCTCCTGCTGCTTTCTTACCAGAGTATCGCGGATTATGACTGGCAAGCCTGTATCCTCCATGTAACCTTGTCCTCCAAAACTCTCCATTGCCTCAACAACAACAGCAGAAGCCTGCAAAATGCAGAGAGCTGACATGATCTACATTGCAGAAGGGGAAAGAGTAGCCAGAAACCTCTAACGTCACACAGCAGTTCCTGCTGGGATGGGATTGACTGGATCCCACTTATTTGCTGAGGCAAGTTGCTCATTAAATGCTACAGGTGCAGCCTGGGGAATGGAGACTGAGTAACACCGAGAGAGGACCTGCAGGAGCAGTCAGACCTTGGAAGAAGATCCATGGACAGTGTGTCTCAGTACAGTCCTCTCTAGGTAAGGTTAAGCCTGTGGTTTGCTTGGTACATGGGAGTACATGTCTCTAGTCCAGGACAATCTTTACCTTCTACTTTCCTATGGTGTGTAACCTTCTGTGTATTTAAGCTGAGGGCAATTAGAAGAGGGGCAGATGCCTGAAATTAAGGCTAATGCTAAACTATTAACACTTCTGCTATTTATTCATAACTAGGGGAAAGATATTCCCTGTGGCTCAGTGCCCCACCTTGGTCTTGGGGCAGCCTCAGCAGCGTTCCTCTGTGGCATGTGGAGTACTTCACAGTGCTGGCTCTGTCTGTTCTGACCAGACAGCTGATCTGTGGCCTTGAGAGCAAAGGGACAAGTCTTCTACCCACAAAATCCAGCCTCAGTACAGACCAATAATTGCTGCAGGCCCTGCAGCTAGAGGTCACTGCCATTATCCCCTGCTATCGCTGCCTTTCATGTTGGCCGTGTTAATCACTCCTCTTTCGAGCTCTGTGGTTGCTAATGTGCCACCCAACCCCACCCCGGGCTAATCAAACTGGTTGTTCTGTACCTGCTTCCCAGTATACAGTTTGGCAACTGGTGTCAGCAGTCTCAAGAGAAGCTGGTCTTGCTCACTCGCCATGTTGGTTTCTACGAGTCCAAGCAGACGAACGATCTCCATAATCAGAAGAAACGCCCCTCGCGTCTGTACCTGCAGGCAGAGAAGTGGGGAGCTTCACTGGCAAGGATCTTTGACTCAGGCTGATTCCAGCCTGGTCTGCTGAGGTGCCAAGAGACCATCCTGAAGGGATGTGCAATACTCAGACCTGGGCAAAATGCCACTCCTTCTTGTACAGACCCACAGCTTCAAAGACAAAGACCGCTGACCAGCCAAGGCACAAAGCATGAAATATTAAAAGTAGTCCAGAGCTGCTGCTCTTGTACACTGCAGTCTAGTATGAGGAAAGGGGGAGTGCCATTTCATCAGGCCTACTCGGAGCTTTATCAAAGCTCCTATCGGGCATCCAGGTCACAAATCCACATCCTTTCCAAAGGTAAGGGACATGAGATGGCACATCTGATGGTCAACCTCTGAGCAGCAGGATCTGCAAGGTCTTTGACAGGTTTCTTGCTGAGCAACTTGCTTCCCTGGCAAGTTGTGATTTGGGAAGCATTGGGTTATGGAGCTCTGTAGCCCCTGTGCATAACAATGTCCTGTGGGATATAGGATCTGGCCTTTCTTTCAGAGGTGAAGTTCTGGCCACAGGCTAAGAGATGCTGGAGCTTTAACTTATGTTTGACAGATGTTGACCACTTTCCCTCTCCCCCACCTTCCAAGAGGATTTTTAAATACTTTTTTAAAAATTTGCATGAACCTACCACAGCCCAAGGGCAAGCATTGGTGTTAACACCACTTAAGGAGTCGTACTTGGATGGGTGAGAGGAGGAGAACTGTGTGCCTTCTTTTTGAAGTTTTAGTAGAGGTGTGAAGCCACCTGTGTCCTGTGGATCTAGTGAGCTGCTACAGCTCAGCGTTGTGGCAAAACTGTGAGACATTCTGCAGTGAGTGAAGGCCCACACGTGAAATTCCTCCCAAAGCCCAGAGCAAGAGTGCCAATTCATGCTGCTGTCTTTTCTGTTGTCTGTTATTGCCCTAGATGACATTCACATCTAGAGGCTGTACTCAAGCTCAGTGTCTTGTGGTGATGAGCACTGTGCAAGTACACAGGGAAGACAAACTTCTCAGAAGCTAAAGTGCATGGTGACTACTCAGGAATTCTTCAAGCCTGCTGGGAACAGCCCATCTCCTGGTGCATGAGCTACCAGGGAAGTTGGATGAGTCTGTGTTGGTCTTGGACAAGAGTCTGTTAACTGCGGTTTAGGAGACTGTGGTGTCATGCTTGGACTCTGATGCTAATGACCAACTTCGGAGGTCACAGCATAACACAGTAGGTGCATGAATGACTTTGGCACTCTTCTCAGGATAGCTCCCAGGTAATTGTTGTTTAGGATAACCTGAAGTCTGGCAGAGAAGCTAGGTCTATCATCAGATCAAATCCCGCTAAAATATAGCAATTACCCTGCTGCATACATCTCACTCTACCAGGAAGAGCATTCTACATCTGACTGTTGCACACAGAGGTAGGCTAGCTGTGCTCATTAGCAGCCGAGGATTTCTGCCCTCTTTCCTCACCAACAGGTGTGGCTCAGCTCCCAAAAGCCTTACCTCCATCCGGGCTATCGTCTGCATGTGTAGGGGATGGTCCTTGAGGAGCTTCCCGAAGGCAACCCGCCTACGGGCATACTCTCTGCTCAGACTGATCATCCTAGAGAGAATACAGCCAGGGAAAGTAGTTAGACCAGCAACCTTCCACTTCTGAGCTTTCTCTTCCAGCCACCCCCACTGGAAGAACCCTGCTCAGCTGTACCACACCAGCCGAGGTCACCCACCCACAGGCAACCTTCTCCAGCACTGCTGGCTTCCAGACCTGTGCCTGCAAAGGCATTAGATGTAAACTGGCTGCAATGCTGAGCATTGCAAAGTCCCCTTGTCCTGATATGCTGCTCCTTCAGCTTTGGGGGGATCCATGCTGCCTTCACCTTCTCATGGAAGCTACTGCACCAATGGCATTGTGGATCCGAGTTATGTTCAGCATGTTGGAGATGGAGGCCACTCCACGACCCTCTGCAGAGATCTGAAAGCATCAAGGAACAAAGGTTGATGTAAGCCTTTCGCACAGCCTTAGAAGTGGACGTGTATCTAAGTGGAAGTTGTGTTAACAGACAGATAGATAGAGGCTGTCCACTTCATCTCCATCTGTCATCAGGCACCACAAAGATCTGCTTGCTTTAAAATATGGCTGTCTCATTTTAGCCAAGTCTGTAGCGTGACCAGAGAGGTGGCTTTGGAGACCACGTCAGCATGATCAGTTCTGGTCCCTGTTGCTTGTTCCTACCTGCATGCTACACGGAACTGTCCCTCGGCTGGGTCAATGCAACTGGATTAGGGAAATGACCAGCCTAAAATGACTTTTTTTTTTTCCCTTCCCTCCCGTCTTTTCCCGAGTTCTTCTCAGCTCTGTCCCACACACAGCCTTGTTGGTGAAGTGTTCTGCAAAGTGAACAGCCAGCCACAGAGGTGGAAGAGAGGAACTTCAGCTGGTATCACTGCCAAAACACCCATGAGTGGTCTTCCATGCCAAGCCAGTCCAGTCCCAAGAGGTAGGTGAAACCTCACGTACTAGCTCTGCTTTAGCTCCATCTAGCCATAGCTCTGCTGTTGCCATCTGCCGTGTGCCCAATTTATCTTTCAGCCTTTGCACTTGGATGCTGTTCAGCTTCCCCTCCTCATCTCGAACCTTCAGGAAGAACAGGGACAGGTTGCTGAACCCCTGGGGCCACTGAAAGGCATGTAAAGAGGATTTCATTACAATGAAACAAGAAGAAAGCCCCTGCTCCTTCACCTGGTTCCACCATCAAACAGACCTGTTTTACTTGTCCTTCAGCGTCCACTACCCTGGCCAGGGTTAATGCCACATCAGAATCAGCAGCCGATGTAAACCATTTAAAACCATAGAGACGATATGTACCATCTGGCTGCTTTCTGGCCACTGTCTCGGTGCCGTTAGCTGCAAGAAAGGAGCAGATCTTGGCTTTATGGGAACTTCTGTATCGATCAATGCCGATTTTTGGTTTAAGCAGCAGCTCTTTTAAGTCACCTCCTGCTATCAAGATGGAGTATGGATTACCTGCTAATCTCTTTCATTGACCCTGGATAAGAAATGCAGCCAGAGTTAAGTACTAGAAAGGAAGTATGATCTGTTTAACTGCAAGCCTTTCCAGCAATTGCTCCAGACTAACAGCTGGTAATGGCAGTGCTTTGTAAGCAGAATGTACCACGGTGTATAATCCAATGCCTCCATTTCTTTAGGAGCTACCACAGCCAAGAACAAAGGGTGCTAAGGAATGGAGTCCTGCAATGATGCACATCCGTCACTCCACAGCTGACCCTTCCACCAGGAAAACCAACTGCAGCTTCATCAGATGCAGGTGGCTCCCCTTCCACATTTCTGTCTCTGCAGCAGACTTCTGAGGTTTCCTGGCCCATCACTCTATTACTAACATTAGCCAAGGAATAAAAGTTGAAGACCAAGAATGCTTTCCTAGTCCCAGCTGGGATGGGTCTGACTGTCTCACTCAAGGTTTAGATTATAGAGCTGGACGTTAGTGTGTTATCTGTGCAAGGAACACAGCTCTGTACCTGCCTGTGTGTACTGCATGCATCAGTGGATAGAAGTTGGGCCTTTTGTTGGTTAAACAGCAGAGCTATGCAGAGGATTTGGATGACTTCTGCTGAAGTTTCCTAAACCAGCTACCAGGCTTTCTAAGTTCCCCACACCCTTCATTTTCTTAGTTCTCGCTAACACATATCTAGCTGCTGCTGCAGTTGCTTGCCACCTCAGAACACGTACCAACATCAGAGCCTCCTCTGCGCTCAGTCATCCACTGGCCAGAGGTCCAGAACTTCTTGGGGTCACGGGATGTCAGATGGTCAAATGCGTTTTTCAGAGATCCAGGAATACCTAGTGACTGATTTGGGGGAGGGAAAAGAAACCAAGATGATCATAACTCAGTAGATGAAATTAGACAGTTGCCTTAACTAACAGTGGTGTGTCCCAGGCTCAGAACGGATGGTCTGCAAGCAGGCAAGCGGGGCACTGAGTGTCCTGCACTGCAGTGCATCTGCACGTACTGCTGAGAGTCTGTGAAACTGCCCAGCTCCTACATGGCTGCTGGAGCACTGTGCAGACAGAAGGTGCAGACTTGTGTTGCAAAGAAGAGTGCTGAGCATCCCTACCCCCCTCGGATTTCTGCACCGCTAGACATCTGGACAGAGAACTTTCAAAACAGTGCATGTGCCAGGGTATCAGCATATGTTCATATATGCTGGATGTCATCAGCACCCAAAGAGCTGGAGGAAAGAGGTAACTGCCTCGTGCTTTTTTTTTATTATTATTTTTATTGAATTAAAGTGCCCAGGGCTGGCTACTTAAGGGCTAACTTTTCTCTGCATCTTACACAGCCACTGACATAGGGCAAAGGGTGTCACTAAGATGCAGAGCCAAATCTTCAGACTGGGAAAGTCTTGCTAGCTTGGTTAGTTTACATCAAGTATGGATCTGGCCCAACACATTTAACTGCCACTCCACACCAAGAACAGGAAAACAAACTATCTCGTAGTAAAAACATACAGAAAACTTTTCCAACTACCGGCAGTGCCACAGGTTTCATGTGCAGCAAAGGCCTTATTGTATACAGTGTTGTAAGTAAACATAAAAGCTAGCCTGGGCACAAAGGCTTTGTAACTAAAGGAGAAAGGCAGTGGGAGATGGAGCTGAGTCACAGAGCAAGGAAGGGCCATGCCCGGAGACAGATGGCAGATCAGCTCTCCTCCATCCTTGGCCGATGCTCCAGTCTCTAATCAGCGCTGCCAGGACGTGGGCTGTGCCCTCGGAGACCAGCTGAGCTCATACCTCAATGACTTTGGCTGCCCCATCAGTCATGGCCAGTGGACAGCTGAAACCTCCAGAGGAGCTTGAAAATAAGTACAGTTTGACAGCTTGATGCAGACGGCTAGGGAAAAAAGTGAGTGAAAACAGACAGGTTATGCAGCAGTTCAACAGCAGGAGGATAAAACATCTTGACTAGGAAGAGAGGAACAAAATACAGCCAAAACAGGTGACAATCAGACTGCTCATTTCTGAGAGGGCAAAAACTGTTTCAGCCAGGAAGAGAGAAGAGGAGCAGCAGTGTTTCTGGGTCCCAGAGAAGCTGCCAGTGCAAGGCTGGATGGAAAGCATTGCTTGTCAGCTGGTGCAGGTTTTAAAAATAAGAAATGGGGGTCTATCTCCAGAGGCTGGAATACAATGAAACTGCAAGTAAAATCCCAGCTCTTTAGCCATGTTAAAGCTAATGCATGTAAAGCTGGAGCAGTGCAGGGAACTGCCAGGCCCCAGAATCAGGAAGGTGACATCAAAGAATATTATGATCAACTGTAGGCCATTAGTTATGGCTTATCATTGCCGATGTGGAACATTACAGTGGACAGACACTGCTGTTCGGTACAGCGGTAGGTGTGCTTTTGTCCATGCATCATCTGTTACCCATTATACAACAAGAAGTTCAGTCCTACAAGATGTTGAATGTACCTTGCTAAGAATAACCAGGAAGGCACCATGTCATTCCCATTCTCCCCCAGTTACCTCCAGTTGGAGTATCTTCTCTCATAGGCCTCAGCAATCAGCCCCTCTTCTGCTGCAATCTCTTTCATCCTCCTCCAGGCCGAGCAGGTGACAATGTGATCCACCCGCCGCCCCCAGGCATCATACTGCCGAAACACAGGGGGGTTCAACTCGCATTCCCATCCTAGATGTTTGATCTTGGTTAGCAGACGGTTTCCAAATGTCTCCAGATCCTGATTCACCTCTTCGAGTACCTGTGAAGCAACATGAAGAGCCCTTCAGCATCCCCCTGGAAGGCAAGAAGCCTCAGTCCTAGTTGGAAAGGCAGAGGACTGACCATATGGTCCTGCGGTGCTAGTGGTCTCTTGCCACTTGGCCCTTCCATGCATTCTGTAATGCAACAGGACAGCTTGTCTCTTAGCCTCTGCTGGCACAGCTGTGCTCAGCTGTCACTTTTTTTTTTTTCTTCCCCCAAATCATTTTTTCAAGTTACTTTTGGCATTACCTCAGGATTTTACAAAAGACAGAAGAGCTTTTGTATCAGGGCTGAGAATGACACAGATGCACATGAACAAGGGGGTTGGACGAGACAGTCTCCAGAGGTCCTTCCAACCTCAGCCACTCTGTGATTTACTGCTGGAGAAGAATGCCAGAGGAAGAGCTGCCAAAAACAGAAACCCTTCCTCTGTATAGGAAAACTTCCACTGGGCTCAGTAGTTACCTGCCTAACAGATTAGAAAAGGAGGCACAGAGCAATCATTTGAAATTCAGCCTGGCACCCAGTGTATCTAGATTCAAACTTCCACCCTGCATCCAGCTTCCTGAAAGGCCCTGGATAAGGATTCATGTGCCCTCATTTCAGCCAGGCTTGGGTCACCTGGACCAAGTAGTCTGTCCATAGTTAACGGCACTCACAGAGGAGTGATTCATTCCAGCCCCCTTAGATACCTGTTCCAAGGTGACAGGAATTGCCTTCTGCAAGTGGTCTTCACTGTCTGTGGCCAAAGCCTAGTGAAGTTGCCTAGACTTAAATAACCTGACTTATAGATGATTAAAATTAGGCCAGGCGGACCCAACCTCTAGCACTGTTGGACCCCTGTTAGCATAAATACATCCAAGACTGTACTGGGGGTCAGAGAACCACCTGATCTAGATTTGCTTTTATCAGAGGAATATTTTTTGCTGTTCTCTACCCCTCAAGAGATGCTCATTTCCTTCTCAATATAACAATCGTGGAGGTGAATGCCATAGTTGCTGTACCCAAAATGGTGCAATTATAAAACACGTTAATTTGCTGATGATGAACTACAAACACTGCTTCTTCCTTTCCCTGCCTCCCCCTGTGTTGACTTTTCATTAAACTACATCCCATATGATTGATTCTTTCATCACTCTGCCATTCAGTGTGTGTAATGAGGATCCAACACACACTTCCCAGTTACTACTCTGGAAGTCTCCATCCTCAGACCAGCCAGTTTTCCTTCAGGTGAGCAGTGAAATACTCAGCGTTAAAAATCACAAAACAAGCCAAAACCCATGCATGAGAGCCCTGTCAACTGGTACAGCTCATGCTGCACTCCTGTTTGCTCTTGGTGGAATTCAGCTGGGATGGGTGTATGCCTCCAATGCTTCTCATATCTTGACAACAATTTGAAGGTTGTTTTAGAGGCACAACCTAAGAATCCAGGGTTCATGGACTTCACTGATCCCTGAAGCACAAAAACCTTTAAAATGATTAGCTGGTAGTTTTTTGTGGGCAGAAGAACATGAGTTTAGCAAACGGGTCTCTTGGTCAGCACACTACAGTGAACTCAAACTACAACAGTCCCTTCACCTCATCCATGTATTCTAAAAGAAACCAAACCCAACTGCTTAGCTGTGAGCTGGGTTTTGTAGGTTTACAAATCACCGTGTTGCCCAAGTGAACGTGCTTATTTCCAAGGTAAAAGAACAAAATCAGGGCTCCTACATTTGTGACTGCTGAATGTAACATATAGCAGCCTGGGCACTCCAAAAAACATGCACCAGGCTATGGAGATGGCATCTGTAAACCATTAGGGCCAGGGCTGAAGATGCTACCTAGCAGCATCTGCTGGGTGGTCTCATTCACCCTGATCTGTCCTTTGATGTCCCAGGGATGAATATATTGGAAAAGCACAAATTATTGCACACAAATAGCGCTAACGGATGATCCTTTATATTAAAGGACATATTTTCAGGGGGATCAAAGACCAACAGACACGTCTCCAAAACGGTCCCCAGAAAAAGCAGGTACTTTCTTCTGTGTTCTCCAGGAATCAGCTTCAAAGAAAGAAAGAAATCTTTTGCTCCATTCCAGGAAAACTTCTGTGTTCACCACTGAACACAGGTGACTAGTACAACAGGAATCAACCTCCAGCATGGTGTCTGGTTCAGTGGAACACACAAAGCTTCATCTGTTGCTGCTCTCCTGGGCAGGAAGGTGTTCACATGGAGGGCTAGCTCTCCAGTTGCAGCATGAAGCAGCCGGCAGACTCTGCTCTCCCTTTCAGCGGTGAGGCAACACTGCCCCGCTGGGACCAAGCACAGAAACGTTTAAGGGAGAGGCTGCTGATTCTCTAGTAGATTTTGCAGCCGCTTTGTCTCTTTGGGGAAGGAGCGGAGAGCAGCTCTCGGCCTTGGCAAAAGACATCACTGCTCCTTTTAGTCTTCAGGACATCTGAATCATGCTGCTTCCAAAGGTGCAGATTAGGAGTAAGACCTTCATGGTTGCCCAAAGGCATCCTCCTTTTCCCCCATCTTCTTGTCTGGCAATAAGGGCACAGTGGTGCTTAGGGAGGCCTTGTTCCCATCTTTCCTGAGGGCTGTGACAAAAGCAGGCTACCAATCCTGCCACCACACTCTTACTACCCATGACTGCAAGGTCTCACAGACCTGGAGAGCAAGCAGTGGCAGGAAGAGGGTCACTGAAAGCCGGGTTCTGCCCTGCTACTCACCCAGTGGCTTTACAGGTCATTGCATTGCTTCTGCTGGAGTAAATCAGGGAGAGAGGTCACCCTCTGCTCCATGAGATCTGGTCCTTGCAAAGTGGGAAACAGTTGCGGTCCTTGGGGTGACAGCACAGGACAGCCAGTGAGATGAGTTGCCTACTCCCAGTGGTTCCTGTAGGACCGGACCTCACAGAACAGAGATCTGCAGCTCAGGGATCTCACCCCACCTCTCTGTACCCCTGCAATCTGTACGGAGCCTTTGCTGTCTGAAAATCAACCCAGAAAAGCCAATGACCTGTGCTGAGAACAAGCAAACCTCCATGGACCTTTGTATCCTCTTGAGCACTCAGCTGAGAACAGTCGTATGTCCCCCCCTCCCCTTTCTTTGGAAAGGAATTTCCTTAAAAGCCCCTCTTCCCTGGGGGGGGGAGAGACAAGTGGAAGAGCACAGCAGAGTTTGGAATCACCTTAGATTTTTTTCCCTTTCTCTGAAATTTCTTTCTCTGGATGACCAGACAACAAATGCCCGGGCTGACAATCCCAAAACAACACCCTCATTGCAACAACACCCAGAGTAGTCACAGGAGTGCACCAGGCTGTTCCCTGTTTATGTCCTGCCAGTATTTTTCACCACCCCTGCACTGATTCAAAGATAACAAGTTTTAAAGAATGCTGATAAATTCCCCCCAGTTAAACACTCGAAGGCACCAAAGGGCTCAGAGAAGTGTTCAATTCACAGTCTTCAACAGTGACCTAGCCAGAATTGTAGTGTGTACACACAGAAAGACAAACATGCATGCCAGACCTTGGGAGGAAGGTGTGTTTTCAAGTAACTCCGAAGCAAAGCATCTTCCAAATATGGGTTCCCAGTCTCAGGCTGCTCTTGGAAGAGGGTCTCAGCTTCTCTCCTTGCAAGGGGTATTTCCAGATCCTCTAAAACTTGTTCCTGCTGCATGATGACCTGTTGCCCCTGGCCTGCGGTCCTGTCAACTCCTTTACGACTCAGCGGTTGGCACCTCTCCCAGACGCCAGGCAGAAAGCGACCTGACTGCCACAGCTTGCAGGTAGCACTGGATCTCCACCAAGGCAGGCGATGGGTTAGCATGATCCCGCAAAGCCCCGAGCGTGTCATGCACCGCCAGACCTTTCCTCGGTTGGAAGCAGCACCAATCCTGTTTTGTTTTGATGTTGTGAAGCAATTCTTTAAAAAAAAAAAAATCAATCATGTCTTTGTCCCTCCCTCAGGGAGGAGATTTCCCACAGCTGTTGTCAACTGAACTAGGGAAAAGGTCTCTGGAAAGAGATCAGAAAGCAGCCTGGAAAAATACAAGTACTCAGAAAACACTGTGTCCTCCCCTGCGAGCCAGGCAAACCATCCTAACCGGCTGACATTTCCCGAGCTGGGGGAACCAGGGGCTATGTTCCCACCAGCATCCCCCTGAATTGCTTGGGATGGTAACGGGGTAGAGGTGAGAAGGAAAAAATACATTTCCTCATCTGAAGGGTAACAAAATGCCTGGAAATGGGAAGTAATGGTTTAGACGGGTTGTTTTGTAAATAAGATACTGGTGAAATAAGAGAATCCATCCTCCTTGCGTGGGTTGTGACGCTAGCTCCAAAATAATCTGCTGCTTATTAAGTCCCTGCTGTCTTTAATTTGAGTTGGGATGGTATTAAAAGTCTCCCTTTCCCTCGGGAAGTACCGGAATATTCTAAGAACCTGTCTTCTGGCTTTGAGTCATTTAAAACCTGCACCTAACGTGGGGCGATATGCTGCTAATAAAACCAGTGGTTTACTTTAAAGCGATTTTAAACAGGTATGATGCCACACCACCGCCCACAGCCGTGCTGCTGTTCCTTCCCCGGGATCACCTTGTTCTGCCCGAACTGGTGAGGTCCGGCATTAAACCCCCATGCAGGGCCAGGGGAAGGAGCCGGCTGCCCTCACACCAGCCCTCTGAAACACCCGCAGCCCCGGATTAGGGTGCTGGTGCCACCACCGGGTTTTTCAGCAGCAGAAACCGTCCCCACCGACCCCTTCTCCTCAGCCGGGCCTGCCATGGCGGTGTGAGGCGGCTGCCTCCGGCCCGACCGGGGGCGAGGAGGAGGAGAAGGCCTCAGGAGACCCGGGAGAGGGGGCAGGACCCGGCTGGGCCTGAGCTTCACCTCAAAACAACAGAAGCATTAAAAATAATAAAAAAAAAGACTTCTAAAACCACTTTTTTGGAGCTGCAGCTGCTTTTTTTAGGGCCTGCTGTAGCCTCACCTCGCCTGAAAATCAGTCTGAAGGGGCAGGCGTTGTGTGGGCGCAGGGCTGAGGGTGCAAAGTCCCTGAGGGGGGGACAGGGGTTTCTGGGGTGCTTCTCCCAGTTAATACTAATCTCCTGATACTCGGTGTGATAAAGTGGGCGAGCGGCGGGGCTGTGGAGAGCCAGGGCTCCTTCTTCCCCTTCTCTCTCTCATAGTGCGGGAGCCGGCGCAGGTTTGGCCAACGCGAGGCCTTGGAGGATCGCACGTGCCGAAACAACCGGGTCCGAGTGGGTAAGCTCAGCCTAGGTGATGTTTCCTTTGCTCAAGAAATGGGTTTCGAGTGTGGTAGGTTGTAGAAAACGTGTTTTCTTATCTCTCTGGCTCGCTTAAATTGGCTTTGTTTAGCTAATAGCCTCACACTGGAATAATGCTTTTGTCTGCTTTAATTGCATTCCAGTCCCGTTCACAGCGCTTAGCCAATCATGAGTAAAAAAAACAAAAAACCACTTTCCTAAAATATTTAACATATTAAAAATTTTGCAGGTGTATATTTGTTTAAATATACTTTTATAGCTCTAATCTGTCCTCATTACTAAATGAAGTGCTAAATTTAGCATAAAAGCTGTCAACATGTTCCAATCAACATGTCTTAATGACTGCCAACAAACGGAAGTGAGGCTTTCATGGAAAAAAGCTGAAAAGGTGCAAATGCAGAACAAGATTAGATCAATTGTGTTGATAGAATTCCGCTGCTCACTGCATTAGGTTACAATTGAAATCAACCCACCATGTTTATGCTATTATTTTAATTGTTAATAGAAATATTGACTAGCTGCGGACAAGGCAACAGTCCTCTGGGGACCTGTTTGTGGTGTTTCCTTTCATTAACGTCTCCCTGTTAGCAACTACATGTTGAGATCTCCCAGCGAGCCATTTTTCAAACCAGTTAACGCGTGCCTTGTTAATTCCATCTAATGGAAGTTTTTAATCAAGATGTCAGACAGTGCTAAATCAAGCACCTCACCAAAGTGCGAAACATGTAATGTCCACATTATTGCCTTTATCAATCAGCTTTCCATTCTTCTAAAAAGAATATTTTCCTCTTTAACCCAGGCTTGTCTAACAGGGCCGGCTTTCATTGAAACAATGTGGACTTCTCTCTCTCCTTTTTTTTTTTTTTTTTTTTTTCCTTTCAAGGTGTCCCAGAAGAATCGTTCCTTTATTCCGGCCAGGATTGATGTTAGTGTATTTCCTGCCTACCCTTGCTAAAATATTGGCTGCTATTGGCAGACTTCCAGTTCTTTCACATTCCCCCTTCACACTTTTTAATGGTGGTAGGAATTAACATTTGTGGTTTGGAATATGAGAAATGCATTTTGAAGTGGCACCAGCTGACACCAGGTACAGCTATGGCCCTGAATTTCAAATACTATTGATCATTTACCAGTGAATAGGGAGTTTTCTTGCTCTGCAGACTCTCAGACAGTGCCATGGAGTATCCTTGGTTTGCTTTGCTTTAGGCGTCCTGGCTGCCAATTAGCTTTCAGACCTGAATAAGCTGAAGAGTCTTGTTCTCAGTTTAAGAAAGATGAGAAATAGCAATGACTGTGTATTTTCCAGATGTCTCATATCTTCTTTTTTTTCAGGTTTTAATTAGAAGTGGAAGGCAGGTCTTTGAAGTATAGGATGGCTACTCATCAGCTTTTACAAACTAGGCAAAAGAAAAAGTCCTCTACGGTAAAGAACTTGAAATGTACTGACAATCTTAGCTCTCAGTTTTGGACCTGGCATGTCTGTGCCTGGTGAGGTGGGAACAGGAACACTTTCTGTTGCTTGTGCTGTTCTTAGTTGGATTATTTCCAATTTAGTGAGTCCAGGAAGATACAGCATGGGGCTTTGACATGTATTTGACTAAATAAATGTAGGCTCATTAGGTGTGCACAGAGCCTTATTAGCAGGAAGAAAAGCAACGAACTAATGGAGTAACTAAATGTAGTATACTTTCCGCTGAGATTGTTCATGTTAAAATCAGTGTTTAGTACTTAAATCCTCTCCAATCATAGACGTGTACTGTTTACAACTCTGCATTAAAATCACTCTGAAAACTAGGTCTGCGTACAGCATTGACAGACTCAGTCTGCTGTCAGAACCACTGGTACAGCAGTGAATGCCCCAGCAGCACTGGCATTTGTTTGACTCCACAATTAACTCTGTAGAGCTAAGCTGGCAGAAAACTATACACTTTTTTTTTTAGGGGTGGTTGTCAGTTAAGTGCAAGCATTGGTGCAGTGGAAGGGGTGGGAACATTCAGCCCTGATAAAAGGGGAGGGAATGACCAACCAATGCAGTCTGTATCTGAGTAAATCATGTCAGATCTATTGATAACTATCCTTAAAACATTTAATCCCACCCATGTTAGACGTGAGTCTTCCCTGTGTAATATGAAGACCAGAGAAATGCTAAAATTACATTTCTAAGTTACTCTCTTTTTCCACCTGTTTCCTAGAGTTGTTTCTAAATATAATCCCTGTGTTACACAAAAACGGTGCTATTTTTGGCTTTACCCTTCTTTTTCAGGAATCAGTGTTATTCCCTGACAAAGTTGCTACTGAGCAGCAGTCTGTGGCGCTGGTGAAAAGACTTCTGGCCATCTCTGTATCCTGTATAACATACATGAGAGGACTGTTCCCAGAGAGCTCTTACGGAACTCGCTGTTTAGATGGTAACACTTTCAATTTGTGCTGAATTCTTATTTCTACTTGCTATATTTTAGCTATTATATCCCTTAGATGTTAGCTTCCAGCTGCTCACATATGCATGAGTTCAGTTTATTAGGAAGTTAGCTAACAGGCCTTCTCAAGTCTGGATGTACGCAGTGCTTCTGCATCAGACAGAGAACATAGACAACAACCTAGAGCTATTGGCAACTCATGGCTTTTCTGTTAATGTTTCTTTTGGTTTATAATCATTTATAATCAACCTGACATAACCACATGTTCTCGGGAACCAGAACTTTAACAAAAAAAAGAACTTTAAGAACCAAAGTCTTGTCATAGGATCACAAGAATGAGTGATGCTTTGATTCACTAACATCTTTATGTTCATTCAAGATGTGTTGGTACGGTGTGAAATGTCTCCATACATTCCAATCTGTTCCCATGTTTTCACTTACTCAGTTGACCTGAAACATGGTCACATGTACTTGGTGGACTTGGTTGAGGGCACAGCCAAACTGGCTTTTGATCACCTAACCCTGAAAAGCCACTAGTCTTTCTAATCAAATGGCAGGTCTTTCAAGTGCCTTTTTGATCAGGAATATTAACATCTGGCCTGCTCATGCCTTTGAGGGCTCCTTGGTTGAATCCTGAGGTGGTATTAATTCACCTCTTCATTTGCAGGATGGGTTTCCTCTTGCCACTCTGAATGCCTGAAAACAGAGGTAGAAGGGACTGTGTGGACAAGCTCAACAGAAGTAGTTTATTCTGTGTACAGTCATTTATGTTGTAGGGAGGCTGCTGAAGTCTGAATGCAGAAGTGAAGCTGTTGTTAGGGAATGGTGGAATAGATGGGAGTGGAGAAGAGGAGGGAGGAGAGGACAGAAGCTGCTGGTGTTTTGAAATTAAGCCATAACGCTAGCACTTTTTCTGGGAGAGCCCAGAGCATCTGAGGAAAGTCTTGACATTTGAAAATGCAGCAATAAGCTTGTGTCAGCCCACCTGGGACTCAGTGGAAAACCAACATTTCCACTCAGGAAGGACCTCCAGATAACACATTTTATCCAAAAATGGGAGGGTGACTGGCTTAGTGCCACTGTTTGCCCAACAGCTGTGATAAGGATTGTAACTATGTGCTAAATCTGGTTTTGCAGACCTCTGTCTAAAAATTCTCCGAGAAGATAAAAGCTGTCTGGGATCATTGCAGATAGTCAAGTGGTAAGTGAGTAACAGCGAAACTAAGACAAGATTGTGCTGAACAGCAAGACATCTACCCCTCGCATTCTTCTTCTTCCTGAATTTGAAAATATTGTGCCCAGTAGTGTTATCGACTATGCCAGTGCAACTCCCACTGCCGCAGCATGTGTGCTTGGCCCTGTGCGTAAGCAAGACAGAATTAGCTGACGAAGATCATGTGAGTTGAAGGTCTGTTGAAGTGTTGATTGTAGTGAGCTCGTGGTCAGGCCCCAGAGCACACGCAGGCAGCATAGGTACAGAGAGAGGTTGAAGGAAATAATGAGATTGATTCTTTTGTTGTTTAGTCTATTCTAATTTCACTTTTATAGGGATTCTTGTAGCTTGGTTTTTAGTATGTGCAGTATTTTATCTCCCTGGATATTGTGTGTCTAAGCACCCTACAGCTTTCTTTAGGATACATTTCAGAGTTGGCGTGTTCCCAACAAGCAGCGAGTCTGACTTTGATGTGCTAATGAGATACGTAGCTGCACATCCTTTGACTCAGAGTAAATATCTGACCATTGCTACCTCAAATAATATTTACTACTTTGAGAAAATCCATAGCTGTAAACTATGCATCAGATAACAAAAATTTACAAGACCAGACATGTCAGGCTGCATTCAGATTGAAGTTTCAGCCAAGCTCTGTACAAGGCCGATGGGAAAAAGAGCCATCAGAGATCAAGCTGGGGAGCTAGAGTAGAGCACTGAGCAGAGACCTACTCAGAGCTGGCCTTAGGCCTCAAATTCTGGTCTTTGTCAGGATTTAGGTGGGCTCCAGGCTGACAGGATGTGGCCCTAGAAGTATAAACAATGCACAAATGCAGAAGGGAGGACAGTGCCTTTATGATTGACCTGAAAAGGACTTTACAATCCCAAAATGTTGCTAGCTGTGTTGTCTTAATTCCAGAAAAAAATGCACTTTAAAGTGTATCTAATGAGTGTGTGTTTACAGATCAGGAGATAAATATTGCTGGTTAGTATTAATATGCTTTTTCCTTGGCAGGATTCAAGGTTGTTTTGATGCTTTGGAGAGACAGTATGTAAGTTTTTTCACATTTTTTTAATGGAGTTTCCTATTTCTTCATAAAGAATGGACAAAACTATCTTTCCACTCCAGCTTTATATTTTGGTAGTGATCTTGCATGCACACAACACACATTTACAGCTGTGGGACAGGGGGAAGACCCTGCCCTGAGTATATACATGTGAGATCTGGGATTTTATTCCTTGAGCCCAAATACTGACTGCTGTTGCTCTCTAGGCTTGCCTGTGCATGGTGTGTGAACTAATTTGCAGCCTGAAATGGATTTTCCTTAGTTCTGTGTTCTTCATTTGTGTTGTCTAATGTCTGGATAGAGACACTGACAGTCAGAACTGAGGTCTTGATCTCCATGCCTGTTTTCCTGAGAGAGATTCTTCTGTGCTTCTGCTTTCCTTCATCTCCTTCCCCTAGTCTTTTCCCTTCTTATCTTCTTTGACCCTCCTGGCTTTTCTCTGGGGTTCAGAATTTATTACTTTTTTTGGAAGGTAATTCATCAAGTAAGGTATATAACTGGTTCCAGGACAAAATCAGCTAGTAAGTAATCATATTCCTTGCTGATTCTCACATAAAACCAGCTCTGCACAGGAAAAAGCACCAACTGTTGTCATCTCTGTCAGCACTGTTCATCAAACCAGCTCTCATCTAGATCAGATTAAGTGGTGTTAGTTTCGGCACTGATGATCAGATGGGCTCTTAGACATCAGTACAACTGTCAATGTGCATCAGATAATTCAAAATGTTTTGAACTTAGTTTATTGCTTGCTGACAGTTCTAGGAGGTATTTAGTCCTCTGCTATTTATGAGACACATAAATTAATTGTTATTTGACAAGGCTTAAGGAAGAAACAGAGATACTTAACACATGTTCTAGGATTGTTTTCAAGAGGAGTCCCATGTACATTTTCTTGCTGTGGGATAAATGAAATAATACCTTTGGGGAGTTTCATAGCAGAGAGCAAATATTAGTCTTCAGCAGGGATGGGTGCTCTTGTAAAAGAGTTTTAAATCGGCATAGCCTTTGGAGATTTGTTTAGAAAGTGTCCCAAGAGAGAAGTCTGAGCATGCAGTTGTTTTCTTAGGGAACTGCAAGTAAAGCCAAGCAAACTGGCCACTAGGTGTTGCTGATGCTGTACTATGAAGAATCTGCATAGAGGTTTTTAACTCCTAGTTTGTTGAATGTATCTATTCCTTCACTGTATGTAGGTGGTTAGATTTTGATAGGTCTTTCTTTTGCTTTGCTCACTAAGGTTAGATTTTGATTTTGTGTTTTGTTTTGGTTTTCCCTCCTTAGTTACACATTGCTGTCCTCGCAGTAAGTAAACAAATACAAGGCATTTTTCTTCCCCCACCCTGCTTGAAAGATATAGGGCGTCAAAGTTGTGCCAATGTATTTGTGCCTTTTTAAGGGGAAGTCAAAATGCATGTGGCTTTTAATAGAGCTGTCACCTTTCCTAAATATGGTAAATATTCCCACGCAGCCTAGGAAGTTCATATTTTTCTCAGTATGTCAGACTTCCGACTGAGGCCTTGCATGCATCTTTAAACTCCTGGAAGTGCTTTTATGTGCTTCATATCATTGCTTCCTTTAAACTCTTGCCTCCACCCTTGGAAGCTGCTGTGTCTTCTCCATTTCCCCCTGAAGAAGAGTGCTCTTTATTAATCTGATCCTGGAGAAACCACACACTGGTGGTTACAAGGCAAGTCTTTTGCCCTGGTCCTCTGTAAAGCACCAAGAGCTATGCTATGCATCTATTCTGTGCAAAATCTGAGTAGTTAAATCTCAGGCATCAATAGTTGCCTGTGAAGGTTGGAATGGGAATTAACCTCATTCCTCCACAATTACACAGATGAGTGTCTTCTACCTGTCTTTGAAGTGGTAAGTATTGACTGCTGATAGAGGAGGGCTGTTTCTCCATTCCTTTCTCTGATCCCACGCTAAAGATAGTACAATCTCTACTGTAAAGTGAAAATATCATTGTTCAGACACTTTTCACTGGTTCAAGTTATCCAAGGGGAGAATGCCCTCACTGTGCTTTCTTATAACAGATTTACACGAATCCCAAGGAACCGGAGGTAAGAAAGAGTCTTAATTAATCTTTGAGGCAACTGAAGGCATGGGTGAGTAGATCTGTATTCAGAGTGCACTTGTAGGCTTAAATTCTACCCTGACATAGCTGCTTGGTGACCCTGTTTCTCTTCTTCTGCCTTCACTCAAGAATGACAGCTCAGTGAGCTGGATTGTGATCAAACGCTCCTACCAGGCAGTCGGCTTTGGGCCCATCTAGGGCCTCAGGCAGGGATGTTAACAGGCACCTAATGGGCATGTTTGCAATTTTGTTTTCCTTGCCTGAAGAGAAGAAATGGGAAGTTCAAAATAATTCTTTTATGAACCATCTTTTTAACAGTAGTGTTGAGAAGAGAGCTGTTTTTTTCATGCAGAGAGGTTTAGGACAGAAGTTATGAATCACTTCAGACCTGGGATGTATGTGTTGGATAGTGCCTGTCCTTATCCATTCGGTGTTCTCTGTTGTGTTTCTGTTTTGTTTACATCTAGCTGGTGAAGACAGACTGGGTGGTGCGATATATAAGTGAGGTTCTGCATCCATGCTGTCTCTGCAGAGCAGATACAGAGAACGGCTGCAGAATCTTTGCTCACCTGATTACAGTTCTGCTGCGTCGCACCTCAGCATCTGGGGAGACAGCAAGAGATTAGTCCATACCAAGGCTGGGATTTGTAAGGAAGGCTTAGAGTTAAGGGCTCAGCTGAGCTCCTACTAATTGACCTCATTGCCTCTGGAAAGAGTGAATTATAAGCATGGAATTGGACTACAATAGATCCTTTCTCGTGTGGTGAAGTTGTCTGTTCTTCCTAATTATTTCATTCTCTAAAATCATAACAAATCCTTTCCTTTCAAATGGAAAATCATCTAGTTTTTTAATGTCCCTCAGAAAACTCTGAGACCGGTGAAATTCAGCAACTTTTGCCCATGCAGTATTGTTTGTATTTCCTAGTAGGAAGAGTCCTTCAGGCCCTTGTCTCCATACAGAACACTGGGCCAGGCTTTCTTGTGACAATCCATCACCCTTGAAGCCTCACATTTTTCCTTTTAGTAAGGGAGGACATACGTATGTACGTTGTGATGGTTGGCTGGCCCTGGTGCCTCGTTAGAGGTTTAGGCTGGGGAGTTAGGCCCACAGAGGAAGTGGAAGGAGGAAGCAGGAAGTTTGTCATTTTTTTGTGATTCTTTCAGTGTTAGGTAAGCTGTGGTGGTTAAGAAAATTAGCCAAAGCCCACGCAAGCAATAATAAAGTTAAAGCTGTCATCGTGTCATTAAATTAATGCTGTGCTCTGGCATAAAGTCATGAAAGGACACTGCTAGGTTCAGTGTGCATCTTTATAGTTGTTATTGAAAGAGACCCATTTCTTCTTTTCCCCTCTCTTGTTAAATGTCTAGACAGTGACTGAACTGTATCAATTCAAATTCAAGTACAAAAAGAAGGTGCCCCAGATGGACATCATCAGGTAATGGTTTGGTTTTATTTCTCAGAATTACACTGTGAAAACTGTTTTCTTGAAGCATTAAGAAGAAACTGCACTTTATGATTAGAGCATGTCTGAGTCGCTAAGCAGCTGTAAATATCATCAGAGTTGAGGACAGTTGCCCTACAGGATATGATCTGCTGAGCTGATGAGTAGAAATGCTGTCACGTAGCACAGTGAGGCACTTAAAGTGCACCAGAAGCAAGTTAAGGACAATTTATAGAAATGGTGCCTAATCAGGGTAACGATGCAGAAACCAGCAGCATTGTTGAGCTTGCTACTGTCTCAACTAATAGCTAGTGTTCTTCCACTTTCACAAGATAGCCTTTTTCAGGTTTGACCCCTTTCACCATGATCCTGCACCCACGATTTTTTTTCCTTGGGCATTTGCATACGTGTATTCTGCTTGAGCAGTCTTGCGTGGGTGACCAGAGAGAACTTTCGCTTATGATGCCTGAGTTGATGCTGCAAAATATGTGGCAGGAAGCAGCAGCTTTTTGCATCTTTTTGGCTCTCTCTGTCTGTTAGATATTTTAAAGCTGTGTTTAGTAGGCCATAATCCTGTGTAGTTTAAACTAAATACTATCAAAGGCCATTGGCTATAACCAAAGCAAAGAAAAATAATTAACCCATTTTTAGTTTGCTTCTGCAGTTGCCATTGTTGAAAGATGGATCTTTGGGCCTTGGAACCTGCCTGTACAGCAAGAGAGCTCTGCTGTCCCATATGCTCCTCAGGAAGCCCCTCTGCAATGCTCCTGTAGTCTGCCATTTGCTGCTCTTTCACTAAACACATCCAAATAATTTGTAGTATGTGGCAAAATGATTTTCTGTTGGGAAAATCTGAACTATGTCTGAGCCTAGAGTGTCCTGTTGACTGTACCCTCTGTTTCTGCTTTGAAGCTGCTGTCAGTTGTCCTCACAACATTGAGGGAAAGAGGAGACCTTTGGGATCTGAAAGATAATAGATAGCTCTTGAGTAGTTTGATTTTTTTAATCAGCCTTACTCAGATCAGTCATTAGTTGCTAGAAATAACAACAGTCCCCAAATGGAATGCAGCATCCCTTGGTGTCCATCGTACTGGCCAAGAAGAGGCTAAGTAATCTTGCTGTTGTGTTTATATCTGCTCTGTCAAAATCTTATTGCTGCTCTGAGGCTTCAAAGCCCATGGCATCGGGTTCCTGGGCTCTGTTCTGTTTCCTTGGTGAATGACACTGCATGTACCTGCAGTCGTTAGTAAACTGAAGTTCTGGCATTGATCAGAGTGTTGTGTCATCTTTGCTATCAGCTCCTTCAGCTGATAAAACTGCTTTTGCACACCTGCAAGGTTTATTGTCATGTTCCATGAGAGATGTTTTGTGGGTCTGCATCATTGTATCTGAGTGGTAAAGGGAAACTTTCTCCTAAATGGTCTCTGCCTTATTTTAGATGGATTTTGGAGGAATTCCTTGCCATGGATCCCAGTCCTTCAGAGAGGTTCAGTTCCTCAGCTTTTACCTTTTGACACATTCCTGCATCAAACCCACAATGTTACTCCCATACTGAACCAGTGTTTGACCTGTTAACTCCTATGGAAGTCTCATCTCTTTTTTGCTTATACTCTTTCCCCATACCATTTCTATTCTGCTAATCCCGAGACTTGTAAAGGTGATGTGTAAGAGAAGGCCTACTTTCTCTTTACTCCACCTTAGGCATTGCGAGCATTTGTCCTCTCACTTGATGTGCATTTCTGAACATACAGGATTTAATTTAAATGGCACAGTGTGCTCAGCACAGAGTTTTGCTGTTGGCAGTTTGGAGCCTACCAAACCATACCCTGCATACCCTGGGAATTGAAGCTGTTCAACAGCCACTCCGTTTTCATAACGAGCCAAGAAGTTTCAACTGGAAGGGGAGATCAGTCCTAATGAAGCTCTTCCTTCCAGTGATTTATTCAGTCCTATTCAGCCCTGGGATCCTCTCTGCTCTCTTAGCTTACTTACTGCTTTTGAAGCAATTTAGGATGATTGTATCAGGGACCATCCAGCCTGTATAGAGTTTCATTCACCTGCCAGTGGTCTTCCAAAGATGTAGTGAAGGAATTACATTCTTTTTATGGCCCCTTCTTATTGAAAGTTAAGGAAGTTTAGGTTCCTTAGTCACGCAGTGATTCATCTAGTCCATCTTCAACCATCTAAAGTAGATGGCTGATCTAAGTTACTCATCTCATCTACCTCTGTAGTCAAGAGAAACAAACTCCTCCAGAGGGCGATTCATCCCACTTCTGTTATACTTTTATCTCAGTCTAGACTGCTTGCTTAGACTAGCCAGCTGACATTTGGATGGGTGAAGGAGGTGAGAGGAATGCCCCTTAGTCACTTTTGAAAAATGTGCTTCTGAGCTAGTTTTTCTTACATGGAATTGAAGTGAGAACACGCAATTCGCTTCTCTTCAAACTGCAAAATGGACTTGAAAATAGCCCCTGTGATGAATCGGCTTTATATGGGATTCTCACCTCATTCCTCTCATTCCTGAAATTGCTTAGGTGAAAGGCACTTGTTTTATGGTCCTTTGATCCAATTTAATCATGTTCAAACAAGTGAGTCATGACATTTGTATAATGGGGTCCATTGCCCCAGCTACGAAGTCTGTTCAAATGTAAATGCCATGCCTCTTAGTTTAGAGCTGTTGTTTTGCTGATGCCACCCCATCCCTGGAGTCTGTTTCACTTCCCTGTTTATCTGGAAATTACATAAAGGCATTGTAGCTTTGTGCTGGTGGTTTCAGACAAGTCAGTGGGTGCTCTGTATTTGTAATTAGATTGTGAATATTCATGACTGAGGAAAACAAATCTGTTATTCTTCTTCCAATTATAGCAACCAAATGAACTTTGTGAATGGGGTGTGCAGCAAGGATGTTAAACAGGCCAGCAGGCTCCTGATCCGTAAACTGTACCTGTTAATGCAAAACCTTGGACCGCTTCCCAATGACATTACCCTGACCATGAAACTCCTCTACTACAATGATGGTAGGTGGAGAACAGTGTGTGCTGTGGGGAAAAATTCCCTTTCCATCAGTTTCTGTAATAATTGTGAGCCCCTATAAAGTAAATAAAGCATAGAAAGGTGAAGCGGTAGAAGCTGTTAGCTGATAACAGTGAGAAATGGTATAAAACATAATAAAGCCTTCTGACACACAGGGATGGCAGATGCTTTTTAAGAAAAGTTTGAGCATCTGTGTAAGACATACAGCCATGCAGTGTGAAAAGGAGACATCCTTCTCCTTCACTGTTGTTTTTTGGTTTTGTTTTTTTAAGGAACAGGCAGTGTCAGGTTCTGCTCCAGAAAGTTGACCGCATTAATGGTCTCTCAGCATCCTAAAGTCATTCTTTCTTTGAGCTTCCTGATGACATTTGCTCAGCTCATTTTTATCTTTGAATTCTCTCCCTTCTTCCTGAAAAAAACCACCAGAATATTTTTAGTAGTTGGTGTTGTTACTCAAGGCTGGTATACACTTGTTCTTTGTAAATCAGACTAAGGAGAGATGGAACTTGATTTCTCTGACTACAGTGGGTTCTTTCTCCCTGTTGTAGTAACTCCCAAAGATTACCAGCCTCCTGGCTTTAAGGAAGATGGCAGCCCTGGTGACCTGTTTTTCGATGGCGATCCTGTCAACCTGAAAGTAGGGTCAGTCTCTACTGGCTTCCACCTCATGAAAGTGAGAGTGACAACTGAAAAGAAAAGAATGGGAACTGTTGAAAGCAACCTGCTCCAGAATAATAGCCCTACGGAGATCTCACATCAAGGGTTAGACTATGATGAAGAGGAAGAAGAGGGCAGTACAAAGGTATAGAAATAGCTCTATTTGTTTTTTGCTAGAGGAATGGAGTTTATCTAGCAAAACTCTCCTTAAAAGAAACGTTTTTTTCAGAATCCTAAGGATTTGATAAGGGTTTAATAAGGGTTTCAGCTTGCGTTGGGCAGCAGTGCTACAGCGGATTGAACGCCAAGGCTGGAAATCCATAGACATAAAGTGAATTTCATTCCAGCATATCCACTGATTTACTGAGTCTAGTGTGTTCCCCCAGAAGAGGGCAGTGATTGTACAGAGAGACCCAACACATGCGCGTGCACACACACACAAGCGCGCGCACACACACACACGCACACTTATACACAGACATGCACAAAATGGAGAAAATTGCAAACAGTTTTGCATCTCCACTTGACATTTCTCAGGACTAAGCCATGTTCCACTGTGTAGTTAGGTGGGATTCCTTCCATTTTGCTCTAGCCATCTAAAAATTGTGTGTTGTGTCTAATTTCTCTAGCCCCCCTCTGCACTTAGTGAAGGAGGAGGCATCTGTAGCAGGTAATTCTGATATTTTCCTTAGACATCAAGGTAGGCTGGAATGAATGGTCCTCTGCTGGAGCCTCTCTCCAAAATGACAGAAGGGGCAGCCTGGACTGGTAGCTCAGACTTGACAATTTAATTTTAGGTGGTCAGTGTCAGGGAGTAAACCCCAGCATAACTAACTCCTGAAGATAGGAAGCCATTTAGGTTGGAATTCTGTCTTGTCTTAGAAAATTTCTCACCTGAAAGACCTGTGTCTTCTCCATTTCCCCCTGAGGAAGAGTGCTTGGGAGAAGGAAGGCCTGGACACTGAGGAGCTGTGAAAATCTCATCCCTATTAGTGCTGGGTTTGTGGATTTACCAACTGGGCATATTTTTTAGGTTATTCTATTAAGACAAAACATCATTTTCTTTACAGAATCACCCTCTCCCTCTCAGAGCAGATTCAAGTGAGCATGGAAAGGACAAAAGTGATCCCCACCCAGGCTGGAAAACGGAAGCATCTTCTTTTTACCTTCAAGATACAGGTAAACACCCAGTTTCAAAACTGAAGGAGCTTGTGCTCATGACTGTATCCTAGCATAATATTTAGGTTTTTTCACTTACTTTGAAATGGATGAAGAGAGTTTGTCAGGCTGTTTGAATTTTGTATCAGATCAGATTGAACTATAATAGAGGGCTTGTTGTATATGCTTGGTTTCTTAAGAGAAACATTCAAATTTTTATCAATATCTTTCCACCTCTTTATCTCAGCAGTTTTTTTTCAGATATGGAGGAAATGCACAGTTCATCAATACCGAGTTACATTATCTACATTTTCGCCAAAGCTCTTTTCCTTTAGCTGTTACAGTATGATTTTGCCAATGACTTCCATATGTGAAAACATACATGAAGATACATGGAAAAAAGCCTTTTCTCTCACTTCAATCAACCTAGCTTCTGATATACCATGCTGTATTTGACCTTTGAGGCTCTCAGATATAGGCTGTGGAACAATACCATCTAGTGACAAAATGGTAAATAGCATTCCTGAGATCCCCAAGCAGTGGAATAAAGCAGCTTGTCTGCCTATGAAGTCACCTTTTCAGGTCTTTCTCCTGCAGATTCTCCGATGACTAATACGGGGTGAACTCATACTGCCACCTTTTCCACTCTGGGAATATTAACAGGACCTTCCTCCTCTAACCAGTTGCCTATCTTCATGAAACTGAGGCGCTTTGGGACTCCCCATCAAATTTTATTGAAACTGTCTAATAAGGTCAATAGTTATTGGTCAGGGTACAGCTCCCTTCCTTCCCCATACACATACACACACTTGGATAGACCACATGCAGGCACAGGTTAAAATCGAGCTTAAGTATAATTGATAGGAGCTGCTGCAAGTGTTACACATTCAGCTGACAGTTTATTCTGAAATCTCTGTTTCCAGGAATAAACTGCCAGTGTTGGCAGTGCCTGAGAGCAAAGGTTACACAATTTCAGATCAGGCATGGGATTTTGCTACAGTGATTTAGTCAGGCTTCTGGATTTTTATTTTTTTTCAATTAAATACAGGGGTTTAACTTTGGAGCTAATTTTGATTCAATGTTTGGATTGTAGGTGGAAAGAAGAAGACAGGAATAAATGAGATGGTCAGGATGCCTTGCTCAAGGGCATCTCAGCAGGTGAGGAAATTTTAGTGGCTCTAAGATACACCAGGCAAGGTGGAATTCATTGCCATGGAACTTTATGTCATCTAGGATGGCACAAGATTCAACTAACCTTAGTGGATTTATTGTACAGTACCACAATACATAGAGGCTACAAAGTTTTAGGGCACAGGGATATAAGCATGAACTGGAAGCATTTAGGAGAAAACTTTCCATGGCCAGCTTATTTCATACATCCAGTACAAGAATTTTGTACTGTTCTTTGGAGTTGGCACTTGTGAATTACACATGCAGACTAAACGTATTGGTGTCCCAACCAGGCTGGTTTACCTGTGTGTGTTTTTGGATTAAGGTTCTGAAATCACCACCCTGTTTTAGGTTTGAAGGGTGTGTTTGTCTGTTGCCTAACATGGTCTTCACTTCTCCTTTCTTGCTTCCAGACTATCTTTACGTGTGAGTCACAGGTACCTACTGGCTTCTATCCCTTTTTGGCTGCCTCTCTAGGATAGAAAGAATTATCCCCTGGAGATGCTGATCTCTTTTTCAGAGGTTGTTGGGGTAACCCAAAGAACTAGGGTAGACCAGACATGTAATTTTAGACAAGTAAAGTTATGTGAAATTAATTCCATCCTGAAGGCTGCCCAGGCCAAACCCTGAGTCAGAATCAGAGCTCAAATTCATGGGCTTGTGCAGAGGTTTTTTCAGTGACAGGGCAAATCTCTGAATACCACCAGACTTGCCACTTGATCCTCCTCCCATTCAAATTAGTTGAAAATCGTGTGAGCTTGAATGTTCAGAAGCTGAATCTTTACAGGATAAGTTAATGAGGGTAGGAAATTGCTACTAAAATTTTCCCCGCCTCTGTTGAAAAGAATCCCGGGGTGTCTAACCCAGACAGCAACTGGAGACTACAACTTAACGTGTCATTCAAAAGGCATCTGTGAAGTATTTGCCTTGACTCTGGATCTTAGAAATGAACTTCTGTGCCTAGGCTGGTATTTTTCAAACTTTAACCACATTTTTTTTTGTGTCACATCCTCCAGTTTCCTTCTGATCATTGTTTGTTCTGTCGTCTGTGTGAAAACAGGAGCGTTTTTTGTTTGTAGCTCATGGTTGTCCCACTGATTCATGCTCTGACATTCTTTCGGGTCTGTCACGATTGTAAGCAGAGCACCAGACACCTCTCTCTTGCAGCATGTGAATTTCATTAGAATATGGTAGCAATAGTGAGAGTGTTTGAAGGTGGTGGAAACAGCATTAGTTGCTGAAAAATGGAAGAGTCACTTTATCCATTGTGTACTTCCAAAGACTTAAAAAAGAAAAAAAAAATATTCCAAGCCTCTGCCTGGTAGATTCTTCATGGCAGAGGGTTTTTTTTAATGTATTCTTTGATACTATTTTTTAAACCATCATAGCTTAGAAGTTGGCTAATATTTCAGTCATTTTAGGGAAAAACAAAGTCAAGTCACTAGTTAAAAAGTGCAGATCATCATTGTAAAGCCAGCACTAATAAAAATTTGACACTATTTTCCATATGAGAGGGACTTTCCCTTCTTTTCTGAGGGAAGTGGTTAAAACAAATGACCATTGTATATTCCGCTTGAATCAGGAAGCCAAGCTGGTGAGTGAAGTCTGTCTTAAAAAATGAGGACAAGCTTGGGTGGATGGGAAGTATGAGTTAGGTATTATCTAACAGGGTCAAATATAGTTAAGCTGGGTGGAAGTAGTCCTGTTGGGATATGAATGCAAACACCTTGTTGCTATCCAGCCAAGTAATGGCATTTTCATACTGTCAGGTGTTTTCAGAGAAGCTCTCTGCTTTAAAGAGCTATAAGGTGTTCAAAGTGACTTGTTCTATCCTGGATTTCAGAGTTTAATTAGCATGGTGTGTGAAGGGCCTTGGGGAACAACATAGCCTTAGCCATGGAGGTCTCCCTTTACTGAGACAGAGATGAGCCCTCAGATTTGCAGTACTAGTGCGTGACACTGTTAGGTTTCCATCAGAAGAAGTTTGCCTTCAACTAGCTTACTGAATGATTGCTCACGTACCAGCACTACTGTAAGGGAGCGAGCAAGACTGGGTGGCAAGGAACGGGCAAAAAGGGTCTGAGAAGGAGACATGCCCTTCTGGTGGCAACACAGTGTTAGCTGTTCAGCTGTCCATGGAGCAGCACCTCAGGGTTTAAAGGTGCTCTCTGTACAGTTAAATGTTCAGGCCAAGATTTTCAAAACTAACTAAAACAATTTGCAGTGTCCCAGAATTTGATGTCTGTACAAGGATTTAATATTCAAGAAGTGCTGAGTTCAGAAATGGTACCCACAGTCACAAGTTGCTTTTGGAAATGTGGACGAGCCCATTACTGCTCTTCACCTGAAGTGAGCTGCTTTATTCCTTCTGATTCCTTGGTTATCAAAAATAAAAACTGTGCTGTTGGAACTGAGTTTATTGGTCATTATCTTCCTGACCTATAGCTCTTCAGGAAAACCAGGAATGAAAGTATTAAAGGCTTATTTTTATCTAATCGACATAGGAGAGGCAAAGGATGCAGATCTGCCAAAAGAGAAGCAGCTATTCCTGTCCAGTTAGAACTGTAACTGGCCTATAGTAATGGCCATGGAGAGTCTCTGACAGAGGGCTTTTCAGATTGGAGAAAAATTTACATGCACTCAACTGGCTTGTTATCTGCAATCTCATGATTGATGATACTTAGGATCAAATGAGAGATTGCCCTTTCCCAGCAAAGCATCTCTGTACTTAATCATCCAGAGTTAGACACCAGCATGTAAATTAGCCTACCTCTGCTGACTTCAGGAGAGTTTTTCTGATTGCATCAGCCAAAGATTTGGCCCAGTGTGCTATCTTTATGCGCCTTGCTACTTTCCACTGGCATTCTAGGAGTTGTGAAGATTTGGGTAGAATAGGGAATTGCTGCCCATTGGTTTAGCTTATAGGAATCTGCTGATGAGAATGGCTTCCTGCATTGAACTTAAGATAACTTTTTGAATTCTTCAGCATCCTCCTTTATCGTCTTATGAATCCTTTAATGTTCTTATCCTGCAAATTGATTTTGGTCAGCTTTGTCTTCATGTAAGCAAATGTGTTGCAGTGGAATGAGTTTGGAATTAAACAGAACTAGAAGATGAGTAAAATCTGACCATGTGGACGCCTCTGCAGGCTTTTATCTCCCATCAGGAAGCTGTGGGCTGAAGTTCTGGGGTGGTCCTTAGAGCACAGTCTCACTGCACCGTGAAGCAGCCACGCAGAGAGCCCTGAATCGCCCCTGACGGAGCCTGCGCCAGAGCTGGAAGTGGTGTGGCCGTATCAGCACAGCAGAAGTCAGCTCTGCCTCCCAAGTTTCTGGCTTCATTAGCTAGCGCCAGACACTGCTTAAGCTGCTAGACTGGCTGTGCTTATGCTACTAGACTGCTGTGGGACATGAGGAAGTGTGTTGACACTTGGCATTGCGTGGACATACCAGTTTGAATCAATGATAGCTCAGGGATCTCTGCACTGGGATTCACTGCCTGCTGTAGGCATACTCCTGCCATGCAGATTAGCTCTCTTAACTGGAGCTGTCTGAAAGTTATATGTCTAGGGAGAGATTTCATACCTAAATATTGTAAATCAGTGCTGGTTTAGACCTTAGAGGATAGCCTGTCTCGCCTCCAGCTGCTGCTCCTCCTTGGCTACCTGGCCATGTCCTCTTTCTCAGAGGGACTGTGGCAGCGATAGAAGCCAGTGTGAACACAGTCTTTCATGGATGACACATTGCGAGTAGTATCTGCCGTGTTTGCCAGTGATCAGTGTCCTGTTGGTGCCCAGGGTCGTGGTCATCCTGATGGAGATTCTTGTGCTTTCCGTGTTTTACACAGCTTCTGTCTGAAAGTGAAGGTCAGCACAAGTGGATTCAATTGCAGAACAGCTTGGAGATCAAGACCTTTGTTGTCTGATTTTTCCCAGGCAAACCACTTTTAAAATTGCCATGACAGAAAACAGTTGAAGGGTGAAGCCTACCATTTGCAGAGCAATAGGAAAGCATTTTTCTGTGGCAATGTCATTATCTTGAACTTTTGCAGAAAAGAAAAAAAAAAGAAAGGTTTATCTCTAACTGTCTATCAAGAGAGCTATATCTGATGAGAAGTTCCCAGAACATTTTCTCCTCCAAACCAGCTGAGGCTACACAGACCCAAACAATGAAGAGAGAAAGACTCGGAGATGAGCTTGCCTCTCTCCTTCCTGTGAGCTCAGGCCATTCTGGGAGGAGTGAGACAGGGAGGTCAGGAAATTCCTGGCTTCTCTCAATTCACATCAGATCCTTAGCTGTATCTTGGGACCATTCATCCCTTGCATGAGTTATCCCTGTCTAGTGTGCAGGAAACAGTTTCCTAGTGATCTCTTCACTCAGAGGTGAGGCCCATCACCCCGCAGATCCGGGGAGATTTAACCCTTGCACCCTCAGATTCTCTGGCAGCTACCCCAGGGACATCCACAGGAAGATGTGAAGCTTCTGCACTGGCTGCCTTTACTTATGTTCATAATGTACATGCTAGCAACCAGACCCTCTAGAGAAATCTGCATAAATTAAGGTTGGACACATCTAATATCCCATGAGGGACTAAGCTGGGTAGCAGCCTAGTATGAAGAAGGAGTGTCCATTGCTTTTCACCTCCTCGGTTACAATGCTGTAATCTTACAGGGGAAGGCTTCTGGTTTGGGGAGGCATATCAGATTGTGTTCCAGCAATCAGAATGGCCGGCATGGCAGTGTACAGTGTGATTGAAGGCCCTGGAAGAGATTATAAGGATGGATAAATTTTTTTCAACAGGTATTTTTGAAGAAGTTTTTTTTTACACTCTGGAAAAATCTGTTCATTAGTCCTTTAAATGCTACAGGATACATGAGGTACAGAGTAGGCCTGTGAGACTTCCAGTTTGTGAAAAAGAAATTGCGTTGAATGTCAAAGATTTTAACAGTGAGCTATGGAAAGGAAGAGGACTAGTGGTAGTCAGTGATGTGTTGGCATGGCTTCCTGGGGACAAAAATGTGGCAAGCTTCCACAGAAGCACCACAGTGAGTGTCTTTCATTCTTCCACCTGCGTAAATTGGCTTTCATGCTAACCAGCATGATTCTCCTCTACTTGTACAGATGAAAACCAGGATTAATTCCACTGATGTCAGTGTGATCACTTTAATGGAAACTGATACGACACCAGTGCTGAGCCCTCTGTCGAGCGTTTAACCACTGTGCCGCCTTCAGAGAATCGCTGAAGGACAACTGGAGATTGTCACGTCCAACCTACCTGCTCAAAGTAGGGTGAAATGGAGCAGGTTTCTCAAGACCTTGTCCAGTCAGGTGTTGAATATTTCCAAGGATGGAGACTCCACAACCTCCCTGGACAACTTGTGCCAGTATTGGATTGCCTTCACAGTAAAAAAAAAGTTTGTCCTTATGTTTAAATGGAATTTCCTGTATTTCAGTTTGTGTCCATTTCCTCTTATCCTTTCACTGGACACCATGATGTACATTGTGAACCTTGATTTTTGCTGTGCTTGGAAAGCATGGAGCAGCCAACTGTCAGTGAGTAGATGGGAATTATTGCCGTCAACCGGATCAGTTTAAAGAGTCACTGACTTGATTTTTGAAAGTGGCAAGCATTTGCTGTGCTATCAAGTCAATGTTAGCTGCAGCTGAAATCACAGGATACATCAGGCACTGGCTCTCTCTGATTAGTTTCATGATGATGATAGACGTCCCCTGCAGGTACTGTTTATTGTCCTGGCACCTGAGGATCGTTTTGCCTTATTTCAGCAGTTGAGTCTTGTATCTCAGTCCTTATTCTTCTAGCTTGCTTGATGGAACTGGACTTCTTTTGACATTAATGTGCTTCTGAATTTGTCAAGATAGTTATAAGGTACCAAACTAAACACTCCTGTGTCCCTGACAAAGGGAACTCTTCTGAGGGCATAAAATTTGCCAAGTGCCAAACCTCAGCATGGGGCAGGCCACAGACAAAAAGGGACACAGTTGAATGCTCTTGTGCAATTTTAGCTTTTCTACATAGGATGCCTTGGGAAGCAAAACACATGTCAAAAGAGCTGTAAATTTGCTTCGATTTATGCTGGGAATTCTTGGCTGGAATACATGGGGACACTGGGGATTGAAAATTGCAGAGCACAAAACTAGGTCCTGATTTTGTCTATCTAAGAATAGCAGTGTAGCTGTGGTCTGCTCATTCTGTTTCATCCACCAGTCTGCCTTGGGAAGGCTTTAATCTAAGTCTAATCTATTTTTAGCCTGATATCTTCTCCAGACAATGTGCAGCTGTCCTGTTAGTTTTATGCCAGAAATTAGTAACACTTGTATGATTCACAAGTTAGCTGTATTTTTACAGAAAAATTCTGCAGCAACATACTACTTTTCCACATGTAGTGCAGTGTTGTAAAACAGGAGATTCAAACTCACTGTGTGTTCATGGTATGACCTCGATCCAAAACTACATCTTGGACTCAGAGTCAGGAGGTCACGGGTCTGTTCCTCTCTTTGCTACTTGATCTGGACTTGTCCCACCTGTCCCGTAGTCAGCATGGTCCCTTTGCAGGGTAAGCGTGCGAGGGCCTGCGCCTTGTCCTATGTGCTTTTATAGCACCTGGCTCCTCAGTGAGCCAAGTGCCTGTAGTGGTTGTGTAAGACAAACAACATTTATACAGCGCAAGCTCTCCCATCAGTTAGTCTAAGTCAAGTACATGGGAAAAATTAGAATTAATCAACTTCTGGAGGCTTTGATTGTATGTTTAGTCAATGGGAGGGATTTCCTGCTTTTCACCACACCGTTTAAGAGGTTTACTTTCTGGTTAAAGTCAAATAAACATAAGTAGGATCTGACTTAATCCCATTTAGAGCAACATTTCTGGGGAAGAAGCTTGAGTGTTTGGTAAAGGATGGGACCTGGAAGTTGGACCTGGGGTCTGTTCCTGGCTCTGAGTTCCTACATGAACTTGTAGCCTGGCAGGGGCAGGACAGGACATGTTGGCTTTGGTGAAATACGTCACACAGTTGACATCTTATTCATTCAATAGATGAATAGTGCCTGCCTAGAGCACTGGATGGCTTGCATAGATGTTTTTACTCTTCTCATCTCAGGTTAGGTGGTCATGCTGCCTGTGGTAGAGGGGAGGAAAACTGTGGGAGAGTTGCAGTGGACTCTGCGTGAGCAGCTGCTCATTGTGGCTATTTCTCCTGCTCAAAGGTATCCCATCCATGCAGAAAATTTAGGAGGAATAGCAAAGGGGTAAAAACTTTACTGAGTAGTTGTCTGTGCTGCAGAAGATCCATTCCTCAACGGAGGAAATAAAAGCACTGACTCTAGCTGATGCTCTCTTTATGCAGTTTAGGCTAAAATAGAAGGAGAGCTGCCTTATTCAGGTGACTGGGGGCTGGGAGACTGGGGATCATCACTTTGCTTTATTGTGTGGCCAGCAGGACAGGGTACAAACCCTGCAGCTGTGTTAGCACTGGAGAGTTTCTGGATGCAGTGTTTTCCCCCCTCTGGGTCCTTTACTTCAAAAAAGGAAGCAGACAGGTTAAGACGATGCCAGGGAGAGGAAAGTAAATAACTGCCTAAAATGCCAGTTTGAGCAGCTGGATATCAGGTCAGGAGCTGTAACACAGAGATCCACTCATCACTCTTTCCTCAAGCGAATATGCCTTGGGCAGCATTGGAAGTTTTGTCAGCCTGAGTGTGCAGGGTGAAGGAGAACCTGCCCATCCCACTTTGGCAGATTCTTGTTTTCTGTTTTTATGGAAAGGAAATTGTACTTTCTGCATTAAGCAATATTTTATTGCTCATAATGAAGAGGAGGGAAGAGGGGAGGAAAAACAATTTGAAACATGATAGAGAGGCGAAGTGAGGTTGTTTCAAACTATTTTGCTGTTCATCCATAATCAGAGTTATTTCACACATTAGAAAGACCATTGCTATGTAGAGATTACCGAAGCCTCATACCAAGGTCAGATAGAAAGAAAGCCTTGATGACGTGAGTGGGGAATTCTATAATGACCACATCTTGTAATCTGGAGACCTTGTGCTTGTCTCCAGGATGCATTCTGGAATAGCTCTTTATTAACTCCTTGTGTTTATCCTGCTTCAGTTTCGGGATTCCTCATGTTTTATGGTGGAACTGGAGTAAGGTACTCCTGTTTTGGAGCAGGAATTCGGTTAGCACTCTTTTCCCTCTTCATTCACCTTACTTTCATCCAAATGAACTTTCTTTTGGAGGCAAAGTTGAAGCAGTGTGCTGTGATGTGTCCCTTCAGCTCAGTTCCAGTGAGAGCAAGAGAGGTTACATTGCTAGACTGTGTGCTTTGTCCCTTCTGGGTGGGCAACAACACACGTTACTCTCTGTAGCTCCAGATTATCATTGTAAAAATGCAAATATGTTAAGTAATAATGAGAAAAAGTCAGTTTGTCACTTGGCACAGCCAACACTTCAACTGTTGTTCTGGCTGTCCGTCTCTCTGTGGTTTGTCCGAATTGCCTGTACTGTTGACCCATTTATATTCTAACATATATTTATCCATGTTTTTTAACCTTTTGGTTTGTAGGCCCCTGAATATTTTGGAGGGAGGTTTGTGTCTTTCTAGAGGGAAGTTAAGCCTCTTGGAAAAAAGCTTGCTTTGATCAGTTATTTTTCACAGACTCAGGTAGTCTTTGAAGTCTGAGATTGACCAACTCGCGTTGAAATTCCCTGATGTACAAATAGAGGTACTGTATGTCTCCTCCCGGAAGGCTGTTTCCAGTGACCACAGATTTGACATACATGCCCCCCGCTTTTAAATACTTTTATGATTATTTCAGGTTGGTGAAACAGACTATGCCATATAAGCTATTGTATTTCTCAAAGGTCTCCTTGCTCCTGGTGTTTTCTGTTGGTGGTGGGAAGATGGGTACTGTTCCTTGTGCCACCAAAACCATTCTCTGTCCCTGAAGCTGAACCTGTTGCTTTCACGAATCTTACAGTCCCAGTTCCATCCAGCATTCCAGTTTTGATTCCTTGCCTAATTACTTTGCTGGAGAACAGGATCACACTGAACAAACCCAAGAGGATCCAGGAAAACACATTGTAGTTTTGGAAGTTGTATTTCTTGACTCATCTAGCAGGAGCCTGTACCGTGAGAATGATCACTGTTTCTGATGGTTCTTACAGATAAGCTGCCTGAACCTTGCATTTAGCCAGGAAGAGGTAATAGGACCCAAGAAGAAAAGGAAGGTCAGTGAACCAGAGAAGCTGCTTCTGGAAGGCAGGAAATGATGTTCATTCTGACACATTTTAGAAGGTGTGAGTTCACATTGTCATCTGGCTAGTAAAGACCTTTACTCTCTTCCAATATTTAACTCTTCCACCTACCGCATGTATTTCTGTATGTTTATTTGTCTCGTGAAAACTTTGGATTGTGAAGAGACAGCAAGCACCATAGTTGTCATGACAATGTCAACCGACAGCACTTGTTTGATGTTCTAAAGTTGAGGATTTATGATTCCATGTGAATGGTGTCTGTTGTGCTTCTTTCTCTCCATCTCTCTCACCCCCCTCTACTCCTCCTCCGCCTCGGCTAAATTTCCTCCTCTGTGGCTGGACTGTCCTTTGCCAATATGTCATCAATATTTAATGGCGCTGTTGCAAGATGAACTCTCAGAGGTATCAGTGCCAGCAAGCAACAAGTCTCATGATTCACTAGATTGTGCTTAGCTTCATCCTATCTACTGTTTCCGGAGCATAGATTTTTTTTTTTTTTCAAAGCAGGGTTTTTATCTATTTTGAATACAGAGATAAAGTAATCTATACAAATTTTCTGCTGGTGCTGAATGTTTTTTTTCTGACTCTGCAAGTAGTGTTGCTATAGCTGTATTATCAGCTTATTTCTAAAACAGCAACCCACCATGTACCAAGAGCCTTAGACAGTTGTACGATGTAAGTTGTCTTGAAATAGATCACATTTAAAACCTAACTTTAGTAAAGGTACCTTGTGGTTGCAAATACAGGTAAGGAGAACAACTGCAACAAAAGAAAAAATTTCTGTGTACCTTGGAGCAAAGGTGATGTGCTTTGTGTCATGTAGCTTGCCTGGCAGGCACTCTGTCACGACCTAATGGCTGTTACTGGAGTGGGAGGAGAAAAATGGTCTTAACTGGTCTTAGACATTTTAAAAAAGATGTTCAAGGAACAGCCTTTGCATTACTTTATGCACATCGCAAAAGAGATTCTGAAATAGGAAACAGTGAAGAAGGGAATGTAGTGTACTCTCTTCCCAACATAATGTTGATTGCCTGAAGTGTTCAAATCTTAGGGTGATGGGGAAGTAAAAGCACTAGAGTACAAGAGAGTAATGCACCCAGTAGCGTAGCAGCATCCCTGACATTTCAGATATGCGGCAAAGATATTTCAGGACAGGACTTGAAGAGCAGCGGTGGTTTTGGATGTAAGGTGTTTCTTTCGTGGTGTATGTCAGACAGCTCTGTAGAAAGCAGTGAGGATTGCTTGACAATTATGTGACCCATGGTGGCTGGGGCATCTGATTGAAGGACCTCGGCCACCAGTGCCATCGTTTGACACACCAGGTTTCCTATCACCATTAATATGGTGATGGCTTCTGCTGTGGCAGTGCTTGAGGTTGGCTTCAGACATGAGACTCCTCACTGCTGAAACAGTGATCTTTCCTTGACTGGATAAAAAGTGGGGATTGACGCATCTCTCTTGTGCTTTTACTCTGGTTGACCAACTGAAAGAGTTGAAAGCCAGACTAGAACTGGCTGACTGGGGAGAGATAACGCTGAAGCTGACCACCCCTAGATGTTCAGTCAACCTTCTTCTCCAGGTAGCTGAGTAATGCACGGCAATCCTAATGCTAATACCACAGCTGTCCTTACTTGGCCCAAGGCAGACAGACCACTGACTGTCCGTGAGCCTGCAGCAGTGTCTGGCAGGTTTCGTGGCTTGATGCCTATTTCACAAAACTTGTAGAACATGAGAGTTCTCCATTTTATCCTCACTTTCAGTCCTGTGTTCTCATTTTTGCACCGGTGGCCTAATAAGCCAGTTTGTTCACATGCCAGAGCAAACCAGAATTCTTCCTTCTGCCCAGATTTTGTAATGATATTTGCTCCTATGCCTGCACATCCCTGGGAGGCCTGCGTTCTTCACAGGACAGCTGCAGCTCAGGACCTGCCTTGACCTGAAAGCTCTGCCCTGGCACTGCTAGAGCGTGTGGCTTCCATATTCCTTCAGCCCACTGACTCCTGCCTGCGCTCAAAGCCTTGTCATGTGCTGTGTTCTGCTTGTAGGAGAAAGTCAAACGTGTCTGTGATTATGGCTACTCCAGTGAGTTAGTCTTTCTCCTATAAGTATGATACCACAAGGCTTAGGGGCATGCCACCTTGCTTGGTGCACACTGGAATATGCAAAGTGTCTTGTCCCACAGTGAAAATTAAGTAAGCTATCTTGTGTTACCACATAGTAAGAGTGTGCACGCAGACACCACGAAGTACATCCACAGCTTAGTTGACTGCATGATGTCTTGGTCTTGTAGCCATGGCCAGAGACTCACTGTCTCAGTTCACATTGGCTTCTAATCAGCTATTTTACGGTAATGACTTTTAGTCATTTTCATTTCAGGCTTGGTTAGAAATAAAGTAACTTGTGATGAACTGCCACAGTAAGCGTCTGATTTTTCTTTCCCACAAACTTGTGGTTACCATCAGATTCTAAGAAAAGTCTTTCCACTGCAGATTGGAATCATATAAGCCACTTACACATATCCTTTTATTTATTAGCAATTCTGCTTGGCTAGCTAAAGGTAAAAAAACCTTTTTCTTGTGTTTCAGTCGCATTTCTAGTTAATACTCATTAACTGACTTGATGTATGTTACACATCATCAACCTGATTCACTACTGACATAAAACAGAAGCAATTCGTTAGTAACGGTCCCTTGCCAATTAGTGAACTAAATTACGTTTGAACAATTTTCTTCAAAGATTCTCCTCCTCCCCCCATGCATCATTTGGCAAGTCCCCTGAATGCTTACAGTAATTATGTGCATGCAGTGAAAGGAGACTGTTACCTCTTAAACCAAAATAAATGAATAGGTGATCTTTGTGCTAATGTAACAGTGAGTAATACAAAGAATCACAGACATCCTCCCTTTGATCTCCCAAAGATACGAACAGCAATTAAGATTACAAGCCCCTTTAAAAAACAGAATATTGGGAACATTCTGTAAGGGGAAAGTGAATGCTTCACAGGGTTTTTCAGAAAATTAGTGAAGAAGGGGAACCCTTTCTCGTTTATTGTGACCACAGGCTTTTTAATAGATATAATGTGGATATCCTTAACCTGCCGAGCCACAAACAGGTTGGTGGTGCTTCTAAAAATCGTTCCTTGTTTCTGGGATAGCGTTTAACGAGAAGAGTAGTATCTCTGTTTCAAACTGAAAGTCAAACTGAAGTCAAACGGAAAATGCATTGTCTCAACCACATCCTTAAATACACTGTCCTCAACAAGAAAATAACCCCAGCCCCTGGTACTGCACAGTAATCTTACGGACAGGTGTCAACATTCATTTTTCACCTGAAAACAGGATTCTTTCGGGATTTCCACTGCTTCATGCGCTCTAGGAAATCATCTGATCTGATAGCTGCTGCTTTCAGTTTTGGAAGGAGAGCAGAGAGAAGAAATGAAACACAACACAGAAGGAGGAGAAATGAAGATTCTTCCACACTTAAAACAGGAGAGTTAGAGTTTTGCCATTGATTTCAATGGAGTGTGGAGGAACGTCTATCTGGGGTGGTAATACAAAAATCATATTGTTAACACTGTCCAAATGAGCTAAGCGATCATTTTTTTCCTCCAGTGGATTTCTGAAGTGATACCAGTGAAATACCTTGAATATACATTGCTATAAATGTGATTAGAAATCAGCTAGTATTTTCACGGGTATAATTCTAATCTTAAATCTTTACCTGAAGAACTGTTCCATGAGATTACCATCTCGGGATTTTGGCTGGAACTTTAATTTTTGTAGGTTCTGCATTCTTCCTCTTGAGTCAGCAGGTAAAGTATGTAGTTGTGGCCTGCTGTAGTGGAGTGCCTGCATTTGTCATGCCACAGGGTTGCCATTCTTGGGGGCCAAGATCCTCGTGCCAAAAGCATAATGTCACCCTATTGGAATCCCACCCACATGTGTCACTGGGCAAAGTCTTTTTTGTTAATGGATGAGTAAAATTTCATCAGGCTTTTGTTGTCATCACGAGGTAAGTAAGAGGGATTTGCATCTGAGCTGGCACGTTTTCCATAAGCAGTTTCCAAGGCTAATTTAAGTCAGGTTGGCATGTATATCTTTCCTTTAAGCGGAGGCTGAGATTCGAAAGCCTCACAGGAGTTTTCCATAGGAAACGCCGCCCTGGGTATCTGTGTGCCAGACATGCCTGTATGGTATTTCCCGGAGCATCATTGACCTACTGTTCTAATGCAGAATCGATTGGCCACCTTGTGACGTCTTCTAAATACCTTGCTGTGGAGTTTGTTGTTTTTATGCTAGAAAAATAGGAATTAAGATACTCTAGCTGTAAAATATCTGTGGAGTCAACACAGTGATGGTATGGTCTGATTGTTATAGAAATAATACAGCTGTCCCCATTTACTTTGCATGGTTTGTTTTGGAAGGGCTAACGATTGCCCATGCAAGCATCTTGATGTTTTCTTGTCTGATTAGCTAATGGTTTAGCTCTGCATTTAACACCTTTTTAAGGAGGGGATCTGTTATGGAGAAGACATACACTTAAGCATAGTTCAGGAAGGTTCAAGGCCTGTTGCTGCTATTTACAAGAAAGCACCCAAGACCTGCCCTGGAGGACTTTGAGAAAGCATTTACCAGTGGGAGAAGGGGGATGTGGCAGGCAAATATAACATACCGGTTTCTTTTATGAGCATGTCATGATATATTCTGTTCATATTACTTGTATTTCTTTACAGGACGTGCAGTGAGGGGATGTTTATTCTGATGAAAGTCTAGGCTTGATAACAGGAAACCAAGTCCTTTGTGCAGTAAATTGACCTTGAATCACACACAGACCTTTTTTCAGTAACAGAGGGTAAGACTGTCTAAAACACAGGAAAATGGTGTCTCTAGAAAACAAAGTGGCATTTTGAGTTGGCTAGAATCTACCCAAGCCTTTGCCAGCCTCAGAACCGTGAATGTCAGCCCGAGCAGGTGGTAGAGATGCAGCCGCGGGTCAGGGACTTGTCAGGAGAGCCAGGGGGACAGTTGCTTTTTGTCCCTGAATACTTTTTCTTAAAAGTTCAATCTAACCAGCAAATTGAAACTGCATGTCCATGTGGGTGAGGCACAGCACTGGGATGCGGGAGACCTCTCTGCACGCCCCAGTGGGGGCATTCAGTGGTTTGTTGAAGGACTTCCACTCTTCCCTTCCACTCTTCCCCCCCCTCTAGAGAGCACTGGCCTTTGGGGGCAGGAACCACATCTCATGAGCCCTTGCAGGAGATGATGCCATTACAGGGCTTTGATCTTGTCAGACATTTCTAGATGCTTCCACAGCATTAATAAAACAGCATAGTGAGATGCAGTTTCATTAATGACCAGTATTTCCAGAGTGAAGGAGCTCTGCTTACATGCAAAAAAAGGTTTTTTTTTTTTTTCTCTCTGCTGTTCCACCCTGGCATCTGAGACCTTTGCTGAGCTCTGCTCACATATCTCCAGCTGGCCTCTTCCATAGCTCTCCAGTCCCAGCATCTTCCCTCCGCGCCCCCCCCCCCGTTTATTGGAGACTGGAACTTGTTTGTTGGAGGCAATTACTTGCCATTGATCATTCCTACTAGGCCATAAGATCAGGCATCAGCTGGGCTTTGGTGATTCCTAGCTGTGTCCCTTAAGCAGAGAGCTGGGAAGGGACAGCACAGGTAGCTTACAACCACTGCATTACCTATTCTCCTAAAAGCTTAGGTCAACTACCTATTTGTTGGGTTAGTTTTCAACCAGAACTTTTCCCTGATCTGGCTCTCCCCATGGCCAATGGGCTGACAGTGGTGCAAGAGGAATGGTGAAAACAGGCTCAGGGGCTGTGTGTGGGTCAAGGAGCAAGGACCTCTTGTTTTGGCACCAACCTCCATGTAGACCAACTTCAAGAGGAGCAGGAGACTGTAGCACAGCACACAGCAAAACTCCCTCAAAACAATCTTGGTGTTATTCCATGGTAAAGAGATTCTGAATCAGTGCAGACTTCAGACACGTGGAAGATATTGGTAAGCACGACATCTAGACAAAGCGTAGTTGCCTGTACACAACCAAATATTTCCTCTGGCTTGTGGTTGTTTGGCTGTTACCTGGTTTCCCTGCCAATGCAGTGGAATTACACTGAAGTAAAAAACAGAAGTGGGCCAGTTGCCTGACAGCATTTACTTTCTATTTTCAAAGTACTGCAAAGAGAGCTTAACCTGAGGCTTTGCGGCAGGAATATCCCAAAAAAAGCCCAAACACTCTCAGCATCTCTATACATTTTAGATAAGGCCAGATGGGCTCATCCAAAGATGCTTGGTGCTTGCGCAAAGTTTGGGGAAGCTTCGTGTCCTTGAAAGCTTCGGGTGACTTGGAAATTGGACCCACAGTCAACCCACAATGCTTCTGTGAAGTAGGTCCAAGCACAGGGAAGGATTTGACACGGATGTGTCAATTTTCTGCTTTAAAAGAGACGTCAGTTTGCAAGTAAATTTGCTATGTTGGTGGTGTTTCAGACGGCCATTACCTACTTATTTTCAGAAATTATTTAGCCGATTGGCTGGCTGGCTTTCCTTTTCCCAGGCTGTTTTAGAGCATGTAAGAGCTGAGCTACTTGGCTACAAGAGATTTTCTTCTCTGAAATTGGCAGCTGCTCATTCCGGAAGAGAATCAGCATATTTGGCCACTGATTGCAAAGGAAAAGGGAAAACCATTATTTTTCCATTTCACTTATTTAACTATCCAGTGGGAGACATTGACTGTATTTGGGTGACCCTCATTACTAAGGCATTGCTAAGGCTTCCCTCCTCTGCCCGTCGCTTAAAAGTAGAAAATAAAAATATTCAGTTCTCAAAAATGCATATATTCTCCTTGGCTGGATTAAGAGCAAGCCAATGCCAAGTATCTAATTGTATCAGGCCTTACACAGCAGTATATTCAACGTCACGGCTTCATGAGTCAGGATTTTCTGTCTGAAAAGGATCACGTCAAGAAGCCTGGGACAAAAATTCCCTATAGCCCAGCAACAGAGCTTGCTGTGTAAGAAGCTCTGTTAGGAAAGAGTTAGATGTGAAAGTCAGATATTTCTGCCTGGGCATCCTTCCACGTTGGACAAAGGAAGTACTCAGTAACGGTCAGTGAGGCTTCTCATGACTCAAGTGCTTTGATAATTGCTCCTGGAGCACAGTGTGTGAAACTCCACGAACCTGCAATGCAGCCGGCCATGCCGGTGGAAACGCGAAGGGTGTGTTTGCTGATGTCAGGATGCCTTTGAAGTCACTCCACAAGCGCCTTGCCACTTGGGTTTCTCGAGCTGAGGAAACCGTGTTGGACTGAAGTGTTGTGGCTGTTGTTCAGACTTGCTGTGATCTCACGGTGGTGTGCTGAGAGCTCCTTGTTACGTCACGAGGGCTTTGCTTGTGTCGTAGTCAGCCCCGCGTGCATCGCCGTGGCAGGAAATGCTGCCCGTGGGCAGACTTGGATTTTTCAGTGTCTTGCAACTGGTATTTCCTCCGCTTTCCGACAATAATTCCATTAAGGCGTCGGTACTTACTTCATCCACAGGTCACAAGGTTCTTTGCAAAGGAGGTTGAACATCTTTATTCGCACCATAAAGAGGGAGAAGCTTAAATTCAATTGAAGTGACTCTCCTGAGGTCACACACCTCTGCCAGGAGTGATGTGGCGGAGGTCTCAGTTCTTCAAGGTGCGCTCATCAGATGCTTATCTGATATTGCGTGGACTTCTGTTAAGAGTTTCCTTTGTTAATCTGGAATATTATTAGAGAGCCTTGTGAAGCAGGGCTTTGGGAAATGAAGTTTTTGCTAAATTCAGCTCTTTGCTGGATCCCATCTCACTTTCGCCTGTGGTCTGCACCTTAGCTGTGTGTTCTGGAGACATTTTATATTTGAGGGAGGCATGTAAGAGAGGTCCCTATAGAGGGATGTTTCATGGATGCTGAAGCTGAAACCCTTTCTGATGGTGTATTCACCCTAATTTGAGGTGTTTGAGGGATCTAGCTGAAGGCCAAAGGCCCTAAACACCGTATTTGGTCAATGAAGAGAGATCAGCTCTTTCCCAGGATGATTCAGAGCAGAGATGGACTCTTCTTCTGAATCACTCTGAGGGAAGTCTTTCATCTCTCTTTCTCTGTTATCTGTAGAGGGACGTTCCCCCCCTAATGTTGGTCTATGAATGAGCTGGTGTGAATACCCATCCACATCACGTTGGTCTTGAATAGCAAAGCCAGGGGACTTGCTCCTGTGCCCTTGTATGGGATGATGAGAAGTCATGCATGGGCAGATTATTTTGCATCTGCACACCGAGGAGGCTTTGTATCTTCCTCTGGAGCATCTGGTGTGAGTTACTGCCAGAGGCCGAGACTGGCTGGATGGGCTTTAGGTCTGATCTGGCCATTCCTGTCTTCCTTTGATCTAAAATAAGGTTTAGCCATCACTTACTGGTGCAGGAAGGACAAGAATTTTGCTGACTGCAGTATTTCTGCAGCCTTTTGAGAAAGAAAGAGTCACTTTCCTTGGGTTTGGTGATCCCGGAGATTAGAGTTGATCCCCATAAATCCTGCAGTGTATACAGCATTCCCGGGACGTGTGTATGGGCCACCCTGTGCCTGCCCGTCCCTGTGCGAGCATCATCATCGGGTGGGTGCGAGGCTGGGGCGAGGTGGGCAAGAAGGCGGTTTGACATGTAACAGCAGAGCAAAGATGGAATGAAAATGTATGGGAATCATTCAGGGGTCTGAGCTTTGGGTTGTCTTCGGGTGTTTTCGGTGACTATTTCCCACTCCTCAGAAACTCGGTTTTCTGCTGAAAAAACTGGCTTGCGGAGAATTTGTGGGAGGACACTCCCATGAGGTGCTTTGGGAGCCGCGCTGCACTTGGGGGACAGATTTTTGAGCCTTATCTACCGGCATCGTCTGAAGAAGATGGCAGGCAAAGGAGGGTGATAAATTTCCCCCGGGTCCAGCCTTCTGCTTCCAGGATGCGGCGAGGGCTGTGCTGACATACTTAAGCCGAGGAAGGAGGGAAAAATGTTCTCCATTCTTGGCGGCCCACCTGCTCTTTTGCTGCTGTTCCCGCAGCCAAGGAACATACCTTTGCTAAGAAAACACATGAACAGGCAGCTTTTTGCAAGGAACTGAACCCATCTGCGTGGGCTGGGAGGAAGAGGGAGGCCAGCCACGACAGCTGCCCCCCTGGTAGGCAGGAGGTTACAAAGAAGCCTTGATGCCTTCTGAGTAAGAGCAAATTCTTAAGCAAAGCGAGGGTGCAGATTCCCCTTTGCTGGAAGCAAGGCAAGTCTGTTCTTGGTGGGAAGTTCCTTCTCAGGGACTCACCTGGGGAAGACAAAGGGGAATATGGAAAACATCAGGCTGTGTGGGACTGCGGGGCTGCAGCCTGCTCCATTGATGGGGCAGAGCGGGTCCAGCCCTGTGGCAGGCAGCAGTGGCGTGGCTTCCCTGGTATGTCGGGAGCGAGGTGGCTCTGTGCCCTTGGGCTTTTGGGCTAGACGTCCTACCCAGGGAAATAAATGCATGAACAACCTTGCAAAGAGGTAGGAGGACCTTGGATTTCCCCTCACCCAAGCTGCTCTGCTTCCCAGTGCTCTCCCATCCAGAGTCAAAGAGGAGAAGCTGCCTTGCTCTTCCCATCCTTCCCCTGGTGCGGCATGCTGCTGGGAGGGAGCCATCCCCATGGCCCTGGGCACTCAGCTGTGTCCCTGTATCAAAGGTGGGCAGCACCAAACAGCCTCCTCTGCTCTTTTCCCCGAAAGCAACCACCCTTCGGGGCTGAGAGGTGCCTGAGCTCCAGGGAACAGCAGCATTTCACACCGTGCCTCCCTCCTGCCCTGCTCCTCAGGGTTGCCACTTGCTCAATGTTGACATGCTTCATGGTTAGACCAAAATCCTGCACTCTAGACCAGGCTCAGGGTATGAAAGTTAACTGTGTCAGCACCAACTCGCGAGCGGGTCTGGATATCTCCCAGCACATTGCACTGAGGGCTGCGGGCTGACCCCCCCCTGGGGCCACACTTGCATCTGGCATCCACACGTCCCGGTGTGGATGGCAGGTCACCGCTGCCCGGGTGTTTCGGGCTGGGATGGAGCATCCACCGCCCGCCCGCGTGTGGCGCCCCATTCCTCCCCGCCAGCTGCCTGCGGTGCCCGAGGAAGCGGCTTCGCAATTCGGAGCAGAGGAAGTGGCTGCCAGCGTGTTGAACCGCTCCTGGCAGCGGCCCGGGCCACTGCCAGCCCTGGCTCGGCCGCATTTCCTTCCCCTCCAGCTCCCGGGAAGGGAAGCTGCAGCGCCTTCGCCCTCCAATGCTGCCCCAGCAATGTGGCCATCAGCAAAAAGGCTTCGGGGGCACCCCGGCTGCCTCGCCGCCTTTTGGACCAGCCCCGAAGGAACTTTGCAGAAATTGTCCCAAAAGGGGTGACTAGCAGGGTCAGGAGAGCGAGGGGATTTTGGAGATAAGAGTGGGATGAATCCGGCCAGCCGGCTGGGTGCACATGGGGCTGGGGAGGGCTGGGTGGGGAGAGTTGTTACCTCAGGTTATTTTTTGGAGGAGTTTGGATATTTCTAGGGAACTGTCCTGCCTGTGTTTTCTGCCCAGCTGGGTCCCTCCTCCCCTGTGGTTATGAAAAGATGTTTTTCAGCCAAAAATGACTTGGTTCCCCAGCCCCTCTCTGCGAACCTCGTGACACTGCCTTTAGCGGAGGCAAAGTGGTGATCGGTGCTCAGTGCTTTCCCACAATAGGCTGGACACTGCTGTAAGGAAGCCAAAAAAACCTTCCGGCTCCAGAAGGGATTTAGACCAGCAAACCCATTCTGCTGCCTGAATTCAACCCTTGCCCTCGACGTCTCCGAGCGGCTGTCGCCTCCGTCCGCTCTCAACCAAACCGGTTGCACATCCCGGCCAGGAAGTTGAGGGTGGGAGAAAGTCTGTGGAATTGGGGAACGATGCTCCAAGATGCTGTGGCGAGTGGCTCTTCCGTGGGAGCGAGCTGCCTGCTTTGCATCCCTGTCCTGCCTCTTCCTGGGGCTCTTCAACAGGCAGCAAACCCGGCGCATCCCCAGCCTGGCCGTAGGAAAAACTCCCCTAAACGTCTCTCACTGGTCGAAGCCTGGGGTTTATCGTCCCACCCTCTGCTGACGGATAACAGATTGCTCTGCCTGGCTCTGCCACAGCCCCTGCAACTCCCACCCCACCTTTTCCAGGCTAAGCAAGTGCTGGGCTTTTCCATCCTTTCTGGCAGGCTATGCTTCCCGTGCCGGCTGGGTCAGGGCTTTCTTGAAGTGTTCAAATCATCCCATGAGCTGGCAGCTGGGGGAAGAGGGGTTCCTGTGCCCTACCAGCTGCTGCCGCGGTCACTGCCAGATCACACTCATCCGTGCTTTGAAACCTGCTGGTGCCAGCCCTGCTTCCCACCGCTTTCCCATCCTTGGGCACCATTTCGGTGGTCCCCATCCAGCTCAGTCCCTAAACCTGTGCCGACACCTTGCCGTCACCCCAGCTGTGCCGGTAACGAAACCTGTGCCCAGCGGTTTCCTCCGGCTGGATGCCACCGGCCACGTGCCCGCTGGGACATCGGCAGTTCTCCTGCCGGCTCGCTCCGGGTGTTTGCTGCGCAGCGCTCGCGTGCAGGCAGCTGGAGGAAATCAGAGGAGCCGGTTAGAGAAAATCTGGGCAAAGGCAAGGGAAAAAAAAAAAATCCTGGGACCTGGCAAGATCCTACGCAAGTTTCCATGAGAAATCCAACGTGGCCGTAGCTGGCCCGCGCCTGTGCTGGAGCTCTCCCAGGCCTCTCCCGGGGTCAGCGGCGCTGCCAATGCCCACCCAACTTTCGGCAGAGTCCCGGCCAAGCCTGGTCCCGTGGCTACAGCTCCGGCGGCTCCACGAGCCCCTTCTCCCACCGTTACCGCTGCCGCCGGTTCCCAGACACCCAGGGAGCCGACTGCCTCTTATTGCTCCTGTGACATATTTATTGCTATCAGTATAGTCTTTAATTTCCTTTGTTTCAGAATATCTGACGGCGCAATTAAGAAGGCCTGAAGGGAAGCGTGTGTGCTCGGTCATCAGCCCTGCGGTTACTGTCTGTCTGGAAGCGGCTCTGGAGCTGGGCTCGGGGAACAGCTGCCAGGCTTCCAGGCTTGTTTTCATTTTCTAAGAGGTTAGCTGAAAGCCCGATGCGAAAAGACACCCATACACACCCAGAAACCCCGCCACACACACAGAGCCACACACACACATACGGAAACACACACATAAACACAGATGCGGGCCGCCATGGGGAGATGTAAACAGACCCGTGTGCGAAACCAGCCTCGGGGACGCGGGACGGGACCTGCGCTATCTTTGCTTTTAACAGGTTGTGGCGCGGTGGGACGGCGATGCCGCCGGCTCGGCGTGGGGAGTGAGGAGCCTGTTGCACTTTACACCTCAGAGCCGTGAAGTGCAGCTTGTTCTGCCCCGGCTCCTGGGCGATGGGGCAGGTCCCTCCCGCTGCTTGTCCGAGACCTTTTGGGGGAAGAGCCCGGTCACAGTAGCTGCGAAGAGGCACAGCTGGGGCTTGTTTCCTCCCGGACTTGGCTGCGAGGCGAGCATGCGAGGATGCACCCGGGGTTGGGGCTGCGCAGCTCTCCCTGCCGGCACTGAGAGCCAGACTGGTCCCCTCTGCCCAGACACGCTAGAAGGGGTGAAAAAAGCTTTAATATTAATTGCAGCAGGGTTAGAAAAGGAGAGAACCTTTCACTTTGCCCCCAGGGGATGGTAAAACCTGGTCCTCGAGGGGCTGTGGCTCCTGGTGCCCTGGGGACCGGTGGTGCCGGTGTGATGGGGACCGGTGGTGCCGGGGTGACGAGCACCGGGGAGAGCCGCTGCTGCCCCACACAAGGCTGACGTACACCAGCACCGAGGTGGGATGTTTGGCATCACCAAGATGGGGTGACCACATCTTCCGCATGGAAAGCCCCATCCTGGAGCCCAGCGGGCATCTCGCCATGGATGCCAGGAGGAGACAGGCTTCGCCCACCCAACGCTGCCCTCCCTGCCCCACAGCCATGCACAGAGCCCGTGTGGGAAACGCCAGGCCAGGAAAAAAAGTAAGCAGAAATCTTTCTAGGAGCAGACGAATGAGTCAGGCGTGTCGTTCTCGGCAGGTTCGTGCCTCGCGGCACCCCGGCTGCGGAGGAGGAGAGTCTCCGGTGGCTGGTAAAGGCTGTGTTCATGCTGCAGCTTCCCTGCTGCCGTGGGGGCTCGTTTGGGGCTTGCTCCTCTCCAGCTCCTGTCTTCACAAGACGTGTAGGAACCTCCTATCTCTGGAGCCTGGGGCCCTTAGTCAAATTTGGTTGGCGGCCGCAGGCGCGCACACGCTCGCCCGGCGGGATTGCACGCACACCTTGTTTTCTTAGGAAACGAGACTCAAAGAACCAGTTGCTGAGGAAAGGAGAGCGTGACCTGTGCTGGGTTAGCACTGTCAATGCCCTTCATTTTGTTGCAGTAAATTAACATGTCAACTCTTCTGGCCCTAAAAAGTATCTCAGATGCAGCTAAAGCCAAGGGAGATGCTTGGCATCCTTGTGGCGAGCTTAGCACCCAGTTGAGGGAGGTGCAGCTGAGCTCGGTGGGGATGGCAGGGTGCCCATGGGGGGCTCAATTGCTGCCCTGCTGCTGCCGTGGGCTGGGGGTCCGCAGTGGTGGGGTCCTGCTGGGGTTAGGTGGCACACAGTGGAGGCAGTGAGCAAGGTGCTATAGGGTCAGGCATCCCCCCAGTTTTAGCTGGGCGCATCTCCCTTTCTCCCCACGGTGCCATTGGGCTGGAGGTGCTGCTGCTCCCAGGAGGTCAGAGAGCTTGGGGAGAGCAAAGAGCAGGTGGACACTTCAGAGATGGGCAAATTTGGTCTCAGTACAGCTGTTCTCTTCTGCCATCTCCCTTTTAACAGCAAAAGAAATCTCTGCTTTCCATTTTCTCTGTTTCTGCAGGAATCTCCACTACTTTTGCTAATTTTCAGAATTTTTGTCCATCTTGGTAGGAAAAATGATGGCAAAGGGCTCATCTTCCCGCAGAGTCGTGCTGATGTGCAACCAAAGATGGCACAACCTCCTTTGCTCTCCAGGGCCAAAGACTGCAAGCTGTGGCAGCAGGAGGGGCACGGGGGGCTTCAGTGGTGTGTGCCCACTCAGCCATGCCATGCCACTCTGGCTCTGGGGACCCTGGGGAGCTGTCGTGGCTCCCGCTTGGTCCTGGGGCTGGTCCTTCCCCACCATCCCGGTGGGTCTCTCCCAGTGATGCCCACTTCTCCAGGAGCCTGCTCGGGGCTTGGTTCCCAACTCTTCATCCCTGCCAGCTCTCTGCCTCTTCCCCAAGTGCCCTCCCTTGCCTTGGGAAAAAGAAATCTTCTCCTTGAGCCCTGATTTTAACCCTCCCCGGCCAGGGGCTATGTAGGTTCAGGCTGTCTGAAATGCCTTTGTTAAGCAGATGCACCTCAAATGGCTTCAGCCCCAGAGGTCCTGCTGCATTTTGGGCTTTGGGCTCACAGTCTTGCAAGGGAGACTCAACGTCGCATGAGACCCTGAGCAGAGTGGGGATGGAAGAGCTGGTGCGTTCGCTTCCTTCCTGACCCCGCCGTCTGGGTGCTCTGCATGCTACGCGTCTTATCGGGGTCTGGTCGGGGTGCTGAGCGCTTTATCGAGGCTCCTCCATCGGTGGCGAGAGCACCCGCAGCTGCGGAAGTTTCCCCGTCTTCTGTTTGATGGCGATAGCTGTGCTGAGATAACCCCCGCCGTCAGATACCCGGGTCCGGCCCCGCCCCGGGCAAAAGACGAGGCAGTATGTCCCGTCCTTGAATGAAGGTGATGGAGAAGGGTCCCCTAAGCCCTGAGCAAGGTGTAGGGGGGTTCCCCAGCCGGCTCTGAAGTGGGCTGTGGCAAGGAGAGGCCTCTCCAGCAGCTCTGCCAGGGCTGGATTTGACCCCGCTCCAAGAGCGCTCACCGTGAGACTAAACACTTGCTTAGCAAAGCTGCCGACAAGGGTCTCGGGGGACCACTGGGGCTGTGTCATCCAGCTCCCGAGCCAGCCCCGAGCTCCAGCGGTGTCACACGGCGAGCGGCTCTGCCGGGGGGTCCGGATCCGGCCCCTGCCCTCCCCCTGGCTCTTGCCGGCCGGTGCCAAGTCCCCCGCCGGGCACGGAGGCGACTCTCAGAGCCGGGTCCTGCGACAGAGGTTGCGTTCATCTCGCCTCCAGCCCATTGTCTTGTTTATTTGTTACGGTTGGTCTCCAATTAGGAGTTTGAGCCATTCGGGGCAAGGGCTGTTTCTTCCCATGCGAACGTGCGGTTCCCGCGCCGCTGAGCTGTGATGTGGTTAGGGACCCGCAGGAGCATCTGCTATTGCAGCAACAGTGCCCAGGGACGAATGCGTTTCAGATGGGCTCGGCAATTCTTTCCGTGCTCGGGCCGGCAGCCAGCCTGAGACGGTGAGGAAGAGCTGCCGGCCGGCCCTTTGGACGCGATGTTCCCCTCCTTGGGGACCCGCTGGGACCCAGTTTGGGGTCGGGGAGCCTGCCGGGGAAATGGTGACCGGCCCAACGCTTCTCCCGAATATTGAGCCTTGGGAGGACCTCCCGGACGGGGAGGTGGGCACCAACGGGTCCGACCCCAGCCTGGGTGGACGCGGGGGAAGGTGGGATGCTCCAGCTGGGATCTTTCAGGGAAACGGCCCCGGTGGGTGCCGGTGGGTTCAGCCCCGATTGGGGTGCTCGTGCTGGCTGGAGCCCCCCGGGGATGCAGCACCGGGGCACCCGCCGCCCACCCCGCAGGGGATGCGGAGCTGCTGGTGCCCCAGCACCGCACCTGCAGCCCGCGGACAGCAAGTCTGGTCTGGCCGGTGGCCCCGGGGCCAGCGGCGTGGACCCGTCCGGCCGGGTTGCGCGCGGCGTCAGTTAGCACATGATCCACGCCGCGGGGCCAAGGTCTGAGGTCAGTTAGTCACACCCAGGCAGCGGCACTGACTTCACCGCGGGCAGGAGCGGCTCCTCACGTACCGCGCTCCCCGAAGGCAGCCGATGGTCAGACCGCTCCGTTATCAGGGCGCGGGCATCGCTCCCGTCACAACGAACGGCTCCCCGGAGCCCCCAACCCTGGCTCTTGCCCCAGCCAAAATAGTTTCTCTGCTTCTGGGGAACCGCTAAAGGGGGGTCCCTCTGGGGAAGCCGCAGCGCCGGTTCATCCCCAGCGCTCACGGTCCGGCTCACGGGGCTGGCCCGCTTCCCCCGAGCGCCGGCTGGGTGGGATCGGCCGCTGGCTGAGGTCATTGAAAGCCCTTTCCATCTCCCCCGAGTTTGGGATGTCCGCTGAGCCTGGGGCGACCCGTCCTGGCTCGCAGGAGACAGGGCGATGGCACGAGCTGGGGGCCGCCTCCAGCCCCGACCCCAAAACCCCCGGGGAAGGGGGAAGGATGGGGGTTTTTTTGAATTTTAGGGTCTTGTCCACGCTTCAGTGGGAGCTGTGTTTCCAGGGAAGGAAGAGTTAATCCCCCGCCCGCCGCTAATGAGCCTTAACTGGGAATGACCCGACACAGGGGAGAAGTGAACCCATTGTCCTCGCCTGCGTTTGACTGTCTTCCAGGGAGACTCATGAAACGCAGAGCCCGGGCGTGAGTTCCCAATTTATGTCAGGAGGCTCTGATTTATTCTATTTATTTATTTTTGCCATCTGGTTGAGGAGGGACGTTGAACGCAAGCGTGAGAAATCCAGATGTGCACAGCTCCTCGCTGCTGCGCTTGCTGCGCAGGACCTTGTCCCAAGCCGAGCTCCCGGCCCCGCTGACCGTGACCTGAGCCCCCGGCCGCTGCCACCCCTCGAGCCCCCGGGGACGAGTCGGTGGCATCCCTGGGCACCTGCCACATTCCTGGTGGGAATGAGGTGTGGATATTTACACGCAGATGGGCTCAGCCTGGATGTCCAGCCCTGGACTTCCAGCATACGAGAAGTTGGCCATACGACGGCCCGGTAGCAATAGCCATGGGGCCACTCGGGGGTCCCCAGCTGCGGGGACCTTGGCGACCTTGGCAGCCGTCATGGTGCCAGCATGCGTTGCAGGATCTGGTCCTGCTGCATGATGCCCGTCCCAAACGGATGGTACTTTCCCCTCTGAGGTGGCTGCTGCTCCCTGCCCCATCCCTGCGTTTTGGAGGGGCTCCTATCGGTTTGAGGACACCTTATCTCACGGGGCAGGCTGGAAATGGGCCCCGCAAATGGGCTGCAATCCTGGGCACCCTCCAGGGCAACAGCACAGGGGACACCCAGAGTCCCTTCCCCGGTGGCAGGATGGGATGATGGAAGAAAACCACACGGCGGCTGGGGACCCACCATGGCATCCAGGGATGTCCCCGGCTGTCTCCCCCATGGAGCGGGGAAGCAAGTGCCGTTCTGGGGCTCAGTCCCCGCCACGAAGGGATGGCAGGGCTGGGCTGGAGCTGGGCACCGCTCCCCCTGCCGTCACCGCTGGCGTGGCACAAGGCATCACCGGCAGCGCAAGGCGGCTCACGGCAATGCTGTTTTGGGGGCAAACCAATGCTGTGAAACCTCCCATAGGAGCCGGGGGACACAACCAGGCAGCGTGACCCGGCGGGGCAGAGAAAGAGGGGTTTTGGGGGGGGGCACTTTTGAATTTTTGCGATGATTTTTTGGTCAGGGCTCCTCCGAGACACGAGAGATGATCACACAGGATCTTAGCTCATCCGCTTGCTGTCTCATGCCTGGGAGGTTTGGCCAGAGGCCCAAGGGCTCTGGAGGAGGAGGAAAATTTCATCATCCTGCTCCAACGTCTCCTGTATAATCAGCCTCTTGTTAACCAATACGGCCCCATCCGAGACACTCACGGAGGACCGGGGCGCTGGTGGAGCCTTAGGTGGTCTTGGCCCCGGCGAAGCTTTGCCGAGCCTCTCCCAGGGCTGCCTGGGAAGTGGCTGCAACTTTATTTGGCTCCCCCGGCACACCCTCGCTCGCCTCCTTCTGCCTCTTCCCAGCCGGCTTCGGCGTTTCCCCGTACCCCCAGGCACTGCCAGCATTGCCAGAGCGGGGGTCCCTGCCCCACCACGCTCCCCGCACCGTGATGGTCCCCACGCCACGATGCTCCCCGCACCATGATGGTCCCCGCACCCTCCCAGTGCTGTTGAGCAGCCCGAGAGTGTGATTTAAGCATCCCCCAGGGAAAATGCCTTTGCAATTAGCCATCCCATAGGAGATTGGAAGGGAAGAAGGAGCAAGGGAACAGGGGACGGTGACCCCCAGCCTACAGTGATGCCTGAGGGGGTTTTGGGACAGCCCCGAGGGTGTTCAGGGGGAGAAGCAGAGGTGTTTGAGGGTGAGAGTGAAGGGAACCCAGCAAAGAGGAGCGGAATACAGTCCATTTCTGTTGGTTTATTTAAAAAAAGGGGGAAAAGAAGTATAAAAAAATAAATATTTTAAATAGAATTCTATATATATATATTACCACAAATCTTGTTATTAATTATTATTAATTATTATTATTAATAACATTATTAAAAGTCAGGTCAGAGCGCTCAGTGCATGCTGGGCTTTCCACCGAGGCAATAAATAACCCTCGCAGCCCGCTCTGGTGCCAGGAGCGAGCCAGCGCCTCCTGCCACCGGCCCGGGGCCCGTCCCCACGTCCCCGCGTCCCCGCGTCCCCACGTCCCCGCGCCGGGGCCGCGTTCGGCCGTGCGAAGCCCAGCCCTTGGCCGCTAGTACATTCAGAGCCCTTCCGATGGGAAAAGCACTTTTCCGAAGGGGAGGGACGGGCCCTCTGCGTCCCGCCGTGCCCGCGCCGGCGGTGGGGGGACGACGATGCTCCCCAGTGGGGCAGCCACTGGCTGGGACCCAGCCCCGGCCGCCGCGGCCACCCCAGTACCCTCAGTTTGGCTCCTTGTGGGGGAGCCCAGCCCCAAAAAAATGTGCAGGGGGAGCGTGTCCCCTTGTCCCTGCCAGCTGCAGCATCCCAATCCTTTTTCCCCGGGCACGCGGAGGCTTTCGGACGATGCTCGAGGACGTCTGTCGGGTTGCTCTCCGTGATGGAGGAGACCAGCCACGGGGGACAGAGTCCGGCCCCGCCACCAGCCCCTCGCAGCTCCCTGCATCCCGCGGGACTGCGGGGACGGCACATCCCGGGACCAGCCGGTGCCCTGGCAGCACTTCGGGAATAACGCTGCCTTGTCCCGCTGGATGCCGGCCCCAGCTCTGCTCTTGCCCGGGACACTCCAGGCGGCAACGTTCACCCCCCCCCCTTCTTAACCCCAAGGGGTAAATAAATTACCGGAGGGCTGGATGGGGCTGGCGCAGGGTCCAGGGTAATAAATAGGAAGGCGGGAGTTGAGGAGGCAGCGGTGGGGGGATGGCTGGGGGGGGGCAGAGGAGCCGGGGCGGGTGCTCACGGGGGGCTGAGATGAGGTAGAAGGACGCGGGCCGCCTGGGCGATGACCTGCACGTACTTCCTGAGCACCTGGCAGCCCTGTTGCTTCTTCTTGAAGGCGCTTTTGCCCTTGGAGCTCTCCCCATAGCTGACGTCCACCTGGAAGATGTTGTAGTTCTTGCAGAGGAGGCAGGTGAGGTTGGAGATGAGGCCCCGGGTGGTCTTGGTGGTGTTGTGGAGCCGGTCGAGGAGCTCCTTGGCCGTTGGGTTGAGCTCCTCTTGGTCGCGTGTGATGTTCCCCAGCGAGGCGTTGAGGAAGGCAAAGAGCTTGTACATGGCCACCATGACCTCCTTCCTCTCGCTCGTCCGGTTGACACGGAAAGCAGGGAAGAAGATGCCGCTGGGGTTGCAGAGCCTGTCCGTCTCGCTGCTGAACGGCTCTCCCTGGCACTTCAGCTGGGAGGAGAGGTGAGCGTCACCCCCACGTCCCCTATTGCCCCCCCCCCCAAACCCAGCCACCTTCTGCCACCATCCCCGGCCGTCCCCCTTCATGCACTTGGCGGAGCAAACTTACGTAGAGGCTGAAGAGGTCCTGGGCGGTGGCGTTGAGCAACGCGACCTGCCTCCGGGTCTGCTCCTGGACGTTGGAGCGGCACAAATCGTGACCGGGGCAGCCAGGTCCGGTCACCAACAACGCTCGGCCGGCCACCGGCCGCCGCTGCAGCAGAAGCAAGGCCACGAAGGGCACGACGCCTGTGTGGGGAAAGAGGCGAGGGTCACGGTGGGGACTGAGCTGGCGGTGGTCCGTGCAGCCGCCGATGCCCCCCCCGGTGATGCTGAGCATCCCCCAAGGAGGCGAGCCCCCAAGGGGAGGGCGTCCAGCCAGAACGGGGACCCATACCGCTCGAACGGGGGGGGGGGGGGGGGGGGGGGGTCCAGCTTGACTGGCAGCCTCCAGACCCCCCCAGTTTGCAGTCCCCGCCGTGCTGAGGCTCCCGTCCCCCTCACCTGCCCCCCGGCAGGCGCTGCCCCGCCTCCCCTCCCGGCGGGGTGCCCCGCGGCATTCCCACATTTCGCAACCGTCCCGGTGACGACCTGTCGGGTATAATCAAATATGGAAAGCGCTTTTTTTCCCCTCCGTTATCCTCCTCGGCCGGGCTCTGCGGGAGCGAGGCCCCACCCCGGCCCCGGCTGACTCAGCGGGGGCACCCGCAAGGAAACCTGCCTTCGGCATACCCCCCCCCCCCTTCCCTCCCGCCTCCGGCCCCACCGCCTGCCTCAGTTTCCCCGTCTGCGAAGTGGGCGCAGCGCCGAGGAGCCCCGGGGAGAGACGCCACAGCTGCCGGAGATGCCGGCCAGAAAATCCCTGGACGCGGAACAAGGGGACCCTTGAGCCGCCGGCAGCTGGGTCGCCCCGACGTGTCATCCCCCCCCCGCCTCCTGCTGACAGGGTGAGAGCGGGGTGCTCCAACCCCCCCATCCCTGGGGATGCCCCCCACCCCATCCCAAACCAGCATCCCAGCTCGGGGAGGCCAAACCACCTCTGGAGCCCTGCCGCTGCGCTCTGCATCCTCGGGGAAGGGTACCCCGGGGTATGGGGGGGGTCCCTGGGGGATCCCCCCCAGCAGGTGACCTGGATGCCACTGGAGGCAGCACCCTGGCAAGGTGGGGGGCCACGGGGGTGCTGCCAGGCGAAATCCCCGGGCCGTGACGAACGCCGAAGCTGCCCACACTTGTCAGCTCCTCCGACGTGCCGGGTAATCCAAGCCTTGCTTTATTTACCCTGCCCAGGTGGGAAAGGACTTACCTGGGCGTGTTGCGATCCCAGACCTGCCGCCGCTCCCCTCCTGCGCAGGATGGGGGGGGACCCTTCCTCCCCGCACCCCCGGAGCCCTGGGTGCTCCCATGGGATGCAGATGCCCTGACCCCCCCTCCCCACAAGCCCCTCTAGCTGCATTCCCCCCTCCTCGGCCGCTGCCTTCTGCCCATTTCACAGCCGGGCAGAGCGAGGCTCAGCACCCATGCCAAGGGCTGGGTGGGTGGGGGGTCCTGGGTGGGTGCTGTCCCATGGGACCCCCCCCCAGCACTGCCGCTGGGGGTGGCCACTGCTCCCTCCAACCCCCCCCTCCTGCATTTGGCAGCTTCCCCATCGCTCCGGTGCCCCGACGCAGCGGCAGCTTGCGGCATCGAGAGACCCAGAAGGAGGAAAAGCAGGAGGCAGCGGGGGGGAATATTTTAAAAAGCCAAAAAAGCCCCCACCAAAAAAAAAGATTCCCCCCCCGCTTTCTTTTTTTTTTTTTTTTTTTGGAAGCATTTCCAGTTATATAAGTGTCCAGATGTTGGCCACACCACGCCAGCGCCGCGCTTCGCTCCCCGCTGCCAATTCCCAGAGATGCTCATCCCGGGGGGGGGGACGTAGCGTGGCGGGAGCCCTCGCTCCAGCGGCAGCAACCCGGGACCCGCCTGTACCCGAGCATCACCGGGAAAAGGGGGTGGGAGAGAGGAAAAAAAGGGGTGAGAAGGGGAAGTAATTTCCCCAAAGTTGATTTTTTTTTTTTTTTTACCTGCCGGCACGAACTTCATTGTGAGCCGCGTCCCGGGAGTGACTTAATAGAGATTGGTGTTGGCAGAGGAAGTTTTCAGAAATTCATGTTCATACTGGGGGACTTCTCGGGGTTTATATACCGGTCCGGCAGCCAGCCTGTGTTGTAAGAAAGGGGAGGAGGGGGGGACGCGGGGGGGAGCAGCACCACTATCGTTACTTCTATTGAAACTGGAAATCAGGAAGTCGAGGGCTTTGGAAATCCTGAATGATTCTTAGAAATAAACTTCTGATAAAGTTGATGTCACCGGGATTGTGGGTTTTGTGTTTTTTCACGCACGGGGTCGGGGAGGTGCTGGGGAAGTGGGTGGGAAGGAAAGGGGGGGGGAATATGAATTAAAGAATTAAAGCCCCCCCCAGCCGCCAAGGGAGGCGAGCAGCAGCACGTGGGGTCTGGGGGTGTCGCGGGGGGCGGCGGGTGCCGGCGATGGCGTTGAGGCATGACGGTGAGTGCGGTGCCATGACTCATGGAGCCGCAAGCACTTTCACCCTTGGGTCCCCCTCCCCTGGCTGGGGCTTCCCCGCTGGCTGCCAGAGCAGTCAATAAAATAAAGTGGTGGGGGGGAATATGATTTGGGGTTTGGGGGGGATTTGGAGGGATAAAAAGTGCGGGGAGGCGGTGGCGGGGTCCCACAAGGGGTGCGGGACACCTGGTTATGGTGGGATGGATGCGGTGGCATCAGTGTCCCCCTGGCCCGCTGGCGGCTCATCCCTTTGGGCAAAAATATTAGAAGTGAAGGGTGGGTTTTCTCTAGGAAAAAGGACAAACCCACCCAGCGGGGAGAGGCTGGACCAGCCCCCCCCAGGTTTAACCCTTCCGTCGGCAGGGCTGTCCCCCGCCTGGTGCGGGCAGGGTGCAGGCAGGAGGGTGCTGGGCTGGTTGGCAGGGGGCTAAAACCAGTGTGGGAGCAAACACCTGAGAGGGGGATCAATCCTTCACAAGGGTCCCATGGGGGCTGGGACGCTGCCGGGCTGTTTGCTCCCTGATTTGGGTAAAAAACAGGTTAAAGGGATTTTTGTTTTTCTTGTATATATTTTTTTCCTCTCCAAGGGCACGGCTGAGCTGAAACTTTTAATCAGGTTTAGCAAGTTTGTGCCCTGGTTGTGCTGGCAGCGTGAACCCGTTGAGGTGACAGTCGAGGAATGATGATGCAAGAGCTGCCACGACCCCGGCCATCCCCTGTGGCAGGGGGTGACACGTCAAGGGGGGACACGAGGACCCCCCCCCCCCCGTGCTGGGGAGGGTGAATTGGTCACTCAGCTGCTGCCTGCCTCAGTTTCCCCATGCATGAACCTGGGGAACCAGTCTGGTTTACCAGGTGGCATTGATGCCCCGGCAGCCAAAGCCCATTTCAGCCCAGTCTCGTCTTACTGGGACTCCAGGCAGTGAGCAGGCATGGGGATGGGGATGGGGAGCAAGGGGGCTGCGGAGGCTGGGGAGGATGAGCCTCGTCTCACCCCCGCAGCCTCACACCTGGTATTATTCAGGTGCAGTGAGCAGCACATCACATATTGATGGATATCGGATGGCCTGATGGCAATTAATTAGCTGAGGAATTGGCATTTCTTAATTAATAGCACTAGGGAATGTCCTTGGGGGGGGCTTGTGTGCAGGCATTGCCGCGGCTTTGCCATTTTCTGCCCTTGCCCTGAATTTCCCAGCAGTGACTCAGCCCAGCGCTGCCCGGGACCAGGCCGGTGTCCCGGAGCCGGAGAATGCTTTGGGGTTTCATTTATAACAGATTTTCTAGCAGTGGGGATAGAAAGGGGTGGGGGTCCCTGCTCTGCAGGGGAGGATGCTCCAGCAGGAAAATCCAAATCCCTGGTTCCAGCAGGCTGGATGGGGGAGATGCAGGGGGTGGGAGATGCCCAGGAAAATCCCCTTTCCCAATCCCTTTGGTAGCAGGAATGGCCCCGCAGGGATCCTGCACGGATGCCCTATGGAGAGAGGCAGCAGGAGAGGTGTGATGCAGGAGCCTGGCGAGATGGTGACATGGGGGGGTCCCAGTAGGTCCCAAGGAGGGAGTGGGAAGGGGCTGGGTGGTGGTGGGGGCCAGCCCTCCCCGTCGGAGGGAGCAGGGGGCTGCGGGGCTGGGAACCTGTGGGGTGTCCCTGCTTTGGGGACCCCAGGAGCGGAGCTGGGGACAGGTTGGGGAGGAGGCAGTGACACTGCCTGGCTGACCACTGCTGCCTGCTGTCCCTGCTGTCCCCCCACTGTCCCCACCGTCCCCACCTACCCCACCACCAGCCTGGACATGGGGACAAGCCCAGGGCATCCTGAGGCCACCGCTGCCATGCTGCTGCTCTGCTCGCCCCCCCCCCAGCTGCCCCCTCTGCCCCATCCCACCACTGCCCCCCCATCCCCTTGCCCAGAACCCCCCCAACCCTGTCCCCATGCTCTCCCCCCCTCCCCATCCCTGTCCCCATGCTGCCCCCTGCTGCCCCAGCCCAGAACTAGCCACTCACCATCCCATAATTGCCCCCCTGTCCCATCCCCACCCAGAACTGCCCCCTCGCCCCACCCCTGTCCCAGACCTGTCGTCTCCCCATCCCAGAACTGCCCCCTCCTCATCCCATAATTGCTGCCCCCCCATCCCCATCCCTATCCCTGAACTCTCCCATCCCATAATTGCCCCCCATCCCTATCCCTGAACTGCCCCATCCCATAATTGCTGCCCCACCACTACCCCAGAGTCCCCTCTGGGTCCATGTCCCATGCTGTCCCCATGCTGGGGGGGACACACTGAGGTTTCAGCCGTCACCGCAGCCCCGCGGGGGGGGGGTCCTGCAGGTTTGGGGCTGGGGCCAGGGCTGCCGGGGAGGGGGCTGTGCCAGGGGCAGGGGGGTGCTGAGGACGGGGTGAGTAAGGCCAGTGTCCCCATGCCCCCACCCTGGGGAAGCCCGGAGCTGAATAATGACAGGGACCGAATTCCCCTTCGACTCACAATGTTTCCCTGCTGGGGGCTGACCCCCCTGCCCCCGGCTCCTGCACCCCACTGGTGTCACCCCACCGGTGTCACCCCACGGCTTTCCATCCCAGCTAGGCGGGAGGACCCCGTGGCCGTGGCCAAGGGACATCCCCGCCGTGGGGTGGCTTTTGCCGGGGTGTAGGGGGGCAGGCAGGAGCATGGGGTGGGCAGTGGGGTCCCCTTGGGTGGTCCTACAAGGAGGGACCCTGGCCCCACGGGGACACGGGGGCTGCCAGCATCCCTCCGGTGACACTCAGCCCAGGGTGCACCCCCAGTTTGGGGGTCCCCCCCACCCCTCCTGTGTGTGTGGGGGGTCACGTACCTGTGCCCTCCCCTCCGCAGCCCATGCAAGCTGCCTCCTCTTCGGAGCCGGGCGGGTGGCTTGGTGGAGGATGGCAGCCGGCGGGCGGTGTCACGGTCATCCACGGCGTGGCAAGCCGGCCCGGGCTGCTTCATGGTGACATCGTCCCCACCCCGAGTGTCCCCAAATGGCAGCGGGTGCCAGCGAAGCTGTGGCCGTCCCGGCAGAGATGCTCCCCACGACTGACTCAGGCGGCGGTGCCGGCGGCTGTGCCGGGCAGCCCGGCGGGCACCGGCACACGGCGGGGAACGAGTGACTCCACGGTGCCACATGACTGGGTCTTAGGATTTTTGACTCAGCGGGACCAGTGGCAGCGGGGTGGCCGGGTCCCCATGGAGGCTCTGGCCAAGCGGCAGGGATGCAGTGCTCTGCTTTGGCTGCGGCGATGGCCCGGTCCGCGCCGGCGGCTGTGCCGGGTCGCTCGCTACACAGGTCTGTGTGACATGGTGCCATGCGGTGTTGTGCCGCGTCGTGCACGGCACGTGCCTGGCGGTGCCAGGCCACACCGTGGGATGTCACGCCTCGCCACGTCACATGCTGCGTGCCACGCTGTGCCATGTGCGACACCGTTCCGTGCCATGTGCCACACCGTGATGTGCCACGTCCTGTGCCGTGCCATGTGCCACATCCCCTCGTGTGCCATGCCATGGTGTGCCACGTCCTGTGCCGTGCCATGTGCCACATCCCCTCGTGTGCCATGCCATGGTGTGCCACGTCTTGTGCCGTGCCATGTGCCACATCCCACCTTGTGCCATGTGCCACTGTGCTGTGCCACATCCCGTGCCGTGCCACATCCCACACCGTGCCACACCATGCCAGGTCCCATCCCACCCCATGCTGCCATCCCACGTGTCCTGGCGAGGACAACAGGCACAGCCTGGCCACCGGAATACAGCCCCTCTCTGCCCACAGACACCCGGACACATGGACACAACCGTTCAGCGGCCCACGGGCCGAGGTCGACACTTTATTTCCTTCTGCCATTATACAAAAATACGGGGGTGCCACGAGCACATGGTGGGCGCCGCCCTTCTCACAGTACCAAAAAGTATTGCTATTCATAAATAAAACCTTGTTACATTCATAGTTTAACACGATACAAAAAAAAGTTGTCATAAAAATAGATATTTATATATTAAAAACTCATCCTTAAATATTTCTTCCCATTGCAGGGATGTATTAAATTAACCCCAGGATTCAATAAATACGATAACCACACAAATATTAATGTATAAATTAGTGGGGAGGGGGTGGGTGCCGCCACCCACTGTCACAGTGCAGTGGCCAGAGCCGAGCCCCTGCCCAGCACAGGCAGCGCTGCGGTGGCACGGCCTGAGGGTCTCGGGGACACTGAGGGTACAGGGATGCTGAGGGCAGAGGGATCAGCGTGGGGTCCCTGGGGATGCTGAGGGCACGGGGACACCAAGAGCATGGGGTCACCAAGTGTGCAAGAGCAAGCCCAGGAGCACGGGGAGGGAACACACCGAGAGAGCAGGGACGAGCGCAGGGATGCTGGGGGCTTGGGGACACACTGGACGTGCAGGGACGAGGACGGGACTGAGCACAGGGACGTTGAGCTTGTGGGGACACCGAGCACACAGGGCCACCGAGCTCACGGGGCCACCGAGCCCACAGGATTCCGCTCCCAGATGCTCTCAGGGATCAGCAAACCCGGCGCAGGGACGGCCAGGCAGAGGGGTGACAACGCCGGTGCCGCTCGCCGGTGCCATCAGCGCTCTCCGTGGGCCGGGGCCGCACCCTGCCGGCAGCGCGGCGGGTGCTGGGCGAGCGGCTCTTAGTCAGGCTGGGTCACCGGACCCATTGAATCACTGGAAAATCTAGCGGGGCTCGGTGACAAGGGACGGCTCCATCCCTCAACGCTGGGCACCCGGGGGATGCCCGAGCGCGCTGGAGCGCGCGGCTCCGGGGCTACCGAAACGTGGGGCGGGATGTGGGGGATCTGCCGGGAGCGGAGCGGGGCTGTCCTGCAGCCGAGCGGTGGCAATGGGGACAGCTCGGTCCCCACGGCAAGCCGAAGCGATGGAAACTGCTTTGAGCGCGCTTGCGTCCTCACCCCTGCGAGCTTAGAGGGTCTCTGGGGTGCGTCCCGGCCGGCCGGCGAGTTTCCATCCCGGGGGACGGGGATGGAGCGGAGATGGGATGGGATGGAGATGGAGACAGGGATAACTCCGGTGACGGCGCGGCTACTCTAGGAGCGCTTAGGTGGCCGCGAGCCCCGGTGCAGTCGCCGCTTCTCCCGGTGTCCTCGGTGGCTCCTGGCCTCCAGCTGGGCGTTGAGCTTGGCCATGAAGCGGGAGTAGCTCCAGAGGATCCGGCACCCCTCCAGCTTCTGCCGAAAGACCTTGATGGGTGCCGTGGGGCCGGGCGGGGGCCGGTGACCGGGGCGGGGGCTTGGGGCTGGGAAGAGCCCCTCCAGGTTGCTGAGGAGCCCTCGCACCTTCAGGTGGGTGCTGGCCAAGCGGCGAAGGATTTCGGCACCGGGGGGGTTGAGGTCGCGCTGGTGCCGGGTGATGTCCTGCAGCGCCTGGGCCATGCGGACCATGGTCTCCCGCAGCCCCCGCAGCCCCCCAGGTCCCATCACCGGTCCCCGCAGCCACTCGGGAGGGCGGTTGGTGCGGCAAAGGTGGTTGAAGGCCAGGTGCTGGTCCTCCTCCTGCCCAGGGATGAGGGAGAAAGGTCAGGGACGTGGGACGGGAGCAGCACGGGGACCCCACACCCCCCCCCCTCCGCCACGAGCCCCGTGTCCCCCCCACGGAGGGGACAGGAGCGACCCCTCGCCCCAAGGAAGGGGACTCACGTAGAAGGCGAAAAGCTCCTGCGCGTCCTCGGCCATGTGCCTCACCAGCGCCTGGATCTGCTGCAGGGTGGGGGGCTGCAGGGGCCGCCCCCCCTGGCCCGGGACAGCCCAGAGGATGAAGAGCCCTTTGGTGACAGCTGGGGAGGAAGAAGAGGGAGATGGGGGACATTGGGGCGTCACTGGGTGCAGGGAGGCAGCCCCCTCTCCGTGCCGGAGACCTCACCAGCCCCAGTGCCACCGTGACGGCTGTCACGGGGAGAGCTCGGCCGCATGCGCCCATCACCCTGGCATCAGGCCTGTGGGCAATAACTGCATGTGCCAGGCACATGCACTGAAATCCCCGGTCCTGCCACAGGGACGAGCCGGCCCCTGTGCCAAAAGCCCGCTGAGGATGCGGCGGGCAGGAGGAGGAGGAGGATGAAGATGCCAGGGAGCGCAGCCCAGCCACGGTGGCTGCCCCAGCAGCTCCTCCTGCCAGCGTGGGTCACCGCGAAGGAGGGGACGGCGGTGGCGCTCCTGGATCTGGCCCCTCTGCTCCGGTGGGACACTGTCCAGGCCCTGCTGTCACCCACGGCCGCGTGTCGGCGGGGATTTCGGATACGGCGCTGGACTGGCGTGCATCGTCCGGCCCTGCTGTGCTGGGGGGGGATCTGAAGGGCTTGGGTGGGATGCAGGATCCGTGCCAGCAAGCTGACCCCTGACCCTCTGCCATCGGTCCCCAAACTGGCCCCAAAGCGTGTCCTCTCCTTCCCGCCCCCTCCCAACATCTCTTCTCCCCCAGGGACAAAAGGAGCTCCCATGGGGTGTCCATCCCCACGTGCCACGGTGGGGGGTGTGGGAATGTCCCTGTCCCCTGCCGGCGCTGGGGACACACACACACACACACAGCCTCGCCGACAGCCACGGCACGCCAACTCCACTCCCACGCGGGCCCCCGCCGCCGCGGCTCTCCCCCTGCGTCTCCCGTCCGTCTCGGCGCAGCCGGCGCGCGAGCGAGAGGGTAGTGGCGGGACGCCGGCAGACACCTACCTGCCAGCACGCCCAAGGGCCGCCCGTCGCACCGCATGGCCGGGGCAGGGTGTTTCGGCAGGGCGCTGCCGGGCGCACGAGCGACTTCCTTAACCGCTCGGCGATGGGGAAGCTCGCCTTTTAAAGTGCACCCATTCGCCCCCACCTCCGAAGGAGGCACCCGGGACCCAACGGAAAGACAGCGAGAAGTGAAGCCGTGCCCCGGGGGCCAATGAGCGGGGTGAAGCCGCCCCGGGCGGGAGGAAATGATGCCGGCCGGACGATGGGGTTGTTCTTCGATTCAGTTCCTCGAGGGAGTCCCGGCGGGTCCGGTCCGGGGAGCCTGCCGTCCCGCTGCTCATCCTGGATCCGGCTGCGCCGGCATCGCTGGACCCCCATGATCCAGCTTCTTGGGAAAGGGCTCCTTCGAGTCACACCCCCCTCCGTTTCGCTGTTCGGCACCCAACAGGCTGGTCGAACCAAAACGGGCCTGAGCTGCCCCAAAACCCAAATGCAAAAGAGGGCAGCGGCAGTGGTGGGGCTGGCAGCCGGGGACACTGGCCACGTGGGAACACCTGTGTTCCATCACAGGGCGGGGGGGGATTCGCATCCCGAGTCCAGCCGTGGGAGCTCTAAATCCAGCCTGGGAAGGAGAGCGATGGAAGGAAGCCCACAAAGTGCGGAGCATCCCAGCACGGCTGGGGACTGCACCCGGCCGCGGCGCTGGGCGACGCTCCGGAGGATGCTCTGTCCTTCTGTCTGTCTGCTCACACCCACCCACCCCTCTGGGTGACAAGCTCAGGTGCTGACAAGTAGGGGACACTGGGCAGCACGGCTCAGCCCTTCTGCCCGGCAGCACCCATGGGTGCCCCCAGAAATAAAAACGGAACTGCCCGGTGCCAAAGGGCTGCACCGGCACCCACGCGCGGCCCTGGGTGTTGCCCAAGGGGCCGAGGGCAGCGGAAGCCCGGTACGGGCAGCAGTGCAGGCAGCGCTGCCCTCATCGCCGCGTCAGGCTTGTGCAATACCACCACGGGAGAACCCGGTTTGCACGGCCCCGACACAGCCTTGGCGCTGCCGGCAGCACCCAGCGCAAACCCCCTTGCATCCCTTTCCCGGTGGATGGAGCCCAGCAGGAACCAGGCACCGATGGGAGCTTTTTCCACCCACCCCGTAAAAATGGATATATTTTTGAGATGCGTTGCAATCTGGTTGATTTTGACGACCGTCGAAAGTTGCTGGCGTGAGCAGAGCGAGCCGCCCTGCGCCAAATTTGCGCATTCCGAGGGTTCGGCGGTGGCACAGGGCAGGGGGATGACCCAGAAATAACATCTCCTCCAGGGTGGAAGAGTGCGGCCATGATTCAGAAGAAATGTTTTCCCAAAATTTCCCCTCCCTAGCTGCCCCGCGACCTGCAGGACTCCCTGCTGTGGGAGTGGGGCTGGTGCCGCTTCCTCCACCAGCTGCCTCCTCTTCCTCCTCGGCGCATCCCCCAGCTGGGTTCATTGGGGTCGGGGCAGGCAGGGCTGTGCCCAAGGCAGCCCTGGAGGAGCGGAGGAGCCAGGAGAACGTCCTTCTCTCTCCACACCTGCTTGACTGAAGTAGTTTGTCCATCTGTCCATCTGTCCATCCATCCCTCCACCTGTCCATCCATCTATCGATACAACGAACCATTCATACATTCATCTACTCATCCATCCATTCACCTATCCATCCAACGAGTCAGCCACCTGTCCATACGTACATACATTTGTCTATCCATCATCTAGCCACCTGCCCATCCATCCACCTGTCCATCCATCCTTGTATCCATCTGCCCATCCATTCACCTGTCTGTCTGTCCGTCAATCCATCCACCCATCCTTCCATCCATCCACTCGTCCATGCATCCCTCCACCCGCCCATCCATCCTTCTCTCCATCCATCCTTCCATTCATTTACCTCTTCATCCATCCATCTGTCCGTCCATCCGCCTGTCCATCCGCCTGTCCATCCATCCATGCCTCCATCCCTCCCTCCCCGACCCCGTGGGCCCTCCAGCGTGTGTGGTGCCATGGCAGGACCCTTGGGCACCCTGACCGGGTGAGCAGGACCACTCAGGCAGAGCGCACCCACCTTCAGATCCCCCACGGCCACAGGTGGCCCTGGCCCCTCCACATGGCACCGTCACCTCCCAGAGCTCCGTGCGGGGTCCCTGCTGGGCCGGGCTGGGAGGAAACCACCACAGCGGCCACCCCGCCGGAGGAAAGTGGGTGGCGGAGGAGTGTGCAACATCCAAGGGGGACAAAAATAGCACTGGTGACCACATGGGCCGCCTGCAATTTCTTCATCGCTTGGGCGCACGTCACCGGCGTCTCATGACTCTGGACAAGAGAGCGAGACAGGAAAGAAAGCGCCCGGAGAGGTTGCAGGAACCCGGCGGCTTGCAAGCGTGCCGGAGCTGACGCAGAGAAGACACGTCTGGGACATGGGCACGCTCCCACTTGGTGCCTGGGAAAGCGAGGGCCGGTTTTTGGGGACAGGATGGGAGCAGAGCTGCATTCGCCCACTGGCCCAAGCCCCGCCAAGCTGCCCACCCTGGGGGAAAAGGCCCCAAAGAGGTTTCTGCTGCGCTCGTGCTCCCGCCAAGTCTCGCTCGTTGACCAGGTGTGGCCCCTGGGGGCACCCGGGGGCTGGGGGGGGGGCTACCCAAATGGCCGCAGCCCCAGCCCCTAAGGGGTTCACAGCACCCCCCACGCACCCCAGGAGGGGACAGCACCCACCCTGTGAACCCCACTTTGCCGGGGGCGTGCCGGCAACAGGAGTGGATGTGGGGACACAGTGACAGCATGGCAGGGGCAACCCCGGGCTGGGGGTCAAGTTCGGCCCTTTGTGCCTCAGTTTCCCCCAGACGATGGGAGCTGGCCCAGTGTGGGGCAGGGGGAGGGCAGAAATGGGGGAGTGGGACCCGTGCCTCAGTTTCCCCAGGGCCGATGACTTGCTGGGGGCTGCAGCCTTCGCCCCTTTTTTGACCCAGAATAGGTGGCAGGCAAGCTGGCCACATCCTGGTCACCTTACGGTGGGGACACAGGGACTGCCACGTTCCCCTGTCACATCCCAGCTGCTCCCATCCCACCCAGTGCCACCAACCCAGGGACCAGCTCTGGGCCTCCCCCCCGGGGCTACGTGGAAATAAAAATAATAGGACTTTTATTGACTTATTAAAAACTATGTGAAAATACAGCTTGGGATGAGCTGGGGGGGTCACAGTCGTCCCCCCACAATAGGTGACAGCCCAGGCAGGGGCATGGGGCCATGCTGGAGGGGACACAGCTGAACCACAGCCCCCCCCCCACCTTGGAGATTTTGGGAGTGCCAGGGGGAACCCCAGCTCCGGGGATGCTTTCACCCCCCAGGGGTGCCCCAGAGCATCACAGCCACCCCCCCACCCAAAGGGACCACCCGTGGGGACACACACAGGGCACAGGGACACGTCCCGCCGGCCCCCAGCTGTCACCCCAGCACCAGGGTGGCACATCACCGCTCTCTGGCATGTCACCCCCCCATGTCCCCTCCTCCAGCAGGTCCCCGGGGACACCCACTCTCCTCCTGAGCCCACCCAACCCTGCGCAGGCAGGGCTGGAGGCAGAGGATGGCACAGGGCTGCCCTTCGGCCTCGCCCGTGGGGGTGGCACAGCGGGGACCGCTCCCCCCTTCCCACAGGACACTGGCCCACTGCCACGAGGCCACCGGGTCCCCAAAGCCACCATGTCCCCACATCCCCAGCAGGCAGGGAGCGATGCTGCACCCCCCGGTTCTGCTCTGTACCGGGGTGGGGGGAGAGCCTTACAATGAAAAAATAACAAACATGGGGGGGGGGAAAGGAAGGGGGAGCCCACCATGCCACCGCGCTGGGTCACCCGCCGTGGGGACAGCCGGCCGCTATCTGCCGCTCTCCTGGCGCTGCTGCAGCAGCTGGATCACCTCGGCGATGCCCTCCTCGGGGACCTGCCGGTGTGGAGGGGGGGGACACAGACACAGAGAGGGTGTCAGCCCCTTGGGGACACCCCCCCACCGCGGCGGGTCCCTGGGGAGGGGTAGGGGCTCACCAAAGCATGATCGAAGTTGAAGGTGCTGATGTAATACGCCGATATGTCGGCGGCGGCCAGCGGCTCGGCGATCTGCGCCACGATGCCACACTCGTCTGGGGAGGGAAAAGGGGAACCCCCGGGGTGAGCGGTGGCCCCAGTGGCACTGCCATGGGGACATACAGGGAGAGCATCACCCCGAAAGCACCCCCCTGGATAAGGGGAAGATGGGTGGTGGTGGCACAGTGTGGGGGACATGGCCACCGCGGCCAAACTCACCGAAGCCGAGGGGCTGCCCGCCGATCCGCACCATCCGCCACAGCTCTCCCGTCGAGCTGGTCAGCAGCAGGTCGCTGGGGAACCTGAGAGAGGGGGGGTCTGAATGTAAAGCCCCCTGTCCCCGAGCCCCCAGCCCCGGGGACAGACAGACAGACGGTCCCAGGGATGGTACCTACCGCTTCTGGGTTTCGGCATCCATCACGATGGAGATGTAGCCCTCGATGAGGGAGAAGGCGAAGAAGGTGATGGAGTCAAGGTCCTGGCTGCCGGTGCCAGACTCCCTTGGGGGACTGCAGAGCGAGGCGGGGGGAGAAAGAGCCACAGGGAGGGGTCATGACCACCGAAATTGGAGGAGAAGGGGTTGGTGGTGGCACTGAGTGTCTTCGAGCATCACGTTGGGATGCCGCAGGGTGAGCCGGCGGTGCCGGAGAGAAGGGGGATGGGAGCGGGTGCTACCTGCAGGGTCTGCAGCTCGCACAGCCGCTGGGTTGGGGGCCAGCAGATGCCAGCTGCAGGCAGGACAGGGATGACACTGGCTTTTGGGGCATTCCCAAAATGCTGCGGTGCCTCCGGCGCAGGAGGGTACCACCAGAAGGGACCCCATCCTGAGGCACATGGGAGTTCCCAGCCAGGAGCATCCCCTCGCCCCAGCACCATTCCCACTGGCCTTTTGCAACCCACCCTCCTCTGTTTTGCCATCCCCCCTCCCCAGGCTTTGCTGCAATGGGGGGCTCGTCCCTCAGGTCACCTCGGGGCTCCCACCTCCCACAGTGGCAGCAGGACCCATGGCACCCATGTGGCTGCAGCCCCCCCAGCACGCTTGGGAGGGCAAAACCAGCTTGCCAAACACACCCAGACCTTAAAAAACCACTGGGAGCGAGGCTGGGGGGCACACATCACCACAGTTTGGGTGGCAGCGGGCGAGGGGCCACCACCATGTCCCCATCCCCGAGACCCACCTGTGGGAGTAGAAGAGGACGTCGATGAGCATGGTGGCGATGGCGGGCAGCGTGTCGGGGGCCACGGTCAGGACGCAGAAGCGGGTCTGGGGGCTCTGCACGGGGTGCAGCGTGGGGCTGGCGGCTGGCAAGGGGGGAGAGCCACCCGTCAGGCGTGGGGACAGCTTGGGGACAGTACCGCAGTGCCACCCCGTGGCCACCGCAGCCACGGCCCGCCATCCCTCGGGGTGCAGAGGGGTGGCCCTGGGGGGTCCCCCGAGGATGCGGGTACCGCCGGTGGGAGCTGGAGCATCTCGGTGGGAAGCGGGTGGTCCCGGGGGACGGGGGACCCGGTATCGCTCACCCGGCTTGGGCTTGAGGAAGCCGTTGCTCACATCGTCGCAGGTGACAGGGACGCACTCGCCGCTTTCTTCTTTATAGATGTCAAACTCCCCCGCCAGCGTGTGGATCACCACCGGCAGGTCCCGCTCCCGAACCTGGCCAGGGGTGCAGGATCAGGGCCGGTACCGCCAACCCTCCCCACAGTCCCCCCCGCTGCTGGCTGGGAACAGCAGGGTCCCCAACCGGAGCCAACATCCCGGTGGGACCGGGCACCGGTGTCCCTGTCATCCCGCGGCACTCACCAGGATGAAGTCGGTCTGGTACGTGGAGAGCATCAACACCGAGACGTGGTGCTCGGCCAGCGGCGCGATGACCGACCTGGCAATCTTGGTGACGCCGGTGGCCTGGCAGCCGGAGGGCTCCCGGCCGTTGGAGACGACGCTGAGCACCAGCCACGTCGAATCCGCCACCTGCATGAACTCGGAGGGCGGCAGCTCTGCAAGGGATAAGGGGAAACTGAGGCACGAGGCTCCCTGGGGCTCGGCACAGCCAAACAGCATCCGATGCCGCACGCGCTGCCCGTGCCGCAGAGCTCGCACCGGCTCGGGCACCGCATGTCACGCTGCCCCTCGGGACATGACCTGGCCCGGCGGAGCTGGGAGAGGATCAGCCCCAGTTGTGGGGCTGAGATGCTGGTCTGGGGGCACAGACCAGCCCCATCCACAAGCGGAACGAGCCAGACAGGGCTCAGCCGCTCCAGGTGCTGAGGCAGCATCTGAATTTGGCCGCAGGGACGAGCAGGGCTGAGGCTATGACCACCCCCCCCCAAGCCAGGGACGCGTCTCTCCTCCCCGCACCAGCACCCTGGGCTGGGTGCAAGGGGGTGTCGGGGTGCACTGCACCCCAAAACCAGCACCGCCAGGGCCCTGGGGCTGCCTGGCTCATCCCCTGCCCCCCAGAAACCCCCAGCCCAGCATCCAGCACCGGGGATGCTCGAGGAGGGGGGGACACGGGGCACTGGAGGTGACAAGGGAAAGGCCACCCCGCTGTCCCTGGGGTGCCAGCACCTCATGCCAGCCCAGCGGGGAGGGCTGAGCCCAGGCTGGCGGGGGGCCAGGGCTTCCTCCCAAAACCACTGCTTTTGTTGGCAAGGAGGGCGCGCGCTGGCCGGTTCCTTCCTGCCCCAGGACTCAGTGCGGGGGGGGACGGGGGTTGTGCTTGTGTTCCCCCCTCTGCACCCACGCTTCTACCGAGGGGAGGGGCTGGCGCTGCCCGGGGTGCCCCCAGGATTCATCCAGGCAACACCCCCCCCCCCCCGGCACCCCCTTCCCCACCCCACAGCGCTCCCTCCCTGGAAGGGACGGAGTGGGGTGGGCACCCAAGGGGTCTCCAAACTGCTCCCCCCCCCACCTGGCAAAGGTGGGAGGCAGCACCCATGGGAGACGGCCCCGCGCAAGCACCCAGCCCTTCGGCGGGCACCTGGCATCCCAGCCCAGCTGAGAAGGCAAACTCATCACACCAGTGGCGGAGGGGAGGTTGCCCCAGGGAGGGGTCTGGCACCCACGGAGGGGGGACCCCATCATAGGATGGGCTCCGTACCCCGCTCCCGAACGATGGCTCGGGGCAGGGCGGGAGCGGGGCCGGATCCGGGGGCCTTGGCGGGTGTTTCCAGCGCCTGTTCCTGCTCAGGAAGCGCCAGAACGGCCTCGGCTCAGGCCCAGGGCTGAGTTTCAGGGCTGGGGCGGGGGGGACACGACTCAGGGGGGGACGTGGGGACCTGTCCCAGCGCTCACCGCTTAATCGCTTTTCAACACCACCCTGGGCGAGGCTGTGAGAGTGCGGGGGGGGGACACACCCCACTGTCCCTCTGCCACCCACCCCGGGGCTTAATCTGGACCCCCAAGGGAAGAGAAGGGGTGCAGGTCTCCTCTGCTGGGGGGTCTCCTCCCTGGCTCCGCAGCGGGGGGGGACGCTGGCAGCCCCCCCAGCTCCAGGAGGGGTACACACGGCGCAGCGGGGCCACCGGCTCACAGGACCATTGTTCGGCACTTCCCGCCCTCCCCTCGGGATTGAGGAATATTTGTCCGCAGGCCCCAAAATAAAACAATACATGGGGAACAGCTCTGGTTCTGGGGCGGGGGGGAGAGCCCGAGCAAAAGGGCCGGGGAGGGAGGTGGGAGCTGGATCCGGCCAGCGAGCACCCCGTGGCCGGAGCGCTGACCCTTGCTCCTTGGGGCACGTCCAAAGCGATAAGCTGCGGTCGGCTCCTGCGGCCTCGGCAGGAAAGTTTGGGCGTGGGAAGCCAGGGCAGGATCCGGACCCTCCGGCACAGCCCGTTGGGCCGGTACCCCCGGCAGGACCGGCGGTGAGGCTGATGAACGGCAAGCGCTGGGTCACTGAGGGTGGGGACGTCACCGAAGGACACCTCCTGGGGAGGAGGACTGGCCTGGAAGGGCTCAAACCCCCCCCGGACACCCCAAAACCTGGTCCCTGCTGCCAGGCAGGGCTCACCCTCGCCAACCCCGGCTGGGCGCAGAATTGGCCCCGCTCTGCCGAAGCACCGGCCGGCCCTGGCCCTTTCCAGGCAAGGGGAAGAGACGAAAGTGGCCAAGGGAATGATGGCAGGAGGTCTGGCAGCGGCACCCCACGAAGGCAGGGAGCCCCGAGTGCTGCCCATGGGCATCCCGGGAGGTACCTGCCTCCTGCCCGGAGCAGCTGGGCTTTCGGCAGGCACCGGGTTCCCCGCAGACCGTCCCCACCAGGTTCGCGGCCCGATCCCACGAGCTGGCGGAGACGCAGCTCTGCCTGGGAGGGGGTTATTAGGGCAAAGGCAGCCACGCCGGGAGAGCCTCGGCCGGGCAAGCTGGTACATCCCCGGCGCAGGCGCCAAGGGGATGGGAGCTCTGCGACCGGGAGCCCCGGGGATGGGCACGTACCGAGGGAGCCTTGCTACAAGCCGGGACTCGCTCCCCGCAGCCCAGGCCCGGAGCGCTGCTGGGCTCAGCAGGGCTGAGAACGTGCACAGCTCGTGTCTGCAGTGCCAGCCCACCCTGCGAAGGGCCGGGGGGGGGGGCGGCCGTGGAAGCCACCGCACGCTACCTTTGAAGCCTTCCTCGTCCAGCATGATGGTGTAGTCCTCGGGGGTCTCCGTCAGGCTGAAGAACTTGCACCTGAAGACAAAAAAAAAAGCCAAACCCGGCGCTGCCGACCCCCAAAACCGCCGCCTCCCCCGGGGGATGAAGCTGGAGCGGTACGGGGTACCGGAGGAGGAGGATGGGGAGGAAGGCCGGTACCTGCAGCGCTGGGGCAGAAAGAGCAGCTTGAGCAGCGGGTGGGTGTAGAGCCAGAGCCCGCGGCGGGCCAGGCTCAGCACCCGCACCCGGTGCTCCAGGATGTGCAGGTCCATGGCGGCCGCGCCGCATCGGACCCCGGCGCCGCCGCCGCTATAAAGCCCGGCCCCGGCCCCGCCCAGGCCCCGCCCCGGCCCCGCCCCACGCCGCGGGAGGGGCAACGGCCCGCCCCGCCTCCCGGTGGGGCCCGGGGCTCGGCCCCGGGACCGCGATCCGGAGCCTCGGGGTGGCCCCGCCGGATCCGACCCCGGTGCCCGGAGCGGCCCCGGTTCCGAGCCGCGGGGTGCTGGTAGCGGAGCAGCCCCAGGGTGCTCGTACCGGACCCGACCCGGTGCCCGGAACAGCCGCACCGGATCCGACCCGGTGCCCGGAACAGCCCCGGTTCCGAGCCGCGGGGTGCTCGTACCGGACCCGACCCGCAGCCCCGGGACCGGCCCCAATTCAGAACCCCCGGGGTGCCCGACCCGGGGTCTCACCCTGCTCAGCCCCCGCCAGCACCAGTCAGGCTGGGACTGGACCCACTGGGAACCCAAATGCCGACACCCACCCCCAATACCTCCTCCATCCCGGCCCCAAATCCACCAGCGCGGGGGGGGGGGGGGGGAAATGACCCCCAACAAGCCGGCCTGGCAGCGGGGATTTACCGAAATCTGGGCAGCAGCCCCCCCCAGCCACCATTCGCAGGGGCAGAGGTGAAACCCAGCACCGCGAACAGGCCCCGTCCTGCAGCCACCCCCCTGGGAAAAGGGAGTTTTGGAGGGAGGAATGGAGGTCTGGGCAGGATTCCTGGCTGCAGGAAGCACAGGGAGGGAGGGAGAGAGGGCCCGGGCACCATTTTACGCCTGGAAAACAGCTCTGGGGTCTCAGGGGATAAATTAGGGGTCTCCTGGCTCTGTTCAGGCACAGGAGGTGTGACACTGGGAGAGGGGGGAGGGCCAGGAAGGGAGCTCACCCCATGGCAGCCATCACTGCCGTCACAAGCTGGGGCAGGTCTCAGCGTCCTCCCATTTACACTTCAAACAGGGGCAGCCGCAGGGCTGGGTGAGACAGCAAGGCTGGGTCAGGGCTTGGACACCCTGCGTGGCTCTGCCAGGGTGGTGACAGAGAGGGGACACCAGCGGGACCCCCCCTCAAAACCACAGCACCCAGGGGAGATGGGGTCCTGGCCAGGGTGCCTCCCCAGGAGTAGCCTGCCACGACAGGAGGGCGACGGGAAGACAGGGTAGGAGCCTCAGGCGCTGCGCCTTTACACAATCCTGCTTTATTTACCCCTTTGTACAAAACCATTTTTCCCCGCTTTATTTTACAAAGCCGCCCCTGGCCCTCGGGGAGGGCGGGGGGGGGGGAGAGGGGACCCCACAACCAGGGAGCACCTGGCCGCTCACCCACCCCATCTCACCTCCGCCGGGGCCTCGGGGTGAGTGGCAGTGGTGGGGAGGGGGCAGGGTGAATGCTCCCCCCTCCCCGAGCCACAGGGAGCCCGGGGACGGGGTGTGTGGGGGGGCTTTAGCCTCATGGTTGTGGTCTGGCATCAAATCCTGCCGCCTCCGGCGCATCCCGCTTGCGGTTCCCAACCTCCGTCCCTGTCCTGCCACGGTTACTGCCACGGAGGAATAATAAATAGGCTCAGTGAGTAGGTAAATTCAGTACTACATATAGGGCTACAGTTTGATATATCCTCACTAGATAAAGAGGAGGGAAGGAAAGGGGTCCCCCCGACTCCTCGCGTACCCCCAGTCCCCCCGCGCCAGGCGCGAGTGCTCGGGAACTGGGTCTGGGTCTGCCCAGCCGGTGCAGGGCAGGCAGAAGGGTGGGGGCTATGGGAGGGACCCTGGGGGGGTGACGGGTCGAGGGGCTCTGGGACAGGGACAAGGGGCTGAGGGGCAGCTTGGCCCCCCCCCCCAGCCGCGGGAAGGGAGCTCAGGTGGCTCAGCCACCCCCTGCCAGGGCTCCCACCGCTCATGGTGCCAGCACCCCGCTGGGGTGGGCGCCCGGCGCAGACTGAAAGCGGACCCTTTGGTCACCGCACCTGGCCAAGCTCCCACAGATGCCCCCCCCTCGGCTTCGAGCCCACCCCGAGCGGGCATCCCTGCACACAGGGACCACGGTGTCCCTGGGGAGCCATGCCGGCCAGCTTGTCCCCATCCCTCCAGCCCAGAGCCCCCAAAGCTGGGTGCTACAGGTCCCCACGCACCACCCCCCCCCCCAAAATCAATGTCCTTGAGCCCGGGTCCGTGCGCAGCCCAGCTGAGCCCGGCTGCCCGGGGTACGGACCCAGTGCCGTGCCAGCCCTACAAGTACGTGTCCTCGCTCTCCCGGGAGCTCAGGCTCTCCTTGGACTGGTGGTGGGGGGAGACCTGGGGATGCAGCAGCTCCCGGGTTGAGCCGGGTGCCCCATTGCCCTCGGCCCCAGGGCCGTTGGCGGGGCTGGCCGGACCCTTTCCTCGGTTCTTCTCCTTGCTCTTGCGGGCTTTGGGCACGGGGGCGGGCCCAGGGGGGACGATGATGGAGGGAACGGGCTCCAGTGCCTTGTGGGTGGGGGGCTCGGCCTCGCTGATGGCCTTGGCGCCATGCAGGCGCGGGGGGGACTTGCACTGCAGCTCCCCGTGCGTCTCCCGCCACTTCTTCAGCTGGATCAGGTGCTCCCGCTCGATCTGACGCTCCGTCACCGGTAGCTCGATGACCTGCCGGGGACAGACTCACGCCATCGGCATCTCCCCTCGACGGTGACGGTGCCGCCGGGGGCCGGCTCGGCACCCCGGCCACAGGGGCAGGGTCTGGGATTCCCCCCCCGGGACAGAGGCAACCCCAAATCCAAGCCTTTTGGGGACTTGCCTCCACGCTACGCCAGCTCTGCCCACCCAAGGGCAGCCCAGTCCAGCAGCGTGGCCAAGTGGGTGGCACCGGGCCCCCAGACTGTCCCCCAACACCTCACCTCCTGCACCAGGAAGGTCTCCTGCATGATCTTGGGGCTGAGGGCCCTCAGCCTCTCCATGGTCTCGTACTGGCCCTGGCAGGACTTGAGCTTGTCCGAGGAGCCCAGGGTGTGTTTGAGCAGCACGAGGCCCACGCGGAAGATGATCTTCACGCCTGCAAGGGGAAGAAGCGAGGCGGCGAGTGCCTGGCAGGACAGGGAGACGCTGCCACTATGTCCCCTCAGATGCCACGGGGCACCAGGTCCCGGTCCCGCTAGGAGCGAGGACACGCAAGAGGGTGGATTTGGGATGCAGGTGCCCCCTAACCCCCAGGAAACCAGCCCAGTCTCCACCCCAGGCACATGGCTGCCCCAAACTTGCCATACAACTGGTCCCATGTGCAAGGCATAGGCAAGCAGCCACAGCAGTGCTCCTGCTGCAGCCCCGAGCGTCATCCATGTGCTGCAGGGGCTGCAGCCGGTCACTCCAGGAGGAGGAAGAGGATGGTGGGGAGCTTCTACCTTCACAGAAGAACATGTCCCAGACGCGCAGGACAGAGCTCCAGGGCAGCGTGCGGGAGAAGGCGCACATGAACCACTCCGTCATGTAGAGGATGGGATCGATCTTCTGCTTGCTCAGGTGCTTGTAGGCCACAGGCGAGACCTTGTGCAGCAGCGAGAAGAGGATCTGCCCGTCCAGCTGAATGGCCTCCTGCAGGGACAGCGTTGAGAGCCCCGCTGAGCACCTTAACCCCAGCCCACCCACCCCAGAGGAGGAGCAGCCCACCCTCCAGACCGGGCTATAGGAGCGGGGCTGTGCCCCACGGATGCCAGCAGCTAAGCTACGTTGAGCCCCCGTCCCTGACCGCGGGATGCTCCTGGGGGCTGTGGCACAACACGGCAGCTGTGGGAGCACCCAGGATTTCTCCAAGCTCCCTTCTTTCTCCGGGGTGAGGAGCTGGGCGAGCTTTCGACCTGGAGATATCACAGGTGCCTGCCACTGCGGACCCTTCACTCACCAGCTTCTCGCTGTAGTAGCCGGGGAGGTACTTCTCACAGATCTGCACCAGGCACCAGAACGCTTGCTGCAAGCAAAGGGACAGCAGGTAAGCACCCAGGTGTGTCTGGGGGACATCGCTGCAGCCCCCACCCTGCTCCCAGGGACCACGGGAGCGGGCAGGAGGAGAAGGCAGAGTGTACCTGGAGTGAAGGACACCTCCCTGCAACCAGCCAAGCTTTGGGGTAAATGGGTGCTGTAAGCCCAGCAACCTGCCCACCAGCACCAGCCCGAAGAGACCCACACCCTCCCACTAGTCCCAGCTCTGCGGCTACTGGGTCTCCCTGTCCTCCCGGCCACACGCTCATACCTCGGCCGGCATGTGCATGAGCAGGACAGCGGCGATGGGGGCCTGAGCTTGGCAGTAGCCCTCCTCTGGGCGGTACAGCGTGTATGCCTTCAGCACCCGAAACAGGTCCTGCTGCCTGCAGAGACACCCCGGGGAGGGAGAGGTGGATAGAGGGCACGGGCATGGCCCAGCAGCCTCCCCCGTGGACCCCAGTGGGGCAAATCAGCACTGGGCATCGCATGGTGATCCGGCACGGCAGGCTGGCTGCTGGCCACCACTCTTCCCCAATGAGCCTGGTCAGTCCCTGGCTGGGATCCCTTTCCCAAACCCAGGGCTATGGGACACGATAACCACAGTTCTGCTCTGGAAAGCCAGATCCAAGAGGCGAGACAGGGAGACGACCATCTCCCAAGGGATGCTGGCTCAGGGTGAGCTGTGGTCATGCAGGGACCCAGCTGCAAGCACAGCGGCACAGACGCTCCCCAACACATGGGGAACGGCGTTTTACTGGTGAAACAGAGGCCACAGCCGGCCGCCTCCTCCCTCCTGCCACGGCAATTGCCACCCTGCTGGGTGTCAGAGCCGATGCCGAGGGCTGCGACCCATGCAGCAAGCTCCTGGGAAACCATCCTGTTTTCAGCCCGTGCTTGGATGCCTTGTGAGCTGGGGGGTGTAAGGACTGCAGGAGACAAGCGTGGCTCCGTGAGCTGGGATACAGTGCTGGTCCAGCCCAGTGGCTGCCAAGGACCAGACACGCAGTAGCTCCACTTACCCATGGCCTCCACGCGAGACAAACATCTCGTGGAAGGGGAACTGCCGATGGAGATCCCGCTCAATCACATCCAGCCACTTCGGGTCCCCCGGGAGGAGATCGAGTTCCTGGGGAGGAGAGGGTTGGGGTGAGCAATACCCCACACTGGCACGGTGCCAGCCCCACTCTGGCACGCGAGGCCTGCGGCAAGCCCAAATTTGCTGGCAGAGCAGCCACAGGACTGGACCTGGCTCTGCCCCAAACGTGAGCCCCATCACACTGTGGGTTAGCCCACGCTGTTTGGGACGTTAGCCCCCTTGACCACCGCCACAGCAGGAACAAGCAGCATCTGGGACCCCAACAGACACCCCAGCCCTGGAGGCAGCAAGAGCCATCCCAACACTGTCCCCCTCCACCAGCAACCCCCTCCCTGGCAGTGCAGGAAGGTCCCCAGTGGCACTCACGTCAAACTTGCCGATGTTCTGCTCCAACTTCACCTTGCTCCCAGAGAGGTACTGCCAGGCACGGCCCCGCAGTGAGGGTGGGATCCCCTTCTGGCACCGCAGCCGGATCTGCGGGCAGAGACAGAGCCGTCACGGGGAAAAATCACGGAGCAGCGGGGAGCAAAGAAGCCCCTGGGACAAGATGGGAGCCAGGCCCAGCACCGCGGTTGCAGGCTGGTCCCCCGCTGCCTCCCTGTACAAAAGGATGTGTCCCTGCATCCCTGGGGACAGGGTGCCCAGCCACGCATCCCATGATGGCGCCTGGCATCGCACAGACCTATGGGACGGCGTGGGGACCTGCAGCCAAAGACCCTGCTCACCCCCTTCTCCCCAGCACTGCACTTAACACGCCAGCTCGGATGGCAGCCAGAGCTGCACCAGCACGAGGGAGCTGCGGATGGCTGCCAGGAGCCCAGCGGAGGCTTTGTGGCTTGCAAACAGCTCCAAACAAGCCCGGCTCTGCCTCAAAGCAGGATCCTGCTGGGAGTTGGAGAAGCAAACACTGGAGCCAAGGTGGGGAGCGGGTAGCTCCCTCCCTGCCCCGGCATGGCCCATGGGAAGCACTGGGGATAGAGGGGAGCACTCTCTGGCCCCTGGTCCAGACCTCCTGCTCACCCACGAGGCCACGGAGAGCAGGGAGGTGCACCCTGCCGAGCGTCTCAGCCTTTTCGCCCGCTCACCCCAGGCAGAAGGGCAGACCTGGCCCCAGCTCCACGCATGGCCAGCTCCCGAGGCCCCCCCAGGGCCAGCTCCGTGCCCACAGTCAGCCCCTGATTTCCTTGGCGCAGGGCACCAGCCAGGACCAAAGTCCAGATGAGGCAGCACCGGTACCTATCCCATGTCAGGGAGCCGAGCCGGCTTAACCCTGCCGCTGCCAGCGCCCCAGCAAGGACCAAAACCAGAGACCCCCATGTGTCCCACTCCAACTCCCCGGGAAGCAGCAGCACCATCTCCCCATGGTCCTCGGCCAGGGCGCGCAGCAAGGTGGGGTCTACGAGACCGGTGCTTTCAGCACAGTTACCCTGCATAAAGCCCTACAAAAACCCAGCACGACCTCCACACCTCATATCCCCCCTCGGGTGGCACACGCCAAGTGCCAGAGACGTGCCAGGGCTCTGGCTGACAGCTCCCAAAGCCTCCCTGGTCCTCTCCTGCCTGCCCAGAGCTCCTTTTCCCTGTTTGCCGGCATAACTCGAGCAGGCAGTTGCGCTTCCAAGCAGCCCAGCCCAGCGTGGCGGTAACGCCACGTCCCCGGGAGGCTTTGCTGCTCCCTCGCCACAACGCTGCTTGTTTTACCCGGGCATGTCCCCGTCCCCAAGGGGCCTTTGTGCTCACAGGAAACACGGCGGGCGATGCCCAGGGCGCCTGTGGGCAGCAATGCCGCTGCTGACAGCTCCTTTTTTGAGCCGGCTCCCCTTCCTGCTGGCTAAGCTACCAGGAAGGAAGCCGCCTTGCTGGGTTTCAATTCGGCAGCTCCTCCAGCTGGCCAGGCTCCGTGCAGCTGGGGCCAAGCAGCTCAGCACCTCATCCCCTTCGCTCCGCGCAGGCTCCTGCCATAGCCTCCACACTGGGGGGGTACCCGGTCCCTTGGGATCCCCACCGTGCCTTTCCGGGGATGAGGAGCGCGTCCGGGCTGAGGGATGCTGAAAGCAAAGAGCAGTCAGAGCGCTGCCCGCCCCTGGAGAGCGGTGGGAGCTGCCCACGCGTCTGCCCTCCTTCGGTCTGGCTAGAAAAAGGGCAAGGACCGGCACGCGGTGCTGGCACGGCTCAGCGCCACGAAGGACGTGGGGTCGTGGCTCCGCTGGGATCCGGGCCAGGCGGGCGAGGGAGGGAGTGTTTTGGGATCCTGGAGCGGTGCAGGTGTGAGCGAGCCCAGCAGGAGCTGGCCCGAGAGATCCCTGGGCGGTCAGCCAGCCCCGGTGAGGCAGCCAGAAAAGCACCAGGGTTTTTCGGAGGCACAGGGAGCTCCTCCGAAGCAGCAGGGCCTGAGCCACACAGCATGGCCCCGTACCAAAGCAGCCAGGCTCCTGCCAGAGCAGGGACGGTCGACGGCATCCAAGGCCAGGCCTGGCACCCTTCCCTGAGCAGCCCCAGGGCTCCAGGCACGAAGCAGCTCTCCAGAGCAGACCTCAGAGGTTCCAGGCATGGATTTTTGCTGCAGGACAGACTATACAGCACATCAGCCCCACAGAGACCCCCAGGAGCTCAGCCCAAGCATGAGGGAGCTCCTCTGCCAGACATACGGCTGCCGGAGCATTCACCCGAGCCCAGAAGCCACGCTGCGGCACAGCCAGAGAGCAGTGGAAACCATCCGCAGAACAAAGCGCTCGCCTGCCACGTCCTGAAAAGCTCTCCCAAATCCTTTGCGAGCAGCCAAGAAACAGATGAGGGATTCCTGCGTTGTTCAGCAGGCACCGAGTGGGGATGGCGCTCTGGGAGCACGGCACACGGAGCGGTGCCAGGAGGCTCTGCCAGCAAGGAGGAGGAGGAGGCAGCCCTTCGGCCACTCTCAGGCACCGCCGGCCTGTGCCAGCAGCCTCACCGCTTCCAGTGGACACACAGCAGCAAGCTGGGACTTGCTGCATCCCATCCCTGCCTCGTTCACAGGCTCAGGAGGTCAGGGAGCACCAACGGACCAAGCCACACAGCCACCCAGCACGCACTACCACGGGTCTCCTGGGGACCCCGGCTTTCAGACCAGCGTCACGCACATCAGGCTCAAACATTTCCTACCCGGAGCTTTTTTTGGTCTACAAGATGCTCAGAACAGAAGTTTCCATGACCGAACAATTCCCATAGCTGCCTGCAGGCAGCCAAAGAAGCCCTAGGAAGGCTCCAGCCCAGCAGGGAGCAGACGCTCAGGGACGGCACGCTCAGCCCCCCCCCGCCCCAAGCTTCAGCTTCCCTCCCACCACGAGAAGCAGCGTCACGGGGAGGGAACGGCCCGTTCAAGCCAACAGCATCATCCAAAGGCAACGCGTCTATCTGTGGGGACCTGGCGACATGTGGGCTCCCCCAAAGCCTCAAGGGGACAGAGCTGCACCTGGCTGTCCCTCCCTGCCACCTCCTCTCACCTGCACAGCTGTCCTGGGGCAGCCCCAGGGGACAAAGCCAAAATCACGTACCTTCTTGTGTTTTTTGGCCATCCACTTGTCCCAGTTGTTGAGCATATCCAGCCACTTGGATTCCCGCTGCCGTAGCACCTCCAAGGGCACCTCCTCCAGCCTACGGGACGGAGGGAAGAGACCGGTCAGCGTGGTACCAAGCCCTCCCTGCAGCACAGAGACCACCCCCGCACCCTGGGTGCCCCTCACGGCCGGCTGGCTGCCCCCCCCCCCGGGTCCTGCAGGTGCAGAGCCCGTCCAGGACACGCTCGAGAGCACCAGCGTTTCGGCAGCTGCTCGGCGCTGCCGGAAGCGTTCGCCACCCGTGAAATCACCGCGCCGGCGCAGCCCCGATACCCCAGCAATTCAAAAAAAGAAATGAAATCTCTCGGGAGCAGCCTGCACTGCACCCACCACGTGCCTGAGCATCCCCGGGGACCTGTGCCCAGAAAGAAGGGCACGCCAGGAAGGCGAGGAAACCTGGGGAGCGCAGCCAGAGCCATTAGCTGAGCAAGGTCCGATCCCCCCCCCGCGGGGGCTGGCTGCAGACGGAGAAAGCCGGGGCCATAAGCATCATGTCATCTGCGCAGCCCCAGTCATGCTCGCACCCCAAAAGCCTGGCGCTGCTCCAGGCCCGGCATCGAGCCCGGCCGAGGGTCCCCCAGGAGGGAGGGGAGTGTTTTCCAGCAATGGCTCAGCCTAGCCAGGGAATCCGATTTAACCCTGCCGAGGCAGGCAGGGATGCTGCTGCGACACCAAAGCCGGCGAGGGGGAAACCGGCACCCTCTGCCTTTCATTGGCAAGGGGACGGGGTGACAGACAGCTTGGCCAGGCCCTGGGCATGGGACATCCCAGGGAGAACAGAAGTTCCTTCAAGCTGTCAGTGAAGAAGGGCCAACTTCATCAGACTCGGATGTCTTCCTGGGCTCGGCTCCACACTACCCCACGGCCACGCCAATCCCAGGAGCGGCCAGATCCTTTCTGTGGACCCGAAGATGGCGACTTGGGCACCGAGCATCCTCCAGGGAGGTGCAGAGCACCCAGCCCCACTACAGGACACACAGATCCTGCCTCCTCCCAGACTTCTCCATGTCAGGAGCCGGAAAGCTGCTCCACGGAGAGCCCAGGGCCGCATCCAGCTGGCAGCACTGCCCCGCTCCCTGCCCAGCCCTTCCCTGCCGGGTCCCACCCACGGCAGCGGGTCAGATGGGGCCGAGCGCGATTGTTTCGGAGAGCAAACCTGCTCCGAAGGGATCCGCTTTGCTCTGTGCGGCCAACCCACCCTCCCCAGCACGGGCTGGGCACGGCCAGCAGCTCTGTGGCCAGCAGCACAGCCCGGCACGGGGATGGAGAGTGCGCTGGCCCCGAGCCGGGTAGCCTGGGCTGCCGGAGGAGCTGGGGCTCTCCAAGGCGTGGGAAGCTCGGGAGCACTGGATGCTGGATACAGGAGCTGGCCGTGGGCCTGCTGGAACCCAGCCAGCCCAGACTGGAAGCTGTTACCAGCTGATGGCTGCTTGGCAGCGGGCACGGAGCGAGGACCGGAGGCATTTCAGATGGCTGAGGCGAGGAGGATGAGGTGGGGGGACCCCAGGCCGGGAGGTGGTGAGATGCCCTACGGAGGGAAGGCACTCCTCCGCACCCACACTGTGGGCAACAGCCCCACAGCTCGGCCCTTCCCAGTGCCCCCAGACCCGCCGTGGGTGCTGCGACACCCTGCTTGCCTTCCCTGTGTTTCCCCAAAACCCTTCTGGCTAGAGGGACCCCAGTTCTGCCAGCCACGGATGGAGGCCATGCGCTTCTGTTTATCCACTCTTGGACAGACAGGGAACGGATAAAAGCGCTGAAGGAGGGCAGGATTGTGCCCCAGTGCATCTGTGGGGCACGGGAGGAAGGCTCAGTCCCCAGTGAGCGCAGCCACCACACTGTCAGCACCCCCAGGAGCAGCCACTCGCCTCCAGCACCAGGAGCTCCAGCCCGGGGCAGGGGGGAGCCGCTGAACCCCAAGGACAAGGACAACAGATGGGACATCCAAAGTGTCCCCAAAACGCTGCACGTGGCCGGGATGGGGCGCAACACCCCAGGCAGGAGAGATCACCCCGCTCCTACAGCGCGGAGCCATGACCCCAGCGGGCAGGGATGGGGTTTATCCCCCCGAGCGATGCGCCTGGCCCAGCGCCAGCAGTCAAACCCCCGGTGCCTTCTCCCCCCGCAGACCGGCCGAGTAACGCCCGCAGGCTTAAAAAAGGGTGAACGCTTTGTTCCTCGTAGATGGGGAAACCGAGGCAACGGGGCGCAACCGACACCAGAGCGCGCGAGGCGGGCAAACCACAGGGGACCCCGCTCCAGGTAATGTCCCGGCTGGAGAGGAGCAGGCGGCCCAGGCGTCGTCCGCTTCTCCGGGCGTTGCTGCGAAACCACGGTCGAGGAAGACAAACGCCAACCACGCTGCCGAACCAGCTCGCCGGCAAACCGAAGCGCATTCCTGGGTGCCGGCACCGCCCCGGGGCTCAGCCGTGGGCTGCTTGGCAGCTAATTTTGCCCGCCCCGCTTCCTCCGAGGGCTTCCTCTGCGGAGGGAGGGCCGGCCAAGCACCTCTTGGCCGCGGCGCTTTCGCCGAGCGGCTACCGACGCCGGTTCCTCTGGCAGGACTCCGAACAACGGGCAGGGCCTCTCTCGTTTGACGGTGGCCAAAAATACGCCGGAATCCGGGGCTGGGAGGAGAAGAGGCCTGGAGGTAACCAGACACTGACCTCGGCGAGGAGGCCTCAGCGCCGCTGGCAGCTCCCGGCGGACGCCGTTTTCCAGCTTTTTCCTCGACGCAGGAGGAGATGGCGAAGGCGGCGGATAAGCGGGAATGGCTTTTTAGGGAAGAGGGGGGTCTCGTTCGCACCCCGCCTGCCGTGGCCTCCACACGGCCGTGTGTCCGCGGCAGCAAAGCCTAGGGGACGGTCGTGGGGAGGGCTGTCCCGGGAGGATTTAATCACCTCGTGGAACCGCTGCCCTGAAAACGGGGAGGGGGTCCCGGGACCCCCCCCCCAAACCGGGGCACAGCCCAGCCCCGGGGCCGCCCCACGCTGCGGTTCTTCCGGGGAAGCGAGTGGGGCCAGGCTGCCCGCGGGGCGCCGGGGACCGGCCCCGAAGGGTCAGAGCCGGGGGCGGCGGAGGACAATCCTTCCCCCCACCCCTCCCCGGGGCGAGAAGAACGGCTACCGGCCCCGCCGCCCCCAGGCCCCGCGGCCCGGCCCTGTGGGGGCTTGAGGGGCCGGTGGCGGCCCCAGGGCGGCTCCCCCCGGGGTCCTCAAGCCCCGAGACGCGCCCCCCCCCGTCTCCTCCCCGGTCCCCGGTCCCACTCACGGCCCCTCGGCGCTGCGGCTGCCCACGATGAAGCCGAACTTGTCGACGCGCCGTTCCTCGGGGCCGCCGCCGTTGACCTCGGAGTCGGATCCGAGGGAGCTGAGCTCGTCGCCGCCCTGCTCGGCCAGGCTCTCCCGGGTCCCGGCCAGGCTGTGGTGGCGGCCGCCGGGCGAGCCGGGCCCGCCGCCCCCGCGGCTCTTGGCCATGGCGGCGCGGCTCAGCGGCGGCGCGGCCGCTCCTCCATGCCGCGGCCACGGCGGCGGCCACGCCCCCCGCCCCCGCCGAGCCACGCCTCCGCGCGGCGGCGCGATTGGGCGGCGGCGGGCCTCTCGCCAACCGGCCGCCAGGATTGGCGACGGGGACGGCCCGCCTCGGGAGGGGATTGGTCGAGCGGCTGGGAAGGAGCTGTCCGTCGGGGCTCGTCTCCGCCCCGCCTCCGGCGATGGCGGGGGGGCGGGGCGACGTGAAGCCGAGGGGCGGGGCCAGGAGCGGCGGCGGGGCAGCGCCGGGGCGGGGGCCGGGAGCGGGTCCGTGCTGGGACCGGGCTGAGCCGCACCAGCACGGCACTGGGACCGCACTGGGATGGCACTGGGACTCCAGGGGGGACTGGATACGTGCATACCGGGACTGCGGGAGGGCCGTGCGGGGTCAGCACTGGGCACGGACTGGGACAGGGCACCGGGAGGACCCGTTTCCCCCGAGGGATGACCGCGATCCACTCGGGGGATGCTTTGAAGCCAAAGGCACACACCTTATTCGCTTTATAAGCACACCGCATCCCAAACCTGCCCCAGCCCGACCACCGCTGCTCCACGCCGAGGTTCCCCATCCACCACCGGCCTGGGCACCTGCAGCCCTGATGGGTGAAACCAGCCCGGCTCCCTGAAAAATAAAGCAAAAAAGGATCTATAAAGCAAACCGGGTGACAGCGCAGGGTCTGGGATCTGTTGGGAGCCGCTCCGGGTGAAGCATTCCAGGGAGGGAAGGCAGTGAGGCCCATCCCACCGCCCGAGGCTTCGCACAGCCCTGAGCCCCGTGCTCCATTTTCTCCCTTTAACAGCGAAGAAGCGGGGTCTTAAGAGCCAAGACCCTCTCTCAAAGCGGGTAACGCGACCAAGGGAACGAAGCTCATTAAAGTCAGCAATAACTCAACCTACTTCCAGATTTTTCTGGCAGCCTGAGCCCCGCGGGTCCTCCCCACTGAAGTGGAAGCTCCGATAACAGTTGCTTTGTACTAGATATACACATGCACAGTCTGTTACAACTTTTATCAGTAATATTTAGATAGAAAGGGGCTGGCAAGGCTCCACGCAAGCTATTTCTAGCGGGAAGTTTTCCTGCCGGAGCGCCGGGCCGGGAGCTCAGCCCTGCCAGGCTGGTAAAAGGAGCTTGGCTGAAAATGTCACCCAAGCACCAGCGCAGCGTTCAGCCAGAGACATCGAGGAAACACATGTCGGATCGGGGAGTTCCTGGGGCACCAAGTGTCGTGGCGGTTCACGCCACCAGGCACAGCTGGAGAAGAAAAGCTGGATGACTTTCAGCACAGTCCCATCACGTTTGGGCCCTGTGCCGGATGTAAAAACATGACTTCTCCATTTCAGAGCTTTCTTAGCAGGCTTTTTTTTTTTTTTTATCAACTCTGAGAAACACCACTTGCTGCCCGGTTTTGTTTTCTCCAAGATTGTACCTATTGCCTAGCTCTTCAAAGCAAAAGGAAAGTCATTAGCGCACCTTCCTGCAGGGTGGGAGCACCCGTCCATCCACCATACATCCAAACACACCTTGCCCACACCCACCAAGCAGCTCCAAATTCGGCGTCCTACAGCAGGGATGGGAGCAGGCTGCCTGTGTGTGTCCGGCAGGCATCTGTCAGAGACGGCAGCTGGCCACTGCAGGCAGGGGACCAGCGGCCACCTGGGCTGGGCCAGCGCCAGGCTCCTTCCCTACAGCAACACGGCTTCCTCCCACCCTCTGAGGGGCACAAGGGAGGCGGGAGGATGCTGGCTCTTCCCTTCTGCTTCATCTCTCTCTCCCCTAAGTGCAGAATAAGGTAAACAGGATGTTCCTGTAATGCCTGAACACCATTTAAAAAAAAAAAAAAATCCACGGCTTTGGATTATCCCAAAAGAACAGAGATACCCAAATCACAGACAACCACCTCTTCCTTGGCACCCAATTCTCTGTCGGTTAACTTTGCTCTGTGTTATGTTTCTGTCAAACTGCAACACAGCTCTGACTGAAGGTACAGGAATAATATGTTTTCTGGATCTGTATGCTCTCCAGAACCAAGAGATGCCAGCTGCATGATATAAAGTGTAAAACACGTTTTCCAATGAAATTCTCACCAAGTTCAAAGTAGTCTTTCTGCCCCCATATGCAGACATAAGTATTCATATATACATGCTTCACGTTCAGGAATAACTGTGTAGTGCTAGGGAAATTTTAACAAAACCCTTTTCTTGCAGCCTTTCCTAAAAAATAAAAGCATTTCCTTAGTAAACTGCCTAATTACAAAATCCCGATGCATTTCCCTGCAACCCACCCAAGTGCTCTAAAGCCAGGCATACCTCCAACTGAAAAACCTAAAACCCAAGGAACGAGAGCTGTGACAGACAGAATCTCGCACTGAGATGCGTGTTTATTAAAACAAATCACAGGCTGTACAGAAGCAGCACGAAGCTGTTCAGCATGCACAGACCCAGATCTCCTTTATCGCAGGGAACAGCCACATACACTCATGCTGAGGGAGGATAAATTTCCAAGTCAGGGTCAAGGCAAGAGGCTCTTGCAGATAGATCCGAGACAGAGAAAGAACAAGGGGTTTAGTAAGTATGTTGAGAAGGAAGAAATTTTCAATTAGAAAAAGGTTAAATGAAGCAGCAAGCACTGTAGTCAGACAGATGATATTCTTGGTCAGTGTAAATCCCTCAAAGATGGATCTAGACTATGCTGGGCACGACCTCAATGTTGCTTCACAAGGGAATTCAACGGAGAGACAGCACTCGAGCAAAGGATCGATCACTAACAGACTGCTGCAGTTACATACTAGGTCACTACATTTACACATTTCAGGGCTCTATCAACTTCCCCTCTCTCATCAGCCACCCAAACACAGGGTTCATAGTCTCTCTTTTCAAACTAGAGCTGGCAGGCAGTCGCAGTAGCCCCTAAAAGGCTGGAGGATTCGAAGGGTTGGGGTTACGCTAGTGGCAACGCAGCCATGTTACGTCTCTCGGCTCCTATTTCTTTCTGCCTCCTCTTTCTTTGAGTGCCAGGTGAATCAGAGAGCCACTTGTCATGTTGTAATAAGCCAGGGAGTTCGAATCCTTGATGAAGATGCCCTGAGGAGAAAAGAAAAAAAACAAAAAACAGTCACACCAGAAATCTTAATGTTCCCTTCCCACAAAACCCCACACAGATTAAGCCCTCCTGGCTGTACTCTCAGAACAGGGTGATGACAGAGTGCTGCAGGCTTTGAAAAACCCTGGAGAGATCCCAGGGTCTCAGAAGATGGGTACCAGAGGAGGTGGGTATGCTGGGAATGATGCAAGAGTACAAACAGACAATATACACCATATACCTTTACAAACATACAGATAAAGACAGTCACCACAACAAGTGAAGTTATTTAGGCTCCACTCCCTGCCCCTCCCCCCTCCTTTAACTTAAACAAAAATCAGTTAAGCTTCCTTCCTCGCTAAGGGTTAACACAGTATCTGCCCATAGATGAACTCCCGAGGAGGTAAGTGCACAAAGTTCACTGCTTAGGCAGCAGGTTGTGCCTGAGCACATGCATGACTGGAAACAAATTATTAAAAAGGAAGGGTGCCCTTCTAACAGCTCCAGTCTTGAGAGGAAGAGAGAGAGATGTCTTCTCTTCCGTGTTTTGGAGAAAGTCTTTGCAGAGCTCTCAGGGTTTCAAGGTGCTCTCGCCCACCTTCCACAGCACACTCGACAGATCAGTGGGAGCAGCCTGCTGCATTTAAATGTCAAAAACCCCCAATAAAACAATCGGCTGATTTCAGAGAAAGCCATCAAGCTTAGAGGACTCATCTGCAGCAGTGACAATGCAAAGATCCACTGATGCCACCTATTAAAGGCCTGTCCTGCTGCAATAGTGTGCAGTTCTGTAACCAAGTCTGCCGTACGGGCAGGGAAACCATTCCCTCTGCTCCTCCCAGCATCTCAGTAGGTACATTACAAGTTCTTCTCATAAAAAGTCAGTCTGTGTGTGAGAAAACACTGAAGTAACAAACAGGATTTGAAGGGCTTTTACCCACCTCATACTGCAGCTTCTGTTTCCCAGCTGGCATCCCTGTGGCCTCGTGGATCTTAACCTTTATAACAGACACCTAGGAAGAATCAAAGACCTTGCTCAGGCTTTTTTCCCCCACTGTACCGATGGGCAGCACTGCTCCCCCAGCCACGCAATCCCGCTGGGCAAGAGGCTGCAGCGTGGGGAACATCCCGAGTTTTATAGCTCCTGCCATGCAGGTCAATTGCTATTCTCAAAGCAAAGAAACTTGGTAGCAAAACAAGAAGGGGTAGAGGCCAAGTTAATAAGCTACATGCCTGGTCTGAGAGCGGCAGGGTAAACACCAACACTTGGCCGTTCAGTTTCCATTCCGTCTTATCCTGCATGTTGGGAACCTGGACTTTGACCGTGACCGGACCCTAGAGGAAACAAAGATAACGTCTCTTACAGGACTATGATAAAAGAGTGGGCAGACAAATTATTTATAGACACAGAGCGGCAGACAAATTATTTATTTCCAAAACCAGCCACGTATCTCAACTTCTCAGTAAACACACAGAAATGTATTTGCCTCAACACTGAGAAAGTTACTTCACTGCTACCAAAATAAAACATTTAGTTGGATTTCTCTCATTAGTCCCTCCTGTTGCAGGCCATCCACCAAGCATCACACACATTCAAGGTATTACAGAGTGAACGTATTAAGCATTAAACAGGAGACAGCTTCTCTGTGCAGATGTCCAGGAAAACCATACAGCCTTCTTAAAGACTTAAAATTCAACCCACAATGATGGTACTCTTCAGGAAGGAATTCAGTCTAACATTTAGTTCATGTTGTTATGGAATATACCACATTACCATACTATCATGCTGACATTGATATATTAAATCTCCTTGCATCTCCAGCTTAGCAGTCCTCTGCTTAAAAGGTTATTAGCAGCTTTAGTTCCTCTTTACATTCCTATAAACCTACCTCTCACTGCCCTTAATTACAGAAGAGCACTATCTTACTGAACTTCCGTGTGTAGTGCTGCATTGCTCTCTCCAGTAAAACACAAAGCAGTTCAGTTTGCTCAGGAATTGACAGTAGGAAGGAGCCATCTCAGAAAGTCACTCCCTTGCAAAGTACTTTTGCACATCAGCTCCCCTCTGTGTAGTGAGCTGGCTTTACATCCTCTTTGGGCAGAGGAGGCTGACCAGCCCAGAGGGGTCAGGACTCCAGTGCTTCTCAGCAAACAGCCAGCCCACACACGTACCTTGTTCCTGCGCAGAAACTCCTCCTCTGGAATCAGGCTATCTTCGCTCTTCAGTTTCTTTGAGACTGGCTCATCCTCCATCGGTGGTGGTGGGTGAACAGGAGGCATTGGTGCTGGGGAAGGAACCGGAGCCACAGGAGGCGCAGGAACAAATGCTGAAATGGGATGGGGGGACACAACATGACCTGCAGTCATCCATTGAGTATCCCTTATGTAAAAACTTTTAGCAGACCAGTAAGGACTGAAAATAAATGCCACAATACATGGAGGAAGTTAACACAACCAACAGTAACATGCAAACTTCAAACGTTAGATCTTTTATATTGGGAAACAGTCCAGGAAAAGGCAACAAGCCATAAGAGCTTCCTGCAGATCTTGCAAAAAAGAAAATACTCTCGGTTTGGCATGCAGAGCAGTGCCAGCACCTCGATTTTAAAAAAAAAAAAAAAAAAAAAAAAAGGAAGACTTGTTTTTTACATTGTGCTTTTCAACTTAAAAGCACCCAATGCTATGAAGCTGCTGTGAGGAAAGGGGCCAGACAACAGCTTTTCCTCCTGCAGCAGCAACTCTGTAACAAAATGTAACACCCAGTGAGGTGCTAGCAGTTCCTCATTACCCTGGTTCCTTTTGGAAAGCAGCATGGATTCTTAATCTTCACCTGGGCAGGCTCGCGAGGACAGAGACATAAAACGGGCGAGACAATTCTCTGTATTTCATGCTGCAGGAGGAGTCTGAGCCCAAAACCAGTACTGCTAGGTAAGTCATATCAAAGACCCCAAAATTCTTAATGATGGGACTTAGGGTCTGCAATCCCAATTACACACCATTATCAGAGGCACAAAAGGAAAAAAGAATCAAAGCTCAAGTCCACATTATACAGGAATTAGCTGACAATTAACCAGAAAAAGCTGAAATTACTGACCTGTTGGTACTATCATGGGAGGCGGGCGGGGGCTCATGATGGGAGGAGCAGAGGGCGGCATGGGGACAACGTTTATGCGTGGGGTATGGATTATCGGTGGCATGGGGGTGGCTATGACGGATCCTGGAGGCAGACGGACAACGGAAGTCATCGGGGGACGAGGCATGACTGGAACTGCAGAAACAACAGCAGCACGAACGGGAGGGGGCATCTGGAGAGAGAGGGTAATTTTTCTTAGCAGATGCATGCAGGAAAACTCAATGCACAGTCCTGATAAAAATAACTGGGGCAACACACGGAGGACTTCTGCTGGCCAAAGGCTTGCTGGGAGCCTCAGCAAGCCCACTGTATGGCCAGCCCAAGCTGCCTGTAAACAGGCACAGAAGCCTCATTAACAGATTAACCGGTTCTTCCTTCCCTCACCACTCAGCTATCAGACCATGAGCCATGCAGCAATCTTAAAGAAGGAGCTATTTCAGAGTCATGTAGCGGAACCCTTGGGGCAGGAACACTGGGCAAGTGAGTCACCTGTCAACGTTTCTCACCTGCGGCTGCTTTTGTTCTGCACCACACCTTTTACACCTAAGAAAAGGCCCCCACCTATTCCTTTGTTAGCCATACTCCCTTCCTCCAAGATCTCACTGCCCATCTGACCAAGTCCCTTTGGTACCTCTAAGGATGAAAAGCTCCACCTAAGCCTTATTTTCCATTTTTAACAGCAAGTTCAACAGAGTTCCTCTGACGGTTTAAGAGTCATTCAGAAACTGCTTCTAAGCCAGCACTCTGCTGTTATAACCCTTGACCAGGACTCCATTCTAATTAACCACGGCCACAGCCGTTTGCATTTGGAAGCCCAAACACTTACTGTGGGTGGACGAGGCACAGATGTGATAGGCTGAGCGCTAGCTGGTGGATTTGATGCCGAGGAAGGAGGGGGTGGCTGGGGCATTTCATTGGGTTTGCTGGGACCAATCTTCTCCTTGCTGTCATCTTCTGGCACCAGTCCCTTGGCCTTATGGATAGCTTCAATTTGCTCTTGGAGAGTAATATTGGCCTGAGCAGCCTGTTGTGTGCGGGCCATGCTGCCTGAGTGGCCATCCCAGGTCACCTGAGAGGATACAATAAATCAGAATAACTCCAGTCTGTCCAGACTGCAACATGAGCTGCAAATAAATCAAGAGAGCAGCTTTACAGCAAGAACAAAGTTCAAACGACTCCTGCCTCTCTAAGCATTCATAATACTACAGAAATCTGTTAAAAAACCCCACAGTTTCCACTGTACCTTTTCCTCTGGTTTCTGGATTTCTTCTTCACCAATCTTTTTACCAATGGCAGTCTCTTCTACACCGAAGATATCAGTACGGCGCTCTGCCAGCTGCTTCAAGCTACTTTCAATATCCAAACCTGCAGGCAAAAAGAGAAATTCTTATCTCAAGTGATATAATCAAAGTCAAACATGATTAAGCCTCTGTTAATGACCTTTAAATTATTTGGTACCTAATAGCCGAGTGTTGCTCTTTCTAAAAAGAGACTGCAGCTGATGGCTGGTCAGCAGCAGCTAAGGAATGCTCTTTGCCTTGAAGTTTATAGAAAGGCTTCAATGTACTAATGACAAATGTATCCACATCATCAGCACACTGAGGACATCACACAGAAAGCTACATTTAAGATGGTCCTTATTGGTAGGACCTGGGGGCAATGAGGGGGTGCGCTAAGAGTTCACAGAACTCATCTAGGAACTCGGTTTTGCAAGCTGTGTCAGATGCTCAAGCTGACCTGGGGCATAGACCTCATCATCACTCTGCTTTTCACGGATGGATCGATCACGCTGCTCCAACCATCGAGGATCCAGGAGACCAATTCGCATGTGTTCTTGCATTTTACTGGCAGGAATTTTCTCACCAGTGATGGGGGAAACAAGATACTCATCTGGAGCTGGGGCGGGTGGTAATGGTTTTGAGGCTAGAAAAACAAAACCACACTGTTAAAAACACATCAGAGGACGCAGCCTAGAAACAAATGCTTTTGTGATTATTCAGGAAAAAATAATGTTTTTCTTCACCAGCCTGATTTACCTTTGGGATCATAATCTTTCCGCACAATGACCTGATCTGGCGTGGGAGGAAGAGGCGGTGGCATTGGGGTTTCTGGAGGAGGAGGAACCTTCTGACCTTCATCTTCATCATCTGAGCCCTTATTTGGGGAGAGGAGAAAAAATCATAACCAAGTTCCTGTAGTCAAATACTCCCCCACAAGATTTGAGAAAGGCATAGAAATCCTATGCAGCGCTGGACAAACTGATTATGCAGCTTCAAAGCAACAGAGCTATTTTGCCTCTAGACACCTATGCTACAGTGGTTCCTCTGGATAATCATGATTCAGATATTCAGTGGACCCAGAAGAGGAAGCAAGTACTCCTCAGCTTCCACATTACCACAGCACACAGCAAGCAGGGGCTTACAGTTAACCATGCTGTTGTTCCTTGTTACCAGAAAAAGAGCTTACATATAGTGGGTAGAGGAAGAGTCTAATATGAGTCATCTCTCAGTGTTCCAGACTCTGTGCAGAAGAAAGCCCAAAAGGCTTGATCACAGAAACATAAAATCCACACCATTAGGTGACAAAATTACTGGATTTCTCTCTTGGAAATTGTATTATCATGGAAAACATTAAAAAACCCTATATTCCAGCAAAACCAGGTTGTTTTGAAATTCCATCAGAAGGAAATCTCATTTCCTCATGAAACTGAGGAACTTCTTACAGTGAAAATGAAGGGCATCATAAAGAACACAAACCTTACAGGACAAAAGTAATGCTGATTCTGTTGGCTAGTTACCTCATCCATATCCTGCACTTGTGTGTCTTGATCCAGCTGGGTTGGGGGCTCATCTGTTTTCTCTTGCTTTTCATCTTCCTCATCTGACTCCACCTCCATCTCTACCTCCTCACTTTCCCCAAACTTCTCATAACGCTCCTGGATCAGGATTCGAGCTCCCAACTCTTCTGGAGTGGTGGGAGGAGGGAAATTCCCTACAACACAGAAAACAAGAGCTTCTGTTTCTCTATCCCATTTCGTTGCTCAATGCACAAACAGAAATGTCAGTTTCTTGAACGAAAAGCAGTTTCTTTACACAGCAGTGGCATCAGAATCTCCTGGGAGCCTAGGTATATAGAAGGGAATAGATGGAGTCTATACAGACCAACATCAGCTTGACACATGAACATGAAGGTACTTATAGGTGAAAGCACTACTAGAAAGTGGGACAAGTTCCGCTGTCCTGGTGGAAGAGGAAAAGTGGACACTGATGCAGTCCTGGACTTCGTTCAACGAGAACATTACTGACTCCAGAAAAAAAAACCAGCCCTGCACAGTTACTAGAAGGCTTTCTCCTTCATCTTTGAAGGATATGCAGCTGTAAAACCCAATGACTGTCTAAAAATAGCATTTCAGGACATAGTCCCTACTCAAAGGGAGCAGAGTTTCATAGAGGTTACAACGCTTGACTTCAGTACCTTGCTCATTGGGCTGAAAGTCAACTGTTTCCACAACCACAAAGTCATGCCAATCAATCTGGGCATAAGCAACACGCTCCTTTTCCTTCTCCTCCTCTTCCTTCTTTCTCTCTCGCTCCTGGAACTTTGCCCACTCCACTCTGTAATACACCTGCACAAGCAGACATAAAGCACACACCAAATGTCAGACAAGAAACACACCACAGTCATCTCTACAGCATCTAAAAGTTTACACTACCAACCCTTTCAGGGCAGTTACACAAGCGCTATTTCAGAGGCCTGGCACAACAAAGAAATATTTGTATTTCATTTAGAAACCATAGGTTTGCCTATTGAGTAATGCACTGCACCAGCTTTGCAGACTAGTTTTCTAAAGCTGAAACTGCAGACTTCTTGAGCCAAGACCAGGCCATCCATGTATGACATGACTCTGCTATCACTGAAGACTCACAGCCAGCAAACAATTCACAGACACTTTATTACAATCCTGTAATGCCACCTTTCCAAAGGAAAAGCAGTCTTTGTGATGAAGACAGAAGTCTAAGTAATAAAGAACAGCTTGGAAGGACTGTAAGTGACCGAGGTGTCACACTGAAGTCATCTGAGAGGCAAACATTCTTTGTAAAGCGCTTGGAAAAGGGTTGTGCACTATCTATGCCTCTATGCTGCCACAAGTAAACTTCCCCCAATACGAACACTAGCTAGTGGTTGAAAGGCAAGCTTGAGTACCCTGTATTCAAGTGACTACAGGGGCCACATCCTATCCTCTGTATGTTTATATTTGCTGCCAATAAGTCAGAAACATGCAAAGAGAAAAAATTCAAAACATAACTGAAACGCTCAGCAATTTTGCAAATTTTTCGTGCAATACCTGATCTAGGACTTCCTTGGGATTTTCAGCCTCTTTCTTGAGTTTGAGGAGTAAGCCTTTCGGTGGGATCAAGATCTGAAACATATTTTGCGTGACAGTTGGTGACAATTCTTTTTGCCAAAGCCTCCATGAAAGCAATTATTCTCTTTCCACACCGATAAAAAAATCAGCACACCCCTGGGACTACGTTCCATTCAGTCTATTGCAACCCTCCTACTGCTTACACTTGCACTTAAAAATATTCACTCTTGGCCTTCCAACTACCCTCCATATTTAAAAAACCACAACTTTTACTTATATTACAATAATGTCTGGTACATTTAAATAACAGCCCCCTGTGTTCAGCGCTGCACGCTGCCAACAATGTATGAGATACCCACTCCACTTAAAGAGTGAGATTTAAAGGATGGACTCCTGGACCTGCACATATTTCTAGTCTGGCTGTTTTGTAGGGCTTTGGTAGTCTTCAGAAGTCAGTACTGCTGCTGAAGGAATCAAATTGACAGATAAAATGCCAAGAGTACCTTTGTGTACTGTTCAACCAGCTTAGTGAAGTAGTTGAAGAGACTGTGCTGGGGGCGAAGGAAATCAAACTGGTAGTTTCTCTGCTCTTTCTGCATCAGCTGAGTCAAGAACTGCCGCCCGTTCCGAGCCACGAACTGTGCCGTTAGCTTCACCACATCCAAGTCAAAGGCCGAGATTGAAGGAGGATCTGCAATGAACTCGAACTCCGGAGGTGGCTCTTTCGGAACGACTGTCTCCTGGATCACCTGGGCCTGCACCTGCAGAGCAGAACAGAGATGGCTCAGTGACTGCCCTCAACAAACCGTTATCAAACACTTGGGAGAACTCATTTTTCCCTTAGCTGCTACAGGAAAACAACATCAGTCTAGACATCCTGGCAGCTGCAAGGATGAGAACAATTAGTACCACAGGGTATATCTGGACATCTGTATTTAAGTGTACTATAAAAAAAATGTTGCTCTAACAGCTAACAAAACTGGAAATTATCAGGACTTCGCTATAATCCTCCAGGACGGTCAATACCACACAGTGTGACTGTTGGCCATGCAAAGCATGTAAAAGACTCGGATTCAGTCAGTGCCCTTTTTCCATCCAGTAGATATAAAGGCACAACTAAACAAGATTAGCAACATTTTGTACTCCACGTTTTAAGGGGAAGTTGATCCTGCCAGCAATAAAAAAAGGAAATGTTTCTACAAAACAGCACATGCAACAAACCCAAATTGAACTCCAAGGGATTCTAAAGACTTGCCGATGGCAGGAGTCCTAAACTCATACAGTCTGAGCGACCACTAGGGTAAGTAGAGTATCAGTCAACACAGAACTAAAAGTAATTAAAACAGACGAAGTAGAACAATATATCAGCTCTTTCACAAACAACTTTGAGTTACCAGCAACTAGAGGATGCACATCTACATCAAAACCAAGTCCCAGACACTAAACTCCAAGCCTCTCAGTGTTGTCTTTTTTGCAAATGGGTAACCAACTCCATCATTTGCCTTGTCTTTCAGACCTCCTGCTTAACATTAGGATATGACACAGCCAGTCGGAAGCCAACTTCTTGACCAAAGCAAAAAGGAATACTTGCCTTCTGTGGAAGCTGCTGCTGAGCACTCTGCTGCTGTTGCATGACCTTGGGAATAGCAGCCGAGGGCTCCTGTGCTTTACCCTCTTTGAACTCGCTGACTTTGTGCCGGTAGTATGCATGGTAAGGATCGTTGGGATTCAAGAAATTGAACTTAGGGTTATTTATTTCATTCTGACGAATTCGAGCTTCAAATTCTGGACCGTTTCTGGGGAGGAAAAAGATAAACTGTTTAGATGAATGGGCACCAATTCAAGTGTAAATGTCTGTTTCTTTCATAGTAAGATGTGTTGATGCATCAGCCGCTCAGAAGACAATTTTCTCTCCTACATGGAAGGAGTTTACCTCTAAGTAACTCATACCCAATGTAGCAGCCATCTGTACACACACAAGTTAAAGGCATTTGTCCTAATTTAGTCTATAACACTTCACAGCGAATATTTCTTAAGACAGTTAAAAACTCACGCTCACAAGTGTTATACAATCTCATTTGGCTACACACAAACAAAAGGTCATTTACTGGATTGACAGTTTATTGGATGAAGTTTACAAGTTACTTACTAGACCAATTTTATTTGCTCTATTAACAAGCTTTTAAGACTAGTTTCATTTCCAGAAAGTTCATATAAGGAAAAAAGTAGGTAACCATCAACCTGTGCAGAGATTGACCATGCTGGAGAGCTGCATTTAGGAGAGCCATAAGTTTTAGTTCAGGTAACATCCATTCCTCCCATCCAAAGTGCAAGCCATTTATTTCAGGGTAGTTTGAGAAAGTTAACAGCTGCTATAGCATGTTTCTCGCCATATTCTCTGGATACCTCTGCCTCTTCCAAAAGAGGAGGTCTCTATAATACCAAAGCATAAACACAGCCCCTTCCTTATCCTCAAAGGAAGCCAACGCTCCTTGGCAGCATTTTACAGATCAGTTACACAGTAGATGTCTTTGACTAGACCAGCATTTAGTAATTGTCTTAAATCCACAGCAGCAACAACCACTCCTTTTTCATGAAGTGAAGGCATGCAGCATTCAGTCTGTCTGGATGCCATGAAGATTAAGAATTTGCACAGCCAGCTGAGGGGTATTTACCTCATGTGCTACTCATACACTCACAGGAAGAGCAAGATCCGGTCCCCTAAGACATCACATTGTGTTAAGACAGCTAGAAATACTTAAGCATCAAAAAACAGCAGAGGAAGATGGCTTATGTAGCACTAACAACTTGCACTTGCAAAATGATGACATTAGGCAAATGGAAGAAGCCCAAATGAGTAAAATTTATTCAACTTTTAGACTCCTCCCCTAAATTTGACGTCTATATTCACGCTAATCAATCTGCTACAGTCAACAAGGGAAAAAATCCCATACACATCACGGGCAGCTCATCTATCCTAAGAGAGGACCAGAGTACTCTCTGGAGGTATGCACTTCTCTCCCTCTATCAAGGGAGAGAGAGATGACTGAGGCTTGGATGAGCACACATCGCAGCTGCTGACACAGCTCACCAAGCTGTACACAAACAGGGATGGGACTTAACCTCAGGGCTCAACAAACAAGCGAGCACCCTTGTACTGGAAAAATCATTGCCTACACACTGTAAAACACAGTCATGACTCTTCCTGGGTTCATCACTCAATGGAGCACCTGTATTGAGGCTTCCCTTCTACCTGGAATTTTGTTTCCCCTTCAGATCATTTGGAACAGGAACTGTTACCTGGTTATTGCAGCTCATGCTATAGATTTTGCCAAGAACTTTATTTTATTTACTACCATAGTTTTTCTAGTAAAGCATGTCTTACACCTCTTGAGTAGAATACTGTTGTTTCTTTTCCACTGTCTCACTGGTAGAGACTTAATCCTTAAAAGCCTTCATGTAAAGTCACGGGACTGTGACCTGCTTCTGTTTCTGGAGCTGCACAGACATTAGCACTGAAGAGGAGAAGCATGAAAATCTCAGGAAACACGAGACAACACCGGTGTTGTTTACCTGGCTACGAAGCTGGCAGTCTTGTCCACAATATTCCTGACCTCAGGAGGAGGATAAATAATTCCTACCACAGGCTTTGCTGGTGCTGCTTCCTCTTTTGGCTCCTCTTCTGGCTGTAATAAAAATGTACATATACACATATATACAGTCCCCTGTACTGCTGCCTCACAACTATAGCAACTACTCAAAAGGTGAAGAGGTGGACATCTTTCATTGTGGTGTTTGCAACCAGTCAAGATACTAACTTCAAATAGCCTAAATCAAAGCTGAAAACAAGAAAAGGAACTTCAAATAATATTGAATAACATGCTATATACCAGCATCAGGGGGTGAAAAATAGCCTGGTAGGCTGCAAACCCAGACTAGGTTTATTTTCAGGTGGTTGAATTGGAAAAGTCATCTCTCTCCTCTCAATTTCCTCATCTACATTGGAGTAACAATCCTAACACACCTTAACAAATTGTTCTGCAATCCCGTGCTTAATGAATGTTATGTAAGAACTAAGTATTCCAAACAGCAATCCAAAAGGCACACAGAAGCATCTATTGTCCTCCTCAGCCCCCAAATAATTGAATTTTTCCTGACAAAGATCTGGTTTAACAATCTGAACCACCCATCCCACAAATGAATTCCTCAGCTTCTCAGGGTGGGAGACAATGTTTTCCCGCTTGTCAAGGGCACCCGCTGCTGGGACAGGCACAGCCAGACAACAAGGAAGGCTCCTCCATGGGAACCAAAACAAGGCTTCCCGGCATTTTTACTATCTCAGCCTTCACCCTGAGTACATTTATAAATGCCGAGCCAAGAGGCAGTGTAGGGGAATGCCTACAACACCACATCTAGGAATAACTCAGCATTGCTAAACAGGTTTGGAAGTTATGAACGTTCCTAGAGGTCTGTGAGACTACAAGAAACTAGAATCTGAGTGATTAACTCCACATTAAATAAACCATAGCTTTTTAATCCTATTGTGGTTACATCAAAAGCTGTTTGTAAGGAAAGCTCTGCAGGGCATTTTTCTCACTGACACTATAGGAGGATCCAAAGTAAGATCCCAGAACCCTCCCTGTGTACAGCTTCATCTTCCAGTAAGACAATAGAAGCTGCTCTTTGCAGGATACTAAAGATGTCACTCCTCTTTCCTCATCAAACAACTTTCACAAGAAAAGCTGTTATAAGAGAGAAGAGGTATATGGGAAATGTTTATAATCTTAACAGGGACAGTCAGGGAAATTTTAAAATACCAGTAAAGCTCCTAGCTCTGCAAAATCCATGGGGACTCCAGGGCAGAAAACTCTCTTGAGTCAAATACAACCTTAATAAAGTGCGTTAAGAGAAAGGTACCACAAATATTTTTAGATTTCATTCCCACTCCCTCCAAACATCATCCTGAAGAGCTGAAGCATAAAGCAACACCACACTTGAGAGATGTTTTTATTTAAGCACAATGCTGAGCTGCCTTGCTAACTTATGTCCATGAAAGTCACTGGGGGTTTTCTTGTGGGAACCACAATTTTCCTCCTAATTGTGTTAGCTACACCAAATCACCCCAGATATTCAGTCAGATCAGCTCCCTACACTGGCTTGCTGTACGGCTGCACAAGGGCTCATGCCACTGGGTGAAACTGCTGGAACATGCTGTCAGGACAGCAGCTCCAGCGACGTCAGAGCTGTATTCCCATTTCGGGAAGGCCAGGAAGGGGTTCCTGCGGAGGTGAGACAGAAGAGAACTGTGGAAGGTACTGCGAAACGTGGGACTGCTACGCTCTCTGAAGTGCACTGGGACGTGTTGAATCCTTTCACACGTTCTTCCCGGCAGCAGGGCCGTTCCCATCGCTTACGGCAAACTCTCACGCCCATCACTATTACAACCCTGTGCCGCTTCCAGGGAAGGACTCAGCCTTAAACCGAAGTATAGCACCCCCCAGTCGTCCGTCCGTCCCCCCTCCGCAGGCTGACGGCGGATAACCGGGGACCTACGGGCGATACCGACGAGAATCAGCAGCAAACGGGAGGAGGGAACTGCAGCTCCCCCCAAAAATCCACGACAAGCGGGGCAGTGTGAGAAACCAGAGACCAAAACAACCCCACGCAGCTCAGCGCGGCCTGCCCGCCCCCCGCCCCCCCTCGCCCGCTCGGCCCGCACCGGTTTGCTCTCCGCGGGGGGCGCTGGCTGCGCCGGCGGCATGGCTTGCACCGGTCCGGCCGGCATGGTGCTCCCTCGGGGCGGCGGGGAGAACTTCCCCGCCGGAACCGCTACCCGGGACGAGACGAGAGAGAACCGGAGGAAACCCACACCGCCGCGGACAAAATGGCGGCGGCCGCAGGCGACGCGATGCGCATGCGCGCCGGAAGTGACGGAGCGGCCACGAGCCGGTAGCGGGGAGCGGGCCCGCGGGGGTGCGCACGCGCAGACCGCGGGCTACCGTCCACCGGCGGGCGAAGGGAGCAGAGCGCATGCGCCTTGGGGAGTGCCATTAACACGCCATATGGGGGGGAATCCCTAAAGGCGGAGGAATGAGGAGCGTACCATTGCGGCGCGCGGGGGGCGTGGTCTCCCGGAGGGGGCGTGGTTTAGTGTGGGGGCGTGGTCTGTGCCGTTGCCATAGCAGCAGGCGGCGGCGCGGGCAGGCGGGTCCGTGTCGCCGCGTCCCCGCACGGGCCCCGGCCAGGCCCGGCGCCTCCTCGTCCCGGTCCCTCCTGGGGTCCCCCGAGCACCCCTGGGTTCCCCAGCCCCGGGGGCCACTGTGCTGGCTCCCCTTTCCAGCGACCTGTCCCCCGTAGGGCTGTTCCTCCCTCCGTCCCAGGCCTGGTGGCCCTGTCGCAGGCCGTCGCCCACAGGCCTGATCCAGCCACCTCAGCGGCATGGCGCACCTCCTGGGCCACCCCGGCTGCATGGAGAGCCTGCGGGCCGACCTGAGGGACCTGCAGGCAGCTATTGCCGACGTCTCCTCCCGGGCCGGGGCTGTGCGTTTCCCCTCCTGGAAGTTCCCCGATAAAGTGTCCTGCGACCTGGACCTGACAGCGCTGCTGGAGCGGTACAGTTATGCCGAGAACGACCCCGAATTCACCCAGCACTCCCACGTGGTGCTGCTGGAGCTGGTGATAGACAGGTGAGAAGGCAAAGCCAACCCCAACCACCCCTCTTTAAAGAAGCTTGGCTGGCAGAGTGGCTCCTTCCCCCTGGAGGAAAGGAGATGGTTGTATATCCAGCCTGTCGAATGCAGCCAAGTGTTTTTGATGCTTTTCCCCCCCGCATTTCCATGCCAAGCAAGTGTGCCAGCACCTCAGGCTCGTGCTCCACAGCTCTACGCTGAGTTTTAAAACCCAACTCCTTTCTCTGCACAGAGCTCAGTGCTACCGGCACAAATGCTTGTCACAACGGAGTAGAGCAACCCGCTGCTCTGCTCCCGCTGCCGGGAGCCAAGGGCACCTGGGCAGATGGGGGCGGACTCGTTAACTTGCCCCTCAAAGCCTTGGAAACACTTAGGCAGGGCTGCACCTACAGGCTTGGGAGGCAAAAGTGCCTTTTGCAATCTGGGTGAAATAAATACGACTCCATTTTAAAAAATGAGCTGTTCCCGCAGAGCTGTTGGCCCTAACAATTAGGGTTTGATATCAGCAGTGTGGGTGCCCCAAATCTTTAGGGAGAGCTTAACTGCAGCCTCTCAGAAGTGGCTGGCTGCAAGCAGCATGCACAGTCTGCATCCCGGCAGCTGCAGGAGGATTTTCATCCCACCAAATACTGCTCCGTGGAGTGACTCGGGCCTGGGAGGGGGTCACAGGAGCACTGATACCCACCCTCCTTTGTCAAACTCACTTTGTCCAGGGGATGGGGAACAACCTCTTTGCCTCGGCACTGGCCCTTCAGGCTCACTGCGCACTTAAACACAAAGGGCTCTTTCCCCATTACAAATACTCCATTGCTCTAAGCTGTGTTTTGTTTCTTTCGAAGAAGACTGCTGCTGCTGCTTCAGAGCTTCACAGGCTATGCAGAAAACCTGCTCAACAAGCAAGCTGTCCCCCCGGCGCAGACAGTGGGACCCTGCATGTCCGCAGGACTGACCGTGAGGAGGTACTGGTGCAGCATGCTGAAACTGGGGGCCTTCTACCAGCAGCTCCTGGCTGAGGTGGGACATTTGGGGGCCCTGACACCCCACAAGCTGAGTACAGGGGTCACAGAAATGGCCCTTGCCTCACCCCCCATGATTTGGACCGTGCTGAGGTCACAGCCCTTCTCTGGGACACCTGTGATGTGTGCGGTGGCCATGGCAGATGTGTTCCCGGCTCATGACCCTCCAAGTGCTGACCTGCGTGTCAGATGGGACACAACTGTCCCGCACTGTCCCCTCCTGGCCTGAGCCCCTTCCCTCCTCTAACCACCGCTCCCAGCTGCTGGATCCATCCTCCTCCAGGCTTCCACCAGGTCTCAGGATGGGTGAGCTTGGCTCCCCTTATGGCTTGGAGAAATATTCTCCTCCTGCCAATGTGCTGCCCTTGCAGCTCTGCTGACCCCGCCATTTGTGGGGCTAAGCTGGCTCAAATCAGTGAGGTAATTTGCGTTAAAAATACTATGCCCCTCCTCTGCATTTTTTTTTTCCTCAAAATGATCCTTCTCATGGAAAAGTCTCACAATAATTCATCTGACATAACCAGGAGACAGCGCAGGAGGTGTGAAAGAAGGGACAGTCGCAAGAAGGGGAGCCAGGGAGCAGGTTTCACTGCTGAGGTTTCCTGTCATGAAACCACAGCTCTGCAAAAGGAGCGGTGGCTGGAAAGCTGCCTGGCAGTTTGTAAAAATTCAGTTCCCCTGTGCTCCACATCGGGGAGTGGGAAGCAAATTCATTTTGCTTGATAGTCATGTGCTTTGGTTGTAATGGAGCACAGTAAACAGGAAACTCGAGTGCTTGGTAGCTGTCCTCCTCCTCCAAGCTCTGGGAACTCCTCTGAAGAGAAGGGCTTGCTGCCCTCGTTGCCCCTTGGCTGCACTGATGTCCTGTCCCCACACTTCACACCTCTGTATTTGGGGTCTTATGGATCATTTGCAGCCAACTCTGTTTAATCTGGGCCCTGTTTTTGTTCTGTGCTCTCTCCACCAGAAGAAGACTTGCAGGAAGGAGATCCCCACGCTGCAATGCCTTCCCCAGGCTGGGAAACCTGGGAAGGAGCACCTGAAACACTGCTTGCCTGACGTTTTGGAGTTAAGAACTTCCACAGAAGTTGCCCAGTCCACTTCTCTGTGCCCGTCATCAAGTGTCTGTGCACCAGACAGTGACGCCTCAGGCAGCTCCCTGCCCAGGGCTGCCCGCAGCATGGCTGAGAGCAGCCGCAGCATCCCCACGCAGACGACTGGGTTGTCTCTGGAACCCTGTGACACCTGTGTCAGCGCACAAGCCAGCCTCCGGGAGGTCGGCAAAGCCGTCACCAGCATCTGCCAGAGCCAGAACATCCCCTCGGCTCTCAGCAGGTTCCAGGACACGGTGGAGGGAACCACAGGGAAAATGACCCTCTCTGCAACAGATGTGAGCTACTGGGCCTCAGAGCAGAGCAAGGACCTCTCCCGGATCAGCAAACACCTCCAGATGCTGCTGCAGCAGGTCAACCCTCTGAAGTCTGAGCTGGAGGAGTCAGAGAGGCAGAAGGACAAGCTGCGGAAACAGGTTGAGGACTTTTCTCAGTTGCTTCAGGTGGAGAAGGAGACCCAAGCGCAGCAGAGGAAGGAGGCTGAGCAGAGCCTAGAAGTAAAGAACAAAGAGTATTTAGAGGCTGTAGCCAGGCTGGAGCAGGACAAGGATGACCTACGGAGAGGTATGGTGCTGTTCCCAGTATCCCCACCCAGGCCCGTGGGTATTTGCAAGAGAAGCATGGAGTCCATGGTCAAATCTTGTCCCACTACCATAAGCAGGGCTTTTGCCAATGATTTTGGTAGGCGCTGGGGCTGTTCCCCACTGTGAGACTGTCGTGGCTTCAGCCCAGCCAGCAACAAAGCACCACACAGCCGCTCGCTCACTCTTTCCCCCCCACTCCCGGTGGGATGAGGAGGAGAAAATATAAAGAAACACTTGTGGGTCAAGACAAGGACAGGGAGGGATCACTCACCAATTATGGTCACGGGTGAAAAACAGACTCAACTTCGGGAAAAAACAAAATCAATTTAATTTACTACCAATCAAATCAAAATAAGGGTAATGGGAAGTAAAACCAAACCTTAAAATGCCTTCCCCCCACCCCTTCCTCCTTCCAGAGCTAAACTCCACTCCCAATTTCTCTACCTCCTCCCCCGCAGTGGTGCAGAGGAACGGGGAATGGGGGTTGGGGTCAGTTCATCACACATTGTCTCTGCTGCTCCTTCCTCCTCAGGGGGAGGACTCCTCACTCTCCCCCTGCTCCAGCATGGGATCTCCCCAATGGGACACAGTTCTCCATGAATGTCTCCGGCATGGGTCCTTCCCACGGGCTGCAGTTCTTCACAAACTGCTCCAGCGTGGGTCCTTTCCACGGGCTGCAGTCCTTCAGGCACAGACTGCTCCCAGCGCGGGCTTTCCCATGGAGTCACAGCCATCTTTGGGGTCATCCCCCTGCTCTGGCATGGGGTCCTCCATGGGCTGCAGGGGCATCTGCTCTTCCAGCGTACCTCCTCCCCCTCCTTATTCACTGACCTTGCTGTCTGCAGAGGTGTTTCTCTCACATTCCAATCTCCTGCCCCACTGCAGGTTTCCCCTCTTAAGTATGTTCTCCCAGAAGCTCTACCACCGTTGCTGATGGGCTTGGCCTTGGCCTGAGGCAGGTCTGACTTGGAGCCGGGGAAGCTTCTAGCAGCTTCTCACAGGAACCACCCCTGTAGCCCCCTCCACCGCTACCAAAACCCCACCACACAAACCCAAAACAGAGACTAATCCCAGACAGCGAGAGCTGGTTGTCCACATCCTGTCACTGCCTCCTCCCTGCTGAAGCACAGCACGGTACAATCACTGGATGAAAAATGCCATTTTGCTGGTTCCTTCTTTAAGTTTTTTTTGAGGTGCTGTTTAATTAGTAGAGTTTTTGTGCTGCTTTAGGAGCTGCGCTGCTGGAAGAGCGATTCTCCGCCTTAAAGGAAGAGCTGGCTGTGAAGCAGGCTGCTGTGCAGGAGCTGGGTAAGGACCCCTAGGGCTCACCCAGCTGGCACATGTTTCCCCCAGCCTCGCTCCAAACTCATGAGTGTTTTACATCCACCTAACTCCTGGCTCCCCCAGAATCAATTGTGTATAGTGCTGGTGGGAATCTGGGGAGAGGACGAGCCTCCTTCGTTGCACTGCCCAAACATCACCCAGCACCAGAATGGTCTTGTGCTGCTGCTGGTGGAGATTCAGGGGGGCCCAGCCCTCCCATCAGACCTGCCTCCCCCTTGCCAGGGCCTGGGGCCCCCTGAAGGCACTTTATCTGGGAGCTTCTCCCCCTCCTGCCGAGCCTGAGCTAAAGGTGCTGTGTCTCCTCAGAAGTCAGCAAGACAACCTTGCTGGAGGAGATGAGGACCACGATGGTGGCCAGGAGCCGGGTACTGGAGCTGGAGGAGAAGGTGGAGCTGCTCACCAGCCAGCGGGAGAGCCTGGGGCAGGAGCTGAGTACCACCACCACCCAGCTAGAGAAGGAGAAGGCCAAAGTGGAGAGCACGCTGAGGCACCAAGAGGTATGGCTGGGCTTGCTCTCCCCTGCTCTGGAGCTGCTCTGGAGCCCTACCGCATGCTGTGGGAGCAGCCTGAGCTTGTGGTTGCTGCTGCACAGTGTAAGGCTGGTGGCGAGCGGGTGCAGCAGCAGCCCCATGCAGGCTTGCCTGCCCTTTACAGTCCCTGCAGGCCAAGCAGAGGGCCCTGCTGCAGCAGCTCGACAGCCTGGACCGGGAGCGTGAGGAGCTGCAAGCCAGCCTGGGAGAGGCCGAAGAGGACAAGGCCAGGCTGGCAGAGCAGCTGGAGGAGAGCCAGGAGCAGAGCAGGCAACAGCTACGGGCGCAGCAGGTCAGCGCTGGCACCCAGCATGGGTCAGGGGCTCCCTGGGGAGCAGCTGGTGCGGGACACAGCTGTGCTGTGGGGGTGTCAGGAGCCGTCTCCCACCCATGGCCAGAATTTTCCCGGGAGGGGGACTCTGGGACCCAGTGCGACATTGCCATGTTGCCACTGCTATGGGAGATCCTTATCACATAAGGAAACGGAGGGAGCTTTCCTTGGGGGGTGTTCCAAGTACTCCTGTGGGACCCCCCCCAGACTGTACCATCCCAAGATCTGGGAAAGCGCTCTGCAAACCTGACCATCTCTCTGCTGTGCCCCACAGGAGCTGCTGGATGCGCTGCAGCAGGAGAAGCTGAGCCTGGAGCAGTCTGTCTCAGAGCTGCAAGCAAATGTGTCCAGGCTAGAGAAGCAGGCACGGGAGCTGAAGGAGCGGGAGAGGCTCCTGGTGTTCTTCCCCGAGCTCCACGTCCCTGCTGAGATGCAGTTTGAGAGTGAGTGGGCAGCAGCTCCTGCTTTCCCCACAGTGGCCTTGTGCCTTTGGTGTTTCCCAGAGCTCACAGGGGATCCTGCCGGCCCTGGCTGCACCATTATTTGTACATCACCATTTGTCCCACTGATAGCCAGGAAGGGCTCAGGCCCTGGGCTGTGCTAAGCTGCTACCATCTTAATACACCTCCCTGCATGGGTGCTGTTCATCCCACCTCTGGGCCAGGGCGTAAAGCAGGGCCAGGGCACAGGCAGAGCTTTGTTTGCCCTTGTGGTTTCAGCTGGCACAGTTTTGGGTCCCAGCTGCCATCTCCCAGGCTGTGCTGGTGCTCCCTGGTTGGGGCAGGCTCCTTTCCAACGGGCAGCCATCCTGCCCGCGAGGCAGGAGGGCTGCTGCCAACAGCTCCGAGCAGGCGGGCAGCAGCGGGCCTGAGCTCTGGCTCCCACCGCGAGGACGTCGTATTTTGTTTGCAGGCACTGGGAGCTTGACCATGGATATGGAGAAGCAGCTGCAGGCCAACAGCATCCGGATCAGCGTGCTGGAGCAGGAGAATGTGCGGCTCAGGTCTGCGCTAGCCAAGGTGAAGGCAGCTGCTGAGCAGGGTGTGCTGAAGGTGAGGCTGCACCCAAGCCACGGCCCCTGGCACTGTCCCACATCCCCTGGGGACCGGTTCCCTGTTTGTGTACCCTTGTAGAAAAGGCTGTGGGGTGTCTTGCACAATGTTCCCTACGACTCAGCAGCTGCTTCCCAGCCTGCATGGGCCTGAGCTGGATGAAGCCACTTCCAGAAGGGCATGAACCTGGGCAGGGGCTGTGATCCTTCGCTGCCCCGGGGCCTGATCCTGCCTTTGGGAGCTCACCTTAGCCTTGAGGCAGCTGAACAGGGTGTTCCCACCTAACGCTTTCCAAGCCAGAGCAGCCAAGTCAATGCTGGGGCACTGCAGCATGCACAGTACCTGCCACTAACTCAAGGCCACCAGCAGCCAGACCCAGACCCCCTCCGGCACGTCCCCTGTGCCAGGCTGCAGCCAGGGACAGCTCGCGAGGGTCACTCGCTCCCTGGGAGCAAATGGCATGGACAGGCCAGGCCCGGGGGCTGCTGCAACACCCTTCCCCTGGGTCAGTCCCTCCAGCTCAGCCCTGTTAGGTTTAGACCAGCTCCATGGTTTTGGGGTGTGCCCACCCCATTTGGGCCAGGCCCTGGGCTCCTATGCCACCGGGAGATCAGTCTGGTTTAACTGGTGTCGGCAGGAAAAGCTTCTTGGATGAGGTGCCCAGGGCTGGTTCTCAGCTCCTTTATATCGGCCCCACTGTGGCCAAGGGGTGCAACTGGAGCTGAACACAGTGGGGGGAATTTCCCCCCCCCCTTCTCTTCCCCAGCTCGTCCCGCAGACCCAGCTGTGGTCTCATCTTCGCGGGGAGGCCGGCAGGCAGGACGCAGGGTGAGTAGGAGCCCAGAGGAAGGGGCTGGGGAGCTTCCCTCTTCTTCCTCCCCTCTAACCGCTCCCACCACCTGCAGGCGGCCGAGCAGCCGAGGCAGCAGGGACAGCAGAGGGACGCACGGACGCACAGATGAGGCCCGGCAGCGAGCTCCCAGCAGCCAGCGGCTGAAGCCACTCTCAGCAGAGTCCACGTGCAAAGCCGGACTCTGCCTCTCACTCCCGGCTGAGGGCCTGGTGCTCAACCCCGCTGAGCCAAGGGGGAGAGGCAGACCATGCCCCCCCTCCTCTCACCACGCTGGTGGCTACCGCAAATAAATGCTCATGAGACTAAGGCAGAAATGAAGTGCTCAGCGAGCAGCCACCTGCCCTGCCCCGTGGGACCTCGTTACCTATTCTTTGTGCATCGTGAAGGTGCGTTCCCTCGGGTAACCCGGTCCCTCTGCCCGTCCCATCAAGCCTGGATGCAGTGGGCATAGGAAGCCCTGGGAGACGGTCCCCGCAGCAGCTCCACCGGGGCTCAGCTACCAGCTGCTCTCTGGTTGTTGCTTCGCTTTGTTTTCTGCAGGCCTGTGGCACCAAACGGGTATGTGCAGTTTCCCCTGTTGTCCCTCTCTGTTGGGCAATGCTGCGGTTTGTGGTAAAACCAAGGGTGACGGTGCAGAGGGCTGGGCTGGTGTGTCCCCTTCTCCCTCAGCACAGCAGCCCCAGGAGAAGCCCTGCTGCAGGGACAGGGCTGGGGCTGGCTTTCCCCGGCTGGGGCTGGCTTTCCCTGGCTGGCAGCTGGAGGATGGACCCACGCACAGGCGAGGAGCCCTTGGCAGGGTGGGGAATGCTCCCTGGCCCTGTGGAGCAGCCCCTGCATAGTCAGCTGAGGGGGGCCAGGGACATCTCTGGTTGCTGGAGCTTGGTCACTCAAGGCTAAGCTGCTGCTGGAGTCCCCGGCACAGCTCTAACCGTGCTGTCAGCCGGACAATGCCTGGGCACAGTGCGAGTTAGCTCACGCCAAGAACCGTTCCCAGGAGGTGACTGGGATGTGGCCACACTGCTTGGAAGAGGAAGGCAGAGCTGGGCTGGGGATGAGAGGAGCCCGAGCCGCCCTTAGCTCACCGGCACAGCCGCAGCCCAGGAAAGTGGATCTCCCTGCACTGCCAGCAGCCACGAGGACCCAGAGGGGCTGAGGACCACCGAGCCGCACATGCAGGCTAGCCCTGAACCCCCCGAGCAACCTCACGAGCCTCAGAGGGCAGCGGGAGCCACACAACCCCAACATGAGACACAGCAGCCTGTCCTTGCTCTGTATTTAATAGAGACGGATGCGTGCAATGCTGCAGCCCAGCAGCCTCCAGCCACAGCGTGGAACAGGAGCCGGTCAGGGCTCACGGCGAGTCCCCGGCTACCGCGGCACACCCGTGTTCAGTCAAACAAGCCCTGTGTTTGGTCTCTGCAGCTGACTTGTACCGTCCTTTCTAATAAGTTAGTATAAATAAGGCGTTCAGCCCCCCTGCCCCCCCGCAGTGAGGCAGCAGGTCGCCCCGCAGCCCTGCCAGCTCTGTCCCCTGCCATGGCAGATCTGCCACCCAATGCAGCCGCGGTGCAGAGGGGCTCAGGCCGCCCCGCCGGGCTCGGGCGCAGAACGGCCCCAAGCCCACGCTGCCACAGCCACCAGCAAATAGAAAATAAAAATAAAAGAGACTTAGAAAAATTACTACGAGCAGGGAAAGAGTGCAGCTGAGCCAGGGCTCTCCCTGCCTCCAGCTTCCATGCCCCCACCCCGTTACACCCATGGGTGCCCCCGTAGCTTCCTTTCCCGGCACCCACTACCCCAGCCCCCCAGCACTGGCCGTCTGGACCCCCCCCACCCCTCTACTCACACCCAGCAGGGAGAGCCCCGAGATCCTTCAGTCTCCAAATGGCCGGGCGCTGCGACGGGCACAGCCGCGCCAAATCCGCTCCGGCAGCGAGCGCTGCTTGCCCAGCACCCCTTGCCCCCCTCCCTCTCCCCAGAGCGGCAGTGGGTCTGTCCCTGGAGCGCGTCCGTCAGGCCAGCTAGCTCTCCGTGCAGCAGTTCCCTGGAAGGGAGAAGGATGGAGGGCCATCACATGGGGAGCCTGGGGGGGACTCCGATTCCTCCCCAGCCCTCAGCCCAGCACAAACGCGCTCCCTGGTCATTGCAGGGGGCACGGCCGGGCGCCAGTGCAGCTCTCACCCAGGATGTTGCGCTTGCAGAGAGGGCAGGTCTGCTGGAGGAGAAGCCAGGGGTCCACGCAGTCCCGGTGAAATTCGTGGGAGCAGGGCAGCACCCGCAGCCACTGTGGGAAGGGAAGCGGACAGCAGACGTGAGGGGAACCGGGCGGTGGTATCGTGACGGCAGCCCTGCCTCCATCGAGCTGCCTGAGGGAGGGGGGTGATCCTCTGGACACCCCAGGCCCTGGCAAGCGAGGAGAGGCTCAGCCCCAGGCAGCAAAAGGATGGCACAAGCATGGGTGGCCCCAAGCGGTGACCAGGACAGGCTCCAGCGCAGCACCAGTCCCCCCCAGTCCCTACCTGGCTCTTGTGGAACTGGTCCAAGCAGACGGCACAGCTATCGATCTCGCAGGCCCAGCTCCGGAGTGGTTTGCCGGGATGGTACCGCCGTGTTTTCAGTGCTGACAGCCGCCGCCGAATGTGCTGCTTCAGGTCCAGCTGTGAAGGCAGAGCAGAGGGTCAGACCCCAGCCGCCGGTCTCCCTGGCGAGGAGCAGAGCAGAAACGTTCCCACCTCGGCATCCTGCTCTGACGGGTCTTGCCGTGACTGCCGCTGGGCCTGCACGATCACCCCGGTGCAGAGGAGCAGAGCGATCAGCAGGATGGTGTTCCACAGCTGCTGGAGATACTTCTGCAGGAACAGCACCAGTGGGCAGTCAGGGACCAGGGTGGGGGGTGAACTGGAGACACCCATCCCGCTCCTGGCCCTGCCACGGCTGGTGCTCCCATGCCAGGAACCCTAGCTACGTGAGGAGCCCTCGCCGGTGCCGGCGCACGTACCTGGACCTGCGAGCTGTTCTCCCCCGTGCAGATGACCCCCTGCCACTCCCCATAGAGGCCCCCTCGGGAGAGGCCGCAGGTCGACCACAGGGTGAGGGTCACTCCCTGCAAGGCAGAAGACGGCATTGCCGATGGCTGCGATGGCTCACGGCGCTGCCCAAGGCCGAGAGGACCTGCCATGCTGGGCGGATCACACGTGTCGAGGGGAGGAGGAAGCGCCGGTGGCTGCCAGCTGCCCTGCTCCCACGGAACAAGTCTCTGGGGAAACCGAGGCACCGGCAGCTTCAACAGCCTTCGTGGAACTGGCTCCTGCTCCCTGCAGCTCAGCTTCCCCTATTGGTCGGGGAAGTTTGGCTGGACACAGCCATGCCCCTGCCCTCCCACCAGCAAAGAGGAGGAGGACCTACGTACCAGGTTCTCCAGCAGCACTGCCTGGTACGTGATCTTCGCTGTAGCCCGGAGACCCCTGTGAGCAAAAGGCGAGAAGACTGTCAGTGCCATGGGCACAGCAGGATCCGGCCCGCAGCACCCCTTTCCCCATAGGGACAAGCAGCCCACGCTGAGCCATGGGTGACAGGGACCACTGGGGACAGAGGAACACACAGGGGAGGCAACAGCGAGACTCCCCCTTCCCAGCCATGCCCAGCCCTCTGAGCAACTCCACACAGGTCTCTTCCTCCCAGCACCGTGCGTCAGTTTCCCCATCTGTGATGCTATAGCAGCGATACCGATTTACTGCATGTAAGAAGGACCGAGGGAGTCCTAATACTGTAGGCGGTGGGGATAAGCACTGACAAAAGCAGTGGGGATGCCGGTGTCATGCTGATAACCAGCTGGTCTTGTTAATTTGTGCTGAGAGTCCTAAAGATCTTGGCCGAGGAAACTGTTAGCCCCTGCTGCCGTGTGGGGACCCATGGGTGGAAGGGTTCAAGCCCTGAAGGGCTGGATTTGACTCAAACCCTCCCTGGAAACACATGTCTCAGCCCCAGCTGGCCTCCACACAGTGCAAGCTCGACGCCAGCCCAGCAAATGCGATGTGCTGCGTGAGAAGCCCCCCCAGAGCAGCCCCTGGCTGTGACAGCCAGGCAGGGGACCAGACACAGAGCTACGGCTCTTGCCCAGCCTCTCCCACTGCCCCAGCCCGTACCGCAGCAGCGCTCCCAGCAGCTTGGTGACGTTGTCCGAGGACTGGATCACGATCACAGGCTTGGCAAGAAGCTGGGAAACGTCCAGCTGCACCAGAAGGGAAAGCAACAGCCGTCAGCGGGGCATGAGACCGGCTCAGGCACCCGCCTCCGGGACTCTCCTACCTCCCGGATGGCGTTCTGGTTCAGTGCCAGGATGAGCAGGGCTGATGCCCCCAGCACCAGGGCTCGCTTCATCTGCGGAGACAGAGGGCACAGGTCAGGCAGGAGGACGGGCAGCCAGGCTGTGCCGTCGTTCAGCTCCCGTTCCACAGCAGGGAGCAGGCAGCACCCGGTGCCTCTTTGCCCTGGCTGAAGTATCGCCAGGGAGCCAAGAGGCGCTGGCACTGCCCGGGAGTCCTGTCACGGTCCCCCTCTACCACCAAGCACAGGCCAGGACCCCCCACATCTGGCAAGGAGACACTCCAGGAGGTGCCCTGCGGGCTCATGACCAGCAAATGCCATGGTAGCCCGCGGGCCAGGTAGAGAGGACCCTGGGCCGGTTGGAGAGTCACCTTGCTGACGACGGCGGCAGTGAAGGACTCCTCCTTGGCACCCCGGGGGACCTCGGCCGGCTCCTCCCCAACAGGCACGACGCCGATCCAACTGTCGGCAGCGCCCAGCTCAGGCTCCGCGTCTCCCACCTGGGGGGGCACAGCAGTGTCAGTGGGGGCAAGAGCCCCAGGCTCAAGGCACCCCAAAAGCACCCCCACATCCCTGAGTGCCCTGGGGAGCTGGGCACTGCGCAGGGACGGGGGACAGCAGCTGGGGTGGCACAAGGGACAGGTCCTGGCCCCCCCGCTACCTCCATCCCTGCCCACACCTCCCCTCTGCCACTGAGCACCCCCAGCCAACAGCACCCCCTCGCTGTCTGCCCCTGCCTGTGCCCCCCCGGTGCCCACTGCCTCCTGGACCCCACCGACCCTGCCAGGGCCCCCAGTGTCCCTGGCCTCCCCACCAACCCCCAGTGGCCCCCAGTTCCCGCTGCTCCCCCCTCCCCATTCCCCTCCCAGTACCCACAGCCCCCCCCGCTCCCTCCCCGCTCCCCCCAGAGCCCACCAGTCCCCTCCAGTGTCTCCCAGTACCCTCCAGTTCCCACTACTCCCCCCTCCCCATTCCCTCCCCAGTGCCCAAACACCCCCCCCCAGCCCCCCGGTGCCCGGTTCCCCCCCGGTGCCCACAGCCCTCCCCCGGTGCTCACCAGCAGCAGGCGGCCGCGGATCTCCTCTTCCTCCTCCTCCTCCTCCTCCTCCTCGCCCCTCCGCGGGGTCCCCCGGCCGCCCCCCGCGCCCAGCACGGCCCCGCGCAGCGTGTAGGAGCCGCCGGGCCCCGCCGCCATCCCCGCCCCGTTCCCGGCTCCATTCCCCGGCCCGGGCCCGGCCACCGCCACCTCGACGCGGGCGGCGGGCCCTGACCCCGGTCCCGGTGCCGGTGCCGGTCCCGGCCCGCCCCGGCAAAGCGCCAGCAGCGGCGCCAGCAGCGCGGCCCGCAGCGCCGCCATCACCGCCCCGCGCCGCGCCGCGCCCCGTCCCGCAGCGCCGCCTGCCGCAGCGGAGGACCCAACCCGGGGGGTGCCCCCGAGTCCCCAGCGGGACCGGGACCGGGACCGGGACCGGGACCGGGAATGGGAACGGGAACGGGAACAGGATGGGGACAGGGACCGGGACCGGGACCGGGACGGAATGGGAACGGGAACGGGAACAGGATGGGGACAGGGACCGGGACCGGGACCGGGACGGAATGGGAACGGGAACGGGAACAGGATGGGGACAGGGACCGGGACCGGGACCGGGACGGAATGGGAACGGGAACGGGAACAGGATAGGGACAGGGACCGGGACCGGGACCGGGACGGAATGGGAACGGGAACGGGAACAGGATGGGGACAGGGACCGGGACCGGGACCGGGACGGAATGGGAACGGGAACGGGAACAGGATGGGGACAGGGACCGGGACCGGGACCGGGACCGGGACGGAATGGGAACGGGAACGGGAACAGGATGGGGACAGGGACCGGGACGGGGACAGGGACAGGGACCGGGACCGGGACAGGGAATGGGAACGGGAACGGGAACAGGATGGGGACAGGGACAGGGACCGGGACAGGGAACGGCAACGGGAACGGGACAGGGACAGGGACAGGGACCGGGAGAGGGACAGGGAGCAGGGACCGGGATGGGGACTGGGATGGCAACCGGCACCAGGACCGGGACAGGGACCTGGACCCGGACAGGGACCTGGACCGGGACCGGGATGGGGATGAGGACAGGGACCGGGAGAGGCACCGGGATGGGGACAGGGACGAGAACCGGGACCCAGACAGTGACAGGGACAGGGACCGGGATGGCGATAGGGGCAGGGAGCAGGGACCAGGGCCGAGACAGGGACAAGGGCCAGGAGCAGGATGGGCACCGGGACAGGGACAGAGGCAAGGACCAGCACCAGGCCAGGGATGGCAATGGGGACCGGGACGAGGACAGGGACCGGGAGAGGGACAGGGATGAGGATGGGCAGCGGGACCATCACCGGCAGCAGGACAGGGACAGGCACCAGCACCGAGACTGGGACGGGCACCAGGAGTGGGACAATGCCAGGCATAGGGCCCCACGGCCCCGCTTCCCTGTGGATGCAGGGACACGCAGGGGTACCACGGGGACACGTGTGCACACGGGGACACAGCCACGGGTGCACGGGGACACGTGCAGCCCCGCACACACCGGCACCCCCCATCCGCACACCCCACCACCACGGCACACGCGTGGGCACACGCCGACACACCCGAGTACCTCAAAATCCAACTGCCCCCCCACCCACCCGACACCCCTTGACCGTCCCCATCCCGGTGGGTGTCAGGCAGTCCCGCCGATGCCACCGTCCTCATCCCGCTTCGGCCACGTGTGCCCGGCACATGTGCCGGCAGTGGGGATTTGCCGGGAGGATTAGCCACCGCCCGGGGCCCCGGCGTTGACCTGGTTTTGGCAGGGGCCACACCAGGGATGGCGACTCGGTGCCGTGGCTCCCCAGCTCCTACGGCTACTGGACGTCCGCGGTACGGGTCTGGGTGTGTCCCCGGTGTCCCCCATGTCCCCAACCGTGTTGCAACTGTGGGGGTTTAATCGCAGGGTGGGCAGGGCCCCTCCGCCCACAGCCGGCAACCGGAGCCGGTTTAACTGCACAGCAAAACATCCCTATTGCCAAGGGTTCGGCTGAGTTGTAAACAACAGCCTGGAAGCCCGTCTGGCTCTAGGGATGTGCCAGGAAAGGCGGTCGCCGATGTGGGGTCCTGCAAGGCTTCGGTGGGGGAGCCCAAAATGGGAGTTGGGGTGGGGTGGGGGGGGGGGCTGCTGCCCCACGGAGGGGGGGAATGTGGGACCTGCCTCGTGGGATGCGCACGGGATGTGGATGGCTCTGTGGAGCATCCATAGGTTCATGGGGGAAGGATGGCTTCATGAGACACCTACAGCTCCAAGAGACACATATGGCTCCATGGGACACTTATGGTTCCATGGAACATGGATGGCTCCATGGGACAGCCACAGCTCCAAGGGACACGTATGGCTCCATGGGACATCCATAGGTCCATGGGACATGGATGGCTCCATGGGACATGCATGCCTCCTTGGGAAATCCATAGGGCCATGGGACATGCCCAGCTCCACGGGACAGACACAGCACTCCTGGGAGGGGACAGTGGGGACAGAGGAACATTCCCTGGCTCAAGACCCTGACCGGAGCAGGTCTATGGGTGCTGTGGGACCCCTGGAGGGACCCCTTCTCCTGGCCAGGACCCCCTGCCCAGCTGGGGTCCCCCTCTCGGGGAGGTCCCCTCTCCCTGGGGAGCGAGGGCCACTGTCCGTGCACTGGCAGTGGGAGGGTGAGCCCCTGGTGCCTCTGCCCTGTCCCTGTCCCCTCTCCCCAGTGCCCTGGCCCTGCCCCAGTCCCTTACCCCCGTCCTCCAGCCCCTGCACCTGAGCCGTCACTCCGTCCCCATCTCTGTCCCCTGCCCCACTTTCCACCCCTGTTCCCACATCTGTCCCATGTCCCCATCTCCCATCCCCATCATCGTCCCCTCTCCCTGCCATCTGCCCCCATATCACCATTTCCCACCCCTGCCCCATGGCCCCATGCCCCCCCATATCCTCCCCTACCCCCATAACGCCCCCATGTCCTCCCATACCCCCCATTTCCCCATACCTGCATAGCTCCCTGTGTCCTCCCATACCCCCCATTTCCCCATAACGCCCCCATGTCCTCCCATACCCCCCATTTCCCCATACCTGCATAGCTCCCTGTGTCCTCCCATACCCCCCATTTCCCCATAACCCCCCCATGTCCTCCCATACCCCCCATTTCCCCATAACCCCCTGTGTCCTCCCATACCCCCCATTTCCCCATAACCCTCCCATGTCCTCTCATACCCCCCATGTCCCCATAACCCCCCGTGTCCTCCCATACCCCCATTTCCCCATAACCCTCCCATGTCCTCCCATACCCCCCATTTTCCCATACCCCCGTACTCCCCCCTGTCCTCCCACACCCCCCATAGCCCCACACCCTGCCGTGCCCCCATATCCTCCATACCCCCCATAGCCCCATACCCCCCCACACCCCCCCATCCCCTCCAGTCCCCCCCATACCCCCATCCCCTCCCGTGCCCCCCATACCCCCCCTCCCCTCCAGTCCCCCCCATACCCCCTATACCCCCTAATCCCCCCCGTGCCCCCCATCATCCCCCGTCCCCCCCATCTCCCCCACGCCCCCCGATCCCCCCCTCGTGCCCCCCATCCTCCCCCGTCCCGCAGCGGCCGCTGACCGGGCGGGCAGTGGGGCCGGCGGGCAGGGTCCAAGGCCGGTCGGGGCGGGCCGGGGCGGGGGGGGGCGGACCGGGGGAGGCGCTCCGGAGCCTCCGCAACCTGCCGCCGCCCCGGCAGCCCGGCAGAGGCGGCGCATCCTTCCCCCAGCCGGGGCCGGGGCACCATGAGCGGCCGCGTAGGGGACCTCAGCCCGCGGCAGGCGGAGACGTTGGCCCAGGTGAGCCGGTACCGGCAGCCGGGGGATGCTGTTTGGGGGGGGGGGGTGGGTATGTGTGGGGGGTGCGGGGCCCCCCCGAGGCTCTCCGGCATCCGCTGCCTTCCGCCGCGATGGGCATCAACACCCTCCCCCACCCGGTCCTGGTCCCGGTCCCGGTCCCGGTCCCGGTCCCGGCGGGTGCTCCCGCTGCCCCATCCCACCGCCTCCACACCCCCCGCCCGCAGCCCAATCCCACCGGCTGAGCCCCCCCGTGGTGCTGCCCACTGGGGAAGGAGCGTCCTGGGTGGGTCCCTGGGGGATGGGGGGTCTCACCGGCTGCACCATCCCACCGGTGGCCCCCCGGGACCGGGCACCGGCAGCGAGACCCCCCATCCCTCTCCCATCCTTCCCACCGGTCCCAACGGCTGGGAAACCTCCCGCCCCACCGCCCGGGCTCCCGGGGCCGAGGATGCCCAGCCGAACCGGTGGCGGTCACCCACCATGGCGGCCGTGCCACCCAAGGCCACCTCCACCACCACCTCGCCGGGGCGCCAGGCATTATCCGGGTTTATTCCACCCCAGCGAAAGGGCAACGCTGGCGACTATCTTATCGCTGCCTTTCCGACCCAACCCAAACTCCAGCCGCGGGCGATGACCCCAGCGGGCTCCGGAGGCCGGGGGGCAGGAGCAGGCGCAGGGCACAGAGCCGAAAGCCTCCCGATGCCAAGGCGGCGACGGGTGGGTGAGAAAAGCGAGCTGCAAAACCCGTCCGCCAGCACCTTGTTTTTCTCAGGGTGAAGAAGCTAATCCCGGGTTTAATTACACCTAAATTCAGCGGGAGATAATCTAATCAGCCTCATTAAGGGGAGGTCCCGGACTGGTACGGAGATTTGGGCCGTAGGCTGGCCGGGGTGAGCGGAGCCGCGTGCCGAGGGTGCCCCGGCTCCCCCAAATCCCCCCAGTTCTGCACCCTGCCAGGGGGGGCTGTGACTCGCTGGGGTGTCACTGGAGCAGGGGGACACGCGGTGACCATCCGGTGACTGGCTCCATCCCAAAGGATGCCACCAGTGATGGAGAACAGCCGCTCATCATGGCTGCACGTGGGGGCAGGGACAGGGCGCAGGCTGTCTCTTCTCTCCTGGGACAGTCTCAGTCCTGGCTGGGACTTTTTTGGGGGGGAGACAGGGAGGGGACAAACCTCCAGCCTTGGGGCTTTTGGGGTGGGAGCGGGGACCCCTCCGCCAACAGTCCCTCTTCTCCCCACAGTTTCGGGAGAACCTGCAGGATGTGCTGCCCTCCCTGCCCTCCCAGGACGACTATTTCCTCCTGAAATGGCTCCGAGGTAACCCCAGGGTGGGGGGGACACAGCGGGGGGGAGGGGGCTGGAAGACCCCATGGGGGGGCTGTGGAGGTGGAGCTGGGGACGCTGGTGGCTGGGCTGAGCTTTCTGCTCTCTTGCAGCGCGCTGCTTTGACCTGCCCAAGTCAGAGGCGATGCTCCGCAAGGTGAGAGGGGCACCGGGCTTTTTGGGGGGACCCCACCAAACTGCCATCGAGCTCCCAGTTGTCACCTGGGGTGGGACAGCGTGCCGTGGGCCACCGGCCCAGCCTCTCTCTCCCAATAAGGGTGATCTGCCCATGGGGTGCACCCCATCCCATGGGATGGGGGGTCCCCAGATCCCCTCACCCCGGCTTGCTCTGCCTGCCCCTCGCAGCACCTCGAGGTCCGCAAGCACATGGACGCCGACAACATCATTGCCTGGGAGGCCCCTGAGGTGGGTGTCCCCAGCCCCAGGGTGGGCATCACTGGAGGGGACTGCGTTGTGTCCCCCCCGGGGAGGGGTGCACGGTCGCCCTGAGCCCCCCGTACTCCCGCAGGTGATCAGAAAGTACATGTCGGGGGGAATGTGCGGCTACGACCGGGAGGGCAGCCCCATCTGGTACGACATCATCGGGCCGCTGGACGCCAAGGGGCTGCTCTTCTCCGCCTCCAAGCAGGACCTGCTCAAGAACAAGTTCCGTGACTGTGAGGTGCTGCGGCGAGAGTGCGAGCAGCAGAGCAAGAAGGTGGGTGCCCGCCTGCCTGTGCCCTGCCAGCCCCACCAGCCCATCTCCCTACCGTCCCCACCAATCCGTGTCCCCACCAGCCCCAAGACCACGTCTCTGCCAGCCCCGTAAGTCCACATCTGGTCCATCCCCACGACCATGTCTCTGCCAGCCCCATAAGTCCACATCTGGTCCATCCCCACCACCCAATGTCCTCCCCAGCCCCACAAGTCCATGTCCTGTCCATCCCCACCAGCTCATGTTCCCCCTGTCCCGTGTCCCTGTCCCAGCACCAGCCCGCAATGCCCCTTCTCACACCAACACTTGGGAGGAGGTTCTGGCCCAGGGGGGACCAGCCCCCCCCGCCACGGGTCCCTGCAAGGGTCGAGCACCACCTAAGCCCCCCCCGTCTCATTCCTCCCGTCCCAGCTGGGAAAGAAGATCGAGATGGTGATGATGGTCTATGACTGCGAGGGCCTGGGCTTGAAGCACCTCTGGAAGCCAGCTGTGGACACGTACGGGGAGGTGAGGGGCTCCCTGCCCGACTCCCCCCTTCCCCGGCCGGGGACCGTGGCCATCCCCGGGCTGCAGCAGTGACGCAGGGATCCGGGCTGACTCATGGCCCCGAGGGATGATGCAAGAGCAGGTCCCTGCCAGTGCCCCACACCCCCCTGGCGTTTTGGGGTGGGGGTTCCAGCCCGCACCCCACCATGCTCCCTCCATGCCCTGGTGGGTACGTGGGATGGGAAGATGACCTGAAGCTCTCCCCCCGTCCTGCAGCTCCTGTCCATGTTTGAGGAGAATTACCCCGAGTCCCTCAAGCGCCTGTTTATCGTGAAGGGTGAGTTTGGCCCCAGGCTCCCACTCCTCCTGGCTGGGTGCTGACCCCCACCCTAATGCCCTAACCCTCCGTCCGCCCCCCAGCCCCCAAGATCTTCCCTGTTGCCTACAACCTCGTCAAGCACTTCCTGAGCGAGGACACCCGCAAGAAAGTCGTGGTCCTGGGATGTGAGTCCTGACCCCCTCCCCGGGGTGTCCCTGGCTGGGGGAGGGGGGGGTGTTGGAAGCCTAAACCAGGGTGCCACGTCCCCCTCTGCTTTCGTCCCACCCAGGGTTGAAACCCCAACCCTGGGGGGGGTCCCCAGGCTGGGGCTCCCCGCAGGGGTCACAGCCCCCCAAACCCCGCTGTCCTCCACCCCACCAGCCAACTGGAAGGAGGTCCTGCAGAAGTACATCGACCCTGACCAGATCCCAGTGGAGTATGGCGGCACCCTGACAGACCCTGATGGGGACCCCAAGTGCTCAAGCAAGGTAAGAGAACCCCCCCCCGGGTTCCTCGGGGGTGTACGGATGGTCCCCCCCATATCCACGTCCACCTCCATCCCCTTCCAGATCAACTACGGGGGGGACGTACCCCAGCACTACTACGTGCGGGACCAGCTGGCGCAGCAGTATGAGCACACGGTGGTGGTCAACCGCGGCTCGTCCCACCAGGTCGAGTACGAGATCCTCTTCCCCGGCTGCGTCCTCAGGTGAGGAGGGGGCTCCACGTCACGGGAAAGGGGGGGAGGAACACAACACAACAGCAGGCGTCCCCAGCCCCGCCACCGGACCCCACCGGCTCTTTTCGGCACAGGTGGCAGTTCAGGTCAGAGGGAGCCGACGTGGGTTTCGGGGTGTACCTGAAGACCAAGATCGGGGAGCGGCAGCGGGCGGGCGAGATGACGGAGGTCTACCCCAACCAACGCTACAACTCCCACATGGTGCCCGAGGACGGCTCCCTCACCTGCTCCACACCCGGCATATGTGAGTGCGTCCCCCTTCCCCGGGGCGCTGGGGGGACCCCCCCGGGGGTCCTCCCCCATCTCCCTGACACCCACCCCCCCCCGCCCCATCTTCCCGCAGACGTCCTGCGCTTCGACAACACCTACAGCTACCTCCACGCCAAGAAGGTGAGCTACAGCGTGGAGGTCCTGCTGCCCGACGCCGCCTCCGCCCAGCAGATCCAGAACCTGGGGGACAAGCTCAGCGAGGTGGCCCTCAACCACAGCCCCTAGCGACGGCCCCCCCACCCTCCACGGCCCTGGGTCGTGTGTGTGTGTCCCCAACACCGCGGGGGACCCCGATGTCCCACGGCTGGGCAGGGCGACTGTTCCGTGCCCCCAGGATGGCCAGCTGCCCCCTGCCCCAGCATGGCGGCTGGGAGGATGGAGAAATTGGGGGGGGGCTGAGCCCCCAGAGCTGACGGACCGAGGTGGGGGGGCTGAGCGGAGCTGGAGCACCCAGGGCATGTGTGTGTGTGTGTGTGTGCCCCCTACCTCTCTGTGCCTTATGTGGGTCCTGTGCCCACCCGCTGCTGTGTGGGGTGGGGGGAGTAAAGGGATGGACTGAGAGCTGGGTCTCCGCTGGTTTCTGTCCCCCAGCCCCACAAGCGCCCCTTGCTGCCCCCCCCCCGCCCCGAACTGGCCCCCGCTGGCCCCTTTGCTGCCATAACCGGGCCTGCTGCCCCCCCCCTTCAACCCCAGCCCCACAGCCGCCCCCCTCAACCCCACGGCCGGGCCCACCGCCCCTCTCCAGCCCCACAACCGGCCCCGCATCGGACCCCCCCCGGCAATTCAGCCCCAGCCCTGCATCGCGCCCACGTGACCGCCGGTGACCGCCGTCACGTGGCCGGCCAGGCCACGCCTCCCCCCCCTCCGCCGCCGCCGCCATCTCGCGATTCCCGCCCTGCGCCGGCGCGCGCGGCGGGGCGGGGTTCGGTGACGCAGGCTCGAGGGGGCGGGGCGGGCTCGGGCGGCGGCGGCGGGAGCGCGCGCGCGCGCGCCATGGGGGCGGCGGAGCCCGACCTTTACCGGGACACGTGGGTCCGCTACCTGGGTGAGCACCGGGAACCGCGTGGGATACCGGGCACCGGGTACTGACACCCAGCACCCGCACCGGGTACCGGGTACTGACACCGGGTACCGACGCCCAGCATCCACACCGGGCACCGCGTCGGGTACCGGCCACTGACACCCAGCACCTACACCGGGTACCGGTACCGGCACTGTACACCGGGCACTGACACTGGGTAACGGCACTGCACACCGGCACCGATACCGGGCAACGGTACTACACACTGGGCACTGACACCGGGTATTGGCACCGGTACTGGCACTGCACGCTGGGCACTGACACCGGGTACCAGCACCGTGCACCAGCACCAATACCGGATACTGGCACCATGCACCGGCACCACACGCAGACACTGGGCACCGGGACCAGGCACTGTCACTGGTCACCGACAGCCCAGCTGTCCCGGTGGCAGCAGGGAGTCCAAGGTGACCCGGCTGCTCCGAACCACCCCCCGGCCCCGTGCAGGATCCGTCCCTGCCGCCAGCTGTTCCTGCTCCTGGTGGCACTGGGACACCCGGGGGGGGTAACATGACACACATGGCCGGTCCTCAGCCCCGCTGACCCCCCTCCTGACCCCCAGGTTACGCCAACGAGGTGGGCGAGTCCTTCCGCCCGCTGGTGCCGGTACCGGTGGTGTGGGCCAGCTACGGCGTGGCCACCGCCTACGTGACCGCCGACGCCATCGACAAGGGCCGGAGAGCTGCCACCGTGAGTGTCACCCCTTCCCCAACCCCCCCGCCAACCGCTTCCCCCCTGCCCTCCGCTGACACCCCCCCGTCCACCCCCCCAGGCCCACGCGCAGGACCCCGCACAGGCCACGCGGGTGGGGGTAGCCGTGGCGGACACCTTCGTCTGGCAGAGCCTGGCCTCGGTGGCCATCCCCGGCTTCACCATCAACCGCCTCTGCGCCGCCTCGCTGGCCCTGCTGGGCACCCTCACCCGCTGGCCCCTGCCCGTCCGCCGGTGGACCACCACTGCCCTGGGGCTGGCTGCCATCCCCCTCATCATCACCCCCATCGACAGGTAAGGGGGGGGGACACACAGAGGGACACCCCGTTAGGGACAAGCAGGTACCACAACCCCATCCCCACATCCCAGGCTGGAGGGATGGAATGCTGCTTCTCCCAGGGGAACTGGTCCCAGTATGGGCTAGGGGCTGAGTGGGTGGCGGGGGGGGGGGGGGGTCCTCATCCCAAAGGGGCTTTGCTGGGGTCTGGCTGGGACACGGCCCCGCAGGGATGGAGATTAGCAGGAGCCAGGCGCTGAGCCGGGGATTAGCGAGGTGAGGCTGCCCTAAGCTTGGTTTTGGTAGGGCTGGGGCCTCGGAGACATTAGGGACAGCTCCAGCCAGCCCCCCGCCATCACGGCCAGTTAACTGTACCCCAGGGACCCCCCAGGACCCTGCTGACCCCCTCTCCCGCTGCAGGACTGTGGATTTCCTGATGGATTCCAGCCTCCGTAAGCTCTACAGGGCACCAGGAGAGCCCCCAGCCCCACACTGAATCCCCCCTGGTCTAGGGAAACTGAGGCACACTGCTGATTTTGGGGTGCTATGACCCATCTACTGTGAACCCTCGCTCCGGTGACGTCGCTGGAGCGGCCACCCTGCCCTACGGCTGGTCCTAATAAACCATTTCAAGCCTGACCCCACGCTGGGTGATGTTTGGGTACCGCAGCCATGCCAGCACTGGCAGGGACCCATTGCCATGTCCCCTCCTGGGGGGGGGACAGACATGGATCTGGCTGGGTCCCCAGCCCTGGGGGATCTCCACTGTGGGATGGGGGGGTCCCCACACTCCCAGAGCAGCCCTGAGCACCCCACCAGCATCCCCCAGGTCCTAGCTGGAACACCTCCATCCCTCCACAGCTACTACCAGCCTCATGGGACATCCTGGGGACTGGCCCCAAGGAGCTGCCATCATATCCAAGATCTTCTGTGGTGCCTCCATGGACCCAAATCCCCCCCAGACAGGAGGCACCAGCACCGTGGGCTGCAGTCATACCACTGCACGTAGAAGCCACATCTCCTAGTACCAGGAGGTACCACCAGGAGAGGTGGCTATCAGGTGTGGTGGCACAGCCCCAGCCCATGGTGGCATCCAGCTGGTACCACCAGGAGAAGCTATAGAGAAAAGAAAACCACCTTTTATTGGGGAGGAAGGGGGTCACTGGCTCACACCAAGCCCTACACCAGGCTGCGGTAGTCTGGACCCACCTCACCCCCTTTCTCCAGCTCCTTGGGGCCCAGGGTCCCCACCACGCTCTGCAGCTCGGCGTAGAAGGGACATTGCTGTCTTGGCCGCTGCCGTCCCTGCCGGCGCCTGCCCAGGCGCCAGGCAGCCAAGGCCAGCCCCAGCAGACCCCCCACCAGGACGGCTGCCATCAGGGTGCTGCCCACCAGGGCCAGCCCAGCCAGCAGGAACTTCTCCACCGTGAGGCATGGTGCTGGGGATGGCAAAGAAAAAACAAAACAAAAACAAAATAGGGGGTTCAGAGGTTACTTCAGCGCTTGGGACGGTGGGTTCAGGGCCACAAGGAGAGGGTTGGGGGTGTCTGCTCACCTTCATACCATGGCACCTTCTGCACCAGCAACGGTCCGACCGTCTCCCGGTGGAGTGTCCCCTCTCCCAGGAACCCTGTAGGAGGACATGGCCAATAGAGCCTGTCCCAGCCCTACAACTACCACCACCCCCCCTCCCAAGACCCCAAAACCATGTGTGGGGCCACCACATCCCAGCCCTGGTACCTGGCAGCTCTCTGGGGAGGGCGTCACCAGGGGGACAGCCGGTGTCACAGCAGTGGCACAGGGTGCTCCGAGAAGGGTCCTCTGCGTTGTGCCAGCTGGGAGGAGAGGACAGAGCTGAGGGGGTCTAGGGGTCCCCAGCCTCCACCACAAGACCCACATGGTGCCATGCCAGCAGGTCCCTCCAGGTCTTGGCCACCCCAGAGAAGATGTCCTCCAGGTGGCACCAAGCACCTCCCCAATTCATCCGTACCAGGAGGGAGCCAGGACTTGTAGTGGTGCCACCTGGCTACCACAGGAGAAGAGGTGGCATTCAGACCATGATGGAGTGGCTTGGTCCCCCAGATGGGTCCCCTTGACAAGTGGCTTCTAGTCCCAAAGCACCCACAGGTGCTCATATCCTGGGGCACTGACAGGGAGCCTGCACCAGGGGCTGATCTTACCTGGCTGTGGCTTGGCTGTAGAAGCAGGACCTGGCACCATGCTCCCAGGCACCAGCGGGACCCCATGCCGTCAAGAGGCAGTGCACGTAGATCTGTCAAGACACCAGCTGCCACCAGATCCTTCCTCAGGGACCCTGCTCTCTCCTCCCACCCAACCCTGTGGGGCTGAGACCACCCCAGCGGGGAGCAGGTTGTCCCAGGAGGGATGGTGCTTTGGGAGCACCAGGTCATCACCTGTAGGACCTCCGTCCCACCACCGAGGACATCACCTGCAACTCACCTCCTCGGGCTCATCCTCCAGCATGGGGGCCAGGATGGTGAGCTGGAGGGCAGACCCCCCTCTCCAGTGCTGGACAGACATACTCCCCAACTTCTGCCCATGCAGGCACCTGAGGCAGGAGAGCAACACAGGGACATTCCCAGGCTGTTTCCAGGCACTGTTAGGAGGACTTGCAGGACCTCAGGGTGCCTGGAGCAGTGGTCCACACCTCCCACCCCATGGGCACTAACCCATGGCTGTTTACCACCGTGAAGACCCTCCTGGAGTGTCCCAACTGCTCCGAGCTGGTCCCATAGCACTGGTCCACGTGGATCTTCAGGGAGATGCCAGGACTGAAGTCAACTCTGGCCTCCAGGCGGATGGCAGAGCCAGGGCTGAGCACCAGTGGCTTCTTCACGGCACTGGGATCTCCTGAAGGAGAAGGGAGGGTGGGCTCAGTGTGACATCCCCAAGCCTGTCCCACCACAGACAGGGGCATCAGGCGTGTCCCAGATCACCGCCCATAGGTGTCTATGCCTCCACCCCTGCGAGGCAGGTACCTGCCTGCAGCTCCCCAATTTCAGAGCCCACCCCTGTCCCCAAAAGCCAAGAGCTATCCTGGCTCTGTCACCCCAGTCTGGCTTCCCTGCCTGCTCTCCAGAGCTACAACACATTCCTGGTCCCCCCCCCCCGGAGCTGAGAGGGACCATGTCACCCATCAGAATGACAAGGGGCAGCTGACCCCCTAAATCCACTTGTGGTATCAGGCAGAGGACTGGGAACGTCTCAAAGCACCGCCATTCAAAGCCCTCCGCAAGACTGGGAGGGGAGGTCCTGCAGAGACACCCACCTCCTCTTGGTGGGTCCTAGTGCTGAGGCCAACCAGGAGAAAGCACAAGGGGACTTGGCTGGACCCATCCTGTGGTCTCATCCCCCAAAGCTTGCACCCAGCACAAGACCCAGAGCACTCACCATCCAGGAGCCTCAAGGTGAAGTTCACGATGGGCTCCTCTGAGCGGGGGTGAGGATGAACTCCACCAGGCACAGTGGCAGCAGCAAGGACTGGGGCCACAGCCCTTGTCCCCATGCCTGAGGACACCACTGGAGCCACCACTGTGTGATCGGAGGACTCCGAAGCAGCTGGAGCCATGGTGGTCCCTGCAGCAAGGGGAAAGTTTAGCCAGCGTGTCCCAGGCACAGTGAGGATATCCAAGTCCTCAGATGTCCCCGGGACTCATGGAGGACAGATGGCAACAGCACAAAGGAGGGGAGTGCGCCCAGGAGCTCAGCTGGGTTTGGGCGCATCGAGGTGCTCCTCCATCCCCAGCTCGGACCTCCCCTGGTCTTGGTGGCCAGACCCTGGCACGGGACCACTGTAGTCGCTGTGGTGGTGGGTGCTGGAGGACCCTTGCTCCACAAGGGTCTCCACAACCCTCCCCAAGTGCAAGGTTAAGCATCCCCAGCCACAGCTGGGAGCCGACGGGCTGCACCAAGAGCATTCCCCAGTACCGTGACCCTGGCCAAGGCTAGGGACAGAGCAGGAGCTGCTCATGGGATGGGAGACGGTTGCCAGCAGCCATGTACCCCACCAGTGGCTCTAGTCCCCCCCCATCCAAACCAGGTCCTTACAGACCTACCAGGAGTTGGGGGCACAAGGAGCTCCTTGCAAGCTCCCTTGCTCCAACCCTACATCCCCAGAGCACAGGGTTATTTTCAGAAGTCTCCTCTCCACCAAGAAGACCTGTGCCAGCAGGTCCAGGAGGGCCTCAGGAACCAGCACTAGGCAAAACCCAGTGGCACCCACCACCCTCCTGCAACCAGACATGGGTGCCACCACCCACCTCCCCCAGTACAACCCACGGGGGGACTGAGGGGAACAGCCAGGGGGTCCCAGCCCCACTCACCTGCCACCCCCAGGACAGCCTCACACACCAGCACCCACCAGCACAGCCCCATGCTCAGTGAGCAGCAGCTCTAGTCCCACCACCTGGGGGGGGCTTTAAACACCAGGGCTGAGTGCCAACGGGCCCCAGCTGGTGCTGCCGGGTTTTGGGGATTTGCTTGATTTTTTTCTGCAGTCAATCATCAGTCCCACCCATGGGGCTGGTCCTACACACCATCCCAGTCCTGTCACAAGGATCTGCACCCATTACTCAGTCCCCGTTCCATCGCACAGTCTCAGTCCCACCTGCACTCAGTCTGGTCCTGCACGTGGTCCTGGTCCTGAGCAAGGTCCAGGTCCCACTGCGTGGTCCCATATCCACCAGTAAGTCCTGGACCCGTGCATGGTGCTGGTCCCACCACGCAGTTTTGGTCCTGCATGTGGTCCTGGTCCAGCCAGTTTGCCCTGGTCCCAGTTGCACTGCATGGTCTGGTCCCACCACTCAGTCTCAGTCCCACCTGATGGTATGGTCCCACCTCACGGTCCTAGGCCCATCACAGTTTTGATCCCACCACTCAATCATGGTCCCGTGCACAATCCCGGTCCCATCACACAGTCCTGGTCCCCAATGCACCCTCCTTGTCCCATTATGGTCCTGCTTGCAGCCCCAGCCCCAGCCCCACCACGCAATCCTGGACCCATGGTCCCAGCTTGGTCCCATTTATTGAGAACAAAAGCCTGTAGGAGGAGGCTGCTGGATGCTGGGATGGGGGATTCCAGCAGGAGGACTTTCCTTCCACCCTTCGGCCTCAGGCAAGGGCAGAGCTGCTGCTTCCCACCCCGGGGCTCGCTGCTGGCCGCTCTCTGGGACCAGCACCCTGGCCGGGGGCAGCAGTTTGGTCACAGCCAGGACAGAGACCTGGTGAAGCGCACGTGTCTGTGGCTCCTGCCTGTCTCTGGTGGCCCCAAAACCCCATCACAGCCCCCTCTGTGTGGGTTGACCTGGTGGCCTGGGCGCAGAGGGACACGAAGCATGTCCCCACGGGGATTTCAGCCCAGGTGGGCTGTGCGGCCATCATCCTGCCTTGGAAGGGGCTTCTCCATCCCCCCCATCCGCAGAGGCAACTGGTGGCCGAGGTGGGATTTGGCACCTGCTCCCAGCAGGAAACCTCAGCATGTCATGGGAGACACCTGCGGACCTCAGGGTCCCAAGCTCTGTGTCCCCAGCACCCATCCCTTGTGTCCATGGGCAGCATCACATCCAGTTGGTGGCCCCAGCAGTGGCTCCAGACTGGCCATTAGGGCATGCATCCACCCTGGTACCGCTGGTGCCGGTGCTTCGGCTGGAGAAGCCCTGGTGCAAAGTCCCAGGGCCACCCCTGAAAACGGGGTGTACCTGCCAGCAGTGGAGCTGGGACCCGGTGGCACGAGTGAGTTGTGTCACCAGTGATGGCTGTCCCATGGGTCTGGTGTCCCTGCAAAACCAGCAGACCTTCCCGGTGGCATCTGCACGCTGTGGGAGTCCCGCGCCGGCACCTGGCAGCGCGGGTGCCTCTGCAGGGACAGCGGGGACAGATCCAGGCACCCCACTCGCACTGGGGGTCTCGTTCCTCAGTGGTGCCCAGGGGATGGGGGGCTCCCCACCCCCAGGACTGATGGGGAGGACAGAGCCGAGACCCTGAGGGGCTGCCGGACCACCCTCCCCAGGCAGAGCAGGATCCTGCCCCCCGGGAGGAGCGGGGACCTGCAGATAATCCTGCTGCAGCCGCACAGCCCCACGCCGGGAGTCAGTGCTGGGAGATCCCCGTCCCTCCCACCCTTGGAGAAGAAGGAGACAGATGGAGACCAGCTGGACCATCCTTATTTTAAAAACTGCCAAATATACAATTATCTTACAAAAGTAGAATTGCTTTTTTATTTGTGGTCTTTACAAAGGGAGCAGAACACGGGCTGGGGGGCCGGCGGGGGTCCCTTCGCTGCCAAGGAGGCTCAACCGCGGGTGCCACCTCCATGCCTGGCCAGGGCCACTCTCGGCAGGACGTGGCATTGCCGGTGTCATTCAGCCCGGCCGGGATGCCCGAGGTTTGTCCCCACCACGGGGAGGGGACAGACCCTGTCTTTGGCATCCCCCCCGTGCCCGAGGAATGGCATCACCGTGACAGTGGCCACTGGGCCCTGCTCCCATGCCAGTTCTCACCAGACCCCGTGGACCTTCCAGGATGTCCCCTGTAGGGACCGGAGCCCCGGGACCCTCTAACCGGGACAATGGGGGGCTGGGAGGGGACCTGCTGCATGGATGTCCTTCGCCCGCGGGGACCATGAGCTCGTTGATAAACGCCGAGGCTTTTGGGGTGGGTTTTCCATTCTCCAAATGGCTCCGGGTGGCACCAAGTCACAGCCTGCCGTGGACCAACAGCTGCGGGTGGGCTGAGAATGTGCTGCACTCATCACACCCATGGGCCGGAACCCATTGGGGTGGTGCAGCAGGCTCCCACACGCAGCCCCAAAACCAGGGGTGATTTGAGGAGCCCCTCAAGGTTCCGGTTCCCAGCTGGCAGCTCTGCCCACCCCGGGCAAGGAGGAACCCCTGCCACTGCTGGCCAGGCATGGCCCTGCCCGACCCATGGCGTGCCTCCAGCGACGTGGTGATGGATGTCCTGCTCCCGCTGTGACGAGGCCACGTCCTTCACAAATACCTCCTCTGGCCTTTCCGTGGGGAAGGAAGAAGTGGATCCTGCTGGAAAAAAACACCCCCAAGCCCCCAGTCCTTGACGCCTCGGAGGCAGAGGCTCTGCTCTCCTTGCCAGTGGGTGACAGCAGCCCCCCCACAGGCTCCTGCCCAAGCTGGGGCTCTGCAGGAAGGTGATGGAGGGTCCCCCTGACCATTCCGGGGTGCTGGAGCCTCCAGCTGGTTCTGCTCACGTCCAACCAAAAGACACCATGAGTACGAAAAAGGAAAGCACCTGGTTCTTCCCCGGGGAGAGTTGGGTGCCTGCCATCCCCTACCACTTCAGGAAGTCCCGTACACGGCTCCATAGCTTGGTGATCCAGAGGTTAACCCCCAGGTCAGTCAGGTACTGGATTTCGGGCGTCAGCATCTTGCGGCACAGCTTCTGGTGCTTCTTGTTGATCTTCTTCTTCAAGTTGTAGCCCAGGATGGACTTCTCCCCCAGTGGCTGCCAGGGTTGCATGGAGGACTCTTGGATGGCACTGGCGTCCACAGGGTGTCCCCCATCGATGCAGATGCTCTTCATCTTCTCGTTCTCCCGCTGCAGCTCGGCCACGTCCTTGGCCATCCGCTCCCTCCCGTAGGCCTCCACCTTACGCCAGAAGGTGGCATTAAAATAGCGGTAGAGCTTAGCATCGATGAGGTTCCAGGAGGTAGCCTTCTCATAGAGCTCAGGTGTCAGCCAGGAGACGGTGGAGCCCTTCCGGGCGTTGAGCTTGAAGTAGAGGACGTCCTCCAGCTGCCAGCACAGCAGGTCCTTCAGCAGCACCAGGGACTCGTCAAAGTACTCAAGCAACATGACGAGGTGGAAACGGCGATCTATCTCCTGGATGTGCTCCTCCACCAGCGGGCTGTTGGCATTCATGTTGTTGTCGTAGCCCAAGTCAAAGAAGAGGAGGTTTTGGAGGTAGTGAGCATTGAACCCGTTTGGGTCGTAGTAGTGCCAGGGGTCCCGGAGGAACTCCGCCAGCTTGTCCTCCCCTGTCAGCTTCCAGGTGAGGGGGATGACGCGCCCAAAGTAGTGGAAAGAGGACTCGAAGAGGTAGGCAGGGTCCCGCAGCACCGTCACGAAGGTAGCGTCCGCCGGCAGGAGCTTGCGCACCTCCTCGTAGTGGAAGCGCATGTGGTTGCAGATGATGTTGAAGCACGCGCCCGGCTGGTAGTGCTGCACCTGGCTGCGCTCGAAGTAGGAGGGGTAGTAGAAGTCATTGCGGCCATTGGGGAAGGCGAATTTCAAGCGATGCTTCTCCCCGAAGCGGAAGAGGATGTTGAGGATGGTGCTGCTGGCCGTCTTGTGCGTCTTCATGAACATGATGTTCAGCTTGGGCAGGCAGCTCCGTCCCGAGGGGCTGCCCGTGCTGTTGGCCACTGCTGGCGCCTTGCCGGGGGCCGGGTACGAGGAGCAGGAGGAGGGGACGGGGATCCTGGTGGGGAGAAAAGACAGGACACCACGGTGAGGGCAGCTTGGCCAACCCAAGCACAACCAAGACGAAGGCTCGGCCGTTTTCCTTCCTGGAGGAGCTGGACCTGGGGTTGGCTGCTAAGCTGCGGATGGGTGCTGGAGCTGGGGATGGGTGCCTACCTCCAGCACCCCCCAGGCTCCCCAGCGGAGACAAGCCCGGCTTCAGGCAGAGCCCCCTTCACCCCCAGCCACATGCCCAGTGGGAATGGGGGGCACCCACCCGGCAGGAGCCCCTCAGTGAGCAGGGCAGAGCCCACCACCTCCATGAGCCCCCTGACACCAGATGCACCTTCAAGCCACCAAACCAAGCTCATTCACTCCCCTGGACAAGCCCAGCCACTGAGGACGCACTGCTATGGGGGTCTTCACAGTGGTCAGCCCCTGCCAGCACCAGTGCAGCCTGAGCAGGGGGTCCCCATCCCTCCCCACGAGCACAGCCATGGTGGTCCTGGTGCAGGTGGTGTTGAGATGCGCATCGAGACGAGCTCTCCATGGCTGTAACTCCACAGACAGGACCTGATAATGTTCTTGTGAGGTCTGGAAGCCCTCAAGTCCTTGTAGGAGTCATGGAGGATCCAACACCACAGCAAGGAGGGAAATAATTCTAGTGCATGGCCCCACAGATGAGCTCATGGGCCCTTGGGAAGCACCGAGAACAACTTGTGTGTTATTTGAGATGCCCAGAGCAGGGAAAAGAGACTACAGTGTCAAGTGACTTCAGACACCATTAATGAAGTTGCAAAGCTGATCCTTGATAACGATCCCATCTGGCAGTGCAGGTCAGCATGTAGCTTATGAAACACCCACAGGCAGATCTCTTTTATAAGCTTAGACATAAATTTAATGCCAGGAGAGGCAGCCAGGAGCTGAGCCCTGCCGAGCGCCAGCTTTTGCCGTGACAAGCAGCAGAGAGCTTTGAACCTACCCGTGCCCATCTCTGTGGGCGAGAATTTACATGTGGCAGTGCTCTGGTCACTCTTGAAGGACAAGCCCTTGATAAAGAGCACCCAAATAACTGCCTCCGCTCTGCCTGCTGCTTCTGGCTGCCAGGGAATGTCTCCTCTGATGCTTTTCCTTCTCTGAGGGGACATGAAGCCACCATGGGTAGAGGGTCTCCTGCACCTCCTCGTCCCCTCCATCACCCTGGAGCCGAGTGCTGGCTGCCATTTTGCAGCAGGTCCCCCCCAGGGTGAGCATCCCCAGCTTCCCAGGGACTTGGGGTTTGCCTTCCCCCCCACCCATGGGACAGGGCGCAGTCTCCAACAGGAGGCTGTAGGAAGGGGACATCTTGGTGTGAAGCCACCAGAGCCTAGAAAGCTCTGGGACCGTCTCTGGTTGGAGATGCCCAGTGCAAAACAGGGTGGCCAAGCTGCCGGGGGGACACGCGGGGACCCCACACTCACTCTGTCACGCTGACTTGCAGCGGGGGGATGGCGTAGGAGTAGAGCAGCAGCATGAAGCTGGTCAGGAGGGTCCCCAGGACGAGCCCCTTGCACATGGACCTCCAGTGCTTCCCATGGTGCAGCATCCTGGTCACCTGCGGCCGGCAGAGAGGAGAGCCGTTAGCACCGAGGGATGGGGAAGCGGGGACCGAGGGGACAGTGTGACTCAAATCACAAGCAAATAAGGCACGGGGGCACCTCACAGGCATGGGAAGTCCCGGGAAGCATCTCACTGGGCTTTTTGGCACTGCCGGGAGAGGTGAGCCAGCACCAGGCATGTCCCTGGCTGAGGACACAACAGATTCGTGGCTGAAGAGCAGTGGCTCTGCCCACCCTGCGCACCCTTTGCCTGCCTTGAGGAAACCCAAAGCGACTCCCTAGCCCAACACAAGATCAGTTGGAGAGGCTGCGGGGCTGGAAATAGCAGGGAGAAAGGAACTGCACCACGGGGCAGTCCAGCCGCAGAGCGGGCATCCTCTGCCAGGCTGCACCAGCAGCTCCCCCGGCACCAAAAAATCACCAACACGGGCAGGAACTTTCCAAGAGTGGCTGTGATCCCTTTTCCCAAGAAAATCTCTGGGCCAGATCAGGAGCTACATCAGCTCAGGATGTATTAGATGCTGCGATATCCACCCAGCGCAGCCGTGCTGGCGTCTCTCGGCCCCTGCAGCAGCATCACTGCAAGGGGGCTGATGGCTCCCCTCTGGCCATGGCACCCGCACCTTTGGGTGGCTCAGGGTGGGGGCCAGGGGAACGCAGACCTGCTGGTCAAAGGGGGTCCGGGGCAGGATGGCGCACCCCCCCATGCACAATTGCACATACATACACATATGTGCATGCACAATTGCACCCATGCATGCACGCACGCGTGCATGCAGACAGCCAGAGGTCACATGCATGCACACGCGCACAAACATCCATGCACGCATGCATGTGCAGGTAGGGACACACGTATCCGTGTGTACCTGTGCACGCACACGCACACTGCGACACAGACACACAGCCGTGCATGTTCACGTGTGCGCATGCACACACAGGGGCGCACATCTGTGCATGTTCACGCATCCACATGCATGCATGGACACACACATGCATATACACTCATGAATGCCCCCCCCAGGACACAGACACACTCATGCACGCACGCACAAGCATGCGCACACATCTGTGCACGCTCACACACACGGACACATATACATACACACGCCTACGCATCCTCATGCATGCCCACGTATGCACGGGGACATAGTCACACACGTATATCTATGCATGCTCACGCATGCACACACACGTATGCTCGTGCACACATACACAGACGCGGCAGCAGGCAGCCCCATCCCCGTGCCCAGCCCCGCCGTCCCCCCCCGGCAGCACCTGCCCAGCCGCACGCCGCCGCTCGCCAAAGGCCCGAAACGTGGGGGGCACCGGCGGCTCCGGCGCGCCAGCAACCGCATTGCAGCAGGGCTGTCCTCTGCGGCAGGACAAGGGGACGCGCCACTCGTGACCATGGCACCCGCTGCCGGAGGGGCTGCGAGCAGAGCCCAGCAGCCAAAACCACCCCCCTGAGCTGGAGGGCAAAGCCCAGGGCGGCCCCCCCCAAGCCTTGCACCCCTGTTTAGCAGCTGCAGGAGCAGCATCGCCTCCCCAAGCTCCCGCTTGCCCCGGCTGCCCCGGCACTGCTTTGGAATCCTTCGCCCAAGGCTGGCTGTGCTCCCGGCTGCCGGCTGAATAACACTCCCTACAAATAACCCACCGGCCCCCCGCACCTGCCGCAGCATCGCCCCCTTAGAGCCTTGTAGCTCCAGCAGATAATTCAGAGAGACGAATCTCCCGGCAGCGGGAGCCGTGGTTTACACCCAGACACATTTTAGCATTTTAGCTCCCCCCACCCCAATGTAGCAAAGACTCCCCGGGGGATTTCTAAGCTAAACCCCAAGCGGAAAGGTTACCCGGCCAGCGCGAATGGTGCCCAAGGCACAGCGAGCCCGTGCCGCTGCTCCCGCTTGCCTCCCCCTCTCTCCGGCCCCCCCCGTCCTGGGTCGCCTCGTGCTGCTGAGATTTCCAGCTCGATGAATAATGAATGGAAAATGCAACCGGAGCCCGAGGCTGCGGCCAGGTGCTGGGCACAGCTCATCCTGGCACCCAGCGTGGCAGCTGGGGGATGCCAATGGGGTGGGGGCACCCCACAAGTGTGCCCAAGCTCACCCAAGCGCTCTCCCCCCTTGCCCTGCAGCACGGACCACCGGGTCAGGCAGGGCTGGCCGCATCCAGCCTCTTCCCGGCCAGTTTTGAGCTGCTGGCAAGTGCAGCAGGAGTGGCAGGGATACAGGGGGGTCTACAGTGTAATCGCAGTGGGAGCAGGTGGCTCTGACCCTACCCCAAAATTGCAGCACGGGTGTGAAGCACAGAGGGTTTTGCACGCCCGGGAGCAGCCAGGGTTTGATTTACACCGTGGTCGTTATCGCGCCATGGTCACCATCCGCAGCGCCGGCACCACCTGGAAAAGCCGCCGGCGAGAGCCCGGCAGTGCCAGAGGGGACACCCACCTGTGTGCGTGCTGCCGGCTGGCAGTGAAGCTGCATCCCACCGGCTCGCAGGCTGTCCTTGCTGCCACACCATGGGGCACATCGCTGCCAGCGCTGGCACCAACCCCGCCGAAGCGAGCGAGCCGGCGCCATTAATCCCCCTCTCGGCTCCTGGTCCAGCGGGGGACCCCGCCATTCCCCCCGAGGCAGAACATCACCCCGGCCCCATGTGCCGGGATGCCAAAAGGATCTCACTCCACCCAGGCTGGCTTCCCTGGGGTGGTTATGGCAAACAGTTCCCACCCCAGTTACTCTGTTGACTTTGCCTTAAATGAGAGTGGTTTAATTATTAAACCAGGAGAAATGCTGCGATCCAGGCTTTTTTCCTGGGGCTCCCATTAGCACAGGGCAGCCGTGGCGCCAGCCCTCAGCCGGCCGGTTGAAATTCCCAGCCAGAGGACATGGCTACGCCGGCCATTTCCCCACGGGTCACCCCCCAGGACGGCCTGGGCTGCGTGGCTCCGCAGCCCCGTCCCTGTATCCCAGCAGCTCCCCTGGTCCCTGGGGATATCCTCGAGCCTTCTTTTGGGTTTCCCCTAGAGGAGCCATTTCCTTTACAGCCAAACCCCTATCGCTGCCACACACGAGGTGCGTCCACCTGCTGCTCGCTCCTCCCACCCCTACAAGCCCACAGGCACGCTTTTTTTTTTTCCACGTGCCCAATTTCACGCAGGCACGGTGCTTCCTACCCCCCGTCCCCCTCGCACACCCTCTGCGGGTGCAAACACCCATTCCCACGCAACCCCTGACGCCCTGCCCCACAGATCCTCCCCCCCCAAGCATCACCTTTTCCTTTGCTTAAGCTGCTCTTGGCGAGCCGTCCCTCTCCTCTCCTGGGCTGGCCGGGGTGCAGGGGGAGCGGGCGGGGGCGGGGGTGCCGATGCTGCTCCGACATGGAATAAGCTCGTCCCGGGCAGCTCCCCGCAAACGCCGGCTTTTCTGAAGCCTCCCCACCAGCCGCGGTCCTTATGGCATCGCCGGGGTCCCGGCCCCGTTATCACCGGCCTGGGGAGGGGGGAAAAAAAAAAAGAGAGAAAGAAATGAGAGCCACCACCGAGAGGGACACGGGGCTGCGGCCGGGCACTGCCCGGCTCCCCCGGGACGGCTGGACCAGGCCCTGGGTGCCCGCTGCCACCCCGAGCCTCCCGTCTCCCCACCCACTCCTGGCGGCACAGAGGAGGCATTCAGCCCGTTGCCTGCCAGCGCCGAAAACAAGGGGGCCGTTTGTCTCCATCTGCGGCGCCGGCCTCAACGGGGACATTGTCACCACCGGCCCCCCACGCCTGGCCCCTCCGCTCCCCCTGCATCGCCACCGCCAGCCCCCAGCCCGGCTTGGCCCCGCGAGCCGGCACCCACGGCAGCGGGAACGTGCTGCTGGCCGAGCTGGTGACGATGGCCGTCCCTCGGCGGTGGCACCCAGCGCCCCCCGGCCACCATCGTCCTCCTCCCGTGGGAGACAGCTCAAGGCCAGGCTGTCGCCTCCTGTAGCTGGAGCTCACCTCGGGGTGGGGAGCGTGGGGGGGCTCGGCCTTTCTCCCTTTCCCCGGTCCCACCGGCTGCGCCGGGACTTTGGGGTTCCCCAGGCACCCCACTCGTGGAGGAGAGCTGGGGGGCGTTCTGAAACCCAGGGGGTCCCGTCCTGCCACGACGTGGCTGTGCCCAGGGAGCTGAGCGGGCGCACCGTGGGAAGGGCTCGGCACCATCTGGCACCCCGCTGGTGCATCACCCCACGGTGGAGCAGAAAAGGGGCCATTGTGCGCCCAGATCCGGCCTTGGTGCTTCGCACCGCCCTCCAAGCCAGCTCGCTGCCGCTAAAGGCAGTGACGACCCAGCGCGCTTGCTTGGGCAGCCAAGCAAGCGGTGGCTGTGCCGGCATCCAGCGCCCTGGGGCTCGGCCAGCGGCGTAACCGCAGGGCACCCTTCGGCTGTGCCCCAAACCCACCCGAGTCTCCGTCCACGACAGAGGAGTTTGGGGTTCAGAGCTCGTCCCCGCAGGGCTCAGGGTCACCCTGCCAAGTGCCCGGGTGGGCAGGCAGCTATTGCCCCATCGCAGGCAGCGGCCACATCCTGCCCTGCCTCGGCGGGACCGGTTCTCACTCCGGGGTTAACCTGCGCAACCCCCGGGGCAGCCCCAGCCAGTACTGGGGGACGAGAAAAGCCAGAATATCCTCCGTCTTCGTCATCGCAAAAGGAGGAACGAAGAGCCGCCGCCTCCCCATAGGCGCTGGCCCGGCTGGCATGTCCCTGCTCTCCTGGGACAGACATCCCCCAGCATCGCCAGACGAGGGATCCCACCTGGATCCTCAAAATTAAAGCCTGAGACCGTGCTGGCCATGCTGGGCTGGCTGTGGGCAGTGGAGAGGAGCAGGCTAGCGCGCAAGCAAGCACAAGCATGCACTGCCCTAAAATCAAAAATCTCCTCCCAGGGGAGGCAGAGGCTGCTGCCAGGATGGGGACAGGAGACCTGTCCCTACTCAGAGGCAGCGTAAAGCCCGAGCACATGGCCCCCCAACCCCCCGAGCCCTTATTTGATGTGTTTCCAGCTGCACCCAGCCCTGGCTAGAGTCACACCCAGGATTTATCACCCATCTCTTTCCCCCTGGCCCATTTATCATGGGTAAAGCCTGCTGCATGAAATAACCACGACAACAGATTAAATAACACCTCCGGCTCCACCGCCTGCTCTGGCTCCAGCCACTCACCATTCCCTGCCCTTACCTGGATTTTCCCTGGAAACAGCGGCGTGGGCGCAAGGAGCCATCCCACCCCCGCTCTCCGCAGTGCACCTCTTTTAATTCCAGGTTTCCCCCTTTTTTGTGGATGGTGCTGCAAAGGGTTTCCAGCTGGAAGAGGACCATGGCAGCCGGGATGCAGCAGCTCAACCAAGGGATGCTCACAGCCTCGGGACGTGATTAAACGATCTGGGGAACCACGACGCCCTGTCTTCCACACCCCATGGGGTATAAACCATCCCCAGGAAGGCTCCACCATGATGTCCCCTGTCCCCCACCTGGGATCAGGCAGAGCAAATCCCCCCTCCCTCCCCCCAGATTCGGGGATACAAAGCACTCACACCAAAAACCGTGACCGCCGGGGAAGCGTGCACCAGAACTGGGGATCCGGAGGGATTTGGTGAGGAGCCTGAGCGGCTGGTTGGAGGGCCAGGCAGCAGCACTGTGGTGGCACACCTTGTCCGGGCCAGGGCTTGGCCCCGTCAGGCACTCGTTGACCAAACGTGGCGTCAGGTGCCTTTATCAGACAGAAAAGCTGTCATTAGCGCTGGCAAAAGAGGGGGAACCGGTGGCCATCAGGGTGGCACAACCGGTTTGTGGTGAACTGGCTGGGCAGCGGGGTTGCTGCCTGTGGCTGGCTCTGCCTGCCGGTCCCACCGCTTTTTCCTTATCTGCCGCCCCGGCACGATGCCTGTGGGTGCCAGGGAACGGGTGTCCAGCGGCACCGGTGGGGTTGGGAAGCCCCATTCGTGGTCTCCTGCCCCACGGTGGAAGCCCCGGGAGCTCCCGAGTGGTCAAACCTCCTCCTTTTCAGAGAGGTGAAGTTAAGGAAGGGGGAAAAAAGTAAGGAAAAAAGGGAAATGAAGGCAAAACCATCCCAACCCCTGAAAACAAAAAAAAAAAAAAAGAGAAAAGAAAGGCAGAGGAAAGAGTCTTCACCATGGTTGGGGCCATGGTATCCACATAAACGGCCCCATAAAGTTACGAAGCATTCACCACAGCTGGGAACAAGGTGTCTCCGTGAAAACGCCGTGAAATACCACAGCAGAGGACAAGGGTGTCACAATCAAAGCCCCACGAGATAACCAGCTTTTCCCACGGCCGGAGACAAGGCATCCCCATAAAAGGCCTCATTAGATGACACAGCCTTCACCACAGCTGGGGACGAGGTGTCCCCACAAAAACCCCATTTGACGGCACGACCTTTACTGCAGCTACGGACGAGGGTGTCCCTATAAAGCCCCATGAGATACCACAGCCTTCGCCATGGCTGGAGACGGGGCTGTCCACATAAGCCCCGTGAAATGACACAACCTTCGCACCCCGACGAGGCCACGCTCACCAAAACCCTACGGCAATCCACCCCCACCTCGGGACACCCCTTCCCGACCTCCAAAATGAGCCAGAAAATGGGGAACCCCCCCCCAAACGTTGCACAAAACGGAGCGTTACCCTCCTCCTCTCCCCAGGACAGCCATGAACAGGCCTCAGGGCTGTGCCTAGGCCCCAGTGAGGAAATGTGTCCGTGTGGGGCTGTTTTTGGGGGAAAAAACCCAAGATTCAGGGGAAAGGTGGGGGGGATAACACCACCAACGCTGGGGCCGCCGACCCCAGCATCGGCCATGGCAGTCCTAGTTTCTCCATGTGTTGGTTTATCTCAGCCAAGAGCCCCAAAATAACCTCCCCTTCACCCCCCCCCCCCCCAAAAAAAATCAGTCCCCCCTGGCCTCTTGCTGGAGGAAGGTACAGAAAGGGATAGCGAGCCCCAAAAACCTCCCAGTGGGGTTGGAGGCACCTCTGAAGGCCAGCTGGTCCAACCTCCCTGCTCATGATATCTCCATGGATGGAGACTCCACTGCTTCTCTGGGCAACCTTGTGCCACTGCTCAGTCACCTTCTCGGTGAAGAAGTGTTCCTTGATGTTCAGAAGAACCTCCTGGGTTTGTTTGTGCCCACCGCCTCACGTCCTGGCACTGGACACCACTGAGAAGAACATGGCTCCATCTTCATACCCTCCCTTCAGGTGTTTCTACCCATTGATAAGATCCCCCTGAACCTTGTTTTCTCCAGTCTCAGGTCTCACAGCCTTTCATAGAATCATAGAATCATTTAGGTTGGAAAAGACCTTCAAGATCATCGAGTCCAACCGTCAACCATGCCCACTAAACCATGTCCTGAAGTACCCCGTCTACTTGCTTTTTGAATACCTCCAGGGATGGTGGCTCAACCACTTCCTCCCAGGAGACATGCTCCAGTCTCTGCATCATCTTGGTGGCCCTTCGCTGGACCTGCCTCAGCGTCCATGTCTCGCACTGGGGAGCCCATCGCTGGACACAGCACTCCATGAGTGGCCCCAACAGCGCTGAGGGGCAGGATCACCTCCCTCAACCTCCTCCGACACTCCTCAACATTAACCCTTTTTGCCCTGAGGGCACATTGGCGGCTCACGGTCAAGCCTGTGCCCAACAGGACCTCCATGTCCTTTTCTACAGAGCTGCTTTCCAGCCTGGTGGTCCCCAGCACATCCTGGTGCCTGGGGCTGCTCCTCCCCAGGGGCAGGACTTTGCGCTTCCCCTGGTTGAACAAAACGGACTCAAGAGTTGGCTCTTGGCACCCAGCCGGGATGGAGCAGACCCTACCCAAACCTGCTGCTGGGAATAAGGACTGGCAAAGGGTGACAAGGAACAAGGTAACAGCCAAGGTGTCCATGGGTTGTGGTACCTTGGCTTCTGCTCCATCTCCCACCTACTCACCCAGTGCAGGATGAGGAGCTACCTCCAGCCCCACACGTGTCTCGGATGAACTGATCTGTGCCTCCTCTGCTGTACCCAGGACCAGGCAGAGCACCGAGCACAGCGCAGTTGTGCCACCCCGTCACAGTCAGAAGAGAACAGACAACACAGGCTACCAGGGAAGCATCACCTTCTTTAATTAAAAATAAAAATACAAGAGAAGTACCGCCTACCATGCAGATGTTGGAGGGCAGCTCCGGGCTGGGCAGAGGACGGGCTCCCTCTGCTGCGGACTCCTCTCCGCCAAAACCCCGCTCTTTGTGCTGAGCCTCCAAAACACGCCACAATGCCCTGCTGTGCTGGGAGCCCTGGAGAGCTCCTGCTCTGCTATGGGGGCTCGGCTCCTCCGCCCAGGGCTGTGCAAATGCAAAAGGAACAATCCCAGAGGGACCTGCAAGAGCCCGGAGCTCTCCTTGGCCTCCTCTTCCTCGCTCACCACCCCTGCAGGTCAGGAGGCAGAGGTGGCACCAGCATGAAGAAGACAGTCCTCGTGACACCGATCCTGCAGCCCAGGCCAGGACGGCCAGTGGCATCGGTGGAGGGGAGCTGAGGAAGCCCCGGGAAAGGCACAGTGGGAAGTGTATTTACAGATGGGAAATGTTTTAATTTAGCATTTCTGTCCCAAGAGCAAAGCTGAGGGTTTTTCACCCAAATGCAATGGTGTCGTCTGCAGGGCGCGGCCATCCAGCCAGCCCCTCCAGGGAGCCCCCGGGCCCTGTCATGCTCGTCGCGCCTTCTTGCTTTTCTTTTTCTCCTCTTTGACGGCAGTGTCATGGGCTTTCCTCTTCGCAGCAAGTTTGTTCGCCTGTGGAGAAACCCCCAAGACCCACAGTCAGACTGGTCTGCAGACACCGAGGGCTGCTGTACCCTTGGTCCCACCAAACTCTCCAGCTGTACGTGGGAGAGATGGACCCATCTGCTGCTGGCACCCAGGTCAGGCATGGGGCACAGAGAGGGGCAGCAGCTTCACTTGCTGAGCACAAGCCATGGCCTTGAGGGAGCACAAGGAGCTCTGCCCTGCCAGGGTCAAGAAACCGCAGCCTGGTGATGCTGGAGAAGAGGCTTGTAGAGCCTCACCCTTGCCCACCTTCACTCAGTGCCCTCACCAGGTACAGAGAAGAGTGGAAGGAGCAACCCAGAGCTGGCACAGTATCGGAAGCAGAGGCTGCTCCCTCTCCCCCAAGATACGGACAAACCCAGCTTTAGTGATCCGTAGCTGCAAGCTGATTTGGGAAGAGCTAGCACCAGGATCCAGGCAAGGCTCCTTGGCCCACAGCAGCCCTACGCTCGTACCTCTCGGACTTTGCGCTTCTTGCCAAACATGATCTTCTTGTAGAGGTATTTCTCCCTTTTCTTCATCATCATGATGGCCAGACGCTTCTCCTCGCTTTGCTGCTCCTGTTCCAGGCGCTGCTTGTCCTCCAGCCGCAGCTTGCCAGCAGTCACCTTCACAGGAAGCGCCTGCGGGGAGCCGGAAAGCTCAGGACCCTGGACACTGGGAACCCACCACCCTTCCCTGGGGACAGACGTTTCCACACCATTCACCAGGGGCCACAGAAGAGCCGCAGCACCCTCCAGACCAGGCAGCAGGTCCTGAGCATGAATGGCAGCTGCAGCTCATGAACATGGGTCCAGGACCCAGAAGTGTGGCGGCTGCCACAGGAGCAGCAGAGCCACAGCAGTCCCAGAACAGGGACACGGCCGGGATACCCCATAGTGAGCAGAGCCCCAGCAGGGACAGAGGTCACCAGCGTTGCCTCCTCCTGGGGGTCCCACCCTGCTGCCAGGCACCATACCTTGTTGCTCTGAGTCTTCTGCTCTTCCATCTTCTTTAATTTCATCTCCTCTTCTTTTTCAGACTCATCTTCCTCCTCCTCCTCCTCCTCTTTGTCATTCTCATCCTCCTCTTCCTCCTCTTCTTCCTCCTCCTCCTCACTCTCTTCATCTACAGAGACACCACCGTTACCAACAGGAGAGCAGTCGCTGGCCCTGGAGCAGGCACAGCTCTGCCAAGGCAGCAACACTGCCCGGCTCCTCGGCTCCTCAGCTCCTCCGTCCTCGGAGCCCCGCATCACCTGGGTTCTCGCCCCTCTGCATGGCCAGCAGCTTCAGCTTCTCAGGAGGGACGTAGTCTCCTTCCTGCTCCGTCACGAAGGGCGAGAGGTGCGGGGGCAGCAGCACGCCAGGGAAGTAGTCGACCACAGGGAGGCACAGCTTGGCATTGACGGAGTCGAAGACCCACTGAGGCTGCAGATAGTACCTGTGGGGCAGCGGGACACAGGCTCAGACCCTTTCCTCCCACCTCAGGCTCTGGAGCACACGGGGCCGCAAAGGAGCAGACAGAGCGTGGGACAGCTCTGGGATGGCCAGGGATACCCGCTAGCCCTCGTGGCCATTCTGGGGACAGGCCACCCGCCCCACTCACCTGCCAACAACCTGCTGCTCCACCCGGGGACGGTCAACAATCTGGTGGGTGATGGAGGGGTCGCTCACGTCGTAGGTGGCACCAATGCACAGGGACTTGTCCCAGGAGACCTGGCCGCCAAAGCACCTGCCAGCAAAACCCACTGAGGAGTCAGACAGGCAGGAGGGACCCTCAAGGTCACCTCGCCCACAGGACATCAGGCAGATTGGCCTCAAAGTCCTCACAGAGAGGCTGGGGGAGGCAAGCATGGCGTAGCAGGCCTGCCGAGGGAAAGCCTGCCCACCACGTACCGGATGATGAATGCCAGTGGCTCTCGAGGCACCTCCCTGTTGAGGAAGAACCGCAGCCCTTCAAACAGCTTTTTGTGCTTCTCCAGCGCCTCCTGCTCCTTCTTCCTCGCGTCCATCTGCTCTGCAGTCTCCTGCTCAGAGCAAAGCATTCAGCCCCCTCCCCAAGAACAGCCCTTGCCAAGCCCCTCTCTGCAAGGAGGGCTCTCGGATGCTGTCTCCATCCTCCTGCCGGTCCCTCCCAGCATCACACTAGGCCCTGCCAGCCTTTGCCGGGCACAAGACATACTGCAGACAGGATCGCCCAAGGCCAGGGCTGAGCCCCCCGCCCAGGGTCTTACCCCCTCCACTGGGAACTCATCCATCTCCACCTCGTCCTCGTGGGTCGGTGCCACCACACGGGCCAGGCTGGCGCTCAGAGCTGACAGTTTCTGCAGCAGGAAGAGACCAAGAAACTGTCACGCCCAGCCAGTGCTTTGGGGACGGGAAAAGGGGAAGGCTCATGGAGGAAGCAGAAGGCAATTTCTCAGAGCAAGAGGTCAAAAGACCTAGGGACTAGACAGATATTTAGCCTCCTCCATATACTGTCCCACCCTGCAGTGCCCAGCACTGGGGCTTCGGAGGGTCCCCTGCCATGCAGGGGGGAGGCCAGTGGCCCCTGAGGCCAAGCACAGCTCTTCCCTTGGCCAGCATGGGAGCGCAAGGAGTTTGGGACCAGTCCTCTCTGCCACGCAGGGATCAGGCTCCGCTCCTCGGTCCCCGCACGCCAAGCGCCCCACGCCAGGAGGAGGTCACCAAGACCACGCAGCGTCCTCCCACGGGCCACGGTGACGGCAGCGTCCCTCACCTCCAGGTAGCTCTCTGAATCCATGGCATACTCCTTGCCCTCTGCGGGCTTCAGCTCAACATCAGCCTGGCCGTCGATCTGGGGAGAAACAGAAAGGTGGGGTTGTAGCTCGCAAACCTAGAGCCCCCAAACATCCCCCCCTCTGCCACCCTGACCCTCCCAACATGGGCTCGCTTCCAACCACCCAGGCCAGGCGGTCCCACCAGGCTCAGGCCAGCGTGGCATGTCCCCAGAGCAGGTGGTGGCCTCACCTTGGGGGGGTAGAGCAGATTGAGGGAGTGGTAGAGGCGAAAGTTGACGAAGCCCAGCAGGGTGGTGTAAAACTCGGTGAAAGTGGCCATCACACGGTAATCCACATCTGTGGGGTGCTGCAAGCACATGGGAAGGGTTGAGGACCCAAGGACAAAGGACCGGAATCCCCTCTGCAGGGACAGGAGCCCGTCCCATCCACACAGGGAGGAGGGTCCTGCCCCCTTCACAGTGAGGTCTGGAGATCCTCAGCCACCACCAGCCCCTGGGCAGAGAGAGTTCTCCAGGCTGCTACACGGGGCCCCGCTGCCACCCCTCCGTGAAGGGACCTGCTCGGACAGATGGAGCACCTCATCCCGTCACAGATGGGGACCTTGCTGGCTTGCTCCAGGGACTCTGCTCCTCCAGGGGAGAAGTGCAGGCCGTGGCAAAGCCAGACAAGAGCAGGACAAGGAGCCAAACCCGGCAGGGACCCAGTCAGCCCCACAACAGCCAGAACTCAAGGGAGTGAGAAGTAATGCTGGCCAGGAAGGACATGGGTTGGCCGAGGAGATGGTGTGGGGTGAGGTGGGGAGGTGAGCCCCAGCACGGGCCATACCAAAGGCCACAAAGCTGGAAAGCCTCAACCCAACTCTGCCAAGCCCTGGAAAACCCAGGAGCAAAACAAGAGAGCACTGCTGTGACAGTGAACTCCTGCCTGCCAAGGATCTTGGCAAGGTGCAGCACAGCTGCGCAGCTGTCCTGGCACGGTGGCACCCACAGCTTTCCGCGCACCCTTCCACCTGGCCAGACTGCACAGGGGATGCAGCAGAACTACCCCACCCTGGCACAGGGTGCAGGGTCTGACTCGGCTCTTCCCTAAGTGCCACCAGCCCCATTCCTGCAAGTTAATCTTTAATTGCTGATTAAGGCACATTTTAATAATTGACACGAGGAAATAAGGAAACGGGGAGACTGGTACAGCCAGCCACAGGGGACACAGGTACAGCCATCTCGGGGGGGTAGGAGAGGGTTGTGTCCCCGCATGCCTCCCAGGCTGGGCCCCGTGGTCTCCACCACAGCCTCATCTGCCTCTGCAGCGCGAGAGCCACCGGACGGTCCCTCAATCCTTCCCCAGCCACAGGGAAGGAAGCAGCGAGGCAGCGGCAGCGCGGGTCCCGCACGGATCCCGCCGCGCTCTTCCCAGGTACTCACATCGTGGGCGAAGGTGTAAGGGGTGATCCAAGTGACGGGCTGCCCCAGCACCTCGGCCTGGTAGTAGATGCCCTTGATGGAGAGGAAGACCTGGCAGGGAATAGAGCAAGGGCTCAGAGGGAGGAAGGCCACGGATACTCCCTTGTCCCTGTCCTCATTAACCCTTCTCCCATCAGCACGTTCCATCAGGGGAGTGTCACAGGTGTCCCAGCAGGACTCGTTCCCCATCTGAAGCTGTCAGCACAGCTGGCCCGGTGCCCTCCTGGGGCACAAGTCCACCATCCCCGCCTCCACAGCCCCCCCGGGGCAGGGAGGTCTTGGCCCCGTCCCTCCCTGCAGCACCCACCTTGCGCAGGGAGCGGGAGGCGATGATGTAGTTGAGGAACTCCACGGCTAGGCGCCGGCAGAGCTGGATGGTTTGGACATGGCACTTGCCCGTCCGTGGGAAGGTAGAGAAGAGGAAGCACATGGAGAGGGCATCGTCCAGGTCCCGCAGCGCGTCTACGAAGGTTGGGTACCTGTGCCCGGGCAGGAGAAGGGAGAATCACATCCAGCCCCAGCGTCCACCAAAAGCTGCTGGGGCTGATGGAGACCTCAAGTGAGACAGGAGCGGGCACCATGGAGCATCCATCTCCCACAGGTCCCACCAAAGCTAGCGACTCACGGGGATGGGGTGTCCCTCCTGGGCACCGGGGAGCCCACAGTCACAGAGGGAGCTCCAAGCAGCTCCCTAGGGTTCAGGGCTCTCTGGGGAGCCAGGAAGCTCCCTGGCGAGGGGATGGCAACACCCTTGATTACAAAGTGGGTGAAAACAGGTTTTAGGGCACCCGCAAGGACTGAGTGTTGGGGAATCCCAGCCTGGACCCACCGAGAACAAGCGTGCCTGTGGCCTGCGGTGCAGCACACCAGCACGTGGTACTGCTCGGCCAGAGGGACAAAGCCCGGATGAAAGCTGCAGGACTCAAGCGCTGGCAGTCAGAGGGAGACCGCACAGCCCCACAGCTCAAGTGGCAGCGTGGCCGCCAGGTGCCCAGACCATTTCCCCTCCTGAGCACGCAGCTTGTTGGGGCAGTGCCTGCCTCTCGGTGCTGTTTCTCCCAGCACAGTGAGGTCCTGGACACCACCGGGACAACAGACAGACTTGCCAGAGCAGGTTCCCTCCCTCCTGGGTCCTCTCCTCTCTCACTGCCACCAAATTCACCAACTCTGTTAGCGTGATTCACCCTCCACCGTCCCTCCCTCCAAGGCTCTGCACCTTCCTGGAGATCCTGGAGACATCTAGGACACCCAGGCACTCCCTGCTCACTCATGCTTTGCTGCAGCCAGCGTGCAGCACGCTACAGCCTTCTCCTCCAGCCCAGAAACACTGGTTTCTGTCAAAACCCCCAGAATATATACGGGAGGTGGATTCCTACAGAGGGACAGACACGGCAAAGGCTCCACACGTCCAGGTGGCTGCAGGAAAAGCTCCTCCCTTAAAAGAGGACAGCTCTGCTGGGATTCGGCCGGCGGCTCACCTCTCCTTCACAATGTGGTCGAGCTTGTAGCTGGGTTTGTTGTCCTTCAGCCGGTCTACGGTGCTCCACTCACTCTTCCCATACGCCTTCCGGAGCTTCCGGACAAACACCTGCAGGGAGAGGGGGAGGCCAGGGGCTCTGCAGGAGAGGATGAGCCTCGAGCAGCCCCTTGGACACCACCCCGGGGGTCTCGTGCAGGATAATTACCTTATACTCCCGGAATTTGTTGACGATGGGCTCGTGAAGGAGGAATTTGATATCCTTGAGGAGATAGAAGGTCCTGGCTGCGGTGGAGCCTTTGTTCACCTTCTTCTTGTGTTTGGGCTCATGGGGGTAAATCCCCTTCAGGATGCAGAGGCGCCTGGTAATGGCAACGAGGGTGAGACACGCAGCATCTGTGCACCCAAAAGCAGAACACCCACACCCCCGGGACCCTTTCCTTCCGGTGCTCCCACCCCTCGGGAGGGGTGGGAAACCCCAAAACTCAACAGCCTGAAACCTCAGGACACCGCCACCACTCCCTACGGAAAAGGCCACCCCACGCACCCACCACGGGCTCAATCTCCTACTGCTCGTCCTGGAGGGGGGTCCGGGGAGAGGCTTGGGGGGGGTTCAGGGGATCCAGGGGGGGTCACAAGCACACCTGAAGTCGGGCAGGCTCAGCTGCAGCTTCTTCCGCGCCCTGTTGCGGGTGATGTAGTTGGTAGCGGATCCCCGCTCGTACTGGGGAGAGATGGGGGTGTCGGGGTCAGCACCGAGCGAGGGGAGCCCTGCGACCGGGAAGGGGGGGGCGGGAGGGGCAGCCCCGCAGCTCCCGGGGCTGGAAAGGGAGGAAAAACGGGAACCGGCGGGGGGAGAAACAGAAAGAGGCCACCAAGCACGGCCAGCTTGGGGGTGGGCGGGGGGGGGGAAAGACCGGCACCGGGTGTCACCGCATGGATGGACACCGGTACCGGAGAAGGGGGGGGCACCGGTACCGGAGAAAGGGGGATGAGCACGACAGGGGCGAGCACCGCTACCACGGCGGGGGGGGGAGGGGTGTTACCGGCACCGGAGATGGAGGGAGCAGACAGGGCCGAGCGCCGGTACCGGAGGGAGGGAGGGTACCGGGGCGGGAGGAGGCACCGGCCCCGGGGAGTGTGAATGTGGTAACGGGGAAAAGGGTGCTCCGGTGCCGGAGGGGAGATGTGTGGAGGCTGCCGGGCCGCCCCGCCGTACCTTCTTCTTCTCCAGCCCGCCCATGGCTGCTCCGCCGCCGCCGCCGCCGCTGCCCACGTGCTCCCGGCGCGCCGCAGGACCCCGGCCTGCCCGGGACCTGCCTGCGCCCGGGGTCCGCGATCTGCGCCCACCGGAGCCGCCCCACGCTGGTCATGGAAGCAGCGTGAGCAGCGTGGACAGCGCGAACAGAGCGGGCAGGGTGGGAAAAGCGGGCAGGACGGGCAGGACGCGGGGCAGGTCCGGGTCAGGCGCGCCGCGGACAGCCCGCTCGGCCCAGGCAGGAGGGAGAAGGGGTCCTGCGGCGAAGGGCACGCTGGGATATAGCGGGGCGGCGCGGAGCACGCCGGGATATATCGAGGCACTGGGATGTAGCGAGGCACCGGGCCTGGGGCGGCCCTGGGGGTCCTGGCCACCCGCGGGCACAGCGGAGCTGGGCAGGTCCCTGCCCGGGCCCTGGGGGTTCTCCCCAAGCTGAGAGCAGCCCCTGGGACCGGGGGCTCCGTCCTGCCTCCCCGGCCCCAGGGTACCGGCCCCAGGGTACCGGCCCCGGGGCTCCCTGTTCTGTAAGGGCCGTCGGTGGGGCGAGTGCGGGGGGTCCACGGGGGGAAGGCCCGGCTGCCTCGGCCTCCCTCAGCCCGAGCTCCGGCAGCTCCTGGCTGCCCCAGGCCCCATCCTTTCTCCCCCAGACTTTCCCCCCCTTCCTCGGAGGCAGCTGGACCCCGTATCCCCGCATGGCGAGTCTCCGGGGACCGGGGCATCTCCTGGGGGCCTGACGGATGCCCACGACAGGGGTTTGTCCATCCCAACCTGCCGGGGACCCCAGTCCCCGGGGCGCCAGCGAGCCTTCACGGGTGTCTGGGGGTCTCATCCCTGAGCTGGGATGGGTGAGGTGTCTCCGGGAGGGTTTCGTGGTCCTTGGGTTCCCAGCCTGATCCCATGGGTGGAATGTGAGTTTGTCTCGACGCCGTGCGGGCCCACGGTCAGCTTGGAGCTGAGCCGTGGTGCTGTTCCCCAGCAGGCAGAGACCCAAGCCCCAGCAGTGCCCGGAGACCCCCCCCACCTCCCCTTGGCTGCGGGGATTTACTTTTTGGGGTTCAGCACCCCCATACCCACCCCTCATCTGCCGAGCGGGGCTGATTAATCCTTGTTTTCAATAAAAAGCTAGTTTCTAGGTGAGCAGCGGAGTCATTGCTTTCCAAGGCTGCAGGGATGGAGGGTGCAGGATTTGGGGGGTTTTCATCCCTCTCTTGTTTTTTTTGGCTAACTTTGACTGGTGATTTTGTCTCAAATGCCTGCAGTTTGGGTCTCGCTGCCCCGGCCGTGGTGCAGAGGGCAAGGAGACCTCGATGCTCACGCAGTTCATGCCAGGTCAGGGAGCTGGGAGGAAAGAGCGGCTGTGAGCACTTATCTCTGCCCCGGCGTGGGGTGGTCCCACTTCCCTTTGCTTCGCCTCCAGCCAAAGTCCTTTCCTGTTTCTGCTGACTCGGCCCCGGTGTGCGGAAACGGCCTCTTGCAATACCGTCCCATCCCCAGCGGTGTCCTGGTTCGGCTCGGCCAGGCTCTGCCGGGCTGCCAGCTGTGCCGTGCCGTGGCACCCACCGCCCCGCTCCGGCATGTGGCTGCTCCTCATCCTGCTGCAGGCTGCGGTCCTGCCTGCCCAGCTCTGTGGTGAGTACGGCAGCTGGCCACCACCCAAAGTCCCCGGACCCCCACATCCCGCCTGGGGACCCCACTGGAGCCGAGGGTCTTGCCTGACCTGGCTGTGGCGGTGGAGAGGTCCCTGAGGAGCGGGGCTGGGGGGGACGGGCACCATCCTGTACTCCAGCCCCGTGTCCTGGCCCCGGGGAGGACGCTGACCTCATGACACCCCTCCAGTGATGAGTTTTCCAGGGCTGAGGTCTCCCCAGCGCCCGCCGGGGTTAAGCCTTACTCCTGTGCCCCCTTCCCCTGCCCAAAGCCCAGAGCCAACCTGCCCTGCTCCTACACCTGCAGCCCCCCACCTCCCACAGGTCCCGCAGGGTCCCTGGGGTCAGGGGTTTGAGCTCTGCATGCTCCCACTTCATGTCAGGTATCTTATTTTGTTTCTACCCCATTTTTTGGGGGGAGACATGAGGTTTTGGCACTTGAAGGAGGGCCACAAAGGGCACGGGGCTCACGGCAGGGTTGGGGGTGCTGGGTCTCCATTGCCACCGTGGCCCCACGCAGCCGGTGCCGGGGGCTGCAGATGCCATGAGGCAAGTGCTTGGGGTGGTCTTGGCCCCCTCACCCTCCGCTCCCTCTCCCCGGGGCCCTGGGGGGGTAGAAGCCCCAGGGGAGGCAGCGGCGGCGGTGCGGGCGCTGAGCGCCCGGCTGCTGGGGCTGGCGGTGGATCCGGCGCGGGACCCCGACCCCAGCGTCTACCTGGCCCTTCGCCTGGCCGGCGACCACGACCTACGCGGGGAGAAGCGGTACCTGGCGCGGCTGCAGGATGCCTTCCAGCACCGCTACGGCCGGTAGGTCCCAAGGGAGGACACTGGGTCCCCCCCGTGTACCCCTGGGGGACGTCCTCTGACCCCCACACCGCCCCAGCACTCATGCTGAGTCCCCACAGGAGCCTGCAGGCAGCTCTTCGGCCCCACGCTGCACCCCACAGCCACCCCCAGCAGGATGCTGTGGCCACTGAGCACACCACGTACGTGTGTGTGTCTGTCCCACGGGGACGGTCCCCTCCACCGGTGGGGTGACGGCCTCCCCGGTGTGGTGCCGCTGGCGAGAGCTGACATGGCGGCTTGCAGGAGGGCTGAGGCGGAGTGGCCGGAGACGGGGCGGCTGGCGCTGTACCTGCTGGGGCTACGGGCCACTTGTCCCCCACTGGAGCCCGGTCCCCAGCGCTCACTGGTGACATGGCTGAAGTACTACCTGGAGGAGGACTGGGCAGGTGAGAGCATCCCCACAGGGCGACCGTGGCAAGCACCCACTCATGCATCGGCACGTCCAGCCGCGGGGCCATCGGCTCGCCCTCGTGACACCACGCCTCGTCCCCAGGATCCCGGCAGCACGGCCACCCCCTCACCAGTTACTACCAGTACAGCCTGGGCGTTCTGGCACTGTGCGTCCACCACAAACGGGTGCGGGAGGAGGTGATCCGACGGCTGCTGGCAGCCGAGCACCACGGCAGGTTTGGGCACGCCGGCGGCAGCGCCGTGGGTAAGGGTCCTCCCCGGGGACGGACGGGACGGTGGCACCCCAGGGTGGGCGTGCAGCAGCTGGGGGTGACACTGTGTCTCTGCAGACACGGAGGCGGTGGCCGCGCTGGCGTTCGCCTGCCTGGAGCGGGAACGGACGGTGGGGGCCAGGCTGGCGGCGGAGCTGCGGGCGGCCGCGCGCAGGGTGAGGAGGAGGATGGTCGAGGGGCAGGGCCGGGACGGCTTCTTCGGCAACGTTTACAGCACGCCGTGGGCCATGCAGGTGGGTGTCACGTGCGGCGGTGGGGGGGTCTCCGAGGTGGGGTGTGGGTGCGAGCAGAGATGCGGGCGCAGGCATAAGCAGGGCTGCGGGTGCAAATGTGGGTGCCAGTGCAGATGTGGGCGCAGATACAGGCACAGATGTGGCTGTGGGTGCAGATGTGAATGCAGACGCAGGTGCGGGCATGGGTGCCCAGGCAAGAAGTAGTCGCCCAGGGCCCCGACCTGCCTCCTGCCCCAGGCCACTGCCCTGCCACCTTCCTCCCTCCTGCTCCCAGGTCTTCATCGCCATGGATGCGTGCCGGATGCAGCCGGCGTACAGCCGGGCCATGGCTGCGCTGCTGGAGAACCTGGACGCCTTCACCACTGCCGCAACCACGGCCCAGGTGCTGCCGGTGCTGCATGGCCGCTCTTACCTGGACATCGCCTCCATGCGCTGCCAGGAGGAGCCGGGTAGGAGCCGGGGTGGCGTGGGGTGATATGGGGGAGCTGGGATGGGGTTGGTGTGGATGCCACCGCGGCGGTGGCTTGGTGTCCATCGGTGCCGTGGCGGCTTCCTTCTCGCAGACACGCTGACGCCCCTCGGCCCCGAGCTGCCGCCCGAGATGCCGGGGAACGTGACGGTGCGGCTGGTGGTGGAGTGCCCCGAGCCGCGGTGTCCCCAGCACCGACTCTACGACCGGCCGGTGCCTGCACCCGCTGGTGCCTCCCTCCTGGACGTGCTCAGGGCAGCCGCCGTGCGGGGACCCCACAACTTCACGTACGTGGCCCCGCGTACCGGGGTTGGGGGGGATCCTCTGGGGTCCCTGGCTGTCACACCCGGGCTGGCCACGTGCCCCGCACCCGTGCCACGGTCTCACCCCGGTCCCCACCGCCTGGCTCCCTTGGCACCAGATCTGCCCCAGCGCCAGCAGTGCTGGACCCGGACCCTCACCCCCCCCTTTCCCACCCGCCAGGTTTGACACCCAGGACACCCCCCAGGGCCCCTTTCTGAGCAGGGTGCTGGGGCTGGAGGCTCGGCAGCAGAAGCGGAGCTACTGGCAGCTCCTCACTGCCCCCAGCACCAGCCTGCAGATGGGTGAGTGATGGGTGGGGGTCCCCAGGGGAGGCGTCGGGCGTCCCCGGGCAGCCCCCACGGCTGCTCTCCCACCTTCTCTCCGCAGGCATCGCCGACTACAGACCTCACGACGGGGAGACCCTCATCCTGCGCCTGAGCGAGTGGTAGAAGGCGAGCAGGGGGGTGATGGCAATGAAACTTCTGCCTTGGGAACAGGACCTGCCGGCTCCCTGCCTCCTGCTTTCCCTGCGCCCTGTGTGCCAGCACCCCAAATCCGCCCTGGGGAGGAGGAGGAGGAGGGGGGACACGCACAATGCCCTGTGTTGTACGGGCACGGTGGGTCGGGAGCAGCACCTGGACCAGCAGCTCCTCCGGTCCCGGCCCCACTCGGGGATGGGGCAGGCAGCCGCTGGGAGCAGCCAGTTTTGGGGTGCCCAAAGCAGCTGGTTTTGGGGAGGCCGAGCCAGTGTTGCTCGTCCCCAGCAAGCCGCCAGCCAGGGCTGTCCTCCTCTGTAGACCCTCTGGGGGGGGGCCCCCGGCCCTCCCCATTGAGCCCCCACCCACCCCGAGGACTCGGGGACCGCGGTGGCCCCAGTGCCACGCGCAGCCCGAGGGGGACCTCCTGCGCGTGTCCCAAACCTCCGTGATCCACCCCCCATCCCCAACCCTGGGATTTAATCCAACCCCAAAACCACTCAGGGGCAGCCGGTGGTGAACGGAGCCGGGGGTTGCGGTGTCCGGGGCAGGGGGTGCCGCTGCCGTTTGGGGTCAGGGTTGCCGATACCCGGGTGGGCGATGGGTCCCGGGTGGGTGGTGGGGAGCGATGGCGCCTGCACCGCCGCCCCGGCGTGAGTCAGCCAGGGGCTCTGACGCAGTCCCACCGCCGCCGCCGTCACCATGGAGGCCGCCGAGTGTTCCTGCTCCGGCTACCGCCGGCCAAAACCGTTCCGGCAGGGATGCGCGGGCCGCCGGTTCCCGGCAGGCCCCGCTGCACCGAGCGGCATCCCCGGGCGGGCACCCCAACGTGCCCCCCGGTACACCCACGCACCCCCGTGCCCCCCGCACGGGCGGCTGTGACGGTGACGCGGTGGCGGCGGCCCCGCGGGGAGGAGCCTCCCTCCCTCTGCTCCCCGCCATCACCAAACTTTCCGCTCGCTGCCGGCCGCCGGCGTTGCCTCCTTGGCACATGGCACCGGCACCCCGGGGCTGAGCCCTGCCAGCACCCCACCGGGTGGGTGACGCCACCGCCGCCGCCAGCGGGAGCTGGGGATCCGTTACTGTCGCCGCCGTTTACCGTCGCCGACTCCTCTGGGGCCGGCGGCTTTCGGCACGGGCGCGGGAGGACGGGGCAGAGCGGAGAGCGGCAGCGGGGGGAAGCGGAGCCGGCGCCCATGTGCCGGAGGTCCCGGCGGGGCGATGAAGCGGCGATGACAGCCGGCGAGGGGACCCTCCGGCCCTGGAAACCGGACCCCGGGCAGGCGGAGGGGGGTCGGCCGCCCCCCGTGCCATCGCTGCCCCTGACCCTCACCGTCCTGGCCTGGCTGGGCACCGGCACCACCATGGCCGGCCTCAACAAATGGATCTTCGCCACCCACGGTTTCCGCTACCCGCTGCTGCTGTCGTCCCTCCACATGCTGTCGGGGGTGGCCGTGGGGTACCCGCTGGGCTGGGCGCGGGGACCGCCGTCGCCGCCGTCCCCCCGTCCCCGCGCCAGGATCTACCTGCTCAGCCTCACCTTCTGCACCAGCGTGGCGTTGGGCAACCTGGGCTTGAGCTACGTGCAGCTGGACGTGGCGCAGGCGGTGGCCACCACCACCCCGCTGGTCACCCTCCTGCTGTCGGGGCTGCTGGGGGGCCGGCGGCATCACCCGCTGCAGTACGCCGCCATGGGACCCGTCTGCGCCGGGGCCGCCTGCAGCATCGCCGGCGGGCTCCGCATCTACCAGCCCGGCTGCGGATTCCTCCTGGCCGCCGCCGTCCTCCGCGCCCTCAAGTCCGTCCAGCAGAGTAAGTGCCGCCCGTCCCCATTCTGCACGACCGACCCGTGCTCCCCCCGCCCGGCACGGTGCCCCGGGGTGCTGGTGACGCTCCCTGCCCACCCTGGCCCCGGTGCCGCTCCTCTGCCGCTCCAACCCTCGTGGCATCCTGGCTCCGGTGCCGACCCCATGCCATCCCGGTCCCGGTGACGCCCCAGCAGCCTTTTAGCCCCAGTGCTGCCCCCGTTCCAGGGCCACCTGTTGCCCCCCTGGCCCTGGCATTGCTCGCTGCCCACCCTGGCTCTGGTGTCACCCCAGCCTCAGCACCATCCCCTCCCCACCCTGTCCCTGGGGCCACCCCAGTGTCACCCCAGCCCCAGTGCCACCCCACCCCAGTGTCACCCCAGCCCCAGTGCCATCCCTTGCCCACCCGGCTGCCCCCCCCACCAGGGCTGTGCCGTGATCCTGGGGACGTGACCCCGGTTTGTCGGTGACCTAGCCAACACCTTGGTGGCCCTGTGGTGGCCCACGGGCACTGCTGGCTCCCAGTGACACCGTCCCATGTCCCGGAGCCGTGGGGAGGTGGCAGTGCTTTAGTCTGGCACAGGGACACCCAAGCTGCCCCGTCCCCATCCCCGTGACTCCCCACGCCGAGTGGCATCGTCCCCCATGGCCGGGGACTCGCTCCGGCAGCCGCGGTGCCATCGGGACCGCGATGTCCTTGGCAGGCGTCGGAGAGGAGCCGGCCGGGTTGTTTTTTGGCCGGGAAGGGAGCGTTTCCTCCGGAGCTGGTGACTCAGGCGGGCACCGCGGGGGGACGGGCTCTGAGCGTGGGGCTGAGCGCCGGGCGCACGCCCCGTGCCGTCCCCGGGGGGAACCGACCGCTGGCGGCCGTACCGAGGGGTGCTACGGCCACCCGAAGGACATCGCCGCCTGGCACCCACCCTGGTCCCCTTGTCACCCGTGGGACATGGGAGAGTGGACGGGGGCTGTTCCGTCCCACGCCCCCCCTCCCCGTGCATGCCTGTGCGTGGCAGCCGGCCCGGCTGTGCCCGCTGTCCCCGGGTGACTCTGGGGGGGGACACACGGGGACACAGAGGGGACGGGCCACGCGCCCAGAAATGTCACTGCCGGCTGCAAAATCGGCTGAGAAAAGAGGATGGGTGGGACGGGGGTGGAAGCCACGTTTGCTCCAAAACGGGATGAAAAAACTGCCCCGTCCAACCCTGCCCTGTGGCACCCTGGACCCCCAAATTGGGGGAAACCCCCAAACCGGGGGACCCCCTGAAGCAGGGCACCCCCAGCCCCATGGAAGAGCTCCCCCCGCCCCCCCGCCTGCCTCCCATTTCCCCCTTCCCAGGGATTTCTTAACCACTCGGGCACCGAGCGGGGTGTCCCCGCCGGGATGTTCCGTCTGTCCTGCTGACTGTCCCCATCCACCCCCCGCCAGGTCTGCTGCTGCAGGAGGACCGGCTGGACGCCCTCTCCCTGCTCTGCCTGACCTCCCTGCCCAGTTTCTGCCTGCTTTTCGGGGCGGCCGTGGCACTGGAAGTGGGTCCCTCCTGGGAGGGCGTCCTGCGTTACGACGGCACCCTCTGGGCCTGCGTCCTGCTCAGCTGCCTGGGCTCCGTCCTTTACAACTTGGCCACTTTCTGCGTCCTCTCCCTCACCTCCGCCCTCACCGTCCACGTCCTGGGCAACGTCACCGCGGTGGGCAACCTGCTCCTCTCCCGCCTCCTCTTTGGCAGCCACCTGAGCGGGCTCAGCTACCTGGGCATCGGGCTGATGCTGGCCGGGATGTTCATGTACCACCAACCGGACCTCATCGCGGCACGGTGGGCGGCGTGGCCCGGACGGGGCACCCCCAGGAGGGAGTAGGGTCCCCGCTGGGGACGGGGGAAGGACGGGGAGGCTGCAAGCGTGTGGGCGAGCAGGGCTCTGCGGGCGCACGGGAGGGCTGGCGTGCACGGCTGCGTGTGCGCGCCGGCGCGCTGCGGTGCACGGTGCTGAGCACGCGGGTGTGCCGGCGCGCACGGCTCTGCGTGCGCACACGGGTACGCCGGTGCGCGTGGCCCTGCGCGCGCACACGCGTGCCAGCGTGCACAGCTTGGTGCGGACGCGTGTTTTCTGGCGTGCGCGGCTCTGCGTGGCACCGCGCACGTGGACGTGCCGGTTCGCACAAGCTCTTTGTGCGCGCGCGGCTTGGTGCACGCGCGTGCTGCTGTGCATGGCGCCGCGCGTGCGCGTGTCGGTATGCGCAGCTCCACGTGCACGTGTCTACTGCTGTGCACGGCACTGTGCGTCCGTGCGTGCTGGTGCGCACGTGCGTCTTGGTGTGCGCAGCTCTGCACGCGTGCGTGTTGATGTGCACGGGCTCTGCATTTGCAAGTGGGTCTGTGTGCCCGTGGACGTGTCTGGGTGTGCACAGGCTCTGCAGGTGTGAGCAGGTCTGCGTGTGGCTATGTGTGCATGGGTGTTGGTGGGTGAAGGCTCTGCGTGTGCAAGTCAGTCTGATGCACGTGGGCACACGTGCATTGGTATAGACTCTATGTATGAATGTGTCTGCGTGCACGGCTCTACCTGTGTGTGGGCATGTGTGTGCTGGCGTGCACAGGTTCTGTGAGCGCATGTGCAAGCGTGTTGCTGTGTGTGCAGAGCCTTGTGTGCAGGTGTGCACATGTATTGGTGTGCAGAGGCTCTGTGCGTGCATCCCCGCATGCAGCTCTGTGCACGGGAGCATGCATGCGTCGGTGTGTGCAGGCTCTGCATGTGCAAGCAGATCTCATGCGTGTGGGCAGGGGTGTGCTGCTGTGCACAGGTACTGCGTGCACAAGTGTGTGCAGAGCCTTACGTGCAGGTGTGCACAGGTGTGTTGGTGTGCACGGCCTCTGCGCGCACATCGGCACAGATCGTGTGTGTGCAAATGCACCTCCGTGTGTGCACAGCTCTGCGTGTGTGTGTGGGTGTGTGTGCATGTGTACAAGTGCGTGTGCGTGTGTGTGCACTTGTGTGTGTGTTTGCACGTGTGTGTGCATCACTACTGAGCTCTGCTGGCTGGAGTAAACCCGGGGCTGCGTGTACGCGCGGTTCTTGTGGCTGAACAGGACACCCAGGGTCGGGCCGGGTGAGCGTCCCCTCTCCTGTCCCCAACCCCACCGTGTCGTGCTGATCCCACGGGGGTGCCGGCGGTGCTGCCGGCATTGTCGTCGTCCCCACCGTGTCCTCCCGGCCACCACGGCTCCGGCTCCAGCCCCATCCCTCCCAGTTTGCCGTGGCCGGAGCAGGGCACGGCACACTCTCTCCTCAGCAAAGGGACATCCCAGCGTGTGTACGCCCTGGCACCGACGCCGGCACACACGAGCGTGCACGCTCCGACGGGCGCACCAGCACCACCGCGTGCGGCGTCCGTGGTGGCTGCTGCCGCACTCACCGTCTCTGCGCCGGGGGCCAAAGGACTCGGCTCTGATTGCACTTGTCCTGAAATAAAGCTCTATTTTTGTCGTACTCCACCCTTGGCTCCGGGGTTCAATCTCCCACCTATCGTGGCAGGAAGGGAGGAACCACCCGGTGTCGGGATGGGAAACTGAGGCACAGAAATGCCTCGGGAAGACCTAGATCCCCGGGGCGAAGCCGGGGCCGCCGTACCCACCGTGGTTGGTGCCTCCATACCCCAGTGCAGGGACAGCCGCGGTTTAGCAGCCCCGGGGCTGGCCCTGGGACCCTCGTGCAGGACACGGGAGGGACGCGGTGACGGGGAGCGGAGTCACCGTCCGCACGTGTCCGGAGAAGGTCCAGTCCTGCTGGGAGCTGGCACCGTCCGCCCGCAGCACGGCTTCGCCCTGCCTCGGGGCAGCGTGACGCTGGGGAGCATCCTGTCCCCTGGCGTCACCCGGCCGGTCCTTCTCCAGCCCTGTGACTCACATCACCCCGCAAACACAACCCCATCCCTCTGGAAACTCCCAGCTGGCTCCCGCCCTCTTTCCCAAACAGCAATTTTCTTCCACTCGTCAGGGCGGTGAGTTTTGGGGCCGATTCCAGAAGCGTCCTGGGATCGGCTCCTTCCCCAGCGCACGGCGAAGGAAGGGCAGCTTGCCAGGTCGCCGCGGTGCGCCTACCGCCGGTGCCACCTTCGTTTTCCATAACAGGGAAGGTCGAAAGTCGTTTTGGTTTTCTGGTTCCTTTCAAAAGGCGAGTCCCGGTGCGGTCTCAGGGATGGGGCTGGGGGAAATTCCCCTCCCAGGTGTTCCCGGGACCTCCCACCCACGCTGTCCCCTGCCAGGGGACGGGAGAAGCGGGACCTGCAAACCAGCCCGCAAGCGGCATCACTGGGTCGAGAAGCCATTCCCTGGGGAACGCCCGCCCATCCCGGCCCCCTGACTCATTTGCTGGCACTGGGGTCTACCCGGATCCTGCCTGCATCCGTGGCTTTGCCTTGTCTGCCCTGGTTTTAGTGCCTTGTGGTGCTGGCCCCGTGCCTCGCTGCTCCCGGGAATGCGGCCGGCCGCTGCCGGGTGTCCCTGTGCAGGCTGGTGGCTGGAGCTGGGCTGGGCACGGGGGTCCCGTGGGCAGCATTTGTGCCGGGGTTGGGGGCTTTGATGCTGCCCATGAAGGGCCTGGCAGCGGCAGGCAGGCTGGCCCGATGTGGTGATCCTCTCTCCGGGTATTTCAGGCCGTGATCTCAGCCCCGTGGCATCCCTCCGCTCCGGCCATCCCTCTGCTCCGGCCGCGGGAAAGATCGGGTTTCCCATTGGCACGGTGGCAGCCGCCCGTGTGCCGGGTCCGGCACTTCTCCGGCTAAGCCGGACGAGGGAAAGGGATCCCAGCCCCAGCTGCTTCGTGGGTGGGGGAGCAGACTGGGACACCTCTGCTCCAAGGCAGACACCTTTCTGGGGAGCAGACCCTGCAGCATGGGGGGAGCAGTGAAGGATGGGGACGTGCGTGTCCCCATGCCTCCGTCTCCTGGCCGGCAGTGGCTTCCCAGTCCCTGCTGGGGTCCAGTTCCCCTCGCCAGCCGTGGCTCCCCGGGCCTGGTTTCGGCACGGTAAGGGTACTGAGGTGGATTATTGCCCTGGTCTAATGGCCACAAATCCGCCTCTGAAGCCTCTGCAGCTCTTGTGCCCCCAAATGCGGGGGCTTTTCCTTGCCCGTCTTTTAAAATAACACCCAAAAGCAGGCAGGCTGGGGCACCCCCATGTCAGGGCTCATTAACCCCTGAGATACCGGGGTTAACCACGTCGCAGGCACCCAGCACACGCTCCTGATCTTCCCCCACAGGCGCTGCTGTCGGGTTTCCGCGCTCCCGATCCTGAAATGCACAGAGGGGACGGGAGATGCGAGGAGGGGTGACAGCTCTGAAGCCAGTGAGCGGTGGCAGCAAGGATGGGTGGCACCTCCACGTGCTTGGTCCCACCGTGATGGAGGTGCCGGCTGGCAAGAAGCTCCAGGCGAAGCGTGGAAGTCTGAGGTGGGAGAAATAAAGGTGTGTCCAATGGGATAGTGTTGTTATGAGATCTGGCCGGACAGTTTCTTCTGGATCTGCTGTTAAACCATGGCTGAAATCTTCCTCTGAGGTGGGGGGCTGAGCTGTGAGCCGCTGCCCTTGGCAGAGGAGCAGCGTGTCTCCGTGCAGGGGAGAGGAGATGCAGGGTGGTTTTACTGCACGCCAGCCGGGTGCCTGGGAGCACCCAGTGGAAATTTTCTGTGTTTCAGGACAGGGGATTAACTGCTGCCCTCGGGGATGTCGGGAGGCTTACTGCATTAGCACAGAGGGACACGGGATCTGCAGCTGGGAGGCAGCAAGGACAAACGCTTGCTAAGCTGGGGAGCCTAAGCCAGTAAATGATATCCTTCCCTCGTATGCCGGGCCGTGGTCTTAAACCTACCACATCACAGTCCTCAAACGGTGTCTGGGACCATCCTGGCTCTGGAGCTGAAATTATGGCAAAGCCTTTTTTAGGGTAGACATTAAGAAAAATGCATTCTCCCCGGCAGGACAGCCTGGCTCAAGGATAGACTACATGAGGAGTGCGATGTCCAGCAGTGGCGAGCAACGTCTGAGGATGCTTGAAGCAGCCCAAGCCCAGCTGGAGGCCAGGAGATGGAGAGGATGACCCTTCAGGCTCCCTTCCAGCCCCATGTTGTCTGCTTCAGTACCCCAAAAAGCCCTCCAGAATTTTCTCTTAACCATTCTGGGGCAGGCTGGCTTTAGTGGTGACTTTATTGCTTTCTCTCTCTGTGGCACGGGCTCACTGCTCTGCTCTGAGAGGGCTGTTGACTGCCTGTAGCTGTGTTTCCAAAAGATGAAATCACATGAGCTTAAAGGCATTTTTAAAGTCATATACTTTGTTTTTATAACATAAGTTTACATCATAAAGTAGGCGTATAAGATACAAACTTTTAAGGTGGTTATAATAGTGTGCTAATTACAGTATGCATAACATAAGATTGCTATATAAAAACTTAAGCGATCCACAGGCTGTTGTGAAACACAAATGGTGCCTTAGTGGCAACCTAAGCCAGAACGAGAGCTTGGTTCAGCAGGTTCGGGTGTGAGGGTGCAGGTGTCTCACCTGGGTTCTAATGGCTGCGAAGCAAGAGGTGTTTAAGAAAGAGCTGGCAGCAGCATCACCACCCCTACTCCTCCCCACTTCTCTTGAGAGTTGTGTTCAAACTGAGATGCTCACCCTTGGTGCTACGCTGCAGCCATGCCCGTGCTTGGCTGTGTACGCCACCGAGCTCCATCTGGACTCCCACCCAACTTCCCAGCTTGGCCTTGGACCTGCCTCATTGCCGTGGACTTGCCAGGCAGTCAGGACTCCCACGTCAACGAGCCTCCATCCACTTCCATCCACACAAAGTCCTTGGTCTCCCCTCCCTCGGACAGCAGGTACCTGTGCCGGGGACCCAGCCAGTGGTGCCCTCCACGGCTGGCACACAAGAGCCAGACATCTGCAGGACCTGCTAGCGCTGGCAGCATCATTGTTCTCTGTCGGGGAAGCCTGGTATTCCACTGGAAAGCTGGAGTAGAGTGGGGTGGGGATGACTCTACAGTCACCAGCTGCACCCTTGTCTGGTCAGAGATCCAGCTTGAGAAGCAGCGAGGCCCCAGGTGGTCACACTGGTGACTCCTCCAAGAGGTCTGCCATGTCTCCGATGCTCTCTGTGATACCTGTGCACCCAACTTGCTCGCTCTGTCCTTTTCCTTTAACATTTCTGTTTTCCAAGAGGAACTTCTTACATGTCCATGAGGAGTCGGGTCTTTGTTCTGCTTCTAGAAAGCGCTTTGGGAGAAAAGCAATACACTCAAAGGAAGGCAAGGCTCTTCCTCACCCACCACAGCTATCACTTGAGCTGCTTTGAGACCTGCAGAGAGGTAGTTTGCCAGGTTGCTCTTTGTGGGTGTGGAGGAGCACTCCCAAAGTGCCATTGGTAGGATAGAATCATAGAATCACAGAATCATTTAGGTTGGGAAAGACCTTTAGGATCATCGAGTCCAACCGTTAACCTAACACTGCCAGGTCCACCACTAAACCATGTCCCTAAGCACCACGTCTACACGTCTTTTAAATAACTCCAGGGATGGTGACTCAACCACTTCCCTGGGCAGCCTGTTCCAATGCCTGACAACCCTTTTGGTGAAGAAATTTTTCCTAATATCCAATCTAAACCACCCCTGGTGCAACTTGAGGCTGTTTCCTCTCGTCCTATCGCTTGTTACCTGGGAAAAGAGACTGACACCCACCTTACTACAACCCCTCCAACCAACTGGGGCTGTAGGACCCACTCATGCTGACCCAGGGGCTGTGGGACCCCTCACACACACATGCCAGCCTGGGGCCCCCTACTCCCACCTGAAACGGGTCTGTTATTGCCACTCAGGACAGAGCTGGTGGAGCTGAAAACTTCATGCTGTGATAAACCAGAATTAATACATGGTTTGCTGCTGAGTGATGTCAAAGTGTGCCCAGATCAGGCTTCTAGTTCATAACGACATGATGACCTCCCCTCAATGATTCAAACTGAGAGCAGGCTTCCTCTTATTGCTCCCACCTTGACTTCCCAGCCCACCAGGAGTAAATGGGGTTCTTTCCGAGCAGTGAGCAGCTCACCCAAATAACCATGGACCTCCCAAGGCACCTTCTGAAAACGGGTTGGGGCAATCAGGTGGGGGAAGAGAAAGGGTCAGATAGTGGAAAGCAGGACATCCTTGGGTCTCTCCCAACTGGGGATGCTGGAGTCTGCGTTGTTCCGCAGCAGATGACTGGACTTAGGGCTGCTGTCTCAAAATGCAAAGTCATATCCCAGTTAGGAAAAACAAACGTTGGTAAAACTCCAAATATCCTGACTCACAGCTAGTTTCTGTCCTGTTTTAGGAGCACAGTTTGTGCTGGAATAAAACAACACTCTCTAAACACGTGATGGTGTCAGAGTTACTGTCAGGACCCTCATACGAATTAAGTGTGAAAACTAACTGCATAGTTTAAACTGGCTTGATTTTATTTATAGTAAACCCCACTACTTGCTGGTTGTATTGCCAATCCCCTATACTTTCAGTGGCAGAGACTTCATGTTCCAACCCCCTTAGAAGAGAATAGTTTATTTTCAATGCTTGGGCATGGATCTAGAAGAACTGCTGTTGGTTTTCCCTCGGTTTCTTGCCAAGAGGTCACAACAGCTCATCTGTACTCAGAGCAGCAGCATTACTCTCACTTCATTTTCATAAACATCGGGTATCATCCCTGACAGAGAGCTGACCGTTTGGAGCCTGTTGACACCAAAGAGTTTGTACTCGTAGTGGATGAGCTGCTGCCAGAAGCCGTTGCTGGGGCGTATGATGGGATGGCAAGACTTGACCCAGGCGTGGGCGCCTGCCAGGGATGCGGAGCGGTGCTTCAGGAGACAGGCCAAGCAGACGGTGGGGACCTGCTCACCCCAGCAGTGCAGCGCAGCAGTGTCCAGCCCCCATGTGTCCCCACACTGTGGATTTTAGCCGCCACGGAGTCGAAGCACCTGGAGATGCGGGCAGCGGGGCCGTCCATCACAGGGATGCGCAGGTACTCGATGTCGGGACAGAGGGTGTTCACCACCTCCGGGGTTGTGGATGACCGTGCCGATGTGGAGGCTGAAGAGCAGGAGGTGGCTGTTGGTGGCCACCGTGTCACCGAGGTAGAGGATGGAGGTGATCTGGGGTGCTGGGGCAGGGCTCCCAGCACCACTGCCGTTGGGGTGTGTTGGTTGTGCCTAGAAATACCTGTAGAAATACACCCAGCCCTGTCCCTCCGCTGCGTGCCAGCCTCCCGGGCCCCAGTGCCCGGCAGCCCCGGGGGGGTCAGGGAACAGCAGTGGGGCAGGGCCGAGCCCCCCATGGCAACCACCGATGCGCACGCAACGGCGATGGCCATGGAGGAGCAGGGCGGCGTGCGGCCTCGCCTCACCTTCTTCCCACCGCCCCAGAGCCGGCAGCTCAGCGGGCCCTGGTGCGGGGTTGGGGGAACCCTCACACCGTCCTGGGGCTGCAGGACCCTCACAGTGGCTGGGGGACCCCTGACAGCAGGCTGGGGCTGGGGGACTCGTCACACCATCCTGGGGCTGGGGGACATCTTACATGGGTTGGGGCTGTGGGAACAGGTTGGGGCGGGGGCTCGGCACCCCCCTGCACCCTGCTGTGTGTGACACGAAGCCCCCTCTCACCCGGAGCAGCTCTGCAGACTTGGACCTCGATCTGGACAGCCATGTGCCCGACAGCTCCCTGCCCAACTCTGCCAGCCGTGCCGGCCGCCATGCCCTGCTGCTGCTGGAGAAGAAGGTGAAGGTCTCCGCTCCCCTCTTGACTCCACCAGCACTGCCCCCCCGGGATGGGGTTCACGGCCCCCTCCGGCACAAGGGGAAGGTTTGTTCTGCCTTTGGCTGCTGGTGGATATGTCTTGGAAAAGGAGAGGGAGATCCCCCTCCTCTGAAGAGGTTGGCAGCAAGAGCTGCAGGTGACACGAGGCTGGAGGAACGGCTTGTGCAAATGCTCAGGTCTCCGTTCCTCAGAGTCCTTAAATCATCGCTTAAGTCCTCAGTCCTCAGGTCTTCATTCTGCTGGATCAGGATGTGGGTGCCAAGGCTCTCTCCAGGGGAGCGGGAAGCAAATGGTTGCGGGATGGGCAGCTATCAGTTCTTGGGCCACCTTCCACGTGAATGGTTGCACCGCAATCCTGACCTCAGGACACAGCTGCCATATCCTATCTGCAAGGCAACTGTGTTTTGGAAAGATAAGCTACAGGCATCATCGGCCATGGACTTAACCTGGACTTAGATGTCGTTCCTACGATATCTAGGGAGACCAAGGGTAAATTATCAGAAATGGGTGAAGCGCTGACGTGTGACTTTCCGGCATGGAGGGAACTAGGCAAAGGTTTTGCAACACTTAGCAGCCCAATCCCCCCTTTAGTGCTTCTCACTTTGAGCCCAGCAGTAACGGGTTAATTCGCGATAGCAGGTGAGATAGTCTCTCCTGCGGGAATGTGCGGAATGCCGAATTGAGTCTATAAACTCAGAACTGGGATTTAGGGTGGCATTAGACATACCTGGACCTTCATGCACTGAGTAGTTCCCTTCAGCACACCTCTCTGCTCCCGGGCAGCCATGCTTTTTGTCCTTGGTACCCAGCCAGCACCACCTGAATCCTCTCCCCTCACCTTACTGCATATATCCCAAGGAACTTTGCCTTCCTGCTCTGGTCAGAAACCCCAAGCATCATGATTTCAGCAGTTTTCCAGTTTAAATCAAAGCTTTATAACACAGGGCTGCAAAGTCCACCCTCTTGACTGTTTCTGGCAGAACTGTAGGGTCCTGCTGGGGTCTGGCTCTGTGTGTGAGTGAGCCTGCTTAGGCAATAAACTGTGCAGCCCTGTAGCAGTTAGTAGTGAGAACAGGGAAAAAATCTTACCTGGCTTCACCTCTCAAGTGAGGTTTGCTCAAATAAGAAAGTCTAATACAGAAATTAATGTCTGATGGTTTCAATTCCCAGCGTCTCTTGCTAAAATCTGTACCTGAGACATGAACTAGTGACGCTAACATGTCCCGACTGAAGGTTTCTTCCTGCTGTCGTGGGGATGGCGTTCCCTAATCCCTTAACTCAGTGGACTGACGGTAGCCTCTAGGTAGCTGTGTGCTGAGGAGATCCCCCTGGCCTGCAAACATTTATGATGTGCGAGTTTCAAGACCTCGGGGCAGTGCAGCCGCTGTGAGTGAATTAGCTCTAGGCTACAACCGAGCCCCAGGCTGTGTTGTGATGCCTGGTTTGGTCCTGCAGCGCAGGTGTGCCCTGGGTTTGTGCCACGCACACGGACAGATTTCTGTTTACCGTCAAGAGACCCTTACAGCTGGAGAGACTGCATGCCTGCAAGCATGGAAGCCCGTGCGACACCTGTGGTGCGTGGGTGACACAGAGCTCGTTAGCTTGCACAGTAAATTCTGGTTGAGAGCCCACTCAAACCAGATGGCGACATTGTCATCGGTTGGTTTTATAATGTGGGCTTTTTGCTATTGGTGTGATGGATTGGGTCTGAGGTGCAAGAATGTGACTGCTGTCCTCCAGACCTGCTTCTTACAGTAGTGTGAAGTGAATTGTAGTCAAGGAGGCAGGATGATGTGAGTAATCTTTTTCAGACCAATGTTTACAGTGATACTTAGGAACTTTGGAGCTTTTTGCTTGGAGGTCACCTTGACCATAGTAAGGGATGTGGCAGGATGTCTCTCTTCCCAAAGACAATCATCACTTTGGAATTCTGTATTTCATTGTTAGGATAGTGGCTATAAGGTCTTACGTTTGCTTTTGTAAAGGTAAAACACTTTGAAGAGACCAAAAAGAAGACTGAACGTTTCCACAAACATTTACAGCAGCAGTTTTTGAAAGAACAGGAGAGAAAGGTGGCGCGGAGGAAGAAGGCATCTGAAAGGTTTGAAAAATCACTGGAAGTGTTCAGCCGCAGAAGTGGGAAGTCATCCGTCCCTTCCGCAGATGGTTCGTCTGCGAGTGAAGTGACGCCCTTGGAACATGCAGCTGCTACTGACCGAGAAGGGACCAAGAGACACGTCTAGAGAGCTCCTCCTGCAGGATGTCCCAGGGCTCCGGCCCATGTCTGGCCAACATACTCGAATTTTCAGTTTGTCCTTTTAGGAAGCTCACGCTCGGTCCTGTTACAGTAATAAACCAGCACGATCCCTCGCTCTCTCTCGTGTTGCTGCCCATTTACCTTTCAAATCGGTGGGGCTGCTGTGGTTAGAGGGCCATGGGCTGGGGACAATTCAGGGAACAGTGTGGCAGCCACAGGAGTAAAACACCTCTTCAATGGACCGGTTTCCTTTGAGGCAATAGGAAAGTGATGTGAAAGGGATAGAGGTTTTTTCTTGGCTTTTGCCTTTAGAAAGGATCCAAACAACATGTTTCACAGCTAGGTGGATTTCCAGAAATGTTATCAGAGGTTCAGGGAGGGTAAGTGAATCTGTCGTTGTGGAAAAAGAAGAGGGATTGGTGACTTAAGAAGCTTAGGAGAAAAAAACAAGGAATGGAGTATTGAAGGAGAGTGCCTCAAGGCATTGAAGAAGTGGGTAAGTGTCAGCAGCACATTGAGAAGGTGGTTGTAGGCAAGTAGAACTGATCAACTTTCTTCTTCCCTTTTCCCAAACCAGAGACATTCAGAGTGACTGTTGAGTCCCCCCCAGTAGGATGGGATACAGCTTATCGTGGGAGTGCAGAGCTGGAGAGATTGACATCATCCACTCCGGCCTCTGCGGTGCTGTAACATGAAGTATATTTTGACTATCCTTGAAAAATGTGCATCTAAACTGTTTTTAAAAAACTCGCAGTAAAGGAGATGCTACAGTTTCTCGAGGTGGCCTGGCTTTTCAGCCAGCATTGCAATGTTGGGGTTTTTATAACATAAACCTTTTTTGCTTGAAATGAAGCTGATCATTTTTTTGTTTTGCAGTGGCCTTGAGGGAATAATTGCATGTTGGAAGGTTGCTGTCATGTCCTCACTCAGTTTTTTCTTCACTGGATTAAAAAATGTTCAGTAACTTCAAGCTGTCCCCCTCAGTTGGGATTTCTAAAGAGAATTTTCTCGACTAATGCGAGAAGCATACCTCAGACATCAGGACAGCATGCCTGGCAAGTTACGCTCCAGTGCTCAAAAATCTGGAGGCATCAGGCCTTGACAATGAAATACTGCTTCTCAATTTACTGTACAACTATTTTTTTTAAAGAAACAACAAACTTTTCCCTAACCTCTGGCTCTTGAAACAGTAAATAATTCTTTTTCTTATTCCTTAAAGCTTTTCCATAATTCAGCCAGACTCAGACACCTGGCAACATTACACATGATGATAACTAAAAATCTTAGACTGGAAGGTGCCTGGCAAGCCTGACTTCAGGGGCAGTGCTTTCCATCTCTGGGACACCTCAGCAATAATAGGCCACCTGCTGTGGCCTTGCCTTATGAGGGCTTGCAGCTGTCTAAAGGCATCTTCTCAAACTGTCTCCAGAGGATGCTTCATAGACATGATTCAGGTGCTGAAAGGCTATAGAAACACTGAATAGAAAATCAGTGTTTGGCACCTGAATTGGCTTCAAACCACAGATCTATAAAGTCTTGTTTTTCTTGAGTACTTAAGGCATCTTCTTGCTGTCTTTCCTTCTTACACCTGTCATAAATCTGCCCTGCATACTGTCCTCTCCACGGACAGATCCTTCCTTCTTGACCTCACTCATGGACAGCCTGCCTCCACCATGCCGCTGCCCGGATCCTGCACCAGACCTTAGTGATGACACCCAGCTGGAAAAAGAAATTACCAGCAGAGTTAACTGCCTAGCAGCCTGCATCTGCATATTTTGCCTGCTTTGTTTGTCCAGGAAAATGTGGATCTGTTGCTCACCAAGACTGTTGCTGGACACAACAGAGAGTAAATGCCTTTGGTCATGCTGGCAGCAGTGACAGACTGGTGTCTACCTACATCAGTTGGCTTGAGTAGCACTGAAACCCAAGAAGAGATGCGTTGAGGTGAAAAGCAAGGAAATGCCCACAAGCAAATAATGCAGTACATTTTTAGAGAGGAGCCTGGAGGTTTTTACCCAGGGGTGACCTGTGCTGGCCACCCCCGGAGTTTTCCTTGTGCGAAGATGCTGTGAGAAAAGGACTGGTTGAAAACCAACTGAGAGCTTCTGGATTTGGTCCAGACATTCGCGTGTTACCACGCAACACTTCAGCTATTGTTTGAATACTGCCTGGAGCTCTTGGCTCTGTCAGCTGTGAAATGTGCCATCCAGCGAAAAGTGCACCCAGGCTCCTGTAGCCCATCTATTCCAGCTCTCAGCAGTCTGGGCAGCAGCAGACCTGCCCTCCATGGCCTTTGGACTCTGCTGTACGTGTCTGACCTCCGCAGCATGCCGGGGCAGCAAGTCTCAGCGTTTAATAATGCAATGTCAAAAACCAGTCCCTTTAGTTAGTTGTATACTTACTATCTGGGCAAATTCACCGTGTGCCCCCAGTTCTTGTGTTACGAGAAGCAGTGAATGACTGCTCATTTGTTGCCTCCCCATTTTCTGATTTCAGAGTCCTTGGCTTTGTTCCCCCCCTCCATCAACCTCCTCCCGACATCGGGTGGTTTCAGCTGGGCTCTGCTGTTCAGCCAGCCCAGGAGCCGTTTGTCCCCGTTGCTACAGTAATAGCTGCATCCATCCGTCTCCCAAATGGCACCCACCCTGTGCGCGGGGGGGTCCCCAAGCAGTGCCTGGCATGCAGCAGCACCCTGACAGGAGCAGGGGATGTCCCTCCGCTCTTGCCGTGGAAGCAGAGGGGCTGCGGGGCTCTGTCTGACAGTGCTGCTCTGTGCGGAGGTTACAGGGACGGGGTTCAGCCCCTCCGAGCACCTCGCCATCCATCCTGTGCGGGGAGAAGCCAGTCACCAGTCATCATTTCTCCAGTTCACCAGCTCAGTGCTGTCCTTCATCCCGCCATCCCCACGGCAGGAGTCAGCCCTTGCACACAGCAGCCATTCCCAGTGCGAAGACCACCAGGCGTGGGGTGATGCCTGGCCCCGTTTGCCCTCACCTCACCGACCTCCCCAGCCCCGTGGCCTCCAAACCGGTGGAACTGCTGGAGCCATACCGTTTGCCATGATGGGCTGTGGATGTTAGCTGGTTCCTGGACCTGTGCTGATTGAGCCAGCCCCACACGCGTTCCTGCTCGGCAAAGCGAGGAAGGAGCTGATGTGCCTGGGGGACCAGAGGCTGCGACTTGCCGCAGACTCAGCAGGCAGATGCCAGTCAAAATCACACACTGATCTGAGTGCCCCCGACACCCCCAGGCAGATTTTCCTCTCCAAGAGCCGGTCTTATTGCTGCCCACAGCTGACTGCAGAGGGTGCTGCTGGCTGAGCCAGTGTCCCTCTTCAGCCACGCTTCTCCTGCCATCCCACTTCCAGCCTGGTGCTCTCAAGCTTCTTGCTTTGCACAGCCAGCTCAGCACCTCCAACCCTCCCGTCTCCCCCCTTTGAAAAGTCAGTTTGCTGAGAGCTTACAATAATTCCACTACACCTGTCCCCTCAGCAGACTCCTTACTGTAGGGACTCAATGGTTTCTCTGTTTAGGTACAGTGGAGGTGGAGGCAACGCTGGTTTGATCAGGAAAGACTCCCCAGCTCCAGCGTTCCACCGTGGGGAGTCCCGAGGGGTACCTCTTGCCCCTTGGATGGGAGAGGACCGTTCACCTTGGCACAGACTGGTGAGGTCTGTGTTTTCAGCCAGAGGTGGAAGGAATGCGGAGCTGTGTCAGTGCAACGCTCATCACTCTGAGCAGGCAATGCTTGGAGCAGAGGGGGATAGTATTGGCTGTGCACACCTTCTCCAGGGGAGCAGCTCAAGCCAGAGCTGTAGGGCAGGTGCCATCCAGGATTGGATGAATTATCAAAGCAGCCCAGGACACCAGCACCGAGACATAACCCATCTGTCCCTTCCCTGCAGCTCTGATCTCAGCATGCAGAAGCAGACGGGATCTGGGCAGAGATCTGGGCCCTTTCCTCACCTAAGAGGCTCCAAGGAGAGAAGGAGCTGATACATCCAGGGTTTGGCACACTGTACAGGGTGCTCACAGATGCCCTCGGGCAGTGTTAAAAGAGGCAGGTGACTCTTGCCTGTAGCCCCATGCAGGCAAGACCTGGTACAGACAGTGTCAAGGGCAGGTGGGAGCGGTTTGATTCAGCCTCATCACTGGGCAGCACTGCCTGCGTTCAGCTTAACAGCCAGCTCTCCTGCCTGCCCATGTGCTCAAGCTTGGACCACAAATGTAATATTAACAGTGTATGTTCACTGAACACTAAATCACAGGAGCTTGCAATGACCTGGAACAAGCTTTGTAAACCCCTGAGATGAATGTGCAGTTGAAAAGAAATAGCAGCTCCTGCGCGCCTCTCCGGAGACCAGCACTGCAGCTACACTGGGCTTGTTTTATGTGCATGCTGCATCATTATTATCCTCCAGAGCTGCAAGAGGCTAGCAGGAAACGTAGCCCAAGAAGCAAAATGTTAGCTGCTGCCTGCTGTCTGCCTGCGTTCCCAGCAGCAGCAGATACTGCTACTCCTTTGAGATGACTCCTGCACCAGAGTTGTCTTCCTGCCTGAAGCCATGGAGGAGGCAAAAGGGTCAAAGTTTCTTGTTCTGCACGTAGCAGCACATGGCCTGTTCCCCAGCATCTCCCCCAGTCAGGGGACAGGGCTGGGTGTCCTGTCTTCTCCTGGAGAGAGGCAGAGAGGCAGAGTCAGTGGGACCTTGCCCTGCAGCAGATGCTGGCCATGTGGGAGCAGGCAGCGCTGGAGCTGTGCAGGCAGATGAGCTCCCCTCCTGAAGGAGAATCCTGTAACAGGTAGGGCAGAAAGGCTGGAAAGCACCGGGATCCCTTGTGGAACAGCCTTTTTGTGTACAGTGAGAAGGTGCAGGGCAGTCCGCAAACCCCAGGACACATATCCGTGGTCTGCCGACTATGTGCTGGTGGGATCTGCTCCTTCCAGCCTGGGTCTGGAGAGCAGTGGGTAAAGCATGCAGCCGCAGGGCCAGCGATACCTCCCTGCCTGCTCCTGCTGTCCCCATTGCCCTCCAGCGGTCCCCTCTGACCGATGGCTATGAAATTGTCACTCCTTACGATTTGCTTTTTGTTAAAATTTCCCCCAGAGGCTGGACAGGTCTCCTCTTCCAGCTCAGCCAGTTTTGCTGTGCTGCCGTGCCTGGTCAAGCAGCTCCACCACTTCATCCCAGCGGTGCCCTTCAGTGTGACGAGTCTCCTGTCCTGTGCCCAACCAAGGACCACTCCAGGCCCGTCTGCCTGGGGGCCGCCACAGAAACAGGAACTATTATCCCCAAAGTGGTGCTTGAGAAACCCTGTCATGTTTTACCTAACCTACATTCAACCCTAAAGTAGGTGGCGAGGGAACCAGGGGATGCAGGTCATAGCCGATCCTGCATGTAGCAAGAGTGATGATATGTTCCCTCTCCCTCTGCCAAGAAATAAGCACTGGCAAAAGGGCCTGATGCTGTTATGTTTTATGACGTTTCCAGAGCCCCGCTTGAGCCTTTCTGACAGGCTCTGGGTGCCAGGGAAGTGCAGACTCCTTCCCACCTGCTCACGATACAGACAAGGAACACGTCATCCCACTGACGGCAAGGCATAGGAACAAGCGAACACAAGCTGGAGCTGCAGTCGGGCCATGGTCAGGGATCAGTCAGCCCCACAGATTGCCCCGGGGCTTGGTGTGGTGCCAGAGCTCCACATTCCCAGCAGGGCATGATGCAAGGCTTGGCGCAGCTCAGCAATCAGCGCAACTGGCTCCTGCCAGGGCGTCCTGAGGACGTAGCTCCTCATGCAGAGCTCTGTGCCAGGATGGTGGCAGCCTGCGAGGTGCTCGCGTGCCTCTGGACACAGCCTGTTCCAGCTCAGCCATGGAGCCCAGCGCTGAGGGCACCGATGAAGTCTGTAGCTTCAGAGCTCCTGGCATGCAAAGGAGCAGGAGAAGATGCTTTCCGTTGCATCCATGAAGCAGTTTCTGCCTACCCTGTAGCTGTGCTTTGGCTGCAGCCAGAGCAAGGATGGTGGCAGGAGGGGACTGTCCCTACACTGACACCAGGTTGGGGTACTGTAGCCTGCAGCAAGGCATCATTGTGTGTTTCTGCTCTTTTGCCATCCCTCTCCCTGCTGTCCCTTCCCTTGTCCCATTCTTTGGCACCTCTGGCTCAGGGCAATGATGCAGGCTGGTGGGTTTGGATGCAGCGAATTGTTTCAGGGTTGCGGCAGAAACAGGGAAATTATTTGGGGAAACCCAAGTTGGGGTGGATCATGGCCTTCCAAGCTGATCGACTGAGCCTGCCTGCTCCCACACACTGAGCTTTGCTTCCCTTTGCCGCAGAGGAGAGGGATTCAGCATCTGGAGAGTGGTTCAGATGGGACCAGGGAGGTCTTTGATGTTCAGCTGTTTAGTCACAAGGCCTTTGTGTCTGAACACAGCTGGACCCAAACAGTGGGGGACTATGTGCCTGGGCTGTACCTGCACCCAGGGTCTCTCAGCTCTCCTTCCCTGCTCAGACATGCACTTACATGCTCTTCCCTGCACCACTCCCCTGCCCACATAGTTTAGATTCTTTGGCACCTCTGGCTCAGGGCAATGATGCAGGCTGGTGGGTTTGGATGCAACGAATTGTTTCAGGATGGATCCGAGGTTTTTCTACATCCTGGATGAGGTGGGATTGACGCAAGTTCGGTGACGTTTCATCCAGCTCCCAAATCGACCTGGTTTCCTTCCTGGCAGAAGAGCTGCTGCTGGCCTGGAGCAGTGTGTGAAGCTGCAGGATGAGTCAGGCTGCTCTGGGCACGTGTCATCACCCCCATCTCTGCCTGCAAGTCTGGGATGTCTCTAACTACCCAAATCCAGGAGGGAGCTGCAGTGCTGCATGGGTCTTCCCTACTTGAGAGGATGTTTGGATGTGACCCACCGCTCCACCATTTCCATCTTCTCTCCCTGTACATCCCAAGGACCCTTCTGTCCCTTTGGACAAGCCATGCACACAGGGGCACAGGGGACTCTGGTGACAGTCACTAGGCAGTTGATCCCATCTCTGGGTCATGGCTGTAAGGAAGCCGGAGTCTGCATTTCTTGGAGAGCAGTGACCCATTTCAAATTAAGCAATCAAGACACTCTTCAGCTTTTGGAAAGAAAAAGACATTCTTTTCAAGACAGATTTATTTGCCAAAATGTCTGCAGGGCAAGTGGCAGCCTTTCATGGAGGTCAGCATTCATCCCTGAAGTCCCTGTCAGAAAAAGCAGCAGCTCTCCACGTCTCAAGGGCTGCTTCTCTTTGCTGTGATGACTGCTGTGAAGGAAAGAGAAAACTGACAGCATATCGTCTTTGTAATCTTACAGCCCCACTGTGCTTAAATCCCATGTCTCCTGATCACCCTGCAGCTGGGAAATCATGGGTGATCACAAGATCTTATCTGCCAAATTAGAGCATGAGAAGGTGTTTCTGGACAGCTCTGCGCTTTCGCTGGAGGCTGAGGGACAGCCTGTCCCAGACTTGCAGTTAGAGCAAGCAGGCTTTAACCCACAGCAGGCTGGATATCTACCAGCTTAGGGTTTGTGCCAGTGGCTGCAGCATTTTTGACCCAAGCCCAGACTTAGCCTCACACTGCATCCTGGTGTTGCCTTTGAATTGGTGCTTTGGATGGGTTGCTGAGGGCAGGAGGTGGCCCATGTGTGGCACTGTTTCCCCAGCCAGGTAATGAGCCAGATATGTCCAGTTTGACACCCCAGAGCCGACACAGGCCTGCTCCCTCCTCACTCTCTGCAGCTCTGCCCTCCTCCTGCATCTCTGCCAGACCCGTGGTCCTGCTCTGTACAGCGGGGCAGCAGACCTGGGCAAGCCTGGCCCCTCCATGGGTGTCCTCTCATCCATCCTCACCAGTTCCAGGCCTTAAGTCTGGCCCTGGTAGTCCCACTGCATCTCCCATCACCAGACCCTAATTTGCTTTGTGCAGGGAAATAATTAATAACGAGCAATGTGCTGGACCAGTGGGCACAGTCCCCAGTGCTGGAGATTTATTCACGGGCTCGGACATGCTATGCACAGAAATAAAAGGGACTGCTCACGTGAGGAAAGGGCTGCGCGGCGCTGCGCTGGCCGAGACCTGGGACAAGGCTGCCCGTGGGTGCCACAGCCGCCGTGCCACTGCTTCATCCTCGTTCCTGCCCCCGAGGACAGAGCTGGCATCACCAGCAGCCCGGGCTGGCGTTCGGCACTTCGCCAAGGTTCCTCCTGGAAACCAAAGCCCTCCTCTCCCCAAATGCATCCTTCTCGCTGACCGCACAGCAGGGCGAGGGCAGGGCTCGCGCTCAGCTTTCAAGGGCCAACATGTTCTTTGCAGACGTCGCTAATTCATGGGCAACCAGCTAATTGGGCATGTGCGGCATCAGCATTTTAATCAGCTGGAGTTTATTAGCATCTCTATGGCCGTGAATGGAGTCCTATAAAATCAGTCGTCTTTAATAGTAGAGCTAGGGTAATTTCTTTGTTGCTGGTGTTCTGACGTTCCAAATCCTCGTCAGACTCTCTGTTCTGCCTGATTTAATATTGCAACACGGTCTGAATTCCCGTAACCCCAGCCTGCCTGAGGTGCGTGAACACGCCGTGTCCTCAGAGGGTGTTTCGGCGCAGCGTGCCTGCCCTTCGGCAAGCTCTCCTTGGCAAAGGCCCCATGTCACAGCCCGTGGGTGCCGTGGATGGCTCTGCTGCCAATTCCCTCGTCCTCCCGATACCTCTGTCCGTCTGATTCCCTCGTCCTCTGTCTGTCTGTCCGGCCAACAGCTGGCAGGCCCTTCCCCATGCTCAGTGGCACAGCCAGCCCCCACAGGGCTCCTGGACACCGACTCATCGACACACTCCCCCTACTTCATTTTTGCTCTTTTACAACTGGCCAGGGCCTGGGACATGCTTGATGTCAGGGGGTATAAAGTTTATTTTTCGGCTTGTATTTAGGACTCTCAGGAATGCATTGCTGGGGAGCCCCGAGGGAACGCTGCTGTGAGCAGACACTGCTCGGGACGCCTCTTCTCTACTATACAGCTGTCAGAAAAACAGAGCGGGATCCTTTCCCTCTCCACAGCCGCCAATTCCCTCCTCCCGGCTCTCAGCTCCCCGCCGCTCCCTTCTCCGGGCCCTCGGCCAGCGAGATGGCTCCCCACGCCCCTCACGGCAGCTCACCGCCCACGGGACGTCTCATTGGACAGCCGCGCTGCCCATCAAACGATCGGCGACGCTGAGGTGTTGGGGGCCGCACGGGGCGGGGCAAACGCTGTATCGCCATAGGCTGTCGGAGAGGCCCCACCCCCGTCTGGGTTGCCTAGCAACCGGAGGACTCTTACGGCGGCCGACTGGGCCCGGTGTCCGGGCCGGGGGCGGTGGAGAGCGGGGCCGGGGGCGGTGGAGAGCGGGACCGGGACCGGTGGAGAGCGGGACCGGGACCGGGACCGGGACCGGGACCAGGACCGGGACCGAGTGAGCTGCAGGGACTGGAGGCAGCCTGGGACCGACAGCCCCCGGGAGCCGATCCCTGAGATACACCCGACCCCCCGGGATCCGCCCCTGGGCCGCTGTCCCTCCAGGCCTCGGGCCTCTCCTCAGACGCCTCCCCGGATCCTCCTGACCCTCACCCGGGGGGTCCTCCCCACCGGGAATCTACACCCCGAGCGCTGACTCTCCCATAACCGGGGGATCCCTGGGTTCCCCTGGTGCCCCCAGCCCCACACCGAGGGGACCCTTCACTCCCTGTCAGCCTCCCCCCCACAGCTGCCCCCTCACTGCCCCCTCCTCTTGCCCTCGTCCCGTCAGCGCAGCCCCTCCAGGCACCCAGATCCCCTCTCCCACCTCTGGCAGAGCCAGACCTGGAAGGATGGAGGTGCATGTTTCACACCGGCAGCCCTGCGCTTCCCTCCAAGGTGGCCCCTCTCCACACACCTCTAGGGATTGCAGAGCTGCAATGCATGCTTCTCCGCCTCAGCTGCTACTCAGAAGCAGTTGGGAGCTTTCTCCCCACCCCACCACCCTTCAAAGTCAGGAGTCCATTACTCTCCTCCCTTCCCGTGGGTGTTCGACAGCCTCTCTTGGATAGAGATGGGTTCTGATGCACGACCCCATGTCCTGACCCTGTGCACAGACCCAGGGAGAACTCTGGAGTAATCTGAAACGCCCAGGTTTTCCCAAATTACGTTGTTTCTCTAATGCTGTCACCATGCTTTCCTTTTAGAGATAAAATCCAAGTGAGAAGAATATGTGACAGCAGCAGCAGAGAGACCTTGATGTTCTTTGACTGAGTAAGAGGTGTCGTGTCCTTTCTAGACCTCAAAACACTCAACTCACAAGTGTTTAACTGAAGCCATGGCAGCAGGGGATCCAGCCATATTCCGAGTATCACTTCAGGATGTGAAGCAAAGAAAGAAGCCCTTGGTGAAGGGCTTGGCAACTCCAGAGAAGGCAATGATCACTTTAGATGCCATGAAGGCATTAGATCCATGTCAGTTAAAACCTGATAGCATGGAGACGGAAAGAATCATAACCATCTTGGATGAGACAATTGCCAAGCTGGAAATGAGCAGTTTGATCCCATGTATTATTGACTCTCTGGACAGGTTTGCTGATATGTTGGGACCTGAGATCACAAACAACTTGATCGAGCACCAAAAGCTTTCAAACGAAATGGAGCACCTGCTTGCCAGCTGGGAAGAAGAGGACACCACGAGAGCTGAGGAACAACGGGGCTGTCTCTGCTTGCTAGAGCAACGTCTGAAATGTTCTGTTAGAAATGTCCTGAGACTCTTACTGGCCAACCCTTTGCTTTGCCAGGCTCTGAAATATGAAGCCCGGGCGAGAGAGTCACCAGCTGAACTGTTTATCAAAGCCTTTGGGGAGTTCAGGAATTTCATGCTTGAGCGACTCCTGACTAGTCCCATGGAAGAAGAAGAAAAGATTAAGTTCATGGAAGACATCTCCCTCCAGATTAAGAAAAACGCTGAAGCAATCACAGCTTTACAGGCAGAACTGGCAGCAGCAATCCGGACTCGAGAGGAGGAGGTATGATATTGTGGGAATATGTTTTCCAACAAAGTGTTACTGAAGCAAAACTTTGGTAAGCTAAAAAACGATCCCTTTCTTGCAGTTACGAAAAAGGAAGTGCCAGAAATGATTTCTAAACCAGATCCTGTATTTAAAGACACTATTTTAATTGTAAAATATAATGAAAAATGCTTATTGCATGCTTGATATTTTTAAACTTGAATTTGGCATGTTTTGAACCTGTTCTCATTGGCCAACTTGAATGCCACAAGTCACTGAGTTTAAAAAGGAGCTGCAGGACAGGCACAAATTGCTGCGGTAGTGTTTTGGCAGGGCTATGGTGCCAGCTGCCAGCGCAAGACTTCGTTCACTGCTGATGAAATGATGAAAAGTCATTCCGGGGAGAGATTGCCCTGATTAAAATCCATTTTTAATATCTGCTCTGTCTTCACTCTTGCTTAAAACTAACATTTCTGTGACTTCCAACTCTGTAATACTAGCTGCCTTAGAGCATTTATGATTAATATGTGATTATACGAATTCTTCGTTTTTTCAGTGAAGGCAACTGAGGTACAGATAAACGAATGGGAATTTCCCAGGCTCTTTCTGTGAGTCCGTGGGCTGTGCCAGCATCTAAGCCCCTGAACGCCTGACAATCAATCCTTTGTTTTCTACATATGCTTTTCTTTCTCCTTCCTGCAAGAGGGGTCGGGGGGAAGGTTTTGTCATGTGCTTGCTACACTGAATGGTGCTAACGGAGACAAGGGCCTGCTTTCCCCATTTGCTCCGCTCCTTGGAGATCCGTGAATCGAGACACTTGAGATTTTTATGTGCAATTTGGCAGCTTGTCCAGGGCATCATGAATAAATCTGTTTCACTGGTCCCAGCTGAGGATTTCTTTCACAGGCAGCACGCTGAGCTGCATCCCCCAGACAGTCACTCTGAGCCTAATCCAAAGCTTGAGGGAACCACGAGGCTCACTCCAGTGGCTCTGATTTTGGCTTTTCCTCCTACGGCAGTGCCAGTGGGTCTCGGTATGGTTTGTTCATTCTCTACCTTTATTAACAGATTCCCAGAGGAGCAGTGGGGGAAGGTTTCCAAAGCACCTTGTGTAAATCTAACTCTGTTTCCTGAACCAGCAGTGGCAGGTCCTTGTTGCTACCAGATCAGCAGGGTGTCTTCTTAGGTCTCCTGCACCTTTGCAAGGGTGCCTTACTTCTCCTGCCCACTTTATGCCTCACTGGCATTTCTCGATGGTATTTCTTTCTCTTGTTTTCTGGGTCTAGATTCACAAGAAGGACAATGTGATCAAAGACCTCAAAACCAGCATGCAAGATCTGGCCAAAGTCTGCAAGGCTGGCATCCAGCAGATCAAGCAGGAAGGAGAAAAACAGCAAAAAGAAGAGCTGCAAGCCTCCCAGGCCAGGTGTGCCAGGCTACAGCAGGACATTCAGCAGCTAGGAGCACAACTCAATGCACTTGTACTGGAGCATCGAGCATCAGAGCTGGCTCTCAGAAAGGTAAATGGGAGGAGAGCTCTAGAACAGGAGATTTAAAACCTTTTGTAGTGCTGTCAGGTCTGGCTGCTGGCTGCTGCAAGTAATTACTTGGTTCCTGCTAGTTCCTGGCAGGATGCACATGCTGTTTGTCACAGTGTACCTGCTCTGTCCTCATGCTCTGCTGATTCCAGCGGAAAGCAACCCTGCAGCGACAGCAGGGAAGTAGCCTGCTCACAGGTCCTCCTCCTGCCCGCTGACTTAGCTCTGAAAACCTCTACACAGCACTGTGATACCACGTGCTAGAGAGGCTGTGGTCTAGTCAGAGTGCAGAGCAGCAAGGCTACTAGGCAAGGCATATGTTAAGAAACAAGGGATTTGGTGTAGGGTAAGCAGAGCAAATTTTATATAAAGCCATCTTTTAGAGTTCCTTGTAGTATTCAAGGTTGAGCGCAGCTGATCTGGAAGCTAAGCAGTTCCTACTCTGTCTGGCACTTTGCTGAAGACACAAGCCAAGTAGTCGGGTTGAGTTGAATGAGGGGGAAATGTGATTTATCACAGTGCTGAGCAGATACAGAAGGAGGAAATAGGAGCAGCAGGCAGGCTCAGGCCTCTGTATCAACAGCTCTGTCCTGAGCAGAACATGCTGCTGACACAGAGCACAGAGAATATGGAACTGGAAAAAGAGCATTTTTCCCCCTCGTTTTGCTCCTACTAGGTATTTACTCCAAACAAGCACTGGCCTCCCACGGGCAGGACAGCACACACTGGTAATGAGGCATCTTTCACTCTTGCATTGGCCGTTGTAGAGCAAAGTGGCAGTGGGGCTGGGCGCTGACAAAGCATTAAGTGCAAGTTAGAGCCACAGTACAAAATCCCAAATCTACCCATTTACACCTCCTTTAATGGAGTGGCTTTACTGGGGAGTTTCTTCTGAGGCTGCAGGCCACTGCAGTGTTTGTTGATGAGTTGCTCAGCTCATTCTAATGCTGAGGCAGACAGATTTACTGACCACAGAGGTCTCCTTTCCTCCTCCTTAGCACATCCTCTAGGCCCTGTGTGGCCCAGGGTCTAAATGGTACTTGTGGTCTAAATAGCTGAGGTCTGACCTCATGATGGCCTGGGAGCCCTTGGGACATCCTGGGTCAGTGTCATACAGGAAATCGTGTGGCACTTGTGATGAGCTCTAGCTGATCTTTCTCTTGATGATTCCACAGAGCACAGATAGAGCATTTTGGGGTAAACTGCCCATACCTGGTTATACTGCAGTATAGCACTGTTAAACTGTTTTACAGCTGGAAATATCTCTTCGTTTTAAAAGGTATCATCATTTGAGTACTTTCTGTCCCACTTTCATGTTTAGCAGTTCTCTATTGCTTCAATTTTAGGGTGGTTGCCCCAATTTATCGATGACATGCCACATACCATCAGACATGTTCATTTCCTACTGCAGAATGCACCTTTCAGATACATTTCAATCCCCCAGCTCCATGCTGTAAACCAAATAAGGTCCTTTTTGGCCTCAGGTAATGTCCGACGAGAATCCCTAAACCAAGGCAAAAAAAAATATGCGTCAGCTGAAGGAAGCTTGCCACAAGGAGGAGGTGTTATACTCAATATAATGATGCTGGGTTTCAAAGCTACACTGTTTTCTAACTTGGGCTACTTTTTACCAGGCTTCAGGTGCCTGCAAGGAACCTATCTTGCTTTGTGTTTCAGAGGAAATGCAGAGTAGAGACGGAAATTGTGAACTGGATCCAGAAATATGACACAGACATGGGAGAAAAACAGGTATCCACTCTGAAGTGCTTTGCTCTCCCATGAGGTGATATGTTCAGGTAGATTCCTGTCCAAATGGACACATGGCTCTTACACAGGAGGCTGTGGAAGTGAGGGGCAGTTTTTCAGATTCAGTGGACCTCAGACATGCCCACCTGATGCTAGGGAACAGGTTTTTCACTTTTGCTTCAATCCTCTATCCTGTTGGCCCTACCTGGTGTCCAAATCATGCTCCTGTTTCTGCTGTCCCCCTTGAGAGTTGTGCTGAGTGCTAAGAAAATGAACAGCCTGCATACTGCTGCCTTGGCATCCAACTTAACCACAACAAGCTGAGAATCACATCAGCACCCCTCAACCTCATCTCTGAGAAGGCCCTAGTTGCTTTCCTGTTCTTGCCCTATTTACGGAAATGGATAAAAGCTACTGGATAACTAACAAAGCAAAAGGTAGGGAGGGGCCTAGAAGCTGGCTGCTAATTGTAAGAAATGGTCCCCCCTTGTCAGATGTTTAACAATGTGATTATTTTGGTTTCCTGTCTGCGGGGTGGCTGGAGCACCATGTCATGGCAGGTTTGGGGGAAAACTTTCTAAGGCAGACACACATCCACGCTGCTGGTTCTCCTAACCTTCCACCTCCGTGTGGCTTCCTCAAAGGCATTAGAAAAGCCATAAACTGCTGCTGAGCTTGGAAGTACAGCAACACCATTAAAACTACCTGTACTTGGCCTTTTCCAAGCTGACACGGTCTGGCTCTTCTCATGCTTTCAACAGCGTACAGCATATCAGCTAGGCTTCAGTGCCACTCATCTAAATGGCTTCTTAACAAAGTTGTTAGCTCAGGCTCAGCCTTACCCAAACTGCAGTGATACGTCTTTTTGCACAGAGCATCTGCAGGAGGGGCTTGGACCTGCCTTTGTCGTTACCTGGTGAGAGTTCCCAGCTGAGGGTGGATGCTGTTTGCAACACAGGGAGAATTATGAGAGTATTTTTCAGAGGAGCATGAAGATAGTAGGACCTGGCATCTCGTGAAATTCCCCGAGTACTGGGCACATGCCTCCTTTTTGAGTCCCTTTGGAAAGGCTCAGCTCAGCTCCCAGTCATGGTTCTGCCTGGATTCAGGATAGGTTTAAGAACCCTCACCTAGGGATGTACAGGGAAGAGCTACTGAATGTTCCTAAAATTGCTGTACCTGGATTCTGCTGTCTTACTAGGCTGAGTATGAGGATGTTAATGCTGCCTACACCGAGGAGAAGGCCCAGCTGTCCCTGCTGATGGAGAAACGTGCTGTGCTTCTCCAGGAGTATTCCCAGATTGAGGAGGAGCGCAGGATATGCCAGGAGAAGAAGGAGCAGGCTTTGAAGGAATTCACCACCATGACCCTTGCTGCCACCCGCATCCAGGCCTTCTGGAGAGGCTACTTGGTCCGGTCCCTCTTCAAATCAAAAAGGAAGAAGAAGAAGAAGAAGAAGGGCAAGGGCAAGAAGACTAAGAAATAAAGCACAAAATCTATTCTCTCTCCTCCTGGCAAAGCTGCTGACTTCACTGGGACTGAGCTCTTCCAGATAAAAGCATTAGATCTGAGAGAGCATTTGCATTACTGCCCAAGCTCTCCAGGGCTGGGGCTGCCTCTCATAGTTGGAATCTATTGAAGCAGTGGTGTGAAGGCATGCCTCACCATTTTAGGTTCGGCTTTGCTACCTCTCTGCAAGGAGGAGGATGTCTAGCCCAGATCCTCAGGCTCGGAGCCAAGTGTGCTCACTGGAGAGGTTTCCAGGGCTGGTGTCAGGGGCTGGGGGAGCCCCTTCACCCACACCTCAGCCCGCTGCTGCTCACTTCATGGCCAGCCCCAGCCCTGCATCTCCCTGCTCAGCCTCAAACTGGCCACTCTGTGCTGACGGCGCTTGTTCACGAGACCTTGTCTCGCTGCTTGCCGCCAGCCTGCTGGAACCCTTTAAGTGCTGTGGGGTTCCCCATGGGCCTCGTGCCACCCCTCCCGCTCCCCCTTCCAGCGCAGCAGCCCAGCCTTCCTGCTCTGTGTCACGGCCCAGCTGTCACACAAGACGGAGATGGTTGGTCCCAAGGTCACGTTCACCGTCTGTACCCACGAGGCCCCTGCGAGACCCTGGCAAAGGCTGGCAGGAGCTCTCGGTTTGGGCTGCCTGTGCTGGTGGGACTGCCACAAGCGAGCAGGCAGAGGCGCACGTGCAGGCGATGGGCGAGCAGTAATGCGATCGGGGAGGATCAAAGCAGATTAGAGAGATCAGAGAAAGGTGATCCCCCCCCACCACCGGGACTGGGAGAGTGTGTGGGGGGATACATGAAGGGAAGGGGCCTGGGTGGACGTGGGGATGCCTGGCAGGGCAGCATCTGCCACAGGTCCCTGTGGCGCTTTGCTGGGCTCGCTGTGGAGAGGGATCCCCCTCAGACATGACCCAGATCATAAAAAACAGGACCGTGGGCTGGTGGGGGGGGGGGGAGCAGGCGAAGGGGACAGGGCTTTTCCTCCTGGCGAGGCAGGCGGCACCAAGAAGAAGGATTTTTATGTGAGCTCTGACAGCACCTTCCCCCGGCCCGGCACTGCCGCCCCTCGTGCTGGCCCCTCTGCCCCACACACGCTCACGTAGCGATCTTGTAGGTTTTCCACGTTTTCTTGCTGGTTTGCATTCTTCCCCAGGTCATCCTTTTCTTAAAACAGCTTTAAGAGTGGTTTTTTTTCAGTGTTTTTGTTGAAGTGACGGCACAAGAACCGTGGTGGGCCACGGGGCTCCTCTGGGCCGCATAAGCCCCCCCCCGCTCTCCAGAGCTTTCTCCGATGCTCCGCCAAAGCACTGACCGCTCGGTCGCCCTCGCAGCCCGTCTGTAAAAGGAGGGCTCGGCGCAGTAAAGTCACGATATCCCCCGTGTCGGCGGGGTCGCGAAATGGCGGCGGGGGGGGTGGCGTATCAAAATGGCGGGGGGGGCCGTGGGCTTTTCCCACCCCGCCGCCAGGGGGCGCCCGCGCCGCGCCGCCGCCTCACGTGCCTCTCCGCCCCCGCCCCCCCGCACAGTCACGTGGGGGGCGGTGCCGCCCCCCCCTCCCCGCGCCGGTGCCCGGCGGAGCGGAGCGGGGCGGCGGGAGCGGAGCCGTCGGGACGGGCCGCGCCGCTTCCGCGGGGTCTATGGGGAAGGCGGCCGCGCTCTGCGGCGGCGGTGGCGGCAACGGCAGCACCCGCGGGTTGGTCTCTCTCCTCAGCGCCGTCCCTTGCTTGGCTTGCCAGGAGCTGCCGGCCATGAGCGCCGAGCCGGGGGGACGGGGCGGCGGGGGACCGGCGGGGGGACCGCCCGCCGCCCCGGGCTCTGACACCTACAAGGGCTGGCTCTTCAAGTGGACCAACTACCTGAAGGGCTACCAGCGCCGCTGGTTCGTGCTCAGCAACGGGCTCCTCAGCTACTACAGGTACCGGAGACGAGGGGCGGGGGGGAACGGGTCGGTACCGGGCCGGGCCCGCTGCGGCGGGTGCGGTGTCCTTCGGCTGCCCGGGCCGGGTACACCGGTGTCAGCCCCGCCAGGCCCGGGCAGGTGCCTCAGGTGTCGGGAGGGACGAGCCGCGGCTGGCCGGAGGGGAGCACCCCGCGGGGGCTGCGCTTTTTCGGAACGAAAATCCCTTCGGTTTGGGAACCGAGTTGGGTGTTTTTGGTGGTGTCCCCCCCCCCCCTTTTTAAAGCAAAACTCGGGTTTTGATCTCAGTGCCGTGGAGAGGAGCTGGCCCGTTGATCTCCCATCCCTCCGTCTCCCGCTGCAGCAGCTACAGCTGCTACAACTACCCTTAAAGCCAAAATCATAAGCCTTCCAACCAAAAAAACCCCCAAACCTCAAACCGAAAAACCATTCTCGCCTAAAATTGATTTGCTTTTGTAACTTGCTGCTGCACCTTTCCCGTTTTGTTTTTTATTGCCAGGCAGGAGACTAGAGGCTGCAAATAATTGCAGTAGCTGTGCCTGTAAATGCAAGCGCTGCGGCAGCTGTGTCCGAGGGGAAAGGATGGCCTGGGATGTGCTCCGGGAGGCAGCCGGGGCAGGAGGCTGTGTTATTGGAGGAAGGAAGGAAGTTATAGCACTTAGCGGTGACTCAAAAGTCTTGCCTGGCTTGCTTTGCTGTCTAACGTGATGGTTTTTGTACAGGCAGGCTGTAGGTTCCGTGAGGAGGGTATCGGACACGGGGACGGGAGGCTGCGAGGTTTGATACAAAGCGATGTTGTTTTAGTAGGTTCTCTTGTGTTTCTTGTATCAGTTGAGTGGTAAAAATACGGGCGTAGGGTGTTGTAGGATTTTGGTGTTTTTATCCTTTAGGAAGGGTCATGTTTATTCTTGTCACCGGGAAGCCAAGTGCTCTGTCACCTTCAGTATTGTGGAGTATGTGTTGGCAGTATGTGAGAACATGGAGAGGGTACCAGATATTAAAGATAGTTAGAGCTTTATAAAATAGTACATCTTTAAAGTCCCAAACCCTGTGAGTGAGGACTTCTCTTTAAAGGCCAGGCAAAAGCTGTTTTTTCTCCTCACACAAAGTTCATCTTCTCAGCTACAGCTGATGACTTGTAGCCCGAAGGAGATCCCTGAGCTTCAGCTCACTGTCAGGTGTTAATATAAACTCCTCCAGCTCTAAAGAGAGATTTGGAACCTGGGTCCTGGGGTTGGACTGTGCCAGGTAACAGGTCAGAAGTTCAATGGTGTGTTTATCTACTTGGAGTTGTTTAAACCCCCCCCCCCCAAACTCAAACCAAACAAAAATGCTCTGTAATGAACACCCCTGTGAGAATGTAGTTACCTCTCAGTAATTCAGCTAATTTACTTGTAATCCTTTCTGGTATGCTTATGCTCTTTAACTCTAGTTCAGATCTGGACCAGCAGAGCTATGTGGCTTGAAAAGGTTGTTGAAGTTTAATGCTCCACTTGTAGCCATGTCAGGGTATTTTTTTTCTGTATTGGTGCCAAATCTGTCATAGGCAAACGAGTGGTTTTCTTCAACAATTATTTTAGATCGGAACAAGTGGGTTTATTTTAAGACAATTTGATCTATTTTAGGCTGAAACAACAAACAAAAACACCCAAGGAAATTGAGCAGCACGTGAAGGAGTTGAAACTGTATTACTTTGTGGAGCTTTCAGCCAGTGCAGACCTGCAGCAGCTGCTTGGGAAAATTCATGCTGAAGGTTTTTTGTGCCTTCTTTTCATCATTGGGCTTGATGAGAACTGAGTTAATTTGGTTGTGAGTCAGGAGTACAAAAATATAGTACAGAACACGTGGTAAAGTTTTTCTTAAATGGAAAAAAGCCTCCATGATACTCTTCAAAACCAATGCTCTTAAGTAACAGCCATGCCAATCCATCAAGTGTCAGCTCCAATTGCTCATCGCATCGCGCTCCTGTGAGACAGTCTGGGGTAAACTGGCATTTTTATTTTAATACTACTTCTAGCTAACTGACAGGAGCAAGGAAGCGCCAGGTATCAGGCGGTGCATTTTCATTGACCTTCTCTGTGTGAGCAGACTGCTGGGCAACATGCGGACAGCTGCTTGTTTGACTTCTATGCAGAGAATTTAAGAAATAACTTCTAAGAAGGTCTCTTGCTATTCTGTAAGCCACGTGTCTTACTTTCTGCTGGGCCTTTGTGCTCATCCCAGCTCTGAAGGTGTATGTCAGAATTTGCTGCTAAGGGCTTTGCAGGTTAAATTGTGCCCTTGCAGGTGAATTGCTATGCTCTCCTTTTCTCCGTGGCTTTTGACGCCTTTGTAGCTTGAGTTTGGAAGGTGGTTGCCCTGATGCACAACCTGGATGATTTAGCTGTTGACTGTTCAGGACTAGCTGGATAGAAACTTCATTTTGCTTGTGCACTAAAATCATCTTAATTGGAAAAACTGCACCGTGATGCCCAAGTGGCCTCCTCTTGTGTATTGATTTAGTTCCAGATTGAAGCTTTTCGTTTCATTTGAATTTCCTGCTGCTTGCTGTTTAGCTTGCTTTAAAAAAACAGCCTGTCACGTTGCCTGGTGGTGATTCCTGGTAGTTTTTTTGTTTGTAGAGTTGAGCTCTTAAAATCTTGTGCAGCCTCTTGGGAGCTCCCGTTGTAATGGTGTGTGGGTGGGCGCAGTGCCATCCGGCAGGAGCTGCTCGGTGGGGTTTTCTTGGGTAGCCAGGTGCAATGTCTGTTTTCCACTCGGTTGGTTTCACAGGGACAGTTTGCTGAATTAAAGCTTTTAATTAGAGTATTCTTTCCAAATGGAGTCTTTAAAGCCTCCTGTATCTTTGCTAAATCTATGAAGACATCAAGTCTTACTGCCAGCGAAGCTTCCCTGCAGATCGTGTGCTTTTGCTTCATATTCCCTACTCTGAACCGGTGGAAAATGATAATGGCCGAGTAATTCTTGAAGATTTCCTCTGCGGTACCCTCCTCTGGAGTGAGCAGTGTGGATTTAGGAACTTCCAGGAGTCACACAGCAAGATAGTTGGACCATTTTAATTGCCCTTGATTGATTGTCCCTCTGAGGTTGTTTTTTGACCAAGTTTTCTGGCTGACTTGGGAATCTGCAGCACAAAGGCGATGCCTGTGTTGGGGGGCAGTTTAAGCATGACACAACTAGTCTGCTTGACTTGCTAATGATCAAAACTCTCTTTCTAAACTACTCTGGCAGGCTGCCACTTATAGGTTCATCATTATCTATAATTAGCATGTCTGTACAGGAGAATCTAATCACCTTGAACAGATAAGTGTTTTCAAGGAGATTAGAGAGCATCTTTAGGTAAGTATTAATTCATCAAAGATTGGTATTGGCTGTTGTGATCGATGCTCCAGATGAGTGTTGTCTTCTCCGAGCAGCTTTCTCATATTTCGAAGAGCTTGAGTTTCATGTTGTCGCCTCTGTGGTTTTGGTCCATAGCCTGTTATTCATGGGTTAGGTGTCTGAAGAGCCTTCAGCAGTACTCTCTGTGGTCACAGGATGTAACAGCTAAAGCATTGCCAAATGGGGAAGGAAAAAAATGTTTCATGCTGTGATTTGGTCATTGTGAAGTGAAAGGTTTCTCATCAGAAAGCAGCCTTAGCTCCCCTTGCTGGGTCTGCTCTTAGAGGAATGATGGGTGCCTGGGGCCGTTTAGCTGTCTTGTCTGTGTTATCCTGCAAAGGTGGAGGGCATGGGCAGCTCAGTTCCCTGGAAAAGCTGTGTTTCCCAGAGCAGCATTCTTCACTAGCTTTGTTTATGCAGCAGTTAACTCCCGGTTAGCATTGTAAGGTCTTGAGTACAACCTGGAGGTTTTTTTTCCTGCTTCTTGTACTTAGACTCCAGCTGAGGGCTGAGGTGGTGAGTTCAGGAAGGAGCTTGAAAACCGCTGCTGATACTAGAGAAGTGGAGGACTTCCAGAAGAGACCTCTGGGAGCCTCTGATCCAGTGCCCACTCAATGTGGGGCCGCCCAGTGAGGTTGCTCAGGACCTTGAGCTGCTGAGGTTTGAATGTCTCCGAGGTATGAGATTACACAGCCTTTCTGGGCCCCGCTTCCAGTGTTGCGCCACCCTCAGGGGGGGAAAATATGTTTCTTTATATTTAGCTTGTACATAATAAAATGAGGAGAGAGAGACACTCTCCTAGAATGATTTTTATAATGGCTTGTCCCTCTGCAGACATAGAAGTAGCTGGATGTCCTTGGGGTGTTGGAGCACGCAGGTTTTAAGGAGAGCCCTGTGGCTTCATGGTGACTTTGAGCCGCTTGTTTTCAGACAAGCGTTTTAATAATTTGTGTTCCCAGTCATCTTGTTTTCACATGATAACTTGCTTTATCCATATGGTGCTTTGCTGTTGATCGCTGTTCATCGTTTGCCCATTTTTGAGGAAGCACCTCTTCTGTGCTTTGTAACTGGGGATGCGGTGCTTGCACGGCTCCATCGGGGCATGTCACGTCAGAGCAGCACTTGAGTGCTGCTGTGGTGTGAGATGGGCGATGCTCTTTCCCGGACTGCTTGTTGCAGGCTTGATTGCTCCGCTCCCAGTTTAGTGCTGCGGTGGGGGAGTCAGGCTCTCTTGACTCCAAACAGCAACTGCTGCTGACACTGCAGGAGAGCATGAGACACAGATCTTAGTCCTTAAGGGTGTTTTTGTCATGGCCTGATTATTAGCACTGTATGAGGATTTTTATGTCTCTTCCTTCGGTTGTAGTATTCTGCCCAGTTTTGTTTGCTGGTTGCAAACAGCTAACAAGAGCTATGAACTATCTTGATACTTGATTTAAGATTATATGGGTAGAAATAAAGCATACTGGCCCAAATGCTTCATTTGATGAAATTGCAGCAGAAATAACTGGTTTGTCTTGTGCAGAATTAAAATTTTGAGAGGGGCAATGCATTCTGGTTTTGTGTGGAATGACTGCAGCCTGTATTGCTGTTTCAAGGTCAATTGCACGGTGAACTTTCAGGTAGCATTGCTCACACTGCAATCTTAGCTCCTGGAGCTGTTTGCAGGTATGAAGCATGTTTATGGGCTCAGCTGCTCGGATACTTATGGGAGAGTAAGATGCCCGTCACCCGTTTCTGGTCTCAATCGTTCCAGCTTTTGTTTCTGGAGAACACGTAGGTGTAGTGACGCCTTTGCTGTAGCCTTCCTCTGTCGTCCTCTGCAAGGGCAGGGGAAGGTCACTGCTCCAGCCCTGCCTTTCTCCCACACGTTGCTGGTAGCTGCTGCTCAGCTCTGCCTTTTGCAGCTGAGGGCTCGTGTGGGCTGGCTGCTGCTTTGTGACAACAGTGGCTTTGCTCACCTCTGAGAGATTGTCGTCAGCCTCCGGGTTGGTCTTCCTTCAGTGCGTGCTGCTGGCGTGCTCGAGGAGCGATACGGCTGCCTGTTCTGGTCCAGGCGCGCAGAGGTGACGGGCATCACCTGCCTTTTGGCCGTAGCTCTTATGCCTGTCTTTTTCCAGGGTAATAAGTATTCAGCTCTGTCTTTTTCCAGGGTAATAGGTATTCAGCTCTGACTTCGCTTGCTCCAATTACAGGTTTAAATTTGTGCTTGCATGGTCTGTCATCCTCTGTACCCACAGTGAGTCACTGGTGAAGGAGCTGATCTTGTCGGAAGTAATGTGAGAAACCTGCTGTGTTTTTCCTTACAGTATCCCTTTTAACCTACCTGATTTCCTTCTGAAGAGTTTTCAGTCAGTGCAGTGTGCAATGTTTAGAGCACTGTAACTCACTTCCGAATGACTTGGGCTTTCATTATCCATAGGTTGATTTTTACGTTGCAGCAAGTCAGACTGTTGAGCTTCTTTTCTGTGTTGTTTTGTGCTTATGTATAAATTGCATTGTAGCTAGGTAACTTAAGTGTGCAGTGATATCAGAGCCCTTTGCTTCTTGTAGGTCTCTTCAGATCTAGTGCTGATGGCCAACAACTCCGGTCGTCACCCTGAAATGTGAGTTGTGCCAGCCTGCTATCTGGAGGGCAGGCAGCTCACTGTGCTATAACATCCTGGAGATTTGTCCCCTAAATGGGATAGTGCTTCAAAACCTGAGCTAACTGGAGGTGTTAAATTTCCCTTCAGGTCCTCATTATGCTGTTCAATTATTTTAATTGTTCCTATGGCACCTTGGCAGGGATCTTTTTACACTTTATATCAGCCTTTGTTTGGTTTCGATCAAAAAGCTTGTTTAATAATTCATTACTTAATATTTCTCTGTCTGACGACTGCAGGCTGGGCAGACGGAGTTAAAGTGAGAGGATGATAAAGCTGGATGTGCTTGTAGCTGTTGGGTCAGTGATTGCTGACTCACGCAGGCATGGGTGTGAGGATGCCAGTGCTGAGCCTTCAGGCTATGTACGAATCAACTTCAGAATTAAAAATGCAAATCGAAAGCATGGTACTACAGGGCAGTGGCACGATTCGATTGTCAGTGGCAGCACTGGGATAAAAGCAGAACGAATCTCCTCCTTCGTCCTGTTCCAGGTGCTTATACGATTCACTTCACCTTTGCAAGCACGGGCTCCTGGGAGTGCTGTTTTGAGATGTGGCTTGTTGCTCTCGGTCATCCCAGCCTCCCGCTGTCACCAGGTGATGTTGCTCATAACTGTATGACATTGCTGTACAGCTGGGTTTGTTGCTGCTTGCAAGTTATGTCGTGCAGTTCACAGTGCTGACATGGGCAGCGATGAAATTTTTGCAGTGTGAGCAGTATTGACTGGCTTGCATGCCTGTGTTAAACGCGTTGTCGCGTGTGTTTGCCCTGCATCCAGCGGTCCTTCCTTTCACGCTAATTTGGGCCGAACTGTATTTCTATCAACTTTCCTGTTGTGTTTTTTTTTTTTTTTAAAAATCTAACTCTTTAAGGATATTTCTGCTTTGAAATCACGACCGGATAGATGTATGTCCCTACAGTGACTCAGGGGGAGGTCCTTCCTTCCCTAAAAATAGTCTTAATTCTCCAGATGAAGAGCACTGTCTGGGCACATGTAGCAGTTTAAAGCAGCTTCTGCAATGCATGTGAAGATAAATACGGTGAAGTGGGAGTCTGTGCCTTTCTCTCTTCCTTCTTTAACACAAAGCGGTGATTCTTAATCTGTTATTAATAGCTAGAGCAGGTTTCTGCTAAGCACTTTGTAAGAAACAGAGCAGGAAAACGTTGTCCTTCACTCCTACTGCTTGCGTATTACTGCTATATGCATAAGATCATCTTACTTTAGGCTTGTTGATTAGTACAGATACCTAAACACTGCAGCTGTGTGGTCTTTTAAAGAACAGCAAACTGCTTCTTTCCATGGCATACCTAGCAGATGTGATAACAAGGGCTTGCAGTAGTAACCCTGGGTGGGCAGCAAAGCTCCTTTGGGAAGACACTTGGACTCCTGTTGCTGGGGCAGGCGTTCAGGTTACTTGCTTAGTTTCTCCAGGGATGCTCCCTATGGTGTTTGGTGATGTTGGGCTGGAAGTGCAGAAGTGCGGTGGTGGGCACTTCCCAGCTGACTTGGTACTTTGTGCCTGTCACTCATCTGAGCACAGAATTAAGAGTATTTGTCACAGCAGAAAATATCCATGGCAACTAATTCGCCAGTTCTGTGAATCTTCATGATTTTTGAAGTTTCTCTTTTTCTGTGAAATGCACAGGGGTGGTTCCACAAACTTTTTTTTTCAGGTCTTCTGCAACTGTCAGGAGTGATGGCTCTTCTTGGAAACGTGTGAAAAATACACCGGTCCCAATTCGGAAGACAGGGTGAGTTTGGGTGCATTTGGCTGCGGAATGGATATGGGTGACTGAGGTATGCTCATGCCAGTAGGATAGAGACAGGCCCCTTATCTCCAGATGGAGTGTGCATGAGTGGGGTTTACATGATTAAATAAGCACCTTTTTGACTTAAAAAATGTGGAGATGTTGTGCAGCAGGTGGGGGTGCCACCTGTGCCTGCAGCTTGTTAAGAGTTAATGAAGTTAAGTTTCAGCCTTTGGTTTGAAGTCCTTTTTGGAGGCATCTGGATGTGAGTGCTTGGGTGGTGCTGCATGGCTAGGTGTCAGGGCTGTGTACTTCAGAAGCCCCATCCTTTTTTTAAAAGGTGGAGACCTTCCAGCTTTGCTGTTTCCAAGTGCGTGCATTACTGTGACTGATGCTGGATGCTGTTTATCTGCTGTTTGTTATTCCCATGTTGCTACTGAGGTGTTCTCCAGCAGAGCTTGTGGAGCAAAAAAAGCACTACAGGTTTATAGTGTGTGGTCAGGTGAAACTAATATGTGGCTTTATTTTATCCAAATAGTTTTTTCCTTTCCTTGTCAGTTGGGTCTCCTGTGGTCTGTGTTGGTGAGAGACTGCTGCAGGCTCCCCATCTTTGAATCTCTCCTGGGATGTAATTTTTATAAGCAGGACGGAATAGAGTGCTCAAACCAAAAGTAATTTTGCGATGGTTCAAAAGGTGACCATCATCTTAATACTGTATAATTTGTATTGAGCATGCACAGCACACTTATCAGCTCACACTGCTGAATTGTATGGTACTTTCACTGTCTTGAGACAACACGTAGGGCCCCCTTTTGAAGCTGGTGTAGTGTTAAATGCTCACAGTAGTCATATCCTGTCAAGGATTGATATTTGTTAAGAGTGTAGTGTTTGAACATATAATTTGATTACTTTTTTGTAGATGTGGTAAGATTACACTGCATTAGTCCTAGTATTTGCTTTATAATGTCTTTATTAATGGGTGAGTGCACTCACAGCCAGTCTGTGGATGATACCAAATGGAGCAGAGAGGCTGCTATGTCAGAAGGCAGGTCTGGGTGTCAGAGGGACCATGGCAGGCTGGAGAAACAGGATGATGGGAACCTTGTGTTGTTCAGCAGAGGTGAACACAAGCCCTGCCCTGGGGTAACTGTCTAGAAGGTAGCTTTGCAGAAGAGCCCCTGGGGGGTCCAGGTGGACAACAAAGTGACCAGGAGCCATCACAGGTCAGCTGTCTCTCTGGCTGTGTTAGCAGAAGTGCAGCCAGCGTGTTGAGGGAAGGGACCATCCCCTCTGCTCAGCCCTGGGAAGGCCTGTCTGGACTGTGGGTCTGGTTTGGGGCTCCCCAGGAGAAGGCTGGAGTGGTGGAGGGATGTGGGTAAGCTCAGCCTGCACCGGAGGAGAAGGGGAGACCTTACTGCTGCCCACAGCTACGTGATGGGAGGGTGCGGAGAGGACAGAGCCTGGCCCTGCTCATGGTGGGATGAGGCAATGGGCTGGTATCAGAGCATGGGAAATCATACGTGGACACAAGGAAACATGTTGTAATTGGGAGTGGGGGCTGAATATTGGGGTAGGGGTCTGGAGAGGTGGAGGAAACTCCTGGCTATATTCAAGCTGTGACTAGACAAGGTCCTGCACAACCTGATGTGGTTGCTTCTGCTCAGAGCAGGAGACTGGACTTGAGGTGCCTTCCAGACTCAGTTAATGTACTGTTCTGTCATTATTTGGTTTCTGATGCTTAAAACTTGGTAAGTTTGCCTTCAGCTCTCCAGATAGTGATGGAGGATGAAGAAAAGCCACATCATGTCTATGGCTTGCCCTGGCAGTGCCGGGGGAGCACTGGTGATTCCTGTGTCTGCACGCTTCAGGCTGTTTCATAGACTGACTCCCCCACTTCCATGGCACCCTGCTACAGGGGGTTCACAGTGCGAGACCCTCATTTATTCTCTTTTTTTCCCTCCTGATTCATGTTCCACTGCCAATATCGGGGACAGACAGCTGTAGCTGTGTGCTGGCTTTGGGGAGGGCAGGAGAGCTGTGTCAGCAGAGCACCTGATGGGAAGAGCTGCATGGGCATGCCTCCAAATGTGAAGTGAGGAGAGCTGACCGGGGCTCGCAGAGCACTGGAGGTGTACAGATAACCAGTGCCTTACTGCATCCTTCTGGTCCTTGTGTTGTACCTCCTCCGCTCGCCCCATGGGCGAGAGTCACGTCATGACCGGGGGAGGTGGGAAGGGACAGGCTGCAGGGTATGTCCCCTGCGGTCTGGGGCTCTTTTGTGCCTCACGTTCGGAAATGAGCAGAATATACTTACAAATCTGAAAAGCTGATTTGGTCAGGAATTGGGACACTGGTGCTTTCAGCACAGCTTGAACAATGCAGTCTCACTGTGTGCTCTGTGCTGGTTCTAAAGTTGATTTTTTTAATAGTACTGAGAGTTTGGCTTTGTAAAAGCTAGTGTTACTCATCCAGCCCCTCCAGCTCTCAATTCCTGCACTGCTTGTGGCTGTACTACTTTTTAAAAAAAAAAACTAAGTATAATTTTATTCTCTGAAGTTATAAGTTGGCCCTTAAAGTGAGGGAAGAACTTCTACCTGACGTTGGGACAGCCTGAGGATTGAGAAGCCAATACAAATGCACATCTGAAGTTTATGATGTGATTACACTGTGCTTTACTGGTATATCATGGTTTTATTAGTTAAAGCTTATAATAAATATAATGTTTTGCTGGGATGCTTGGGGAGGTAGAGACTTGGCTGGGTTTCTGATCCCTTTAGGAGTGGGATTTGCTTAGGAGCTGAAAGACAGAAATGTTAATATTTTCTTACCTGTTTACTTTTGCCCGTGTAGTCTCTGGGATGTTCCAGCTGTGGTGCTGCCCTTGAACTGTTTTCTGAGGAGCCTGCATTTTTGTGTAGGTAAACTTTGACTATGCACTGGGTGAGGCACCTACCTCTTCCTCTCTGTCCCTTTCTTTTATACCACAAGAAAAGCAGTGAAGACTTCTGCTTTGAAGTGGAAAACCTATGGATGCATGTGCCTTAGAAGTTTAGTTTTAAATTTGGAAGTTGACTTGCAGAGGTCTAGCAAGTCATCCTTTGTTGCCCTGCAATAAGGCAATTTTTTCTTCCTTACAGCCTGTAGGCATCAGGCCCTGAATTGTCACTTCTAAGTACCTTTAGATGATGCAGCACTGTATCTCAGCACAGATAAGGTCTGTAATTACTGGGTTGGATTGAATTCTACTTCACATCTGCAGCCCTAAGCTGCCTTTACAGGGCAGTAATGAAGTATCTGTCTAGCTTCCCGCATCCGATATTCTGCATTTTGGGGATGTTACAAGTTAATATATTACCTGTCATCCCCTGCTTTGGAGATAGCGTAAAGCACGTGCCGTGGGAATGAGACTGATTTCATCAAGATTTTTGCATTTAATTTCCAAGAGCACAATACCTGTAACAGGCTTAATGATCGCGAGAGTCAAATTCTGCCATCAAAATGGGGCACGGAGAGCTTTAGGGAAAATTCCCTACGGATGCTGCAGGGAGGCAGTGACGCATTTGTAGTGAAGCGCTGGGAGCATGGCAGTGGAGCTTTCCTCTCTAACATGACGGCTGTGCTGTGCCCTGTGTTTCACAGGGTAAGGCTGGATGATTGTAACGGGAGTAGGAGCTGCATAATCTTTAACGTAGTGTGGTTTTAATGTTGTTGTGAACTTGGTCTGAGGTGTTCCCATGATGAAGATTTACAATTTCAGCAGGAATGCATTTGAACATATTCCTTGGCCAGATGAGACTATGGGATAAGGTTTTGTTGATCAGACTTTTGTGCTGCCCAAACCTGGGATCAATGCCTTGCATTGATTGGCAGCAGGGTGTACATGGCTTCAGGTCCCACATCGTCTTGCTGGGCTTGGAGCCTAAGATGTGCAGAAGACTTGAGGGAGGGACTTGTTAGGTGAGCACGTGTCTCCCTCCTGCTGCCACATCAGTAGATGTTCCCTGGTGGGAATTGCTTTAAGAAAAGCCACAGTGCAGCAAGTCTTCTATCAAAAAACCCTCTTGGCTTTCCAAGGATCATTTAGAGGACATGCAAGAGTTGCATGTGAATTGTTGATATTTAGCTTGCAGCGTGTGTCTGGGACCGCTGCCTTTTTTCCACTCCGTACTGAGTATATCTTTGTCTGACGGAAGGAGAACTGTACGAAATGCAAGACCCAAGCCAGTTGTCTTGGGACCTACCAGTTGAGATGTGATGGGCTTTGGGGCAGTGGGCTTTGTTCAGTGTTGCAAAGCTGTCTTTCACCCTAAATGTTTTTATTATAGTTGCTAATGGGAGAAAATGTGGTGAGGTTTGTCTGCTTTGTAGGGGACGAAAACAAAGACAACAACATGGTGGTAATGTATGGTGTGTTGAGGGCAAGTTTATAGCCTGAGGGTTGTAAACCTAGCAGAAATGCTTAAAATCACTGTCCAGTTTCAGTGCTCTCCTGTGATTGAAATTAACGAAGGCACATCATACTACCAAAGTAGGTGCAAAGTGCACCTTTTCTCTCTTTAATAAAACCTCGAGTAGCGTTTCTGCTGCGGCAGATGTCTATAAAAAGAATCTGCTCCCATGTGCAACTGTTGTAGTCTGAACAGCTTAGTTTAGTCTTAAGCGAGCATGAATATGATGTGATCTAGCTCGCTTACTTGGGAAGAGAGCATTTTACTGCCTTTTCACTGGTGTGTACTCCTTAATATGTTGATATGGGACCATGGGAAGATTTCCTACAATAGCCTGCCTTCTATTCCCTGTTAGAGCATTTCTTTTTATCTCTGGTAAAACAGTAAAAAAAATAAAAATGAAAATTGAAGGTTTAAACCTGCTTTTCTTCCTGCACCTCCTGACAAGAATAAAGAAATAAAAATGGGCAGAGAAGGTAAGAAAAATGAGTTTTCATGCATAAAAGCACTTTGGTGTATGCTGGGAGGAAAGGAGGAGGATGAACACAGCTTTATTTTTAACCTACATGAAGTTATACTCTGAAAACTGGCTAAGCAGTGGGCTGCTTTCCTCTGCAGCTCAGCTGGGGTCTTCCTCCTCCCTCAGGGAGACTTGTCCTGTCCACCCTGCAGCGCTTTGGGCTCCTTTGGTGGAAACCTTCCAGCAGCTGAACCTGCTGGGGTGAGACCCCAGGGCTCAGTGTCCTTCCTAGCAGCTGCTAGAAAGACATGGGACATGGGTCACTGTCCTGCCAGCACCTTCCTGGATTCAGTTAAATGGAGAAGCTCATGTATGCACAGGGTGGCTTTTAGACCAAGTTTGGCCTTTCTTGTATGGGACCTGCCTTAATGCTTTTGTATAAATGTTTGGTCTTCAATATATTACACTTTAAAGCTATGCAACATGATTTCTCTCTTCTGTTGGCTGGAGAAAATGTAAAGCTGTGAAAAAGCTTCAGAGAACTGGTTTCCTTCTGGTGCTGAGCTGTATTGTCAATATTTGTTTTCACAGGTGTAACTATCCATATCTCATACCATACTGGGGGAGTGTGTATCAATACAGTGATCGGTGTTAAGGCACACAGCAAATATCTTTCTGCTTTTCCTGTTTTCACTTTTGTTTTTTCTGCACTGGCAAAGTAACTGTCTGTTGCCCCTGTGTGTGTTAGCTCTATGCTTGCTTCATCCAGTTTAAGTTGTCCTGATTAGGGAAGAAAAATCTCTTTCTTCTGTCTCAAGCAGTCTAACTTTGAAATTTTTAGAGAGGCAGAGGAGGCAGGCATTTAGAGATGGTAAGTGTTTGATGCGTCTCCTACGGAAATGAACGTTGCTGAGGCTGAGGTCTAAAAATAAGCTGTTCCCAGCCCTGTCCCTTTGACGGGAGCTGCTTGGACACAAGCTCTCAGGCACTCAGGGACAGAGGTTTTTAATGCCCTTCATGACGCACCAGGGCCTGGACCTGCAGGGGGGCTTTGGGACCTGCCGGCAAAATCCTTCTGCTTCCCAAGAGCCCGAGCAGCTGGGTGGGCTGGCGTGGGTCTCCTGGCCGAGCAAAGGGCCTGTTTGTGCAGAATGCGGTTTTGCTCATTAATTGCTTCTTTGCCTTTGTGGTACGTGTACAGCAGGCTTCTTTGGAAGTCCCTGGGGTTCCCAAAGTGGCTGCTGAAATGAAAGGTAGTGACTTTGAATGAAGCGCTGATGCTGCTTTTGTGGATGTGAACCTTGCCTGCCTGGAGGAGAGGGATGGGACGGCAGCTGATTCTTCTTGAGAAGGTGTGAAGGTGTCCTGTGAAGCGCCGTCTGGGAGACTAGTACCTAGGCTTGGCTGTGACCAGAGGAGCACGAAGCTGGTGAGAGCGGAGGGCAGGTCTCGGACTGTGCCGAAGCAGCTCGAGTATTTCTGCATTAAAAAACTCCAAGCATCTTATTGTGCCATGGAAGTATTCTTGCAAGACAGTACACTAAAATAACACTGAAAGTCTGATTTGAGCAGTTGGGAAATTCGCTTAAAGCTGTAACTCATCCTTGTCTGTGTGTGAGAGCAGTCCCTTGTGAAGGTCACTGACTTTGCCTTCCCTCTTGGCCATACGTTTAACTCTTCTGTTCCTGGTAACCCACGGTCAATATCTGCAGGATTTTTGCAGAAAACGTATAGCCCCTGAACACTGATCCCAATGCAGAGTATTGGCATGACTCTGATCCCCAAGATGAATTTCTGAAAGCACTGATACGTGCTTTGTATGGTTGTATATTCTTGTGTGCAGGCTAGAGGGAATGTAGTGTCCCTAGTGCTAGGAGCAGTCTGACTGTCTTTCTGGCATTTACTTTGTGAAGGTAAATACAGTAAAACACTGTCACCCTGTGCTTGCTTTTTATTTTGGAGTTTTGTGACAAATTATATGATACAATATAAATTATATATAATAATAACAATATATTACTGATAATACAATATATATGATACAATATCTGTGATACAATATAAATCAATTGTATCATATATATACATAAATCGTATATGCACGTAAACCCTAAATTTAATACCTTGCTCTAACCATTGTAACATTTTTCTGTGCTTCATCCTTGATTGGCTTGATTGACCCTGATGAGCAGTGTTCATCTAAGTAGGCTGATGGTAATGAAAATGTGACTGTTCAGGAAGAGGTCTGGAGGCACCAATGCTGGAAGACTTGCTTTGGGCATTTGGCCTTGCAGGTGAAGCAGCTGAGATGTGTCAGGTCTGTCCAGAAGTGATTGGCCAAGGTCATTTGGGCATCTGCAGGATTTGATCCAAGAGATCTGCCAGTCCGAATAACAGGCCAGGAAGCAGTTAACTCCTGATTTCTATTTAAAAAAACCCACAACCCTCTTGGCATCTCCTGCAGCTGAAAAACCAGCTGCCAAAATCTTTTTATTTTTTGGGTAGTGCCATAAGGAATGGGAAAGATCTTACATTGTGTTACACTGCCCCATGCACTCAATTGCAGATACGTTTTAAGATCCTGCTTGCATTTTCCCCTCTCTGTTTCATCATTTCTTATGGAAAAAATTGCTGCTCACTGGATTGCTGAGCTCTGCACTCCCCAGGAGCGTGTCCTCAAAAGATGGTCTGATCATTTCATAGATAATGGACATCATGGAGGTACCTTGTATACCTAAGTGTCTCTTTCAGTTTTCAAGTTCATGCTCCCTTCTTCTGCTCAGACTTGGGTAGCAATTTTATGCCCACTACCCAGCCACTTAAATCGGTTCTGAAAGGCAGGCAGCTGCCTACGCTGGTCTCTGTGAAGAAGAGGTAATTGCTACCTACCAAAAGTAGGATATGCTGATTATAGAGCTGAACACTTTTTTTTGTTGCGGAATAAAGTTTCTGGGTGGTTGCAGGAGGCCTCTGAAGTTGCTGTTGTCTGCTGACATTAAGTATTTGCCTTGAGCAGAAGCAGCTGCTTGTCATATTTGGTGAGAAAATGCAACTGAATGAACCACTCTCCAAATCTGTGCTGGGTGTACACCTAGAAACCAGCCTTCACACTGTACTGTACATAAACCTATAGCAGGGCAGTTGCTGAACTGAGGAGTTCACAGTCAAGGGCTGAGAAGCAACAGTTAGATTGGGTTTTAAATGTGAAGTTTTAGCTTTGTCTTCTTGTGCCTAGGCCTTAAAATAGTGGAAGAAATATGTCTATACAACCATGTGGGCTTTGCGTCTAGATATTTATCTGTAGGAAATACTTCATACAGAAAGAAATTTTGTGCTGTAATTTTAGCGTTGTTTGAAAATTGGCAAAAAGTCAGAAGTGTGATGACTTTAAAGTCGTGTTCAAGGTCATAGGCCGTTATTCATGCAGTGTCTCTGAAGAAAATTTGTGTTGATGGTAACTTGCATAAACTTGCAGACATGGAAAAATTCTTGGAAGCAAGCTCTTCTATCCACACTTGATCTCAGAAAGACTGGGTGGGTCTTGTGCTCAAAGCAAATACACCCCTAAACTCTGTAGTCTGAAAAACCAGGATATTTTTACCATGCTGAATATCCTAAGTATGAAAACACATCGGTGGGATAGGAATAAAAATCGGGTCTTAATGTTGTCTGTTCTGTGCTCTGTGCGCTCTTACGTTCTTTGATGTAGTGGTGAGAAAATATAAACATGACCTGACTATGGCTGGTCTTTATTCTGGTCATTTAACCCAGTTCCCAAGGGCTGGAGAACCTGTGAAAACTTAAAAGCAGAGGCTGTAACAAGAAAAATTACTGCTTGAGGCTCTCATCTGCTGTATTGCATTTATTTCAGCATTCTTGTGCAGTAAGAGCATTTGTCAAATTAACCTTGTGTATGGTCATTTGTCGGTTGTTCATGTTTAAAAATGAGCCAGCTAGCATGCAAGTCATGCATCGCCCAGGTCTTAGTTTATACTAACTTCTGTGGAGATGATAAGATCTGGACCAGACCTTTCATAAACTTTTAATTGATGCAATAAACTTGGCAGCAGTACTGCCCACAAATTTTGGTGGGTTTTTCCCTCTCTGGATCTTTAGCATTTTTGCTTGGAAAATAATGAAAACAGTAAACTGGGGGGCTTCCTCTGCCATTTTTAGAAGAGGTGAACAGGTTTTCTAACAGGGTTCTCTTGAACGCTGAGTGTGTGCCTGCCTCCGGCGAAGCTGCCAGCATCCCTGCTGGGCTGTAAGCTCCGGGCTCTGTCTGGTAGTTGCAGTTTGGCACTTTCTCATGCGTGGTTGTAGTTACCAGAACGTACACCTGAACCAAGGTTTTATCTTTGGAAATTACAGCTAGGCAACTAGTCAGAGAAGAGCCTAAATGCGAGGAAATCCAGTGTATTCAAAATACAGGTGACGGAGTGCTGAGGGTGATACTGGTGAGTCTGGCGCTAAAGACAGCTCTCTGTTTTCCCCAGAAGCTTTTTGTTGTTGTGCCTAATGGCATTACAGTCATCGGCATCGTTGTTGCAGGAGATGCAGCTCCATAGACAGAGCCCGGCTCGCTGCAGCCTTCCTGCTGCCTGGCCGTACAGCAGTGGCTTTGCTAAAGCTGCTGACCTTGATTTTTGGATTTTTTGGATGAGATGGACAACTGTGTGTGATGTCTGCTCTATCAGCTGCAGGCTGACTGCTGTAAGTGGGACGCTTGGGACTCTGGTATGCTCTTAGGGGGTTTCTTTCTGGCCAAGTGCTAAGGTATTTTCCCAACCAGATACACTTTGGTTTGCTTTCCTGGCGCCGAGTTCCTTTACAGCCTTTAATTCTGTTTCTGTTGGAAGGGGATGAGTGAAAGCCCTTTTTGGGAAGCTGGAGGAAAGTGTTGTGTTAGAGCAAAGCCGCAGTTGTACAGCATCACACCAGTGAGGAGAGCTTCTCTTGCCCTACAGAACAAGGTGATGGTTCACCCTGAGGAGCAGGTGAAGCTGCTCACCCAAACCAGTGGCTGGAAGAGCTCTTTCTGGGTGCCTGTGTTTACAGGGCTGATATCCTTATCAGCCAGGGCCACCACCAGTCTCTCCAGAGGTGGAGAGGAGATAGCATGATGTCGTGGGAGGAGTGGGCAAGCTTGTTGGTAACTGTTTTTTGTTTTTTTTAAACTTGTTTTATTCTATCTTTTTTTTTTTAATTTTTCATAAAATACCCAACACAAAGTCCCTTTGCCAGACTATATCTTGCGCTTGCTGGTCTCTGTGTGGTGGCTTACAGCTTTTTTTCCTGCTGACCACTGCTGACGTTTCCTGTCAGAAAACCTGCACTGTGCACATGGGAGAGTCATAAGTGTGTTATAAAAGCTAATCCTGAAGAATATGCATCTGAATAGATTGCTTTTAGATTGGGGTGGAAGTCTTGTGAGTAGGAGCCCAGTTGAAGCAGAACATCTCTTTGGGATACGAGGAGAAGGGAACTGGGGCACGTCTATGCATTTTGATGTGGTTCTGATGTTAGCAGTAAAAGCACTTACAGGTCTGTGTGCATTTATATAAGCTTTACACACTGTTTTCTCAGGAAACAAGAGGCCCTGTACTTGGGCACCCTGCTCAGATACATACTTGGAGATTGCCTGCTGGTGAGCCAAACAGGGCTAGCTGCGCTGTTCAGCCATCTAGCCAGCAGGTTTGCCACGCTTTTATTTAAGAAGCAGGGGGAAGCCTGGGCGGTTTCAGAGACGTTTCAGCGTGGCAATGTTGTCAGTTTTCTTGACCTGACTATTAGATCTGTATACTTTGCCAGCAGTGAGTTTTCTGAGACTCACTGTTACATCAAAGATGCCTCTGACCTGGAAGTGCTAACGTATGCAAAATGTGCTCATGAGACTTTGCATTAAACCTTTATGGCACACAGTGTCAGGGATGAGTGTGGTGCCTTGTCCTACACTGCAGCAGTGTGGGTGAGAATGTCTTTCAGACAAATTACCTTCCTTGAGCTCCCTTATAGGTTGTTTTTTTTTTTTTCCTTTTTGTGAAGCTTGAAGAGACAAGGTCTATTTGTAATGATGAGAAGCAGAAGCGTCTTCCAGATTTTTCCTTGCAAAGGCTTGCCCTGCACTGGAGTAGGTGTTACAGCCAAACTAAAGTGGCAAAGCAGTGGAGAAAGGAGTGTGAAATCTAGATTGCTTCTCTTATTGCGTCCATCTATTTACAGGAGAGGTTGACAGGAATGTCACTCCTAAACCCTTGCTTGGCGACAATGTGCGGTGTTGACTGAGGCTCATTGGCGTTGGGTCCCATGTGCAGGTGGTGGCTTGTCCCAGAAGCCGGCTTGGGAAGCTGCTGGATGGGTCGGGGCAGGGGAAAATTGTCTCGTGATCTGTGGAGGCGGTGGGTGCCTGAGCTGCAGGCATCCCTCCGGCTGGCGAGGATTGCAGCCTGGATTGCAGGCTTTTTGCCTTAAATCTGATTGTTGCTAATCTGTTTCCATTCCAACTGCAGCCAGTTGCAGATTAATCGGCCTTTAAATAGAAGTAAATCATATCTTTTTGCAGAAATCTCAGTACAGCACTTGCTGTATGCTTGTTTGGGTTTCGTTTGTGATTTGGTAGGCTTGGTGAAGGGAAAAAGAGGAAGGAAGAAAAAAATCTGAGCTCTTTGTCATGTGGAGCTTGCAGTTTGAGATCTGTGCTGAACCAGCTTGTGACACGCTGAATGTGAATACTGCTTACTGTGTGAGCTGGGAAAATACCTCCCAAGCCACGCGCCTGCTTTCTCTTGGGCATTTCTGTTCTGGAATTGAGTCATCGTAAAAATCCCTTTTCCTTGAACCAAGGGAGTGTAATAACCCCAAGAGGTTTGGTGTCCATGCTTACATCCCCTAACTTCTGGCATGTGAGCTTTTGGCCTCAAAATAAAACCAGTTTTTAAGTGCTTTTTGGAATTTCTTGTGCATAAAATTGAATGCAGAGATTTCGCTGGCTTTATACCGCCAATTATTTTGAACAAAGGGCGTGTGAAATCTCAGTTTATGGGGAAACCTGCCACGAAGCGCTCGTGCAGAGGGGTTTCTGTAACCAAGTGATGGGGCTGCTCTGCATGAAATACTTCAAATGTTCCTGTATCAAGGACAGGATGCCAGTGTCTGTGAAATCGAGCACCAGATTTCCGCGTGGATGAACTGCTCGGGCTCAGAGGACCCCGAAGTAGCAGCAGCGTGAGGCTGGAAACCAGTGCTGAGGTGGGGAGGGAACTGCTGGCCGGCGCGGGCGATGCTGGGGAGGTGGTGGTGGCACAACAGCCTTTTGTTGGGGGAGCGCGGCTTCTGTCCCTGCGCCGTGTGGAAACGCCGGTGGGTGCTGGCCGTGCCGCCGGTGTCACCGAAGGATTGGAGAGCTTGACCTAATCCAGAAAGGCTTGTTAGGCTATGAATTCTGCACGGAAATCCTCATGCATTGTCCAGAGTTGGTTTGTGCTTTCTGGAATGCAAGCAGAGAGCAGCATCCCGTGGGAAGAGCGAACCTTTCCTGCGCCATGAGAGCTTGTGACTGCCTCGTCTTTTGTACTGCCCCCACTCCTGGTAATGAAACAAAATCCCCGGAGAGAAATTTCCATCCTCAGTTAATTAAGAAGAAGATCAGTCTGATTACCCTTGTGGACTGTGGTCATTGTTCTGCATCATTTTCAAAAAAAAGAAGAAAAAAGGTGCTGAAAGTATTTCAATGCATTGCTCTTATTGTGAGCCAGGCTGAGTGTAAATCCATTCGGTATGTCTTCTTTTCTGTCCCCATCTATTGCATTGCCCAATTCTGCTTATTTTGTTTTCCTGCCCTTGATTTCTGTTCTTGCCTCTGCCTATAGCAGTCTCTGCAGTTTACTCTAAAGGGCATTTCCTAGTTATGCAGCTGGTATAAATATTTATTGCTCTAGAGTCCTTAACTCAGTTAATGATAGAATATTTTCCAGTGTGATGGGAAAATGAAATGAATAAGCTGGTTTCAACGTAGTCAGTGGAAGATAAAGTAGGAAAAATAGGTCTTAATCTCTGAGTCAGGAGAGGTCAGTGGTGTAAGAAGCAGCAAGGCTGTCATCTGTGAGGCTTTCCAGTTTCTTTCTCTTGCAGGGAGGACAGGAGTTAAAAAAGCGGTTTTTGTCTGAACTTCTGAATGTTTCCAGCTTGCCATATAGTGGAGGAAGCGAAGGCAGAGTTGAGAGTGGTCCCTGTGTAATCGGGTGTGGAGTGATAAGAGGGGTCAAACATCTGCACTTTGGCCACCAGAGAACAGTCTTCATGTTGTGCACAAGGTTAATGGAAATGAAATAATCTTCTTGTGGTACAAACATGAGCATGAGAAGTCTGCACAATTTCTGTATTAAATGCCTGTGTTGTTTTGAAATATTGGTAGAAATAGCAGCAATTAGCAGACTCAGCCAGGGATGCTTTGCAGCCATTTATAGTTGGGTTTCCTACTTTGTTTCTGGTGATGTACCGCTTCTCTATCAGAAAAACGCCCACGTTTAAATGAGTTTTGATATGCATTTGTTTTTTTTCTGGTAGTTACAACAATACCTGCTCTGTTTCACCAGTGTGTCCATGGTCATGCAAGGTAGGAGCACAGTGATCTGTGCCTGTGTCTTGGACCGCTGTGCTTTGCAGGGGGTGATGCTTTTCCACAGCCCTCCACAGAGAAACCCTGCGGTCTCCCTGGGACTGGGATATGCTGAACTGCTCCCCACGTGCACATGCTGAGGACTTACTTTCCCCCCCCGGGAGGGAATAGGCTGTCGGGGAGCCCTAAGCAGATGCAGGAACAGGACTGCTCTCTCTAACTGGGGGAAGTGCCTCCTGTATTGCTTTGCAGTCCATCTGCTATGCTATGTGTTTCTCTTGCCTTGCTCTCTTCTTGATAGATCAGGATGGAAATGTTTATCCTCATCGTCTTGCTGAGAAAACTGGGGAATGGATATGAAGCCTGCTGATGTTTACCCAGTGGCGTGTGATCGCTAAGCTGTAAGGTGATGCTGGGCTGGCTGAATTTGGTAGGGTGGCCAGGGCAGCAGGGATGGAGGTGTTCAGGGATGGTTGACAACAGTTGTCTTGCTGTAGCACCCTTCAGTTCTTGGGCTGTGAGTTCTGATTTGGGTCCTTGAGCTGCTTTGACACCAGAGGTGTACTGGCATCTCCAGACCAACACGTTTATCAATCCCATTCTTTCTGGATCTCTTTGTGTGTTGGAGAGTGCCCTGAGATGTTGGGTCTGTGCTGCAAGGGCACGGTGTTTGCTTCTGGCTGTGTTGGGTTGGTTTTGGGTGTGATCTGCAGCACCAGTGCAGAAGCCTAGATTTGTAATTTCGTTGAGAGATGACAACCAAAAAGTGTTTCTGAGTTCCTGGCTTTTCAAATACAGTGTGGTGGTGGAGCTCACTGGGGAAGCTCCTTGAGATGGCTGTTTGCCAGCTCCAGAAATGGACCTGAGATTTGTGTCCAGCTTCATGCCATGTGCGTAGTGGCAGTGTAGCTCTAAGGTCTCTGCACTTCACATCCAGAGACTCAAAAAAACCCCGAAAACACAAATAATTTCACTCTCTTCTGTGAGAGGCTGTGACTTTTCCTTTTAAAACTTTTCATATGTTTCTTATTTTCTCCCTAAATCCTTCATAACAGAGGACAAGCCAGGAACATCCCCCATGGCAGCGAACCGTTTAGCTCTGTCCCTGTGCTGTGTTGATCATCCCAGCCAAAGCACATGAGCTGCAGGAACAGGTTGTCACGGTGTTGCCAGCGATGCTGGGGAGGCTGTTTCTGGACTTACACTCAAAAGTGAAACGTGGACAGTAAAACTTCCTTGCAAAACTTCAGCCGCTGATCGTGAGCTGTTACAGCTCAAGTAATCATTGAGGAGGAAAAAAACCCCAAGAAGATTGCACAGCAAGAGCAGTAAGATTTTCCTGTAAATGCTATTGAAATTAGAAAATATTTCCTGGTTGGTAAGCAGTGACCAAGCAGCTGAGTGATAACCTGGCAAATGGTCTAGTGTGTCTGCTGATATCTCTTGCCTGTTGCCAGGGCTGTAGCTCACAGCAGATTTCTGTTTAAACCCTTGGTGCTGTGTTCCCAAGTGAAGAATGACTCAGACGGCTGCTTGTGAACCGTGCTGGCTTTAGCATCCTCACTTATACTGGGGGTGAATTCTCTTAAGTGTGTGGTTGGAGACTTGGAGGTTCAGATGCAGCCTCTAAAGTACATGCCCGCATTTGACTTGTTGTGGTGTAACCGCAGTGAGCGAAACGCCAAGGTGAAGGTCACGCTGGAATAGGGAAGACAAGAACATGTGAGTCTTTACATGCCGCTCACCCTGTGCTTCTCCGAGGCTGTCATGGGGAGGTGGCTGTGGCCGTCAGCACGGGGACAAGTTTGAGCCTTGCAGTGACCTACTTTTACACTGGAAAGCAGAACGGCTGTAACAGTGATAAGATGGGAATCTAGCATTTAAGTTGTAGAATCAGGTGCATTGATTATTGAGGCTTATAGCAAGAAAATTATTTTGACATTATAGGAGAGGTCTCTAGGAAGAGGGAGCGAGCCTACTTCAGGAGGTAATTTTTCTGGGTGTAACTTAAACTGTGTTTGGATTTTTCTGTAAAGGTGCCTAGCAATACGGAGTGATGCTGGAACCCATAAGCAGGCAGTATTGGCCCTCCCAGCTTAGGATAGAAGCCTCAGGCCAGTGTTCGCGTAGCATCCTGCTGAGTTTTTTGTGGATAAGCCGGTTTGGAGAGCTGCGCACTTGCTAGCCTGAGTGTTTTTAGCACCCTCGTGAAGCTGGGTGCTCGTAGCCAGGATGTAAGGTAACAAGGTCCTTACACGTGTCATACCCACTCTGCTCAGTTGAACTGAAGTAGCTCTTGAGCTGCCAGGGTTGCAGCTGTATGCTCTGGTCTCAGAGTTGGGCTGCTGTGCTCTCCCTGACCTCCTTGTCGGTGCTCAAGCTATAAAGGATGCTGAAATACTGCTGGTCGCCTGGAAAGTGAGTGCTGTGCAGAGCAGTCTCGGTTCCCTGCTGGGGTTCTTTGCCTGATCCTGTCTGAGCTGCGAGAAAAGGAGAAGTCGAGTTTTAGGAGAGATGAAGCTACCCAGAAATGGTGTTGAGCCTTGTTGGTAGGAAGGAAATCTTAGCGGAGAAATTCCACAAGCATCTGTCGTGCTTGCTTGCTGTAAGTGAACCATGTTTGGGAGCAGAGTGTGAGCTGGGACTGTTTATTGCTTGCTGTGTCCTATTAACTTCCAGCAGAGCCACACAGTTATAGTTACAAAATCCATATGAGCAACATCTTACCAGCATCTGAAGCTAAATCTTTGGCCGTTACAATATCACTGAAACCAAAGCTGTGGTGCTAGTAGATGAAAAACATTTTATGATCTACTTTTTCACCTTCTTCTCTTTGCTCTGTTGATAAATCTGTCTTCTGAGCTTACAGAGGAATTTCATTGTTTTATATATAGTAAGATTTCTTACAGTCATTGAAAAGTGGGAGCATCTTTCTTTTGCATAGCGCTGGCATACTGAGCAGCCTCGTGTGGCTCAATTATTCCTTCAGAGCTGGAAAGCAGGTCTTTAGATTGTGATTTGCTCTTCTTTTATTGCACTATGGCATGTAGCTGATCTGTCAGGCTGCAGAATATGGGCTGCTAAAATTTAGACTCCAGGAGTTTTATGCGAAAGCCTTTTTAAGTAACTGATGTTGCTAAGTTGTCTTGTCAAGCTCTGTATGTTTAGATTTGTGGTATTAAAGTAGCTGAAGCAGCTTTTCCAGTCCAAAAAAAAAAAAAAAAAGGGAGAAATGCTGCAAATAATATTTTAACAGCAAGATGATCTTTGAAGGTTTTTGCAAAATCCGGCATTCTACAAATGGCTGTGATATAAGAGCTTTGCTGTACTTGTGGGTAGGGTGCCTGAGTGATGATGCCAATCTGAAATTTCTATCACTGTGTCCTATGTGCTGTCGAAATAAAAAAAGTAAATATGGCTGTATTCAGAGCAGCATCTTCTGACAGCTTTGACAAAATCTGTGCAGGAATTGGGACCTGTGCATCCAGAGCAGGTTTGACAGCTGAAATAGGGATCTGCTGGCATCATGATAAAGTGTATTCGTCCTTTTAGAGTCAGAAATCTGCTTTCTGATGATCCTAATGCATCCATGAGCAGTGCTGTTCTTGCCACAGGAATGATTTTGGGAATAAGCCATGACGTCTGTCTCCACAGGTCATGGCCTTTTTTGTCTGGAGCCATGTGCCCGAGCTGTGCAGCCCCCGGCAGGGCACAGTAGCCTGCGCCTTGGTTAATAGCTCAAGGCTTGCATGGAGCTTGCCCTGGTGCTTTGAGGATCTCGCTGCTGTGCTCTGGTGGGGAGAAGGGGTTATATTCACCCAGGACGTTAGCTTTCCCCTTGCTGGATGGGAGCTTTAGTCCTCCCTGCTTTTTTAACACCTGCAGGTATTTTTTTCTTCTCATGTTGCATAGCCCCTCTTGCTGTGTGTGTTGGCAAGGGCTGTATGCGAGGCAGTCCTCTTCCGTCTCTCCCACGCACGGCTATAATTTTATGTCTCTGAAGGCGAATCCCATCAATTAGCTCTGTGAGGGAGCACCAAAAAAATCCCAGATATTCAGCTGCATCCACCTCTGTGTGGCCTATGTCCACGTTTAACCTCCCTTTAGCTTTTTTGCAGCCTGCCCACGTGCTTTCCCATGTGTGCAGCGCTCAGATTATTGCAAAAAGTTGAGAATCAGAAAATCTGCCTCGATCACGTTATGCAATAGTTGAGCTGCTAGTGGTGAATAAGCAGATCCATCTGACCACGAGTGCTTCTGAAGGGCACCTCTTATTTTTTTCCAGCATGCAGACAGAGGAGATTGCTTGCTTGTTGGCTCAAGGCTGGGTCAGGCGCCTGCCTCGTGTGTGGGTGCTGATTGATAGGAATTGATTTCCCTTGCAGATTGGCAGAGGAAGGTAGCTTAAAGAACAAAAACCTGTACTGAAACCATTTTCTTGGGTGGGAGAGCAAGGCTGTTTAAGATGACTTAAATTGATTTAGTGAAGTCACCTTGGAGACCTTTTGTGTAGAAGAGAAAATCATTTTAGCCGTTCTCTCAAGGTGGGAAGTAATCCTTCCTGGGAACACATCAGTACGTGCTGCGTCACAAGGAGGATGACTTTGGAAATGAAAACCGGTGCTTGATTTCATTTGGAGCCAAATTCACCCCCTGTGCAAGCAAACATAACCACACTGTACCTTGGGTTTGAACTTAACCTCTGGTGCCGCGAGACATGGACCGTAAGTCCTGAGGAGGAGATACCAAGAGGCTTTCGTTTCTGCTCGGCTTCTGTGCATGTCGAGCTCAGATGTGGCCCTAGGTTAAATCTGTTCTGCAAAACAGTGTCAGGGCTGAGCAGACGAGAGAAGTTCTTGGAATACCGTAGCTGGGGCTGCGGGGATTTGGGGATTTGAGGTCATGTTCAGCCAAAATGGCTTCCTTCTGCGTAACACGCAACCCCAGCAATAAGATTGGCAGTGAGTATCTCTCTGGATTGCTGCCTGTTCTCTCCCGGTAGGGACCATATCTCTATCCCGTAATGAACTCCAATCTTTCTGAAAACAACTCTAGGCTATGCCTGTAAGACCTCCTTCAAGAGACCTAGAGACTCTTGCCTGGTGATGCGTTCCTTGGGGAGCAAGAGCCAAGGTCTTGCTCTCCCGTGCATCAGCATGTGGAGCGGGGCCAGAAGGTTTAGGAGCCCGTGGTGGCTTTTACGGATGCCACATGCCGACTGTGTTGGTAATCAGATATGCCGTACCCCTGCCCGTGTGACATGATGGGGCTGTCGCTGTGCTCAAGGCCACGGAGAAGGAAGCAACATGCAAACCGCCTTGAACCTTTCAAGAATTAAAGGTGATGCTCCTGGCACGTGGGGATGGTCTTGTACTTGCCGAGCTGGTGTTTCGTGTCATCATGTAAGCTTCCAGTGCTCAGCAGCTGATGACTTGTTCAGCTTCTGGCTTTAAAGACGTGACTTGATTTTAAAATTTTGGGAAAGCCGTGACCAGTGATCACTTTTGGACTTCAGTGCATTTATGAAGGTGTCATTAGTGACCTGAGAGTTAAGAAGAGCTGTGCAGCAGGGTGATGGGTGGCTGCTGTTGAGATGGAGGGAGGCTGTTAGCGGTGGAAAAAAGGAGTAACTGGGAATGCCCTGATAAAATGTGAAGCTGAATGAAGATGGGGAGGATTCTGTGCGTACAGGGGGATCAGGGTCAGAGGGAGGAGAGACTTGGCATTGCTATGTGAGGATCAGCAAAGACATCTGCCCAGCTGAGGCACCTTACATCCACGTGAGGATGAACTATGACTTTTTGGGTCTGGGGGTGCCATATTTTTAGGAGCAAATAGCTGGGTTAAGACACCTAGGATAAAGAAACAAGGAGGGGAGAAAAATAGTGGAAGGGTGGTGGAGAGAGAGACATGGGACTTTTGAAGCAGAGCTGTGTAACTGGTGATTCAAGGCTGTGAGCAAGGGTAGTTTTCTGCTTCTGGAGCCTGAAGCAGCCTTATGCATCTGGGGTGAGGTCTTCTCAGTGTTAGGTGCTTTATCATGCAACAAATAGCCTTGAAGCCTTCAAAACCAGTTAGAAGTGTTTTTTTTCTCCCTCCTTGTGTACTGTTTGGAGAATACTTCAAGTAACAAGGTTGAACTTCTTTAAGAAGCACTCTGGTGCATGAGGAGCACCAGATCTTCACTGGACCTTGTGCTCTGAGTTACTTCACTGCCCTGAGCAAATGGTTTCGGGGGGGTCATCCTCGCGCATGGAGCTCACGCCGGCTGCTTCTGGCCGATGCAAACTGCTCTGTAGAATGCCGAGGCTGATGAGGTGTGATAAGGCAAGAGCCTGTCCTGCCACTGAACCTGGTGGTTCCCTCTGTACCCCGGGGCGTTTCAAACAGGCATCCATCCACGAGAATTGAGGAATGATGGATTTGAGGACTGTGCTGCTAGGCTCGGTGGGAAGGAAAGGAGCAGGTAATTCCTACAAATGACTGCGATTCCTCCTGCTACTGCAACTCAGTGAGCAACTGTGTAGTAATGTATTTTGCTGAAATGCTAGCAAAATCCTTGCAATGATTCTGACATCTACCCGATTCCAGCATGTCTTAATGTCAGGAAAAATGTTGGGGAGAGGACTCTGGAAATAACTTGGACAGCAGGCATTTAAAAGTACATGAGGCTCATATATCCTATGATAGCATCATCCTGCTCCCATCTCTTTCCTCCAGGATGATCACCTGGACTTAGGGGGATTTAGGGTCTTTAAAACTCTCCTAGGATGTTTGATATGGGTGAAAATGGTGAACATGCTGGGCAAGATGAAACTGTGCCATGGGAAGTGATAGCCAGAAGTAGAAGGGAGGAAAACGTGAAGGAACTGAGTTTTCTAGTGTTAATCATGTCTGTTCTACATCAGTTCTTTAATGAGGTTGGTAGTGTGGACAAGCTGGGAAGGATCCCACCTTGCTGTGCAGCATAAATGCAAGGTGGTAAGTGATTCATGGGTGCTGGGGGGGAAGTATGGAACATTGTGGACCCAGAAGTGGCCTAATGACAAGTGTGTTTATTGTAGTCCCGCTTTCAGGGAGGGATAAGCAGTGTGGTAAGAGGGAGAGGGCACTGGGCAGTGGGAAGGGGGTCAGGGTGGGTAGGAATGGGGATTGAGGGGTGGGTATGCAGCAGAGCTGAATGGGATGGGAAAGAGGATGGACAAAATAAAGTAAAAGATGGAGTAAAGTAAATGATGGGTGGTAAAAGATGGAAAAATGCAATGAGGATCAAGGAAAACACTCTGGATTCATCCTGTCCAAAGGTCCTGGCTTCCAGGTACTGCTCAGCCCTTCCTGGCTGGACGGACTCTGGGGGTTACAGCCACTGTACCCCATGGCTGGAGAACATGCAGTCCCCGGGATGGGAGTGGGGCGGTGGAAGCCAGTGGCTGTCGTGCTTGCCCTGGTGTTGGTGGGGCTTGTGTGGAGGTGTTGGTGGGGCTTGTGTGGAGGTGTTGGTGGGGCTTGTGTGGAGGTGTTGGTGGGGCTTGTGTGGAGGTGTTGGTGGGGCTTGTGTGGAGGTGTTGGTGGGGCTTGTGTGGAGGTGTTGGTGGGGCTTGTGTGGAGGTGTTGGTGGGGCTTGTGTGGAGGTGTTGGTGGGGCTTGTGTGGAGGTGTTGGTGGGGCTGTCAGCTGTGCCTGCGCTGGCTGGTCTGAACGTGTCTGCTGGGCTGGTGGGAGATCTTGAGGATGCGTTGGCTCAATGCTTGTAGAGCTATTTTAGGCATCTGCAATGCAGCAGTGGGTGTAGAGGCAGTTTGGGGACTACTTTGGCCTTTATCTTTGTGCCCAAGTGCCTTTAAAAACCTATTCTTTGCGATTTTTTTTTTTAAAGTGACTTTAGTTGCTTCTGAAAACACTATATTAAGTAATGTTTTAAGAAGTGGCTGTCAGTTTCTATGTGGCTCTTCCACAGCTTGTATGCTTTGAAAAGTCGAAGTGTCTCTGTGTGCAAGAAGGCAGCTCTCAGCCAGTGTGACGCTGCTGCTTTGGCGAGCAGGCAGCGTGGGACCAGCTGCTCTCCTGGGGTGCAAGAGCTGGCGAGGGGAAAGAGGAAAACTAATAAAGAAAAAAATTAAGTGATCATTTCAGCTTTGATAAAGCTAAGAGCCCACGGAGAGCTAAGAACGTCTGAAGATGCGGAAATACTTTTGTGATAGAGAGAGCAGCAGCTATCATGGATGCTGGATGGGTCATTGCTTTGGAGTGACCTGCTGTTCGTTGTCCCTGGCTGGGACCAGCAGAACTGTGGTGTGGGGCAGGGACAGGCTGGGGGCCTTTGGCCCCTGGACATGAAGTCCTGGGTGCAGCTGTCAGTGGTGGGATGGTCATGGGTTAAGGCTGCTGCAGGGTGGGTTCTCCCTTTTTTTGCCCAGCTGGGGTGGAAGGAGGGCTGTTGCTTTGAGAAGTTAGCCCCAGGAAAGCCTTTTGCTCATCTGGGTGAGCCTAGTGAAGTACTAAGCAGTTTTGCTAGTAGTAAAGGTGTTTTAACAGCTGAAGAGGAATTGTGCTGCTTTAATTTGCCTTACAAATGGAGATCTTTGCATGCACGATCTTATCACACCTAGATGAAAGACAATGATTGAAGGGAGAGGATATAAAGAGTCACAAAACACTAGATGCTGGAGGTGGGATAGCAGGGAGAAGGGAGAAAAGCAGCAATGCAAATGAGATGAGAAAGGTCAGTGATGGTGTGCAGTTGGTAATTTTACTTTTAGGGCGACCAGAAGCAATCGGCCCAGCAGGATGTGAAACCAGCAGCCTAAGTGCTGGGGGTGATGTTTGTACAAGGGAGCAAGGTCGATGCAAATGCTGCAACCCTGTCCTTATTTTTCTGTTTGAGGAGCTTGTCTAGCCTTGGTGGCTTTGATGGGCTTGCTGCCTGCTCGGGATGTTTCTGTGGGTCTCTGCTGCACGGGAGGGTGCATCGGTGGCGTTTTGGGGACAGGCTGGGTGCACGGGGGACTGACACTTCCTTTTCCCTCTATTCCCATGCAGGACGCAGGCAGAAATGGCCCACACGTGTCGCGGGACCATCAACCTGTCCACAGCTCATATCGATACGGAGGACTCTTGTAACATCGTGCTTTCCAATGGGGGAAGGACGTACCACTTAAAGGCGAACTCGGAAGTGGAGAGGCAGCGCTGGGTCACGGCCCTGGAGCTGGCCAAAGCGAAAGCCATCCGCATGAGGAACAACCAGTCAGGTAGAGTGCGTCCTGGCGTGCAAACATGCAACTTTTAAAAAATCTCCTTGTAAACCAGCTCTTCTGTGCTTGCTAAATTGTGCAGAAACCCTGGCAGATACTGTTTCATACGCAATTAAAAATAGCTGGCGGTTTCACAGAGACACAAAGGGTTTTAAACAATACTGTGTGCACCAAGTGTCATCTCGTCTGGTTATACAGCATTGAACAGGTTTTTAAAGCCCCTGGTAATGACTGCAAATTATAGGGAGACAGTAAAAACGGACTAACGATGATTCTTCTGGAAGGCAGGATGTATGTGCCTTTCTCCTGGAGACTTTGTGTTGTTCTGTGTGGACTGGGAATGCTTTAAGCAGCGCTAAATGCAGTGGTCAGTGGCACTACAGGGAACAGCAGTTCACAACAAAGTGCCAGAACCATGCCTTTCTTATTCACCCATAGCTTAGGATAGTTTGGTAGATGAATGACACATACATTTAGTTGAGCTGCCTCCCTCCATGCATATTTCTTCTTCTCCCTCCTACATGCGCTATGCTGTGGTGTGGTATTTTTTTAGTGTATGTTTGGGACAGCTGCATTACGTAAAACTGTCAGAGCCCCGTGCCTGTTACGCAACTCCTCCCCAGAGTGTCATTTTTACTGCTCCATTGTGTAATGGATTGATTAGGTGCTTAGCAAACAGAATATTTTAGAAAAATTTCAATGGTCATAACTCTTCTGGGATTAACATTTGGTTTTCTTGCACAAACAAGCATGGCTTCAAGTTGCAGAATACGAAACCCATGAATGTATTAAAAAGCTGGCTACCTCCTGTCTTAAAATAAAACCACTCTCAGATCTCATCTTGAATGCTGGAAATCAGGCCTTATATGAGAGAAAAGATGTAGCGAACACCTGATTTTGTAATGCTCTTAAAATGAAAGTGTAGCTTCAGAAAATGCCCTGAATGTTTTAGAAAGGGGGTGTGTGAAGATGAGACTGGGGAAAGCTGTGGTAAGGTATTTGTTGCACAGCCTGGGGTTGCTTTGGTTCAGTGCTTATGTAGCATCTTGCTGTCCTGGTCCAGGTTTAGGCTTTGGGACACCTGCAGATGCCACTCTGTGCTATCAACTGCAGGGAGTATGCATCTGTAGGTACAGTGTTTGTGAAGCTTAGCTTTCAGACTCACCACTGAGGGAGGAAGGTTGTGGTTGGTTCAGTGCATCAAGAAAAAAGCCTCTGCTTCCCCAGGGGAAACGCTGCTGCGTGCACACCAAAACCACAATGTGCTGTGGTGTGACTGCGGGGTGCAGCTCTGTCTAAGTGGCGGTCAAGGCTGTGGATGGAGACGACTTTCTAATGCTGCTGGCTTACGAAAACACAGTCAACATAAAAGTAGTGTAAGGACATTTTTGGAAGGCAGCGTGTTAATGTTTTTGTGTACCAGTGGGATGGTCATTTGGGATGCTGGCTGCCAGGGGCATTGCACAGGCAGAGTCTGTGCTTGACGTAATGTTTTGTAGAGAGCAGCAGAATGCCAGAGCACCAACGGTTTGACTTGCAGGAGAATAAGCCCCCAGTCCTGGACTAATGTGGTCTGACTTGTGTATGACCTTGTGAGACAGCTAATTATACAAAAGTTGATTAGTGTGTGAGCCACTTACCCATTTCCCATAACTGTTTAAGTATGCTGTGTTCCGGGGCACTAGCATCTACGGATTTAATTACATAAAGTATTTTGACCTCTCTGTCCCTTAATATTGCAGCTCTGGAGAGTATGTGAATACTGATGGAGAATACAGCCAGCTGAGGAGAAGATGGAAGCTTTCTAGGCACATGTGTTTTGCCTGGCGGAGCGTGACGTTGTACCAGGTCATGGCTGTAGTGAGCAGGGTGTGATGGCTGTCGGTCCTGTGAACATCACTTATCCCATAGCGGGAAGCGAGTGCTTTAGCTGGGTAGGTGCTTGGAAAAGGATCTTGGATGTGGGATGAGTCGGTGCGTGCCTTTACCTTCACCTTTCCGAAGTCGGGCTGTGGATGATGGGAGGGCAGGCATGGAGCAGCGCAGGCATTCGGCTGCTGAGCTCCCGCCCAGCCCGGGGCTGCAGGAGGATGTCAGCGATGCTGCCTCCAGAGTCACGCGCGGTTATTTTGGTTTGTGTCTTTACATAAAAATAGCAAACGCAGAGACTTCCTGTCTTAAGGCTCTGGATGTGCTGACTTCCTAACTCCAGCGAGCCCAGGCTGTACTTTCAGGGTAAGGACAGCGCAGCAGCAGTGCTGATTTGGCTGCGGAGGCTCGTTCCTGCGCTGCTTCGCAGTTGTGCTGACTCAGCTGTTTGCAGGGCAATGCTGTGATCTAGGTCAGGGAGCTGATGGGAGATAAAAACCAAACCAAACTCTTGTTTTTCCAAGCTTTTCTGATCTGGTCCGAGGGGATAAGATACTCTGTAAATGGGCGCTGAATCCCTGTGCTGTGGAATTAGAGCTGAGGACATTGGTGAATTACTTTATACTTTAATGTTCTCCTGGCTGATGATGTTTTGTCCCAGTTAGAGATCTTTTAATTAAGATAAAGAATGAATGTGTGTTAGGTTTGACTGTTTTGCTTGAATCGAAATAAAATTCCTAGCGTTGTGTCCCTGTGAGTGCTGGGCATTGTGCAGAGCCCTGGGGTGGGTGATTACAAGTGGAGGGAGGAGACTCTGGGTTTGCTGAAGTCCCTAGGTCCTTCAGGTCTGCTCACGTGGGGTTGACTCCTTTTATCCTGAGTGATCCCCAAACCCCCTGTGTTTCCCAGGGCTGCTCTGCAGAGCTCAGGTTGATGCATTGGGGCTGTCTTGGCTGGTGGGCACGAAGGATGGTGAGCAGCCATATGGATTTGTGCCAGCAAAGGTGGAGGATCGGTGGCTCTGGGAGGCCCAGAAGACTGGGAGAGCGTTGCAGTGGGCAGATGAGGACAGAGAAGCAGGTTTGTGTCTAATGCTGCCTGCCTGTATGGGGAAGGACATGAGGAGCATCCTTACGGTGATCCCCACTCACGGGCACTGCCTGCTGCCCTGCCTGCTGGAGGGGAATGTGGCAGGAGCCCATCCTCGGCATTCCCTGCTGGTGCTCAGGAACATGGGGGACCTGGTGGAAGTGGCACTTCTGGGGAGGAGATAGCTGGGCTCAAGTCAGCTGCTTCTGAGGTGTCTCCAGCTGATGAGCGCTGCGGCGGTCTCACATGCGGAACAGCTTTTTGGCTCCGTACAGTTTTCAGCAGGCAGGGAGCACCGAGGAGAGGGAAGGGGGTGTCCTTGCTTCCTGGTGCTCTAAAAAAAAAAAAAAAAAAGCACCTGATCTCTTTTTGGAAATGTTTTAAAGATGAGCCACACTTTAGTTGCTACTGAAAATAAAACATGCTTGAGTGTAAGCTGGGGTTCTCCATTCATTTGTGTTTCTGCATAAAGCAGCGGTCCCTTGCTGCTTTCCTGGCATTTGAGATTTGATGGAGTGTAGTACTGGCAAATTGGGTTAACTCTGCAAATATATATTGACTAGTGGGAGACTTATTTTGGGGTGGATGAAGAGAGTCTCTTTTCTCCCAGTAGTTCTCTTGAAATAAACAAACGAAAGCATTTTTAACTTGACTACTGGCTAGCTCGAGCTGTGCACTGAGACGCCATTTTCACAGGACTGATTTTCATTTCTATTTTTAAGAAATAGCAAAACCTATACACAAACCATGTATGAGATGGGAGACTTTGCTGTTCCCTCTTGTGTGTAACTGAAGGAGCTCTGGTTTCCCCTCTACCCGGTGCGTAGCTGGGACTATTTTGGTAATAAGCCGTGAGCTGGGACACGAGTAAGTACTGATAGATGTCAGGTGAGAAAGCTGGCTGTCCTCATCCTGCTTCATCAGTGAGAAACCTGCCTAGTGATACTGGGTGGATTAGTGGCAGAAAGCGAGAGCAGAGCTGAGCTGCTGTCTTGGCTCACTCCTCAATTACCATGTGGTGCTTAATTCCTCTAAAATAAATGTATAGTTTAAGATTAGGACAGAAGGGTCCCAGACCCGGCTGGGTGGCTCGCCTCTAAACTCTGCTCAGCCAGATCTGGCATTCCTATTTCTAGTTGGGTTTGTACAGTGTTGGCGAATTTGTAGTAACTTGATTTGCCCACACAGTACCCAGCTCTGTCACTCCATGGAAAGAGCAGGCATGGGCTACACTTTCATCAGTGCTTGGTATGGCCCTGTGCTGTTTATCTGTCCTAAAAATCAGATTTCTGTAATTGCCCTCTGTTCTCATTACTGTAAGCTCTTGAATAAGTCTAGCCTTCTCCGCTCACCATGTTGTACCCGCATAAGCCCTTGGATTTTCATCAGCTCATACATCGGCCTCTTGACAACTTCAACTTTGCAGAGTGGCAGTGGTGACAACGAAATGCTTTTATCTGCTCCTTATGCTCTGTCTCCTCTCTGCAGTCGTAGCTTGGAGGTTGTGAACTTAAAAGTATTTGATGACTGTGTTTAATGTACCTTTTTTATGGCAGTGAAAATATCCTTTCTTTTTAGGGCAATATCATGAGATACAGGAATTAAATTAGATGACTGGTGAATATATGAGAATTATTTTCTTGGCTATGTGATGAGGGGGTCTTTAGAAAAGCCTGCAAGGGGAGGGTAGAAGTCTGTTGCTGGTATTTTAAACACTAGGTATTGTGTTGGAAAACTTCCCAAAATGAACTTGGGCTGCTTGGTGATTGATTGGAGAGGTGAGGGAGTCGGTGACTTCTTTTGACCCCCTGCTTGGGGGTTCCTGGGAGGGAGAGAGGATGAAATCCATGCTGTGACTCAGGTCGTTGCCTGAACCAGTGCAGATTTCAGGCTGACTGAAGGCAATTTTGGTGTTCATGGTAATAAAAAAGCAGGAGTTAATTGGATAGGTCAGTGCTCATATCTGCGTCAAGACCAGCTCACCTGCCAACTTCCCCCAAAGGCATCCAGTGCCTCGCACCAAGGTTGGGGCTCGAGATGTCAGTGCAGCAACAAAGCTGGGAATCGCTACAAAAAGAGCAGAAGAGAAAATGTAGGTTTGCTCCATGTGCAGCTGTGATGCTTGTCCCCTGGAGAGGGTCTGGCTCTCATCACACCAGCTCACAAATTTTTCAGCAGAACTTAAACCCCAAAAACCAAACAGGCACAAGATTAACCAGACAAATAAAGCCTCCTCCACCAAGGGAGGGTGGATGATGGAAAGTAAATTTTCTGTCTGGAAGAATGACAGCTGAAGGTGCTGTGTGAAGGGATAGTAAATGCTGCAGGAAAAGGTGGGGGCAATTGCTTGTAACAGTAACAAGGAGGAAGTTATCAGGTCACAGGTTTAAATGAAGCAGGAATAATTAATATTTTGTAGAACACAAAATTAAATGGTGGCACTCGCTGTGGGAAGCTGGAAAATCCAGAGAGATTGAACACATTTGGGCACAATTTTATCACTCATGGATACGAGCTGTAACTTTCGGTATACAAAATGCGACCCAGGAGGTCCTTAAGCAGCACAGCACTAAAAGCTAAGCAGCTACACCCAGAAAAACTACTGCAAGTGCCCTGTCCCTTTATCCTACTTCTGAAATACTAGTTACGATTTGCTGGCTAGAGAAGAGACGAAGCTGCCTGAGTGTTCAGGCTGACCTTGTGCAACCATCCTAGCGAGGCTGCCGCTGGAGCGATGCTCCCCGAAATCTCTCGGTTGGGTCTGTCGGGCTTCACGCGGCGTTTTCAGCCTCTCGGGGTTGTGTCACCCAGGGGAGGATTCAGTTTGAGACCAACACCCTGGCATGGCTGTGTGTGGTGTGTGTCTGGGGTTTGGGATAACGGGGGTTGACTGCTTGGGTTGTCTGGTTATTCTTACTGCCTTAATAAATTGTTTTCTTCTTAGCAAATGGGGAGCGATCAAAAACAGCTTTACAGGGGCTCATTTGTAAACTGTAGGAGAGCGGGGGCTTCGAGGGAAGAGGGAAGGGGGAGAGGGTTGTTAGTGCTGGTGTTGCCTTCTGCTCTGGCTGCTGGAATGAGTTTCTGCTGCAGCAGAACATATAACTCTGGAGAGAAATAAGGCTGCTGTAGAGGCTGGTGATCCCCCTGCAAGTTAGGTGTGTGGTTTGGTGGGTGAGAGCCAAGGTGCAGCTCTTGGGGCCGCAGCTCATGTAAGCAGGCTGCCAGCAAGTGGTTCTGCTTCAGCGTGCTAGAGCCAGTTGTAGTGCCTTTGTATTAAAAAGGATCCATAATTAGTTATTCCTTAGCTTTCCCTTTAATTGCTCTAGTGATAATGTCAGTTTTGTTGCTTGATATATTTTGGCTGTTTTTTTCCTCTTTCCAAGGGGTTTGTTTGCAAAAGACAATTTGACTTGGGAATGTGATACTGCAAAGCATCTGCAACCTTCCCTGCCCCTCTCTGTGAATTATCCCGTTGTTCCTTCCCCCTTTCCTCGCAGCAAGCTCCTGGCCAGGTGGCCTTGGCTTGTGCTTCTGCTCTAGTTGTGGCAGGGCCGGACAATCCCTGTTGTTGTTGTTGTTGTTGTCCGTACTCCCTCGATGCCAGCTCGTTGCTTGCTGCAACAATCCTTGCTATTTCCAACTCTTTTTACAGAAGTGCTCCCTTTTCCCATCCTCCTTGTGATGTTTCTTCATCCTGTTGTAAACTGTTTTCCCCTCTGTTCATAGGGCTTGTGCTTGGAGAGGCACTGGCTGCCAGCACTCAGTTACCTTGCTGCTCTTAATTGTCTTTTTGATCCTTGGAGTCTTGATTTTCCCAGGATAGCTGGCTGCCGTTAACTATGCCAGGAGCTGCTGCCGTGGAAAATATAATTGACAGTGCTGCTGAGATGGAGCCGTTTGCTTGGATTTCCCACTCCTAATGATTCCTGACTCCTTTCAGTGCCTTCTGCTGCTCACTTGTGTTCCCTTCTGCAGTTGGCAGGATGCTCTGTCTCTCCTGTTTCCCTGTTAAATTGCAATCGGGATGGGTTGCTCCATCTCAGCCACCACCAGCGAGCCACAGTCAACACTTTAGCTTCTCCTGCTGCAGCCAGAGGGATGCTGTGACACACCATGGGTGCAGGGTGTACGAACCCCCTGTAAGTTGAGGCGGTGCGGAGGAGGGACAGCTGGAGCTGTGCCTGCTCTTAGATGCTGCTGAAAGGGTTTATTACTGTGTCAAAATGGAGTTTTTCAAACTTTGGAGAGTTTCAGCCAGTCCCCCCTCTTTCAAAACCAGCAGGATTTCCTTGAGGGCTTCACAGTGGTACTGAGCCTTTGGGTTTTTCCATATATATATATATATATATATATATATTTTATGGGCTCTGAAAAGTCCTTGTTGGTCCTTTGTGTCTTTCTAGTGGTATCCAGAAAAAGACTGTAATCCCGCTGGGTGTTTCAGCCCTTTCTTGGGGGTAACTCTGCGCTAACTGTGAATGTCACTAATGGAATCACAAGGCTTGATACTGATCTTATTTCTGAGCATTTATTCTCTCTGCAATAGGGTTATGTTAGGCTCACTTAGGAGTAATTATGCTGGTCATCAGCCTTGCCTCTGATGGGGCCTGATGCCCAGGGTTGGATGCAGGGCGCGTTTGGAGGATATCAGAGCACGAAACTTTCTGCTGGCTGCTGTGGAAATGGTGCCAGTGGGCTACAGGAGCCAACTCAAGTGGGTCTGGTGGACTTCTGTCCTCTCTGGGCTGCTGCTTTTGATCTCCTAACCTTTTGCCTTCACTACTCCTCGGGGAAGAGACACTGCAAGCAGTCCTTACTTCTCCAGCCCCCTCCACAATCTGGCTGGTGTAGCACCCACGGGCTTCACTGGCAAAGCCCCATCCGTGGCATGGTGCAGGCACGGTCTCCTGTGACTCCCTCATTTCACAAGCCTTTGCCTTGCCACAAGCACGTTGTAAGTTTGGGGCAAGATGCATCCCTAGCTGCCACGTGATGGGATGAGGTTCCTAGGCATCTCGCGAGGAGTGGAAGGGCTCTGCGAGGCAAGGGAAGAGCTCTGGGGCTTGGATGTGCAGAAGATGGCCGTGGTCCTCCACATCTGCTGCGGCTGAATGCTTGGGGTTTCATAGGCGACAGGACTATTGGCAATTGCCCTAAATGTGAAGGGTTATGAAGTGTTGACTTCTTTTTAAATACAGGTGGTTAAAATGGTCTGAACATGTATCTGGCATGTTCTTGGAAATTCAGGCATTGGGAAGGAAGGAGAAAAAAAAGTGGCTTCCTGGTTTTGTTGCTTTTAGAGTGTGTCTGATCAGCCTGGGAATTTTTCCTCAACCAGAGAAGTTTGCAGGCCTTGAGATGGGAGGCCCAGGGGGATGAGTACTTAATCAGGTTGTCTCAATATCTGCAGCTGATGAGGTCCTGTTAATGGACGTTCAGCTAAAAAGGGCTATGAACAGTCTGAGATCTGCACAGCCTCTAACTGCTCCCTTCTTCCGGCTGCTGCCTGGCAGTGCAAACATGAGGAGGATGGGAGGAATCTTCAGGATTTTCCAGTATTTCACAAGCCAGGAATCCTCCTCCCCCCGCCTCCCTTTTTTTTTTTTTTTTTGCTAATCTGTTTTTAATTCTCCTGTTACTGTTTTCCACTTTACTTGCACGTTGGGATAGAGTTACCCAAGAAATATGCTTACCTCCTCGATTTGGTGCTGATCTTTCCCTTGTTTCCCACGTGCGTATACTGTGTTGTATATTACACTATTGCAGATGTAATCCGTGATAATCATTTATAGCAAAGGAACACAGAAAATGCTACTTACATAACATCACAAACTAAACATTACAGCAGGGAGCTCAGTGGAGACTGCAGTATATAGGCCATCTCCGCTGCTGCATCCTCGTCCTCCGGAGTGAGCGAGGGAGCTGTGCTGCTGCGTGTGCCACGTGGCTGCTCGCTCACAGCTGGCCTGGTGTCGATGGAAGAGGGTTTATCGTGCAACAGCAGTGGCTAAAGGCAAGGGAAAGACTGGAAAAATGCTCCAAGATGATCTTATAATTATAAGAAAACCCCCACAATCAGGTCTGGAGTGGTATTGGGGAAGCAGTACGCGTTAGTGTTGCAAACACGTGGTGTACAAGCGGGGTTCAGAAGTAGGATGGAAAATGATGTCCCAGCTCACGGTGGTCTCCACTGCTTCTGCAGGACATGCTCTTACACCTGCCCGACAGCACAGGTATGTCCCTGCTGCCTCTGTTGGCGTCTGCTGCTGCCCGGGGGAGCAGGAGGAAGGGGGGAGCCTGGTGCTTCGCTTTCCGAGCAGTTGCCCTGCACTTTTACGCTCTCGGCAGACCCGTGGCACGAACTGAAGCACATTTTAGGGCTCCTAAAATACAGCTGCAGGAGTTGGCGCTTAAGTAGGCTGCGTGCGGTGAGCTGTGCTCCGTGGCAGTGACAGAGCCCGCTGCCTTGTCTCAGTGCAGCTGCTTTTTGGAGCTTTTTGGACTCCTGTGTAGTCAGTGTTACAAGTGAGGCTGCACTAATAAACCCCCTGAAAATAAATAATTGAACGTGACTGTGCAGAGGAGGGAAGGGGGCGAGGGTTTTGTTAACGGCTGCCGCAGCAGGAGCGAGGCAGTGGTGGGCAGGAGCCTCTGCTCCGTGTGGGTGCTCGGAAGGAGGAGGGCTGGGATGTGCGGCACGAGGTTATCTGTTGGCATTGGGGACCTGAGATGCTGGGTGTGAACACAGCAAACTTTGGGTCTGTGAGATGTCACTGATGCTGTGATTCATAGAATTTTTTGAGTGAAAAGTTGTTTTCATGGTGATCTTAAAGGAAACCTTTGATTTTTTTTTTTCTGATTTTTTTTTTTTTCAAAGTATAGAACAAGCATTGCTGTTAGATTATAACCCACTTTATTCCCTTTTAGGCTACAAATCTGTTAATGCTGCTGTGGCTCCCGTGCAGAATGCCCTCTGCCTGCAGCTGGTGTTGGGGTGAGAGATGCTGCCTTGGTGGCTTGCAAATATTTTTCAAGTCTGCTAAAGTCTGCTGGTGCAGCTGTGCTGCGTGGAGCCGCACCAGCCGTTCCGGCCCCTTCTTTCCTCTGCAAAGCTGGCAGGGTTGTGCAAGGGGGACCTGGCACGGGTGCAGTGAAGGAAGAGGCTCTTTTTTGGCTGAGCTGATGTAGGAGGAGTTTGGTGCAAGTACACAGGGAGGAAGAATCCTTCTTGGTCCTGCATCGTGGCTGTAGGAGCTGGGAGGTTAGGTAAAATTAGGGGGCTAAAGTAGGCCATTGTAGCCATAGGGACCAGCTCTGTTCTCCCCTTGGCAAGTTGAAGAGCTAATGCTTCACCAGCAAAAATCAGAGAGGTATAAATATCTCTGGTGAGGATTGTGCTACTCCTTGAATTGATAAGTATCAAGGAAAAACGGTGACGGAACACTTTCTATTTTGCCATGTTTGTATCTACTACAAATCTGTTCTTGTTTTAAAAAGTGCTGTGTCTCTTGTTACTGTTTTATTTTCTCCTATGTCTGTCTTCTGTGTTTCTTTAAAATCTGTGTTTTTTCCTCAATTATTTATTGACCTCTCACCCTGCACTCTGGACAAATGCTACTATTTGCTGCATGTGAGTGCATGGCTTCAGTAAGTGCTATTTCCATCACTTCATGTTTTTCAGCTGCTTGTAAATAAATGTTTCCTTTGTCTAATGCTTGGTGGCTTTTTTTGTTGTTGTTGCTTCCATTTGATTTCATCACTTCCACAAATTTTTTGACAAAACAATTTATCAAGGTTGCTTGTCAAGACTGCAAAGAAAAAAAAAATATCAATAAAACCTGGGAAGCTGTGCACATGTTTTACCTTTACTCATGTTTAATTACTTCACTTGGAGAATGACAAGTAGCACTTGGTTACTTCGCCAGGGTTTGAAACAGCCTTTGAAGGGTCCCATCCTTTGCTTGCTGTGGATAAAAGTTTTGCTTTATCTGCGTGTCCAGTCTCTTTCCCTGTGTCGTTTCAAGTGTGTGAAGGAAATGAGGAGCTGTTGCCCCCGCGTTAATCCCTGTAAAGAGCTGGGCAGAGACCAGAGCACACCCTGGGAGCCAGCACTGGCTGCTCTCTGGCTTAAAAACTGATGCCACGTAAGTGCTGAAACCCAGAAAGAGCAGTGTGCGGCCGCCCACGGCTTGGGTCAAATCCTGTGCCCCATTGTGGGGGGGATTAATCGCTTGATCCCTCCGGCTTTGCTCCATATGATGTTGACTGGTTTTAAACAGTAACTGCGGAAGAACGGAGGCAGTAGCTTCAGTTTGCATTAACGTTGTTGTTTTTATCCTTTTGAATGAGGACTTGTCAGAGGCTGGTTTGAAAATCTCGGTGCAGCCGGGGTCCTCGGAGCAGTTTGGTGTCGGTAGTGGGAAGCAGAGGGCTGCTGCTGCTTCTTGTGCTACGACAGAAACTGTCAGACTGGTGCCTGCCCCTGTCAGCAGATGCATCTGCAAGAGAAACGTGTGTTAAATCTGATTCTCTTTTGCTGGGAGATCACGGTGCGACTCCTGGAGTGAGGCCACGTCCCGTGCCGTGGCCGCGGTCCAGAAGCACCAGCCCTTTCCACCTGGGGAAGCAAATCCCCCACCTCTGGTAGTGGCTTTCTGCAGCACAGGGCTTCCCTGGGAGGCTGCCAGCTCCGATGCCCTGAGCAAAGCAGGACATGAGGGCTTGCAGGCGACAGGTCTTGGCCCCTGCCCAGATCCCCCCTGCCCCGAGATCTCTTCTTGGAGCTGGGGATGCAGCTGAAGGTCCTGCTCCCTGCGGAGACAGGAGCGCTTTGAGCAGCCGCCTTCTCGCATAGCCCTGTCCTTCCCCTCGCCGCCTCCTCTCCCTTCCTCAAAGGGTGCAGGAACGAGCTGACACTGTCCCTCTTCTGTCCCCAACCCAGGTTCGGTATCTTTTTGCTCATACCTGTGTAAATTCTTGGGTTTTTTTTTTCTTTCCTGTCTTTTTCTCCTTGTGTAAACTCAAAGTAAATTTTTGCCTTGTCATTTGTGTCCTTTGTCCCTCCAGGGTGGTGTGACTGTGTCCTGAGAGTGGGATGGCAACCTGGTCTCCTTTGCCTTTGTAACTTGCATGCACGTGAGCTGTTTCGAAATAGGGTTTGTTTTAATAGAACGTGTCCATCATCTGCAAACGAAGCGAGCCAGCCCCTGGCAGCTGTGACCAAGGGGCGGGTGGCACCATGCTGCATGCAGCCATCACGTGGGGGCAAATTTGGGCGCTCCCGGTGGCTGTTCACGCTGTGGCTGGGATCCCCGCTCTGATAGACTTCAGAGCGGCTGGCATCGCAAGTATTTGGGTTTCCAGGTTGAGTCTGGTGCACGGTGCTGCCTGGAACGGGCAGAGGTGGGATGGCCTCGGGCTGCTGCAGCAGAAGCTGGCTGCCTTTCCCACTGGAAACAGGGAAGCTCCGACCTGGCCACGCTCGAGCCCTCTGCCTGGCTTGTGGGTCACTGCTTTGCTACAGAGCTGGTGTGTGGGTGGCTTTTTGTAGTTTTATCACCCTGTCCGCTTTTGGGGGAAGAATTGTCTTTAAGCAAAAGCAAAGACAAGATGTAAGGTCCAGAGCAGACTCTGGTGATGGGCTGGGATGCAGCAGTGGCCGATGCACGTCTCATTCCCAAACACTTGGCCCAGCACTCAGAAACCCTGGAGTGTGAGCAAAAAGCTCCCAGGATTTCTTCTGGTCTGCAGTGCCCCTCTTGGCCAAACCCTGGCTGCCACCAGCCCTCCACCCTTCCAGCAATGGGGCTGAGACTGTGCAGGCAAGATGCTTTCTGCCTTAAAAGAAGCTTTCAGGAGCTGTTGAGCTCTGACTGGGAATAGCCTGGCTGGATGTAGGTGTATCCCTGCCTCACAGGGGCTGGGAGCACTTTTGCTGACCCAAAGCTTTGGCTGGGCAGTGGGATATACCACCAGACCTAAGTAGTGCCTGGGGCAAGCAGTGCTGTTTCTTCTGCTGGGGCTTCTTTGGGTCCCTTTAGCCATGTTTTAGGTGTGGTGAAAGCACGGTCTGGGACCTCAAGACTTAGCTTAAGTGTGCAATCTGCTTTATTCCTTTAGCCAGTCTCACTTTACAGTTAGCAACTGCAAAGTGCTGGTGTGGGGAGTTGCTCTGTTATGGGTTCAACCAGCTGTTCAGCTCCTAAATTTCCTCTTGTGTTCAACAAGCAGACAACTCAGTCACCGAAACACCTGGATGTGTGTGAACAGCTATACCTCCGTGTAGGTTGTATCGGAGAAGCTCGCGTCTTTGCTGGCCTTGGTAAGCCATCCTTGTGCTGATCCTGCCGTTTGGCTTGTCTTTTGGAGAACGGGTGCAGTAAAACAGCCGGCAAGTCTCAGCTTGTGACCAAGGGCGAGTTTCTCCTTGGCTTTTGCCAGGAGTGCCGTGTATATTTCCTGCGATCTTAAAAATTCCCATTCCTGCATGGGTGGCAGAAGTGGGAGGGATGATCTGTGTCATTACTTCTCTGCTGTGCTTGCATTAGCTTGATTTGTCATTTTGGTAACTTATAACTGGAGTTGGGATGGAAGTCAATGCAGATAGTCCCTTGTTACTGACCACTAGTGGTGGATTGCTAATTTTGATGCTCTGCCTGGGTCGAATTTTAACTTGCTGTTGCACCTCCAGGTCTGCATGGTTGATGTCCGTGACCTACAGCAGCTTGCTTATGAACCTGGAGCCATGTAAGGTTGGGACCAGCATTTTGCTGAGTTCAGTGTATCCTGAACGTGAGGATGCTACAAATGAGCTGCGTGCTCGTTTAGAGTTGACACAGATGGGGAGGGAGCCTGCATCTGTAATGAGAAGCAAAGTAAATGGCCAATAACTCACGCTGAAGGCAGCGGGGAGCCCGTCGACAGGCTGCTGGGCTGCACAGGCCACCCCTTGGCCCCGGCAATTCGTGGCACTTGTCTGGTAAAGAGCAAGCTGACTGTCAAGTGAGGACATCTGGTCAGATCCTGACTTCTGACCCTTGTTGCCACCCGATAAGGCCTCTGCAGGGATTTCCCGGAGCTGCCGCTGGCATTCCGCTGCAGCACATAATGACTGGGTCACACTGGGGAATGGTGGCAGAGGAGGCAGAACTGCTCTGGGAAGGGAAAACAGGCAGCTGGCGTGGCTTTGCCTCCTCCTGCCCTTTGAAAACATATGTTACTTAAATTTTTAAGCCAAGCAAGTTTCACCTCTAAGTAGTTTTTAATACAGTTTTTAGTAATGTAACAGGGATTTTTCATATTGTTGGGAGGACCAAGGGGGAGCGTTTCCAGCTCATGTAATCATTTCAGTGTATTTTGGTGTTATTTTTAGGCATTTAAAATTCCCAAGTGATTTTTTTTTTTTAAACTAGCATGGAAAAAGCCTGTTGGAGGAAAATCAGTTTTGAACTCTGAGAATAATAACAATTCTTACTGATTAGAAATGAGTCATTAGATGAAACCTGATCCCTTCAAAAAGTCTGAAGGCATCTCTTTGGTGGCTGGTTCAGGGCAGCAGTGTAGATGGCAGAGCTGTTTTACACTAAGGATTGAACAGCTGGAAAGAAACCCTTCTGGTGTGTGGTTTGTGTCTAATGAAGCAAATCAGCTTCTGCTCCCCACCCACAGAATGGAGAATTGGATTTGAGCTTGAGGTGGGAGGTATGAATAGCCCATGCCACCCTCGCAGGGCATGGTGAGTCCCTCTGTGGTTCTTCCTGTGGCTAAATAAATTAATTTGTATTTTTTCAGGCTGGATGTAATGGTTTTGTTTGTTATTCAGAGGTCAGTGAATTGGTGGGACTCACAGCTTGGTGGGACTGACAGCATCGGTGTACCTGGAGAGCCGTATGTGGCTTCCCATCCCTGTGGGATATCTGATGTCCCTCGGGACAAGGTGAAGGGGATATGTGAGTGCACTATTGTAATTTAGGACCCTGCAGAGTGTTTCATCCAGCGCTGCCAAACGGTTTGTCACCCCTCAGCTCAACCCCAGGGGAATGAGAAACTCCACAGAAACAACATTTACTTGCGCCTGGTTTTCTTAAAGCACCTACGGAGGGCTGTGGCGGTACTTTTATTCCTGAGCATCACCTTGCTCTCTGTTGCCGTAGCTCAGGGATGCTGCGATTCACCGGTGGTTGTTGGTTCACTCCATGCTCCGAGGCGATGCAGCGGGAACAGGTTGCCCTCTCCTGGCACGCTCCTTCCACGAAGCCCTGGTGCTGGGTAGGATTTGCCGTCAGGCTCCCCAGCTCTTGCATAAGGGATATCCCTGCAGAGAGCTCAGCGTCGAAGATATTTGATTGCCTATACTTGATTTTGCAACTGGCCTTTAAAGGATGACTTACAAGAGAAGAGTTTAGCAGCCGGACCCTACTCGAATGTTCTCCAATGGGGCAGGAGGGTCAGCTCTTCTGGTGGGGAAGGAGCTGCTACTCCTCTCCCCAGCATTTCAGTTCTTTCCCTGGGCCCAGGCACGCTTCAGGCTGCTCACAGCACACAGTGCCCCCAAAACATCCGCCGCACCGAGAAACCGGGGTGGAAACAGCTCATCTGACCGGCCTGTGCTGGCATCTTGCGGTGCTTTGTGCTCTTGCAGCGCCTCGTCTCCTCCTGGCGCTGAAATCCGCTTTGACGCCAACAGATGCTCCTTTGGGGCATTTCCCTGGATCCAGCCTGGGAAATTTATAATTCGTGTTGAGTTCAGCAGTCTTTAACTTAAAATTGTCACGGTAGGCAGTGAAGATCAACTTCAAGAGGATTTAATGCCACTTTTATGCTGCTCAGCTTTTTATCTTATTTCAGGAAAATCCTTCTTGCATAGTAACTTGTAGCCTGCTCCGTCGGCACGAGGTGGGATGTGTGGCGGGGAGGATGCTGCTGCCGGGAGGCAGCGGGGGGGTGTCTGCTGGGGGTCTCAGCCCCGCTGGGCTGAGCACATCGTGTCCCCCACCCCTTGGGAAGGGTCTGGGATCCCCCCTGGTTGGGGAGCAGCTGGAATTGGGGCTTTAGCCAAGCGGATTGTGGAGCGACCCTGGAGGTGGGATGGCTCAGAAGTGCTGGGGGCTTTGCAGCCCGAGGAGCGCTGGCGTATGGTGCGGGAGGGCGCAGGCAGAGCAGCGAGCCGGCTCTCCCTGTCCGCGTGGCAGGAAAGCCTGAGGATGGAGCAGGCGATGGGGCGGCCGTGGGGCTGGGTAGGTTGCCTGGGAGCTTTGCAGGATGCTGAGCCCTTTGCAGGTGGCTTCAGTCCTGCGGGGAGAGAAGAGGCACGAAGCCACATGGGAGCTGAGTTTAGGTGGCACCTCTGGAGGTCATGCGGTCTGAGGAAAGGCTTTATCTGCAATTAGAAATTCCAGCAGCTTCATTTGCATAGTTCTGATTGCAAGTCGCTTCTCTTTATAGCTGCAGTCCGTAACTCTTCTTTCCCTGCCTCTTTGCCAAGTGCAGTTGGCATTGAGGTGCTGTGCATCAGCCGGCAGCGCCAGGCTCTGTGCTCTGCAGGGGTTTGCGGCGTTGACACAAGCCAAAATGTCTCGCCCGGGGTGCACCGTGTGTCCACCACCGGAGGATGGCAGGAGGTGGCAGCCGGCTCTGGGGCTGTGTCCTCTCCCTGGTCGTGGTATTGCCTGATGGCAAACAGACAACAGCGGGGCAAAAACCCAGCACAGCTTAATGGTGGGGAAGGGAGATGGGACCGGTGTCCCCAGGGACGTGCGGGGACCCCGACGTGTGTACTCTGTGTTTGAATAAACACATGGCAGGAGTCTCTGCTTCCATGGATGCTGGTAGCTGCCTCCTGGCGAATGAGCCAGGGAGGGCAGATGGTAGTTGCAGGGTTGATGCTGATCCTGTCTCCTTACTTGAGGTGTTTGATTTTTTCAAAATGAGTATTTCTTGTGGGTAGCCTCATGGTAGGTAATAGCCTGTGTTATATTTCAAATATAAACTCCCGAAGTGAGCGTGATCGTGGGATGTCAGCTCGGCCTGTGAATTCATGTGCCAGTGGGAAGGGAATGGCCACAGCGCTGAGCCGAGCCAGGAATATCTGCTGTCGGGGAGAGCCATGGCTCTCATCTTGCCTAGGGAAGGAAGCTCCATGTGTCCTTACATGGCCGATTTCATTAGTCCGGATGGTGTGTGGGTCATGGGAGGAGATCAACTGCATCTGCCTGATAAAGTTCACCAAAGGGAACAGTGAAATAATGAATTGTTTTTATTCTGGGGACAGTTAAAGGTGTCTGGCTTATAAGCAGTACTGAAGCAAGCAGCAGGTATGGCTTCCTTAGCTTTTCTTTTCAAGTTTTTTGCAAGTGCTTCCCAACTTGCTGCTTTTGTTTTCTGCCATCAACTTTAAAAGGTCTGAAAAAGCCTTTGGGGGAACCAGGGCAGAGTCAGGCTTACGGGAACCCCCTGCCTGGGCTGCCGAGGAGGAAGACGGGTGACCTGCCCAAAGTGTCTTGCAGAGAACCTGTCAGAAGGAAGGGTTTCTTTGCCGTGCTGATGGTTCCTCTGCTAAACACCACGGTCGCTGCTAGCTTCTTGTAAGGATTCTTTTCCCTTCTAACATCCCAGGTAAATATTAGTATTTTGGGATGGGCACCAGAGAAACTCCCAGGGTCTTCAGCCAGAGCATGTTTTGCTGCAGTCGTGGTGGGTCTAATTAACAGATCGATCTGTTAATTAAAGTGATCAGGACAAATATGCTGTGAGATGTTCCTGCCAGAAACCCCTTGTTAAGGATCAACGTTTCTCCAATTAAGAGGAGGTGAAGCCGCGTGCGCTGTGAACGAAGGTGTTGCAGCCTGCGCACGCTGCCGAGGCGTTGGTGCCCTTACGTTCCTCCTTGGGGCACTTCACAGACTTCCACGGAGGCAAGACACAATCTATTTCTCCTGTCACTGAAATACAGCTGTTGCAAATGTTATAAGAGCATTCAGCTGCAGTTTAGGGTGAAGCGAGAAAGAAATACGAAATTAAACTACAAGGGATTTTACAGAAGGAGGTTGACGGGGTTTAAGGGGGACAGCGGCAGTAATAGCACTTACAAAAAGCACTTTGCAGTTGTGATCATAAAGGTTTGAGTAGATATCTTTTTGTAGCAGTGGAAGTAGATGCTCCCAATGTACCTAGGATTTTCAGGAGCACTTTGGGAATGGGTGGGACGCATGTTCCTGAAGCCTGTTGTCTGGACCCCTCCCTGATTTTTCTGCCACGTCTATGTCGATTTGAGTTTTTCTCCAGCAATTTTATAATCACACAGAGCAAGGATGTGGACAGACTAGGTGGAGAAGGGGTGGAGGGAGGTGAGCAGTGCAGTGGGGGTCCCTTGGCTGTGCCTAGGACCCAGCGGGGATGCTGAGCTGCCGGTTTCTGTGACTTCTGGTTACCTGTGGAGCCCTTGCAGACCCAAACAGGGGCAGCCGATCCCTGTTGGAGCAGCGCAGCCTCAGTGGTGTTGCACTGGATCCACATCTTCTACGCTGCTGGCCTTTGAAAAAAAGGGAGAACATCCTCTGGGTGCGAAGCAAAGCCTATGTCTGATCTTCTATGTCTAGGTAAGGTGACAGATCTGGTGATTTATGAGTGTTTTCCCCACCGAAGGGGGTGTTGTAGTGAAAGGAGGTGGTGACCTGCAACCCCTGAAGTCCCTGCAGGTCTCTTTTCCCCTCCCTGGGGAAGGGAACTCTGCCTGACCCACCCCGGGGTCCCTGGGAGCACTTTCCCAGTGGCTCACCAGCCTGTCCAGTAGGACCCCTGTCCTGGGATGAGTGTGAAGCGATTTGAGCACTGGACCCGGCTTCAGCCTTCCCCAGGAGGCTGTGCTGGAGGTGAGCCCTGTGTGCTGTGGGACAAGTGCTGAGACACAAAGCTAGCCTGGGGCGCAGAGGCTTCGCCGAAGGCAAATGCAGCACTGAAGCCTGCCTTTTTCCGTGTAAAATGACTTCTTACGGTGCTGTAATACCGTTACATTGGCGGGGTGCTGTTCATGGAGATGAATAACGGTGGTTTTTGACCTCAGTTATTAGATTTGTAGCTTCAACTAAAAATTCAGCTTTAAGGAGTCTTGCCAATTTTAAACTAATCTCTTCAGGGAGAAGCTCTCCCTCTGGCAGTAACCCATTCACTAGAAACTTAAATATTCATTTACAGCTAAAGCTGGACCAGTTGTTAAGGGAAAACAAGGAGGAATGAAAGCATGACAGGGTGATAAAAATCCAATTTATGATTCTCTCCCGAATGTACCAATAGGAGCTTAAAATGCTGACAAAGCCTTCCCGAGGGAAGTGGCAGGTGTTATATTTAGCAGCAGGGGAGCACAGCGGTGACTTGGCACACTGGGCGTTGGTAATCACTTGCCTTCTGACACGGGTGAGGATGGAAAGGCTGCGCAAAGAGCCCTCTGACGCAAGCAGCAGCAGTGAGGCAGAGAAGAGAAGGACCTGATGGCGTGAGATGCTGACACTGATTTTGGAGAGGATGGAGGGGATAGAAAAGCTGTTAAGACTATCTAAATAGGCTCCTCAGTGCTGCAGGAGGAGGTTTCCCAGCCATGGGGGTAGGTTTATCGTCCTCCTTTGCGAAGAGCGCTGGGTGTTGTTGGTTATTCTCTTGGGCACAACTGGTTGTGCTGCTGCCGAGATTCAGAGCTGTTAACCTGCAGCCAGGCTGTCTGCCAGTCAGTGACCACAGCCATCGGGCAGTCGTTTCTTCTTCCCAGAAATGGTGCAGGTTGTACTTTTATTTCTGGCAGATACTGGCAGGATTTTCCCCCCGGATGAGTACAGCTTATTCCCGTGGAGGGTGAGGTGGAGCAGGCAATCCTGCCAGTCCTAGGGGCATGTTTGCCACAGGGCACCCAGTTATCTGGATGCTACATGGGGAGGATTGGAAGAGGTCTCCTGCCTAAATCTAATTGCAGACCGCAGGGAATCATAGACTCTGTGGAGAGCAGCTGGATATTTTATCTCTGTTTACGTGTGACTGGCTCTGAAACTGGATGGTATTGTTTGTAATTCTTGGGACTCTGCAGAACCCGGGGGTTTCATTTTCCGTGGTGCTGTGTCTGCCTGAGCTAGTTCCCAGCTAAGCCACCTCTCTTCTCCTTTTCCCTTTTGTAGCTCTTTCATTTTAAGTCAGCTCAGGACGTGGCTTCTTCCCTCCCTGCCTGCACTGCATGAACTTGGGGAGCCTTGACCCAGAGAAGCATTTTCCTGCCCCGTTTCACTGCTTAGCATCTTGTTAGTAAGCAGCCCAAACAAAAGATGCTGGAGGATTAATGTCTTGCTTTAAAAAAGGAAGGGGGGGCAAAAAAGTCTATTTGCCCTTCTGCCTCTGCTCTCCAGCACCCAGCTGCAGGACAGATGTGCTCCGCGATGAACCGACTTCTTCTGCGAGAGCGAGGTGGTCCAGCGTGTCCGGATGGTCCAGCAGGACATGGCTGAGCCCGGCGGTCTCTTGGAATTGTCTGCAGGCATTTCCTCACTGATGCCTTGGGGCGTTCGTGGGAAGATGGGGAAGGGCTCCAGGGTCCCAGTCCACATGGAGGGCTTACAGGCAAGACTATGTGTAACGCTGGGGGTTGTGAGAAGCTTTGTTTAAGCCAAGAGGCCTGTAGCTTCCACTGAGGCTGTTGTCATTCCTCATTTTTGCAACAGTGCTGGATTAGGCAGCCTCTGCCTCATCTGGGAGCCCTCGTGCCTGTCGTCTCGGCACGGCCAGGCGTGACAGTGCAGCGTGACGATGGGAGCTGCCCGTGGCCCTCGTACCTGCTCTCTCAGGCAGCACCAGCCCGTTTTCTCTTCAGGCCCCTTGCAGCAAAGTCCCCGTTGGAAATGGGCTGGGTAAAAGTGGCATTGGGGCATTTAATTTCCATAGTTTGGTGACTCCCAGTCCCATCTGCTCTGCGTGCTCCTTATTGTGCCTGTACTAGTGCAGTTCTCCTGTGGTGATGCTTGTGTCGTGGTGGTGATGCTGGTGATGACTTGGAAGCGGGCTCAGCTACCCCCTAAAACTTCCATCTCACTTCCAAGTGAGGCTTCAGGTGTCCCCTGATTTGGGCCAGGATCTTGGCTTTTACTTTATAGTCACTAGGGAGAAAAGGCATTGCCAGAGGTGATGGAGGAGACTCCTTCCATCCTCCTCCAGAGGATGGAAGGAGTGTCCCAGTGGAGGTCCCTGGCTTTCCTAGCTGTAGAGGGACTGTATTGTGGCTGGTTCATGCTTTAAACATCTTGCTTTCCAATGCTTGAAGCAGGGCTGGTAGATCCCATCCTTTGTCTGTTTTCAGTGGGTCTGGCTGGGCTCTGTGCAGACTGTACGGAGCCGCTGGTAAGGAGGAATATCATCTTGGACGGACCTGTTCAAACCACTGGCTGCTAATCGGTTGCTATCTCTGGTTAGTACCAGTTAGCAGTTAAGTGTTGATACCTAAAACTGAGTTTAGCCAATAGTTTGTATTTTGTTGAAGTCACAGGTAAAGTCAGTTCTTTCTAGAGCTGAGTAATAAAATTCCTGTTGTGGTACAGCAGCTGTTTCTGATGGACACAGGGTTGAGAAGGTGGAGAACTGAAGTCTCCACCTGAGTAGATGGCACAGTCGGATGTGGCAGCAGAGCCAGAAAGGCCCTACTGATGGTTTTTGACAGGCAGTTGAGAAACCTGCAGACTAACTGTGTCAAGAAAGTGACTAAAAGAAATTAATCAAACAGCAACAGGAAAAAATGGATGTCTACCTTTTTATTCCACCTCATGTTGAGAAAGTCCCTTTCATTTTGAAAAAGGTTTTTTTTTGTTTGCTTGTTTTTTTTTCCACTGCTAGAAATTCAGGTCCCCTCAAAGGTCGTGGATTGGAAACATAGTGGAATAATAGCATCAGCCACAAGGTTATCGATCAGAAGTGCTCACAGGAGACCCGAGATGGCAATTTGCGTGGCTGAGAGGGTTTTCTGGCCAGTCTTGGCCACTGACCAAAGTTGGTGCTGATGTTCATCATGTTATTTTTATCCAGTGTATTTATTTATATGCTTCAGCTTCCCCTGCATGTGATTTGTGTCAGTATAAAGATGCTTATCTCAGTATGCCTTATTCCCTCTACTCCTTTCTAAATCCCTGAGTGGAAGGGGAATAATCAAGACCAAGTCTTTCTGCATGAAGTGAATGGCAGTGTTTGCATGAAGGACTTTGTCTGCAAAGGTCATGGCCAGCTCCGTCCAAAATCTGCGTGTGGACTGTTCTAGCATGGACCAGAGGCTACTGTGTTGTCCATCCTGGGCTACTGTTTGCATGTCTTTTAGGATGTGGGGATGAGAAGTTACCCTCTTTAGAGCACGTCAGAGAAGGGTTATTTCAATCAGTTCATTTGACGTCTTTTTTCCCCACTTCCTAATGGCACACAAGTCATTGCAAATGTTCCTGCACTGTTTTTAACATACATAATGTATTTTCTTTGTGAGTAATACTGGAAAAAAGGAGCTGTGGTAGTGGACCATAGCGTTGAGCTCCTGCCTAAGCCTTGTAACACCCCTTCAGGCTCTCTAGGTCCTAAAATGCCCGAACGGTTGGATATGTTGTGTTAGCTGCTGGTGTGGGCAACGGAGACTGAACCAGTCTGAAAAATGGGGAAAATGAGAAGCTGTGGGTCTTAGTAAAGCTTGATGACTTCTGATTCCTGCTTAATGAGTCATGCCGAGCACGGAGATGGGCTGTGCGACAGAGGAGAGTGGTCCAAGAGCAAAGACACTGCTCTGCTGAGTGAGCAGCGTGGCGCGGGGTGGTGGTGGGACCTCGGCGCGGCGGTGAGGTCTTGGCATGGTGGGACCTCGGCACGGCGCGGCGGTGAGGTCTTGGCATGGTGGGACCTCGGCACGGCGTGGGGCTGCCCCGTCGCGTGTCATGCTTGTGCTGCTCCTGACCGCCCCGGCGGGTCTCGGGAAAGCCTCTCCGTGTTGTAACTTTGAAGTGCAACGCACTATGTGGCAGCTGTGAGACAATTTTTTTGTTCTTGCTTGTACCGTTGCTTGGCGAAGCAGCTTAGCTTGGGGCAGGAGGGTGTGTAAAACCGAGGTGTTGGGGACCTGCTTTCCAGAGCTTCAGTGGTTTTGACTTTGCCTTTGCTTTTCCAGGTTCGCACCTTCCCTTTGGCATCGCTTCCCCCTGCACTTTGCACGCCTACAGCGATGCAACGCATACAAACGTGGGTAGCTATTGAAGTTGTATATGGAGTCGTTAAATAACGAAGTCAGGTTGCCGAAGGTCGAAAGCGATCGTCTCTAACGCTGCGGTCGGCTGGGGGTTGCTCCAGGTTCCGCACAGCTCGTGTGGTCCTGGGGGATGCTGCGGTCCTGGCTGAGCGCGCACCTGTCCTGCTCCTCGGAATTTCAAGGGTTGTTGCTTTGCAGACCGTGGAAACGAATGCAACGGGGGATTGATCGTAGCGATGCTGAGCCAGGTGCAGGGGGACCAGGGGCCTTGGTGAGCTCGGTGCTGTTTTTGACGTGAGTATATTCATTTAGTTTTCTGCTCTCACACGAGCAGCAGAGAAGGGAATCAGTTCAGTGGAAAGCTTTGGAAAAGACCCAGGATTTTACCTGAAGCAGCCCCGAAACAGAAGGGTTGGAGGGCTGATACACTGCACACATCATTTCCAACCCTGCCGTGAGGCGCTGGGCTCCCACCATTGCTGCGGGGCCGAGTCACCCCGAGATAGCGAGGGGTTGGACTGTGTGGAGGGGCCACCAACCCGACCCCATGGGCACCGAGACACATCGGCTCCCGAGGGATTCCCACAGGAATCTGATGTCTGCTCCAGCCAGCAAAACCCGCCGGAGGCGGCAGCGGTGTGGCAGGTGGGCTCAGGCAGCAGTAATTTGCTTTTTGGGTTGTTTTTGGCTGTGTGGCTGCTCTGGCTTCGAAGAGCCGGTTGGAACAACAACTGGGGAGGTGCTGACTGCAGAAATCCCCCCTGCTCAGCCTTGTCCCTTAAGTCTTGATTTTTTCCAAGCATTGTTTGATATTTAATTTTAGTATTCCTGAGGCTTGACGATGCACTGCTTTGGTAAAAAATTGCAAATGAGGTAAAAAGAGATGTTGCATTGTGATGTCATTAAAAAAACTACAGGACATGTGTAGGTCTGTATTGATGAGGGGCCAGATTCCTGAAAAGAAAGGGGAAAAAAAAAAGTTGATTACTAATCTTTTATTCTGTGTTTATCTAGCTAATAGCAAGGTGTGTTTTCCTGATTTAAGAGCAAAGAGCAGTAAATGTTTGATCAAACATTCAGAGTTATAATAAACCTGGATTTTCTTGATTGCAGTTTCATGTGTGGGACATGTTGTTTAAAAGCAAAACTATGGTTTGAATGCAAACTATAATTTTTTGTTTGTTTGTTTCTCGGTGAGTGGGTGGTAGTTTGATGCTGTAGTGAAAGGTGGGGGTGATTGCTGCGTTCCCAGAGTGTCTTGCTTTTTGATGTCAAATTTAAAGTTACCGTGGAAAAAAAAAATGTTCTGACATGTTTCTAGAAGCTAGTAAATAAGCTTGTGTGCTTTTGATGGGTACTGATGTACGTGGGGCAGTGTAGCTGCACGAGATGCAGAATCCTGTAGATTTTGGAACATGTATCAAGCCAAAATACTTGAACAAGACAAATTTTGGTTAGGTTTTCACATTGTGAAGGACAAATGGCAATGTAATAGCTCAAACTTAGTGTCCTTTCTGTATCATTTCTGTGGATTTTTTGGTAGCTGTTCTTTGCACATTGGAATTCCATCTGTGGAGCTCTCTTTCTTTGCAAGTTGTTCCTGTGTCCCTTGATGGGAGCAATGCAAAGAGCGGAATCCAGCTAAACAAACAGAAATACAGACAAGTTGTGTATAAAATGCGTGTGGTGGTTTTTTTTTTTGTTTTAACAACAGTCTGTGGTGCCTCTCGAGGGATGCTGTGACCTACAGTGCCAAAGAGCAGCCTCAGTTGAGCTGTCAGTGAGCAGAACCGCCAGTGTGTTAATGAAAGATCCACGTGTTAGCTGTTTCAACTGTCTGTTTACACTAGAAAAAGGTTATTTTGATTATTCCATTTATTTCCATCTTGAGGGTGAATTGCATATTCTTCATTAAAGATTTTTGTAGCATGCAAACCCACCGCGGGATTCAGTGTAAACAAGTGGAGCCTGTGGGTGTTTTCTCTTACTCCAGTAGCACTTTTTGAGTGGAATAAAATAAATGAAGGCAGGAGCAAAATGTAAAGGAAAAGCCGATTGTTGGGCAAAGCTAATGAAAAGCCTTCAGGGATTTGTTTCTCTGGAGGCAACCTTTCTGTGCGACCTTAGATAAGTTGCGTGGTTTTGCTTCTGGGCGTCCCTGGTTTGAGATTTGCAGCCTGGGGGTGGTGAGATGGGTCTTAAACTGCTCTGGCCCTGCACATGTTGTTATCCTGGTGATACCCAGAGGTTGAAATTCTTCTCTGTTAGGGAAGAAAATACTGCCAGTAATAATCAGCTGTAATTCTGCCGTCTTTTGCTGCACAGTATGTGCACACGGCGGCGCTGGGAGGTCAGATGGAGCAGTGAGTGTGTCTTTCCCTAAATGGCATTTTGTCTGCGGGGGAGAGGTTCAGCTTTGGATTCTCTGACTCTGCTCATGAACCGATTGACCATTAAAAAAAAAAATAGGAACGTGGGGATGGGATGGGGCCGAGGGGATTTGCTCCACAGAGATGTCTGCTGAGCTGTGTGCTGCCAGGCTGGTGCTGACTTACTGCCAGTGAGTGAATGCAATGATGGAAAACTAAATACAGCAGAAGGGAATGCGGAGAGAAGATTTGAGATGTCAGTTATTGGTGTGCGAAGCTGCAGTCCTCCCTGTGCTCGTCACCAGTGAAGAAGGTACCTGTGTGCCTGTTCCTTCCAGCTGATGGCATCGGAGCCAGCGTGGTGTGGGTAGAAATGGCTTAACCAAGGGACCCTGTGGTTTGACCCTGCTACTTAGATGCTGTTTTGCTTTTCTAGAATGGAGTTATTAGCAGAAACGACCTTTCCTGGAATGGTTGTGATGCTGAGTGTGAGCTGCATCAGTGGTGCCCTCATTTGTGGGGTTCGGGTGTGTAGGGCACCCTGGCCCGATCAACCCAGAGGGAATGACAGCCGCAGAAGAACCGGAGGGGATGGGAACCGCAGCAGAAAGTTGCAGGATGCGGAGACATTGCAGCCGTATCCCGTTGTGCCCTGCTCCTGGGATTTCAAGGCTGGAGGTTCAGGCTCCGGCAGATGGAACCGGGTCCTCTGCGGATGAGCCGTAGGAAAGGGAGCAGGCAGCGGGAAGGCTCTGCGTGGCTATATGGGATGGGCGATACATCCCTGCGGCAGGGAGAAGGGGAGTGAGGGGCAGAGAGAAGAGGAATGAGTCTAAAACCCAGAGAAGCAAAGATGCCATTATGTTTTACAGGCTTTTTTCCTTTCCTTTTTACCCCTTATATAAATCTTCCATTGATGCGCAGAACAAGAGAGAAGGTATAGTGTTACCTAGTTGGCAGGATAAGGTTTAAAATGCTTAAGTGTGTTTTCCTTTGGAAAGTCTTGAGAGTTTTCTTGCCGTGTAGGCATGGTGTGAATGGCTTTTCCTGGAAGGGAGGAGAGGAACAGAAGAGGTTTGGAAATTGGTGAGTGGTCTGATATCAATAAGATGAAATGTAGTAAAGCTGGGTGCAAAGTACTGCAGAAAAAAAGTATTAGTATTGGTTTTGGCTGTTTTAAGGTAAGTATTATATTCAAGACTCATTTTTCTTCACTCTTGTGTAGGGGAATATGTGTGGGTTTTTTGGGCATTGTAGTTTAAAAAGAGAGAAGGCATCTGGAGAGACGTGAGGAACAGCCAGCAATCTAGGAAGCATGAGAGAATCACATTTTATTTTACAAAAAAAAAAAAAAAAAGGGAAGCAGATTATGAAGATGTGACAGGTGCTTTCCAATACACTGGTTTTTGCATAGGAGGAAGGTGGCTGTTTCTTCCTTGTGTCTGCAGGGGGCAGTCCCTTCAGTTTGGAGCAAGAAAATGGGTGTTGAGAATATCTCTCTGCTTACAAAATATGTGAGTCCTAGAACACGAACATCTGGAAGCAGCATTTTAAAGAAAGGGTTTTTGACAAGTTGGTGTCAGAGCTGGTATGGGTACTCTGGATGTCACCTTGGTGTTTCTCAATATCCCTTCCAGTCCTATGTCACTGCTGTAAATCTTATGGACACCTCTTGCTGTTACCTGTGCAAAATGCTTTTCTTTATAGGATTCTCCATTTCCTTGTAGTTGTATTAAGCTTTACCTATTTGTACTGTTTCTTTAGGTCCTGCATATATTCATATAGCTGGGTTTTGGTTGTGGTGGTTTGTTTTGGGTTTTGTTTTGTTTTGTTTTTCTCCTTTGTTTTGGAATATTTGGGCATTTCTGGAAAGGGTATTTCAATGCAGTATTATATTATATACTATATTATTATAGTTATTGTAATTAGTATATAATACATAGTATATTATATGGCATTTCAACGCAGGCAGAAGTCCCCAGAATTATTTTAAGGCAGTTTTGTCATGCTGCCTCCCATATGGTTTGAAGCGAGGACTTGAAATTTGGCGAGGCTCCTGTCTTTGTGTAGCATTTGTTGCTCTCAACATGCAGCTCTGCCCCGCTGTGCCCAAGAAGAGGCCTCCGACAAGGGGCTGGTTTTCTGCTTTTATATTTATTAGAAACTTTTAAAACCCGAACAGCTGACATTTCCAAGGTTTTGTTTTTCTCCGAGCCCGTTTTGTGCCTCCTGTGTGCTGGGGCAGGGCAGGTAGTACAGGCAGCTGCCTGCGCGTGGTGGATGCGGGGAGAGGAGGAGGAGGAGGAGGAGGCATCTCCTGGCCCCGATGAGAGCTGCGGAGAGGAGAGGGAAAGGGAAGGAAAGAGATGAGGATATGGAGCCTGCAGAGAGCATCCCGGGGGAAAGATCGCCTTTGGTCGGAGCCTTACGGCTGTGATCTCCCACCACACGTCCCCACTTCACGGAGCGGAGCCCCTCCTGAGCGCTGGATGAGGAAGAGGTGCTGTGGAAAACGCAGTATGTAATTTTATAAATACAGACTATAACAAAGCAGGAGGTGGGCTGAGTTTAGCACGTGTGAACCACCGAAATTTTCGGGCTTTCTGAGTGCTGGGTTTTGCAGCTTGTAGGGTTGTGCTCCTTTCGGGGCATGTAATGGCTATGAAAGTGTTTGAGAGAGACCTTGAAGTTGGTTAGACACTTAAACGAATGTATAAGTTCATAAAGTGATGCATCTCCCCATATGTGAGTGGTCTTCAGAGCTTGTGGAGATGCAGCGGATCCTTGCATGAGGCAGCCCTTCCGACCGTACACAGGGCTGCTTTCTGCAGCTAAACCAGGGAGAAGTTATTTCAACTCCTACAAATAAAGTGGTTTTGACCGGCTTTTAATGGATGAGCTGGAGTTTGAGTTGTTTTAGTACCACTAATCCTATTAGAGCTCTGGATTTTTATAATTCATCTGATGTTTTTATCGTTTGGTTTTGGAGATGGATGTGGCACAGCTATAAAGAAGCTAGAAAATTAAGGACAATGGATGCTTTCAAGATTAGCTGAATAATAATGATGACAAAAGGAAATGTCATGCTAGAGTGTATCGCCCTTGGACTTCTGGTGGGAATGTGTGTTAATGGTCACACTCAGGAACAGGAAAACAGAAAATATTTGAAGTGTCTCTACTTTGTTTTAGAATTTTATCAAACTTGGACAAAGAAGTCAGACTAAACCCAAACTACAGTCATCCTCCTAACCTTCCTGCCTAGTTTTCTTCCACACAAAGTATTTGGAAGGTAGAAGTTGCAAGGGAGGGTGTATTTTTAAAATCTGATATAGTTTTCTGGAAACAGATTGGTTTGATATTGCCTGAAGGTAGAGCTGGTGATCCGGGAGGTGGTGTGTGTCCGTGGGAATGCTGGGTGTGCCACAGGGAGATAAATTTTTTCTTTCTGGCTCCCCTCATTCATCATTTTTATCCTCGTCTTTTCCTGGCCCCTCTTGGCCAGCCCTGGGTGACCCATACCCCCCCACCCCCAGCCAAAATTTCCCACCTCTGACTTGCCTCCTGATTTTCTGTTGCTCAGCAAGAAGTAAAGTCACAATTTGAGTATTTCTCATAGAAAGCAAGCAGGAAGAAATTTCATTTTGATGTAGAGCAACACAGCAGGTAGCATTTCCCAGGTACCTTTTACTGATCCTGGGACCGAGGTAACATTTGTTTTTGAGCGGAGCGAGTTAAAGTCAGGATAAATCTGCAATCTGTTTTTAAATGGGGAGCTTTAGGACTAAGTCTCCAAGCATTTAGATGAGTAACTGCGGGTGTGACTTAAATATTGGCAGGAGGAGGTTCACGGCAGCTGGCAGAAGAGATGCAGAGCTAGTTATAATGGTTTGTGAACATTAGGCTGATCAAGAGGGTCTTAGCTTTGCTTTCTGTGATCCTTCCTTGCAGTTACTGCAACAGGAATATAGCTAAATTGTGTGCAAGCCACCACTAGATAAGGAAGTTGCTTAGAAGAGCAAAGCAAGGAGTATCTTTGTGGAAAAAGCTTCTCTCTAGTGATTTAGGCAGTCATCCAATGCATTTTACTGTGGCAAACTGGGGGAGATGACTGAGTTACGTGCCATGGGTTTGGCGAGTGGGGACACCTCGCCGGGGGCAATGCAGGGAGTTGAACCTCATGATCCTTACGGGTCCGTCCCAACTTGAGATATTCTATGATTCTATGTTTGACCAGGACCTTGTATCAACATGTTCATACACAGCAGATTATTAGCTTAGCCCTGTTTGTCCTGCGTAGCTGAGCTTCACGACCTTCGCTCCCTGCCAGAGCAAACTTCTGTGGGGCTCAGGTGGTTGTCTCCATGCCCCACTCCTCTTGCTCTTCTTACCTTCCAAACCCAAGTGGAAGGTTCTTGCAAGTCACCATTAAGCCCCCTCTTGCTGTCTGGTCTTAGCGGGCTGTGGGCTGTGCTTGAAGCCTGGGAGGCAAAACTGACCTTAAGGAGAAAAAGGCGTTGGTTGTGTTGGGTCTGGTGTCACCTACAGGGGTCTGGGTTGGAAGCTGCTCCTGAACCGATCATAAATGGTCTGATTTTCAGGGAAAAGGAGCGATTGTAGGAAATCGCAGCTCTGCTCGTCGTAGGCATACACACAAGGTTTGGGTATTTGTACGCGAAAGATGAGTATATGAGAGAGATATATGTATGTGTGTGTATGTATATCTATCTCTCTTGGTATGTATATATACATATATTGATATATAGACGTATGTGCATATTGGCTCTGATCTTAGTGTCTAAACACAGATCCTGGCTCCATCTGGTTCTTGGATCTGCTGACAGAAATGGAAGTGCTCATTTTGAGCTAAATCCTGTCAAGGCCTTCCCCTCCAATTAAAAATTGCTGTTCTTGTGTTCTTTGTATATTTCTTTATTCCCTTGAAAAACTGCTGGTTCTTACCCAAAGTATGAGTATATAAGCAAACAGGTTAATAAAATTTTTCCATGCATGTGTACGTTGCCAGCATTAGTTTTTTCTGCCTCAAATGTGTAGTGTGGTGCTAGCTTGATTTTCCAGCATTCTGGGTCCTTTTTCTACCCAGAATGCTTGAATGTAAATACTTGACAGTGGTTTCATCTCCAATTCCCCGAGCCGTGACTGTGTATTTAGCTGCATGTCATGCAGTAGCACCTTGGCTGCAGCTGCTTGTCTTACATTGAATTGTGATTTATGCTGCATTTTTCCTCCGGACTTGCTCGTTCCCCTGAGACGGGTAAAATATTAAAGGCTGGGAAAATCCAATTGTCCCACAGCGAAGGGGTGAGAAAATAGACATCAGGAGGGCATGCGGTCGTGAAACCTCAGAGGTTTTGTTATTGAGCTGTCAGGGGCACGTGAAACATAGCTGCGTGAGTAAAATGTATAATGAAGATTCTGATAAAAATAAAGAAATTCTGATATGTATTTTAAGCAAGTGTCCTAAAAATAACCTCCAGCAGCATTTAAAGGGACAAGCTTCCAAATACCATCCTCGGCCCCTCCCAAAACAGCATCTCTTTGGTTTTTGGACTGAATATCCGACAGCCTGTTCAGCATTGCTCCCGAGACAGCCCCAGCAAAACCTCCTCTTGGTAGGACCCGCTGTTGGTTTTTGGTTTTTTTTTCTTTTTTTTTTTTCCTCCCTTTTTGGCAGGATGATGCCTGTTTCTGGCAGAGATGGAGTTAAGCGTTGCTCCGTGGTGCATGCTGGTAAGAGGGTGGTTTGATGGTTGCTGCGAGCTGGGTGCCGTAGTGCTCTGCTAACAGCATGTGGCGAGAATTTATTATGCGAAATGTGGAACTGTAAGTGCAGCGATGCAGCCGTCTGGCTGACTGCTGAATAAGGACATTTTTTTTTTCTTTATTTCTTTTTTTTTTTCATCCTAAAGCTAACAGCCATGTAGCGCGTAGCCTCTGCGAGAGCGATCCCGCTGTGGGGATGAAGGGTAGGGGCTGCTGGGAGACAGGATCCATCCGTTCCTTCTGCAACGCCGGCTGTCTGAATAAATTTCACAAGGGTTAGTGGCCTTCCCGGCGTCCTCCTGCCATCACTGCCGGACGGATCCAGCCCAGCGTGCGCTCCCTCGGCATCCAGCATGGTGCCTTCCCTCGCCATGCAGATGCACTGGGGAGCGATGGAGGGGCCGCTCTAGTTAGCGAGGTGCCTTCCCAGGATGAGGAGGGTGTTTAACGCCATGCAGGAGCCCTGGAAGACGGAAAAATATGGAAAATATTCTGTGCGGGTCCGTCAGTGGCGTTTGCGTGGCGGCACGGCATCTTGCCTACAGACGGGGCTCTTGGGCATCATGTGCTACCTCCTTTCTCGGTTTGGTTTGAGATTTATAAAGCATGTGGCTCTTGCTCTTTCTGCTTTACCAGGTGTTTTAAAAAATACAGTAAATCACCCACGGTTCAGATTTACTAAGTTCAACTGCTAAGAAGGTTAAATTTTATGATAGTTTGTTCTTTTTGTGTGCTTCTAATATCAAAAAGAATTGGTTTGCTTGTAACGGGTAAATTCGTTCCTGCTTCAGTCTGTTTGGACCTGTTACTTGGTTTCAGTAAATTAGATATTTTTTTTTTAGTTATAAGCCAAATTACTTTGCTGTTGAGGCAAAATGAGAGTGCTTCTGCATTCGTACTGTAATCCACCTTGCCCATGCTTTAGTCTGACATATCGTGAGAGGCGGAGATGTTCTCCAGGAACACCTGAGTGGCGGTGAGCTATAGTTTAAGGCTGTGCACTCTAATTTCTGATCTGTTACTGGTCCCTGGGTTATTCCAGGTGTTTCCCATTGCCAGTCCCAGGAGAGCTCAGCGCTGGGTGCATAGGAGCGCTGTCCTTTATGGGGCAATTGATGCTCTGCCCAAATCCATGCTGGTTTGGGGCAGAAACCCCTGGTTTTTGAGCACTACCGAACAATTTTGGTGTGGTTTTTTTCTGGGTCAGATCCTGTGACGAAGCAGAACAGGTCTGCAGGGGGTGTAGGGGTGTCCTGCGTCTCAATTTGGACAACTTTTGTGTTGCTTCATCGATGGATGGACTAAGTGAAACCGTGCTTCTCACAGCAAAGGAAAAGGGATGATGGTGAGAAATGAGGATTTCTAGGATGCTTATAACCTTCCTTCCAGACCCCCAAGGGCTCTTCTGATCCCAGGCACTAACAACTCATTGCTTACTGTGCTTTATTTATATCGCTGTGGTGCCCACAGCGTCTGTGCCAGCTGGGAACTGGTGGCACTGGGTGATGCACACCTGGAGTTCCTTGGTGGTCAAATCCAATTGTTGCTCCTTTGATGTAGTTTGGGAAATTTAATAGTTTTAAGGAAGGAAAAGGCACAAATCCTACAGAAATTCATAAGGAATCAAGTCACTATCTCCTGCGTGGGATTCATCTCGCCTCACTCTAGGTGAGATCGTGTTGTATCCAATTTAAAAGCTGAAGCCTGATCTCTTGACCCAGAGTTGTCTTTGTCATCAGTAGGGAACCAGGCACCTCCGAGAGTTGTTTGCTTCTTCCCAAAATAGGTCATCTCCAACCCTGAGGGAAGCCTGGGGGAGGATCTGCTCAGATTTGGACTTTCCATTTCTGGCTGTCAAAGGTAGGTGAGATGAGTTATCCCATCTTCTTTAGAGACAAGCGTTTAAAGTCGCCACTTCCAAACTCTGGTCCCGTTTTATTTTTGTTAGTGTGTGGTGTGAAGCTGCCTCTGCAGAGTGGCAGATGAACATCAGCCTCTGCTTGATCTGGTCCCTGCACAGTCCACGTGGACACGCGTCTCTGTCCTGCTCTCAAGCATCACTTCACAATAAGTTATTTCATCTAAATGTAATTTCCTTCCCCCAGAAAAAGGCATAGAAAGGAGAAATGCAAATAGGTCAAATCAAAATTCAAGCAATCAGGGATTTACAGCAGGCTTCAGATGACAAAAAAAAAAAAAAGCTTTTTTATCAAATCCAGATTGTCCGCTTTCCTTTGGTTTTCTTTTTGAGCTGTTTTTCTAGCTAGGTGACGTAAGGACATGCATGTAACAGGAGTTCTGCACATGCATGCACAGCGGTTTATGTAACTAGGCTTCAGTGGAGAATAAAATGCCCCAAACCAGAATTATTCTTATAAAAAGCTGAAACCAGCTTGATTCCTTTCGTGTGAAAATTGAGGGGAAGGTGGTGAGCGGTGAGCACAGGAGAAAAGGCGATTGGGATTTCACGGAGACCTTGGTAACCACAAGGAACAAACCTAGGGAGATGTCTTCCGAGAGTGGCTGAGGTCAGATTATTTCTGGTTTGGGACTGGGAAGAAGTTAGGTGGCCTTGGCATCTTTGCAACAGGGAGTGATAGAGAGCACAAAGCCCTGTTTGTTTGTTTTTTTGTTTGTTTTGTTTTTGTTTTTGGTTTTTTTTTTTTTTCAATTTAGCAGCTTTCAGATTCAACTACTCTCAGGGTTTTCTGTAGTTCTGCCTGTGCCAGTCCCCCATCATCTCATCCAACTGTTGAAGCATCTACCTCTCGTTCTGCCTGGTGCTGGCAAAATGATTGCGGCTGCTTGCAGCCATCACGGATGTGTGCACTTCTTTTCCTGGGCATGTCGAACGTATTCATCATGGGACTCCATGTGTAAAATGTAAACCGTATTGTATTCTATGTGCAAAATAGATTAAGTGATTTTAATATTTTCAGATGTCCTTCATTAGCCTTTCCTATGAACAAAGATGCCCCACCTGATCTCCATAGCCCTGGGCAAAGGGAGAGACTCACGGCAGGGGCTGAAGGCAACATGCAGCCCTCTTGGAGTGGACACCCCAAATCACAGCCTGATTTTTTCCTCCATTTTAGTGAATATTGGGTTTATCGGGCTCCTTTTAACACATTTCTAGCAAGTCCTGATGCAGGAGCTTCCAGCGGCTCTGTGGTGGTTCTTTGTGCCAACAGGATGAGGTAGGGGTTGTTTTTTGGCTGGGCTGGTCTTTTTCTGCCCCAAAAGCATCTTTCCCCCATTTTCTGGTGGGAAAACAATGCTTTGGGGGAAACTTTGCATTGACATGTGATAAGCTTTCCCTGTATGGCAGGGGAGATCTCTGTATGGCATGTGTGGAGCACATTTAGCAAACCCAGAGGGGTCTTGGCCCTGGGACATGACAAGCAAATATTTTTCACGTTTTAGCAACAAACTGAACCCCAAAGCTGGGAAAATGTTGGCTTTTAAAATCAATTTACTGTAAAAAATGTGATGTGCAAACGATGCAGTAAAAGTGTCTCTGGTAAGCACGTTCCCCATTGAAAATGCAATACTTTTTCTGGAACCAAAAATATTTCCCAAGGATGCTTTGCTTTTTCAACTAGAAATCCTCATGCTGTAATAGTTGTTTTCTACAAAAATTTTGGCCTTAAATCCACTTACATCACCAAAAAGGAGCTGTTGGAGGTATGTTTAAAATGCTGATGACTTTTAATGAGTAGCCCAGGGAAAAGCTGGCCCGGGCTTTTTGCTTGGCAGGAGATTCCTTGCAAACAAAAGCACTCAGCCTGGAGGCTTTGGGTTGCTTTTAATAGTTTCTTTTGTGCTTGTAAGATGAAACCAATGCAGACCTTGTGATTAGACAGTGACAAAGAAAGGTGAAAGCGGAATTGTGTGTGGGGTTTTTTTGGTTGTTTTTTTGTTTTTGGTTTTGTTTTTGTGTTTTTTTTTTTTTACTCTTCTGTGTTAAAGGCCTGATCTGGTTTGGTTAGAGCTGATGGCATCTTGTCTCTTGGATTCATTGACATTGGCCAAATTAAGGAAGAAGGACGGAGGTGTTGAAATCTTTCTGTAAAGAGTTGAAATGTTTTTTTCTGTGTTACGGTAATGGGTTTTATTCTGCATTATGATAACGGGTTACAGCCACCTTCCTTATGCCATGGGAGTACAGGCTAGCAGGAATACAAAGACCACACTAGGAACAAAAAGGTCAGTAAGTAGCTGATAGATAAAGATAATTAACTTATCTATAGTTAATTTTGAGGATCTCAAAGTTCTTTACAGCAGAAGTGACTAAATACCATGCTCCTCCTTGCAGAGGAAAATACACAGAAACACCCCTGCCGGGTCCACTTTGTGCATTCCGTGCCAGGGCTTGGGTTACTTACCACGTCCCCTGCTCAGCAAATGTAATCTGTTATTAATATTTGATGGTAACATGGATGATAATCATCTAATGAAAGTCAGATCCCGGGCCGCCACCTGGCAGGGACCAGGGCTCCCTGGGTTGGGTTGTCAGCACGCTGGGCTCGCGCGTGATGAGCGCTTACAGCGAGGTGCACGCGTGTGGGAATAGTTTCTACCCGGGCCATGAAATAAATAGACGAAGAAATAACATTTCTATAGCTACATACACAGCGGCGTGTATTTATGTCATGGCCCAGCTAGAAACCATTTTAAGTGAATGTTTAAAGTTGATGTATGGATCAAGGCTGCTATATAATGAAGGTTGGATTAAATTTCGAGGAGGGACCAGGCACGTGTGGCTGCTGTACCATTGATGATGGACAACGCTGCAGCCTGCTTCCAGAAGCAGAAGTGTTGATTCAGCCTTCTTCCAGATTTATTTAGAAATCTCACGGGGGGGGGGGGGGGGGGGGGGTCTTGCCTGAGAGTTTTGACACCTCGTTCATTGGCATGGCCATCCACGAGCAGAGGAAGCACAAGATTGGAGGTAGTATCTTATACTTGTCCTGTGAAACCCACAGGCACGTCCCGTACCATTTCTCCTACGTGATGTAGTTCCTCTGGAAAGCAAGTCAGCTAGAAAGGCATCTCGCCGAGATGTAAAAGCGTGAAGAGATACTAAATCCACTGGCTCCTTGGTCGTTTTGTTGCTGGGTTAGCTGCTGTCAGGTGATGTCTGTAGTTTGCGCTGAGGTCGCGCCTGGCTTGAGCTGTGGAAGAGCTGTAGATGTTTTGTTATGACTTTAGCAGTTGAACAGCCATTTGTGGCTGCTATTTTCCCTTTGTGAAAGTGCCTAAAGTCTGTAATCAGGGCTGTCAGATTAATCTCTTTTAGAATAAAGGCTGAATGCTCTACATCTATCAGATGTATTACATAGGGTGTATTTATGTATTGCCCTACCTGTGTTCCTTTGCTGTAAATGGTTTTACCAGCCGCAGCAGTGAAATAGCGACGCAGGGGTGTCCATGGGGATGTTTAGAGATGCGGAAATCCTCTCTTATTTTAACCAGCGTGAGCGAAGGGAGGAGCGGCTGGGATGTCCGTTCGCAGAAGCGAGGACAGAGCCACCCCACCAGCTGCCCTCCATCCCCACGGGCGGTGGAGATGGACGTGCGGGTACCTGCGTGCACACCGTGAGCACCGCAGCGGCTGGGGCAGCCTCTGCAGCCCCACGGGGCTTGCTAGGATGAGCTTGTAGGGCAGCCAGCGTCTGAAGGGAGTCCTGCTTTGCAAACAGGGAACGTTGCATTGCTTCCCGAGCTGGCCAAGCCGCCTCCTTCGCAGCAAGGAGCCCTCAAAGGTCAACGAGGTAGCAGAAGCGCGTGCCGAGGGCAGGGACCGTTCATCTTCTTTCCGAATGATGCCCTCTCCTCCCCTGTCCCCTTCGTTTCTAGCAGCCGTGGAGATGGGTTCCTGTCCACGTGCACGTGTGGCTTGGTTGGAAGAGGATGCACCCCGAGGACACGCAGGTGCCGGTGGAAATGGATGTGCTGCCCTGGTGCTCGCAGTGCAGGATTGGTGCCAGAGCGGCTCAGCACAAGGCAGGACTTGCTCTCCTCCTTGGAGCTAGTCGGCAGCAATCACTAACAATGTGGGCTTATTAGCTGTGTCTTAAATACAAAGCGGAGTAATTAGGGAGGAAGTGGCCATCTTGACAGCCTGGTGGTGTAATTAGAGACCAGAAATGCGTTTATAGAATTGGAAAGGAGATGAACTTCCAGCACCATCTGAACAGGTCTGCAAATAGAGACCCTCTGTACAGCAGAAATTAATTTTTTTTTCTTCCTTTTTTACTGACTAGGCGGCACTGGCAGCCAGCACAGTACTTTAGGGGAGAGGATGCTGCATTGGTGTGTCTGTCCTCCTCCCGGTCTGTGCTGTTCCCCAGCCAAACCTGGACTGGGGGCTGCTGATGGGGGAGCGATTCTGGCGGTAAACTGCTGGTTCAGAGGATCTTTTTGCGGTAAATTATCAATAGTAACTGCTGTGCAGAGAGCAGAGTGTGGGCCAACCTCAGTGAGCTCCTGCCCATCCTGTTTGTGGTCCTGCAGAGCTGCTGTCACAGCGTATGTCTCTGCAGTCATTGCTGCTGAGCTAGGGGGTCAAAACTGGCTTTACATTTGCTCATGCAGCAGAAAATTAACGTGGCCGTAAGAGGGAATAGTACAGCGTGGGTTTGTTGCCTGTCTGCTCTGGCATGTTTGGAAGGTCTTGCCGCCCAGCGAGTGGAAGGGAAGAGGGAAAGGGAGAAGGGAAAGGTGTCCCCTTAGGCAACTGTGACCAGTGCCACGGTGCCAGCCCGCTCTCAGTGCGAGTACCGGTGTGCCTGTGCGCTATCCCATGCTGTGGCATCCTCTGACATGCAGTATTTAAGCCTCTTAACAGTATTTTGCAGAAGTGGGGAAAATAGGTGCTTCCTCCTTGTGCTCCTGCTCTTGGGCATCTTGCGCTGAGCCGGTGTCAGACCCGGACCAGTGCTGGCAGCTCAGCAGCAAGCTGGATGTAATACTGTGCAGCCCACTAATTAGTATCTGCAGCTTTGCTGTTTGTTATGAATTAAGAAGGCTTGAATGGTGCTGATAAAACTGCAGCTTTTAATTAATGAACATGTAGTCCAGTAAAATATACATTTTGTTGTGCAGGCATTCATCCCGCCTTGCCCAGGGGAAGATTACCAGTAATTACTGAAGCCTTCTTAGCAGTTGTTAGTTCATAAAGGCATGCGTCCAGTTAACTTAGGTTTGGACCTCTCACCGCATGTATCTGCGAGCCCTCCAGCCTGCAGTCATGTCCCCAACGCTACACCCTTGATGCGTTTGCTTGTCCCGATGCAGGTTTGCATATACCTTGCTTGAAGTCGCTCATTTTTAGGTGAGATTCTGTGTTTTGCTGCAGCTTCACCCTTGGTCTCGGTTGGAAAAATCTTCTCTACAAAGGGACTAACTGAAGCTTTGTCCTTCCTTCCAGTTCAAACCCTTAACAAGCCTGTCCTGGCCCCCCTCGGATGGCTGGTGCTCAGGAGGAGGGTGGTGGAGGTGTGTGCTCCGGGGCTTTGCCTGTGTTTTGAGTACTGATGGAGCAGGATTTAAATCCAAAGGCAGAAACGGTGGGAAGGGGGTGTAAGTCAGACCCCTTTTTGGGGCTACTTGTGACCTGCTTTCACCCTCCCTGTGCCTGGGGCTCTCAGTTACACTCTGGGCAGCAGAGCAAAGGGGCTGGGAGACTTCCAGGTCCTGCAGCATCCCTCCCTTGCTGCTGGCATGTCCTGACCTTCGGAGAATTGGAGGAAGGTAGGTAACTTACACCCGCCCCGATCCTCTTACATGCGAGTAAGCTGAGCACAGGCGGCTCAGGCAGATTTAAATGCGCATAAGGGCATGCCTTAATGGGAGAGTGTCCACAGTACACTGTCTGGCAGCTCAACCTAGATGACTATTTCTCCAAAACCTTGGGTGAGCAGAGCTTACGAGCCTGCAGGGATGTTGCTGTGCGTAACCCCAGGTCTCAGGGGCAAGGGGTGCGTTAGCTGGTGGGTCTTGGAGAAGGGGGGCTGCAGCGTGCCCTCTCCTGAGCTGCTCTGGGCAGCATTGCAGCAGCAGAGGTTTTGGGACAGGCTGCTCAGCCCCTGGCATGGCTGCAGGAGCTGAGCCCATGTCCCAGCAGACCTTCACCACTGTTGCACTGGAGCCAGCCATCGGAAACCCCCAGCACTGATGAATTTTGCTGTCCTACGTGTGATCCTGCAGCGGCTGCAGGTTTGATGGGGACGGTGGTATCGCAGCCCTGCAGTCTCTTCCCTGCCCCCATTTGTGTCGCTGCTCCCCCTCCCTGGGAACAAGGTCCCTTGTCATCTTGTTCTTGTTACCGAGGGTTAGTGAGGAAGGAGAGAGCTGACAGGAATGTAGGAGTGTCCTTTGTACATCTCCCACTGGTTTCTGTGAGGATGAGGCAGCCCTTGGGGCAGGTTGTGTGTTCCCTGCTGATGGGAGACTTACAGGAAAAAAAAAAAAAGACTTTGTTGGTAAAAAAAATAAAATAAAAAAATCACAGGCCACATTCATCAATAGTGAACCCCCTGGGAGTGGTCCTGGCTACACCAAGGATGACGTTATCCTGCGAAGGATGGGAGCTCGTGTTAGCTGATGTGCCTCTCAAATGCCGTCTGGCTCCCGAGTCCTGGCTGTGCCACCGGCTTTAGCTGATGGATGTCAGGAGGAGAGGCCAACCCATATGTGAGCTCCCCTCCTTGCACTGCTGAAATCGTAGATAGAGCTGAGGCTGGAAAATGTTTAAGCATCGTTAAAAATGCATGTTTGGTGACGCATTTAGGAAGACATTCAAGACCTTCGATGGTTTTCAATAGCCGAGTACCAGGGTGCCATTACTGTTGTCTGTGGAAGAAGAGGGCATCACCCCATGTCCTCGATGGTGATCTCTTCTGCGAGTTTCTGCTTTGAAAAAAACCTCATTTCCTCCAAGATATCTTGACATTTGAATTTTATGCCACTTCTTCGTTTCTCCTGGCTTGTTTCAGGCTAAGCAAGCTGCCCATGCCCAGCCCTGTGCCACTCCTTGCCGGATCCCTGCCTGCAGCCCTTGCAGAGACGCAGGGACTTCTTGTTCCCTTGCTCATGGTGCCAGCAAACTGTAGTGGTTCCTCCATTTCAGCGCAGGGGAGCGGTGCAAATTGATAGTAATCACTGGATACTAAAGGATTTAGTGAATAAATGGACAGACACAATTAAATAACAAAGTTTGTACATTTTTTCATGTGCTTTGTTCATATCTTAGACAAGAGCAAATTACTTTTCATTATTTATGATGGCACTTGTGTCTGTGGGGCTAAATATTTCTGGTCTACTTGGAGATAGTCCCGAAGCTGTAGGTAGTGTGAGTCCTCCCTGCAGGGTTGTATTGGATTGTGTGCTGGCTGTGAATTCAGAGCGTACATATAAATGAGAGGAGGGATGGTTTAGTAAAGTGCAAATTTGTAACGTTCATCTAGATGTGGATCTTTTTGGCCCTGGAGACCCAGAAGGGGTCACAGAGGTTTTTGCTGCTGTATTGCTGTTATGAATATGTCCAAAGATAATAAATGCTTTCACAGGCAGTTGTACATGGGGTTTGGCGGAATGAGTAACCGGATATCCAGTCCTTCTGTGCAAAATTTCAGAGTGATGCTGGGAGGAGATGGGGCCTCTCCTGCAAGCTCACCGTCCCAACCATCTCCCAGAAGAGCAAAGCCTCTCGTCACCCAGGGCTTGGCTGTCTGGTGGCTTACTTATCCCAGTGATTTCTGCCTGGTGGACCTAGGACCCCATGGAATAGTAGAATGTGAAAGAATACAGAGTCTGTAATGGTGCTGGCAGCCCTGGGGTAGATCTGCTCCACCTAAGGAGGTTTCTGGGGCTGAGCCTGATACCTGCCGCAGGAATTTGACTTGGGATATTTTTAAATGCAAGCATTATCAGGGCTGCCTGAACTATGGATTTGTTGATCTCGTTCCATCTGCTGAGTAATTTAATGACCCAAGAATACCCCAAAGGATGGATCTCAACGTTACCATCAAACTCCCATGGTGGAGGTTGTGCTGAAAGGGGAACTGGGTACCAGGCGCATGGGCTGGGGACTCACTCTGCAGCATTGCCATCGTTCCTTCTTTTGTGAAATCTGTGGAAAAGGAGCAGCTGGACTTCAGGACTCATTGGGTGGCACACATGGGCTGATTTGGAGTTGCCTTCCTTAGCAAGCCTGGAGCCTCTCTCTAGGCAGTGTCCTACAATGTCTGCTTTAATTTAATTTAATACAGAGTGGTACCCAGGAAGCCGACAGAGTGATCCTAGCGTGCAGCACGCGGTTTTGATCTTCTAACAGCTTGGAAGGTCTCCTCTGTGCTCAGGAAACTCCTTAAGTGATTTGTGAATGAAATTCTGGCACGAAAACGTGTGGTTGTTAAAGATGCAAAGAAGGAACGGGTTCACTCTGCAGACGAGACATCCTCAGACTAGATATAAGGAAGAAATTTTTTATGATGAGGGTGGTGAAACACTGGCACAGGCTGCCCAGAGAGCTGGTAGATGCCCCATCCCTGGAAATATTCAAGGTCAGGTCGGACGGGGCTCTGAGCAACCTGGTCTAGTTGAAGATGTGCCTTCTCATTGCAGGGGTCTTGGCCTAGATGACCTTTAAAGGTACCTTCCAACCCAAACCATTGCATGATTATAAAAGGAGATGTCTTCTGCAGTTCGAATCCCTGGGGAAGGGGAGGCAGGAGTGTTCCGGGAGCCTGGGTGGCAGAAACCCTTTTGCTACTGCAGAATACCTGCGCTGAGAAACAGGCAGCTTGATGCCTGAATGTGTGCTGGTTGGACCCAACCCCAAAGCGTTCCTCAGGCTTCTCCCAGGAGGACCAAGCGGCTTTGGAGCTGTCAGGGATGCACTGGGAAATCAAGGTCCTGATGGACGGGCTCAGTCCATCGAGATGACCTGGAGCAGCACACCGTGTGCCTGCATGAGCTCTCAGCGAAGACCTTTTCCATCATGGGTCCTGGTCCTTGCCCAGCATGGGGTGGCCATAAACTTTTTTTTTTCTCCTTCCCTGGTGGTAGTTGCTCCATAAAGGTTTGATCCACTGAAATGTGGCACTCTCTGGAGGCGTGCTGGGCTCCCAGTGATCTCTCCAGTCTCTCCAGCTGGAGGTGTTGGGGTCCCCAGACCCTTACTGGACTTGCAAAGGAAACCAGCAGCCAGGAGGTGATGCTGCAGGTACCTGGCTTGTACGCGGTACCAGTGGGGCTAGTCTGGACCTTCTCTACAAGGATTCTGTCGCAGGGAAGCAGCCTGGCCAGTTTTGCAGGTATGAATAAAAGCGAAGTTGCTGTCCCTGGGGCCCCACAATTAGCTGTGCTTGCAAACCAGGAGACAAGTGTTAACACATGCCAGCAGCAAAGCAGGTCTTTGCACCCTGAGCTGTTGCTGGGAGGTCGGTACTTTGCGTGTCACTGCTGTTCAGAGCTATATAATGAAAAAGTTTCTATTTTTATCAGGGCTTTTTTTTATTATTTTTTGTGATTTTTTTATTTTCTTTTCTGGTGATGAGACGTGCAGCATGAGCCACCAATTATCTGATAATGAGCGGTTATTTCCCTGTAATCACACCTTCACCACCATTTTTTTTTCACTGCTATACAGAACTGTCCGCAGGGGACAGGAGGGGACATTTGGCCATGTCCAGCAGGGCTAACTTTGGCTTTCCAGCATTTTAACAAAAGCATCAGCTGGGCTCATTTTTATCTCCGCTTGTGTTCCTTGCCAGCTCTGCTCTTCAGGCCCTGTGACTCCAGTTTAGCAGGTTTGAGGTCTGGCTCTGTAGTTCTCCTGGTAGCTGCCAAACTTTTTATTCCAGTGGAAATGGAGAGCGGAATATTGTAGTCAAAGGACAGAGGAAAAGAAAAAAAAACAAACCCAAAGCCTTCCACCTCCTCCAAAAGCTGTCAAACTGAAATCTCCTTGCAAAGTCCTTCTGGCTTCTCCTGAGAAGAGTTTTGGAAAGCTGTTGAAGAAATCCACTTGAAAGGCTTGTCGAAACAGCACTGATCCCTGCCATGTTCCCCCCCTTTAAGCTCATGGCTGCTGCTTCTCTTGGTTGTTATGGACATGGAGAACAGATCAGTCCCTTCTGTACTTTATAAAAGTTGTTATTTGTTGGCTGTTAGCATGTCTCTGGTCAGTTTTCTCCTCCTTTTGCTAAACACTGCCCTTTCATTCAGTCTCTCCCTGCAGGATGTGTTTTCCATCCCCAAAGTCATCCTCATGGGTGTCTTTTTATGGTGCACGTGTGTCTGAGGAGCGCAGTATCCCAAACCGGGCATAGGCTGTTGGGAGCTTATTGGAAAGTACATTGTATGTCTCAGTTATGAGTTTTCTGATCCTATAACCCTGAATTTATTTGCTTTTTTTAGCTTGCTTTTAAAAGTTCCATTGTAATTTATATTGGATTTATAATAAGCCATGATTATTGGCTCCTTTTCTGCTAACCAGGCAGTTGCCCAATATCTGTTGGTTTGGTTCTCTCTACTGATATAGCATGTTATCCTGCATTTCAGTCTCCATTTCTCCAATGTGTCCATCTTACTTTGAGTTTAAACCCGGCCTTTTGGTGTGGTTTAAACCCATCTGTATGTCTTTGTAGCCTAATTTATCAGCTTATTGGAGTTGTTTAGGTGGTTGGGTAATTGGAAAATCCCATATGTGCCAGAAAGAGAGAATGACTGCAATCCAGGTGAAGTGCAGCATTTGCTGCTGAGGCTTATTGACTGGTAACATCATCATCTACTAATTGCAGCAATAAAATGTTCAATAGCTGGACTGGGAATGCTGCAGTAATTGTAATAAAAATACTTTATGCTTTCCCACTGCTTTTCTTTCAAGAAACAAGAAGTCCTTTATGTGCATTAATGGACTGGTATGTCCACTCTCCATTCAGGCTTGTTTTTTAATATGTATTTCATAGGAAAGGAAGTTGGCAACGTAAGGTGGTTCAAAATTCATCCCTGGTGTAGCTTCACTGGTTTCAGGACCCGTATGGCAAGGATAGCTTGTGCCAGAAGAAGTTTGTGAGTTTAGGTCTTCTATATGGTCCTGTGCTGTAATGGGACAAATACTGTTTGCTTGCCAATTGAATCCTGAAAATGAAACTTAGTGCGGGTTTTGTTTTTTTTTTTTTGGGGAAATGTGGTCCTCTGGTATTCCTGCAGCACGTAAGAAAAATTTTAGCTAGCGTCTGTTTGCACTGAAGCAAGCTTTCATTTCATGGAGGCTAGTAGGTGCTGGTGCTGCACTGAGGCTGTAGTCCCAAGGCAGCTCCAGTTATAAAGTGGATTTTGCTTCAGGCTGGTGGCTTGGATGGGTTATTGTGCGATGGGCAGGACGGAGCTGACTGCTCATCCCTTGGAAACGGGCCTTCATCAGCGCAGAAGGGTCAGTCACAAGGAGAATGGTGAAGGGCTGGTGCTAGAGCAGATCAAGACCTAGCGATCGTTTTGGTTGGCCTTATTTGCATCAACTTTCTGATGTCTCGGAAGAAACTCCTTGGGCAGTCTCCTCTTGGGAGCATTGCTCTTCCAAGGAGGCATCTTCATGGGATCAGCCTCAGTACCTTTGTTTTGGGGTCCTGGCTCCCTTAGGCACATTCCCTGCTGTAATGGTGTGTATTTGTCTGATTGCTTTCCTTGTAAGCTGTAATTTGTCTTGGATGTGAGGCAGAGAGATTAACCCCAGCTGCCTTTTATCCCCGTGGTCTTTCGTTCATAGTCTTTTCAGTCCTTGTGTCACTGTGGTGTTTGCTTACCAAAAAAGCAAGCCCTACAGGGCCACGTTAAAGCATCACTTCTCCCCTTAGGTTTGGCTCCAACCAGCGGCACCAAAGTATTAAGAGAATCACAGTTACAGAAATCAAGAGATAGTAGTAACATTTTTTTTAAATCAAAATGGAAGAGGTTGCTTACCTTCTTTATTTCAGCATGGTCTGGTAGAAGGAGGATGTTCTCCAAGCTGTTGTCCAAAGAAAGACTTCAAAAATTTTTAAGCCCATTTTGTATCTTCCTTATTTTACCTATTAATTTTTAACCAGATATGTATGTTGAATTTCCTGTGTTATTGCAACTTAGCATTACATCCAATTTGTTAACCAAAAGCAATTATTACAAGTGACAAAGTTGCATTTAGCATAGAGTCCTGGAGTAACTTAGGTTTGAAGGCACCTCTGGAGGTCTCTGGTCCAACCCCCTGTTCAACCTTGGGCCAACACAGATCACATCACTCAAGGACTTAGACTTTGATTTCTCCAAGACTTATTCATTTCACTTCTCTCCACTGTGCTTAGGGATTTCAGGCAAATCTGATGGGATATTTTGTGAGGAGCAGTGGTCTTTGAGCTCTGGATTTGTTCTGTGGAGCCCCATTGCTGGGTTGGGGTCTTCCCACCTCGGCTCGCGCCCACCACCTGCTTGCACCAAATGTGACTTCAGGAAATGTCACAGCTTGTCACAAGCAGCCAATGTTTGCTATTTTTAGGCTTCCATTTGCTTGAACAGCTTTCCATTTGCATTAGCAGGGAGAAGAAATAGCCTTGCCAGGTTGGTGATAATTGCTAAGTGATCACCCAAATTTGGAATGATTTATGAATGATTATTTGCTGTACTATTTTCATGATTAATTTCCAGCGTAATTCTTTATAACCACAGAAGTACTGCCTGTGCCTGCATCTGCAGATGCTGTGAAAATCCATCTATCTTTTGGCAGCCAGGCTAGACCATTAAATATAGATAACCGTTTGCATTTAATATTCATAGCTATTAAAAGTGAGGAAAGCAGATGTGTCTTCTAGAGCCAACGTGGAAATTGCTCCGGTTGAGAAATGATGGGTGATCAACGTTTCCAAGAGGTCCGGATAATCACAGATGGGAAAGGCTGGTGTATCTGAATCAAACCCATGGCGTCAGCAGGGAGGCTGGTTGACAATGGGATAAATAGGGAATCTCCTAAGGAGGTGGGAGTGGTTTCTGTGGTATTTACTCATGGGAACAACTGTGAAGAGCAAGGGCTCGGAGTTTTGTCTGGGATTGCCGCAGCAGAGGTTGACTTTGATGCTTGCCTGTCCTCATGGACCTCCTCTACTTTGCCTGTGGGAGGAAAAAAGGCTTTTACCAAATAAGTGTGATATTTTTCATATGTTTAGATACAAAACTCCTAGACAGGTATGGGAAGAGGCCAGGAGAAAGCGCACAGGAGGTAGAACTGAGAAAAAGGTGGTTGAGGGTGAAGAATTGCTCTTTTCACATTGTATTTTGTAGTTGGGTCATGTCCTGTCCATCCAGTCCCTGTCCACCCTTGTGTTTCTTTTCGTCCTCTCCAAACCCAGCAAAGATGCCATGATTCCCAGGCACCGGCTCCGGATGGCAGCGGGAGGGAAACTGAGGCAGGAGGGAGGCAGAGTCTGTGATCCACCTCAAGCTGCTCAGCCGGGGAACAGTTCTGAGTTTGTAGGGGCGACTCCTGTGGCTCGTCCCTGGGGACCGCATGTCACACTGCATCGCCCTCAGCATCCTCGGACCCGCGCCGTCCTTCCCCCGTCTCCTGGCCAGGGTTTCCCCCAGGCAGCCGGGTCAGGCACAATCTGCTGCAGGGACAGTGATTTGACGGCCAGCGCTTTTTTATTTCCCTGGGAGAGGGAAGGAGGAGGTAAGACTTTAGCAGAGATTAATTTAGCCTGCATCAGACATCTGAAAGTCAGATGTCCGAGCGAGTCACGCGGGGCTGCCTCTGTCGTCAGAGGAGCGGGCAGTGGCTCCGGAGGCTGCTCCTGCCCTGGCAGCTCCCCGTGGGCAGCGAGGGCTGGGTGATGGGTCTGGTGTTCAGACCCCCAAAATCAGGTGGGAGAAATGTGTAGGCGTTGAATGCATCCTCCTTTGTAAGTGTTGCAAAGAAATTTGAGTGTTAAGTGTTTGCGGTGACCTGAGGTGGTGATAAACACTGACATGAGAACCAAGGCTAGACTCTTTTTTTTGGTAAAGATAAAGTTCTGCTGTTTTAGCAGGAAGCCTTATTGTCTGTGACAACAATCACATGCTGGTGCTCTGGAAACATTAGAAACAAGTTGGGTTGGATCAGCTCCTAAAGACAGCGAGGTGGAAGAAGAGCTTTGAGTTACCTGTTTCTATAATCCTCTGAGCTATGGACTGGGGAGTTTTCCAGGGGACACACTTCAGATGATGAAGGGCTCTTTGGGCTTTCCAGTAGACCTCTGGTGACAGCTATGGAGAGAAAGCTTGGACCGAGGCACGGCATGGACTGTGCTGACTTTCTCCTTGGAAACTGTAGTGGCAGGGAAGCTCCTGAACCTCTGGTGCCTATTAGAGCCTGTGTGCTCTGCCTGGGCTGGCTGTGGGCAGCCCGTTGTCCCCAGAAGAGCAAAATCGTGTCCCAGAGTCACTGCATGGCGATGCGTGATAGGAAGGACATCACACGCTGCAGCACTTCCATAGTGATGGGGAAAACAACCTTTAAATACACTGCCCGTTGGACCTGGGAGAGTATGGGAGCAATGGGTCTGGGTTCTCTTGGTTCTCACTGAGAGAAGCCCATTAGCACCGTGAGGTTTGTTAAAAGCACCAATGCTGCTCCACCATTGGCTTCAGCAGCACTCCAGTGTTTCAGGAGTGTTGGCATCAGCTGGCTGTGCTGAAGCCTGTCTCCAAAGAGGATTGCTGATTTACTGCTTCAGCATCCTCTGAGGAGGAGGATCAGGTTGTTTTGATGGAGACCAGCTGCGGGCTGTGCTGCTGTGGAAAGGTGAGCGGTTTGGGCTGTGGATTGTGGAGATGGGCAGCAGTGTGGTTTCTTTGGCACTTGACGGCAGCTTTCACTGTGCGTCAGCAGAGCGTCTCGCTGGGATTTCACTGGTGACTGTTCGGCTGGGGCTGCTTGCAGCAGTGTGTCTGCTGGGCGGGTTGTTGCCTGTCTGGGAAAAGTGCTTTTCCGTGGCAAGCTGATCTGGCTTAGCTCCTTGCTGATACGGTGAGAAGAATCGCAGGATTTCTTGCAGTCAAAATGCACTCTTCTTGCATGGCTGGTACCATCTTCAGCAGCAGGACTCTGTGGCTTCACCATGCTGTGCAGGCAGCACGTTGATGATCTGATTTGGGTTTTGTTCGGAAGAAATGATGGAGTCTTTTATTGCCCTGTCATTCCTCATGCACACGGGAGACTTGCCTTGTGTTTGCAGCACAGCACCGCAGCCTCAGCTCTCAGCAATGCCTGCGGTACCACCCCGGCACGATGCATCACCGGTAGAGATGCTCAGGTGCAGCGCTGCGCCATGGACAGCCTCCAGTGCTGCCTGCAGCCTTGGACGGCACTTTCCTTCCCTTGTCCGAGAAGAGCAAACTTGAGAGCTACTTTGTTGTGGCTCTGATACCCGATGGCTTGCAGCTCCTGCGGTGCCCATGTCCCTGAGCTTGACGCTGAACTTGGTGGCTGGCTGGAGGAGGATGCGGCTGGAAGGGGAGGGATGCTGCGCAGGTGCTGCTGCACGTCCAGAGCCAAAGTGCTCTGGAAGTGGGGTTTGGTGATGTTAATGTGTATTGTGCTTTGAGGAAATGGTCTCCAGGAGTGGCTGAGATGAGCTGCAGACACAAGCCAGGAGTACTCTGGACAGCCCAGCATCACCGAGCATCACCTGCATCCTGCTGCGGGCCCGTTATGCTCACCCTGTATGGCCTCTACTGCTCCGCGGGGCTGCTCTAAGACTAGTAGGTCGGTTGAGTTCCTTTTTCAGTGCAACCAACTTTGCATTCCGACAGGTGTATGGAGCAGTGAATGACTCTGGCCCTGTTTCTGCTTTCTGTTGTTTCCCCTTCCTCTCCAGAGATGGATGCTGAATTTGCCCACGGGTGGCTTGGCCACTTCTACGTCCTCAGTGAGCTGATGGAGGAACAAGCCATGCCTTGCTTCTGATGGTGTGGTCATCTGGGCAGCACCAAGACAGCTTTTTCTAGGGATGTTGGGAACAGTCAAATACTATTTTAATTCAAGTCAGCAGTGCTCCTTCTATTATTTTATGATTTTACCTGTGGATCGCAGTCAATGATTTCCTTTCCCTGTAGGTAAATGAAACCGTTCGGATGCAGAGGACAGCTTGCAGCGCAGAGTTTGCTTTTGGGTTGTGCTTGGCTCCTTGGCGGGTGCCGGGCATTGCAGAGCTCAGCACCTCTGCGACGCAGGAGCTGGTCTGGCTCAGCCTCGCTCCTGCCATATTGATCCTGTGCTTTCACCCCCCTTGTCTGCTCATTCCCCTTTTCTACCATCAGAAAGGCAGATTTAATTTCTTGTGCAGGGCCAGCCCTGCCTTTGAGAGGCTCCAGAGGCTTTGGCGAAGTGGTGGGTGAGCGGCTCAGGGTTGCAGGAGGCTCGGGGAGAAATTCAAGGTGATGTAGGAAGGACGAGGACTTTTCTGAAGGTGAGGATACTTGGGAAGTTTTCTACTCACAGAGTGGAGAAGGAAGGTGTGGGGTGTAGGAAGAGGAGACCATCTGTGCTGGACCCAGAGAGGAAGGTAAGCGGGGATTAATTGCCTTCCCTAGCCAAGGTGCAGTGCCGCATAACTGCGGTGCTTCAGGCTGGAGATGTTGCAGCCGGATTCCGGATGCAGTTTGGGAATTTTAGAATAAAAGGTCTAATGCTAAACCTTTCAATCCCTTTGCCTTCTCCTGGCTTATCCCTTGAAGAGGCTCTTCCCAGCTCTGCTCGTCCGGGAGCAGCACTGAAACGGCCTGACCATGAGCAGCAGCACCCTGGGGTTGCTCCAGGTCTCCCTGATAATTTTGGGGTGGGTGCGCTGCGTGGCGGTGCCTCCGGCAGGCACCGTGTCGCTGGGTTTCCTTGCAAGCTGCAGTGCAAAGGTCCGGCGTGTTGACAGCGCAGAGAAGTGCCTGCCTCGTGCCTCCAGCCAGCAGCTTTTCCACCAGCTCCGGAGAAGTTGCAAGCAGTGGGAAATATTTAGCTGAGGGAAGTTTTAGGGACAGAAGACAGGGATGTAAAGGGAGCTTCTGCCTTAATGGCCTACTCATGAGATGCTGCTCTGGGCGCTGAGGTTTCGTGTTGCTCTCCGGGCTGAGAAACAAGCCCGAAGAGGCTTACGGCCGATAGCTGCCGATCCATTTTACATAGATTAAATAGCATCACAGCTCCAAAAATAATCTTCCCAGCTTACGGTGAGGTTGGCTGTTCCTATAGCAACTGCTTCATGCCAGTGCCCTACAAATAAAAATCACAACAGATTGCCTTTAAGTTGGGTTTGCAAGTCAAAACAAAGTATGAGATGGAGAGTGAAGGGGCTCGGCTTGCAGGGGCGCGTGTTTTTAGGGTGCGTAGTGTGTACAAAATATAAGCCGTGCGTGTTCCTGGAGAGGAGATTTATTAAAAGCTGCTGTTAATGGTGGTCTGTGTCTCTCGTATTTGAGCTCTTACAGCTGTTTCCCTTGTGCGTGTGGATCGGAAAACAGCAACTGCGTTTGTAAAACCTTCCTGGTGCGGGAGGGAGAGGAGGATTTTGCAAACCTCGGTAGCTGTTATGTGGGTTACTGTGGTGCCTGGGGGCCAGGCCTGCTCTGCCATGCCTGCATGTCTCAGCAGCCCTGCCCGATACCACAGGCAGAAGGCAAAAGCGGCCGTTTTGGACTTGGGTCGTGCTCTCTCGTGGCTGATGGCACCTTCCACACAGGCTTAGCCCCAAATCTCTGCCTCGGGGCCACCTCTGGCCCAGGGCCCTGGCAGGCATCGCCTCCGGAGATGCTGGTACCGAGCAGTAAGCCCTGCCCTGAGCAGTGTGTGGTCGGTGCAAAGCTGGGCTGCAGGAGGGAGAGGGGGATGGATTCAGATCGTTGGTGTGGTCCCTGTGTGCCACCGATGGGCACAGGAGGTCTTCAGGGGACACCGAGTTTGGGAAGAGCAGGAAACCTTGGGAGGATGCCGTGGAAGTTGGGCTGACTCATCCAAGGCACAGGAGTAAGAGGAACCTTGCAATTTGTTGTCAAATATTTGCTGCCAGCCTTTTGTGTTTATTTTCTTGGGTAGCTTTTGTTCGCTGTAGAAGAACGACATGAATTCTTGCTAAATGTCTGTCTGTCATTATACACCTGTCTTGCCTTGAGGAGCAGGGTGAACCGAGGTGAAGCTCATGAGCCAGGGACATGCTGTTCCCCAGGGGCGTCCAGGGGCACCCGCTTTCCAGCACGGGTGGGGGGTCCTGGGCTGGGCAGCCCCCCTGCCAACCCAGTGAAGGTTTGCTGCTTGAGGGAGGATCTTTCTTCTGCAGAGAACAGATGGCAGAGCTGCCGTTGGCAGCACCGGCTGGCACCCAGCGCAGAGAGGGACGAGGGTCAAGTAGAAGCACCGCTGTCCTCCTTTGCAGGGGGGGGTCCATCGTAGAGCCCCTTCCATCTGCCGGGGTAGGGTGTGCTGGGGTCTGCGGTGGAGAGTGGCATGGCTGGAAACCATGTATTAAAATAGTATTTGTGTCCTTGAAGGATCTTCCCTGTGTGAAGGGAGCAGGGATGCCTTCCTGGCTGCTTCAGAGCCTCTAAGGTTTTTGTAGGTTCCAGACACGCAGCCCCTGGTCCACCCTGGCCCTGCCCAGCTAGCGGACGTTGGTTTGAGGTTTAATGTGATTTAGGAGCTGCTGAGAGGCAGCTTGGGCTTGCAGCTGAGGATCCAAAAGGGCCAAACTGGTGAAAGGTGTAAGGGTGGCATCCAGAGGCAACAAGCACAGCGCATCCTCTACCTCAGCAAGTCCTCAATGCCCTGCTTCTGGTTTCTCCTCATCCCCTGCTTGTGTTGGAAACCCCCCCTTCAAAGCCATTGTGAAAACTCACTTTGAGTTGGGACACAGTGGATGCGCTGGAAAACTTTGCAGCAGGAGTCTGCTGGGCAGCGCCGGGGCATCCGCGTGTTCCTCGCCATCGCCCTCGTGCAGTCCTCTCTGCCAGCTCTCCCATTGCGGTGGGGCTGTGGTGGGCTGGCGAGGGATGCTGCGCTGCCCTGCCTTGATTTTTTCATCTCGTGTGTTGTGAAGTTTACGGCAAAGGGGTCTCGGTGAGGAACAGCTTTGCCCTCGACAGGTCTCTTCTGAGTTGGACCTGTCAGCCATCGCCAGGGATGGAAAAAATAGTTTGGAATCATGTTTTCCCTCACCCTAGCTCCCAAGCATTTAGGAATATAAGTTTCTCCAGCTTTCAAGAGGGTTTGTGATCTTGAATCACTGCGATTGGGAAACCCCCCATTCGGGCAGCTGCTGAAGTCCTGAGTGGTGCAAGTCTGCCGGGCAGGTTGCAGGTTTGCCTCTGCAAATTGCCTGCGGTCTTTGCCCTTGAGTGAGGAGCCCCGGCTGGAGTCTCTCTTTCTGTGAGTATTTCCTGACCTTCGGGGTGTTTTACCAGCCTTAGCAAAGCAAAATCCGTTTGTTTTTTTGTTTTTCCTGGCTGACTTGATACAAAGGAAGGATCCCCAATGCCACGATGTTTGGCTGTGCTCCAAGTGAAGACCTCCAGGCGATGGCTTGCGGCTGCTTCACCTTTCTGCCTGAGTGAATCTTTTATCCTCAGCAATAAGAATAAATGTTGCTGCTTCTCTCTCCTCCAGCACTTTACAGATAATCTTCACTAGTAACCGTAGGAGTTGGTGGGTCTTGTGCTGCTGCAGCAAAGCAACTTCCCTGGGACCATCCTCTCCCAGATAGGGAAACAAAGAGTTGTCCAGACCCTGGACAACCCTCTCCCCACCCTTCTGGCTGTGCTGCAGGGACAAGCGGGAATGTTCCCGTTGCAGTGGTTGTCCTGGTGGTACCAAGAAACCAGCTGAAAAGCTGGGTGGAGATGGTATGGAAGCAGGGCTCCTCTGCTCGGATCTGGGGCTGCTCTTACCCACAAGCCATTGGACCAAAGCTGGTGCAGATCTGAGACGCTGCTGGTTCCTTAAGGAGCGAGTTAGATTTGTATTTCTGCTTATTTTGGCTTCGGTCAGCTTTCCCTCGGGCTCCCAGAAGAAAGAGGTATGGTAACGCTGGTCCTCAGGCCTCCCTTCCCTGGGCTGGAGAGCAGCATGCTGCCAGGAGCCTAGCGCTGGAGGATGCCAAAGTCTCTGGTGAGTGTGTGTGTGGAGCAAGTGCAGAAGGATGGAAGAGAGGAAACATGAGGATAATTTAAAAAATAATAGTTAAGTGCACATGCTGCTCTTCTGCTCGTGATGGTGGTCCCTGTGGGGCTGCGGTTTTGCTTTTTCCTGGCCCTTTTAGGATGCTTTTCCCAGTGCTGCACCTGTAGGTAAAGCCAAGACCTCATTCAACCTCCTGGCTTTCATGGAGCCAGGATTTCACAAATAGCTATTTTCATAGTCCAAAAACCTTGAGGGAGGAGGAGTTTCTGGGGACTCGGTCGATCCTGCTCGGCCTGTGCTGGTGTTGTGAGGATGGTAAGGAGCGGAGTATTTCAGCACTGGGAGGTGTTTTGGCATTGATCGTGGGTTGGAAACACATCTTTCAGAGCCGGTGTCAGTGCTTCGCCCTGGTGGGATAGCAGTGAGGTTGTTTGGTGCTTTGCGTGATCGTTTCTGCTTTAACTTGATCTGATTTGATTGTCGCTATGACACTGTATTTCCTTCTTCCTGTGCTTTGATTTGAGATAATTACAGAAAATTATGTTGCTTGAGATATTTTTATTTACCATGAGTCACAGAAGCATGAATTGGTCCAGGTCTCCGTGTGTCTTGAGCGCTGGGGCTGTGGGTGTGGAGGCAGTGCCGGTTACGGGGATGCGCTTACCAGGGATGGAGGGAGGTAATGAGTTTTCCGTCCTCTGCACTGGGTGTGCTTTCGCTCCTGAGGCAGCACTGCACATCGCTCCCCCATCGCTGCACCACGACCCTCTAGCCTTAAGATCCCGTTTGAAGTCTGCAGCCTCAGCAGAGGGTCTGACACCCTATTCCTCCATTTGCACAGGCAGGAGGAGGAAGGTGGTGGGATCCTGCTGCCCACCCCACCGGCGTCCCGGCACGGCCACGAAAACAGCTTTGGGGCAGGGGGCGAGCCGGTGAGGGATGTTTAGCTCAGCTAACTCAGCCTGAACGAGCAGCATCACGACTAGCATGGTCTGACCCAGGTGCCTTCCCCCTTTTTCCTGGGCTTTGAGGCATTTATATAATTCTGCACAATGATAAAAAAATGGGCCACGCTGCGTTCATGCCTCCTGCCTCGAGCTGAGCACACAGGCAGGGATCATTACCGCAGCCTCGATAAATGGGCAGCGATGGGCAGGAAATAATGCCCTGGCAAAGGATGGAGCCTGTCTGTTGCCGTGCAGTGCTGTCCCTGTGTCAGAGCATTTTAATGATAGGCAAAAATCCCCAGGCTGTGATCTGGGATTGCACCTGGGGAAGGTGATCCAGGCTTTGCTCCTGAAAGCATGGAGCACTGACAGCCCGCAGGAGCCAGGACTTTGGGGCGGCCCTGTGGTGCTGCCCTGGGAAAAGGCATTTTGTATACAGAGAGAGGGGAAAACAAAACGAGAGGGAAGGATTTGGGGGTTAAATACTGCCTGGGGACAGGCAGAGAGATGCTTCCTCTTGCTTGGCACAATTTTTGCAGTCTTTGTAAACAGATAAAATTATTTTTGGGAAGTATTACCGATGACTACAAATAGAAAAATTGCAAATTTGGTTTGTCCCCTTGAGTCCCACAAAGGTAATGCTGGTTTTTGACATAGTTAGTGGTGGTAGATGCCTGGCTTGTGTCTGCGATGAAAGCTGAGCTAGTGTGGTTGGCTTCTGCTTCTGGTAGTTTTATAAAACACTATAATATGTTATAAATTGGCCATTAAAGATCAACATCATTAGGGATCAGGTCCAGGATGCTATGAAGAAGTGGTTCCCATCTGCTCTCTGGAGCGCAGGCAGCTCGCACAGCCCAGGAGAGGCTGCCGGGATGCTCGTGGGGAGAGCGCAGATGCGCGCCTGGAGAGAGCAAGGGGCTCTTCAACTGGAAATAGGAGGCTGTGGCCTGGCTGAGCTGCGTAAATACCACCATCCCATTCCCACCCTGCGTGCAGGTTGAACGCCGGGGATCCTGGGCCGTGTTTGGATCGGTGCCCACTGGTGTGTGTGGTGCCGGGGTGTACGGTGTCATGGGACGAGGGCAGTGCCACGGGATGGACCTGCTGGACCAGCGCCTGGACCTTGCAGCTCCAGAGGAGCAGGTTAACAGCCCGATCAGAGGCGAGGGCTGCAGACAGAGCCTTGCAAGGTGGAACCTGTGTTGCAGCGCAGTAGGTCCGGTGAAAGCTGATTCTGTATCTGATGGCGAAGAAGAGATGCATGGGAGACTGTGAAAGGGGATGGATTCAAGCCTCTGCCCGAGATCGCCCTGGAAAGCCTCAGGGAGATGGCTCTGAGCAGCAGTAGCGGTTCGGTGTCCCTCTCCCAGCGAGTGTCCGGGCACTGCAGGGTACAGTGTGCTCTGTCCTTTGGATGCACCAGCTCAGGACGGGTACAAAGATAATATTCAAAGCTCAGGGGGATGTGTATATGCTGCCAGGGACCTAGAGCACCTTTGTGTGCCCCAGGATGAAAGGCACCGTGGAAATACTTGAATCATTTGAAACAGAAAGCGGACCTTTAGGGACGTTTTGGTTACTTTCCTTACTGGTGGAAAAGTAGCTTAAATTTTCTTGCTAGACCTTTTGCAGTTGGCATGTACCAGACGCCTGTGGTGTAAGCCCATGCCCATTGCCACGGTACCTCTGTGCACCCTCCTGCGACAGAGCCCTTCGAATCCTGCGTGTTCCCGTTCCCCTTCCCCTGCCTGTCACCTTCATCTGTGCCAGAGACTTCCCTGGTGCTGTGTGTATTTCCAACGTGCTGGTCCTGTCCCTGAGAGCGGGGCTGTTCCCCCCAGCCATGCAGCTCAGTAGCTCCCCAGCCTGTCGGTGGGAGCCAGCTCTGCTCCCAGCACTTCGGCTGGGTGCTCGCCTTCCTTGGGAAGGTCTCGCTTGGCTTCCCGTGGGTGCTGTGAACGCTAGCTCTGATAGTCCTTTGTCCTTGGCGGCCACAAGCCGCTTCATCTTCTGGCTTTAACAACCGCTCCTTGTGTTCGTCAGCGGTTTGTGCGCTGTGGATGCTCGGGGCTGGGTTGCAGACGGAGCAAATGATTGCATTGGGAAATGCTGCCCTGGTGCTTTGTGAAGTCGCTTGCATTTTGCTCTGTGCCCTGTTTCCCAGCAGGGCTTTGATTTCCTTCTCCCGTCGTCCTTGGGCAGCTGGGTAGGTCCCGCTGTGCAGGATAAGCCTTGTCCCTGGGCTATGCTTCCTTGTCCCATCACCTCCGTCCTGGGTAGTTTCATAGCCACGAGACTTGGTGCAGTACCGCGCCGTGCTCTGCCACTGCCTCAACTCCGGGCTGCTGGTCCTTCTATATTATCCAGATTGATCTGGCTCTTGCCTTAAGAACATAGCTTTGGTACTGTTAAATGAAGGGCCCTCTTTCTCTCATTTTCCTTAGCTGGCCCAAGAGCGGTGGAATCGATATGAGCGATGGCTGAACATCCCTCTCAGTATCTACAGCATTTCAAAAGGTCTTATAAATGAGTCAGGAGTAAAACCCAAACACCCACCTATCAGTGAATTATGGGCTTTACTCCTTTTCTTGCAGCCTAGAAAGGGGATGTGCTGCACCCCCATTCTGACTGCGGCATCCCTGAGGTCTGTGCTTTGCAGCATCGTGGCGTCTCTCAGCCTGGCTGGCTTGGAGGATCCTCGTCCCCCCGGCTCCCCCAGTCCTGGCAGAGAAGCTGCAGGCAGGTTTTGCTGGTCCCCATCTCTTTTTAATCCAGAATTAATCCAGATGATTGAGGGGAGGGGAAATGAAGGGGCTGCTCCCTGCTCTTCTGCCTTAGTGGTTTTTGGGTGCACCCGGAGAAACCTTGGCTAAACTTTGAACGTAAGGACGGGGCGCAGACCCTGTGCAGGACCTGGTCTGCTCTCACTTTTTGTATTTGCTTCGGGCAATGCCGCCTCTGAGCTGCTCACCTCCTCCGCCCTCCCCGGGGGAGCAGTGGGATGATCTGAAGAAATGCTGCATTATACTTGCTGCTTGCTTTTGGGTTGGTTTTCTAGTTTTATGTCACCCAAGTGTTCTGGAGTTGCAGGAATACCCATTTCTGCTGTACCTGAGATGCTGATTGTGGAGTTTTCTGCCCTCTGAAGACATGATGATGGTTTGGGTAAAGGCTGTTACTCTCCCTGTCTCTTTGCGACCTTTCCCTTGGGTGAAATAATTTATCCCGCCCAAAGCAGACCTTGCAGAGCCCCCGCGAGGTTTGCTCCCGGTGCAGGGCGCATTGAGGCTGTGCCTGGCTCCCGTGGCCGTGCATGGAAAGGGGAGGTTTGCCGCGTGGCCCTTGCCCGGTGGCACCAGCACAGTACCCCCCCGTGCCACCCCACATCGCTCAGCCTTAGCAGCCCTGAACCAAATCCCCATTACAGCCACAGAAACCCTTCAGACGCCGCTTCGGGGCTCTGGGTGACATCCCGCATTGCTCCTCCACACCATGCTCGGCTCCCCGCGGGATGCGGTGGCCGCGACCCCCAGCCCCAGCAGAGCTGCCTGCACATGGGAGGAGGCAGGAGGTCCCCCTGCCCGCGGTGATAGCGGGTTAGTACGGTCCGGGAGTAACCATGGAAACTGTTTTTTTTCTCCATCCCTCCTCCCTTTGCAGATGACTCGGGCGATGAGGAGCCCGCCTCGCAGTCAGACAAGAGTGAGCTGCACAGCACGTTGAAAACCCTCTCGAGTAAGCTGGAGGATCTGAGCACTTGCAATGACCTGATCGCGAAGCACGGGGCGGCCCTGCAACGCTCGCTCAGCGAGCTGGAGAACCTGAAGCTGCCGGCTGAGAGCGGTGAGAAGATCAAGGCGGTGAACGAACGAGCCACGCTCTTCCGCATCACCTCCAATGCTATGATCAACGTAAGTGCTGCCGGCCGAGCCACTGCGTTTGCGAGAGGAGGCAGAGGGAGAAACATTTTTATCCTCCTCTTCCTCCATCGTCCTTTTTCCCCTCCGGCACGGCCCCGTTTTCTCCCTGTGCGCCGGCTTTCTGCAGAAGCTGTGCACTGGCACGGGGCTCGGGCATGGCCGCGGGCTCGGTGCGGCTCAGCACCGCGGTGAGGGGATGGGAAGTTGGGAAGGTGCAGCCCAAGAAGCAGACATGTGTAACCCCCCGAGGCACAGGTCTGCTACATCCTTACATCTTCCAAACCAGGACATTTTGGATGTAAAGCCAGGTAACGTGGAGGTTTGGAGTGCGAAGGGGCTTTCTGCTGTTCTGGGGGTGGCTTTCTGGCTGGCACAGCAATTTGGAGCCCGTTGCCCGCTGCAGATTCAGACACGCGTCCCCACATCACTCGCGTCCTCGCTGACTTCCATGAAGCTGCCCTTGTTTTACACGACTGGGAGATTTAACCCCCTCAGGGTCCGAGAGCTGTCTCGTGCTGGCTGTGCTCTCCCAGACTGGTTGGGTGGAGGTTGCGAAGTGTGTGCTGGCACCGACACTGCTCCCTGCCTTGTGCAGCGTGACGGTGCTTTCTGATTATTTTTTGGATAGCTTCTGTTTGGAGTGTGGATCTGCCTCCGTTGCGGTGAGACAGTCTTTCCTGGGGAGCCTTATTTTCCCTGGGGAGCTCTGGGGAGGGGAAGAGAGAGCAAAACTAAATAAAATATTTAAAGGAAAAAAAACAAAAACAAAACCCAACCCAGAAGCCTAACAGACCTGGAATAAGCCTAACAGAGCTTGCGGAATTGTGAACAGAGTAGTGCTGTCACCGTGCTGTCCCAGCCCTGAGCAAAAGGAGGTCGTGTGTTGTTTTATGTGAGCTTTTAAAAAATAATACTAATCCACAGCAGGAGCCAGAGAGCACTCAGGAGCCCTGTGGTTGCAGCATCCTCCCCATCCATGCTCACAGGATTTTGTAGCCATGGCGGGGAAGGGGCTTCCTGAGATGGTGCCTTGCGTTTTGGAGCAGCTTCGGGGATGCCTGTGCAGTGCTCTCCCAGCAGAGAGTTTGTTGAAGTTTTTGGAGCAGGGATGGCAGCGCGTTGCGAGTGACGGGAGGTGACAGCGGAGCCCTCGGCGCTGCCAAGGTTTGCTGTTAGGAGGCAGACCGTCGATGGGATGTGGGCAGGGAATTGCTGGGGAGTGGATTTGTCTAGCAGACTTTTGGGAAGGGATGAGCAGAGCAATATTTGCTATGTCCAGCCCAGAGAGGAGGAGGTTGTGGTGGTTGCAACGTGATAAAAACTTGATGCGAGGCCATCTGGACAGTGGGAAATGGCACAAAACCTGTTGCGCAGGTTAAAAACATCAGAAATGTGGTTTGTCCAAAACACTGAGCGCGTAAGAGGAGCCAAGGAGGGAGCGAGGCATGTGTTTTCAGGTGGATGTCAGAGACCCGTTTTTAACAGCATCCTTTGGTACTTCAGCTCTTGGCTGAGCGTCTCGAGGAGATGTCTGAAGGGGAAAGGCTGTAACTGGAAGAAGCAGGACAGGAGCGGAGTGACAGCTCCAGGGGGGTGGTTGCGGCGCTCTCAGCTTGCTGATGAGCCTGTTGTTTTGGGGGGAGGTGATGGAGCTGTGGGCAGGGGGACACTGACCCCCAGGAAACAGCGATGCTTTGTGAGGGGGATGGATTAGAAAGGCAGGAGGAGGGCGAGCAGGGCAGAGTTGTGGGGACCAGGAGCAGTGGCGACCGACAGCCTGACCACCCCATCATGGTGGGCTGGTGCTCCCAGCTACGCGCTCACCTTTTCCTGCACAGATCCCTTTTTGCGCCTTGATTTATCTTTTTAGCATGGGGTGATGCTTTCTGTGAGCTGCTGTGCGGACCCTCCCCAGGGAGTCTCTCGTGGGGTGGGAGGTGGCTCTGTGCAATGCAAAAGTCCCGAAATCTTCTGTATTGAAACGTGAAACATTGCTACAAGGAAACACGTTGGAGTCAAGCCATCTCCTGGCTGTAGGTGAAAATACACCCTGCTCCTGCCCACCTTGATCCTCACAGGCTTCTCAGGGCCACGCATCCCATGGGAGCACAGGGTGCTTTTGATGGGCCGGTAGTTCCTTGCAGGAGAAATTAAACCACCCTTGCTTGCCAGCTTTTCCCCAGAGAGGTCCCAGCCAGCAGCGACCGGCCGGTGCTGGTGTGTGGATGCTCCGCGTCCATGGTCTGTCCCAGCCCCAGCACCAAACCTCGCTGATCTGCTCCACCCGGCGTGGCCAAATCCTGCCTCCGAGGGCATCTCGCCTCTGCTCATGCAGCAGAGATTGGCTTTTGCAGGAGATGCTGTGGCTCACGTCCGCGGCTGGGGACGGTGACACGCAGCGTTGCTCGTTTGTTGCCAAGATTGCGCCACGTTCGCTTCTTTTTCAGTTGCACCCCGGAACAGTTTAGGGGGGTTCAGACGTGCTAACCGCCGGCTATGACAAACCCCCAGGAGCCGTCTGCCCCTGCCCTCTTCCTGAGCAGTGCCGGGCTCACAGGAGCAGCCCTGGGCTCTGCGCTTGGGTCCCGTTCCCGGCTGGGACCTGTGTGGCCAGCGTGTCCCGGGTGGTGGGCAATGGACAGGGCAGGGCTGGGCTTCGCTGCCTGCAGTGGGAAGGGATGGATGCTCCGGGGAAGGGATGGATGCTCCGGGGCCAGCGCCTGCGGTTTCCGTCCAGCTGTCTGTGATCCGATTATGTAAATGTCCCTGGAGCCACGGGGAGCAGCAGGAAGCAAGTAGAAATAAATAAATACATATGTAAATGAGAGAGCTTCGCTGCGAAGGTGACCTCTTCGCTGTGTGCTCTGGGTGCCTGCCTCGGCTGACTCCAGGTGCTTCCCCTCTGGAGATGGGGAGAAAGTGGCTTGGACCGCCCCTGGGTGAGTGATGCTCGGGATGACAGAGGAAGGTTTGGGCAGAGGCAGAGCGGGACATGCTGGACCTTTGCATTACAGGCGAGGATCTAAAATGTGGAGGGACTGACCGTTGCAGAGCTTAAATTTAAGCCCAGACCTCTGCGAGCCACTCGTTTGCTCTGCTCCCTTCTGAACTTTTGGAAATCTCAGATAACACCATACCGGCTGAGACTCACAGCAGAGTTCGGTCTCGCCAGGACCAAGACGCCGCGTGTCAGCGGGGCTGTGAGGAGCGACGAGGAGGAGACGCAGAAAAGCAAGTCGCAATCTGCCGCGAGGGAGGAGTGGGAGGTACGTAAAAATAAGAAGCAACAAATTAAAGGGATAATTAGAGGAACAGAGACGAAGAGTGCTGTGCTGAATTACGTAGTCTCGTCCAAGGAGCAGGGAAAGCTCCCATCTCATAATTTAGCAGCAGACAGCAGGCAGGAGGGCTGTGCGGACACACTGAGGAAGCCAGTTTGGGCATCAGGAAGAGCTCACAGCGCTGTGGGTGTTGCTAGAAATAGGTTTTTAATGGGAATGGTGTTTGCTACAGCGAAGCTCGGAGGTGGCCGAACTGCGTGTGAGTGTGCAATAGCTGCGCTCTTCTTTTGCCTTGCTTTGTGCTTTTTTAAGGGACATGAGCATGGAGAGCAGCAGGGCTTGGGCTTGGCCGTGTGTTGCTCCAGGGTTAGTTTGCGTTTTTCCTTGAGGTTTACGAGGAGCAGAGGTGGAGGATGGCTCTGCCAGGCTGGCACAGCCTGGGCAAGGAGGCGTGAGAGGAGTGCGGTGCTGAGTGGGCAGGATTTCGTGAGGAGGGAGCCCTGCGTGAGCTGGCGTGGAACAGGCGATCCCGGGGACCTGAAGGACTCCACACCTGCCCTTATGAGAGGCCACTGTGCCAGTGGCCACCCAAGCTCATCACGTGGAGCATGCCGGCACCTGCTTCGAGGCAGACTGACTTCCCCGTGTGGGTTTTCGTTTCCCACAAGAGTGGAACCTTCTGGAGCACCGGCACCCCAAGGCATCAGCAAAAAGCATCCTTCAACCCTCTGAACCTGCAGGGAGGGTTTTTAAGTATGCAGAGCACAGTGCTTGAACCAAAAGCAAGATCGATAACAGTACGTGCTGCTTCTCCCCTGGGGAAGGCGGCTACAGGCAGTTTGTTTAAGCCTCTCTGGGATGCCCACCAGCATCCCAGAGGCTGTGTTCTCCAGCCCCAGCAGCATTTCTCTCTGCCGGAGCCCTCTGGGGCTGTGCTCCAGCTCAGCAGCAGTTACGGAGTGGCTTGTGCCACGTGCTGGTGGCTCGAGGAGCAGCCGACCTCTCCCCGTGGCCATGGTCAGCTCCTGGAGACTTCGAGTGGCATCTGCCCGGTGAAGGCATCCACTGGTGGGCACCGTGGGTGGGTTTGCGGAGGGTCTGAGTGCTGGAGCCGGGGGGGTTACACCTGCTCAATCCGTTTATTTGGAGACTTGCTGGGTGCCGGTGCTGGAGTGAGCTGCCTGGGCAAAAGATGCGCTTCCACAGAGCCCTGCTCCTCTGCCTTCCCGTGTCCTAGCTTCAGTGCTGTTTTTGTGAAGCCCTGAGCCTCCTCTGTCCCCATGGGGATGCTGCTGTGATTAATCTGTACTCCTAAAATTTTTTCCATATTAAACCGGACTGATGTTGAGCATGTGCTTTGAGCGGCGTCAGGTTCACCAGAGCAGCCTCCAGCCCAGTGTGTTTCTAATGGTTTATTTTAGTGATAGGTTAACTGCCGTATGTGTCTGTGTTTGCTTGCAGAACTGCTTAAAGCTGGTGGGAAACGGAGTCCCTGGGGCTCAGGCGCCAGGGTGATGCTGCCGGTGCAAACCTGGCTGGGTCCTGGTGTGGAGCTGGCTGCCGGCATGGGTGGGCGTGCGATGCCGTTCCTTGGGGTCCCTGAAACCCATCACGATCCAGGCAAGACGATGGACCTGACCTCCTCTCTGCTTGCACAGCGCTGCCGGCAGGCAGGGTAGAGATGCTGAGCAGGGAGGGAACAGCAGCCTGCTGGGCTGCTCCCAGTTCACACCAGTACAGCCAGTGGGGCTGGAGGAGCTCTCCACCCTGTGCGTCCTTGTACCGCAGGGGTTAATTCAGTCACTGCAGTGAGCAAGCTCCAGCTTCAACCCCTGGATTTGCTTTGTTAGTGGCAGGGATTGCCCCCAGCTGCCCTCAGTGGCCCCAAGCAGATGCTCTGGTGCCTAAAATCAGGGGGGCTGGGTTTCTTTTCCCTGTGACTATTGCAATGGTGATCATGCAGGAGGAGCTTGTTCTTGCATGTAACAGTCTGTGTTAATTATCTGTGCTGCACTAATGACACACGCATTAATCGGTGCATTGAAAACCATGTCACCGACCCAGAAAACCCCCGGCTTTGGGATTAAATCTCTAACCCAACCCTAATCCTCATCGGATGAGAAGGCTGCAGCGAGGGGTCCGTGAGTCCTGGGCGTTTTTGCTGTGGATGCGCCGCACTGATGAATAAATAACTGGTGGGTGCTTTGCTGTTAACTGGGGGAGGTGGTGGAGGGTGACGGGTGCCTCTCTGGGATCCGTCTCTGCCTGCACGGCTGCCAGAGCGGGGCTGGGGTCCAGGGGAGCGGAGGTGCGGAGCCCAGCCCCTGCACTCAGAGCTGCTGCAAGTTTCCCTGGAGCATCCTTTATTGCTTTTTTTAATTTAGAGGTGTGAGGGTATCTTTGATTAGATCTGTCCAGACAGGCAGTGCCTTCTTCTGGTTCCCCTCATCATCATCATCATCATTCCCCATGGTTGCTGAGTCCTTCCAGCTAGATTATATCAAGTGTGTGGGTGCTCGGACCTGGCGTGTGTCCATGGGGCCTCTGTGCCAGCCAGGGCTTTTGGCTGGTGCTCCTGCAAGCAACTTGCTTCATCCTCACCGTGCCTGGGGGCTTCTCGCCTCTTCACTGCTGCTGCCACGTCTTCCTCCTCCTCCTCCTCCTCATTGTGTTCCTCTGATGCCTGGGAGGCTTCAGACTCTTGTCCTGGGGCTCCCCTCGGAGCCTCATGCAAGAAGATGGGGGACACGTCTGTCACCAGCACGCGAGGATGCTCTCGCAGCTCTGCCCTCCTGTTTTTTTTGGCCGAGAGCGATAACTTTTCTCTTGCAGCTTCAGAGGAGGGTTTCGAGCATTTCTGCCCAGGCAGTTGCTGGATCAGCAGGGCTACATGTCGGTGGGCTTAGCACGTCGGAGATGGGGATTGCACTGTCAGCAATGCCTGATGTTAAATCAGCAGCTCTGCTGAACCGTGAGACAGCCCAGCCAGGCGTTGCTTCTGATGTCAAAACGCAGCGCTGTAACCAGGTGAGCCCTGCCCGTACCTCGTGCGATCCTCTGGCAGCTGCCTGCCGCACACGGGCAGCTACCACATGTCTGTGCCTGGTGGTTATTGCACCTTGGGGTGGGATGCGGATACGGGGAGGGCAAATAGCAATGTATCGCTGGGTTAATCCCTTCTGGGGTTCTGCCCCTGGTATCACAAGTGTTGTGTTTGCCTCTTGCCCGGGCTGATGCACGGAGATGCTTCTCTCCGGCTTCTTCCTCCAGCATCTCTCGAAGGAGAAGGCATTGAAATCCAGCACTGCTTTTTCCATGGATTTACTCAGGAAGAATTTACGGCACCAGGAGATGAGTAGGATAGAGGGGTGCTGCTGCCAGACAAGCTGCTAACGGCAACCCCTGCTCCTGCAGCACCTCTCGTACAGCAGAGTGGATTGCAGAGGCATTGCATGAGGCTGAAACGGAGGTACGAACTGAAGCAGCTTCCTCCAGATCCCAGGGTTGGAGCTGCCCGTGGGCAATGCCAGCTGCTCGCTGCCACTGCAGCCATCCGCCGTGTGGCTGGGGACAGATGCTTTTCCAGCCTGGGGTTCGCTCCGTTGGGCAGATGAGAAAAGAAGCAGCTAGCAAGAGCCTTATTAAATCTCTCTTTGTGAGAGCCGTTTGCAGGACAGAGCTCTCTGAGCACACCAGAGCCAGGATCAGGTCTCCAGGTACGCTAAAATTGGAGACTGGCTGCTCTCGTGGTGTTGGCTCTTCTGCTTTGCAGACTCCTGTGAGGGTCTCCATGCTGCTGCGGTGGTTTTCGGTGGTTTGGGCAAGCGAAGAGGAAAAGAAGAGCAGCACCTGCTTTGAAGTACCTCCCCATGGGGGAAGAGCCAATGCTGGGAGCTTCCCAGGGAGGTGATTTTTGGCACACGTGGCAGTGGAGAGGCCCTGCTGCTGGCCGGGTGGGTAAGAGCGTCAAAAGGAAAAGCCGAAGACATGAGTGTTGCTGAAGGAGAGCAGTGACACCCTGCAAGGGCACAGTTCTGGGCCGGCCACTCTGCAGCAGGAGGTCCCAGCATGAAGTCTCAGCTCCCTGTGCATCTTCTCTACTGGTCCCGGCGCGTCCTTGGCATGCTGCGATGCCCTGACAAACTCTCCGGCACGGCCAGTGGAGACTGCGGTGCACTGCTCAGCGAGGTTTGGGGTGGAAGTGGCCAGTGATGCTGGCACGCCGAAGCATCCAGCAAATGCCATAGTTGTTTTTCCACCGGAGCGCGATGCTTTGGAAACCAGACCCTGCGTCTTTCCTGGGCCACAGCTCCCAGCTGGCATCACCACAGCTCCTAGCTGGCATTGCTTTGGTCTGTAACCCTTGGGCAGCGTTGGCTTATTCTGCTTCACAGAGCCACGATGAAAATTTCCTTTTATTGTGCCGAGTACGCGATGATGATGAATTCGGCAGCCTACATAAAGACTGCGTGGGTACGTGATTAGAGCCTGTTAACACAGCCGGGCTGGTGGATTTGCCACCATTTCACACTAATCCTCTCTTTATTGCATGGGGTGGATTACATGTCTGTAATGGTGCTTGCTGCAGGCAGAGTCTGGCCGTCGTGCCAGTGCTGGCCCTGGACTGCCTCTGGTTCTTTGGACGCGGTGTGAGGTCCTCTTTGAAGAGCTACACCCTGGGCAAGGTGTGTTTGGTTGCCTAAGCAGTGCTGAGCCTGCCTCGTGGCAGGGAACGCTGGTGTCTTTGTGGCATTTAGGCAGATGGCCCAAAATAACACGGTAAGGTAACAAAACAAAACTCCCAGAGACACAGCCATAAGACCAACTCCAACTCCCAGCCAAGTGTAGATGTCTCCGTCTTGGATGTCTCTGACTCTCGGGGAATCCGCAGTCCCCAGAGAGAAATGGGCACTTCTGGGGCACAACGTGCCACCTGGAACGGGACCATCAGCGGTTTTGGGAGCACCTTGGGTGAGTGTTGGGGGTCTTGCTGAGATGCTGACATTGGCAGTGTGGGGTGCGTGCTGCAGGTCACCAAGAGATGAGCTGGAGCCTGCTCTGCTCTGCTGTCTTCCCAGTCCCCCTTGGGGCACTGATGAGCTTTTCCATGTCCATGCATTTCTGTAGCACCTATTTTGCCTGGATGTAAAGCTCCTTCCAATGTAACACTTAAAAGTGTGGAAAGAAAGGCAATAGGGAGTGGGATGATTTTTGGTGTCCAACTCACACCTACTGTTCTCACAGGTTTTTATGCAATACCTCCTTATTTTTTCATGGTGTTGTGACCTGGTGAGACTCAGCCCAGCACCTTCTTTTAGGGTCTCCTCTTGCCACCAGCCCTGCCCCAGGGAGAAGCAGCTCTTACTGTGCCTGCATCCTCCTGCTTCGGGCAGCTGGGATGCTTGTGAGCCGGCTGGGGGTCACTCCAAGGATTTGGGACAGATTTGCTGTTATTTAAGCAGTCTGCGTTGATCTGGATGTTTCCCTGTGCTGCTGCTTCTGGTGGTGTCCAGCCAGCCTGGCCTTGGGCCACCGGCATGGCTGTGGGTACCATCGCTGTTGTGGCAGATGACTGCACTCAAAACCGTGCCTCATTGCGATCCGACTGTTTATGCGAGATCATTTGGGATTCAAGCTGGCTTCATCCTTATATTTTCTCTTTTGCTTTCTGCTCAGAGTATTTTGGTGGGGGGGAAGGACAAATTAACCCCCTTTTGGTGCAAATGCTCTGTGTATCTCACCGCTCTGAATCCAAACGGCTCATTTTTATGCTGTGCCACGCGCCTGGAGTGCTGACATGGTGTGAATGTGTTCAGAGCTAAAAAGAGGATCAGAAATCGCCCTTCCCTTGGGGGGCTGTTTTGCAGTAAGCAGCAGCGCAGATGTGTCCCAGGGTTTTGATGACTCCAGGAAGGAAGGGAGCACTTATCTCTGCAGCACCAGACGCATGCAAAACAGCCAGGCGCTCTTTCCCCTGATGAATGAAGTGACGGCTCTTGCTGTAATAATTCACCATTGAAAAAGAGATGATTGAATGCATCTGGTGGTTGCCTTCTTTTCGTGTCACTCCTGGGCGATGAAGTGGTCCTTGTCCCACGCAGGCAAAGGAAGGGTCTGGTTGAGGAGCAGGAGACGTCACTCCCAGAACAGCGAATGCTTCCCTGGTGGGTTTTTTCCTCCCCAAAGCTAAGATTCGCAGGGCTCTTCCTCTGGGATGCTTGGGGCAGGTGGGACCGCAGGTTTGAGTGCGTTCCCTCGGCATCCATCAGCATCATGTTGGAGGTGGTGAAATGCTTGGCCTTGCTAGGACTTCCTGAGAGGTTGTCATCCCCCGTGGTTCAGACCCCTGGGCAGAAATCTGGTATACCTTGATGTGATCGTTTACACTTTCAAGCTAATTAATCTTATCTCTTATTCCCTGTATCTATCTAATTTTGACTGTTTGCTCCCGTTGAGGAACCAGGAGCACTGCCACTCTGCAGTGTGTGACACCACCACCTTAGCAGGATGCAGGTGACCTCGGGTGATCGTTTTCAGCTGCATAAATAATTGGCAGGCTGTTAATGGTGTTCCTATTAGCTTGCAACAAGCTGTGAAATCTGCTATATTTGCCGTGACAAATGTGAAAGGTGCTAAATCTGCCCATCGCTGTGGTGGCTGCTGGGCACAGGGACAGACCATGGAGTTGGTGGCACCACGTCTTGCCTCCTGCTCCCCAGCAGGATCTTGATGGCACCTTGCCTCTTTCTCCAGGGGAATCTGCAGGAGCCTTGGTGGCGTTTTTCCATAAAAACACGCTCTTTTGGCTGCCTTAGCCGTGCCTCCTTGTCTTGATGGTGATTTACACCTCCACCATCCAATGCTGGATTAGGACCTGCTACAACAACTTGTTCCAGCCAAGGAGAGGAGGAGAAACAACCTCTGTCCCTCCTGCCACCCAGTTGCAGGTATCGCGGGGCTTCCCCAGGACCTTGTGCCTGTACTGCAGATGGATGGAGCTTGCCTTTTTCTTTAATTGCGGGTGATCTGCTAGAACTGCAAGACGATGAGGGGTAAGCACTGGCTGGGATGTTCAGGTGTGACTAAGCAGCTCTGCCTCTTAACCTTACCTTTGTCTTAGTTATTTTCAAACAAGCTTACTTGTGGAGCCAGAGAGCATCTTGGCTGCTGCTCTCCAACTGTGACTCTGCATCGCGATGATGCTGAGAAACGGTATGGCCTCTGGGCTGCAACGCAGGCGATTGGACTTTGGGACTCCGTCCAGCTCTGGCCCTGTGGCAAAAGCTGTGGCACGTTGTGCCACCTCCTGTACCCCGCCGTCTCCTCTGTGTGTGGGGAGGCAGCAGCTGGGGTGCTGGAGGATTAAAGCCAGTCTCCCGGTGGGGTGGGATGCTGCGTGGAGGTGGGAACAGCATCCTCTGCTGGTCCATCTCCTCCTACTTGCTGGAGTGTTGGTCATGGGGAGACCTTTGAGGAAGGCAGCGGGTAAATTTTGTGCAGGCAGGGTAGGATGGGAGAGGGAAACTACCTTTTTCTCCAGGAGGCACTGAAAGCAGCCGACTTCCCTCGTGATGGACCCTGCTCCAGGTTGTCAGTGGGTGGCTTCCCAAAACCCTGCACACACAGCACCGCTGTGCCCCGTCCCTGCCTGGCTGGGCTGGGGGTAGGAGCAGCCCCGTTGTGCAGGACCGGAGCAAATGTTGGCACTGCCCGAATCCCACGGGCATCCAGGCACTGCTAAAAGCAGCAGCTGCATCACAGCAGCGATGGCTCTGCAGGATGTGGGCATATGGGGTGTGACTTGGTCTTCCTCGTGCTGCAGAGAAACTGGGGGGTGAGTAAATTCTGCAGATGGCGATGGGGATATCTATACGAAGGCTGTATCTTTAGATGGGTGTAGCCTTAACACCACAGCCATATAGCTTGCTGGGGAATTGCTTTTCTTTTGCTTTCATCCTGCAAACTGGGACTGCACTCTCCTTTGTGGGATGTTCATTAAGGAGCCCCTTGCCTGCTGAGCTTTGCGAGGATGGCCCGTGTCCCTGCGCCAGCGTAACGTGGATTTGCGGCTGTGTCTTGCTTACAACCCAGATCAGGTTCAGCTGTAACTAAATTTACCCACCACTCTGTAAGGGTTTTATAAGCTGGATTTTGAGGCATTGCTCCTACTCAGCGACTGCAATTGTTTTCACCTTTGAAGGGGGAGGATTAATGAAATGAATGACCGATGACCTGGGATGCGGGAGTTTCAGCCAGGTTCGTGTCCCCTGCCCTCACCTTAATCTGTGCCAAGACTGGTCCAAGGCAGCCACTTGCGTCCCTCCAGTGTTACTGGCAGAGGCCATCCCTTTGCTCCTTGGCTGGCCACAGAGGGAGGATTGCTGCTGCCGAAAACAGCTGCCTGCCTTTATCCCGTGTGGTTTGCAAGATCTGTTGCTGTTGGGGACAACGTGACACAACCCGCCGATGGAGGTGGGAAGTGGCGATGCATGTGAGCGGTGAAGCAGAAGGTCTAGAAGACTGCACTTCCACCTCTTCTGTCTGGGCTGGATCCTTCCTTGAGAAGAGACAAACCCTCAGGATTGGGGTCCCTTGGGAGTCTCCCAGCTCTTGGTCCCCTTCACGGGGTCCCCATCAGGGAGGACGGACCCACGCAACACCGGTGCTGCATAAGGGCTCCCCAGCAGCTGCATTTCAAAAAGCTTTTGCAGTCGCAGTGGCTGAGATTTAGGACGACTTGTGCAGAGATGGGAATCTGCTCCCTGTTTTGCTTGCACCCTGCACCAAAGTGGCATGGTGGCTGTTGGGAGTCCGGCAGCTGCTGGGTCCTTGCAGCAGCAGCAGTGCCTGAGCCTCCCGTGCTGCTTTGCAGAGAGCGGATTTGCAATTCTTGCTTGCAAACATCCAAGAAAACCAGTAGGAGGGCGGTGGGGAGATGCCTCTTTGCACTTATACTTGCTCTGCCTTGCCGGGATGCCTGTGGTGCTGAGCAGACGTCTGCTAATGGTGTATGGCAGCTGACACTCAAGAGCCCAAGGGTTACATCCTGCCCTGGGCTGTGCACAGTTGTCTGCCAGCCCCCCCTGCATTAATGGGAGCTTCACAGAGCACCCCGGGATCCCCAGCTACCTGCCAGCCCATAGCTGGTGCGAGCTGGGTGCTGCCGTTCGGGGTGCAAGCAGCAATGGCCGATGGCCTGACTTGTTTCGCCCATTTGCAGAGGAGCAATCAAAAATCGGGGTGCTGGGCACCGAGCTTGGGAAAGCCCCGTCCCAGGGACTGCAGAGCCTGACTGGTTTTGGAAAATCCTAGAGCAGGTATTTCATGTGCCTCTTGTGCTGCTGGGAGCACACTGGTGTCACCTGTGGGCCTGATCCTGAGCGACTGGGTGTGGGCTGTTGCAAATCCTGCACTGGGGTTGCTGGTGGCAGGATCTGGGCTTTGAAGCCGCAGCTCTGGGGCTTCTCCTGCTGCTAGTCCCAGCTTCTGCTGCAGCTCTGCGTTGGGGAAGGCATGTAGAGAGCATCCTACCGTCGTGCCGCCTCCTGCTCCGGCTATTGCACTCAGTGAACGTTGCTCTTCCTTCCCCGCACGGCCACTCGCTGCTCAGGATCTCGCCATCACCTCCCAAACCTATACCTGGCAAGGCATCCCCCTTTCCAACCCTGTCTCTCACTTGCCTTCGCTCCCCTCTCTTCCAGGACTGTTTTCCCGGCCACATTTTTTTGCTCTACAGCGGCACCAAACAGCCCTGGGAGCTGGTGGTGCTCAGCCAGCTGGAAAAGCATCTTGGTGATGGACGTCACCGAGACCGGTGGCGAAGCTGTCCCAGCCCAGAGCAGGGAACCTGGCCGACTGGTCCTGGCGGAGCCTTGTGAATGGTTTCCTTCTGGATTTGTTTCCTCTGGGAGCGGCGTCCTGGCCTCGCCGGTGTCCCCCCACCACGCGGAGCAGCAGCGGCATGCTGGTGTGCCGGCTCCGGTGCCATGCATCCAGGGGCTCCATCCTGCATCTCATGGGGATGGGGACAGCATGTTGTGAGGGGTTTTGCTGGAAGAGGAAGGTATGTCCAAGGGGAAGGTGCAGCTCTCTGGATTTTTGCAGCTGTAACCAGAAGTAAGTCGTGCCATGTCCTTCGGTGGAAGGCAGCAGCCAGCGGTGTTTTAATTACCGCTGCTGACAGCTGGGGAGGACACGGCCTCGGAGGCTGTCAGACTGCGGCCGTGTTTGATGCGCCCGTTTCTTTGTCTCCGGGAAGGGTCATCGCGGCTCCTCGATCCAGCTGGTGCCGTGTGAGCAAACGCCGAAAAGCAACGGCTGCTGGTCTGGTCTTGGTTTGTCATTGGCAAAGGTGGGGATGGCCAAAACAGCCTCGGCTGAGCTGGGGGTTTGTTCGAGCTGTCAAAGGGGCTGGGGCTCCCTGCCGGGCGGTGAGCCTGGATGGAGCCGAGACGTGGCTGAGACCTCTTGGGCTGAGACCTGGCTCCTCGAGGACCATGCGAGCAGCCGTAGGTATTGAGGAAAACCAGACAGCTGAGCTTGAGATAAGGGCTGGAATTCATTTCCCTTTGATATCGACCTCTCCATGGGAGATTATCATGTCTGAGCTACTCGCCCCCGGCTCCCTGCAGCCCCAGGGAGCTCGTGGGCTGGTGCTGTGGTGCTGCCCCCGCTTCGTACTGGGAGTCTGGGGCGGGTTTTGGCTCAGGAATGAGCTCTGGCAACAGAAAAATACACCCTGAGCCCTGTTGAGTGCTAGTCTCACCTCCAGAGAGCATCCCTGTGCAACTTTGCGCTGTCTGGCTGTAGGAGGTATAAAGCCAAATAAATAATTTTAATTTGCTTGGCTGCTGCTGGCAGCTGGGGAGCTGGGCTTGGGGGATCTTTCTTGCAGGATGTTCTCCTGTTGCCACCCTCGGCATCGCTTGTCTTCCAATGAGCAAACGTGACGCTTGCCTGCGGTTGATCCGGATGCTTCGTGAGTGCTGTGGTTTGGATCAGGCCACGGGCAGGGTCCTTTGCCAGTGTGTCCGAATTACAGAGGAAGCGGCTGCAGAAAGGTGGCCCAGCAGTCTTTTGAAAACAGGGAATAAACCCTGTACATACCCCAGCCGGCCCCTAAATCCACACGGACACAAGTTGTGGGATGCTGTCAGAAACAAGCATTGTCCTGACCTGCTGCTTGGTACCACTGCCTCTGGCAGGGTCTGGGGCCATGCGAGGACCATCCCAGTCATCTTCCCAAAACCTCCCCGTGCTCAGTGGAGAAAGTATGTAATGCTGATGGCCACTTCTCCATCACTTGGATTTTTTTTTTTGTTTTGGTTTTTTTTTTGTTATGGCTATAAATGAAGCTTGTCGGTGTGGATTTCCATTTGGGATACAGCACAGATCCTTCACGAAGCTTGGCAGCCTTGGGATGGGAGGACCTGAGGTTTTATCTGCTGTGATTTTTATTTAGTATGTTGATTCCTGTCAAGTGATCGAGTGATTTCTCCTCCGCATCCCACGGCTCCCAGCTGCCTGGTGACGCACTGGAGGGCTGCCTTCGCGTGGCTCCTCTGATTACCTCCTTTTCCCCTAATTTACCATTATACCTTACAAACTGTGTTTAATTGCAGTAGGATAATTACAGGTGATCTCCTAGCGCATCGTTTTAAAGAGCTCAGCCCCCTGAGCCGGGGACAGCCAGCAACTTCCATCCTTGGTGCCAGCGAGCTGCGCCAAAATGGGTATATCTGTGCCCGCTGCGTGTGGGCTGCCTGCGGAGAGGGACCTTCGGAGCAGATAATGAGCTTTGCCGGGCCAGGAAGGTCACGGCCGCTATCTCATTACTTGCCCTTGTGTTTCCGTCCTCTTAATCGCAATGCATCAGCGTAATAAAAGAAGCCAGCATGCCAGGTTGGGGCATGGGTTAGTTTTAACTGGCAGGAGGCTTTAGCTTGATGCTGGGTATGAAGGCATCAGGGCAGGGTCTGCCCGTGGGCTTTGTGGCTGTGGGTGCCTGTCAACAGGACTTTTTGGGGTGGGGAGAGGAGCTGAGTTGTTTCCAGAGAACGAGGTGAAAACGCGGTGCGAAGCACCCTGAAAATCTTCGGTCCCACATCTCCCTGCACCCATCCACGCAGCCCCGTGGGGTCTGTGGCTCATGTGAGGAGGAGCTGGGTGGTCCCTGTTTGGGCTGGGGGGGGGGGAGTTAGGATAGGTGCACAGCAAGGAATTTGGGGGGACAGGACCCTGACACCTCCCTGCCTGCAGTCAGAGAAACAGCAAAGCGGGGGGACCTGCTGCGTTGCTCCAAGCTCGCAGGAGCCATGTTGCCCATCGTGGCGCTGAGGATTTATTTGCAAAGGGCTCTGCCCCTCTCCTTTCCCGGGGTCATTTCCACCTGCTCTTCTGGCTAATCATACAGCCTTAATGCCATTGCCATGTGGTGCTTGCTGGGGAATATTTGAGCTCGGGCAGGCAGGTATCTCTATTGCTGTGGCAGCACTGCTGAGTTGCTTCCTAGAGCTGCTGATGGCCACAAATAGCAATCCAGAGGCTGAGAAGCCGACACCATAGGACAAACCCACATTCGGAGCTTGCAGATGCTTTTTGGCTAAATTGTTTCTGCCTAGCAGAACCGCATGTGATTGCATCTTATTAGAGAGCCTTAATGATACTGAAGACTGATGTATGTTGGAGCTCACCCTTGGGACACTTGCATTATACCCATCTGCACTGGAAAAAATAGCAGGTTTGCAAGAGCATGGTCTGTGGGTTTAAATTCACCCTGGCCAGTTTGATGCTGGGACTGATGCTGCAGAAATCCACCTGTGGACTGAGCTCTGCACAGTGAGAGCAGGCAGGAGTGATCAGGGATGGAGATAACACAAACGCAGGGTCAGGTCCTTCCATGCTGCAGGTATTAAGAAGCAGGAGAGAGTAGAGATGAATACAAAGCAAAACATCTTTTTAAATATGATGGGTTACACTGATTTTTATTTTTTTCCCCCAAAGGACAGACCCAAACTCATTGTGTTTGTCCTTCATGTATCTGATCTGAGTTTGGTTCCTGTGTCTTCCCACGACTGGGGGAGCTCCTCGAGGTGAGGCTGGGGGTGGTGGTGAGGTCCTGGGGGATATGGCAGTGTTCAGGACATCACCGAAGGCATGCATGCCTACCCCTGCATTTTTGTTTCTTATCATGGGATATTGGTTCCCTCTGCTTTGTGCTTCTTCACCTAAAATATGAAAACCTGATGCTTTGTTTCACTTCCCTGGTGATTTGTTTCTGATATTATTAAAGGAAAAACTTCCTTCCCTGGATGAGACTTAAAACCTGCTCCCATCCAAAGGAGAGGTTTGATGAAGAACTGATGAATTGGAGCTTTTCTTGGACAAATCCTGGTAAAACCAGGCCAGGTCATGGAAGCTGGCTTTAGTCTTTTTGAATAGTTTTGAGTTTTTCAGGCCAGCGTTTATCTGAAGAGGACCTCCCTTGGTATGGTGATGAGTTGGAGCTAGCCAAAGCAGTTAATTTGCCTGCAAGTTGCCAGCCTGCCTCCAAACTCCTAGAGAATTTCCATAAAAATCATATTTTCCTACTTTTAAACGTAAGAAGTTTAGTGCATCCCAACTTGCAGAGATTTAGGGGAGGGAGGAGGAGGTGCAGCCCTGCCCCTGTGCTCAGCTTCACATGGGGTTGATTGCAAAGGAAGCGGCAAAGCCGAGGGAACTCGGTGTTTCAGTCTAACGTAAAAAAATAACCTAAAAATAGAGCTGTGAGAGCTTGTCTCTCTCTTGTCAGACAATAGAAAGGCAGCTCGCAAGAGCTGGCAGCGTCCCATCCCCGAGCGGACATCCTGCACCCGGAAATCTCCTGCTGGGAGTCCAGCACGCCTGGGGATGGATGATGCTTGGAATCGTGGCGATGCCGAGAGGGTCTCAGAGCGGCTGTGGCGGTGGTTACTGCACCAAGAGGTTCTCCTATCAGCCTAGGACATGGTGTCCCTGCTGTCTCCTGCCTGGTGGCACGGGACAGGGACACTGTGCAAGGCATCGCTTAGTGCATCCCGTGAGCTCTCCTTCCCTTGGGCTGAATGCGTCTGCCTGTGTCCCTGCAGCTGATGGGTCCTGTTCCCTGGAAAAGGGCCCATCGTGGAGAGGAGAGGGCTTTTGGCCACAGCAAATGTGTTGTTGGGGCCAGGCCAGGCCCTTTGCTGTCTGCTGGGCTCTGCGGCTCTGGGGAGGAGCTGGGCATCTCCCTCTCTGCCTCCTCGGACCAAAGGGCTCGTCGGCTCCTGGCTTGAGCATCCTCTCCTGTCTGCGGCTGTCACCCTGGGGACCCTTGTCCTGTCCAGCTTCTCCTCATGTGCAGGATCGGAGCTGGAGGTGGCTGCTGGGGATCTCAGGGCATCCGCGGAGGGCTGGGCTTGGCTGAGGTTTGTGTGAGCCCAGCCTGGGCTCCCGGGGACCAGGGATGGTACGGGGACAGGAAAAGGCTGCGGGGCTGGGGCATGGTGAGCCAGGACATCATGACGGCTTCGTGGTGTCAAGGCAGTTGTCTATATTGCAGCCATCTCCTCGGAGGTGATTCAGGTTTGGATGGTCAGAACTGAACTGGGTTTAGCCCCATGGGTACAGGGGATCGTGCAAAGCTCTGGGATTGTGTTTTGTAAAACCGGGGTCCTGGGACAGGAGGAGGGGGAGTGGTGGGGAGTCAGCTCTGGAGTCACCACGTGCCGGCGCTGGCTCTGTGACCAGCTCCCGGGCTGCGAGGGCCATGCCGGGTGCTGATGTGTCCCTTCCTCCCCTCCAGGCTTGCCGCGATTTCCTGGACTTAGCCGAAACTCACAGCCGAAAATGGCAACGGATGCTGCAGTATGAGCGGGAGCAGAGGATCCGGCTGGAGGAGACCATCGAGCAGTTAGCCAAGCAGCACAACAGCTTGGAGCGAGCCTGCCGCGGAGCTCCCGGCCTGTCCTCCAGTAGCACCGGCATCACCAGCACCGCCAAGGGTGAGCACCGGCTGGCCGGGCAGCGGGGACGGGGCTGTTACAGGGGCAGAGCCCTGTGGGAAGCCCCGGGCTGGATGGGGCTTCCCGCTCGGTTGCTCCCAGCGAGTCGGCAGGGATGGGGAGGATGCACGAGGCAATGCCCTGTATGCCTGTAATTTCTTTTTTATAATGGATCCCATTGCAGCATAAATCGTCCCCAATTGTCCTGCTCCTTGCTTGGAGACTTGGATGTCCCCAAGATACAGATGCAGGAGAGGGCTGTGTCCCCAGCTCGCTTACACTATTCCAGACTATTTTAGTAGCTGTAGCCCTCACTGGTGGGCACATGTCTGGCTGCTGGAGAGCAGCCATGGTGCTTGGAGGAAGCCCAGGGTCCCCTGGCATTGCCAAGTTCCCGGCTGCGTGGGGTGGTGGTGGCACAGCCAGGCCTTGTTTGCTGCTTGCAGGAGTTACCGGGCAATAAAACCTAACAGCTTTGCACATTCGTGCCAAATCTGCTTCCCTGCGGGAGGCATTAGTTACAGCCTGGTAGCCAAAAACTGCAAATAGTGCCTTATCTTATTTTTAAAGGATATATGGACTCAAGGGAGAGAATAGCGGCTGTTGCAGGGGGGTGACGGCCATGCCAGGCACTGCCCTCATTCTTGTATGGCCTCAAGGAGACGGCCTCAAGTTGCACCAGGGCAGATTTAGATTGCATATTAGGAAAAATTTCTTCACCAAAAGGGTTGTCAAGCATTGGAACAGGCTGCCTAGAGAATTGGTTGAGTCATCCCCAGGGGTATTTAAAAGACATGTAGATATGGTGCTTAGGGACATGGTTTAGTGGTGGACCTGGCAGCATTAGGTTAACGGTTGGACTTGATGATCTTTTCCAACCTAAATGATTCTGTGGCACAGCTGGGGAGGGCAGGGGCGAAATCGCTGTAGGGACAGGCACAAATCCAGCCCAAATGCTGCTCCTTTGGAGGAGTGTGGGAACGATGTGGGGAAGGAGGTCGCTGAACCCTGCCGGAAAGCCGAGCCAACTGAGCCAGCTGAGCCAGGCGGGCTGTTGCAGCGAGGTGGCTGGAGCCGGGGTGGCTGCTCTGGTCCCTTCACGTGGCCTTGGCACTGCCCACGGCATCCCTCTTGCCGGAGCAGCAGTACTGCCCGGAGGCTTCGAGAGAGGTGGTCAGCTCTGCTGCATGCCCTGCACCATCGAGCGCAGCACAGCGAGGGCAGGAGCAGGGGAGCTGCGCCGGGTCTCAAAAGTCACCACGATTAATGTCTGCTCCCGGCTTTGTAGCGATCTCTCCCGCCGTAGCAGAGAAGAGAAATGTTTATAAGTGCAGGGCTGGAAAACCCGAGGGCTGGGAAATCTCTCTGAGCATCACCTGAAACACGTGACTTTTTTTTTTCTGCTCTAATCCAAACCGGATTTCCCGGCAGACAGGGCGGTGCTGGAGGGGCAGCTGCATTAGACACGGTTGGGCGTGCGTCTGGCTCAGGCAGCCTGGTGACATTTTTGAAGGTGCTCCCCAGCATGGCAGGGAAGCCTTGTGTGGCTTGGACTGGGGAGCTGGACACACGCTGCCGGGGCACATCCTTGCTTTTAGGAGCTGGAAATTGGTATGGCATCCTCTCGTCATGGAGTGGGGTGGAGAGGAGGGGGACAAGCTGTAAAAGGAGCCAGCATTAGAGGGGATACAGTGGGAAGAGGGTGGGCTCTGGGGACAGACTTGTGCTCGATGGGTTCTAAAGGGGACCAGCAGCACCTGAGCATCTCAAACCCTTTGCACCAACAGGGAGTGTGCAGTCTGCAAAAGGAGAGGCCAGTGATGAAGATGAAGAGACGGAGTATTTTGATGCCATGGAGGATGCACCAGCTTTTATCACTGTAACCGCAGACCCCAAGCATCACAGGTACGAGCCTCCGCTCCAGGGCCACACGTTGCACAGTGCAACCTGGCGAAACCTGCTGTGGGTGCGGGGAGAGACCGTTTGCCTGGCATTGTGCTTGGGCTTGAGGGCAGCATCCTCTCCCGTGGGATCACTCTGCGTGCATGTCCCCCAGCAAATGGGCTGCCTCTGCCCAGGGCTCTGTACTGCACCCCTCTGCCCTTGCATTCCTGGAGCAAGTGAGGCTGAGGATGGCCCCAGCTATAATGAAGCAGGTGAGGAAGGGCAGGCATCAAGCCCATGCTGTGGGAAAGCTGAGTCCTCTGCCCCAGCAGCTGATGTGAGCTTGAGGGAGGCCTGGGCAGGGACTTGGAGAGAGATCCCTTGGAGCATTGGGCAGAAGCAGGGAGTATCTTGCCATCGTCTGCCTTGACCTGCTCTTACACCTCCTTGGGCATCTGTCTGGGCTTGGAGACACCTGTGGTCTAAACACGGTCACACCGCTGGCCTCGCTGGCAAAAGCAGAGGCTCTCTGCCCCCAGGCTGGGTCATACCGTGCTGAGTATCGCCTCCATCACCCTGTTACCTTCCTGGCAGCACCCTGGGGTGGTGCAGGGAAATGCTCCGAGTAGTGTAGGCTGTGCTGCACCAGCCCTGGCTCTTCTCTCCCCTTGTCTGCCCTTTCTTGTGTTTACCAGCCAGTACTTTCTTCCCCGCAGGCGTTCGGGCAGTAACCTGAGTGGGGCCAGCGAGGGCCACCCTGAGGATTGGAACCTGGAGGACAGTGTGAGTTGGCCGGGCAGAGCGGGAGGGATGAAACCGGGAGAGAGGAGCAGGAGAGGAGGAGGTTGTTGGAGGGACTCTCCACCCGGGTCCTTCCCATGCCTCCAGGACAGAGCAGAGTTGATTGCTCTGTGAGCACCACTCCAAGCACCCTCCTACAGGAAGCAGGAAAGTGTTGGGGGGCAATTGCACCATTATTTCCCCCATGCCCTGGAGAATAGGCTTCCAGTGATGCTCCCCAGTACAAGGGCATGCAGTGTCTTCTGAGCTGCGGTTGCCGCTCCTGGGAGCGTTTGGGTCATGCTGGGCAAGTCCAGCTTAGACCTGTGTTTCTTCTGTTGCTTCCACAGGTCTTTGAAAGCTCAAATCAAAGCAGCTACAATGAGTCCACTTGCAAAGATCTCCTGCCGAAGAAGAGGAGACGGACTCGCATCCCCGACAAACCCAACTACAGCCTTAACCTCTGGAGCATCATGAAAAACTGCATCGGCAAAGAGCTGTCCAAGATCCCTATGCCTGTAAGTGAGCGTGTCCCAGGTGCTGAGGGCTGGTGGAAAGGGTGCTGCTGTGATGCTGGCATTGAGGGTTTAGTTTGGGCATGGCTCTTGGCTGTGCAAAGGACTTGGATTATGGCTCCAGGTTGTCCTGTCAGGTGCTGTGGTAGTCTAGCAGCCCTGAGCGGGACAAGAGCATGTCACCAGCTGCCAACTTTGTCCTGGGGAACTGGCTTCTGCACTGGCAGAGCCCTCTGAAACCACCTCACCCTTCTCCCTGGCCCTGCTCCGCAGCACCGATGTGTCCTTGCTGCTCAACTCTGCTGACTCTAAGCTCTATATTTTTCCCTGCAATTTATTTGCCCCTTGAAATCATCCATCTGCTGCCAGAGAGCCAGCACAGCCAGAAAGCTGAACCATCAGGCAGGAGGAGGCTGTCCTCAGCAGCACGGAGCTGTAGTGCCAGTTGCTTTGTGGTAAATGGCTCTGACATCGTGGATGTTACGTTAGGGACTATTTGAATTGGATTGCCTCTTTCTTTGGGACTGATCCATTCTGCTCTGCCAGCTGCGGAGAGCCCTGACAGCTTGGTCACACGAGTCCCAGGGCGAGCTGGAGCAGAGGGGACGTTGCTCGAGTGTCCTCTGCAAATCCAACTGTTGCAGAAGCAAGGAGGGAACGAGGACACCTTGAATCCCTGAGGATTCAAATGTTTCACCCAGGGACTAGAAGAAGAGACCTTGTTGCTGATCATGCTTTCCCCAGTATGCATCCTGGGGACTTGATGCTCGGGGAGCAGCCCCACCTGCACTGACAGCATGGCAGGGCTGCGTTTTACCCCAGGGATGCAAAGTACCTTTATTTTCCTTGCAAAGAGCAGCCTTTTGGTGAAGGAGATGCCGTGGGGATGATTAACGGCACCGCTGGGTGCTGCCGGGTTTGCTCCTTGGGGCGAAGGCTTCCTGCATGTGGTCAGCAGACAGTTTGCTGGCAGGGGTCTGTGTGGAGGAACCCCCCTCGCATGGGCTGCCACAGAGGGTAAGCAGGATGTGCATTTAATTCTTGCAGATAAATAACCATGTGCTTCATCTACCCAGATGAAATGCTGCCCACACCAAAGCTCCCCCAAAACTACAGCCATTTTTTTCAGAGCAAACTAGCCCTTTCCAAGCTGCTGGTTCATTAGCAGGTCTTCACCAGCCCAGTAAGCAGCATGGATGGGACTGGATACCATCGTAAGGAATCCATTTCCCCAAAAACTGTGAAGTCCTGTCAAGCTTGGGAGAGCTGTAAAACAGCTGGGGGTGACTGGGGGTTATTGTGGCACTGACTGGAGTGGAAGTAGCTCAGGAAAGCATGAACCATAGCCCTGGAGCCATATTTGGGGTTCTTCCTCTGCTGGGTAAAGGGGATAGAGTGTGTTACAGGGGCTTGGATGCTGAACTGATTGTATTTCGTCTCTTTTTAAAGCAGTGCCTGACACTCTTCAAGTAAGAGAGATGAGTTTGTCTCTTCTTTGTGCTATTTCCAGCCAAGATATACAGCCCAGTGCCGTCTGTTAGCATTTCTGCAGCAGCATCAATATCAGATAAAGGCTTGATGGGTACAGAAATAAGCTCAGGACGTGAAATACCAGCAGCTGCTGGTGCCTGGAGAGAGGAAATTTATACCTTCCCTATCAATCAAATCATTGCGGGAGCTGCTAAAGCCAAGTCCAAACCTGAGAGCGTTATGTTCTGCTCGCACAGCACCCCCTGATGCCGGCGCAGGGGATGTAATTACTCCATCCCTCCTGGGGCAAGTGGATCTGGCTGTCTCTGTAAACTGTTCAACAGAGCTATAGGCTGTAAAGAAGGGGCTCAGCCTGGCATCAACCACTCGCTGTTACCTCCTCTCTCTGGGTATCTGTACAGATACAGAGGCAGGGAGACGCTTTGCACCCCACAAACTCAGCTGCACGTGGCATTTCTTTGGGAGATTCACCCTAAGAGCAAGCAGCCCGTGGTAAGGCAACAGGGAGCAATTTAATCTCTGTGCAATAGCCATTTAAATTCTCTCTCTGTAGTACGTGTGCCTGGAGTGCAGGAGAAGCCGGCAGCTCAGTGAATTGAGACGGAGCTGCGGAGCGAGGGCTTTCAAGCTGACATTGTGGTAAATGGAGCAAAGGAGGAGAAGGAAGCAGAGCGGCCGGCTCAGGGCTGTTTGGAAACGTGGTTAATTATAGTACAGACTGTCAGTGAGCCTGTTGTGTGCCCTGAGTGATGGGAGTTTCTCCTTCTATGTGCTTCACCTGATTCTTGGCAAATTAAGAGCATTTCTGAGACCCTGTCCCCTTCCCAGGGGATGTGATGGACTGAAAAACCTCTCCGTGCAAACAGCGCACTCCTTAATTTTTCCTCTGAATGAACAAATCTGCAGCATTGTAAAGGAAGAAAACAGCTTTAGGGATTTTGCATTTTGGGTGGGTTCATCTTCCTTCCTCCATGGACAGGTTTTGCTTTGCCATTACCCGAGCGGTGCTGGTGGAGAGGATGCAGCTGCTGGCTTTGTTCTCATGCCACCTGCATCTCTCCTGAGAGTTATCTCAAGCTGGCAGTGATTTGCTTTTTTGTGTGGATGTGATGCTGCCCTCGCTACACAGCTCTTTCTTTCTCAGATGCTGTAAGATCCCTGCTGCTTACAGGCCAAATCCCCGAGTGGAACAATCTGGAGTTTGTTTTCTTTAGTATGAAATGTGTAACTTGGCTTATAGAAGTGGTTCTCCCATCCTTCAACCATCTGCTCCTTCTAAAATATATTTCTTTGTTCTGAACTGAAGGTAAAAAGTGAATTTCACGTGGTTTCAAGGCAGAAGACCTTTTGAGACAAAGTATCTCCATCTTCCCTTCAATTATTTTTTTTATTTTAATTCTTTTCAGATCAAAAAATATTGCTAAAATCAACCAGGTTTTTTTTTCCAGAGATGTTTGCAGCCTGTCCAACCTGGCAATGTATGGCAAAGGTTTCTAATTGACAAAGTCATGACTTGGGAGTGGAAATACGACTCATTCGGGCTCACCAGGGACAGAGCTTCCCCTCTGCTCTCTGCCCCGTGGGGCATTGCTGCCGCTGCTGCCTCTAGCTCACACGTGCGGTTCGGGTGCTCTTGTGGGGGGGCAGTCCCAGGAGCAGGGAGACCCTGGAATGTGGCTTTTCAAGGTTTTCTGAGCAACTGGGCTGCAGCCCAGCATAGGGATGGCTTTGCCAGGAGGCGATGGAGGGCAGCCCGGGGAGCAGTACGTCTCTGCCCCGCGTCGCCACTTGCTCATAGCTGGTGGGATGCTGGCTGGGAGGCAGGAGGGAGCTGGTCTCACTGCTGAGGCTGATTTTGGGAGTCAGTGGTGCTCTGTCACTGGAGCAAGGAAATACCTGGTTAGCTTGCAGGGCTGTTGGCTCCCTGGCACACCTCTTCTCAGCTGGGAACTTCAAAGCCTTCGCACTCTTGTGGTACGGTTCAAGGAGCAGAGCAGAGCACATCTTTCTTGCCTCTGGTTAACATTTGAGTGATGCTGCAGGGGCAGCACGTGTGCAGCATGCCTTGTCACATCCAGCCCCGCGCCATGAGCTGCGCTGCGGGGCTGCTGCTTCGGTTCAGCGGTTTCCATTCACCTTGAATCCCTGACTCTTGGAGCGCATTGCACCATGCTCAGAGAGCCGAACGTGTGGGATGCCAGTGCTTAGCAGGCTACAGCGCTGGGGGAAAAAGGCAAAGGGTGAAGTGCCCTGCTTGGCATCTCTCCTGCTTTGCTAACATTTACTTGTTCCCCTCCAGGTAAACTTCAATGAGCCGCTCTCCATGCTGCAGAGGCTGACAGAGGACCTCGAGTACCACGAGCTGCTGGACAAAGCGGTCAAGTGCGAGAGCTCCACGGAGCAGATGTGCTTCGTCGCTGCGTTTTCGGTGTCTTCCTACTCGACAACTGTCCACCGCACCGCAAAGCCATTCAACCCACTGCTGGGGGAAACCTATGAGCTCGACCGGCTGGAGGAGTTTGGTTTCCGTTCCCTGTGCGAGCAGGTGAGCCAGGGTCTGCGGAAGGGTCTGTGTATCTGCCCCGCTGCTCATGTCCAGCCAAAGCAGCCCTTCTCTGAAGGAGACCCAGCATCTCCTCGCACTGAGCCTTCCTCCTGGCTGAGACAGCCAGCGGGTTGCTGCTGGCATTGGCAGAAGCAGCAGCAGGCACAGCCTAAGCCATTTTTCAGAAGCAGAGTGTGCCCATCCTGGTGTTGCAGAGCAGGAGGTGGCAAAGAAGGGGAGGAGAAAAGTGTCCCTCACCCTGCCAGGTCTCCTGGTAGCCTGCCTGGAGCTGGGGTTACTTTTACATCTCAACACTTGAGCAGAAAGGGAGAAGTTCTCCTCACCCGAGCTCCTTTGTAGCTATGCAGTGATGCCCCCAAACTGTTTCAGGCTATCTTTGGCCCAGAGGGTGTCTCAGGGTCTCATTTCTTTATTGTTGGACTGAAAATTTTTAGTTTCGGAGCCTGGGGGCAACCTGAGAAACTCTTGACAGTCCCATGTTCTAATCACAGAGTGCATCTGGCATGCATCGAACAGCAGGTCTTAATTAAAAACCTGGAGTGCTTAATGAGTTGTGACCTGTGAAGAAAATCGACTGTTTAATATTTAGCACACTTGGCTGGTCCATCCTGCATTCCTGGGGAGGGATGGGGCCATTTATCACCCCTTTCAGGGAGGACATCACTTTGATGGGGGCTTTCTGTTCTCCAGGGGGTGGCTGTGCCATCTCAGAGACAGAGTAACTGTTGCATCTTTCAGTGTTCAGAAACATCAAACAAAACCACAAACCTCTGTCACTCTGTAGAGGCTGATGCAGGTCCAAGATCTGCAGAGCTGTTCCACAGACCGTGCCCTGAGACCTGTGGGTTTTTTGGAGGAGCATCACATGGGAAAAGGGTCTTGCTGCTAATCTGGACATGCCATGCTGTGCTATGTGATGCTCACAGCATGTATCAGACATGTGGATGGGGCATGCTGAGGATACGCAGTGAGGAGGGTCAGGGTTGCACCAGCATCCACGTGTCCCCCTGACGTGGTTTAGTTTGTCCCTCATCATCATCTTCTCCAAGTCATGGCCCTTCGTACCCAGGTTTGGAGTGGTCGCTGTAGCAGGTGCCATGCTCTGCCATCAGCTCCTCGCAGGACATGTAGGTGTGGACAAAACCTCTCCATGGTAATGTGTGCCCAAGCTCGTCAGACTCTTGCAAAGCTCTGGCGTGAGGCAGGATGGCACCTCCTGTCACATCCCATCTCTGCTGGCTGCGCTGCTCCAGGCAGTGACGGTGAACAGGCTGTGTGGGGTCTCCTGGAAATGGGACCCTTTGCTCATGACAAAAGGAAAGGTGCTTCAGTAGATATCTCCAAGATTCCTCTTTCTGCTGTCCCTTCACACCATCCAAAGCTGCATGCCTGATGTCAGCCAGCTCTGATTGTCCCCAGTGATGCCCATATGGTCTGTCCCAGCCTTGGGAGCTCATGCCCTTGGCTGCAGTGAGCCAGGACACTGCTGACCAGAGTGTAATAAGCTACAGCTGCGAACGTACCTCCTTGTCCTGCTCTGCCTGGCACCTTGCCTGCTCCCGGGAGGCAGATCAGAGGTGGCAGCATTGCTCCAGGCATTTCCCGGCTCTTTGCTGTGAATGTTGCAGAGCTCAGGTTCATCCACCTCAGCAGCATCACGCCTTCACCTCCCCTGACCTGGCAGCTATTACCCTGTCCTGCCACACAGCCAAATTCTCCAGCTGACTTTATGCACAGCAGATCGAAATTAGGGGTCTCTGTTCTCCAACACCTCCCTGGTGCTCCATCTCCCTGGGCTGTCAGCCTGCTCAGCCTGCTGTTAGAGCTAGTGGATGATTCCTTACCAGGATGCTCAATCTGTCCCTTAGCCAGCAACACCCCTCATCCTCCTGGGGTACAGTCAGAACAACAGGGTGGCTTTCTTACCCTCATTAGGGCTGCGGTGATGAAGCCCAGCGCTGCCTGTCACATACATCCCCGACCACATCACTCCCATACCTTCCCATTCCTTTTTGTTATTCCTTCAACCTCCTTTTTACCACCCTCCTTCCTCCATCCTTGTCCCTTCCCAAGTAATAACGTGCCCTGAATTACTTTTTCTGGTTGGTCCGGATTTTGCTACATCTGTACCCAAATTTGGTATTTCTGACACCTCCACATTAGCTGAGCCAGAGGCTGGACTGAACCCCTGGGTGCAGCTCTCCTGCCTGGTCTGTGAGTCCCCCTCCCTTGCTGGCACGGCACATGAGCTTCATCCGAAATTAGGTTTGTCGTAACTTGGAGCAAACCTGCTCCCTTGCAGCACTCTGGAGCCTTTGGTCCATGAGCGAAGCCTCTAAATCTCTCTCTTGGAGCCATCTCAAAAGGCAAATTCAGCAAGAGTGCAGCTTTGCACTGGTGTAGTGTTGCCAGTGCATCTTGCCCTGGTGCTGCTGTCAGCACAGTCAGTGTGGGATGGATGGACGGACGCCTTTCCCACTGCTCTGAACTTTCCTTGGATACTGCGTGTGCTGCTCAGCCTGCTGACGTGCCGAGCAAAGCGTTGATAATCTTGTGCCTGAAATCCAGTTACCCAAATAGGATTTTCTCCTGTCGGTGATAGTGGGATTTAATGGAGAGGTTTTTGCTCTGCTCACATTTGTAAGCCAGTAGCTTGGGGTGCTCAGCCTGTAATTACATCCGTGCAAATAATCTCTGAACTCGTTGACATGGCCATTGGGACCCAGTGGTTAGCGGATTCCCGGTGCGGGGTGGCGTGCGCCGTGCCAGAGTGCTGTGGGTCAGCTGGGTGAGAGCCCACGTGAGCGCAGAGACCTCTGGCTGGGATATCCTGCTCCCGTCTTGGGTTTGGGCAGCTTTTCCAGCGCAGGGGAATGTGAGCACCGTCCTGTTACAAGTCATCCCCGGGACGGAGGATGTCCTGTCTGCTTTTGCAGCCCAGTGTGTCTGTAGGGGCAAAGTCAAAGTCTTTGCTGGGCAGGTCTGTGTGTCTCGGATGGCTTGGGGACCTGTGTCCCCCGTAAGTTCCTGGGCAGAGCAGTGGTAGCTGCTGCTGGCAGGAGAGGTGCTTTTACGCTGGGATTACTGGGGATCTAGGCTGGGTGTTGGCAAATCCCTGTTTGTCACCCCGGATCCCTGGAGAACAGGGTGTCACAGTACAGCATCATCTCACAGCGACGGTTGCTCAAGTTAAGATTTTATGCTTTGCTTATGAGCCTTAGAAAATCCTGGCAGGAGCTCGGTGCTCTTCCATTTGCTGCTGGGGTACCTCGTGGGAGGTCACTCCAATGCCCAGCAGAAGACTGGGGTGTTCAGGTCAGCGCAGCGGAGCATCCTTAGGGCCAAAGCTGACGTGGAGCTATTGCCTCTTCTAGGAGTCATGCAGCAAGTGCTTGCCAGGGCTCTCCAGTGCTGGTGGCTGTGACCTTACAGGCTGTTTTTCCTCTCCCCCAGGTGAGCCACCACCCCCCGGCAGCTGCCCATCACGTCTACTCTAAGCGAGGGTGGACGTTGTGGCAGGAAATCACGATCGCCAGCAAGTTCAGGGGCAAATACCTCTCCATCATGCCACTGGGTAGGTGACTTGTACCGGGAGGATCAGGGCTTGTTTTTTTTTCTGCGCTGCTCACGCAGTACCCAAGAGTTTAAGCAACGTGCCAGTCCCTTGGGCTCACATAAGGCTCAGTGAATTCCACCCCAAGCACCATAGGGAGCACATATTTGTGCTCCCAATCACAGACAATCTGATGATAACTCGTCTGCCCTGGAAATGGAAATTATGCCCACTGTAAGGGGAGACTGCTTTGCTTGCTGCTAGCACCATAGCAGATATGCTTTGGAAGTATCCTGCTTGCCCATTAGTTGGTTTTTCCTTAAATGATATTTAAGGGTTAGCTTGCTGCCTGTTTTAACCCTCGCCCTGGCAGCCAGATGCAATAAGCTGCCTCCTTCCAATGTTTTATTTGTCTTCTGCCTGTCCCAGGGCTGGACAGCATGCCTGGGGCTGGTCCCAGAGCTGTGCTGGTGCCTGGCTGGTTTTGTGGCACTGAGAGTCACCCAGGCGGCATGTTTCTGACCTGCTTTTAAAATTAGTGCTTTTTAGGGGGTGGGAAGAAGGCAGAGGGCCTTGCGGCTGTTGCAGCTCCCTTACTGCAGCAGACCACGGAGTGTGCAGCAAGGGGAGGGATGAATCCAGACCCAGCCCTGGTTGGGGACTGATGATGGGAGATGCAGGTGGAGGGGCCCGGTTGGCTCCGAGGAAGAGCACGGTGCCGGGGTGTCCCTGTGCTCCAGGGGTGCGTGCCTGCAGCCCTGCCTGGCCGTCCGCCCTCGCTGAGCTCAGGGCACCCCTCTCTCCGCAGGTGCAATCCACCTAGAGTTTCACTCCAGTGGGAATCACTACGTCTGGAGGAAAGTCACCTCCACCGTTCACAACATCATTGTGGGCAAGCTCTGGATTGACCAGGTCGGTGGCTGTGGGTCCGAGGTGATGGGTCCTGCCTGGCCTCACCTGGCTCCGGGGAAGGGCAGAGGGGCTGGAAGGGCATTGCCCTCCTGGGGTGTATGCCAGCACGTCCTGGTGTCCCCATCGTACTCCTACCGCGACAGGAAGGTGTGCTTCCCTGGCAGGGCCGGGGGGGAGGCTTCTCGGAGCTCCTAATGGCTCTTCCCCAGGCCAGCAGCTCTGTGGGGTAGGGTGGTTACGCGTGTGATGGATTTTTACCCTGCTGCTGGCGAGCCGGTGGGGGCGGCCAGTGTGGTGGCTACAGCCAGAAGCGGTGCTGCAGCTGGTGTTGATTTGTACCTGCACTACAACTAACGCCTGATTTGTCTCCTTGCAAAGTCTCTCACTCGCTGTGGTTCTGTGTCTTTTATCTAGTCTGGTGAAATAGAGATTGTTAACCATAAGTCAAAAGATAAATGCCAGCTGAAATTTACCCCCTACAGCTACTTCTCCAGAGATGTCCCCCGAAAGGTACGTATCTGGCAATCTCCCTGCTCCTTCTGGCAGCTTTGCGCGGGGTGAGACCTGGCTCTTCCCTCTAAGCTGGGCTCACTGGGTCCCAGTACCGCAGCTGGGATGAGCCCCAGCACGGGGCCAAGGAGCTGTGCTGGCGCCTCTGACATGGGTCATCAGGGAGGGCTGGGGGGGACCTCCAAGCATAGCCCGTGTTTCGGCTCTCTGTGTGCTGGATCTGCGGCACTGAGACCTGGGAAGGGTTTGATGGGCTGGAGACCCACCTGCGTGGTCAGGATGGGCCCACGCTCCCCCTGTGCTGGGCGCAGCCGATGTCCAAGGACACGCAGTGCCAGGTCTGGTTGGGGCACCTGGAGGGTGTTCTGTCCCCCTGCGCCTCTCCCTGTCCTCTGGGCATTTCCAAACATCTCCAGGGCTTATCTCCTTCTGCCAGGTGACAGGGGTGGTCAGTGACGCCGATGGTAAAGCCCACTATGTCATGTCTGGCACATGGGATGAGAAGATGGAGTGCTCCAAGATAGTGCAGAGCAGCCACGGCAGCACCAGCACAGAGGGCAAGCAGAAAACCGTCTACCAGACGTTGTCTCCAAAGGTCCTGTGGAAGAAGTACCCCCTCCCGTGAGTCCCCTCCTCGGCGTGGGGTGCTGAGCTCGGGGGTGCAACGGCCGGACGGGGATTAACGGTGCTGCCCTGAGCCCCGTGGGATGGAGGGGGGCTTGTGTGCCCAGCCCTGAGGACGTGGGAAGGGGACCAGGACTTTTGGGTGGCTGTGTGGCTTTTTCCAGGGCGTGAGCACACAGCAGGAGGGGAGAGCAGGTCCCTGCAAGGGGAGGGGGTGGCTCTGGGGGACACTTGCAGGTAGGTTTTGGGTGATCAGCGTTACTGGTTAGGTTTTTTGGGCTGCTGGCTACGGCCTGGAGATGTGTTGGCTGCTTTGCCTTGCTGGTGGGTCCCTGGCCATCCTGTCCCACCGGTCACTTTAGCCCTCTGGAGAGCAGTCCTCTCTCGACACTCTTACCCACAGCAGGGCTGCTCTCAAACCAGTCTCCAGCCTTTGGTAGCACCAACAGCCGGTCCCTGCTCTGGAGATGCTCTGTTGGAATGGTCCCCTGCAGAAAGCGTCCTCTGCTTGGTGCCACCAGTTCTGCAGTTGGGGATCCAGCAGCTCTTGGGTGAAGCTGTGTCGTGTCTTGGCTGAGCAGTACAGCACTTGGAGTTCGTAGGCTTGGCTTTTAGCTTCCCTGTGTGGAGCAAACAGAGGAGGGGTCTGCTCCCCTCCAAGACGCTCATTGAGGTGTCGTTGGCATCTCCACTTAGAGGGTGGAGGCAGGCTCCCCAAGTAGCATCTACATGACCGGTTTGGGGTAGCAGGAGCACCATCAGCAGGGCTGGGGTGAGATGCAGGGATGTGAAGGGCTGGGGAGCTCTGCTCGAGGTAGGCACCACCTCCACCATCCTGATCAGGGTTCTTCGGCCGCAGGGAGAACGCTGAGAACATGTATTTCTTCTCTGACCTGGCCCTCACCCTGAACGAGCCCGAGGAACGAGTGGCCCCCACAGACAGCCGGCTGAGACCCGACCAGCGGCTGATGGAGAGCGGCCGCTGGGACGAGGCCAACGTGGAGAAGCAGCGGCTGGAGGAGAAGCAGCGAGCCGTGCGCCGGCGGCGAGAGGCCGAGGCCGTGGAAGCCCTGGAGGAAGGTGAGATGCTTTGGGATGCTGACGGGCAGGGACCGCCCGCCCCTCGCTGCGGGAGGGGGGATGTGGCGAAGAAACCCCGCTGGGTTTGGGGGATGAAGGAGGGGACCCTGAAGCTATTTGGGTGGCTGGGGGAAGCGTGGGACTCGCTGGCTTTCGGATGGGAAAAGCAGCCCTTATCCCGTGTTTCTTCCCGGACAGGCAAGGACTACGAAGGCTACATCCCGCTGTGGTTTGAGCGCAAGGTGGATGCTGTGACGGGGGAGCTGATCTGCGTCTATAAGGGTGGCTACTGGGAGGCCAAGGACAAGCAGGACTGGAGTACGTGCCCCGATATCTTCTGAGCCACGCCGGGGTGGCCGGCCCCGCGCCTCAATTCACCGGGACAGACAGAGGGACAGTGAGGACATGCCGGCAGCGTCCCGCCGGCAGTTAACAGTGCAAATACATACACAGAATCAATACATGCAGAAATTTGAAAAGCAAATCTAAACAGGGATTCCAAACCTATTTTTTTACGCACTAATAAATAGCATCCTTTTTTTTTAATGATGGCTTTTTCAGCGACTAATTAGGAATGAGGACACGTGAATCTGGTTCGTTTTTAGCCTAGCATATTTATTGCTATCAGGAGTTGCTGCCTATATCTTTCAGCGCCTCGGCTTTATTGGCTGAGACGTCGACTTCCAAAGATGCTCGCATTGTGGGGATGCTGTGCATTTGTGTGAGCTCTTTTCTTTGACGTTATTTCCCCCCCCCCCCCCCCATTTGTGTGTGGACTTTATGGAATTATTTTTTTAAAAAAATATCTGCTCCTGGTTCAGGTTCCTTCAAAGATGGACACAAACAACCGTGTATCCTGCTCTGAAAACTATCTCCAGGGGCTGTGGCGTGTGATCCTGGAGGCTCTTGGTGGTTCCTGCAGTGCCCAGTCATCCCAGTAATACCACTTAGGATATTTCAGCTGGTGACTTTTTTTTTTTTCAGAGAAGTGTATGAGCAGATTCCCCACAGTCTTGCCGTGTTTAGTCAAGATTTAGGACTGTCTTTAACATGATGCTTTGTGAGAGTGGTTTGAGTGAGTTTTGGTTTGGTTTGGTTTTCCTGCAACCACATCCAAAGGGGGAAATGGCTTCGCCAAGGTCGGGAACGCCTGGCAGACACAGGGCAAAGAGGTTTGTAGACCAGCAATGCTCCGGGGTCCGCGTACCAGCTCTCTCCCGCTCCGTATGGCTGCAGCCCAGGGGCCGGCAGGAGCCTGGACCCCGGTGCCAGGTTTTCAGACAGCATCTCCCTGCTGAGCTCTGCCTGAGGCCGGGCAGGAGGGGAGGGAAGAGATGCTGTGGTGCTGCTGGGATGGAGCCTCCCTGGGATGCAGCCTTGGTTCTGAGTCTCCCATCCCTGTGTCTTCCCCATTAAGCCAGACACTGGCACTGGAGGGCACCCGCAGCCCGGTGCCTGGCTCCATTCCTTCTCCTCCCTTGTGGCTGGTCTCTCCCAGGAGCAGTTTCAGGTCATCACTAAAGCAGCCTGAGCACAGGTCTGGGGGAACCCCACGTCCCCCGCTCACCCCTCCTGCATGCCGTCGTGTTGCTGTGGCCCTGGACCCGCCAGGAGAAGCGGAGCAAGCCCTGCCGATGATCGGTGAGGACCAGGAGCGAGCGGTGCTCAGCCACCGGCCACGCAGGCAGGTACCGCCAGTCCCCAGCGCCGAAGGGGAGGATGGGGGTAGCAGGACCCCAAAGATGGGATCTGCTGGGCCAGAGAGTATCGGGGAGACCTGGACACCTGCGTTTGCCCTGTCGGATCTCATTTTCGATGTCTTCTTCTCCGGGTCTTCATCATATCACACTGACTGCTGCCTCATGGGGGTCAGAGGCCACCCCTAGCTGGGCTGTCACATCCACATTGGAAGATAATTAGCAATAATGAACTTTGAGGCAATGGTAACTGGAATACCCAGGCTACACATGGGACACTTATGCAATCAGGTTCCTCAACCATCAGTCTCCTCCTTGGTCAGCTTCTCTTCCAGCACCTCCATACCAGTTATTTACAGCAAACCTATGTGTACAGTATATATAGACCTTGTACGGCGTAACAGTAGTGAGTGGCTATCGGAGTGGCAACACCCACTGATTTCAATGTACCCTTTAATCTTATTTATTTGCTTCTAATTTATATATATATATAAAAATATATATAAAATTATTTTGCTTAAATTTCTATGGTACACAATAGATGAAAAATAATGAAGACAGAAGTGTCTGTCTGAGTTTTTGTAGCACGAGTACGATTTCCCTAGGCTCGTCCCGGAGGTAGGGTGTAGGGGTGATGGTGACAGAGTAATTCCCAAAGTAGTGAAGCAACATTTTGCTCCAAAGCTGGATGTGATAGCATTCAAAAGGTGTTACGAAGACATTCCCTTCTAGAAACAATGCATTTGGGGTTTGAAGGCCAGAGCTCGGTATCCCCCGCATTTGGGAGTGCGATGCTCCAAACCCGGGTGGTAGAGCAGCTGGTCTGGCGTGTTCACTCTTTCCAGACCCTTCCCGGAGGTTTGCCCGTGGCTCGGTAAGGCCGGTGCAGCTCTTAAATGAGCCAAACTTCTGCATTAGCTGTTGGATGCAGCTTGCGGAGAGCTGCTGGGTGTCCCGGCCCCAGGGTGTGCAGATCTCCTTTGGAGATGGGCTTTCACCTACCCGGGAGAGTGGAGGATGCTCTGCAATAAACCTTGATGCCTCTGGCTTGGTTTGTGGTGGCAACCGAAGTTGCCCAGGGGGTTTTATTCCACTCCGAGGCCTGAATCGGTTTTGTAAAATGGGCTAGAAATTGAGCTCTTCAAAATGCCTTATTTTCCTTGTTCACTTTGTCAATGCAAGTGTTACCTGCGAACTTGGAGAGTGTGAGAAACTCCTGCGCAGGCTGTCCCCAAACCAGGATCTGAGTGTTGCTGCGGCGGAGGAGAGCAGGGAGTGAGATGTTGCTCGCTAAGTGCTGGCACCATCGGTCCTGCTGGGCTCTGTCACCCCGAGAGGTCCTCTCTGATGTACCCCCCATCGCTGCGTCTGTCTAGAAATCACCATCACAGACCCTGCACAGCTCAGCGGAGCTCGGGGGGGTGTGAGGAGCACCCCCAAAACAGAAATTCCCCGTTTTTTAGGCTAATTTTAAAAATTGCTCTACCTTCCGGAGATCATCTAGTGGCAACGCTTAATCAGAGCACCATCTCCTGGTCTTTCTATTCACCCCCCACAGAGGGTTTTAATGTCATTCCACTGTAAATGCCGTTGAATGTATTTCTTTTTGAACAATATATTGTGAGTGATCCCTCTTCTCCTACACGGTAATAAAACTTGGATTCGGGAGTTTTAAAAGCCACAGTGCTGAGGTTGTCACTCGCTCCTGAAGGCTGGAGGTGGGGGTCCCGGAGGAACCCCGAGGTTGGGTGAGCTCTGGGCATGGACGGGGGACCTGGGCACGGGGTGGATGGCTGGTGAGGTGGCCAGAGAAGGGACAACGGGAGGTGGCCCAGAGGAAGAGGAGACCTACGGGGGAGATGGCCTAGGGAAGGTTGTCCAAAGGAGGAGGTCGCCTAGGGGAGGAGGACTGTGGGAGGTGGCTCGGAGGACAAGGAGGTTGAGGAAAGGGGTTGTTGAAGGAAGGGGAAGGGTCAGGGGGAAGGTTGCGCAGGGGAGGAGATGGTCCAGGGAAGGTGGTCGGGGGGGAGGAGGGCCAGGAGAGTTGATGGCCCAGCAGACATTGTCCAAGGCAGGAGATGTCTGAGGACAGGTTGCCCTGGGGAGGAGGGCCAGGGGTAGGTCCCCATGGAAGGAGGTTCTCCAGGAGAGATAGCTTAGAGGAGAAGGAGGATCAGCGAAGGGGTTTCCTGGGGAGGGAGGAGGGCCAGGGGAGGAGATCATCCAGGCAGGAGATGTCCTGGTGGAGTTTGGCCAAGGGAGAAGATGGTTACCCAGGGGAGGAGGTCTGGGGAAGGAGGAACAGGAGAGGTGGCCCAGGGAAAGGTGCCCAGGGAAGAAGGGTCTCTGGGGATGGTGACCCAGGGAAGGAGATTGCCCAGGGGACATTGTCCGGGGCAGGAGGTAGCCAAGAGTAGGTGGCCCGGTGGAGGAGGCTCCTGGCTGGGTAGGGGAAGCCTAGGGCAGGCTGAGACTGGCCGGCTGCTGCGGCGTTGCTGGGCGACGGGCGCACACAGCACTGCAGGCCCTGCCTGCTCCCCTGCCTGCTCCCCTGCCTGCTCCCCTGCCTGCTCCCCTGCCTGCTCCCCTGCCTGCACCAGCCTAGCTCGACCAGGTGGGCACACGGGTCCGGGCTGGGGTGGGAGACCCCAGCACTGGGACCTGCTCGGCCGGTGCTGGTGGTCGGGAGGAGTTTCCCTGCCTGCTCTGGGTGCAGGCAACGGGGCGCCGGGCACACGGCACCGGGTCCGAGGGGCTGGCAGCTCCCGGGTGCAGCAAGCGTGCCGGCATCGCGACTTTAATGAAAGGCAAACCTCTGTGCCCTGCAGTGCCTGCAAATCCTCCTGTCAGCCCTGCGGTGTGGCCTCAGCCCAGCACTGCAGCTCTGGGAGGTGGGTGAGCTTGAGCTGTGTTGTTCTCTGTGCGTTCACTCTGAAGCCTAATGAGTTCACGGGGGGGCTTCTAGAGTGTGCCGTCCTCACCTTGCCTTGTGTTGCAGGCCCAGGTGGCACAGCGGGCATGGAGCTGAAGGAGGCTGTCTTCAAAGGCCAGAAACGCAGTAAGGCTCATGCTGGTGCCTGGTGCTGCACCCAGGGCAGGGGGTCCCTGGTTCTCCCCGAGTCCTGGACCGACAGACCATTGCTCCTGTGCTGCCGGGGATGGGCTTGTCCCAGCCACTCCGTAGTGGAGCAGTTTGCAAGAGCAGGGTGCAAGAAGCCGGGGCTGCTGCCCGCTGCCCTCCCTGCCTGTCCCCACAGGAGTGCCCCCCTGCCTGTCCCCTCCGCAGCAGCACGGCACGGGCGCGCAGGGCACCGGCAGCAGCGGAGACAGTGACATCTCTCCCGACATCTTCTTCACTGGCTCCTGGATGGTTGGTGAGTAGGGACAGGGCATCTTCGGTGCTTTCTCAGCTCTGCTTCGCCCCGCCACCCTGCCAGGCCCAAACCTTCCTGCAAAGGGATGCTTGGTGGAGGACCAGCAGATGGGCTGATGCTCAGGCAGAGGATTTTGCAGCTAGCGCTATTTAAATAAAACAACAGCGCACCACAGAGACCGAAATAGCAAATGCTAGGAGAGCAAAATTGGGAAACGTTGTCGGAGGGGCTTTTGCGAAGATGCAAAGGGTGGTTTGGGACCGGGACTCTCCCGTCAGGCAGCGGCTTCCCATTTATCGCGATAGAAGAGCTAACAGCAGCATCCCACCCCTGTGCCCTGCTGCCCTGGCAAGCCTTTGCACTGCGCCCACCGCTGAGCTGTGCTGGTGCGGCAATGCCTGGGAGCATCCGTCGGGGTGAAAAATCACCCTGGTTTAAAAAAAAAGGATTGCATCGTGGCTTTTTCTTTTGGAAGTAATTGAGGATGAGGAGCTTGCTGGAGAGGGTGGGATGCCTTCAGCATTTGAGCTTAGGTGCACAGTGAATGCTCCCTGGTGAGAACAGGCATTGCCGGCATCTCCAAGCCGGTTCAGATCCAGGTGGTTTCTTCCCATCCCTGCCCGGGTGTAGGGGAGGCTCATGGCTCTGCTCTCCCACACAGAGCTGGAAGGACGCCGTGCCGGGTGTCCCCGGGGTGACGCCAGCCCTGTCCCACCAGAGAAGCGCTGCTGGGGGCTGGCTCAGCTCCTCGGCTCCCGGTCCAGCCCGGGTGACCGGAGCAGCTCCAGCTCTATCTGTACAGAGGACTTCGCTGCCAGGTTTTGGGAGAGCATGGTGGAGCCCCTGCTGTCCGAGGAGGAAGATGAGCCCCCTGGGGATGTCCCGGCTGCGGGAGATGATTCCAGGCAGGATGAGTCCTTGTTCTCTGCAGGGAGAAGACTGGGTGTCTGGCGGCAGTTGGCGGTGGAGCCGGGCAGATGTCCCTTGCAGGGCAGATCTCCGCGTCTGATGAGGAGGGAGAGCCTGGAGTCTCTGGGAGGGAGGATATCCAGACTGAGCCAGAGCGATGCTTTGGGGGTGGCCTGGGGGGGTCCCCAGCCAGCCCCTTCCATGCAGCCAGCCCTGCACTGGGAGGACTCTCCCCACAGGCGTTCGTGCTCCGGGAAAGACTCATTGACCATCGCTTTGGGTGGTGAAAAGCCGGCTGCTGGGCATCTCCGGAGACCCCCAGGCATCTCTGCCGGCACGAGCAGGGCCAGGGCAAGGAGGGGCTCTCCTGACAGCGGTTTGCCAGGGATCAGCGTAGCCGGGAGCGGGGGACATCCCACCAGCAAGCCGCTGGGGCTGAGACGGCAGGAGCCACCAGCTCTCCAGGGACGGCGTGGAGGGGTCGTCACCCTCGCCGTGGATGGCGTGGAGAAGGAAGGAGCATGCAGCCGGCAGAGGACAGCTCCGTGCCCGGCTCACCGTGAGACTGGGCTGGCTGTGGGGTGCTGGAGGAGGATGGAGGGACTGGGATCGAGCAGGGGGAAGGGGCACGGCTGGACCAGGGACCCTCTCTCTGGGCCAGAATGTCCTGGTAGGTGCAGCATTTTTTTTCCCCACAGGTACTGACACAGCAGCAGGACCCCTTGGGCGATGCAGAACCGGGGCAGATGTGTCATCCTGCCCAGGAGGAGCGGCTGAGTCCCGGTGGCAGCGTGGGAAGCAAAAAGCCGTGCTGCCCGGCGAGGTACGCCTTGCTGTGGGGGACAGCGGGATGGATGGATGTTTCTGCCACCAAGGGGACAGCCCCAGCCGTGGCAGGATGCTCCGGGTGGTCAGCGATGGATGAGGGGATGGCTCCTGGCTCTCCTTTCTGCCGGGATGTGGAGACCAGAAGGGATGCAGCCAGGAGCCCAAGCCTGGCTCCGGTCCTTGAATCCCGTGTGGTGGTTGTGGAAACGCATGGGGAAAGGAGCAAATGGGTTTGTAACCCCACTCCTGGCTGCCAGCGTGTGACGGGGCAGCTGGTGTCACTGCGTTGGTCCCTGCAGAGGAGCCAGGAGGGAACGCGAGAGCTGGGAACTGGTGCGAAGGGGACTCAGACTAAAGGAGACAGAGCCAGGTACGTCGGGAGCTCCAGGGACAGGTCCTGCACTGAGGCTGGCGATGCCCACAGGTGCCTGCCAGTGCCCTGGGAGCAGAAGACGGCACTGGAAACCCAAGAGGGTCCTGGACCCCTGGGTGCTGGGTGGGCATCCCGTGGGGTCTCTGCCCGGGGAGCTGGGGAGCGGTGCAGATGGGGACGTGGGTGATGGTGTCCCTGCCGCAGGGCTGGCCCGGCGCACACCGAGGATGCCTGCCGTCGGGATACGACAGACCTGGAGCGGACGGTGAGATGACCCGGAGATGGTCAGAGCAGGGGCTGGCTAGGCGCAGCTGTGGGTGGCAGGGACAATTTGGGGGGAGGTCTTCAGGCATGGGGGGGTCCCGGGGTGCCCTCGGTGGGCTGGGGGATGGCAGGCTGCAGGGGGCTGTGCTGGCCACAGCCACCGGCTCTGCTTTGGGAGGGAAAAGCAGAGATGCTCCTGTGCACAAAGCAAGGGACAGAGCTGGCTCCTGGAAGAGGCAAAGATGTGGGAAGTGGAAAAGAGAGGGATTTTCCAGTCTCAGCAGGGGCAGAGAGCCTGTGTGGATTGCCAGAAGGGGCTGGAGAAGGAGAGAAGGAAAACATCAGCTTTGCAAGAAGAGAAACGGGAGCTACAGAAGGTTGGTGCTCTCCCGGCTTTCCAGTGGGCCCAGAGTCACACTGGAGGGAAGGAGCACATTACATCCCCTGTCAGAGGCTAAGCCCTTTATCCTTTATCCAGGCATGCACACATCCCATGGGAAGTGTTTGGTGCTGCCCAAATTCCTAAAGAGCCAAACTCAAGTTATCTGCAGGAAGGTTTTACTGAGAAGCTGGAGCTTTTAAGAGAAGAATATGTTGGGAAAAAGCCACTATGGCTGTACGCAGACTGGGGTTATTGGTCTGCAGGTCAGAAGGTCCCTGGAAAATCCCAGCAGAGGCAGGGAGAGCGGGGGTCCTGGGCGCAGGCACGAGGAGCAGGCAGGGCTTGCAGCTCCGCAGTGACCCCAGGGTGACGATCCCCGCGCTGGTGACACTTCCCCACCAAATCTCAGTTCTTGCCAGGGGCAGGGGGGGTCATCAAGCCCTGTGCCGGAGCGGGCTGAGGTGGTGTCACCCTGGCCAGGAAAAACTCGGGCATCCCGCATGGAGACTGCCCTTGGGAAGAGCCTTCCTGGGCCTTGGAGGGTGGGCGTGAGCTGCCAAAAAGGGGTGATGTGACCCCAGCTTCTCTGGCAGAGGCTCCGGGAGCTGGAGCGTCGTATCCGCTCCCTCCTGCAGCAGAGGCAGGAAGCCCTGGACCAGCTCCACGTGCTGCTCCAGAAGGAGAAGATGGATGCCCTTCGGCAGCTCCGGGAAGCCCTGGAGCAGGTCAGGGAAGTGAGAAGGGAATGGGTAGGGATACGGGATAACTCCAGCTCAGCGCCCCGGAGGCAAGGTCCTGGCCACGTCACGTCCAACCACAGCAAAACCCCCGGCTCCGCTTGGCTGGCCGAGGGCTGTGGCTCGTGCGGGGTCGGGGAGCAGCGCTGGGGAGCACAGCAGCCCAGATGTGCCGCTCCCCCGAGGTCACCCCGGTGTTTCGCCTTGCCCACGAGAGTTGGGGGCTGTGCAGGGATGGTGGGGTCTGCTGGGCGCATTGGGCAGCAAGCTCCCCAGCTTGCCTCGCAGGGGCGAAGTCTGTGCACCGAGCTGGGGATGCCTCGGGCGGGCAGAGGAGATGCCCCCCCCGGGTACATCCGTGCTTGACCTGCTCACGCCAAACCTCTCCTGCTCAGCCCTGGGTGTACAAGGTGGCTCGGGGTCTTTCCTAGAAGTCCCGACCTGGCTGCAAGGCCAACAATTTTTATACGAGAGGCTGAGCGGACTCGGAGGGGGGGGCAGATCTGGGTGGTGCAGGTGCCGCTCCGATCCATCCCTTCCCAGCGACTGGTCCCGCAGGAAAGTGCTGGTGGGAGCGCCCGGCTGCGAGCCCGGCTGGAGCATCTCCTGAGCCACCCCTGGGAACCAGGGCAAGCCCAGGGACCTGCCGGCCGGGGGAAGAAGGTGGTTTGGGGACGGGGAGGAGGGTCTCGCCCTGCACGGCCGTCGAGCCGGGGTGGGCTTTGACTGATGGTGTCTGACCCAGAGAGCAGCCCTGGTTCTTCGGGCTGTGTCTTCTGCCTGTGCCGCGCAGCTGGGGGCTTTCGGCAACTCTCTTGCCCCTTAGCTGGGAGCCTTAGCTGGGAGCACTGCTGGTGGCCAAGGGCTCGGTGTCAGGCTGGGGATGGCAGCTGCAGTCTCGCACCCTCTGCCTGCATCAGGCAGTGCCTGCTCCTTGGGGACGGCTGCAGGCAGAAATGTTTAATGAAAAAAAACCCCAAAACCCCACGGGGAATTGTTCTGTTTAGATGCTTTCATTTAATTTTGAAAAGGAGAAACCTATTTCTCAGTCTCTACACATCTCATCGGAGAGAATGCTGTTTTTAATTTGCAGGAGAACGTCCAAGGAGAGTTTCTCCATATGCAAGGGGGGAAAATGAGAATTCCTTGCAGTACTTTATAACTACGCCTCCTTCCAGGGGAAGGGAGGGGATGAGAATTGAAATATCTGTACGCTTTCTTTCCAATTAAAATAAAAGTGTTTTTCATTATGTTTTTCTGCAATGTTGGATTGGGGAGGTTTCTGAAATTATGTATGACACACAGCCGCTCCCTTGCTGAAGTTATTGCATTATTTTTTTTCCCTTTAAGTTTCACAAAGAAAACTGTGGTGCAGACTACATTTTTTTCTGAAGAGCTTTTTCATTAAAACCCAAATGCTTGCAAGGCTCCATGAATGTCTTTGCAAACAGCGGGCTGAGGTTCCTGGTCATATGAATAATACTTGGAAAGAGAAAACTGATCCTTTAGCAGAAGATGGATGCAGAAATGGCTCCCAAATCTCTGAATGACCGCAGCAATGTTTTCGTCACTGGGAGTTTCACCTGTGGCATTCCTTGTCTGAGTCTGTCCTTCCCTCTTTGTTATGTGTGTGAAGGTTTTGATTCCGAAGGAGGCTGAAGACATAGTAAGTAGAAGATCAACCGTGGTTAACTTTGTTTTAGTGATGGACTTTCACAACAGAACTTGCTCGTTCTTCAACAATTCATGGAAATGTTGGGGTTGGTTTGTCACCGGTTGCTTCCCCAACCAGAGCTGGGAGGAGTTGGGGATGACGGATGGAAATGGTGGAGGATGACTAGGAGGCTTTGAGCTTGCATGGCAAAAACTGTTGGCAGGGGCATGTGAATTTACAGGATGCTCCGGGAGATTCAGATCTCAGATTTCTTTTGTTCCTCTCTTTGGTGGACCTGTTGTAAAGAAACAGCTCCGGACAACGGAAGTTCAAACACTCTTTGCTCGCACTTTTAGCTCTAAATTATCCCACATCCAAAGTCAGCTGCTGCTGTGTTTCATGCACAACAAAGTCTATTCCAGGTGCTGGAGCAGGGACGCTATAATAGAAACAAGGAAAGCACTTTGTATTCACCAGTTTCCCTTTGGTAACTGAGGAATAATGGAAATTATATGATGTTCCTCCATGTATGGCTTAACTTCATCTTATTCCCAAACTCCTGCAAGCCAGTTTCTCAGCGTGGCCGTTGCAGTCCAGCTGCCATTCAGAGGAAGATGCAAAGCAACACAGGCAGCAGGTTGGGACGAGGTCCTTCTCTCCCTGGAGCTGCCTCCTTGTGCTCTCAGGCTGGGGCTAGAGACAAACCGTCTTTGCCCTGCCACTCATTTTTATATGGATTTATTTATAGACCAGTGAAGATGTTTGCTCAGCATATCGGGACTGCTCAGAAAGTGATATGAGCCTGCACAGAATGAGAAAAAAAAATACAGAAGTGCTGTTCCTTCCCTGCTGCGTGCTGCAAAAAAGGTCTTTGGGTGGAGGAACATGCATTGCCTTCTGTTATTGCAGGCGTTTTGGTCCCCAAGGACAGCACATTGCAGTGGTGCACTGGCTGGACTGCACCTCCTTGCTCCTGCCACCTTTTTTTTTTATTCCCCACCGCTCAGTGTAAGCTGAAGCATCTGTTTCTGTCTTTGCTTATTTTTCTTGTTGTTTTGCAGCTTGGGATGAAGCCATGCCTCTGTTTTCACAGCGCCTCGTGCAGTGACTCTGCATTTGCTCCTGTGCATCTGGTCCCATGCCTCCCACGATCTCCGCTGCACAAACACCTGGATTCTTCTTTCGGCCCAGCAGGTGAAGGAGCAGCGTGGAAGATGGGGGAGGGACACGACCATCAGCAGGAAAATCACCCCAGAAATGTTTTGAGCCCTGCCAAAAGCTTTGCTCGCCAGTCACGGCTTCTGCAGCACCAGTAAATCTGCCTGGGGGAGAGACCCCAGCCACGCGGCAGCGTGAGATGAGCTTTGCCAGGGCTCAGCGCTCACTGGTTGTTGGAGGATGCTCTCGCAGAAGCCGTTCAAATGCCAGGAGAAGAGAAAAGCTTCAGCCGCAGCCTGCGGCTCATCCAGTGTCACCGCATTTACCAGGGAAAAACCCCAAAGAAGAGCTTTGGCTGCATCAGAGACAGCATCTGCTGGGCTACAGTCAAACCCATGTTTCTGAAGGTATAAAAGAGAGAAGGTTCTCCAGAGAAGAACATTTCGTGTTCATTAGTAACAGAAGGACCTGGACTTCTACACTGCCAGCTTGGTGTACAGAGATACTCTCCCTTGCAGCGCGAGTTAAGTGTTGTCTTTGTTGGCTCTGCCTGCCTGCATGGAGTCCTCTACACAAATCAAGATTTTCAAGGTTAGTCCTGAAGAATCCGGTGGGTCACGGCCTGGTGGGGACTCGTCTGATCGCTGGGTTTGGGGAACAGCCGCTCCAGTGGCTGCGTAATGCAGAGAAAGTCTTAATGTGGTTTTCTTGGACATGTCTCCCGGTGTAATTTGTCCTACAGAGGGGCGTCTTCCTCTCCTTTGCCTTCGAAGGTGGCCGTGGGTTCTGAGCTCAGGCTGAGGGGTGAGGTGGCTCTCACTGAGGGGCCTCAGACACGTTCTCCTTGATCTTCATCCTCCCTCTGGAGATGTTGCAGGTGATCAGCACTATGACATCCCTGTCTGCGTGGGTTTGCCGGGTGCTGGGGGGGCAAAGCAACCCAGAGAGTTCCCCTTCTTTAAGGCAACGACAAATCTCCTTTTTGCTTTCGGGCTCCGCATTGGGTGTGTAAACTGAGGCAGGAGGATGCTGTGGGGTTAAGAGCAGCGGGGATGGAGACGAGGAGGGTTTTTAGGGGCTGCATGTGCCTGGAGGAGCGGGGACGGTGGTGCAGTGCACCTTGTTGGGGTGCAGGATCTGGGCGCAGATCCCTGAGCACCAGATGCCCGGCGTCAGCTTCTGTGGCGCAGCATCCCAGATGCTGGGATGCAGGGTCTGGGTGCAGGGTCCCTGGTGCCAGTGCCCAGGTGCAGGGTCCCATTTGCCACGTGCGAGGATGGCTGCTTAGGTCGGTGTTTGGCGATGAGCCTCTCGGGCTGACACAAGTATTGTGCGTGAGTTCATCACCTCCCTGCAGAACCAGGCAGTGCCTTCTAAGCTGTTATTAAGTGCAAATGCTGTTACTCTACTTTTAATACACAGATGTCGATGGTTCAGCTCAAACGACCCTCTCTAGGGAGTTTCCCAGCCTGGTCTCACTCCTGCTGAAATGTTTTGATTTGGTTTGAGGCTGCCTGCAGCCATGATAATTTGCAATTATTTCACAGGAAAAAAATTTTGAAACCTATGTGATCTAATTGAGGTGCATTTATTGTGTTTGATTCTGGAGTGGGACATCTCCTTTGAAATGGGAACTGAGCTGGGAGTACTCTTGTGATGGGGTTTTGCATGAAGACTTAGCACTCACAGTCTTATAGAAATGTTGGGTTTTGGGGGTCAATTTAATGCTTGCCTGGGAGAAGCCTTTAAAGAATGATGTGAGGCAGTGGATGGAGCTAGACCATAGCACTTCTGTCTTTTGAAATATCCATACGTTCACTTTTTTCCAAGTTTTGACCTTTTTTTTTTTTTTTTTAATGCCGGGGTGCAGTGGGAACCTGCTCAGCACCGACACCTGCAGCTCCTGCTCTGCCTGGGTGCAGGCTGACGCTGCCAGCATACCCTCTGCCGCCTTGTGTGCTGCAGCAAGTTGTATTGCTCTGCTTTGGAGCCATCCAGAGGATCGTAGGGAGAAGAGTCTTTGCTGCCCAAGACCAGGAAGAATAGCTGAGTATGGGAGCTGGTGCGTCACCACACATTTTCCAGGCAGCCCTGAAGCTGGGCTATTCTGTTCATGCAGTGCCGATAACTCCCCGTACAGATGTGTGCCTTGTTTTCACGGCTGGTGGGGGCAAACCCCGACCCAGAGCTTGCAAAACTGCCTAGTTGTTCCTGTTCAGCACGCTCAGGGTGTTCGGCTTCTGTTTCATGTCCCTGTAATATTTGAGGATGTCATTGGCATCTTCTCGGAGGAGGAGAGGAATACTTTGGAAGGTGTCAGAAGGAGGAGTCGGAGCACAGCTGATCTCACGCTGCTCTTTGATTTTGATGGTTTTGTACTTCCCCTTCCATGTAGGAAAAACGTTTGCTCTGGGAATAAAGCTGGAAAGGTGCAGGTCACCTGTACAAATGCTGTTTGGTGCTGTGGGAGCTGGATGCAAGCACAGCCATTTTCATCTGTCCGGCTCCCTTTTCTCCTCCGGTAGAGCAGCTCCAGAGCTTTGCTGCCACAGTCTGAGATCCCACACAAACTGTCCCTTTCTCCTCCTTTTTCTTATGCCAGCTTTATCCTTTCTGCTCTGCAGAAGACTTCATTTCCCCCTAAAAGACCCTGGCGGCTTGAAACCCGCAAGTGTCTGTGTGATTGTGCCTGAGGGGCCGGTGGGGACCCTTTTGCAGCCACCTCCGCTGGTGGGTACAAGTGTGAGACTTGTAGAGACCCCCCCCCAGGGCAAGCTCTGAGGGCATGGAGAGTATTTCACTGGTTTCAGAGGTTTTTCAGCTTCAGCTGCAGGAGGAGCTGGGCTCACAGAGGCTTTTTGGCCTCGGTATTTATCGTCGCATGGCTGACTCCATCAGCTCCCTGTCAAAGGGAAGCAGGTAAGCAATACTGCTGCTTTTAAAGTGTCTGAAGTGCTACACTTCTGCCCTCAAAACAGCTGGTTGTTCCTTATCTTGTCTTGCCTTTGCACGTCCAAGGTCCTTTGCATGTTCCTGTAAGGTCTGGATTTGCTCTTTGTTTCAGAAATCAGGGGGTGAACTGGGGAACAGCAGCATCCTCCACAGGAAGATCCCGAGATCGCTCCCGATCGTTATCTGTCCTCCAGACAGATTTATTAATGCTCAGAGCCATGTCACCCAGGGGAACTGCCAGGCACAAGGTTGTAGGAGATGTGTGCCTGGGAACATGCTCCCATGACCACCACTAGGTGCAAAGCCGGGACACCCTGTGGCGTCCCAGTGCTGCGTTCAACTCCCGTGCGAAGGATTAAAATCGCCTGCCGGCTGAGTTGCAAAATGGCTTTAAAACTAAATGCTAAAGAGGGAGTCTCTGAAATTTTGGGGAATAGTGCCGGGCGTTAGTGCTTTCCTGACTCATCTAAAAGGTGCTGGGGCTTGGCCAAGTCCTGCAAGGCAGTGCTGGCTTTGCTGCTGATTAAGATTTCGCTAACCGCAAGCAGGCTTGTGCTTTGTTGCCTCCCAGATGGCAGCAGTGCAGCCAAAATGAGGTGTAGGTGCTGCGGCTGAAGTCAGAGTGAACGTGTTGCTATACAGCTAAAAGGCACAGCCCTCCTGCTGTGGATGTGGCTTTGGTCTGTGTTTGTCTCTAGCATCATCAGTAAATAATGGTGTTGCTCTCCGGCAATGTAGAGTTTACTCCGCAGGAAAGAGATCATTTACAAAAGGGAGAAAAAAATATATGTCGAAGTCAACACCTACAGATGTGCAGGGAAATGATGAATCTCCTTAAAATGCTCAGTAATTCCCTTTACTCCTACATTGCAGGTCACAGTCCACTCATTTGTTACCAGAGCTGTTCAGTCTGCAAGAGAGTCGCTTATCACGGAGATTTAACCGTGCTGAGGGCTGTCCTGTGGCCTGTCGGGATATATTTTCACTGCAGAGACGAGCATCTGGGATGATAGATCAGCAGTCCTACACCTCTCCTGCCCCCGTGCTGCATTTTCTTGCACAAAAAAGAAGCAGTGGGTGCCGTGCTGGGGCCAAGGCTGCGCTCCGAAGGCACCTTCTCTGTAGCCTTTGCAAAGGGGACACCAGGCTGAGATGGCTGATGGTCTTCCCAGGTGGACAAAGTTCCCCCCCTTTGCTGGGGCACACCGTGGAAAAGTGACAAACAGCAGCAGGATACACCCCTGTGCCCTGGAGGGGGGGTGTAAAGGACCCGTTAGGACATGACACCGCTCAAAGCGCAGATGCTTCCCTCCTCGAGAGTCTGAAATGGTTGCTCGCTTCTGCACCTGGTTTTCCTGGGCTGGAAGGGTTGTGGAGCTCTCCTGAGCTGGGAGGAACGGCTGGGAGCAAAGGTGATGTGCCCCAGCTTGGGCTCCCGCTTGACGGTAACCATGAGGCTCTTTCCCTGGCTTTTGGAACTAAATGCACTAATGAGGATGAGATGTGCTCGTTATAGGAGGGCCGTGCAAGAAGAGGGAGCTGGCTGAGCCTGCCTGCTTAGCTGTGCGAGTGTTGTGGTTGAGATGTAAATGTTGACATATGTGTAGTGCAGAAGATGTAATGAGATTGAAAATGGAACCAGGGAGATGGGGGCATGGCGTGAGGCCGACACCGAGTTTTGCGATGAGAGGCAAAAAGGGGAGAGTGCGATGGGGTGTTAAAACGGAGACATGGCATGCGTTGCGGAAACCAAGATTCTGATTGAAATGCAGAGTGAAAAAATACAGTGAGATGCAGCAAACGGATTTGGTTGTGAAATCCACAAAACAGTGAGAAGGAAAAATACCGAGGAGACAGACATGAGGGAACAGAGAGAGATCTGTGCAGGAGAAACTGCATGGTGCATGGGGGTTCCTAGAAGGGACAGGCTATGTGATTTCAACCACTGTCATTAGAAACCATAACACTTGATGCTTCTGCCTTGACTCGTGCTTGGAAGGTCTATCAGGCAGCAGAGCTTCAGGACACCAATGCAACCTTGAAAGCATCTGGTACAAAATGTGTCCCTGTTGAAGGCAATGCAAGAATCTGAAAGCAGCTGTTATTTTTAATTTCGTGTAACCAAAGTCCAGTTGAAAGCTGGATGAAATACCTAGAGCCAATGCTCTGTGTCAGAAATTATGAACTGTTGTGTAGGGAAAAAAAGAAAAAGATGATGTGTTTATAAAGAAACTGGAAAGTTCTGACGAAGTAACATGTAATTTGTAATGCTATAGAAAATGTCCTCTGTAAGAAAATATTACCTGAAAATGTCTATTTTATAGTGTTTTGTGCACCTGTAACAAGGGACAGACTATGGAGGATTTAAGAGATCTCAATCAAGGATTAAACAACGTGAGTGCTGGGGGGCTGCGTGGTTAAAGCCGGGGATTCCAGCCCTGTCGGACCCTTCACCACATAGGCTTGGCTGACATTTTCGATAACATATTTCTAGTTAAAGGTTTCCAAAGCTGCCCCACATTGAAACCTGCTTGGTGCAAAGAGCATGAATGGGGAAGGCGCTCGCTGTCAGCCCTGGCATTGAATTCTTATTGGGGTGTGAAGAGGTCTGGATTATGGGGAAGATGTAAGGAGGAGCTTTCAGAAATAAAATGGTCTGCGTAACAAAAAGCCTTTTCTTCAGGAGGAGAAGTTTAACAGAAATTGCTGTAGAAAAGCCGCTAGGAATGAGAGCCATCTATTTAAAAATCTCTGGGTGAAAGCTGCTTATCGCTCGCTCCTGGCACTTGCCATAGAATCACATCAAATCTTCCTTTTTGTGGCATAACTCATTTTAATCAGGGTGGAGATCTAAACTGATAATTTCTTTTGTGCTTTTTATGTTGACAGTCTTTTAATGGTGACCCAAGAAGGGCTCTGGGCTGCCTCTCCCCGGTGAACTGCCTGGTACATGGTTTCCCCACACCCTCTGGTGAGCCAAAAATTTAAACCTTGCTGTCGGACGCAAGGGGTAATATATAAAAACACACACCACAAACATTCACCTCTGCTTTATATATAAAGAGGAAATAAAAGCACAGGGGAGAAGCCCTGTAGCACAAGGAGAACCCCAAGGAAAACTGGTATTTGTAATCAGGGAAGCTAATTCCAGTGGTTGTCAGCTGTCACTATTTTTACTGTGATAATGGTGACAGTGGGTGTGTGGATCCGGCTTTTCCCCTTGCCAGGGATGCTTGGGACTGATCCTTAGGTATGAGTAAATATTTTTCTATTTAAAAAATCCCAGCATTAACCTTCCAGTTCTCATGGCAGCAGGAAAAGCTGAGCTAAGAGAAGCCTAGAGGGACTCCAGATCACAGGCATTTTTTTGAGGCGTGCTTTTTTGGTTTGGTTTGCTTATAAAAATGGGAGGTTTAAAAACAAAACGCTTTTTGCACAGGGCAAAAAATCCAGGTAGAGGCGTGACCTCTTAAACCCTGTGCTCCTATTACAGTTTTGGGACCAGCTGCATCTTCACCCCGGTCGAGGGTTTGACATGTCAGACGATGGTTCAGTTCGGATGATGGTTCAGCTCAGATCAAGCAGCCCGCCGCAGCAAGTGCCAGCAGCACGCTTTTGGGCTTTTCTTTGCTTCAAAACCTGTCCGGGACAGGATAGCTCTTACTACTACAGACCTTGAGCAGGCAGCAGCAATCCTATAGCTATATTTACACATACAGAGCTTTATGGTCAATTATGTCGCTTCTGCTAACTGGGCTCCAGATATTCCTTCATCTTTCCAGTGGTCTAACGATGCACTGGGCTCCCCCTGTTATTCCTAACGGTACGTTTTGCAGACGTGCATGGATGTCTGCTGTAGGGCTCATGCTCTGCAAGGATGCACATGCTACAGTCAGTCCTGTTGGCCTTCTTTACCCTTCCCTGTTGCTTAGATTGCCTAGGAAGTAACTTACGGGGGTTATAAGTGGTTTCTCTAATTTGGCTCATATATGTTTACAATTTGCCCGGCTATTTTAAAAACTTCTGTAAGAGTGTGGCCTTTGCAAGGACTGCAGATTGAAGTTCTCTCTCACCAGCCTGTTTCCCCTCTAACAGAGGCAGCACAAAAGAGAAAATCCTCTGTTTCTACAGACAAAAATCGTTAAGTATCTTTCAATGTTATCGTTACCTTGCAAGCGTTTGCTCTGTTGCAGGTGCATGTTAGCCAACAGCTGGGTAACTGTGCACGTACGGGGGTGATTAAGTTAAAAATTTTCATTCTTGTTTTGGTTTTTTTTTTTGTTTGTTTGTTTGGGTTTTTTTAAGGTTTTTGGAGTTTTTCTTTGCAGGACTGTGTTGAGCTCTGTTTCCCTCAGCAGCCAAGGTTGTCCTACTTAAAGGTGTAAGTGTTACCCCAGAAATTCGGGTCTCTAAATCAGCAGCCACCATGAAACTCCAGCTCTTTTCACCTTAAAACTGCAGCTCGCTGCCAGCCAAAAGAAGATAATGGGGGAAAACAGGAAGGAAGGACTGCGTATGGTCCCCTCTGCCTGTCTGCATCAGTGTCAGTGCTGAAACATGCCTCCATCCCCATCCCAAAGCCTCTGCTTTTGGGACCGGGAGTGAGACACAGCGTCCTAGAAACTCCTAAACTCCTGGAAGTGGTGATGCATGACATGCAATTCAGAAGTAAATGGTGATTTATATCTGAATACAATTTTGAAAAGATGTACAAAAATAGCAGCCAGAGATGCTGAGTATTTTTGGTAGTAATAAAGGGCTATTGGGAGACTCTTATGCCAAGCAAAGGATGTGTGGCCTGAAACACAGAAATGGTTGTCTCCATCCAGAATATAACATAATATAATGTAATTAATAAATCTGGTATATCAATATATACACTGATATAATAGGACATAATGCTATATTAATAGAATATATATCCAGCTCTGCGTAGGTCAGGGAAGCAGCTCTGACATCTCTGGATGTTTGCAGAAAGAGGAGGTTTCTGCCTAGCAGACCGGCGAGGGTGGCTGAAGGCCTTAGGGACTGGCTATCTGTGGTCGTAAGGAATGTGGAGCGTGGTTTGCTGAGGAAAAAAGAAAGAATTATCCTAACCAAGATGGTGAAATGGGCGTGTTGAACCATGAAGGCTTGGGACCTTTGCTGGGAGCTCCCCAGTCCTACTGTCTATGGTGGCCTTGGGCCTCCAAGGGGGGTGAAGCAGAAGATGCTCCCCACCTCCTGCTTGGATGAAATGAATAGACGTCAGCTTGATATTTGAAATTCGGTATTTTCTACAGTTGACAGAGCCACCCACCCAGAGCAGTGCTGCTTAGCTGGAAGATCACTTGCCTTCTTGTTGAGTAATTTTGTATGTTTTTATGGAGAGCGCTCACCCATTAGAGATATTTACTTATGGAGAGCATCTCCTAATGCCTGGGGATTGCCGATACTCGTGGTTCACGGCTGATGTATTTGCTTTGTGCTGATTAAATTCCCCCCTCTGAGAAATGCAGAGTAATTGGTGGCATCCTCATTTCATGTGAGCAGTTATCATCTTTTCTGAAAGGGAGACGGAAGGCAGAGCAGTCGCATCAGGGTAATCACGTCCCAGCCACGTTAGGGACTTCGGCGTAATCGGTGGTGTTTGTCAGGAGGAAAGCGTTGTCCCCATCCTTCTGCAGGAATTGCAAGTGAGGGTAATTAGCTAGAAGTATTGCATAGGCATGTGGGGAATTACTCACTTGTAAGTGCCTGCATCCCTAGCAGGCTGTTAGCCAGAGCTTGTGCTTTCTCCTGGTACTTAATAGATGCTGTTTGGATCTCCTCGCCTAGCTGTGGGCAGGCGCGTGTTAACAGGCACGCAGCTGGGCCACGGGTGCCATTGCTGAGCAGAAGCATTAAAGTTACAAGTCAAAGCATGTGCTAAGAACAGCATGGAGACCCCAGGGCAACATGAAAAGGACTTAATGCGAGCTGGAAAAATACGCTGTAAAGCCGGAGGTAACTGAATAGGAACAGATTGCAAATGTGAACAGCCTGACCCGGGTAGCAAAAGGCTGAAGTCCTTCCCAACCCAGCCTGGGGCTGGACCGGCACCACGGGCTGCCTGGAGGTGCTGGACCTGGCAAGTGTTGGTCTGGGGGCTGGCCAGAGATTAAAGAAGGGCTGCAAGGGCTTTGAGTGGGTGGGCAAAGCCGTCTGCAAGGCTGGACTGAAGGCTGGAGAGCCAGCGATGGGAGCGAGTCCGAGCTGGCCAGGATGGAGGGTCACAAGCGAGCGAGCTGCTGTCCTGGACCGGCAGTAGTGCACCTTGGTCTCATCCAGCCTCCCTCAGCAGCAGCTTTAGTCTCAAAGGAGCAGAGCATCCGTGCAGACCGGTCAGGAGACTGGGAGGAAGGGGCTCAGCTGGTCTGCAGTCACCTCCTGGGCACCTGGGCTGAGAAAAAGAGCCCAGCAGGAACGCCAGCCATCCCAGGAAACAGAGAATAAGGGTGCTTAATTGTATATATTGCACGTATTTGCCTCCTGCTCATTAATTATCCTGATTCTTAAGCCATGCTGGTTAATCAGAGCCGTTTGGGGCTGTGGTAAAGACTCCCATCATTTGTATGAATTACAGGTAGTGGCTAATTGAAGATATATTTACTTTATGCTGATACAGTCTGGTGCTCTTGCTGTTTTTGGGGGGTGGCAGTTAATTTTAGTCACATTTGATTGTAGCAGTTTCCTGCAAAGTGCCAGGTAAGCAGACAATTTCTGCTTATGATGAGAAATACCCACAGCTCCTAGTCAGCATTGACTAAATGAAAATGTACCTACCTTATATTAATTAACTAATTCCCACTATTCCTGGGCAATACTGGTTAATCAGCTATATTCCTTTGATTATCATGACTAACTCCAGCCAATCAATAGGGAATGTGGAGCCTGGTGATTTTTATGGAAGTACATTTACCATCTGCTGATTAATTTCTACTATTCTGAGACAAAATCAGCCTGTAGAAGACATTTTTTTTCTCCTGGTTAGTTATTAGTGTCATACAGTAATGCAGTGTGCAGTAGTGCTTAACTAAAGGCATATTTACTGTCTCCTATCCAATTCCAATAATTTCTGTAGGCTGCTAATCAATCAGCAGCATTTTTTGCCTATACTTTCTCCTACTATTTCTAGGGCATTTATGATGATCGGGATGAGCTATAGCTGTTCCTTTGTTTTAACATATTTAGTTACTAAACACCTCTGAAAGTCGCAAGTAGCAAAGAGTATTTTGCTCAGAGGGTAACTGCGTTTGGAAGGAGGCTCTGGTTTTGGTGGTGAAGAGACCTGCTTGTCCCATGACAAAAAGTCCCTCGAGAAATCCACCCGCTCAACAGCGTGTCTCTTGGTTGTGTTTCTTTCCATTCCTCTGGCTGCCATGACCAGTTCCCACCATCCCTGCAAAGCGCTGCTTCATCAGGTACATATTTTGTTGATAAAGCATCATTTGATCATTTGCATGCAATGGCTGGTATTGTTATTAAGCAAGGCCAGGCTTGTCTTATGCTGATTAATTCTCTTAATTTCTAGGTAATTAGATTTATTAGATGCATTTTGTACTTATACCAAACAACTCCCATTATTATTTATGGCTGGGGCACTGGCAGTCAATTGGCGGCGTATTTGTCTCAAGCTGCTTCGTTCCCATTCTCCGCAGATGACGTCAGCTAATTGGGGGTGGTTTGTGCCTGTGGTGAGTAATTCCCCCTTTCTGGGGGAAATGGGAGCTAATGATGGTTGATCAGGAGCAGATTTATCATCAGCTGATTAATTCCCAGCATCCCTAGGAATTCCAGCCAACTTAATATACCCAGATCCTGGCATTCGTAAGGACACGGTTGTGACTGGGAACCAGTTTCGTTGCATGCTAGTTGACTGCCATGAAGGCAGGGCGTGCTGGAGGGAGCAGCGACTTGCTGCAAGGGCGAATTACTCCGCGGCAGCTGCATGTAGTGGAAATACATATAATTTATGGTGATAAACGCCATCATCTCTGGGGGGGGTCAGGATATCTGTTTTTACTCTGGATAAGGCACTCTCCTTATTCCTGGCAATTTTGAGCAATGAGAGTGATGATGAGCCGTGCTTACCTTGTAGTGGCAATTTCTCAGCTTTCTAATGAATTTCAGTGAAGATATTTTTTCCTAGGGCCATACCCCTTGTCCTAGTGCATTGTGGGTAGCAGTGGCTGAGCAGAGGCATCAGTGGGTTTTAACAAAGATTTCCTATCAGTTCTAGGTAATGGGGATTAATCAAAGGTGTTTTCCTAATAATTTCCACCATCCCTGAGGAAGTGACAGTAATTAGCTGAACATGTTTGATTTATGGCAATTAAATCCTGCTGGTGTTGGAGAACACCAGCCAACAAGAGCTTTTCTGTTCATGTTGCTTATGTACCCCAATACTTGCAGAAGCATGGTCATAGAGCACTGAATGTTCTCATACATATATTAATTCCCACACCATCCAGGAAAAGCTGGTTAATCTGAAGCAATTTTGCTGACCAGACCACATTATCCCTAGGAAACTGCAGGTGATGATGGACAAACAGAGACATCCCTGTGCTGCTGTTGGCAGTTTCCCACATCCCCGGAGAAAGCTGAAGAGCCAGAGATGGTTTCCTGGCAGATCCCGGCCCAGCGGGTCCCTCAGGGATCTGGGAAAAGGTGGGTGTTCAGAGCTGTTTATTCTTTCCACTGATTTCTTTCCTGTTTTTCTGGAAAATGTTGGGTTATCAGTAACCTTTGGTCATGGGCTGCAACTCCCACCCTTCCTCGGGAACTGTGGGAAGCGAAGCCAACTCAGATTTGCCTTATTCATTTAATTGTTGCAAATGCTGAATAATTTTCTTTAATAACCCCCAAGACATTTCAAGAAAAGCAAACCACCTGTCCTATCGGCCCCTTGAGAGTCACTTCCAAATGAGCAGCAAACCCTACCCTTTCCTTGCCCGTTCCCATCCCCATCGACAGGCAGCCCACCAGCAGACTGTCCAAAATGCTCCAAGGTCTTCTGTACACCTGCCTGGAGCACATTTTGCATCTTCTTATGTGTTCTGATGGCCTTCAGCAAGCAGGGGTTTAAAAATGAGCCTCTGGACAAGGGGACCCTCCCTTTCCTGCCAGGAGACTTGTGTGAAGGGTGTGGGGCTGTTTATGGCTCTCCTCCCATCAGGAATGCTGTTGTTTCATCCCTTGTGAGAAGAGAATAGATGGGGGTGGAGGGGGGTGGGGGGGGAAAGAAAGGAAAAACCACCCACCCAAGCGGGAGCAAACAAAACCTGTTGCCACTTGGGTGACATGAGAAACTCGATAGAAAATTAAAGAAAAAAAGAAAAGAAAAACGAGAGGAGATCACTGCCATGTTGTTCCACTGGAGGGATCACATGAAAAAGAAAAGACGAAATGATGGGAAAGAAATGAGAAAAATGAGAAACAATATTTGCCACCATTTTGTCCATCAGAGGAAAAATTATAAGAAATGAGATAAAGGTCGTTGCTGCCCTGCTGTGCTTAAGGAATTTGATACGCAGGGAGCAGCGTTGCAGGGAAAATGCCCTGGCTTCTGACCCAGTGGGAAGAAAGAGGGAAAAAATCCCTTTGCTTTGCCCCAAAGAAAAAGTGAAGCAAAAAAAGGTGAAAATCTGGGGGGAGGGCGGGTAAAGTCCACCATGCTTCACTGAAAAAAGTGAGAAAGTATGAAGATGGTGAGGAAATAAATCAGCAAATCAATTAGAAAAACTGTGGAAATCAGAAAAAAATACATGTAATGGAAGTTGATCTTTGGGTAAAAAACAAGAACATGGAATAAAATAAGGAAAAGAAAGAAGGATTTTTTTCATTAGGTATGAAAAAAATCAAGCAGATCCAAGGGAAAAAAGATGATGAATAGAAGCAAATATTAAATCCTTTTGATTAAAACAGGGAACTGTCAGTAAAGGGAGAAGAAACAAAAAAAATAAAGAGGTGCTACCTGGCCTTCCTGGGGAAAAAGGAGATCCAGAAAAATGCAGACAAAAAACTCTATCTTCCCCACCGGTGGGTGAGATAATGAAAGCTGCACATGCCTCTCCTTCTCCCTATAAGACAAACCAACCAACCCCCCCCCCCCCCAAATAAAAGGAAGTTAATGACAATTCATCTCTCAGGGAGAAAAAATGGCCAAAAAAATGGAAAAGAGAGAAAGAAGAAATCACCCCCTGAGTAAAAAAGATCCATTTCCCCTCAGATCACCCCTCATGCGTGGGACCAGCCCCATGTGCCAACACCCCCAGTGCAAACCAGCTCAGGGATTTCAGACAGGGAAACTGAGGCACACACAGCAATCCCGTCATCACGAAAGAGCCCTGGATCCTACATCCCTTCCCGGGGAGGGCTATCATGGGGGGAGATAGAGATGGATCTGCCCATAAAAAAAACATGTGTAGGGGTTTAGGAAGGCGAAGACCCTGGGATCTCCTACCCTCCTCTGTTTGTAGGGTCTCCTCCCCACACCCAAGAAGGACAAGCACCTCTCACTCTCGCAACCCGTCACTGCTTGGCTATTTATACTGCTAATTCTCTGATTTCTCTTAACCTTGCCTGAAACCGGTTCACATTTAATGGTTTCACGTCTGAAAGGCTGTCAAACAGAAGGTTCTTGGCCATAAAAGCTCTTTAGGGCTGAAGAGAATGAGAATAATGGTTGCCATCAAATGAAAAGCCTTATCACTTAATATTCCAATGCATTAACTGGTTTTCCTATTCTTTCAGCAACTTTAATAAAAATGTTTAAATGATTTTCAAGAGTTGTTTTTACGATAGGCGAAAGCCAGTAATAACCTGACACCCAACATATTTCATGCTTACAGTGCGAGAAGGACTTCTTTTACCCCCCTCTGCATCGCACTTCAAACTTGCCTTTACATTTTATGGAGCGCAAATAGCCCCTGAGTTTGCAGATGACAGCCTCTCTCCGCTCAGTAACTCCTGATTTGTGTAAGTGTTACTGCTAAGGAAATCTTGCACAACTCCTTGGGTGATAAAGTCCTGCTCTTGCTGCGGCCCCGTGGCACTTCTGCAACCGAAACTCGCCACGCTTGCTCCGTAGGACGTGGGATGGGAAGAGGGAACCTGCTTCCGCGCACTGCTGCTGAGCTCAGAAGATGCTTCAAACTCTTCCTGAAGAATTTCTGATGCTTGCTTTAGCAAAGGACAGTAAATTGTAGCATCTGCCAAATCCTCTCAAAATTGGGGATAGTCAACAGAAGATATAGTCGTGAAACAGCCGCCACTCCGTGACGTTATAGTCTGAGCACAGCCGTGGGCGTTTAACGGAGGGGCCCCACTATAACGCTGCAGGGAAACACGCTTTGTGTACTGCTAATTTGTAGGAGCTGCCAGAAGAAAGCAGTTTGTTTTCTATTTTTTTTTTTTTTTTTTAATCCAATTACCTGCAGGAGATGCATATAATGGGTGTTGGAAATATACGGAGTTATCACTTTAATTAGAACTATGAAAAATATGGCAACCAGGCAAGCAGCAAGAAAAATCTCTGCGGTCACTGAACCCTGCACTGGAGCTCCAGTTGCAGCCACAGAGCTGCAAAGAAAGCCGTGGACAGATGGTAAATCCCCAGGCCAGTGTCCTGTGGCCTTTTACTGCCTGTGGCCATGCACACAGCATTCATCTTGCCCAATATTAGTGGGCTAAAAGCAAGCTTGGAGTTAAAGCTGGGCATCCAGTCTCTTTGCAATTAGCAGATGTAGAGCAGTTGCATCAGTCATTGTGGGAAGGTACTCTTCTCACCCCAAAGGCTAGGTTAAGTGGAAGTTCTCTCTTTTACATGATCCCATTAGAGATAAATCCTACTCTGGTGGCCGTTGCAGGCAAATAAACCCGAGCCACCTCTGCAGAGATGCTCTCACCCACTAGATGGCAAGTTTGCTCTGCACAACGCGAGGCCCGTGCTCAGCACCGCTCATCTGCAGAGCGCTCGGAAAGCTGCAAATGCATTACAAAAAGGCAGCAGGTCCTATTTACCTAGAGACTTAGAGGATTTTTCTCCTGTGAAAGCAACAGCATATAGAGCAGCATCAAGTCGATAAGCCAAAGGGGCACATCTAGGTGCAGCTGGGCTTTGCTTTAGACGGACGCATCAGGCTGCAGGTTAGCGAGGAGGGACGTACCTCTTCCTTCTGGGACGTACCTCTTCCTTCTGGGACAGCTGACTGTACAGTTCCGTACGAAGCCATGGCTAAGTGCATCTCGACTGTACCAGCCTTTCTTTCCCTTAGAAGACTGCTGTTTCCAGAGCACTGCCTTTTGTCTTTTTATCATCACCTGGTGGGGGAGAGCTGGCTGACCTCTGCAAGAGCATGAAGGTGAGACACGGAGAAATGGCACCTGCCAGGGTTCAGATCCCGCAGAACCCTTCCCGCGTGCCAGCTCTAAGATCCAAACCTTGGATCCAGCACCCAAAAGCCAACCCCTGTGGCTTGGGCTTATGTGTAACCCCACAAAAGAGGGATAAGAAACAGTTTCCCCTCTTCACTAATATTTGCTGTGTTTCCCTGTGCAGGTCTCTCTCTGCCCAGTTGCAATCAGCACACCATTCACCACTTGCAAGCAGAGAGGCTTTGGCCGCCATCTCAAGTGGGCTCAAGCAGAGCAGGAGATTTATCTCAAAGTGCATCCTCTTGCCCAGTGAAACTTCGCACGGCTTTTACCTACACAGACAAAGCAACGTGATATATCTCTTCTATAAACCAGCAGATTTACACATCCAGCCTCCGCGGAGCCAAGGGAGTTTTAGAGCAGAACATGTTCCTCTCCTTCACGTTCATCTTGTCTCTTTGTTGGCACCCTGCCCCCCTGGACCACTCCAGCCTGGACAGAGGCTGGTTTTACCTGACTCAGTCGTACGCTCACAGTCAAAGCAAGTAGCTGGGAGGGGAGTTGTTGTACGAAACTCTTTATGGTCCTCGTTTGTAAAGCAGATGGAAGATGTTTCTTTGTGGCAGGACCAACCCCATCCTGCAGCACATGGCATTGCTGGCTCCTGTGCACCTGGGCTGCAGTGTCTGTGGGAAAAAAATGGGGCTGGAAAAATCATGCGCTGAATACTCCGGTTATGAATCATCATCATCATTGACACTCGTGGCTTGCTTGTGAGGTTCTGCACAGAGCATACCCCGAGGAGAAACTGGAGGCTGCTTCGTCCTCTAGAGCGGGGGGAAGAAAGCATTAAAAAAGCAGTGGCACCTTTTGTATGTGGCTACACAGTGACCAGCATGCTAATGCAGTGGCAACTCGTTCTCATACATAGGAAGTGCCTATAATAGAGAGGCAAATCCAGTTTTTGCTAGATACAAATTCCACCAAACAGTTCAAAGCCTAACTGAAGTATTTTAAGAGGCTGTAATTGAATTAGAGCCCTTGGAGAAAGGCTGTAGCTCTGAGCTGTGAGGGGCTGGGGAGGAACGTGCAGCCTTGGGCCAGGTGGGGGGAGATCTTGGGAGCACAACTGAGGCTCTTGCAGGAGAAGGAGAGGATGGAGGGAGAGCATGGAGCTGCCTGGTGGAGAGCAAGGTGATGTGCTGCTCACCAGGCATGGCCGGAGGCAGGAGACAGCAATGCTGGCATGGCCAAAGGGACCCTGGGAAGCAGCGACCACCAACCCAGGGCTGGAGGAAGGGATGCATCCCGTTTCTGGCGGTGACAGGCTGGGAGCCGGCAGTCCCGATGAGGACCTTTTGCCTTATGCGTCTGCCCTATGACAGCAGTGGGGTGGGTTTAGGAATGGGGTGAGGGAAAAAGCTGAAGTGGGGGTTGCTTGATGCCTTGGTGTTTAGTGAGGTCTTTCCAAGATCAGCCCCTTGGCCCAAGGCAGATGGTTCTGGCTGGTGACGGGGACACCACTTTTTGAGGGGGATGTGAGAAGAGGAGGAGGAAGGTTCCCATTTGAGGAAGGTGTCTGTGATTGCTCCCTCCCTGCAGCAAGAGACCAGACAAGTCCTTGTGCCCTGCACACCCATTGCAGCGGCCACACAGCCTTCACTCCCCTCTGGTTCTGGAGAGCCTGGCTGAGGCATCCAAAGCTGCCATGTGCCCACCTTTTCTCTGCCGCACGTTGCCTATCTCCTAAGACCTTTCTGATATTTGCCTGATTACCAGTCCCTTGGCACCACTCATATATTGCACCTACGTAAAAATTTGGCTACCCTGCCCTGCAGGATCTGTGTTAACCCATAGCTGATGGTTGGTATTGCAGGTGGGGAAGGCAGGCTGCAGAAAGGGCTGGCAGCAGAAAAGGGTGGCTGGTTTAATGAGGTTTAATATGAGGTTTAACGTCTCTGGCGGGGAGAGACAGCTTCCCAACATCATCATCCACACTAGCTGTAGGGCCACTCTCATCCCTCCAGTGCCCACTGGTAGCTCAGGCATTGCATGCCAATGGGATCTTCTTTCTCAAACACATCTGAGTAGGAAGCCTGTGAGAACAGCTCTAGGGCCAGCTAATTGAGATGCAAAAGCACCAAAAGAAGAGGATAAGCCTGCAGCAGCGAAGCTGAGCAAATGTTTTCTGTCCATGCAGAGGAACTTAGAGGAGTCCCCAGCCCGGAACCCTTCTTTATGGGGGACGAGTCAGAAAATGTGATGTTTCAGTAGATGAAGTTATAAAACAACTTGACAAAATAAACGGTAACAGTTCGGTAGTACCAGATGGTATTCCGTCAAAAGCTCTAAAGGAATTCAAGGATGAAATAGCTAAACTATTAGCTGTATTAAGTCTACTGCGGAACCTCTCACTTAAAATTTTCTCACTATCAGAGGGAAAGCAAGCAGTGAGACCTTGATTTTAAAAAATGCTTCTGAGCAGATCCAGGAAGAGCAGATTATTAAAACTGATGTCCAAATGAGCTAAAACTCTAGTACAGAGGGGAATTAGGGAGCATACAAGTGAGACATGATTTATGTGAAAATTCAACAAGGCTTTTGTGAATGGAAGCTCTACCTTAGGAACTCCTAGGAGTTTCTGAAGGAGTTAGCAAGGGCAGAGGATCAAGTGGCCCAGAGATCCAGTTGACATAATCTGCTTGCATTTCCTAAAGATTTTTAACAAGTTCCCTAATCAAAGGAGCTGTAAGAAATCTTAAAGGATCCCAAAGCCACTATGGAACAAGAAGGAAGGTCCTTCCAGAGGTGGGTTAAAGACTAGGAAACAGAGGGAAGGAGGAAGAGGTCAGCCTTCATGGTGATGAGCTCCACAAGGCTTGACCTTCATAACATTTGAAAAACCCAGGCTCCAGGCTGGGGCCACAGCTGAAATGTAAGCAAGGATGAAAACAGAGACCTACAGTCCCACGCTGGGACAGAATGCGCACTTCTTAGCAAGTGCCTGTGAAAAATACAGCGGGGGCATCCTCAGCAAAAGATGAAATCGAGAGACACTGGGCAAAGCACACAAGAGAGGACAAAGCCTGAAACGAGAGCCCGCTGAGCACCTGGGTCCACATGTCGGTGCTTGTACATCCCCGATCTCTCCACACCTCTGCTTCATGGGCTGGCCATGTGCATCATCCCAGCAGAGTCCTGTCCTGGATCCGCTCACCTGCAGCCGCAGTAAGTGCAATGGTCAGTGCTCAGGGAAGCCTTTGAGAGCAGCATCAACCTGTAGAGATGTGATTCCCTTGGCTCCAACAGCCTGTGCCTTGGGGACTCCCTTTGACCACTCTTTAATAACACTTGAACAGTTGCACCCTATAAACAGTCTATACATTCACTTTCATGAGCTTGTTTGCAAAATGCATGCTTCAGGATTCCTGAAAAATAATGGCTTACTGAAAAAGAACTTTCTAGACAAGTCCAGTACTTGTACTGCTTGTTTATTGTCTTAAAATAGTATGGTAGCTTTTGTTAACTGGCAAATGCCTGAGGATGGGAGGGAGATTTTAATCTTTCACCTTTCACTTCAATGAAATGGAAGAATTTTAATGTGAGGTAGTACAAGTCTAGATGATCTAGATGTTGGAAGCAACCTCTGGAGATCCTCAACTGTTCTGTAACTTTGTGACTAAAACTCAGGACAGTTATGATAGCAGAGAGGTTATGAGACAGGTCATGAAGGTGCAAGGATCCTTTGGCTTTCGAGAGAAATCCTTTGTAGCAAGTCTGTGAAATTGGGGGAGAGGAGATAGGAAGTGTGGCATGGATATAGGACTTTATTTTTTTTCCCTCTTGCTTCTTAAGAAATAACATCTGGTTTTCTTTCCTTATTGCCCTTCTCAGTAAATTCTCTGATTTTGCCATGTGCCCTCTGAAGCTGGGATGGGGACAAGGAAGACTACAATTTTCTACTTGCAGGTGAACCTCAGTCTTTTACAAGGATGGTTTCTGTTTTGTTCTCTGTTTGTTCCCAACATTCAATTTTCTTATTTGTTGACCACTGCAGAGAGCTGCACTGACATTTTCACAGACCTGTACATTATAACTCCAGCTCTTGTTCCTGAGTGGTAATTTTTCAGAGCCCATTATGGTATATCTGAAGTTAGGATTTGTTTTTCCTGTGTGCATCACTTTACATTTATCTATATTGAATTTCATCTGCCATTTTGTCATCCACTCTCTCAATATTATGAGTGCCTCCTGAAACTCTCTGCAGTCAGCCCTTGCCTTTACTACCTTCAGTAACTCAGTGCAGCAAATTGTGTTATGTTTCTATCTATTTCCTTCACAGGTCATGCATAAGTGTCCTGCCTTAAGCAGAAAAAGCCACCCCCTTGCACTCCAGAAACTGAGCACTTAGTCCAGTCCTTCGCTTCCTGCTTTTTAGACAGACCTTTATCTATGAGGACCTTCTCTTACGGCATCTTAAATTATCTATAAGCCTTTGGTGGGACCATTTTCTTGATTCAGAGGCATCTTGCTGATTTCTGAGACCCTCTGAGGTGTTTAGTAGCCCCCCGTGAATCTCTCCCCCAAATCCTTTTCCACTTTTCCTTGAGCCTATGCAAGGTTTCTGCACTTGCAATTTTCCTTGGCAAGGAAGTCAGCAAGTCTATTACCTGTTGCATGAAGAATAAGCTTTTTTTTTTGTTTGCTTTGAACTTGATTCCCACTAGTTTAATTTGATGCCCCTTGTCCTTCTGTAGGAAGAGAAATGAAAAGCTGAGCCCTACACATCCTCTCAGGGCTCTCTTGATTTTGTTGACTTCTTTCATATGTCCATTATGGCAATTTCTTTTCTCTGCTGAAGAGTCTGTCCTCCAGTTTTCCTCATACAAAAGCCATTCCAGACCTTTGATCACCTTCTTGCCCTCCTCTGATGTTTTCCTGGCTCTAGTACACGAGATGGGGAGACCAAAACTGCACGCAGAAGCCAAGGTATGGCTGAACCATGGACTTATATAGCAGTGAAACTGCATTTTCTATTGATCGGATAATTTACCATTTTCTATGAGGTTTTCAAAGAGGCAACGCATGATGTGTTACCAACATAGATGACCCATTTGACATTTGAGATGCTTTCTTACAAATGACCTTCCTCCACCTTTAGTTAGTTTTGGACTCCTCTTGTCACAATGACTCACTAACATGCTCTTCTCCTGGATTTGCTTGGTGATTACATCCCTGTGATTTACAGGTCTCCTTTTGCTGTTCCTACCTGACATCCCAAGAGCTATGCACTGTCTTCCTCTCCTTGCCTTGCAATTTTATAGCATTTGGGCTCACATTCCTCTTCCCAAACCAAATTGCAGCATTGTCCACTGTGTTGTTTTGCTCCCTGTTTGGGAGACAAGGTGATTTCATTATTAATATAGTCAATTTTTAAAGAGTGATTGTGAAGTACTAAATCATAGTCACAGTTGCAATAGAAAAGACGGATGCCCACAAGTTGTGTTCTGGCTCAGGTCATCTTTCATGGGACACTATAATCCTGTAGGTTGAGCTGCTTTATTTGGTGCCTGATGGGTTACCACAGCCTCTTTATAACATTTCAGTGGTCATTTGCTGTAGAATATGGTCTCTTACCAGAGGTCAGAGGAGATCACTGCTGAGCACTCGGCTCTGAAGAGAAGTGAGGCTGTCTGCGCAGACAGCCGGCTCAACAGGAGGAGTGCTGGCGATGCAATTAGGAATTAAAGCTCTAATATGTAATACCGCAAGACATAAAAGGAACTCTGTTTGGACTGAACGCTCTGTCGCCTTTTAGAAAGTGGATGCCTGAGTGATCTCTGTTTCCATCTGCAAGGTGTTTCATACTTTTTTTCCCTCATTGAGATATTAATGGCTCCTTTGAAATCATCGAACTGGATGTTTCTTTACCAAGTGACAAATTACCTGTAAAAGATCTTAGTGAAAGCTTCTTCCAGAGTCAGAGAATTGATTTCCAGATATCTCAGCTCTTCCTCCATCTTCTCAAAGACAGCAGTTCTCCAGGACTCCTTGTTCTTTGAGGTACTCCAAGTACCTGATAACAAGGGAGTACATCTTGTCCATGAAGACGGGCAGCAATGTAAGCAAAGCATGGAGGTTGGCTGACATCGTTCTGTTAATCTCATGCACTCAGGACCAGGATTACTCACTGTTGACAACCTTTCTGCTATGGTGCATTACACTGCAGTGGCCCAGGGGTCAAGAGCTGTGGAGAGACGCGTGCCAGTAAGGGAGGGAACTCTTCAAGTCATCTGTGTATCTAACTCCTTGTCCATGATTAAAATATATTTGAAAGAAACCCGTGGAACAAAATGTGTCCACTGTTCAAAGAGCTGTCTGAAGCACTCATCTAGGTGATATATTGATGATATGCACAAAATATGTGCAGTGAACAGAGTGCTAAAGGATCCCTAAGGAACAGAGGGAAAAGCTTTTTTTTTTTTTTTTTTTTTTTTATATATACATGCAGCCTCCTGCTTTTGAAACTCAAGAATACTTTCAAATGAAGTCCTCTGGCTCTGAACTGCCTTCAGGACTACTTGATTTATGGTGCCATGTGTGAGCTTCTGACAGATAACAACTTCAGCTGGCCACACGTACACTTTCTTTGAGATGTGATCAGAAATGCACATTTGAACCTGTGCAACCATCCATTTAATCATTAATGACTGCTATAGGCGGGGCCTTAATAGTGACTTTGGGCTGAAGTTTTTATCCTTGCAAATTAAGCATGTAAACTGCCTGATGCTGACACTGCCCAATGCTGTAGCTTTGTTCTTCGCTTTATTCCTTGGAAAGTCATACACAAAGAGCAAGTGTTTGGTTTGGACCACAGCATATTTGCAGCAGTACACATTCAAACTCCATCTCTGACCCCATCCATTCACAGGATTGTTAATTTGTGGGAGCTACTCAGAGAAACCTCCTCTGCCTCTGGGCATCTAGAAGCCTGCTCTGGCTTCCTTATGCCTTTCCCTTAAGCAGAGACCTGCATAAGATTTACAAGATTATGGAAAAGCTCCTCTCCCCAGCTTTGGACCACTTGCTGTACTGTCTGTTTTGCTGTTTTACAACTGATACCATCACTGATTGCGATGCTGAACATCATTCATTCACCAGGTGAGTTAACGTAGTGCTATTACTCATGGTGCATATACTCAGTTTTGTCTAGCACCCATGATTTGCTGCTGTACCCACAAGCACCCTAGTCCCCTCTTCTCCCCCAGGCCCTCTTCTAGTTACAATTTTCTCCTGTTATCTTCCCAAGCTGTGTCTGAAGTGCAGCCTTGTCCTTGTATGTGAAAGTAGTCCATGAACGAGAAGACACTGGGGAACTGCATGTTCAAGCTGTGAATAGTTGCCCACTGCTGTCTCAATGTCCTTCCTTGGCAGCTAGAGCTGTCCCTCCACAGAGCACAGTATCATCAGGGCTAACTTTAGCGGCCAGCATCACTTTTTTTATCTTTGCAAGGTAAAGTGGGAAGGCACTTTAGCTATTTTTGAAGGATCTGTGGAGCGCCGTCTCTTTCTGATGATATAAATACTTGTCCTGGCATCTCATGTCCAACTAGTGGGTGAGAGATGACGTTAAAAAAATATGAAATTTCCCCTTCATTGGAAAAAAAAAAATTTTGAGAAATGCAAAAACTTTGCAAAACTTGGAAATGATATGGAAAACCCCTGTGTATTCAAACACAAATACACAAAAGAAAACCACAGACTTCTCAGGGTTTATACTATAACCACCTTGCCTTCCTCCACTTTTTAGGCTCACCTCCAAATGATGCTCTGAATTTGTCCCTTGCTCTCTGCCAAGGCTCACAGTCTCCTGTCAGCACTCCTGCACCGTGTCTGAGATGCACTTGATCTCGCTGGAGCCACACAGTGGGGCTGTTATCCCACCTGATGGAAAGACGCCTCAGTGAACCAAAGCTGAGGCTGGCTGGGCCCTTCCTGCGGCTGCACTTTGTGGCAAACGCACCCCTAATTTTCAGCTCTTTTTGACCCCCTCGAGGTGTGTCCAGCACCGCAGTGTCTCAGGCTTTTCCCGTCTGCAGAGTTGGTGACCCCTCCGGACACCAGCCGGTTGCATCTCTACTTCCATCCCATCCGCGGAGGAGGCAGCTGAGCCATTCGGTATTTGGGGGGGGGTCTGGTTTTAGAAGCTGGCCTCAGTAAGGAGCATCTTCAGAGTGCCTTGAGATAACCCCTGATTTGAGCCTGGAGGAGCCCATCTCCCTGTGGTTGCATCCTATTTGATGGGATGGTGCCTGTGCACTGGGCAGCTCTGGACTTACCAGCAAGATCTTGCTTCTCCTTGGACAGCCCTGTTCGCTCATCTCTTCCCAGGCTTTACAAAACCCCAGCAGTGTCCTGAGCTGAATATCAGCCCAGCAGCCCAGCGAGCAGTGCTCCAGCCTTGCATAGCTTCAGGCTGCACCAGCTTTCAGAGAGGCAGAAACAAAATTTTTGGGAAATGCAGGTGCTCGGATTACCTATCCCTCTCCCCTGCCTCCATCCCTCTGCCTCCCTTCCTCCCATTGACCATCCCATGCTGGGGAACTGCTCGCCAAGGTGATTCCTGTGTGTGAGCCTGCGCAGGAGAAAATGTCACCAGCCCCGCACGTGCGTGGGTCCCACCACCCTGTGCCGCATGCTGTGGTCAGCCAGTTTCCCCCAGTGCCTTCCCTGGCACAGGTTGCTGCGGGGAGACAGCACTGTTTGCCTACCAAGGGTTAACTCGCCCTTTGGTGCAAGATGCAGTGAGAAGTTTGCAAGAACAGTACCCGTGCCATATGCCGAGGATTTAGCTTTATAATCATCTTGGCTTTAGCAGCAAAGCTGGGAAGAGAAGCATTTTTGTGTTTATTATACATAAGAAGATCTCAGTGGTTAAGAATATACAGGGCTGAAAATGGAAAAAAAACCCCTTTGATAAGCCTTAAAGATTTAAGAGATGGAATCTGCATCTGCGTTACCAAAAATATCTTTGTTAAACCTGGCTGCTGGGATGGGCGAAGCATGTGAGCCGTGACACCCCCACTGCGGTGCAGCATTTGCCCAGCGCTACCATTAGTCAAGCAGATGTCAAACACCACTGTTACTCTGCAGGAGCATCAATCCATTCAGCCTGCAGTATCACTTTCAAGTCGAATCTGAGCCCTGTATGTTTGTTTTTAACTTGCTATTTTCTTCTCTAAATGAATCCTTATTTTTTTTTTCTGGGAGAATCCCCTGGAGAAGTGCACAGGTGTCAAGAGCACGCAAGCGTCTTCTAGAGACCAAGGAAATGAAAAGGGTGGTTGAGTTGTATTATTCCCCGTGTGGTCCCACGGCCCCTCCAGCTCCTGCTCTCGTAGGGCTGCGCTGATGCATCTTGTGCCTGGGCATGGCACTGCTGGATGCTGCAGGTCCCAAACCCACTTTGCCTGTAGGAAAACAACACAGTATGGATGTCCCCCTCCCCATCTTGCCCCAAGACCTGGAGATGTGCCTGGGAGCTCCAGGGTCCCCATCTCCTTCAGGCTGGAGGGCTGTGGCAGCCGCGGCGTGCCCAGAGCTGTTCTTCCAGGGACGTTCTTGGTCCGTTAGACTGAAGTGCTGTTTACACAGCGGCTGCTTGAGAAATCCAGGGATCCCAGCATGTATTTATTCAAACGCGTGTCATCCGAACAGAAGGGCTAACTGCTGTGAATGAGAATAAACTCCAGCACACTGCGGCTGTTGATGGCGGAGGCATTTTTATGGTTGTGCTTGAAGAATGGTCCCCTTGTCCGCGGCATGCTCAGGGCAGCCAGGGGTTGCCCCATCGAGTTCCCGGGTGGTGGCACAGGGTGGCTTGGCAAATAGTTTCTGCAAGCAAATATCCAGAAAAAAAATGGGAAAACCCCACACTTCCATTGTGGGCTTTGTTGTAGAAGTCTTCTGACGTGGCCTGGCTCCAGCAATATGTCTCATTTTTCTTTTCCATACTTGCTCCTCTGCCAGAAGATTTGTCTTTTAAAAATTCATTCAGGCCTTAGATGTGGCCTCATGCCAAGGTTGTTATAAGTTGCTAGGTGCTCTGGTTGCTTTAATAACTCAAATGGGATTAAAGTTCAAGGGCAAGGGTTTGGCACTTTCTGCAAATCAGTTCCCTCTTGACTGGGCCACCCAAAACGCAGGGGTATGTGAAATTAAAAAGAAATAACCAAAGCCCTTGGATAAAGTTCCTCTGCTAGGAATTAGTGGTGAAAGAGCAAACCAAGTGGTAGAAAGTAATTCTGCCCTTTAGCCCCTTGTCTATTCGCTTCAGGGTTTCATACTTCCAAGGGTAATTTTTTTGCAATGTGAGCATGTTGTAGGCCTGTTTCTCCCAGTTTTTTGCTGTCCTGAAGTTGTTCACTGTGGTCTGGGACATTGACCATGGGTGGTGAATGCACCAGACAGGTGGGAAATATTTTCCAGGTGAGGATTTTTGATTTCAAAAATTGTAGTTCTTCTTAAAAATGTTGACGTGTATTTGCAGCCTTCAGACAATTTATGCCCTTGAGCTTTGTGGAAAGACACACATTTGCAAACCTCTAAACATCTCTCTGGAGTACTTTGCTGGTGGTTTCGCAGGAGGACCCGGCTGCGCCGTAGGTCCCTGGACCACCCAAGCCCCCTTGGTCACAGGTCAGTTGTACCAGTTGGTTTCCCTCAGCAGCCCCAGTCACTCCCATCTGCTAAGGGTGTTGTGCTGGGGACGGGGCAGGGAGCTGATGGAAGATGTGTCATGGATGTGCTGTTCACAGAGGTAGGTTATATCTCAGATATATTGAGTCTTCTGCGCACTGTTTAAAATATATGAACCTTTAATGCATATTATATGCCAACGCCTAATTAAACATTTGGGAACAGGACTTTCCTCTTAAATTTTTCAGCCTTATATCTTCAGTTAAGACACAGGAAAGTTTAAAATGCTTATTAGTGATAGCTTCCCTTCCTTTCTTCCCACTGTCCTCAACAAAGTCATAGGTCTCGAGTTATAGTTTTCTTATTTTTTATATTTAAATGGACAAATCTTCTCCCATGGGTGCACCTGAGCTGTGTTTTCCCCACTGAACCAGTTCAGAATTGAACCTTCCACACCAGCATCCCACTTTGCCACCCCTGGGGAGAGCAGTGGGGCTTTGGTGGGGCAGGGGTTCAGTGACTTTGGGGTGAAAAGATCTGCTATAGACACTGGTGGCCTTTTCCTACGGACACATCCCTGTCCATGCCTGTGCTGTCTGCAGGACCCTTGTGTGAATGGGCTGCACATCCCAGTTGTAACATTCAGTTATTCACTGAACATTCAGATTCACTATTTTAGCTAGTTTGGGTCTGGGCTTAGTCTACTCCCACATATTTTGGTGGGAGATCAATAGCTGAACAATTGCTGCTTTCACTGTCTCGTCCTAGGGTATAACTTTTCTGATAAATTTGCCACTCCTCCGCTTTCTGTGCTTGCAACAACCCAGGCTGAGTTGCTATCAGGAGAAACTGAGCTGATTCTGTTATCTTTCTCAGTAACCCTGATTAAAAACATTTGGTCAAAGATGACTGTACCTCCTCTCTGTGTGCTAAAATCCACCCCCAATAACTCGCACAGACATCACATCAAAGTTGCTAGGGAAATCTGCCGCTGAGAGATGCCAAAATGCAAACTAAGCCCCTGCATTTCATCATTCACAGCAAGTAAGTGCAGGGGATTTTTTCACTGCGTAAAATCTGGCTTATAACATTAAAATATAGAACATTAAAAATCTACTCCAGGCCCACCCAAGGGGGGAAGGCAGGGAAAGTGTGAGGGACTAACGATGACCCTCTGATGGGTATTCCTCCCCATCAGCTGTCATGCTAACCCCCACTGATGAAGCTGCTGCATCAGCACTGGCAAATTGTCAGGTTTGGCAAGCAATTCTGCTGCCTCCTCCTTGGGAACCACAGCCTTTCCTCCTCCTTCAGCCGGAGGAATACAAGCACATGAGTGGCCAAGAAGACCTGCTCTGGCCAGCTTCAGCGCCTGTAGCCTCCTTGCTCCCTTGTGGCTCTTCGTAGCCCTGTGGCCAGCCCTGGGGACCCTGCATCAGGGGACACATCCAGACCACCAGGGCCATGGCTCCAGCTTCTCTATCCATGCAGAGCATAACCTTTCAGCTGCCTTGGGCAACACTGGCAATGCTTGGTGGTTTTCTTTGCCTTGAACTGAGAGAGGATGACCTGCTGGGGGTTGGATGGGAAGGGTACTTGATGGCGGTCATGCCATCAAGATGGTTTTCTTCCTAATATCAGAAGCATCTGGCTTCTCTGCCACTCCTTTTTATCTTCCACCAGCAGGTTATCAATGTAGCTTGCTAGAAATGTCCTTCTTGGGGTCGGTCTATCAGATGCAATGGAGCAAAGTGTGTGCTAGAAACACTCTTCCCTTTCCTTTCTGTGGGTGTGTAGCCATATCTCAGATCGGCCAGTTATCTCTGCTGGGTTGGGTCCTGGTATGGGGAAAATGCATGGGAAATGGCCATCACCTGCTTGGGCTTGCAGGATCTCCTTCCCCTATGTGCAAAACTCTTGCAGAAACATGGATGTGCCCATACAGACAGCTCAGTGGAGTAGGCTGAATCCAGAGTGAGATTAGGTAAAGTTTCTTTTGAGATAGGCTGGGCATCTGTGTTTTTTTCTAAAGCAAAACTTCTGAACCAAAAAATTAATTCTTTCCATTTCACATTTATTATCGTCTCCTTTATTTTTTACATAAGTTCCATATTACAGTCAAGCTTGAATTCTCTGTGTTAGCTCCATTGCATTGCTCTCAATTTATCATTTTACTGTACAGTATAAATTTTAAGTGGCATTCTTTTGACATATTTCTGTGAGGACTGAGTTTCACTGAGGATGGCTTCTTTACCATTTTGGGTCCCTCATTCATACTGGGCAGAACTGACAGAAGTAATTTTCATAGTCAATTTGGGTATGCCTTTCCCAAATTGCGTATTGCTTTTTTTTCTGGTTGACTTGATTTATAGTCCTTTGATATCTTTGAGTCCCCTCACTGAAACAGTTTGCTGGGGATATAATGTCCCCCAAAAGTCATAAACTTCTGCAAAGTTGGTACGAGTTCCTGGGAGGGTGCTGTGAAAGTCTTAATCCTTGTCAATGATCCAGAGTTAAGCATATATTAAATCATCACACGAATTTTGCAGGTGGCACAAATTGGTGCACAGGGACAAGTCAGTTTTTACAGAATGATCTGAATTACCTGACAATAGGAGCTGCAGTGAACATGTATTTTAATACTGCTAAGTGGAAGGTTTTATTTCTAGAAAGAACGTAGCTTATACCTGCGAAGTGAGGGGCTGTTCCCTGCAGTGAACAAAACCTGAGGTGGGTGTGAGGGTGCTAAGTGAATATGCATTGCAGTGACTGCAGAGCCAATGTGGTCCATAAAGATACCGGCTGGTAATAAGCAGTTACAATGAGATACAGGGAAAATTAATGATGGTTTCATATAGAATGTTTTACAGCTATTTTAATTTATTGGCAACAACATATTAGTCCACTCAACCAATAAAATAAAGAGAAATAGATTGCTGATGAGTGTTTGGAAGATCACTCCGGAGATTTCTTTTGCTTCTTTTTTTTTTTATTCTTTACAGTGACATCTCTGACACATTCTTCCTTTCCTAACACAAGCTCCTCCCACATTTGTGAATGGTGATTCATTGCCTCTGTATGAGTTTTCTTCAGTTTCTTTCTTCCCAGAAGAAGGCCTACCTTTCTTTGAAAGAAGTGACCCAAACTGGAATTTCCCATCAGTCTTGGACTGCTGGAGGTATTGCTTCAGGTAAGATTCACCTGAAAGCCAAAATGTTTCTGTTGCCCGTTTCCTTGGGGAAAGGCTGCAGCACTCCAAAGGTTTGTGCCCAGACACGTCTCTCAGAAGCTCGTTAGCCCTTCATGGCGTTGAGGGCACCTCCATGGTTTTGCCTGTGCTCCTGCCTGAACATCAGCTTAAGCCATTTGCTATTTTTCAGACCTGCCTCACGTCCAGGTTGCACCGACACCAGCTCAGGTGTATCTTCGTGCAGGGGCTCCCAGCACACAGAGAAAAGAGAGGGCTCATGCAAGTGTGAACCCATCACATATCGGTGTGGCTCATTGCCTTAACTCCATCCACTCCCCTTCTTGTGACACCACGGGGAAGCAGCACCCATCCTCCATGGCCTCTTCGTGGTGTGCTGGGTGCTCATGGAGCGGTGGAAGGTGCCACAGACATCTTCCAGGCAGCACCAAGGATGCACGAAACCAGGTCATAGAGAACATCAGGAAGAAGCTCGCTCCTTGGCCTGACCACCTGAGCTTGGCATGGGCAGAGCCCAGGCTGTCATTGCTTCGGGTGGTGTTGGTCTGAGCTCCCTGGTGCTTCGGGATGCTTCTCAGCCCCTGTGACAAATCACACAAGCACAGGTTTTTCCCTGAGCACCCAGTGACCTTGGTGTCATGGAGAGGAGCTCTCCCCTCCAGACAGCCCCTCCTGGGACATTGACCACGGGTGGTGAATGCACCAGACAGGTGGGAAATATTTTCCAGGTGAGGAATTTTTCCAGGTGAGAAAGTCTCTATAGTGGGTGGGTTTTGCTGGTAGGACTGTGGGGAGCCTCTGGGTTCCCGAGAGCCCTGTGGCAGTGATGAGAGCATTGCCTGAAGACATGCCACGGCTGAAGACTAGTTTGGGGCTGGGCACCTGTGTGTGTGTGTGTGTGTGTGAAGGTAAGGGCAAGGGTGGGAGGAGAGGGAAATCTTTGGGCACATCAGCCGCTTGGGTCTTTCCATTCCCGTTGGACCAGTGAGGTGAGTGAGTATTACAGGGTGAGTATTACACCAGAGCTACAGCTTGCTCCATGCTGGAAGGGCTTTGCCGAGACAGGATGAGAGGACACCTCACCAGAAAAAATGCTTCTGTAACCTTGGCCCCAGAAGTGATGACTGAAATAGCGATAAATTAAAACCATGGGCAAAAAATGGCGTATTTTCTACCCCGTTCTGGACAGTGAGGAGTGGGTGTAAAGCACCAGTTAAAAGCAGTGACCACCGTTCAGCCTTGACCGTACCGCTGGGCATGACATGCCGACGACGGACCAGGCAGACCCCCGAGGGTGCCGGAGCTGCTGGCGTTGCAGGGACCAGTTATCGATGCATGGCTGCGTCCAGCAGACAGCACGTGGACGGTGCAGCACCACCGGGTACGTCAGGGTGCAGCCCTGCACCTCCTCCCCCAGCACATGCCGAAAATCACGGTGGTTATAGCTGTCGTCTTTTTATTTCTAAACCAGCAATGAGTCATCTTCTGCCTGGCTGCTGCGTGCTTTCTTCTCCTCCTGGCACTTACACTGTGCCTGTCCTTCCCTCTCTGTTCCTCCCTTCCCCTCCCCATGCTGGTGTAATATTCATTTCCCAACGATGCCTATCTACGCTGAGTGGGGGAAAAAATAGTTTAAAATTTGCACATCAAAAGAAGGCCACGTCTGCTATCGGGAAAATTAATAAGAATTAAGACCCTTTCAAAAGCTGTGCAGCCCAATTTTTGAAATGGAACCAATTAAAAATATTCTTGAGCTGGAAATGCTCTTGCGTGTTTGGTCCAGGCTGAATAGGCCCTTTCGGTGATGAAAGAAGCTCTTTCCCCAGCTCAGACAACCAGGAAAATATCCAACCACCAGTTTCTTAGGGAAGAACAGACATAAATTTCTGACTGGGAACACTCTTCCCATGAGCTGCAAAGAATCATCTGGTAAGAGAATAATGCAGAGAGATTTGCAGGCACTGGCATGTGACAAATTAAGAAAACAATTTGTTTATAGGGTGGAAGAGCAGGAAGATAATCCTTTGTGATATGGCTTCAAGCAGGGAAAAAAAGAAAATATCTGTCAGTCTCTGAGAACAGGGGCTTTGTTTAAAACAAAAAAAATATTCTGGAAGATGCTGCACTCTAGTTTATTATTATTATTTATTTGTTTAGAGAAACAGCTTGGTACCAAAGCTGCATTTCATGATCTCTGCCTTGTTCCTGGGCAGAACAGGAATGTACGGCAGCAGCAGGATGGATGTGGATTGAGCTGGGGGGAGAAGGAAGATACACACAGTCCCGGAGCAGCACTGGCATCCCTGGCTTCTGCTCTTAAAACACTGGGTTCTTGTGAGCATCCCACAGCTGGGCTGAGCTGAGGGGGTTGGTGTTGAATTGTACAGCCTTTAATATGGGACTTGGCTCCAAGAGTACGAAATTCAGGTGGCTGTTTTGGAGGTGTCTACATCTGAGCTAACCATCCTGGGAGCTTCTTATAGGCAACGGCACCTGTGTGACTATACTCACTGGAGTTTAGGACGTGATTCACCTGAGACGATGAAGGAGATGCTGAGCTGTACATCACTGCCCATCCTGGGCCGTGCTCGTGGCCTCCACTATCTCCAGAAGGAACTGGGTGCTGTGCATGGATGGAGATGCCCACGTTGGAGACACCTTCACTCAGCTGCAGAGATGCTGCTGCTGGTTTGGGACTCCTGTATGGCACTTTGCTGCACCACAAAGCACCAGTCCAGCATCAGGCTATGCTGGCAGGTGAGATGTTTCCTAATGCATTCAAGGAAGCCATGGGAAGGTGTGCTGTGTGGCTGCCTTGCTTTCTGCTTTGACCTCCCGCAGATAGGCATTGCCGCCTTATCTCTCCTCGGCGTCTGGGCTTGGAGGTGCAGAACTGGCTCCAGATCTCACCACCCCTCCCTATCCTTTGCTGTTCCCCCTGTTTCCTTTCGCTGCACTCAGACCTTTCTCTGATTTGGATTTTTTTTGCCTCATATCAACAGCTGTAGCTCTTGTTCTCCTCACCCCTCCCCTGTAGCGTGTTCCTGATCCAGGCATAGGGGAGACCTTATGCATGGTGGTCAGGCTACCTTGGCCTGGCCCTCTGTGACCCCCAGTGGGACCTACTGGGTAGTGGGAGGGCTGGGAGGTTTGGGGTGACCCAGCCTGCACCCCCATCTCCTTTCTCAGCACTGGGACTAAGGAGTTTCACCCTTTCTATCAGTTGTGCATGTGGGAGCAGCTTCAAACCAGTGTCCTTTCTCAAGAGGAGCTGTGAGTTTGCTTTGGCAGCACTGCTGATCGCTGGTCCCCTCCTTCCCAGCCAGGACTTGCTTGCCCGAGTCTCCTACCTCCTGCTCAATCTGTGAGCGTGCAAAGGCGATGCCCCCCCCGCAGCGTCTGCCCATCTCCCTCCAGCTTCCCCTTGCTGCTCACACATCTGCTCCCCGAAGAGGTCCAACGCACATCTCCAGTGGGGGACCAGCAGGGACCGGGGGACTCCATGGGTGCTGCGTGCTCATTTGCACGGCGCTGGGTCCGAGCGTGAGAGCCATGGCTTGCTGTGCCTAGCTCAGGGTGGGGAGATCCCCTAATCTGCCACCCCCCTGCCCAGCGCCTGGGGTTATCAGGGCTACGTGGCCGGTGTCAGGGAAGCGTTGCCACAACCGCTTCCCTGGCCGCAGGTCCCAACAGCCCTGCCAGCTCTTGTCGCCTCTCCCCAGAACAACTGATGCGGCTTTGTACTTCTGGAGCTCCGGGGCCCGTTTTGGAAATGACATTTTGGCAGCAGCTCAGCCGGGGACGTGGCTGTGATTTCATCCCTCCGCAGCCAAGGCACCATTCCTGTTTGCAGAGGCTCCCCAGCACCCCTGCACCCCAGCCGGAACCCCTCTCTCCCCCCGGGGACCCGTCCTCGCGGCCGCCAGCAGCAAGCAGCTCTCCAGTGCCAAACTCCAGGCTCTGCAGAGGTGGCTTCTCACCTGGCTGAGACCCGAGTACCTTTGGGTGGAGCAAGCTGGAAACATGTGGGCAACGAAGGTGGGTCTTCCTTAGGGTCCCCTTCAGAGGCCGCGGCTGCGGTCGGATCTCAGACGGCCGTTGAGACCTTCGTCCCTTTGCTGGGATGTGCACCGGTAAGGGGTACTGCTCACCGCGGGCTACACTCTGCAGGGTGGCAGGGATGGTTGGCAAATCATGCTGGGGTCCTTGGAAAGGAAAAGGAATTTCTTTTCCTGGCTACTGCCTATTATGCTATGGAAGAAGGACTAACAGCCCAGCAGAGTATCAGTAACATGGCTTTTGAATAAAATCATCCCCAAATAGAAATAAATGTAGAATAGAATAGAATAGAATAGAACAGAGCAGAACAGAATAGAATAGAACAGATCTTTTTCACAATAGAAAAGGATCCATTTGCTCTGCTCCTGATGTGCAGCTATTAACATCGCACAGGACATCCAAGAAAGGGAAAAGGGTGCAGAATGGTAAAGCAGCCTCCTACCTCCCTGGTCATCCTAACCCTCTTCAGCACAAAGACTGGGCTGTAATGCCCCAGGAGAATATTACCCACGTATTCATTCCAGTCACACAGAGGATGCAAAAATGTCACGTTTCTCTCTGAGAGTATTGCCTTCATGTTGAGTGAAATTTCTATCTCATTTTAAACCTCTGTGACTGGCAGTAGACTCGGTGCTGGGATGGGCTGTGGGACCAGTGCTCCCATCCACTCGTAGAAGTGCACATAGATCAGAAAGCGCAGTGAGCTTTTAATAATGTGTCTATACACAGCCTATCTCAGTGGCTCTTTACACTTTCTGTTGTTCCAGGAAGATAACACTTCACAGAAGCTATAAAAGACACATCATATCTCACTGACACTTTGGGACAATGCAGGATAAAATTCAATTAAATGCAAAATCCAAAAGAAGTCTGATGGAGTTTCAGGTGCTTTTCAATTCGTCACTTTTCAATATTTCTTAAAATTCCCCAGAACCAAATATCCAGAGGTCATTTCAAAAGCTACCACAAAGAATGTGCCAGAGGAGTTTTCATCAGGGACTTTGACTTGCCTTATGATAGAAAACTTCCTTCATGAGTCTGAAATTTGGGACCAGCAGAAATGTTTCGCTGAGTAATTACACCTGTCTGTATCTTCGTCGCATATTTTGATTTTGCTGAAGCTGATATTGAATCTGAACCAATGTGCATTCTAGTGCCAGGGGCGTTTATTTCAGGTTTGCCGTTCTCCCCATCTCCTGTCATTTTGTGATTAAATGCCTTCTGCACCCAGGGAAAACCTCCACACCATAGGATGTGATGACAATTAACATTTCATTTTCAGAAAGGACGGGGCAGTAACTGAAACTCACTTATTTCGTATGCGCTGACGAAATCCATTTAGCTTTTCCTTTGTATTTGGAATACTATATAGTGGGAAAATCTGTGTGCCTTCCACCAAGGTAAAGCCCTAAACTCATGGCAGGGAAATCTAATCCTACATTTAACATTTAAATGCTTTTCAGGAAAGGGCTACTTCTTTCATAGACTTATCACAAAGACTATAGTGGGGTTTGGATGATATATTACAGTATCAATAAACTCCATGCTACAAGCACAATACCTATTACAGTACCTGAAAAAAACCTGTATTGGCTGCAGTATTGATTGTCTTCAATATTAATTGCTTTAGTTTACCGAAGACACATTTACAGTAAAGAAGGGCTAGTTGTTAAAATGTTGTAAGCCTGTAACTACCATAGAGAGTAAATACCGTACAAGGGCAGATCCAACCCCCAATTCTCCTGACTTTTTAATGTGTAAGTTTGGTATCAAAAAAACACAAAAGGTTGTGTTCAGCTGGCTGAATTTTCTAAGGGGTGGAGGACAGGAATTTTGTTAATGTATGGTATTGAAATTCAGCCCCAGAAAGATTGGTAGACTGATAATGAAAAACATGTCCCTTGAAAAACACCTGCTGACTTTTTTTATGGTCATCTGTCCCTTGGCTCCTGCCAGTCTAGTGAGCTGTTGGCCTCTTCTGTACCATACTGAGACTCACTCTTATTCTAAAAGTAAAAAACAAAAAAGAGTCCTGGAAGCCAAATATTGCTGCATGAAGCCATTCACGTTTAACTGAGCTGTGAGCATCTCCATCCTCTCCCCGAGCCCAGTAATTTGTGGGGGAGCTTGCCGCAATCCTGTGAGCTCACTCCCACCGTGATGGCTTTCTGCTTTCCCCCGGCAGCCACTGGTTTGGCCCCAGAGATTTCAGTAGATGGGAGATTTCATCACAAATTTGTTCTGCAGCCAATCAAAACTGCTATTCCTGTTTCAATGCCCCAGGCAAGCGGCAGTAAGTTTTCAGTCTGCTTATGGTTTCCAGTCTCCCACTCTTGTTGAGCTGTCCAGAGGCAACGTGTTGAAGGAGGAGGTTGTTTATGAGGCACATGTGCCGACTGACTTACCCACGCTCAGTCGATTTCTCCTTTGACGCAGGGTGTTTCCCAGCTGCTGCTTTGAGTGTGTGGTTTAATGCTGTGGCCTCCTAACACAGCTCCAGGAAGGCTCTGCTAAGACAATGAGACCGAAAGTTGAACACCGGGCCCTTGATCTTAGGAACAGGAAGAATTTCTCAGCCCTTCTGGCCAAAGATTAAAATCTGTGCAGATGCGATGAAGTCTTGAATCTGTCAGAGCCCTGTGGTCAGTCTGCTCGGACCTTCTCTGTAAGAGAGCTCTCTGAAGAAGGCAGAAGAGGTTTTTACATCCAAAGGCCTTTTAGAATAAAACCTATAATATTTACTTTATAAATAAAGACAACTCCAAGGAGCTAGAGAAAAAAGACAGAATAGAAATGGGTTTATCTGTATGTCTTCATCTTTCCTGCGGGCAGTTGCCTGCTCCCAGGCTTGGCTTCACGTAACGCTGGGGCTTTTCTGCTTGCGGTGAACTCTGCACAACTCAGCCTGTCTCTAGGAGGGCTTCTTCTGCTACTACTTAGCTTTATTCTCTGCTCCTCTGTCTTGTCAGCGGTTGCTCAGTCTCGCTTGGAGCCGCAGGCTCCCAGCTCCCTGCTGTGCTTCTTGTCCTCCTGCCTGGTGCCCCCAAACCCCGAGCCCTCCCACTCCTGATGCTCGGCTGCTCCCAGGGCAGGAGCATCCCTCCCTTCATCCCTCCCTTCATCCCTCCCTTCATCCCTCCCTCCGAGAGCTGCCTGACCTGCTCAGACTCCCTAAGGCAAGGGAACCCACGACCTGAGCACAAATAAAACAAATAAAAAAAAATACCATCCATCACAGTGGGATACGTGGAGATCAGGGAGGATCCTCAAGAGGAGGGACAATTTAAAGCATGAAAAGCCAGATGAGCCGCAAGCGCCTTTATTCAAACACAAGCTAAGACTCTGGACCATCGCATTTGCTGCATTGCTGAATTCACTACCAAAACCTGCAGGAATGGTATTGCTGCCTGTACAGGAGTTTTGTACTGGCACCTGGTGATTATAATATTTCAGGGTAAAGGCGGATCAGTTTCTCAAAGGGTAGGTGATACATATTTATCTTTTGAATAAATAGTTCAGTCTTACTAATGCAGATGCTTACATCGCTTCAGTTCTCCGGTTGCTCGCTGGTACTTATTTAAAAATCATTCTCCGATGATTAATGTCTGGTAATATTAGAAAGACAACCAGCTGCTGAGATGTGTAGATTATATCTGCTGATTTGTTTTAATTGGTATAAGGACCATTATTGGGCAGTTGAAAAGATGTTAATCTCTTCTTTCTCTGGTGCAGGCCTTTCTGAACTGCGGCGCTGGGCAGACACAAGGAAAGAGGAGGAGAGTGGCATTTGGGAGAAGGTATAATTTACACACATCAATTGTTCCTCCAAAAAGTGTGCACACTGAGCATTTGATTTTCATGTTCTAGTGATGCACAGTGAGCCAGCTTTATTTGTCAAAAGCCCGTATGGGCACTTTGGGAGAGATAAAGCCCACAAACTTTACAGTAGCTGGAGCTAGCTATACTGCTATACGTGCTGTAGTGTCACAGCCGGGTGTGCATGCTGTCGGTTGTTATGGCTCGCACGATGAGCTATAACTCATTAAAATTGGTAACTTGACTGATTTTGCTAATGTATCTCTTCTTGGCAGAATCTGGGAGGAATTCATGACCGTGAAAAGTCCTACAGCTGCCTCTGAGGACAGACCTGTAAACTCCAGAGTCCTTCAGATGTCTCCAGGTACTTGACTAATGCCTTTGAGCATTGCATGAAATCACGTCGTGGTGGATGGGCTGGGCAGGTCAGGGCTTGGTGGATGTCTGGTTGCAACTGTAAGTTGCAATTCTGCTGTTGATGTTCCTCCAGCGGAGAGACTTGGGGCAGCAGGGATGCAAGAGCACCCTGACAGAACGGACTCCATGGAACCCCAGGAAAGGCTCTCCATTTCTTCTAACACTTGCTCAGTCCCAGGTTTTACACCATCATTTAAAGCTCAACCAAGGGTGAGGCATTCCATTCTGCTGGAGTGGCTTCAGCCATGCCTTTTCCATCTGTTGGGGAGCTGCTCTACCAGTTGCCTTACAAGCTATGCCAGCGGCGGTAGTGGAGATGCTCTCAAACCCCATTTCAGGCACTGTACAAAGCAAGACCGTGGCTTTTCTGGGCCAGGGCGCAAGCAGGTGGCTTCTCATTGCAGGGGTTTGGGGACATCTAAATTCTAGTCCTGCTCTGGAGTTTTGTACAAGAATGGGAGGACCAATCCATCATCACTGGGACAGGTTAATCTGATTTATCAAGTCTTAGCTAGCAGACTGAAGAGTAATTTCTTCTCGCTTAAAATGTGGAGGAGTCATGTGGCTTGGACATCCAGACAGGATCTCACTTTATCACTTAAGAAGGCATTAAGCAATTGAGCAACTGGGATCAGCTTCATATCTGCAAGGCGAGGGCGCTCTGTTTCGGCTGCTTTCTCCACAATCAACCCCACAGTGATTTACGACCAGCGAGGATTGCTCACTATGTTCTATTTCTTTTTAAACACGGTCCCAGCTCTGCCGTCTATTGCCACGTGTGACTGTATTCCAGCTCCAGGTGTGTTTCTGTGACCCTGGGGAGCTCTGCTGACTCCTCTCGGGTCCCCATGCTACCGCTGGCCCGGGTGGTGGGCTCTGATGTGTGTCTCTGGTGGTCTGAGGATGGTGCAGTGAGGACTGACAAATGTCTCCCCCAGAAAACTTTTACATTCTAGGGAAATACACTGACAGATGTGAATTGTTCATTTTGCTGGAAATGTTTACATCTAGAAGACAGTTTTCCTCCTAAAAGATGATCTGGTCATGTTGAACTCCAAGTCTACTCTTCTGACACACCTCAGTAAAGCCTGCAAGATATTTTCTGGCTCTCCAGGAGTTCATTTAAACACAGAAAGGTTCTCCAGAAGACCTTGGGTCCCAGAGTTGAGTGTTGGTGCATAGCTCTGTAGCATATGGGAACATATAATAAGAAGTGCAGTGAGATGTCTGCCACCCTTGCAAGAATACTGCTTCAGTATGTGGAAATGCAGGGCGGTCAGTCCATGTGGACCTGCTGAGCTCCATGAGGTCCATTCAAGAAGAACTTCTGCCTCTACCACCACTGTTAGAGAGACACATGCAGAAGCTGAGTGTCTGGCATCATCCTCTGACGGATTTTAGTCTTGTACTGAAAGGAGCAGGCAGCATAATTCCCATACTAGGGGTGCCAATTAATTTGAATTTTGGTTTGGTGGATGAACTCACCCGTACAGCTAGCTGTTTCCTCAGTCCTGTCACTGAAGTAGGTATCAGAGGACTCTGCTGGAACAGCGTATGCATGGCTGAAGCTTTGACCCAGCAGGGACCTGGCCAGCAACCCGACTTTGGCCGCAGGTCTGGAGGCTACGCATGGCAGGAGCAGTATTCAAGAGAGATGCAATCCTCCTGCATGCAAGCAGCGCTAGAGTTAGTTCTTCAGACAAGTCACTAAAAATAATCTATGTTCGATAAGTGACACAATTTAAGGAGTTGCAAGTGTATGCTTTCAGGTAGCGGAGAGCTGCTGAGTTGGCATGCAGTTTTAATTCAATACTCCAAGATCCCCTTGTGACAAAAAGGGGGATATTGGCACTATGCATTATCGCTCCAGTATGTTGGTGCTTCCAAGGGGGATGACCAGCTCCTGTGACAACATGATTTAAATGTACAAGCTTACACTAACTATACGGTAAGATATGTTTATCTCAGCATGACAATTGAGGTGATCGCATTGCCTAACTGGGGGGAGAATACAGCTTTAAATTCTAATCCAAAGAAAATTATATTACAGCCTTTATGTACGCTTTCATTCACAGAAGCCTTATGTAGGTATTCTGGCATTTCCCAGTCACATATTTCTATAACTAACTGTCTCACTGACGACACTAACATCACACAGTGATGCTATCTTTCATGCTTTATGAATGCGTCTTTGCAGTGGAATAGCTCCTAGCAGCAAGCAGGGCAGTTTACTAATTTATCACTTTATCCTGTTTTTGCACCATTCTTAAATGCTGATCACAGCTGCTGTTCCAGCTCTGTCTGTCCCAAACCTGTTCGTCCCACAGAAAGACCATTCCTACGGGATCTTCCTGGAAGGGACTTGCTGCTATATTAACAGTTTGCTATATGCAGAAGGTGATGTTTCAGCAGGTTGGCACCTTCAAAGCTGTATTATTAGGCAATGTAATTTCAACCCCCTGATCAACCCAGTCTGAATTCAACGTTCACTCCGCTTCAAGCAGCAGGTTGAGAGACCTCCTGAGCTCCCGTCCAACCAGAATTGTTCCTGATTTTATGTTCCTCTTGCTCAAGACTGTACGATACGAGGTATCTCAGAGAGCCCTGCTCTACCTGCAGTGCCTGTACAAAGCACGGAGCCAGGCACTATTCCTGCTTTCCACTGGCATGGCTCTAAATCAGATCTGTAATAGCGGCATGACTCAATGCTGGCCATAGCTGCCGTATCATTTTGCGTCTGCTGCTGTTGTGCTCATTTTCGTCTGCAATGTGAGCTGTGAATAAATGCCCTGCAAGGTGCGGTGTAATTGTTTAGCTCTGAAATGATTTCTCTCGCCGTGCTTCCCAACCTGTGGGTAACCTGGCAGCTCCCTTAAAGCAGGACGGTATCGTGCCCACAAAACCGCCTCCTTTTTTTCTCAACATGAGTGAAATTTTGTAGTGTTCAGCTGCCACGTTCATTAGAAACACAAACCTTTAACATCACAGGCAGGAGCACCGGCTGAGATTTGTCTTTCCAACAGCAAGCGCAGAGCGTGCATGGCCTTCTGCTCCCAGGCCCTACCTATGCAGCAAACGCTTTCAAACCTCGAGGAGCCCTTTGTTATAAATGCTAGCATATTGCTTTCAAACACTGGGATTGAAGCATTAAAGGAGCGACAGAGACAGAGCTCTGATCTCCTCCGAGAAGTGTCTCCTCTGCCCTTGGGTTTGGTCCGCATGGGACCAAATCCTATCTGCTTTTGCCTTTATTTTTGGTCTTTGGGTTGCGAGGACAGAAGATGACTCCGGTGAGATGCTGTGGGACAGTCCCTTGCCGAGCACAGGTTATCTTCTCTGCAGAGGAGGAGCAGGAGAGCCCACCTGCAGCATCGCTCTGCTGTGGGGTAACAGTGGTAACCCACCAGTGCTCTGGGGAGGGAGGGCATTTTTCTAGATCTATTTTGAAAAAGAAAATTGATGATGACAATCACCGTCTGAATAGGGATTATTTTAAAGGGGTTGTTTAACAGCGATAGCTAAATGCATTTATTTTAAAATCGGTGTATCCAGATAATTGCATCAAAGGCTTTAAAAAGATCAGGCCGAGGAATTCTCTGAAACACTAATGGAGATTTCCAGTAAACGCGAAGCAAGGGGGAGCTCCAGAGAGCTGGGAGAAAGATTAAATGACTGTTACAGGTAACTCCAGCCGTGGGGAAAACCACAATAAGCAACAGGGCAGCCGAGTAATGCAGAGTTAAAGACGACTAATAGTAATTTCCTGGGTCATGGGGAGTGATGTGCTGGAATGGTGTTTGCCAACTGCCTCAAAAATCATGACAGCCAATGTATTGCACTTCCAGGCCTCAGCATAACTTTTTCCAGAGTAATTACTTTCGATTTCCTCACAATAAATACACTGCTATTTTTTCCTTTCCAATAATTGAGCGTATTTATTCTTAACTAAGATTAACTGTCTTTTGGAGCCCAAAATGAATGGGGTTGCCTTGGGAGATCAATACGAATGCTCATAACAGTTGTCTCTCTGTGAAGCCTCGCCTCTGCCAGTCCTGAAGACCCTCCAGCTCCACTTGTCCCTTCTTCTTGAGCAACCTGATCTAGTGGAAGGTATCCTTGCTCATGGAAGGGGGTTGGACCTAGATGATCTTTAAGGTCCCTTCCAACCCAAACCATTCTATGATTCTGTGATTCTTTTGATGGCCTACCCACTGTGGTCCATCAAGCCCTGTAGGAAACCTGTTTAGGGTGGACCTTGTGGATGGTGTGTCCTGCTGATGTCACCCCTGGGAGAAAGCAGAGGTTTAGATTCATCTGTGATTTACTCATTTTGTTCTCTCTCCTGGCTTTGTAAGTGGCCCTCATCTTTCCTCTCTTCTCAAGCTTTGTGGCAGCATGGGTTCCCCAGTGCCACCAGAAAGGAAAGGATTTGTCCCGTGGTTCCACATCAGAGTGTGTCTTCAGCCTGAGGACAACATGTGAAAATAAGCAGTGATGGGATGGCAGCAGAGACACGGGCTTCTGGAGAGAAGTGTGGAGGACTCAGCTCTGGGATGGGCCTACAACGAGCCAGATGGATGGTTGCCCTAAATCTTTACAGTTGTCTTGAACTTCTCAGGAGGAAAGGAGAGAATGCAGCTGAAACAGGCTCGTTTGGTCTTGGCAAAGGTTTGCACAAGTCAGCAATATCTCCCCTTTCTTTGGTCCTGGGATGGCCCTAATTCCAGTAGGGATCTCAGCCATGACTGTTTGGTAGGATATTATCACGTTAGGTCACTGGAGAGTTACCTGGCAACCTATCTGGAAAAAAAAAAAAAAAAAAAAAAAAAGGATGCTAAAACATGGAGGTGAAAGTCCCAGGGAAAACCAGCACCAGCATAGGTCTGAGGTGTTAGTCTGGACCTTAACAAAATCAGCGGGAACAAGGGCTGCGCTATGCATGCTGCTAGATTCACTGCTATTACCAAAATAACATTGACTGGCAAATATGACTCTTCCATAGCCTTTCCCAGGGCTCAGTTTTCCCTTTAATGACAGGCATATGCTGATAAAATGGAAAAGGGTAATGAAGGTAGCATGATACTGTGAAATATTGCACTGCAAGAAAAATGATACCTCTGTAATGCCAACAGGGCTTCATTTTTCTTTCAAGGTGGATAAACGTGCTCTTTTCTTTTTGCTACAAGGCAGCTGGAGTCTTATTTGACCCTCTCCAGTGTGCTCAATGTCTGGCCTTTTAGTGGCAATTGTTGAAGTCTCGAAGTTCACGGTGTGATGTCTGTGCTTTCTGTCTCCTTCCGCACAGGGTGAAGATCTCAGCCTGCTCAGAAAATGCAGGAATCAAGAGAGGTGGAAGAGTCACTTGATCCACAAACAAAAGTTAAGACCACAAAGAGTCGACTAAGCCAGCTGGGCTCGGCCTTAACTTCTCCACCTCCCATACACAGGGAATATCCAGAGAGAGGGAGGGAAAACTGACTGGTATTTTACGGTGTCAATTACACAAATACCAGTTTTTGAACATTATTTGAACTGTGCCATGTATATTTTTAATACAGCTTTTCTAATATGGGCAAATGAGGCAAAGAAGTCCTCACATGCCAGGAATGTCTGCAGCAAGGGGGTGAAATGGACACCTGAGCTGGCTGTTAGAAATACTGAGAAGACTCCTGCAATTTATTAGAAGGCAAATAATAGCTCCTTGGACTTTTGTCTAACAGCCTTTCGGAAGCTCCACAATTTACGCTGTGCCCATTCAGGTATTTTTAGGACTGTTATTAAATGTATCTATAAAATCATCATATCAGGATTCCTTTCACTGTAGACATTCTTAACTACCTAGTTTTGAGCTAATTGCCATTAAAAGTTGCCAGGTTTCTAGGTCTTTAGTAGAAGTCCACTTAAAGAGATATAGTTTGATTTCTACATGATGCCTTGGGTGCAATGGTTTATAGCAATATAGGAAGGGGTAGAAAGCTGCAGTGAAATGTTGATTTACATCCAGGTAGCACCCCTTGTTCCTGATGTGTGACAGAACAGGACAGTGGTGGCGGAAGGACTAAAACACAGAGCAGCAGTTTCATGGTGAGGGTCTGATTTGGATTATGCAGAAGAAAGGCTTTAGGATGCAGGCTGGCGACATTCCCTTTCAAAAACCACTCTGTTTTAAAATTCTCCTGCTTGATAAGAAGCCCCCTCCCAAAGAGGTGCACCAGCTTCTGTGTGCGTGAGGAGAACAGCCATCCTTATAATCTGCCCCAAGGTGGATCAGCTTCGAGGAACAGTTCCAGGTAAGTTGTGGTTCTGCTGCCTTCAGCCCAGCATAGACATCCAAGGGGACCCCAACAGGAGACAAAATGCACAAGCCCATGGGACTGCAAGCCTCAGGGGTTCCTCTGTCTTTGGGGCAACTTGCTAACGAAACAAAACAAGTGCATTTCTCATTTTCTTAAAATCCCCCCAAACATCCTCCCCACACCAAACACCCCAAAACAGGAGGTTTTGCCATGTGGGTGAGTTCTGAACATGCCTAGAGCGTTGCCTGAAAGATTTCCTCTGCTTTTCACTAGACCACTACCAAGGTCAGCCAAGCCCTCCCGTGAAACAAAACTTAATAAAAGCAGTTTGCTAAAACCCCAGGAGTATGGAGTGCACCAAGAGAGGTCTCCTTCTAATGACTGAGTAGCAGGATTTTTGCTCTCCTGTGTCACAGATATCCTGGCCCTCTAAGTGCATTCCCCACCGCTCTCTGCAGCAAACTGCAGCACTGAGGTCAGGAGAGGCTTGGAGTGAAGGGCACCCATTGGGAGTCAGTCCCACGGCTCCTGACAACTTTGTGTTTTCTATCGCTTTCCTGACTCCTCAAAGGGAAGGCTCAATGATTCTATAGCACCTATTAGTGGGCATTTAATAAGTATTAGTAATTACTGGATGGTATAAATTTTAATAATAATTATTATAATTCTTACTGTAACCATTAATCAATTCATTATTATTGAGATAATAATTACTCAAAGATTTATAACTCCAGTTAATGTTTTTTAATTAATTTAATTTGGTGAGGTGGGGAAGTGAAATAAAAACACACTGCACTGTTGGTATTTCTCAGTGGGACTTTTCTGCTTTTATTTTGGGGTGTATGCACAACTTGTGTTTTTCCCCACATTGCTGGACATGTCCCAGACTTGCAAATGTATGTAGCCTCATAGCCCCCTTGAGAGGCAGGGCACTGCTGCTGTCTCTAGCTTATTCTGGGATACCACAACATGGTTATGGAGCTGAGCATCAGGTTTTAGCCCACTGGAGAGGATCTGTTACCCTGGATGGGATACTGGCACCTCAAACTGGGGATGGGAGAGAGGGTGCCCTGGGTGGGAGCAGTCCTGATGTGCCTAACAGGAGACCCTGCGATGGAGATTTGTCTTGAATGTTCCCTGTGCTTTAGGCACCATGTTCAGACGGGCAGTAGGAGGGGGATTCATGGCCTGAAAGCCTTGAGTGGGATCATGGCTTTCAGATAAAATTGTATTAATGCCTGAGGAACACTGCTGTGAATGGGATGAGTATTTAGTCTCAGGATAGGGAAAGCCTCTGCCCTGGTTCCTGCTCTGCCATGGGAGATTCTTTCCCAATGACCAAGGAGTGACTCCCAAATCCCAGTTGTTTTTGTTGGGATGTTCCTTTCTATGGAAACTGTGCTACTTTTTGTGAAAGAAAGTGAGATTCAGGTACTGGGAAAACACAGGGCTGAGGCTGTTGCACATCCTCACTCAACGGGAGTTGGCAGGGTAGTTGGACTATGGCTTCTCATCAGCACTGAACTCACCTACAATATTCAGATATTTAAACATTCAGATGTGACCCCTGCAATTCTGTGAATGTTATTAAAGGACACATCCCCCATGATGTATTCATCCAGCTACAAATATCTGAAAGCCCCATGCCCAAGTCAAACATATTCCTTCTGGGGCCAAGCTGTCTAACTTTTAGAACCCAAGTTAGGAGAGATGAATTATATATGTAATATTGGCCATCTCCAGCAGGAGAGTAAAGCACTAGTAAGACTCTCTTGTGGGGCAAGGGAGAAGAGGAGTTGTGCTTGGAAACTTTATTTGGTACAAGTTGGAAAGAGCCTCCTGACATCAGGAATAGCAGAGGTGCAGGAGCTGAGGTTCAGCACACCAGGGTGCGTTGCAGGACACTGGCCAAAGAGGCATTACAGATGATGGAGTGGGGCTCACAGTAGAGGACAGCCCTGGAGGATCTCTTACCAAGGCTTTGGAGATGACGGGTGTGGAGGGTTGACCCTGGCCAGCAGCTAAGCTTTCGCTGATGACCAACACTCTCCTGTGGAATTTCCCTTGCTCAGGTCAAATAAGTTTCCATTATAGCATCTGTATTCTTCCTCCTGAGCATTTAATCTTTAGGGATTACTTCAAAGAGTCTCTCTATTGCTTTGCTGATGAATGGAGCCTTTCTGAGTAGGCCCCCAGGTTGGAAACTGTTTAAATTAATTTTCATTCTCTCCTTTATGCATAACCCTCCTAGTCCCCTCAAGAAGGATCGCCATTCCCTCCTGCATAAAATGTAACACATGTCAGTTTTTTATTTTCAAACTGACATTTGCCTGGGATTTCAAAACGAGTTAAGATCTGATGTGAGTTTCATTATGTCAGGGGTGTATTTTGTACTGGATTTGCAAGTTACAAGAGGCAAACCTCCTTCCTCTGAGAAGCATCACCCCTGGGAGGGGGCTTCCAGTCTGCTTTTTTGAGAAGCTATCCTAACAGGCTTTTCATTTTGCTCCTCCAGACGAAGTTATTTAACAGAGTAACACAGGAGCATAAAATACCTGCACTCAAACACAAAAATCCGCATGCTAAGACTACAAATTCCAGTGAGCGTGGGGTTGTTCTGGAGCTAAATTGTGTCGTTTTTCTGCAAATGGCACAGTTTTCCATCTGCCTGTGTTTGGGGACTAATGACAACAGGCACAGTACAGAAGAAGAGCTTTCTTCTTCCCGTATGACCTTAAGGGTGATTCCCAGCTTCACCTCTCCCCAGTTAAAGCCACCACCAAAAGAACTCATGCAAATAAAAATCAGGGATGTCCTTATGGATTTCTCACTCCTTTTTCCAGAAAATACTCCCAAGTCACAAGCTGCAATGACCTCTGAGGAATGGGTCTCCAACAAAGAGGATCGAGCTTGTCAAGAATGGGGACTAGGAATAAATGAATGGTACCAGTATTCCTCACGCTCACCGTGGTGTGGATGCAGTTTCCCTTGGGACTCCTAAAACAGCCTGAAGAAACTCTGTTGCTTGGCAAGCAGATGTAGGAGTGCCATGATGTAAGTAGGCATCCAATACACGAGCGGTGCATTGCTGTTAGGAACAGACAAGCCAATTCTCTACTCTTTGGCGTTGTAATTACCCTTCTGTAATTCACCTGTCTCACAGGAGGCTCAGACTCTTTTGCAAGGATTTACCTTTATGTTAAATTTGTATCCCAACATAACATGTTTACCTATAAAGGGGTGATTCCCTCTCCAGGAAGCTCGAGGCTGTTGTTTAGAGACAACCTGTAGCCATCAGGGGAGATGTTCTGGCATAGAGCTTTGGGGGGTGGAGAATATTTCCAGCCCTTCCAGTTTGTATTTACTATGGTCTCTCCAGTACGTATTTACTATGCTCTCCTTCACTTCATGGCTTCTTCTTGTCTTTTCTTACCCCTTTTGTATCTCATGGTTGCTCCCAGTGATGTTTACTGGGCTGCAGTGTCACTGCAGGGAGATGCTCCTCAGCTCCGCTCGCTCAGTCTGTCCCAGTTGTGTAGTAGTCTAGCATCTTACATCTTCTTTTGTCTCTGTAATTTTGGGTCATGTAACCCTTCTGGGACTCTCAAGTTATTTAAATAGCCTCTGTGCTGAGGAGAACAACCATCATTTTCTTGCTTTTTTTTGAACTCCCTCCCTCATTTAGTATTTGCACAGAGTAGCTCTGGGGTTGAGTTTCAAAGGAAAATCTTTGAGTATTTTGCTGTTTACTTCGGTTGCGCTTTACCCTATTGCATGGCAATTGCACAGGTACTGACTTTTAATTAGCTCCAAAGCTGTGTGGTATCTTTGGGAGCAGTCAATACAGCTATTGGGCTTCCTTTATTTGTGGAAAAGTCGTGAAAAATGTGCTGAATAGACGGTATAGTTTCCCTCCAGAAGGGAGGGAAAGAAATAGTCCAATTTTATGTAGTGCCAAGTTTTCTGCAAGTTTGTTTTTGCAAGAAAAAAGAAGGAAAAAGGAAAACAAAAAGAAAAGACTAGGAAAAAAGAAGCATTTATTACACTATAATGAGGTAAAACCAAGCTCACATACCAATGGGGGAGCTGACAATAATATATGGCTTTAATTAGCAATCAGGATTTGAGGAACAGCTTATTATGCTAATAGTTTCAAAGCTTCCCAGTAAAAAAGTGCCTATGGAGAGATTTGCTAATGACAAGGAGATCTCCATTTTGTAATATAATCATGTAATTCTCTAGACAATAATTACACATTTCCTTGCATGTTTGTTATGAAACTCTGGACTTCAGATTCTGTGCTGTGTACTCCCAGTGGACTGAGAAAAAAAATATAATGACCTAAAACTTCTATTCCAAAAGCCAGGGAAGTGAGTTATTTTGCTGTCCTAAAGGAAATCTGCCGTGCTATGGATTTGAATGGAAAAAGCACCAAAGTTTCATTCTGAGCTCAATTAATTGGAAATGAAGCAGGACCCAACTACTGAAGTCAGCGGGATCCAGCCATATTGAAGCTGCAGTAAGTTCATGGTCAGATCTGTAGTGTCAAGGCTGAGCAGTGGCTGGTGGGGAGGACGTACCAACGAGGTGTTGGCTAATTAAACTCACAGCTGCAGGACTCAGGGTCCGATGAAAGTTGCTATGTGGCCCGCAAAAAGGATTTGGTGATTAAGAAATAAATGCTTCTAGGGGCACCATGTTTTATCCAGGGTGGAGTCAAGTGTGCTCCTAAGGTGAGAGGAGCAGAGGAGGAACTTCTCACCCGAGCACACGAGGCACTGGAGACTGATGGGGAGAGGATGGAGGCAGGAGTTCCCCTGCTGCTTTCACAGCAGGGCGAAAACCATCCGCCAGCTCCCCTTTGTAACTGTTCCCTACCAAAGGATAATCAGGAAAGACGTGTTAAGCCTTTTTCATTCAACCCAAGCCCCTGCAAACAGTTGAGGAGCTGAATGACCAAGCTGCGGATCATCCACACACAGCAGTTAATTAACAGCAGGCTTTTCTCAGTCTGGTGCTTCCCTTCCACAAGCATTAAGCTAAACTTGGAGTGACCCAAGAATAACAGGCAAAAGATCTCAGATTTTCTCTTTTTTTTTCACAGATGCCTTCTAACCGTGTGCCTGAAAGTAGATGCTGGCAGACACTGCTGCGGGCAAACTGAGGCATGAGGCCCTGCCTGCACGTGTGCATCACGCGCTCAGGTCTCCACTCTCATCAGAACCTTCTTCCAGGGATTTCGGGTGTCCTACAGAGCCAGATGTCCCCTGGGAGGGCAGAAAAAAATTGCAAAGCTCAGCTTTGTTCCCATTGCAGTTCATTACACCACTTTTTTCCATCACTGTACAGAGGTCCAAAGTGGGGTGGACCTTTATGACCATCATCTGGCTGCACCTGTGGGGACCAGAAGGTGCCACCCAGGCACCTCTTGGTTGACTCACCCGTCCCAGGCCAGGCATGTATCGAGGGACTGCAAAGCTGGAGCTGACAATCCCCCAAATCTGCTTTCTCTCTGGGTGGAGCTTTGCCCTACAGTCTACAGAAGTTGTCTACAAGATCCCAGCCACAACACTACAGTCGAGGTGGGAGGACTATGTTTTGCAGCCGTAAAATGTACAACAGGCTGCAGAGGACCATGGTGCATTTGAATTTTGCAGGCTTGGGTGTTTCTTGTGCTTTTTTGTGCATTAACTTGTTCTTCCTGGGTTATCTCACTTCCCTGCAGCTGACGTGAGCTGGCGCACAGAGAGACCCGGGGCTTTTGGCCTTTCTGCACTAGTCTATCGTGTTATTCTGGTCCAAACACTTGGCCTGAAACTACTGAGCCCCAGCTCTGCTCTCCATAAAATAAAGATAATTCTATGTGCAAATTACTTTTTACTGTGAAAGGTCACCCAGAAGTATTGCACTTGTGTCCATGGCTCTCACTTGCGCTTAACCACAGATGGGCTCTGGGCAGTTCCCACCACCCAGCTGATGTGTGCTGATCGGCGTTTGCCACCTGGCAGAAACCGCAGCCTCCCAGGCATGTGGCATCTGGGGGCACGTTGCATGCTCTCATCTGCCTCTCCCAAAGAGGGAAAAATTCTTTCCTAGCTTCCAACTGGATAAAGAAACCTCCCAGGAACAGCATAAAAATTAGTTGAATAAACTATTTTTAATGCAGTCAGAGCCATTCATGAAGCAGGGAAGAAAACTATTATCAAATCTTCCCTGAAGTTAACAAAATCAGGAGGCTGAAGGCAGCATCCCTGATTCTCAGGATTAGTATGTGGAGAGGAACGAAAAAAAAAAGTAGGCTGACAAAATAGCTCCTAAACCCTTCAAACCCTACACTGCTCCACCCCAATACCACAGGACTGACAGAGGAATAATCACACATCAGCCTCCTCACTGTTGAACTGGAGGACCCATGTCTGGCACCCACTTTTGCTCTTTTGTAATGTGCATGTCGTGTGTAATGTCCTGCTGCTGTAACGTCCCGGTCAGCGTCTGGCTCCTGCAACAGTGACTCTGAACAAATGCTTTCACAAGAGTAAAAGAAATACTTTCAGGATGGAAAGTTGAAGCTGATTTTCATCATCTTGTGTAGTTTGGGCAGCAGCATAGTGATGAAATCTGGAAGGTTTTAGGCTTCTTCAATAAAGGTGATTTAACCTTGCTCTTCCTACCCAGATTATATGGAGACAGTGCCCAGGAAGTGGACTAAATTATGTGATAATGTTACGTAGGAGGGCACAGGAGTGCACTGGTTCAGGATATGAAAACAAATCTCTCAAACCAAAGATCGTGTCCCTACAAGCAAAGTATGTCCTGTAGTCCACTATACACAAAGAGGACAGGTAGTGGGAGAGTTCAAAGATTAAAATAATGCTCTTTCAAGAGTGCAGCACAGAAATATGAAATGGAAGCCAGAAGTTCACAGAAATTAACATTTCAACCAGAAAATTAGGCATTAAAATTCTTCATAGTTTTCTTGTCTGCACATTTCTTACCATCAAACATCTGCAGGGTATTTAGTCACTACAGGATGGAGTAAGCAAACATATTAAATAATGAATGTATTTTATTTTGAAGTACAGTCTCACAGGTGGATGACAGAGAGAGCATAGCTGGTAGGAGACAGCTGGAGTGACAAGAGATAAGAACCCTCCAGAGCACGTGTGCTCACAGAATACAGCTTTGCAAGAGCTACTGACAGATGAGACCCATCGCACCCTGCTCCCTGGAAAAGCCCTGGGAATACTCCAAGATGACACGTTGCAACAAACATTTGAGCTTGCCCACATGATTCATTCAGTAATCTACAAATTTCTTCAATATTGCTGAGAAAATGACAATGCTGAAATACTGCTGCTGAAAACTGGTCCGTCAGCTACTTGTGGCGGAATCGTATTTTGTTCCGCAGAAGAAAGAAGCACCCCTCCTGGTATCTCAAGGGCCATCTTGTATGGACTGCAAATCCTGGTCAATGGTGTTATATGAGCATGAGCTCTGAAGTTTTGGTTCATTTCTCATTAATGAAATCACATCGTCAGTGGAGCACATGAAGGACACTGATGAGCCCTTTCAAAGACAACTGGGAAAGGGGCTTTGCCTAAGTGGGAAAGAGGCTGAGTGCCGAGATTGCTTAGGTGCCGAGATTGCTTAGGTGCCAGGCAGATGGCAAAGCTAAAGTCTTAGCAAACTAGATGAGCCAGTGTACATAGCTTACAGCCCACACTAGAATAGAATAGAATAGATTAGCTCAATAAATTTAACATTAGGTTCCTCCAGTTCCACTTTTCCCTCAAAAGCATTTTTCAGTTCAGGTACATTAGATAACTCATAAACAATCAATATGTATACTAATTCAGGAAGTATCACACAGGTGCATAAGCATGATTTGATAGAGTAAGTTAGCATTATATGGATATATAGAATGATATACCTTGAGAGTACAAGAAGCCTTTCAGTTTTCTGTCGTAAAAAATATAAAATAAGATACAAATTGTGAATAGGGAGTTTTTTCGCTCCCCTTCACTGATTGCATTCAAGTGGGGAAGAAGCTGACCGTAGGGACTCTACCAAACCTAAGGTGTCTGTGGGAGCCCAGTTTCCCCACGCCGTGGTCCTGTCTCTGGTGGAGGAGAGCTCCTTTACTGCTCCTGGGCTCCTCCGCTTCCACAACACGATTCCCTCAACGCCCAGGAGATGGCATCAGCACACAACAACGTTCGTTGGTCTTTTTCTTATCGGAGCCTTTTTATATTTTCTCCATTTCAGAGGTTGTATTGCTGTACTAATTCACCCCGTTCATTTCAATCAAGCAATTAATTTTAATAGTCCAGGTTATTATACAGCATGTTTAAGTATGGCCAGTGTTCTTACTCTCCTTGTGCTAGGAAACTAATTTCATTCTTTGGTGTTCCAAAAATTTAGAGAAAACAGTAAAATCCAGTAGTTTCTCTAAATGCAGTAGGTTTCAGACATATATTCTTTTTTATATCTAAAATTTTTCAGCTAACATTCTTGAAGATGGACAACAGAACAAGAGATGCAGCAATTAAAGAGCAAGACAGGTGACCCACATATAGAAAAATGCATATCTGAATCATAAGATTAATAAATACACTGGGTTTGGTGCTTAGTGTCTTGAAGTTAATTAGGAAATTTGTTCTCTAGAACTTTTCATTTTCTGGTATGAATTTATTTTACCTCTTTCAACCTCATCTTCAGTCCCTAGTTCAGTTGTAAGGTGTAATCTAATCTGCTCAGCAAAAAGGGATGTTTCTGTGTTTGTCAGCCTCTGACATTTCCACCTCAGCAGGGAGAAATGACAGCTGACTGCAAAGAGTTGCTGAAGGATCTCATGATCCTCAGTGACTAAGTCAGAAAATGCCAGGTGAAATGCAATGTCAATAATTGCAAAGCAAGGCACAATCGTTTACAAAGGTGTACTCTGAGTTAGCTATTACTGCTCAGGAAAGAGATCTTGGAGTGACTCCGAGGAGTCCTCTGCAAATGCTAGCTCAGTGTTCATTGATGTCCCAGAGCCTTTAGGTGGTGTTAAGATGAAGTGATGAAGAGGACGCAAGACATGCTTGTGCAGCTCTATAATCCACCACGTCCCTGCACCTCGAGTATGCGTGCAGTTCTGATCCCTACGCCAGAAAGGCAGGAACAGATTTGACAAGATCCAGAGAAAGGCGACAAGAGTGACCGACACCTGGAATGGCATCCACATCAGACAAAGCAGGCTGTACCCATTCAGCCTGGAACAGAGATACATGAGCCTCTGTTAAAGGTATGTAAGTGCAAGAATGGTGTGGGAGTAGGAACTGCAATGACTGTCTGCTATCTCTCACAATCTGAAAATGGGCAGCTAGCAAACAGGGTGATGTGAGAGCAGATATAAAACAGACTAAATGTATTTGTTTGTTTTTTTTTCATTCAAAGTATGACTAAATTGCACAACTCTTGGCCACGATGTACCTGGTGTCTGAAAGTATTAGTGAGTTCAATGTGCAGTTGAAGAAGTTCATGGAGGAAGTCCAAGAAGAGTTATTAAGCACAAAGATGCACAGAAAGCCCTCAGGCAGGTGAGTCCTAAGCTGTGGTCACTGGGACATACACCAGGTAAAGGAATAAACTTTTCTTTTCCTTTATTACACTCTGTTCTCAAGTGCATTGTAACGGAGGCATTCAGAGACAGGTAGCGGGGAGGTGGACCTTTGGGTTGACTCCTCTGTCAAGTCTCCATACCGTGACACAGCGGCAATGTGAGCTGCGGTCCTCAATGGAGAAGACGACTTTAGTGCACTGGCCGTGAGCACGACCGATGAGCTGCCCAGTCCCTCCACTGTGTGCCACCACCTACTTTTTGGAGGGATCTTCCATTGCTGCGTAAGTCCCTACGCATTTCAGTTAGGCAGAGCTCCTTCCACTGTGCCGTTCACCCACGCCTGCCCCCGTCCATGCACGCATCCTGCTCTGCTGGAGACACTTACTGTGAAAGCCTCCAAGACATCCCTCTGCCTCCTGCTCTCACGGGCCTTCGGTCCTTCAGGGTGGTATTGTTTTTGATTCCTGCAGGATATTGCAATGGAAAGTTTTCACTTTTCATTTTGAAACTGTTGTCTTCCAGACTGTAGAGAATGTAACACGGTTTATAATATAATATATTGTAATTGATTATGCAATTTAAGAATCAGAATCACACTACATTGTGCCAAAATTAAATGCTTTCATCGGCTGCTTGTAATTTTCCCCTCAAGAATTATCCATGAAGAATATATAAATGTTTGGTTTCTCATTCCTATTGGGACTATATTTCAAAATCTCTAAAAATCTTTGTGCTAAAACCCACTTCCTCTCTTCTGCACTACTCTGGTTAGCAGAGCCCTATTAAACCCACATGGAGCAGAGCTTTGTCCTTGGCAGGGAAAAGGATCAGATATTGCCTGAAGCTCACTAGGGATTTAATTCTTGTTATTAATTTTATATAAAAGCTGTCCAGATACTACAAAGAAAGGGCAGGAGCATGAACCCTGCAAATAGATCATCAGCAAAAATTTATTAGCAGTAACATATGTTGCAAAGGGAGAAGTGGGTCTGATTTGTCTGGCTTTTGATTCCACCTGGTATTTCTTTTAGTCTTTGACATAAGGAAAAGAAAAGACAAATAACTGAGATGTGGATCATCTATGCCTCGCTGCCTGTTGTGCCATTAGCAAGACATTATTGTTGTTTTAGAAGTATGAGAATTTTTGTCTCAGATAATTTTTTTCCTGGTAACAGTCAGGTTTGTAGCCTTCAACAATGAGCTGGGCCAACTTCAGTGAGTGTGGTTGGGTGTGATTCACCCAATGGGGGTCCTCACAGATGTCCAACAGCGCGCATGCAAGAAGTAGGTGTACTGAATTGAAAGCAAGAATTAAATTAAAAGTAGAATTAAAAGCAAGCAAATACAAAAAAAATGCCCATAGGGATGAAATGCCACGAAAGCCTTATTCCTTTGTGTTGTTTGTAGAGGTTTTTTCTGGAGGAGTTTGGTGGTATCTGGGGGGAGACAGCAATATTTTTGTACTGAAGATGTAATGTATGGTGGAAGATCTTCCCATGGAGGAAAGTCCATAAGGAACAATGTTCCTGCCTTGGACCCACATCCTTTTTCCTGGAAAACTTCTGTAACAAGACCTCTGTGCAGACTGCTTCCTGAGCATCATGTCCTATGCTCTTCTGCCTGGGCTTTGCACCCATATGGTCTCAGAGAAGCACAGCTGCTCCGAGCACTGCCCAGACTCCTGAGGATTTGGGGCACCACAACGTGCCTAGGACATATCTGGGGGTGTCAGCCCTAACCAGGTCCCCTGCCCGCGTGTATTGGTGGCACAGGTATGGCCAAGTCATGGAGTATAACGACTGTGTCCTTGCACAGATCTGATTCTCTGGTCCAGATCCCAACAAGGTGGCACACTACTTACTCCACAGGTCCAGCGGGAGGTATGGAGGATGAGGTGTAGAGATTTTCTGGCCCACCTGCAGCTCCAGAGGAGAGTCATCTGCTCCATGTGCAGTCCCCATGGACAAGTCACAATTACCCTGGCACTGGTGAAAACAGCTTCACACCTCTTCCCCAACAGTTTGCTTGCAGGATCAGTCTCTAGTCAAGTATAAGCATTTTGAAACCTGAGCCAGAAGAGAATGTTAATGACTGGGGGGTTCTTTTGAGTGTGTGGAGGTTTTTTTCTTCTTTTCTTCTTTGTTAGAGTAGCAACAGTTAATAGCAAGTTTACATGAATGATTCGTGGTTTTCAATATAATTAAACTATACATGGAATCTTACAGGAGTATTGTGAAACAAATTAAACTATGATTGCTCTTCCAATTCACACCTAATGATTCATTAGTTATTATCAAAACAAGTGCAGTGAGTACAGGGCTACAGTCCTAAAGTAAATCGATTTTGATGGCTTTAATTTGGTTTTTGCATGCACATGAAAGTTGCTCAATAGAGAGACTTGTAAGTAGGTGTAATGGTGATGTGTCCATGGATGCCCCAAATCTCGTACCTTTTCTTGCACCTGTGCAAAGTGGAAAAAAAATACCATCGTCCTCAGGTGTTTTTGCATCTTATAGAAGTGGCACAGATTTTGTGGGAAAACAAAGACTTGGGTCTGAGGATCTTAATAGCAAAAAGACGCAATATGGAATGAATTATTCAAACCTACAGGGACTGGTGCAAATACATATTTTGGAAATGCGAGCTTTTTGCCAGGCCTGGATTTACAGGGAGGGCTGATTTTCTGTGTGTGCTGCGGGGGGATGTGGGGTGATGGCAGCTGCCTACCTTCAGATCAGGGCTGTGTCCAGAACAGCTTTGATCCTTTTGTTGAGTCACTTTTTGCTCTGATGGTTTCTGCCTTTCACTGACACCCAAGCTCCTCAGGGATGGTGAAAGACTCACTGGCCAAGCCTTGAGCATGTCTGTATTTCTGCAACCGATGGCCTACAGAGTCCTATGGGGTTGGGCAGGTCCGTCCAACGCTTTGGTGGACTAGACCCAACCTGTAGTAACAGTTCAACTCCCCTTCTTCCACAGAGTGTCTCCTCCTCTTGCTAATGTCTTTCAATTTCTAACAGCCATCCCTCTCCCAAAGTTTGACTCTTCCCGTATTTCAAAGCAGAAGCCTTTTGCCTAACGTCAACCTTGACTTTAGCTCAATGACTCCAGCTGCAACATCAGCTGTACTGTGCCATAGTATGGCTGCCTGCACGGGACACTGCAACGCCTGTGTGTACACTTAATAATGCAATTGCAAGAGCTGAAAAATGTGCATGTGTGTACGTGCATGATCTGCTTTTCCTTCGGGGAAAAGGGGCTCTCCATCTGTCTAGGAAGCAGCTGCAGTTGCATGGAGGCAGCTCCTTAGAAGTGCAGAATTAGAACATGTAATTAATAATCCCTTGCCAGGGTGATGCCCTTGCACAAAAACTAATAAAAACTAATCCAGAGCATGTTTCTGCCTTCTTGCAACTTTTAATCTCCCACATACGCCGCTGGGAACGTTTCTATGGTTACCTCCTAGAATATCAGTTTGCCAACATCAGGTCATTTCCATCTTGGAACCTAAATTCAAGCTAGTTTTTTAGCTGTGCTGAACTTTAGTACTGATTTTTAGACTGCTGAAGAGCTGGAGGTGTAAAGCTTAGGTGCAAACACACCACCATTTTTGTAGTGCCTGTCACAACTTTGATAGCGATGCAGAACAGAGTCTCAGCAAGACATAGACAAAATATCAAGGGTTTCCTGTCCAGAAATTGTGGTGTCATGTGGCAGCTCACAAAGATACTCTAGACATGACCACAGCAAAAAAGACTCCCAATCGTTTAATTAGGTTATCTCCAATTGCAGGCTCTGGAATTGCTGTCAGGAAGGTGAGCAGAAGAACAACTATTTTAGTATTGAATGCAGTAAGACTGATTATTTGCAGCCAGTAACTATGCGTGGTCCTACAAGGGGTATGCCATTTGCAAATGTGACAGTGGATCAGATGTGTATCACTTCTCAGTATCCTTTGATAATAAGGAGAAGTGGGAATTTTGATGCTGCCTGGGCTACTGTATTTCTGCATTCAGCAGCTAATCATAATAATACATTTCCTAAGCCACAACTTTTCCTGACCTGAGTTTGAATGCATGTGCAGCACAGAAATATATCCCTCTAAGTGCAGTTTCTATTACTGAGTTGTATTAGAAATATGCTGTGAATATGAGAAAGAATGTGAAACCTCATTGTCAGCTCTAAGCAGAACAATCACTTCTTTTTCTTTTCAAACCAGGGAGGTCATGTTGCTGATAGTCACAAAAATAAGCATTTTCGAGTCAGCAGCTTTGCCTGATCTGTCGAAAATGTCACAACTTGCTTGTAAATATTCCAAAAGCCAGAAGTCTTTGTTTCAAAAGCCAATTATGGTGGCTGACTGACAACAATGTACTTACTTATCACAGCATCCAAACCGCCTGGCCACTTAAAAGCAACAAAGTGAATGGTTAGGGGCATCATAAATCCTGCAGTGCCCATATAACAAACAAAATTATTCTTATTAAGCATAAAATTTTATAGTACAAGGACCCTAATTCTGACCCAAATGGAATATTATTGTTCCACCAACAAATTCAAAATGCAAAGACAACACAAAGTCATTTTGCAACAGGGACATAAAAATTATAGATATGTAGTTTCACTCTACTACTTACTACATGGAAGAAACATACAAAGGGAAATCGAATTAGAATGATGTGTAAATCGGAGACACAAAAATGTAAGGGAGACCCTCCCATTGAGTCACGGGGGTCAGAGGGGACCCCCTTGTTGCTTTCTAAACTCCTTCTCAGAGAGGAGTCTAGGTGTGGCTGGATCCAGACTTAGTCCCAGACTTCATCAACAGTCTATGGCTAATGGAATTAGCTACCTGTATTTCATTAGACATTCATTCAGCGTGCTGTCAGTCACATACTGAGGATCTGTTGTGAATAAGGGGTGTCTCTGCCTTGGCTAAGGAAGGGTCTCTCAGTCTCAGGTAAGGAATCTCAAACCTCGATGTTAAAGAACTGCCTTCCATCTGGATGTCCAGTGTTAGTTCGCCCTGAAGTTCAAACCCTAGGTTTTCCAAAGCAGAGTCTCAGGCATTGAATCTTATAAAAAAAAATAATTTAATAGAGTGGTACAACAGCAGGATCAGCTTGAACTGGATGCCTTCGGAGAGGGACACTGAACAAAGAAATCCCTGGGCAATAACACCCTTAAAGACTATTCACCCGCACCTCACACACTCTTCACACTCTCTTCACGTGCCCTTTGGTCCAGCAGTGACTCTGGTCCGAGATCTTCTGACTCCTTATTGGATTCCTTCACTGTCTCCAGACAGGCCGTTGCAGCTGCTGTTGATGGTTGTAGCCTCCTTATCGTCTGGTTTGTGCTGGCTCTGGAGGCCCTGTTTTGCTTAAGCAGGTAGGTGTTCAGTCACAATGGCCTTTGAGGATGATGGAGGAGCTAAGAAAGAGAAGGTCCTTTCTCACTTGTCCAGGAGAAAGGAGGGCCGTGGGTTCCCCCAGGCATTGGTGTGGGGTGATGCAAGCTCCACCCGTGGCGCAGCAGGTCACGGGTAGTGCCGATGTTTGGGGTGGAGGTGAGTGCCTCAAGAACCTCGTGGTGCTTGCTGGAGCACCAGCAATGCCTGGGCAGCCCCACAGCCTGTGCAGTGCAAGCTGCGAACAACGGGGCTGCATCAGGGCTCACCAAGCCTTGGGTCATGGCCAGGATGGCCAGAGCCAAAAGTCTTTACCCGTGCCTGAGCAAAAGCTCTCATGTCTGAACAGATGTTCACAGCGGGCTCACCAAAACCTCACCACCAACACGGAGACAACCACATCATATGGTCTGAGCACACTCCAAGCCAGTGAATTACACATCCAAGGCTGTAATTGCCTTGTTATCCAATTAGCAAAACCCAAATGATTTCTCTGCGTCAAAGACAAATCCTTGCATGTATCCTCCTCCTCCGGTTCCCATCGCAGCAAGGCTCTGGCAGGGCTGGTGAGGTCCTGCCCGGAGCTGGCACAGGCTCGGGAGCACTCTGGGCATGCTTTGGTGTGCATGCTGCCCTGCTCCCAGTGGCAGAGGGTTTTTTTCTGGGCATGATGCTGAGCAACTCAGCAGCACCCCTGGGTCAGGCAGGTCACACAGATGATGCTCCTGTACACCCTGCAGACCCCGTATGGCTCAGTGGGTAGACCACCAAGGTAGGACTGAAAAGGACTTACTTTCTTCTACTGTATCCTATTATTTCACCCATGTACAGTTGCTTTTTCTCAGAGAGGAGGTTAGGCAATCCAAATGGTCTCTCCAAGTCATAGAATTGGTACAACACTCTCTTGTTGTTCCTCAGTGGATTGACTTAAAATAGGGATACATGCAGAGCAGTCAGCGTTTGCAGTGATCTCACATCTCCCAGGGGATGGGGAGTTGCTTAAGACTGTGTGGCGAGTGATGTAAGTGTGAGCTCAACGTTTGTTTTCAGGGAAAGGAAGAAGAGGCAATGTCCCCCTTTTCCTGCTGGTGGAGACAAGCAACACCTGGGGATGCAAAACCAAAATGACAAAATAAATATAAATACCTCGACATGACATAACCTGTGATTCAGATACATTGCACTCTATCGTGGAAGGTGCTGTGGGACTCTGGGATGGATACACCATGCTCATCTCCTGCATTGCTGAACCCCCTGCAGCACAGCACGGTGCAGGAGGACTGGCTCAGGGACAAGGGCTTGTGGTGGCCACTGCCACCCCCCCCGCAAGGAGATACAGATGCTCCAGAGCCCTCTGCTCTCCAGACCCACCACCTTGGTCCTGTCCCATGTGGGGGGTCCTGGCCAGCCTCTGCTCGGGCTCTCCTGCTGTCACCCCCACACAAATGCCCTGCTTGGATCCATCTCTGCTTCCTTTCTTTCTGCCTTCATCAGACATGTCAGGAGCAAAACAAGACTTTGCTACTGTCCCAGGACTTGGTGCCAAGGGACACCCTGCGTCAAGTGTGTCCCTGGTCCAGATTTCCCTCTCCTTCCTGAGCATCCATCGTCTGTGCATTGCCGCGGCCTGACGTGATGTGTTAAACCACAGTGCCCCTCAGATATGGCTTGTTTAGAAGGAAGATAACTGGGGAGACCAGTTGTCTTGTCAGAGGGTCTCCACAGTGTGTACTTGCTCTCTGCATGCTCTTGTTCCCACAGGAACGTGATTTTTTTTTTTCCCAAGGAAAAGACTTGACAGTTGATCTTAAAAATCCAAGCATCTTCCTGGCCATGTTTGTGCAGCCATAACCTCCTTCACGTGGACCAGCTCCGTAAGTACATTACCTAATAAAACCTGAATGATCCATAAGGAGATTTCTCCTCTAACTAATTATTTCATGCACAGTCTGAAAACTAGTTATGATTGTATTTATGGTCTTATTAGATGTGTGTGCCCTTTCCAGCATAGCTGGGAAAGGAACCATTTGTCTGAACTAAAGGGTAGGAAGTCAGATAGGGCTGTCCGCAGCCATCAGACACACAGACCGTTGCTCTGTCTCAGGAGTCAAGGGAGATTTAAGGCAATTCTGTGCTTTTGAAGCTGCCAGAAAACCTTGGGAAGGCTTTTTCTTTTCCTAATCTGTGAAACAGTGAGAAACCATTAGGTGGTGCAGAAAAGCAAGGAGGACACAGGCATTAGGTCTGTCTGTGCTGGCAAAGAGGCTCTGCCTTGACACCGGGAGGGAGACCACTAAGACATGTCTTTGTCAAAAGTGGGGAGTGCAGCCAAAGGTTCATCCCAAGCATTTGAGCCAAATGGCGTTTTTGAGATTTGAGTCCCACAAGATTTTCCTTCTCATTAGTGCTTGATTTGTCATTTTGTGTTACTAACAAGTATCTTAACTGTAAAACTGGAAAAAAAAATCTTCTGCAGATCTATTTAATAAGACACAGGCACAAATGGCATTACAAGATAATTCTTTAATATGTGAAAATTAAATCTGATGGAGAATTTATGCAATTGAATCACTTATTTATTTAGATGTTCAAAGCACCTATCCATAACAGTGAGTAAATTAAAAATACACAAGCAGGGATAATCCCACAGGATCAAGCCAGTATTAATCTCTCAGCCTCTTGCTGGAGACAGGCTGCCTGAAAGACTTTTTCCTTTCTCAAGTGTTCTGGCTCAGTTTGATCCCCATTTTGCGTGAGGCAAACGTTTGGTATTTCTATTAAGTCCCTGTTATTAACCACAATCAGTCTGTTGTAAAACTCAGCCCTTGGAACTACACAATGAGATTTGGTTTCCTCCTCTGGCCGTGGTGTACCAGGGACGTCTCTGGGGAGCAAAAGCAAATGCGAAGTTTTTTAAATAGAAGGGCTTCTCTCTTTCCCTGGCATTTCAATAGATACTTGGAGGCAAAGGAAAGAGCTTCAGGCCCCATGCCAGGCTCTGTGCCTATAGGAACCCAGCCCTTTTGCTTATTTCCTGTAAATCAAGATGAATTAAATATGATTAATTCTACTTTTTTTATTATTCCTTAACTGATGCCACTTCATTATCTCAGCTAGGTAGGCAAGCAGCCCGTTCCAGAGAATGAGGAAGGGAAAGGCCCAGTGAAGAGGTTTTAAATGCCACCTGTAGGCAAATTGAAAATTTCCCCTCAAAGTGCTAATCTTTTCTTTATTGCTTTAATGACAGTATACTTGTTGTTCACAGCAAATACTGCTACATTTATTTAAAAACCAAGTATATAAAACCCCTAAAGTGCTTCTGGTAAAAAAAACCAAATATTTTATTCATTTTGAAATGCTCCCTGGGTGTTGCAGAGAGCCTATAATTAAGGTGTTGCTACTTGCGGCTGCAGGGTTTGCTGCCCCCGTGCTTCCCGCAGCACAGGACCCTGAATTCAAAACTCCTTTAAAAAAAGAAAAAAAGTCTGGGGAGATTTGCTGTTAGGCTAACAGGAGTCACCCAACAGATACTTAATATTTTTGTAGAATCAACAGTTAGCGGCCGTGGAAGAGACAAGGGAGCCAAGGTCCCATTAATGACTAATGCGATCACAGCAGAATTCAGGTTGGAGGGGTCCTTGGGAGGTCTCTAGACCAACCTCCTGCTCACAGCAGGATCAGCTTGAGGTCAGACAAGGTTGCTCAGGGCTTTTAGTCAATCTGATCTTGAAACCTCCAAGGTCGGAGATTGCACAAGCTGAGACATAGACATCTGCCCTGCATGGGGACACATCAGTATTGATGTCTTAATGCGGAGCCAAAATCCATCCTTGGCTCCATGCAGCAGGCTTTCATTGGGGCTTTTCTCTCTGTCTTGTACTGGCAAGGTTTATATATATCCCTGGGTATAGTCAGGTCCTGCTTGAAAGCTTTGCTCTCTCAAAGGCTCCACAAAGACCCGAAATAATCAGGCTCTGTATAAATGGCTCTTAATTCAATTATTTAATATAATTGATTTAATTAAAAGCACAGACTAGATGAGATTATTGCTCTCAGAAGTAAGAGTTAGGACTCATAACACTGAAAATTTGGGCATCGGCACTACTTCTTTTTGAGCTTTTTTCCCTGCATCCCCTTTTACTGTCAGGGGACAGAAACAGAAACTCCGGAACAGAAATTACCTATCTGGTCCTTGCCCGGGGTCCTGATGCAGTGCACCAAGCCATCTATGTTGTTTTCCTCTTGAGAGCACAGAAGCAGGGCTGATGTTCAGCCCCAAACCCCTTTGCTCTCTCTATTCACCCCGGCTTTGTGCGAAGAGCAATCTCCCATCACCCATCTCATGGAAAGCAGCTCTGGTCAGGCTGCAGCGGTGTGCAGGTTGCAGGGGGGGTCTGGCAATTCAGCTCGTCCAGGTGCTTCAGGGGCACGTCAGGAGCTGAAGCTCTCACTGAGGTTTGTGGGCAACATCTCTTGGTCAGCAGAGAGGTGCCCGAGGTGCACCATCATGGAACATCTAGTTGACGGTCAACACAAGCTCTTGGTACCACCACGGGGTATAAGCAGACTCCCCCTGTGTCTGCCCAAGCACTGCAGCTTTGGCCACAGTGTCTTAGAGGAGCCACCATCTCTGGTGAGGCAGTCACCCCTCCAGGATGGGGAATGGCATCCCCTGTGGCTCTCATGGTCAGATGGTGCTGGACTGGGACATGAATCCCTTCTCTGCCACCCACCTTGGTGGCCAGCACATTGAAAGCTTGGGTGTGTTATCTTCCCAGGCTGGGGCTGGACTCTGGAGCACCGCACATTGCCTCGTAGGTGCAGGATGTACCCACAACTTCAGATGGCCTGTTTGTGGGCTGGCAGGGATCCTGAAAACAGTTTCTGCTATAGAGACAAGGCCAGGTCTTCACACAGGACCTTTCTCATTCTCTGGTCTCTGCCATGAACGCAGGATCCCTGCAATCTCAGAGCTGGAGCACATCTTCTAGCTTTCCTGGCCATCAGGACCTCTTCTTGGATATTCAGGCAGTTTGGCTCCCTGCCTTCCTAGAGGTAGGTCCAAGCCTCCTAAAACTTTTTTCCCCAGGGAGAACAAAGTGATTTAGAGCTCAGGGGATCACAACTTGTGAACACGTCAGCCCCTTGCTCTCCCCTGGATGGTGGAGCCATTATAACACTCAGCTCCTGATAACTCATCCTGACAAAACAGGGAAGGTTTCAGTTTAATTGCAGTTGTTAATTAATTTTATCACTGCAGAATCTGCAGCCTGATGGGAACAGGGAAATTACATTTAATGAATGGCTCCCATCTCTCAGCACCTGGTGGACAGTTTAGCAGGGTAAGGCATTTACACTCCTGTCCTTGGCCAGAAGTGCCTGCCACGCTCCCCAGCTCCTCTTCTCTGAAAGCCCCTCCAAGCTGGGCAAGCTCAGGCTGCAAAATGATCCTCCTTCCCCTGCTCACCTTGCTCTGGGTCTCTGCAGGTAGTGACCAAACCTGTGGGTAAATGTGTTTGGCAAAGCGGCTGTGCAGTAGGATCAAGGCTGCAAGCTTCTCCTGAAGGACCCCGGAGGTCCTGCTGTAAAGGAAAAGAGGGATGGATTCAAGCTCTGCTTCTCTGTGGGCAATAAAACTGAACAGTTGGTGCTGCTCGTGGGAGGCTGCATCCTCACGGTGAGTGAAGGTACCACCCTTCCTAGGAGAGCAGAAGAAAGTCTTGGTTCCCCCGATAATGATCAGCAACAAGTCCCCTGCATGCAGGGACCTGGCGTGGGGGAACTAGAGCTCCTACAGGAACGACTGTTTCCATCACAGCCTGCCTCCGAGCCATGCAGGCATGAGACCAAAGCGCAGGGAGGCCAACTTTGTCGTTCTTGTTGTTCCCACCAGTCCAGTCGGCTTCCTGTCCTCTTTACTAGCCAAAGCAATGGGGTTCCACCAGTCTAGTCCTTGCTTTTCCTCTTTGCTGCAACGGTGCAAGGTTTACCAGCCACCATTTCTGTTTCCTGATAATGTCTCATTAGTTCTGTTACCCTCTGCTCCTCCTTCTGGCCCCGATAACCCCCTCCTTGCAACATCCGCTGATTCCCATTAATCCTTGTTTACTAGAAATGTACATATTTATTGCTTTTTATCTTGTTTAATCTATCAGCTCTTACAGTCCCTATTCATTGTTGCTCCTTCCCTCCTAACTCCCACCCATTTATCTTCCTCTATTATTGCATCTGCTCGAGTACAATTTGATTATCTCCTGCCAGTTCTTGTGCCAGCCCCATGCTCTGCTGTGACTCAATTCTGCAGAACAGTTGGTCTCCCAAAATCATCATCACCTGAGTTATGGTGGAGACAGGAAGAGATTCCTTCCACAGGTCTGGTGTCCTCTCTTTCCGACTTAGTGGGCAAATGGGGTTAACATTTAATGGGTTGTCTGTCTTTGGGGGCCTAAAAAAATCCCAGATATTTTGTTCCGCAACTCCATGTACCCAATAGGCAAACAGCCACGAGAGGTCCATCTAGCTTGGTACCTCTGACAGTAACGTCCAGCAAATCTTTAGAGAAAAGTTTTAAGAAAAGTCAGACATAGAAAACAAATTCCCAGAATAAGCCCCCTGGCTTCTACAGTTCTGCCCATACATCCTCCTGCTAACAAACACCAGGAGCTTTGCTGCACTTTCCCTTGGGGAGCTCTTGCTTGGCTCTGGTCAGCGCTTGCTGTAATTTTGAAGTGACGCCTCTCTTCCAGGTTTCAGGACCCCCAACTTGCTGCCACAGAGCTGCTGCCAGCACTTTTGGGTACCGCAGGGGCAGAGCCCAGTACTGCATGTGCAGCGTGAATGTGACCCCACCAGATCACCTCTTCTTCATGGGAGCTCTGGGAGGAATGTCTCTGCTGTGGGGCTGCCCAAGGCCAACCAGGGCTTATATGTGAGCCATGTGAACAAGCTGCTCTTTCCTCATAGATAGCCATCAGTCTGTCTCGCTCGCCAAAGAATTTTGGGAGTGGGGACATGACTTTTCTGGGGAAAGATGTTAATCGTGAGGCACCTGGGACTCAGGGAAAATTGTGGACTTCTTTCTAAGCCACAGAAGGCCCTCAGCAGTAAGATGGATTAGAAATGCATCTGCAAGGACTGCCTCAGCACCTCAGCTGCAGCCCCTTTTCCATCTTTCTCTGTAGCGCAGACCAAGGACATCCACTGTGGCAGCTGAGCACACCGACGTGACCAATGCCACAGCAAATGCTAGGCAGTAAGTCAGGAGCCAGCCTGGTTTTTTGACAAGCATTTGCCTTTCCACATGGTTTGTTCAGGGTCTCTGGCTACTTTCCTAACTCCAGCTAGGTCACGGTGTAATATTCCTAAAAGACACGAAGGAATTCAATCATGTAATTAGCTGACTTATTAGATGGAAGGCTTATGCAATGCAGATTGATATCAGGTAATAGCTCTGGCGGCAAAGGCAACGCAACCACGAACATCTGCTCAGAGGAGGGGCAGCTGCCCACCGACCCTGGGGGTGGCACAGGAGAAAAGCTGCCAGCAGCATTGCTGACTTTGGCCCACATCCATGCTACAGACGAATGGTGGACGTGCGATATCCATTTGCAGCTGGCTAGTGCTAGGGCTGCAGGTTGGACTCATTGCCAGGAAGCCCCTAGACTGAATCCAGCTCAGTTCTGCTGAACTGGGAGACACTGGGATACACTGGGGGGAGCCAGTGCCATGTGCCATCCTGAACGGGCTTTAGATTCTTTGCAAACCTCTTATCTCATGGACCACTGACATGCAGCCACTTGTGCTGTGGCTTCTGGCCGCTGGCCAACAGTTCCCAAAAAGCACATCTAGATGTTAGTAGCAGATGAAGAAAAATCACGTTTGGTTGGAGTTAAGGAGAGGGAGGGCCATGCTGGTGCTCTGTCAGAAAGTGGACGGGCATGAAGCTCTGAAATGGAATCTCTAATTAGGGGATCCCTCTTAGAGACGTCAGTGTGATGGATGGCAGACTCTGTACTGCACATCACTGCAAATCCAGCCATAATCTGCTCCTTTGGTGCCCAGAGAAAACATTGTTCTGAAAAAATCCTTATTCCTGAGTGTCTATAACCGTCTGCTGCCAGGTCCCTCTGCTCTGCCAGTCGTCCCCAAAAGTGCCTCCATCGCTGCTCTCGGGGTACAGCCTCCACCGCGTGCCCCAGTGCTCCCCTTTCCGTGGAGCTCATCTCCCTCGGAGGCTGTCAGCTGTAGCGCACAGTGGCTCCTCTGCCTTTCTGAGACTCAGAAAGTAGGTCAGGCTCAGAAAGTGAGAGATCAACGGATTTACTTTCATGTTGATGGCTGTGCACAGCGTTATGGGGAGGAAAGCAAATGCCATACTTTTGTTTCTCTTCCAGGAGCAGGGCAGATGCAGTTTAGCAGGAAAACCACAACAGGACAATGATTAGGTTGCTTGTATTTGAGTACTTCGCGGTCACCGTGGACTTCAAAGTTTAGACAATCTCCTGGAGGGGTGCAGCTTAGCACTAGCAAAGGATAAAGATGAAAGAAACAGTCACTGAATGGAGGGTAGAGAGCACAGACTTCACTGCACAGTGCTGGCAAGAGCGGCTGGCCGGGGTCAGTGGGCAGGCAGGCTGTCTGTCACATCCAGCACACAGCCCCTTCCACCCAGTACCCCAACAGCACCAGACAGGCTATATCTCCCACGCTGAGCCCCAGATAAAGAGTCACTGCAGAGGAGAAGGAATCCCCCATCTGGTACAGGAGGAACCTCAGGGGTACAAAGCAATTCCTTAAAGTTCATTTGTATTTTGGATTTGGGGTGAAATATATTTTAAGTTACAAACAAAGTCCCCAATAGCAGGAGGCAACCAAGTGCAGCCTCCTGGCCCTGTGGCAAGCTGAAGGGTTCAGGTGGGCCTGGGCTGTTCAGGTAGTCTCCAGCCCTACCTGCAGCCCAGCTCTGACAGCTCCTGAGGGAGATGCTTGGTGAACCTGTCTTGCCCTGTTGGGTGGGGATGTGGTGCTTGTAGGAGGTGGAAATGACCCCGAAATCAGGCCTGGAGCAATCCTCATCCCATATGCCCTACTGAATGGGACACCAGCCTGTTTTTGCTGAGTCCACAGCATATGCTCAGATCCACCACACCAGCAGAGGAGGATGATCCTATAGACAGGGCAACAGAGCAGGACAGAAGTCTGTGGGTTTGAACCTTGGCAGGGGACAGACTCCTCTCCTGAATCTAGAGTCACTCAGCACTGGAAGAAAAAAGCAAACCAACCAACCCACCAGCCCAAGTCCCCCAACTTCACTGCTTGCAAGTCTCCTGCTGTGACAATGGACTGGTCCCTGGCTGCTGGATCACAGCACCTTAAGTGAGAAGTGGATCTCCTGGCTCAGCTGGGAGCTGGGCATCTCCTGGAGGACTCTGGAGGGGCTGGGAGCCAAGTGGGGATTTGCCTGTGGGCAGCAAGGGAATCCCTGGAGCCCCTTGGGAACTGTGAACACTGGGGTCAGATTTGGCACTGATCACAGAGGTGGGTCTGCACCTCCCTGGGGGATTCATGGCCAGAACTTCTCAAAATGAGAAGTGATCACACCTCCCTTTCACAATGCAGCCTGTGCAGAGAGGGTACCAGTCTCCAAAGCAGTCCCCTGTGGCAGTGGTGACAGCAGGTATCACTTTGACAAGGACCTTCCTGGCTCCCTCCGAGTGAAACTGGAGCAGGAGGATGCTCTCTGCTGGGAGGCTCTCCTGGAAGACACTGGCTCCTTGGTGGAGTGCTCCCATCCCACCCTGGCAGGGGAGGCTGGTGCACCCTGATCCTGCTGAGCTGTGCTCTGGTAGGGCACGGGAAGGGATGATTAATGATTATAATAAATATGCTAATCTGCAGAAATGAAATCTTCCTAATTAAGAAATGTCTTCTGAGGCTTTTGCTTCTCCTTTCCCAAGCTACTGTGTGTGCGCGGAGCATCTCCATCCACTCTGGTGTGATTAGCAGAGGGACCAGCCGTGCCAATCACACCCCATTCATCTGAGTTCAACAAAGGGGATTATTCCCAGCTCCTTCTCCTTGGCAGAAAAGGGTAAATGTGCTCCTGCACCATTGACTCCTTTCTCCTTGTAACAGTATCAACCATGCTGGAGAAAAGCAGGATTTCAGCTAATGAAAGGATTAGAATAATCTCTGTGTAACCCAGGGCTCTATAGCTGCTCAGATCTGTAATGCACAGCCATCCATCAGCCACAGCACGCCTTGTGCAACCATCACCAGCCTCAATCCAGGCCCCTCTTGCACGTGCCATGTCACTCTTCGGGAGAGCAGTTGGATCAATGAGACCCCCGTGCTTTGTAGGGATGTCCATAGGGCCCTTCAGTACTGATCCTGCTCATTTCTCCATCCACCAAGACCATGGTCCACCCTTGGATGTGGATACCATGGTAGTACACGCTCCTGCCCATGTGGCAGACAGCTCACGTTATTCCGTCCTGTCAATGTCTCCATGGAGATTCCTGAATATTTGCTCGACACTTCCCACTCACGCTCACATACCCTGAGGGACAATAGAAAGGTCCTGGGTTTGAAGGCAGGCGAGATCCCCATGATTGCCTAGACTGATCTTTTCACGCAGGTCAGGCCAGACAGTCCCACCTGGTGCCCCCTTCATGGAGCCCATCTCTTCTGTGCTTGAGTGCACCTTGTAGAAAAAGTGCTGGGGTTCAACATTTTCCTCGTTCTGGACCCCAGCTGTTAAACCCCTGTTAAATACTGCATTGTGTATCCAGCCCAGATGTATCTCCCTGCAGCTTCTAGCTCATAGGTGCCTTTGCCTGCTGGACGCAATGAGAAGCCTGGCTCTGGTCAGAAATCGCTTTGCTGGTAAGACCCCAGGACCTGCAATCACATCATCACTTCACATTTTCATAAAGCATGTCAGTAATTTTTGATTTGCAGACCCCTATTTTTTTTCCTGTAAAGGTGCAAAACCTCCTACAGCAGTTGTAAGCTTATTGACTATCTATTGACTTACATCGCTGGACAGAGAGAAAATATTAACAGCAGTCCAGTGACTCTCCTCTATCTGAAAACCACAAATGTAACATTTTGGTCTTTTGCTAAAAGGCATATTTTCTGATCCTCAAATAACTTCTTCAGATCTTTCCTGAATTCTTTGGTTTTGATGCTTTCTGAAATATGGACTCTGGAACTGGGCTATGTATCATACTCACTGTCATACAGGACTGGACTTTGATAAATTGGAGGGTGATGAAGGGGTGGGAGGGATATTTATGGCAAGGCAGGAATAAGAGGCTTTGTTGGACCAAAAGGGAAGAGTCTGCTCACTGTTGCTCTTTCTTCTAGAATCCTGGACCTCCTTTCCTGCTTTGAGGCCAGAACTACCAAGGTAAGAGCATGACACAGATCATCTCAACATTAACTAAAAAAAAAAAAAATCTATGCCTTTCCTTTTTTCTTTCTCTCTTCTGAACATATCTTGTATTGGAAAAGCCCAAATTCCAAAATTAAAAAACACCCAGAATTTCAAAATAGAAAATGTTCCAGGATGAAAAAGGTAACAACACTTTTGTGAAGTCTTATCTAATGGCATAACCGGCTGACAGAAATGATACACAAGATTCATCTCTCGAGAACAGGAACTAAGACGAAAAGGTTGGAAGTGACAGATGAAAGCCAAGAAGAGAAATCTCACTAAAAAAAAATTTCATCTTATGTGCTAGGAATGTTGTGAATGTAGTTATAATAAAGTAAAAAAAAAAAAAAATTCTGCTTTCTACAGTGGACAAGTTTAATGAAAAATAAGAATTAAAACTAGATATTGGGATCAGAGCTCAGCATGGCTTGGAGGTGCCTTTCTGATTAGCTTTCATTCCCAGCAGAAATTATTGCCAATTTTTCTGGAAGGAGATATATTTTCAGATCCATGATTACTTCACATTTGTAAAGCTGGTCTTAAGCTCCATTTCCTATCAGAAGAAATCACTTCTGACAAACAATGAAGCAGCCCATTCATTAGTTGTCTTTAATTCTCTTAAGCTTGTTGCTGTAATTAATGTCTAACTTTCTGAAGTATACTTAAACTGGAATTGTTTAATAGCTGAAACGTCCCATTAGATAAAGTTAATGCAACTGTCTTGGAATGGCAAATAGAGGCTGCGAGGCCTTCCTTTAAGGGGCATATAAATAATCTTAATAGAAAACATGCAAGCTGAAATGTGGATAGAATAATGTCAATATCATTAGAAATAGCCTTTCACAGGCTCGTGTGAACATTACTTGTTGGGCTTAATGGCTAATTACAAAGACAGCCCCATTTACCTGCCCCGCTGCACAGCACGGCGGTACCCGAGTGGAGACCTCCCTTCCCCAGCCACCTCCCCATCGGAACACACAGCACCGTCACCCCAAATCGATACGAGATAAGAAAGGGCTGCGGTCTCCAACCTGCAGCTGTGGCAGCTCCACAGCCAGCCGAGGCCGCTGCTGGTGTCCCCATCGCTCTGTGCCAAGTTGTGCAGGGGGACATGCTGGCCAATTCCAGCAGTTTCTGTCCTAATCACGGTCTTAACATCATGGCATCACCAAGGAACAGGTGAAGAACTTCTTTCTCAGATATTCCTCAAACACCAGTCGCCCCAGTATTGATGCTGTTTTCTGAAGCTTCGCCTGTTTCTACCAAACCCAGTTTCTTCACTCTTTACCTCATTTTTTATGTGCTTTTTAGTTTTCCTACATCGTTTTCCGGCAAGTCAAATTGATACATCTTGATCTGTATATAAAAACATCAGAGATTTGCCTCATGGCTTCTCCAGAAGGAACCCATGTCATCTTCCAGTCTGCCACATCCCTCAGGACAGAGGACAAAACTCCTTCAGGGCATTGACCATTTGTGGATGAACCACAGTATATATTTTAGGAAGACATCCAACTTACTGCACACTTCCAGAAGCAGTTAAACTACCATCCCTGACTGTGGTATTTCAGTTTAATCTGGATTAGCCTGGTTTCAGATTTTTGCCACTGGTTCCTGACCTGCTCTTGATGGCTGGAGTCAGCACATCATTATCTGAAATCTTCCCTGCAGGTAAATCCATGATTAATTTGTGGTCTCTCTTTCCCCTTTAAATATTAAATTGTGTTCCTTCAGCCTGTCCCTAGCAGGACTGTGACATTGTTAGATGGTTTATTCTGCTACTGCCCCAAACCCTGAGACCTCATGACTTAATTTTTCTTGCACTGGTGTGGTATGTTTTCCCCAGTTTTGAGCTGGGCATTAGGCACAACATCTTCTTCCTGTCCATTGCTAGTAGCTCAAGGATCTGACTCAGTCTGAGTATTTGTAGTTATGCTTTTCAGGAATTTGATGCCAAAGATCTAAAATCTTCCGGCAACTAGACTTTCTTTAGCAGAATGATCAAAGCATTATAGTCAAAATAAAGACTTGTAAAGCCAGAAAAAAGAAATATCTGTATTTTTCCTCCCTTGAGCTTGTTCATTCTCAAATTATGATCTAGGGAAGCCTGGCACCTTGCTTAGGAATACGTCTCAGATACCTCTGTCGTACTGTTCACTCCCAGCAGTCACTGACTCTATTGAGAAGGTTTGGCTTTTACTCCGGCTGGTGTTCTTTCTTCTGTGATTGCAAGACTTTCCTTTCATAGTTCCAAATAGCTTTGGGAGTTGCACTGAGATGGAAGCAAAGCGATCAGCCTAAGTGCTTTTGGCAGGATGCCCCCCTGAGTTTGGGTGTCTGCCTCCAGCGAGGGCTATCTGATCTGTTCTCCTTCGTCCTCCTGTAGATGCCCACTGTCTCAGACCAGAGAGTGGTCACTTGGGAGCTTGCACCAACCAGAGAAACACTGACTGTTCAGAGGTCCTTACGCAGAGATTTTCAAACCTTTAGTTATTTCTGTGGCGATTTGCTGAATTTTTTCCAGTGGGTCGGTCTCCTTTGAAAGCCTGTGACTTAGAACTAGATTTATGAGCCAGTGACAGTCTCATTATTGCCATGCCAGAGGAAATACTGTATCTCATCTACTTAATTTTGATCCCCATTTTACTCTTTGCCAGTGGTCTGTGTGCTGGCAGCTTGCAGTGGTTTGGTTTCCACCATCCCTCTGAGACCACCTTGGGCCACTGTCCTCCAGCACATGGTTCCAGGCATTGTGCCACCTTGGATCTGGTAGCATCATTCTCAATTTGGTTTTAGCAAGTTTAAAACATCTGTTGAATCCTGTAACCAAGCAGTCAGGTTGAAAAATGAATTTACTCATCACAGTCATCATCTACCATCCCAACAAATGTCATGGCATTGGCTACTGTTATCAGCAATATTTAATACTGAATTCAATATTATCTCAGTCTAAGAATAACTTGTGGTGGAACCTATTAGAGACACTTCCAATACATGGCAGATCTTCATGAGAATAATTTATTAAAAATCCTCTCCAAAGCTGGAGGGGCATCATTAATTTTGCTTAGTGATAGTCTTCAGATCAAAATGTTGGACCATGCTGTCAAATGCTGTGGCACAGCCTGAAGTGCTCACCAAAGGTCTCTTTCTTCAGTACAGACACCTCCGGGTGAAATGTTCACCCTGCCTTCCCTCATGGCCGGTGAACAGGAACCGGTGCTTCGTAAGTGCAGTCACCCGGCAGGATTCGTGGAGCCTGCTGTGGGTTGTGGCTCTGGTGCTGGTCCCCAGCCCCTGCACCGGGCTCCTCATGGTGGCAATGGAGGGCTGCCACAACGGGGTCTCACATCAGGAATCTCCTCTCTAACACCTGACAAAGCTGCAGGGCCCTCCTGTCACCCACTGCCATTACCAAGAAACTCTTTTCCTCCCATACTTTTCCCCATTTCTTCTCCGGCACTGGAGCTGTTGACATCTTGCCATGCAGGTGTTGAGAGATTTCTTCAAGCAAAAGAAATAATTCTTTTTGTGTATCATCTGCCTTTTTATTATTTAAATTGAGATAAACATAGCGAAGTCCTCCCCTGTGTTGATTCCCAGGTGTATTTTTTTATATATTTATCAAGAAACCTCCCCCAGTTTTATTAAGCATAAAAAGATGAACTATAAAACCTCAGAAACAGACCTCAGAGCTTTTATGTTGTAAATGTAAAGACTGGCAGGTAACTCCTGGGACTTGCTTGGGCCTAATCGTTGTTTTGGGGGTTTTGTCTCTCTGAGAAAGCTTTAAGGCACACAACATTTGATGAGTCTCATCGGGCAGTTTCCCGGGCATGAAGAAATGGGGCACTTGGCTGAACATGAATCAGCAGCACTCGCAGGCGCAGGCGATGCTCAGACAGCTACTTGAATAGCAAGAATCTGCTCAGCGAATATGCATGAGTTCAGCTTCTCAACACAACGGAGGAATGCTGTTAAAGGTTATAGCCAGCAGAAACAACCCAGGATGCATATTTTACATCCCTTCATTATTTTGAATGCTGTGCTCTTGTAGAAGCTGGAAGATTCATAAAACGTATTTAAATTTTTGATATTCAATTTATTTTAAATCTCCTGTCTGGTGCCTGTAATCTGATTTAGCAAGATACATAAACCAATTTGGTGCAGTCACTGTGACCTCTTTCCCATCCTGCCTGCACCCAGTACTGTAAGAAGGCTGAGTATGGGGTTTTTATTTGCATGTGTGAAAAGAAGATAAATAAGCAGCAGAGGGAAAGATTTTGCCAGAGTCTCTGTTCTCAATGCTTCGCTGTTTCTAGTACAAAAGTTTCTTCCCTGAATTGAAATTCAGGCCAGAAGTGTGTTTGTTTTTCCACGTGTGTTGAATAATTGTTCTACATATGCATGGAAAATCCCAAGAGAGGGATTGCTGGGTGCGCAGGCAAGAGTCCCTCATCACACGCATCAGCCTGCTCTCGCTGGGTGTGCTGGCACTGCAGAACAGGTCTAAGGACTAGACTCAGGCTGGTACCCCCATCATCCAGCTGACTTTGCCCCTTGCTGGGGCCAGTTTGTTGCGATTTTGGGGTTCAGACTCCACAATTCTGCTCAAATAACAAGAATATTTATACCTTTGCTCCCAGGGCCGGTTAGCGTTTGTGTAGGAGGTAATGCGATTCTGCAAATCAGAGTCATTATTTCAAGCATGTCTCTCCAAATGAGAATAATTATTTCAAGTATCTTCTGTGGGGTTTAATAATTAGTTTTAAACTAATACGTACACAATAAACTGTAACAACATAATTACTTAAAGTTTGTTGCAGCTTCCTGTGAGATCATTCCCAGGAATCCCTAATCGCTTTTGATCATTTTGTATCTGCTCTGCTGCTTCCAGCACAACAAGCTGACTTGAAGCAACTGGGAAAAGCATAATAGACTGACTAATAGGAAATATTGGAAATATTCACAACCCAACTGGACACAGACCTGGACTACCTGCTCTACAGACCCTGCTTGAGCAGGAGGACTGATGGTCTCTGGAGGGCTCTTCCACCCTCAAATATTCTGTGATTCTGTGAAATGAGCCTTCCTCTTTTCATTTTCTTGAAACTGTGCCTTTATTTAGTTCCAAAAGATACAGAGAGCTAACAGCCTGACAGGGGATGCGTCTTTTCCCTTATCCTGGCATGCTGCTGCTGATATTAATTAATTATTAAGCCAACAGCATCTTATGTTGGATGTTTCTTGGTGAGGAGTGAAACAGGTACCACCTCCAGTATGCCACGGCTGTCAGTACCTGTTACATTAATTAACTTGTTGCTTACGTCACACAATAACGATACCTTTCCCTCCTCATCGTTATAATGTATCGTTACACATGGTGGCTTGTCAGTATTTTAATCTCTTTCCTCCCTTTTTGGTTCAGCTCTTTACATATTTGTACCACCGCTAGGCCAGGGTAGGAGCATCCCTCTTACAGCCCCTGCCAGACTCTGAGCATCTGCAAATTCTGCAAAACACGTGCTGTTATAGTGAAAAAAAAATAATGTTGAGCTGGGCAGGTCATTGGCACCATAGAAAAGACTTCTCAGTGGGGCAGACAAATGTATCTGCAATGTCAGAGAGGTCCTTGCCACCAAACAAGATCTATAGTGGTTGTTGGCAAGTGCAAGTGCCATAACATCAGCTGGGCCATAACAAAAATAATGATAATGGAAACTCTTTGGAGCACAAGCAGACAAACATCACCTGAGTTCAGTCATAGCCCAGCGCTCCCTAATTAACTCCGTGGCAGCCAGGGGAAACAGCAATGCACCCCGATGTGGCTTACCCAGCATCCCCACCACCAGACTGTGCATAAGGCTATTGTGGACGCTATCTCACACATGTTGCAATGATATTTGCTATGTAGATCAAAGCAGGCATAACATTGAAATCCATGTCCTTCTGCTGCTCTTTTCATTTCTGAAAGTCAAACTGGGAAAGCGTCACTGAAAAACTTGGTGCTGTCCCACAAAGAGATGAAGCAGCAGGGAATCACAGCCGGGTTTTTCAAAGTAGTGCCTGCTCTCTCCAGGAAGCGCACACATCAAGATTCTTATCTAAAACAGCTGAGAAGCATAGGAAATCAGCCTGTGCGTGAAATGGCTCCATTTTCCAAAGAAACTATTGCAGCCAGCAAAGAACTGGTTAATGCAGTGCTGGAGGCAGTAGGGTGCCATGATGTCCATGCTGATGGATGCTAATGATGATGGAGGATGATGTCTTTCTGAAGCACCACCGAGCTTGGTCTCTGATACTCATTGGTAGACTGGAAAAGCATAAGCACATGCAAAAAAAAGAAAAATCAGCGTCCTAAATGATGCACTGCAGTGGGTATCTTAGACCAGTTAACATGACCAGTTGGCATATGTGGACAGGATTGCACCACGAGATGCTGCAGGAGTGGGCACCAGCTAGACCAAGCACACAAACCGAAGTGTGCAAGATCTTTCTAAAAACCCCACGGTCTTTGTGGGAGTGCTGTCATGATTTTTAATGGTAAAGGAGGGCTCATATGGCTCCTGGAGCCCTTGCAAAAACTTGCTCTGATTCGTCCTTGTCTGGCACAATGGCTTCATCAGTAGTGATGTGGGATCCTCCATGCATTGCAGGACTGTTGTCAATCCTGTACATCCACAAACTAGCAGATGAGTCCCCCTAAATGCTGGGACTTGTTGAATACACAGGAGATTTAACCGTGATTTCTGTGTTTGCTTTATGTCTTTGAAGGCCATGTTTCCTAATCCTCCTTGATAATCAGAAGGATAAGAGTTAACTGAAAAAATGCACCTGAAATTGTGAAATGGTTGTCCTGGTGGTTTTTTTTGGTTTTGTTTTTGTGCTTTTTTAAAAGAAAGTATTTCTTATTGTGTTGAAATGGCAAGAATTGATAACCTTCAAACTGCAGAAGTTCCAAACTACCTATGGAGTCCATCTGCTCATTCAGAGGGAAACTAAGCAATTCAGCCTCCTCTAAAGCTGTGATGGCCTGTAATGTCTCTGGTATGGGCATGAATTGTTTTTGCTAACCACTCTAATTCAGTTCCACTAGTAAAGGAAAGATGTGACAATAACCCTTCTTCCACTTCACTGATTCCACTTCTCCCACTTCAGCTCTGCCACATATCACTGAGGATGCTACTGCGGGAAGCACAGGCTCACTGTTGCACTGTAAATAGGAAAAAATTAAAAAATTATAGAGCCCAAAGAAACAAAGGACATCAGTGGTTGACCTAGAAGTCTGGGACAGCCTACTCTGCTTGCCTGTTTCTGGAAATCATTTTTAAGGACGACAACTGAAAGGACAGGTGACATCCAAAAATATTTAATAGGCTTTATAAGCTGAAGGACTAAACCAAGCAATGCACAGGAATCACTCCAAACAGCACAGCAAGGCTGCAGCAAGCTTTGGGGAGTGGGTGGTGAAGGGAACAAAAGCTGTGGGTGAGAGCTTAGGAGAAAAAAGGTCTGACATTTGAGAGGAAAAATAATAAACCCCAGCATTTATTGAGAATTCTTTTCTCAGTTAAATTATTTAGATTTTCATTAGCTTAATTTCACTTGCTTTTTCTTTACTTTTTTGTTGTTTTGAGTAATAAAAATATTTTATTTAAGAAAGTTCTCAGGTTCTAAAACCCCCAAATCTCTGAAGCTTTGATTTAATTTCTTTAATTAAAGCCCCCCTCCTTCTTTTGATAGGGGAAGGCATTATTTCAGCCACATGGGGCTTAGGATGAGATGTTGCAGGCAAGGAAAGCCTGTTCAGGAGGAGTCCAGGGAGGCAGAAGGAGACCTCTGGGGGAGTGCATGGGGTCAGCACAGGCAGGCTATAGCAGGCTCAAGGCTGGGGTCTGAATTGGGGTGATGCTGCCATTCCACAGGATCCTCAGCAGACCCTCCTGTCGCTGTTTTAGGTGAACCACCTTTAAAATAGACTTCTGTTCCTAATCCAGTTTGTACCCTGGGTCTCTGCGTATTTGCATGGGCTCACCCAGGGGAACTGAAGTGCAGAAGGAATTGAGAAGGAGCCTCTTGGGCAGCCCCAGGCTGGCTTCGCTGCCGCGTCCACCTTTTTATGGGAGTTTGGGAGGTGAAGCACCATTTCATTTGAGGGGGAGCTGTGTGATGCCCACAAAACATGGCAAGAATGTGTTACGGGTAAGCACAAACGTTCGTCGGTCTGCCAGAGAAGTGCTGGGCACTTCATAGAGAGGCTCATGCAGGAGCTACTCTGCATACCTTTGCTTTGCAAATATCCAGACGTTCATATGTGCTTGCCAAAGAGCAGACAGCCAACTTAGTCTAGACTGGCTGTACACAGCCACCAGAGGAACAGCGGGGGACAATGCAGTCCGTTTTATGATAGATTCACGTTAGAAATGAGATGCAAAGTTGGGGCTTTGTGTGGAGACCGGAGTAAGGCTAGGCAAAGAGTTCCGCGCAAGTCTAAACTGCTTTTAGAAATAGGGTAATATGTAGTACACTTAACATGCATTTTTTACATGATGACATTTTTCCTGTAATGCTCATATTCAAACATATTGAGCACAGGACTCTGTGAAAGTCAGCCAGATACCAATTAACCCAATAATGTCCATGAGAAAAAGCAGACATGCAGGTATCAAATTAATTTTAGATCTATTGGAAAAATTATAATGAACTGCATGAAGTCTACAGCCCTGGATCTGGCGTGGCAGAAGCAACATTAATATTCTCTTTGTAAAAGACAGCAGGGGCTTGAGGCTTAGGAGGAATACACTGCCAGGCTGTCAGCACTGAGACACTGGGCTGAACTTCACAAAGACAGGCAGCTGCCAGCACAATTATAACAAAGAGGTAAGTTGGTCTTGTCAACATTTTCATCCATCTTGTAAAATCTGCTCTTCACTAGGGTTGGGTGCAATAATTTTAAAAAAAAAAAGCAATTAATGTTGCTGTTGTTTTATTTGTCAGATTTGCTTGGCACTTCAAATCGTACATAACAACTTGGAAAATGCACAGGTTTGGACTGAAGTGGACCGAAGAGAGTGGAGATGCCCTGTCCCACAACAACATCCATGGGGTCAGCAGACCCCAGGAGGAGTAGGTTGTTAAAAGGGTATGACCCTGCACAGGCTGTTTGCTCAAAGGTGAGCAACTGGAAATCCATGGAGGAATTCCATCTCCTTCCTGGCTGCTCCCTCCCAACTACTGTATCAAGTGATCTTTTGGGAAAGACCTCTCTGAGTGGCGAGGAAGCCCATGAACTACAGAGCAGCAAGATGAGTGCTCCTGCCAATTACCTGCTATCCTTTGTAATATTTAAATTATTTCTAAAATTATAATGTCCTTGGGGAAGAAGAGAAACTGTGTTCCACTAAGTAACATCTTATTAATCAGATCCTATATGGCAGTGAATGAATGACTGAAATCAAGTCCATCTGTTAGAAAGGATCATGAATGTCAGATTAGCTCAGTAATTATTGAAAAGCTCAGTAACACAGTTCTTGAATGGAGACACAGAAAATTACTTTCCTTCCTTTTAATCAGAGCCTTGTGCTCTGTGAGGGCTTTTTAGAAAGCAATGCCTTGAGAAGGGCTGGTTTTGCCTCCACAGAAGAAGAAAGCATATGTTCCGTATGCAAGTCTGTACTGCGGGAGCTTTGCAGCTCCCATCTAGGCGACAGATTTGGAGCCCCAAACTGCTCCGGAGATGCAGGAGATGACAAACTGCAGCTTCGTGAGAGACAGGGTAGCTCAGATAGGTCACAAGAGCAGGTTTTGAGGGAGAAGCTGGCAGGGGATGCTCTGAGGCAGAAGCAGAGGCAAAGAGATCTAAGCACCAGGTTTGGTGCTTTCAAAGTGCCTGGCAGGGACGACCCAGCCGTTTGTTCTTCAGGCAGCGACTGTGATCTGTGGCTCTGGCCTTGGCTTGTCTCTAGACAAATGTCAGAACAGCCAGGTGCAACCTGATAATATCAATGGGCTCTGAACATCAATTTTTATCCCAGCCAGATTTGGGAAAAAAGATTGGACTTTTACATCAAATTAAATTTTAAATAAACCTTTAAAAATCATTCTAGAAGAACTTGAAAATGTTTTGAGGTTTGGTGTAAAAGGAAGGACTGACAAGATGCCTCACTGAATTTTGTGCATTTGTTATTTGAAAATGCAAAGGCTGACAAGTTATTGTTTTGAAAGGAATAAGTAAAACATTTTGTTGGGAAATGTTCCACTTTTCAAAGTTGGTTAAAACCTCATCTAAAGAAATCTTTGCAGTTTGGTCTGCTTTTTGCAAAAGGTTTCAGCAGGCAGACAGAAAGACGCAAGCTCCTCTCTGCTTAGAGGATTTGCCACTACACCAAGGGAACTGCTGGACTGATGGCCTCCAGCTGCATTTTTATGGTACCTGGGCTCACACAACCTTGGGAAGAACAGCAGAAGTATACAGTGTGTTGACTTTACCAATTGTGCTTGAAGATTTTAGTTGGGGCATCCATGAAAAGGAAAAATTACATCTCAACCGAGATTACTGCCAGCTTAGGGACTCCAAGACCAGTGAGCTTATCTTGGACCTTGGATTCATCCAGCTGCATAGACCTGCACAGAGATGCCTGAAGGCAACCAGGGCCAGACCGTCATTCTCCTGTGACACAGAAAAACAGTCAACACTCAATGCCCTGATGCCAATGCAGGGAAATTGAGCCAGCAGGTGACAGGGCTATTAGTGGAATGATCTCCAGGCTAGACCAGAAAGAATTATTCCAGGAAAAAAAGTTGAAATGCAGATGCCAGACTCATCCTGATGGATCCTAGCTCAGACAAATGGTTTTTAATTGAAAGAAAAGCATAAAGTTTCTGCCTGGGGCATAGACCATGTCGGATGTACTCCAAGCCAAGCTCTTGATGAAGACTAAAGACTAGGCCAAGGCAAAGTCCTTCTTCCCAGGAGGTCAGACAGTGTAGGACATTGACCCTTCTGCAGTGTCTTCCCCAGAACAAGCTTTCCTGTTGGATTCAGGGACAGATCCAAGCTAGGATTCACTCTTCCTTGAAAGCACTCAGCTTCCTACAGCATTTATTCATCTAGCCGTAGACGTCTAATTGCTGTCGCAACCTGGGCCGGTCACAGCTGGTTCCCCTTCTGTCTCTGCGGAGAGGTGGGTGCCTCAAATCTGTCCCTGTTAGCGAAAAGGTGAATCTTCCTGGGTGCTTACAATGAGTACTGGGTACCCAGACTGTAAAGCTAAGGCAGGAGAAAGCTACACCCCGAATGCAAAGCTGTGTTTTGCCGGTTGGATCTGCATGGAGGTGAACCACCACCACCACGGCTGGCTCTGCAGTCGCTACTAAAAGGCAATTACAGAGCAAACAGCAGCAGCAGCAACAAAACATTAGCCCTTTCTCTTCATGCAGGAGAATGGGAAAGATCAGAAAAGTGAGTGTGAACAGGTCTTTACTCTTTTAATTAATTCTCAGCAAACCGTATTGAAATTGTGCCTCAGAGTGTTTATCATTAAGACAATTATTTTAGGCTGACCTACTTTTCTCTGTCTCTTTAATAACATGGGCCACATCATTAGGTTTGTACATAGGCAACAGAGAAAGAAAGCTAATTGGTAGCAGCCTCTTTAAGAAATAAAGCAGCCTAATCGTTTGCCTTCTCACGTTCTTCCATTACAGCTGAGGAACTGCAGAAGATGTTCACTGATTAGTCTGCTGAATTATGAATTAGGCTTCTGGTCCCAGTGCAGCTGTTTTCTCCATGTCATTCCTAGCACTTTATTTCCCCATCTGCTTATAAAACCAGGAGCTTGATCCTGCAATAAACACTTCAAACGCTTTTTTTAGAGGCTAATTAATTGTGTTGCATTTCTTGAACGCATATAGCTACCCTGGCTTGCATCAGATTAACAATGCTAATTTCTCTACTGCTCTGTGCCCAAACAATCCCTCCTACAGATGAGTTGCAAAATAAAGAGGACTACATCAAACAATTTTTATGTCTTAGGTTCTTACCATTTTGATTGTTTCTGTGCACAATGCAGAAAGGATGTCATCAGAGGAGTTGCATTTGTAAACCAGGTTTACCGCTCCCAAAGCTACTTGGACTGATCCCTCCTTGCAGGAGCCAAAACAGTGGAATGACATTTGCAACTGGCTCACACCTCATGTTCAGTCCTAATCTCCAGTTGCTGCCTTGGCCGCTGGTCCATGTGAGCTGGAAAGGGTGCTGCTTGGCACCTGTGAGCTGGACCTACAGCTTCAGACGACCCGGTGCGAATGGGGTACGCTGAGGCCTGGCTGAGTGATGAGCGAGGCTGCATAAAAGTAACGGCTAAATAAGAGACTAGTTTAAATTAATGAGCCCTTTAAAGTATACAAGCCACTACGGTCCGCAGTAATTAGATGACAAATCGTATTTTATTGTCTGTACCGAGCTCACCGTGAATCGGCTCCACGTGCGTGCTTGGGTTGATATACAAGGACATTGGATGTGGCACCCTGAGCAAGCCAGACCACCTTGTGCAGCTGTGATTTGGATGCCAACAGTATTTTGCATGTGCAAGCAAATGCATTGGCTTTCCAAGCTCACTTAGAGCTTGCAGGAAGCCTCGGGGACCCACACAAGCCAACTGGCTGGACCTGGGTTTGCCTCCGAAGGAGGAAACTGCAGGGTGAGGAAAAGCAAGCACAAAAAGCATGGATCATCCCCCCTCCGAGTGGCCAGAGTCCCTTTTTTCTCCTAACTAGGGGGTAAATCCATTCCCCCAAGCTGTTCTACAAGCACACCTTCCTCAGCTTTAACGCCTTGGCTTTTTCATCTATAAGGAAGATGCCAAATGTTTTGGTTGGAGGTTGAGCTGATATTGTGGGTCCACGTTTCCCTCAGAGAGCAAGTTTGCAGCTTTTGGGGGTGGGGGGTAGTGGGGACAGAAACAAGAGAAGTCTGTTTGGGGGACGGTGTGAAAGAGGCAGGCTGGGAAGGAGTCATCAGCCTTTATACATCCCAGTGGAGGTGTATTCTTCTGCAGGAGTAGCCTATGGTCTCCTCACAGTCACCAGAGAGAGAGAAGTCCTGAGGGGCATCGGTCTAAGCCATATTAGACACTTCCTTTAGGATGGGCTGAATAATGTCCTAAGTGTGTCAGTTCTCAGGTGGCAATGAGGAACTTGGAATGACCAGCTCAGTATGAAGATGTAAAAAAAACAGGTGAAATGAGCTCCTCCTACTTGAAATAAGGTTGTTTTCTTTTTCCTTTGTCTGCCCACTTCGTCTTTCTTTCTCCCCTTCTCCTGGTCTTTTGAAGAGGACCACTCAAAAGTGAAAAGCCCAAATCCATTTTTTCCACCATTAGGACAGCCAAGGATTGGAAGAGGTTGCCCCTGGAGGATGTGGAGTCACCACACTTGCACGTTTTTAAGACAAACCTGGACAAAGCTCTAAGTAATTTCAGCTCATAGTCAACCATGCTTTGAGCAAGAGGTTGGACTAGAAACTTCCTGTGGTCCCTTCCAACCTGAATTATTTGATGATTTTTTCAGTTTCCAGGAATTTTCTTATTTTTTTCCAGCTGAAACCATATGCCAAATTTCACTGACATTCGTGACTTACCTCATTCCCTCTGAGATCATGCATTTGAGAGTTTGTTAATTAATTAATATTTGCCCTGGTCTAGCTAGTCCCTTGTCTGGGGGAAGCCCTGCAGCCCCTCAAGCAGGGTGTTTGCTGTGACCTATAAAGGCTGTCGAGCTGGTCATCAGCCCTCTTCAACGTCCACCTCACTCATGGCTGAACCTGTCACCATTTTGGTCCACCATAGTCCAGGTGTGGTGACATTGAGTCCACATAAGCAAAGGGCACCTGCCCGGCATGAAAAGAGGAGAGGCAGGCTGGGATTTTTGGCTTCTGACTGGAATTACTTCTACCTGCGTGGTGTTATGCTGCTGCAGGTTTCTTTCTTTTTTTTTTTTTTTTTTTTCTGAATTCTGGTGCTTGTTTTTTGGTAGTATTAAAGCATTCAGGGCTGGTCTCCCCAGAGGTCGGGAATTTTCTTTTAATATATGTTTTTTAATGATCTACATGTAACTCAATCAATCAGTTAAGCTCAAGGATGAAGGCAAAGTCCTGGCTGACATCAGTTTTAGCTCCATTTCTGCTCTTTAGCTAAGGCTACAAAGCCTCAGATTTACGGTTTTAGATTTGTAAATACTTCTTCTAAACCCAATAAATGAAACTAGCCCCTGGTGTATCCTTGGCGTTCAAGACTGAACAAGCCCAATTAGCCTGTGAAGATCTGTTCCTTGCAGAATAATTTCAGTGTTTGGGCCAGTCCATTGTGAAAATCATTTACAGCTATACCTTATCATTGATAGTTTCTCGTTCAACACAAGAAGCTTGAAAGGTGACTTGATTTCTTGCCAGAACTTCTTTGTTGATTAACTCCTGTTCTTTCTTTCATCATCCTGCTTCTTTGATTCTGTTTTTTCAGGGGAAGGCAAAGAACAAATGCAGTTTTTAAGGAAGATGGATACCTACTTTGCTGCTTTTTGTGTTCGGCTGTGTGCTATTTCCTCACGCTTGCTTTGTGTTTGTTTGATATCCTGGGTGTGTCTGTATACATCCAGCACAACGCATGAATGACAACGACCCTCTGTATTAGCACTGGGGTTTAGGATTAACAAGAAATTATGGTATCTGCATAGGATTTATACACTGTGTCCTCCCTCCTGCTGTACTGTGTGACTGTGGACCTTGCAAATATAATAGGCCAGCTAAAGCCCAGTCTTCAGAAGGAAGATCATAGAATCATAAATAGTTTGGGTTGGAAGGGACCTTTAAAGGTCATCTAGTCCAACTCCCCCTGCAATGAGCAGGGACATCTTCAACTAGACCAGGTTGCTCAGAGCCCCATCCAACCTGACCTTGAATATTTCCAGGGATGGGGCATCCACCACCTCTCTGGGCAGCCTGTGCCACTGTTTCACCACCCTCATTGTAAAAAATGTCTTCCTTATATCTAGTCTGAATCTACCCTCTTTTAGTTTAAAACCATTACCCCTTGTCCTATCACTGCATCCCCTATTAAAAAGTTTGTCCCCATCTTTCTTACAAGCCCCCTTCAAGTACTGAAAGGCTGCAGTAAGGTCTCCCCAGAGCCTTCTCTTCTCCAGGCTGAACAATCCCAAGTCCTCTGATGATTTTTGCAGCCCTCCTCTGGACCCGCTCCACCGGGGCCATGTCTGCCCTGTGCTGAGGACCCCAGATCTGGACACGGTACTGCAGGTGGGCTCTCACCAGAGCAGAGTAGAGGGGCAGAATTACTTCCCTCAACCTGCTGGCCACAAGATATTTATTTCTTGTTGGGCTTTGCAGTACGGAGGGAAGCAGTGGCTCCCTGACACCTCCTGAGTCCACAGATAAGAGCTGGCAGATGACGAACTGGTGACATAGCATCCCACGCAGTTTCTTCTGCAGGTGAGAATTGCTTTGTCATGTTATATTTGTGCTGGAGAGGCAATGTCACCGCAGGCAGTGCAGAGGCAGAGGCAGCTGCAGCAGTGTGGCTGCTTTTCTGCCGTGTGAGTGGAGCAGGATGGGGAACACCAATGCGCAGTGGAAGAACAAGTCCCGTGGGGGCAGCTCTCTCCGAGGCAGCGATGAGCAGCTCTCTCTCACAGCCAGAGGCTGCATCCCTCCTCAGGAGTCATTCAGGTTTGAATGCAGAAGTAAGTCACCACGTCCCAACATTTCCTCTGGACAGAATGAGGTTGGTTGGTTGTTTTTTTGTCAGGGGCTGCAGGACGATAAAACAACTGGGTTTTCCTACCTAGAAATCCCAGCAACTAAATCAACCTGATAGTATAAACACTCCTTTGAATCACGAATCCAAACCACAGATCTGCAGAGTTTAAACAAAGCAAAAAGCAATAACCCATGCAGTCCTCTATGCTGCCCTTGTCTTGCTGTGGCAGCCACTTTCTCTTTCTGGTTTTAATTTTTGGTAGTGGTACTGATAGCCAGACTGAGCAGCCAGCTCCAGACAGCAGGAACAGCACCTCTGGCTGCCCGAGTTAACCCTCCAGCGTTTCATCCTCCAGACTGGCTTTCATGGCTCGTAAGATCATACCAGTGTCTTTGCCACTGAAGAAAACTTGCTCCTGGATGTAATTTTCATGCCTAGTCTTTCCTGGCTGCTTTCCCCCAGTCTTGCTTCAGCAGAGGTCTGGGTATCCCTTGTGCTGGGCACACCAGACCCAAATATTTCCAAAGGGAATACAAATGCCAAGCTCTCTCCAGTGTAAGCTGTCTCCTAGCTGACGTGCATGGGGATATGGGCCACTTTGCATACCTCCTCCTGCCTTCTCCAACAGCAAAATACTTTCCCCCAGAGGCACCTGCCCTCTTCCCCTAGAGGTTTTGGGGAGCTGTGGGCTGTGCTTCTCCAGATCTGAAGAAAGGGAAAACAGCTCTGCACTCTCAGTGTTGCAGGTTACAGGGCTGCACAATGACTTCAGTGTCAGCGCACCTATAGAGGGCTGGTGGGAGACCTTCCTGATGGGGCTCCTTCCTTGCAGCTCCTTGGTTCCAGGCTGTCAGGTTTGTTGAAGACAGGCATGTACCCCTGACTTGTCCCCGTGAAGCCCCTTCTACTTCAGCTGTATCTTAAAAGGAGAAGTGACAGCTCCATTTTATGAAGAGTCTGACCTGGTAGGTGGACTGGGAGACATGAGGAAGAACAGGTAGTTTTGGTGTTAGGACATGACCAAAGTCTACAGAGGTGCACAGGATGTCATCAACATCTGTGAAGTGTCCCTGCCAGTCTGGGTCCCAACTGCCCAACCTGGAAGTCAGGTTGGTGGGGCTGAACACTGAAAGCTGAAGCAGCACTTCTAGGGTTAGACAGAAGTTGAAAAATATATTGAAGAATATCACCATTTCAAACATGGGCTTCTAAATCTAACTAGCTCCTATTTTAAGTGCCCCTGTCAGATTTACCTATAAAATTTTGCTCAGGCTGGGAGTCCATGGCCAGGAAAAGGATGTGAATACAAATCTTGCAGTTACTTAGCTAAAATCGGAATCTCTAAGCTGTATACCCTGTGTTAGACCAGTACAGTTTGGAGCTGAGCATCCACTTTTGCATGACAGCTCTGCCCTTCTCCTATTGAGCATTTGTATTGCTGCGTGAAGGGTACTTAGCCTGGCTTGGGAATAGGGTGGCTTAGAGCCAAATGAGACCCTGTGAGGAGCTCCAGGCATGGACGGTTTTGTGGAATTAGTAAGGTGAGAATGACAAAAATAGCCTGTGAAATTTTGACAACGGCAACTTTCTGATAGCTGCCAAACCACTCATCTCATCTGTTGAGTCAGTCACAAATTGCGTTTGTGTTGCTCCCTGCAGTGCTCTCTGACTAAATCTGCAATAAAACCCGAGGAAGTGATCAGTGGCAACTGAGCGGAGCAAACATCCACTGGACAGACCAGGTCATACATCTTGTCTCCTCTGGAAAGCAATGATCTCAGTTGGACAGGACTTACGAAGAGCACACAGGCTTGCTGGTGTCAGAAGGTGTCAGAAGTCTCTTGACCAAAATGATGAGAAATGGTCAGAGCGTTTAAGAGGAGAGTAGCATGTCCAAGAACTTAAAGCTGTGTGAATTGGAGTGCCCAAAGGCCATTGCAACCTGCTGGTATGCTGAAGCCAAGGACACCGTGTCCTACTGACATGCAAAGACAAGTATTTATTAACTCATTATATCACTTCCTAAGTGCTAAAGATTTGCAGGCGGATGTAACTTTGTGCAGGCTTTATGGAAAATCAAGGGTTATGTACCATGCTGGAGTTTATTAGGTGCACCACAACTACCCTAGAGACCTCAGCCTTTTCTTTACTCCTCCTTTCTTGCTGATCCCTGTGATTTCTATCTCAGAATGTCACCTAGTTATCTTCCTTGAATCAAATGTCTTTCGGTGCTGAGTGTCTTCACTTGGCAGGCTTTGGCATCATAGCATTCTTGCAGACCCAGGGCCAGGGTCCTTGAGGCTCTTCCCATTCCCTGTCCTTCAGGGAACATGGAAAAATGATCTGATGCAAATGCTGGTCCAGACACAGGAGAGACGCTGGTGTTGGGAACCCTTAAACAGCCGTGAAAAGGGATTACTGATTTGTTTGGCTAAGAACTGAAAAAAAGGTAATTTTCAGCCTTTATCTTAGGTAGTATTGGTGCCTGTGGTTGATGTTAGAGAGCCAAGGCAATGGGCACACATGGTGGAGAAGCTGATGACCTACGTATGGCTGTGTCAGAAAGAAACGGGAGTGGACCCTTCACTGCTGCCATGAATGAATGAACAAATGCCTGAAAGCAGAAGCATCATCTGTTGACCCTGCACAGAGCATATAAGTGAGGCAGGACCTTCCTGAATGCTCCAGCAGCTGGAAAACCCGTGGCAGGGCAGACACACGAGGCTGTCTCCTCGGGGAGCAGAAGAGGTCATCAGCTGTCTGGCCACAGCACAATGTGCTGATGCTGGCAGCTAGTTTTCCAGCATGGCTTATTTGCGTCCAGAGAGTGAAACTGCAGCTGGGTCTGCTCTAACGTGTTTGAGATGAGTGTGAAGATGCCTCTATGAGTGTGCTCTTTCTTCAGGAAAAGCCGTATTTTGATCAGAACGTGTTTATGTTCAAGTAAACCAGGTCTGGACTGGAAGCCACGGTGGGGGGTGTGTGTCTGCTTAACACCGATGAAACAAAGAGATGACCCCTTCTCCCATAGGTAAATAAGATGAAAACCAATTTGTTTTGCTTTGTTTTGTTAGGTTTCTACAGGAACTCATAGGAGTTACAATTTCTCTCCTTTTTTTTTTGTTCCTTGACAGCCCTCCCACCTCCAGAGTGAGCTACATGGGCCATTAATTGTGCAGTTTCCATTTAATGAGGGTGAAGTCCCATGTCCAGAAAAAATGGACAGACCTGAGATATTTTGCTGAAGAGATACTTAAAGGTAAAACAATTACCAATCCATCAGCAGTAAGAGGTTTCCCAACCACATTCCCATCCCATAATATACAGATCAGAGTGAGAAGGCTCTCATGAATACCCATCGCTCATCACAATAACCCTAACAAAATAATCTGCTAGGAGTAATGGGATGAAAATGAGAGAAAGGATGGTTAAGCTGACTGTCAGGGAAACTCTCCCTGGAGATCAATTTTACAGGGGAAGAAGTTCTGGGAGGGAGATGATTGAAACTTCAGTTATTTAGATATGATCTGGGAAAATAATAGAGTTTTCATGTCAGTGACCAAGCTTAAAAATCCAGTGAAGTTTGTTTTGGAAGGAATTTTCATTGTTCTTGTTGAAAGCACAGAATTTGAAAAAAAAAAACCAAACCCAAACCAACCCTCAATTCACTTTGGGTCAGTCTGAAATGTTTCCACTGAGAGGCAGATAAATACTGTGCTTTATTTTTGGGCTATTTGCCTGATTTATCTAAGTCTTACTTTTTTGATGCTGGCCACTTTTACATTGAAAAGATGCAATTTAATAAAAAAAAAATAATTAAACTCTTCTGGCATTTCCATAGCACAACATTTTTGTTTTGAAAGTGTCTAGATGGAACACTCATGCATTTTCAATTTCCTCCATTTCTTTATGCCCAGAACACTAACTGAATTTGGTCAACAATAAAATGTAGTCTCATTCACTTTGAATCTAATTTTTAAAACAGTTTGCTTATTAATTGCATTCTTTTTTGGGGGTCTTGTTTTACTTGAGATGCTTAAAACGAGCCTAGATGTAGCTGAGCAGGACACTGGTGCAGAGAAGCTAACCGAAAGCTCCAGACTGCCAAAGAAAAAGAAAAAAGGAAGACAGAATCAAAAAACTGAGATGGGATTTTCCTTATCTTCATCTCATTGTATGACCTGCTGAGCACATGTCATAAACTGGAGCAGCATGAAATTAGTCAGCCGTCAGCAGCAGGCACAATTAGAAATGTTTTACAGTCCACTGGTACAAACGTGGCAACCTCGGTGGGAATGATTTTTTTTTTTACAGTGTCTCTTTGATGACCCAGTGTCAATCAAGTGACAGTAAAATTTATCCCACCTACCTTTAGCTGCCTAAAAATTCAATGTCCAATCTATGCAACTAGTCATTGATAACGAAAGATTCATGCCTCTGACAGGTGATTCATCCCACCTGCGCGGGCTACCCGTGATAGCCTGTGAAGAACTGTCTCCCACCCAGCCTGCCTATCTTAAAGCAAACATCTTGGCTTAGCCTGCAGAAAGTTGGAAGCACTCGGTCCCCTGCAACAGACATATGCTAATTACTTTTCTTGAAATATATATTTTTCATAAATTTCATTTTCAGTGTTTGCAGCTCAGGCTCTTTCCCAAATAAAGCAGCCAGTGATTGAGCCTGGGTTTATTGCTTCCACAATCCAAATTACAGCTATTATCGCCATCTACAACCTGCAATTATCCTCAGCTTGCATATTTCATTTCTTTATCGAAACATACTTTGCGCTGATGAAAGGTGATAGACTGGCAGCCTTGGAAAGCAACGTCTTCTCTCTGAACAACAGATGCGAAGCGCGAGAGCAGAAACACAGCCTCTGCTCCAGCCCCCCCCTCACTTTTCAGGACGCAGCTGGGTGCTTGCTCACCAGCATTCGGGGACACAGGGAGCCACACCGCGGGAAGAGGTGGCCTCAGTGGTGCACCTCGGCTGTTCCTCCGGGGATCAGCTCTCCCTAATTTCTTCTGCCTTATTCTGCCCTCCTGCAGGCGAGGCTGGGGGAAACCTCCGCCTCATGTACATGGTCCTGCTGTTTTAGCCAGCCAGGTGGTTTTCTTCCTCTACCATGGGGCTTGATTTCTCCTCCCCTAAAGACAAGCTCTCCAAACTACCTACCTTGAAACTTCTGCCAGGATAAGGCTGTCTAGGTAGTTTTCCTGGGAGATACCCTCTATTCCACGCAGTAATTACAGGCAGACAAGGTTTTCCCAGGCTGAGAGCAGCCCAGTTGTATTTTCTGTGAAGTAGCACTAACTGGACTGTTCAGATGCAGAAATCCCATCTGCACCCACTGCATATATCCATACCAATTGCAGAGCACATAAGCCTGAGGTCCCACACCTTCCAGAAGCACTGGATGTACCATTTGTGAATTTAGGGGTTTTTTTTGATGTGGGAAGCGAGACTTCCCACAACAGCTGGCTTTCTGAGTCTGCGCTGAGGCATGTATGTGCACGTATTTCTGTCCAGAAAATCTGAGGCAGAAATGGGGCTGCACGGAGAATAACAATATGATATTTCTGAAAGGCTTGATCCAGAGCTCCTGTACTTGTAGAGCAAAATGTGCTCCCAGCCAAGCATGGTGGGACAGAGGTCTGAAATGCAAGCAAAGTTTCTCCATTTTATCAGTAAGGGAAATGCAGCAATGGCTGCCTCCCTTAGGATTAATTCTGAAAAAAATCACTCCCAGTATGTTTCTCCATAAGTGCTCTTCGTGTTTTCAGAAGTTTTATGTGTCTTACTGCTCTGCCCCCAACTTCTTCTGTAAAGCAGGCTGTCTGGATGAATCCATACCATATGTCCCTGGAGCCCAGCATCCTTCTCTGCACTTAGCATGTATAAAATTTTCCAAGGGCCTTAATTAGTAGAATTGGGCAACAATTAAATAGAGAAATGTCAGTGGAACTGAACTGAGTATTGCTCAGGTGGGGAATGGGATTAGCCTGAGACAGATCCTGCCAAGCAAAGAAGTCAAAGCCCAGCTGAGTAGGTGTTGATGCACATGAAGGCAGAACTCCAGCCACACTGTCACCACCAATTCTGGGCCACTTGTACGGACATACTCACACGGTCCATGCCCAGCAGCTCTGCGAGAAGAGCTCTGACTGATGCTTGTACCATTTTGGTGTGAACCCCTCAACTGCTCATCTTTCTGCTGTTGTGTGGCAGCTGTGCTATGGATTGAGCTATCACACCCTTGGTTTATTTGGCATGGAGGTAGGAGGGAGTCACGGACAAGGAGACTACAAGTCATGGGGGAGGAAGGCTGCTGGGTCGAGTAACACCCAGCAGATGCTTCTGTGACTCTGTAACATGGTCCCTCAAAGGGGAAAGAGAAGCACCTCTTTCTCACCCGCGAATGTTAGTATTTTCACCAGCTGCCATTACCTGCTGTTAGTATGCATGTAATGTCAGCGCTGCAATCGCAGAGACCTCACTGTAGGTGTATTTGCTGCCTCAGACTTTTTGAGAATCTTTTTGCCTGAAGACTTGGATAGAGACATGAAACGTAGGTGCAAAATCCAAATCTGCAACCCTACTTATAGCAAAAATCTTAACAGTTCTGATCCTTTCCAGCTGTCTGAAATGTGCTGCTTTTGCTCGTTTGTTTTCTACCTTGAAGTTCTCTATTTGCTCAAATTTCTCCTTGAACAATGTTCTCTTTCACTTCCCTTGAAGGGTGACCCAACTACTAACTGGAGGCAGTTCTTCAGTGCGGGGCATCTTCCCATCTGCCAGACTGGCCCTTTGGCAGAAGAACTATCAAGATTTGGTGGCCCAAAAGCTGGAGCATAACTCTAGTTAATTCAGTCTCAGTGGGTTGGGAGTGTCCTGGCCCCATGTCCTGAGATACTTTAAATGATAAAGTGCCCATTGCTAGTGCAAAAGTGCCTTCCTGCAGTAAGGATGCCCCCCAAACATTCAACTACAAGCAAACTCAGTTTCATCCCACTGCCTAAATTCTGAGTTATTTTTAGGGGCCCAGCTTCCACAAAATAGGAGGAAAGTCCCTATTCCCTTCCCCAGCTACCTTTTTCCAAGTAGCCACTTGAGAAGCAGTGAAAGCCTTCTCTGGGAAAGAGGAGATATCCTGAAGCAGAACAGCAAATAAATACCCAAGTTTCTTGCAGCCTGGGTGAGTGTTTCTGATTTAAGATAAAAGGCTGGTTAGCGTTAGCACTTGCTGTTTTCACATGGCTCTCCTTGCTGTCCCCCGCATCCCTTTCTTTTAAATATGTTCAATAGGGACCTTCTTTCCAGTTAATACAATTCATCTACTTATGATGAAACAAGGGATATACTTGAGTCCTGTCTTCTGGTACGAGGTGGACCAGTGAAATAGCTCTGCCTTTCCTGACAGTACCATTAGTGGTATCTGCTCCTACTGGGGTTGAATTAAAACTTAATAGTAACAATTTTGGGCTCTGGGCAAGTTTCTAAATGGAAAAGGCAAAGTGACCTGACAGACTGTCTTCATGAACTTCAGTGACAACTCATGTAAGTGAACTTCAGTGTCAGAATGAACCAAGCTAAAATGTTTTGCTCTGATCTGCATTTCAAAGTAACTATTTTGTAAAATGTCCAGTCTATTAAGAATGAACAAACAAATAGTTTCAAGAAGATAAACCACTTTCTTCCCTTCAATTAGCAGGTTAAATTGCTCTCTCCAGTTGAAATCCACTTTCTGTTTAATTCCAAGTAGACCTGTAAGTCACCAGGGTGATCCACCTCTCTGCTGAATTTCTCTACCTGCAGGCAGATTTTGGTACGATACACTGATTGTTCCACTTAAGACAAAATACTTAATTTGGGGACTAGGATGACCCTACCTCTCAGAGGGATGCAATAGTAGAAGAGACACCTGCTTTCTTTTTTTGTTCCAGTAAGTAAAACACAAGTGGAACAGATTCACCATGAAACATGGGGATATTGTCCCCTGTGTGGAGCCTGAGCGCTGAGACAACAGCTCTAGGCTATGCTAATGCTGAATGTAATGGGCTGTTGAGTGTAAAAAGATGCTAAAACTTTGGTTTCCAAGCTGCAGGTGCATTTTCCTCAAAATGGCCCAAACTGGAATAAAACTTTTTTGTTTTTAATCACTGAAGTGGAATTGTTTCATTTTTCTTTTTGGCAAGGAAACTTGAAAAAATCTGCTGTAGTTTGGATCAAATTGATTTTTTTCACTTTTTAACTTGGTAGTTGAACTGAAAAATCAATTATTCACCCAGCTTTACTCCCAACACATGTCTGGGAGCTGAAACTGTTGTTTTTATTCAACAGCAAGTGCTCAGCAATTTGAGCAAATGAATGCTGGGGTAACAGGCTGCCCTGTTGCCTTACCTGACTCTTCCTCTCTCACCTACTGAAACCCAACCAGGGTTGCAGGGAGAGACCCCAAAGTGTTTCATTTCCTTGATGTCATGCCACGGCTGTGCTTACATAGCCAATCTGGCTGGCAATACAAAACAGGGTCTTTGTTTTGATCCTGATGGCTGCTGCTGTTGCTTTTCTAGCCTATGTTTTAACATTAACATAAGTTTCTTTGGACAAGATAACGAGGTCCCCTTGAGAAGCACTCAGATCATTCCTGCCTCATAATCTCATATCATAATGGTCTCCCAAGGAAGGAGATTGTCACTAAATGTGAAGTGCTAATGACTGTAATGCTGTGTCATAATAAGAAACCGAACAGAAAAACAACTTCATCAATGGCACATTTCCAAATAAACAGCTCCGCTGGAAAGAACTCTCCTTTTTGCATGTTTCAGGCGTTCCTAATTCTGCTGTCTCTCTCGTGTACCATCAGTGGTGCAAATATCCAGGCATTTGTTTCACAGCTGTCATGACGCTAAACGTTTGGCTGTCCAGGAGGTGAATATCTGCTCTTAAAACTCTACCTATGTCATGTCATTGCCATGGTTGTGGGTTTTGCTACAGTGCCACTGGAGGACAGCAACAGCGGAGAACTCTGGCAAAAAGCATAATTCTCACTCATTTCTTCTTTTCTCTTGAGACGATATAACGAGCGCAGAGGGTCCAGAGGGGACCCAACCTTGACAGCGTTAGAGGTTATCTGCTGTCCCCTGGGTGCTTTGTAACAAGGAGGTGATGTGGACCGCCAAATTCCATGGGAGCTCCTGGTCCCCTTCCGTGGTAAATGGCTTGAGTCTCCCCTGCACTACATTCTTCCCTGTTGGATGTATGGCACGTGAAAGACAGAAAACTATGTGCCTCAGTGCCCTTCATCTTTGTCATCTAGTGCTGATCTGGAAGAAGAAGAACAGGGTGAGAGACAAAGACCAGGCCAGGCCAGGTCTCTGAATCTTGGCCAAAATCTGTCTCTCATGCTTAATCCACAGATGAATCCTGCAAAGCCCCTGCACCCGAGGGGAGGGTTGGCGTTGTTCCTCTCTGCCCAGGAGGCAGAGCCTGCGCGGGGATGGTCCAGCGGGTCCTGCTGACCTCGGGATGACTTCCCTACCGGGACATCACTGATGCACCGCTCTCGGTGAAGGAGAGTCAGTCCTGAGCATGGGTGGCTAGGGCAGCTCTGTCTTACCCTGGGCAGTGAAAGAGGGCTCTCACCTTCTGCCATCCCACCATCTTCACGCTCCAAAGCAAGGAACCTGCCCAACCACAGCCAGCAGCACAACCTCACAGGCGTGCTCCCACCTTCTCCGCTCCACTCCCACCACAGCGCTCGGCGTCCATTGGTGCTGTTGAGTTACCAGTGGTGGCTAATTCGTGCTACAGCCACCCACTCCAGATTTGGGTGTGATCTCCCTCCCAATGCTTTTGCTGTGCAAGGTGTCTAGCGTGGAGCAGAGAGCAAATCCATCACGCGGCAGTGGCAGGAGGAGCTGGCAGCTAGGTCTAAGGAGAACATAAAGAATCCTAGCTGCAGATTGCAATTCCTGCCTCCTCCTTTGACCTCCTTTAACCCTGTCCCTGCTTGACGCTTCCTGGGCTTTAACCAAAATGAAAAGTCTGGCTCATAAAACAGCTGGAAAGAAAAACTGACAGCAAAATAATAAAAATATCAAGAGGTGAGAGCAGGCATGTGCCAGCAAAGTAAGCACTGTCGAACACACTACAGTCAGGGCGAGCGTCTGTGGGCTCTTGTATGGTATTAAAACTGTCCATCTTCACAACGGATGCTTGGAGTTTCTGTCTCAGTGGGTCCCCAGGGGATGTCGGAGGGCTCCTTTTTCCATTTTCTTCTAACAGCTGCTGGAGGTGGCTGCACAAGTGATAAATCCAGCTTGTGCTGCTGCAGCACTGGCAGGGCAAAGAATTACCAGGTGGCTCAGGTGGCTGAGCATGGTCAAACGACACTAACTGGGATGGGGATGGGGATGCGCTGGGGACAGCAGAGGGGAGCTCTTGCTTCCTATGGCACCTTGTGGAGGTTTTAGCTGATGTCTCAAGACCCCAAACTGGATTTGAAACACTTGCCGGCAGCAGTAAATCTGCCCTGGCTCTGGAGGTGTTCATGCCACAGCCTCCTCTGCCTCTCCTCCTGTGGCTGCAGCTCCTCCTGCACATCTGCCGTCACAGGAGTGGGAGCCCAGCAAAGGGCCAAGAGGATAATTATGGGATCGCAGCATCTTTCATACAGCGAGAGGCTGCGCCTGTTCGGCCTGGAGAAGAGAATGCTCAGGGTGAGGATCTTATCAATGTGACTAAATGCCTGATAGGAAGGTGAGAAGAAGTCGGAGCCAGGCTCTTCTCAGTGGTGCCCAGTGGCAGGACTAGAGGCAATGGCCAAAAACTGAAATACAGGAAATCCCACTTACACCTAAGAAAAAAATCTCTGTTCTGAGGATGGTCAAGCACTGGAACAGGTTGTCCAGAGATGCTGTGAAGTCTCCATCCTTGGAGATATTCAAACCCCTATTGGACAGAGTCTTGGACAATCTGCTCTAGGTGACCCTCCTTGAGCGGGGGAGTTGGACTAGGTGATCTCCAGAGATGCCCTAAACTTCAGCAATTCTGCAGTTCTATGAAGATGAGGAACAACCAACTGGAAATGAGGAAATAATGTTGTATGTTAAGTGACATTTAGAAAAACACTGTTTGCCTTAGTTGTTCATTTCTTTTTCTTTCCACTGGGTGTTCCTGCTGCTCTCATAAATAATACAGATTTTGTAAACTGTAGTATATTATTTAAAATGGTACATATTAATCACCTTTGGTGCATTCTGGAGATCCTATGTTATTTTTAATGAATTTGTAAAACACTCCTTACATGTACAAACAGGATTAACTTTAATTCACAGGCCAGCCTGAACAGAATCTATATTTCATAGATTTTTGTAGCCTATTCATATTTATTTATTCAATGAAAATTTTTTCCCATTGACATCTGGACAACACATGTCCCTGGTGTTGTCAGAATTTGAAAGAACTATGTGAAGCTTGAATTTCAGACATTTCCACATACAGGGCTTCTGGACTATTGACACACACATACTCTGCTGAGTTTTTCTGCACACAATAGTCCTCAAAGAAGCAGCAAAATCAACTTAAAGCCTCCCAAACACCTCCTGATAAAAAATGCCCTCCTCCTCATCCCAAGATGCAATTGAATGAAACTTCTTTTCTTCTTTCCTACTTTGCCAGTGTCTGTCTTTTTAATAGGAACTGTATTTGTGGCCAAATAATTTGTCACCCATTTCTTTTTTTTTTTTTAGCTCACACTTCAATGTCTGCAATACCTCATAAACAGAACAGGAGATGAGACTCTTTTAATTAGCTGTGTCATAAAAAGAAAATATTTTGGTGTCTTGGGAAAGAAATAAATAAATATGTACATATTGCTATATCAAAAAGAGGGTTTCTGCATCACCGGCTTTATTACTGTTTAATAACATAAAAAATTCAATGTGGAAAGTCCTCCCTCAATGTGCAGAAGTAGCCTATAATAACTGGAAATCATTTAATGATCCTTTTAGCTGCACAGTATATAGGAAAAAAAAAGGCTTCTGGGGATATACCTCAGTGTTTCTACATGCTCAAGGTTGCCGAAATGAAAGATCTCTGTCATGCTGGAACACCTTTCATAAGTTGAGTGATTGACTTTGTTTATTGATGATTCTGAAGATAAAATTATGACATAGCTATGGCATACCCTGTTATTTTGTGCTGTATATAAGCTGGTAGTTAGTGGAGGGCACATATTCATTCTCATTTCCTGTTAATTTGGAGGCAATGGTATCTACCAAAATTAATATTAGCATAGAATCTACAAATTATGATAAATAGTCAAAAGCTCAAAATGTTTGATTTTTTTGTATTCTGAAATAAGCACTGCATCATCTTTCTTATCTTGAAAATAATCAAGCAGATGATAACGTTGTACTGCATAACAACAGATTTTGTTATTTCCACAGCACGAAGCATCAACAGTAAAGAAAACCATGACCAGCCTTTACTTATAATTTTCCTCAGATGAAGGAGAGCTAATATATTGCTGGCAGTATACATATTTCTTTTGCCCTACCAAGATTTGCCATTTTGCCAGTAAGTGAAGCCTGCAAAAGAAGTGTTTCATTTGTTATCACAATCAGAAAAATCTATATTAATGATTACTGATAATGCTGCAATATACTTTCGTTTCTGCAGCAGTTACCTTGTCATTTTCTATATTTTCATTTTCCTCACGCAAAAGTTTCAAGAGTTCTTCTCTTACAAGTTCCATGATAATTATATAAAAAAAATTTATATACAAAAATAATTTGTAATTATATTCTATAAAATTCTAATGCCATAATTTTAGCATTTACACTTGTTCCATTTGCATACTGACTTATATCTGATTACCCACCTCAAGCGATTGAGAACCTACTTCCATATAAACTCCAGCAAGACTATGGAAATTACTGTTGTATTTAGTGATCCATGGGAGAGCTTCTCAGTTGGGAAAACAGAAAGCTTCTTTCTTTTTAGGGGCATATTTTGACTTGCTGCAGTCACTCGCATGGTCACAATCCACCTGGGATGCAGAAATTGCACCGTGACTGAGTCACTGCTCTTGGCCACCCTGCCTGCCTTCCAGCCCCAAGTACCCCAGGATAGGGGACCACAAAAACCTGCCTTGGCCAGCCAGTACTTAACTATTATACATTTATGGATTAAAAAAATCCTTATATTGAGAAAAGATTGACTACATAGTCTTATCTCAGCTGTAGACTATCTAAACACACATGTCAAACAGGTCATTATATCTTGGTGGAAATAGGAATAATTTCTGGAAACTGCCTTCTGGATACCGTAGCAGCCCCTTGGTTCTCAGGATGCTGTGGAGATGTGGTTTCTCAGTACTTGAGATGAAGTATGCTGAACTTGACCCCAAAGTTTTGGGAAACGAAGTGGCTTTCAAGGAAGATAATTGCAGTCCAGCCCCAGAGCCCTCCCCGCCAGCCAGGGATGGAGATTTCCAGAGCGCCAGGCTCTAACATTCAGGTCCCGTCAGAGGGAGATGACCTTGTACAACGTCTTCAAAGCCCTGTCCTACCCATTAGATTTGCTAAATCTTTGCAATAAAATGTCAGAGTGTCCAGGTAGGCTGAACATTTGCTGTTTTGTCTCCACGGATCTGTACTTTTCTTGTATGCCTTTCCCCTGCTTGATTGACAAGTGCAGAAACAGAGGCTGGGAATAATAATATCTGACAGGCAAAGTCTCAAACACAACACCATATCTATGATTTTTTAGTGCGAGTGCACAAGGAACACTGTCTTTGGCAACACAAAAGGAGAAACTCCTTTTCCCCCTAACTTTATGATTAGTTTCTGTTAAAAGACAAGGTTCCTCCAGGCTGAATTCTACACCGAGAGCAAGGTTTAATCAATGATGGGACTGCTTACTCTCCAGGCTTTGACTGATTGATACAGCCTTCCTATAACTCATGTAACGAATTAAATAAGGGTCATCTCTTGTAAGAAGGAATAAACAATCACCTCAAGGAACAAATCAAACCCATCAGGGATCTGCCTTTAAAATAAGGGACAAGAAGCCAGCGTAACTCTGGCTGTCACTCGAATGGTGCATGGTGGCTCCTGTGAGAAGGACCGGCCTGCATGGACATGTCTTCTGCTCCCCCTTTCCCAGCAGGCAGTTTTTGGAGTACTGGTAAGACAGATGGTTTCAGGGCTAACTTCTTACCGGCCACCATATGGGCATTGCTGGAGTGGTCCATAGGTAAGCTGACCACCTGCAGTGTGGGGTTGCTAGGTATGCTGGGTGCTTGTCTGGGCAGCCACCTTGTCATGAAGTCTGTCTTACTGATGATGGGTTCCCCAGCAAGATGACCCTGAGCCAAAGCTGGTGCAAAGAGCCAACCCATGTTGGAATCGTACCCTTAAACACCAGTCTCCATTGGGTGGATCTCCCACTTAGTCCGGCATCCAGCTCACGACCCCAACCTGACATACCCCTCCGTCATGCACAACGAGAGGACACCAGGCTCGGAGAGAAAGTGGCTTCCTGCTGTCAGGACAAAAGCCGAAACATGAAAGCCAATGATCTCATTGGATGTGTGTTCAGATGGATTTTTTATTGTCTGATTCCTACTGAAAAGTATGATTCCAAGAGTTGTTTTGTCCCACATCTTGCTGCAGTGAGCTCCTATGGCTTATAGTGTGTCGTGACTAAACAGAACACATTCCTGCTTTTTCATTTCTCAGCGCAGTTACTTCTTGCTCTGACTCCTTTGGGCTAGGACAGGGGATGACTCTGATTCCCCATTTCATCTTCTCCAGAGCGTTCATTGCTCTGCATCCTAGTACGTGTCTCCTCTTTAAATTGCCCCACTCTTCCCCTGCTTGCCAACTTTCTAATGAACTTGGTTGCTTTCTCTGGACTTTTCTCCTACTGTCTTACCCGTGAATCTGGAACGGGGTAGCCTCTGGAGGCTTGTGTTGGCCAGTTTGGGGACAGTGGCAATGGTTCACAGATGCTCAGAAAACCTGGACAGCACAGAAAGAAGATATGGAAGGGAAAGCAAATGTGTTTAGTTTCACAGAGGGGCTATGAATTATGCTCAACATGTAATAAATGCAGCAGCTTATCAGAAAGGTCCAGCTCATTTTCCTAACAGCCTTTCTTCCTGCCTCGCCAGAAGAGGTTGCACGTTTCCATCACGGCTCTGTTTATGACGGGTTATGTTCCAGGCAATAAATTGACCTCCTCCCTGTCCACCCTGGTTACCTGACCTGCTGCCCGCTTCTGTTCTCAGGGAGATTAGGGTGTGAGAAGAAATATACTCTGCAGTTTGTTCCTTGTGTAAAATTGCTTTTATGCTGAGTGCAATATGTTACAGGACAGAAAAGCTCCTGCAAGAGCATGACTCTCTTGACATGCTAAAGCAGAAGGAGGGAAGGTGAGAAAAACGAGCTTTGCAGCCTTTTCTGATCACAAATGGGCAGTGGAGTCACTCAGGATAGGAAATGACTGCCCCAGCTTTTCAGGCACCTACCTATGGGGCAGGGGTCTCCAGACCTGGGAATATCTGTGGGGATGGCACTTTTCTGCTCACCACCTTTCCCTTGGGTAAAAAAGACTTGCTTCTATCCTCTGGATTCAGACACTGCAAAGTTTGCCCTTCAGTTTCTCTCCACTCAGGGTTACTTGGACCACATTTTACCACTTGCCACGACTCATCATGCTCCAGTGAATACAAGGTGATCACTCAAGGGGATGCCCATCAGATACATGGTAAGATATTCACTGGGGGATTTATTCCTCCTAATTTTTAATGCCTCTGTCTGATCACATCACTGTGGGCTCCCTTTATAGTATCTGGAGAGAAAGTGACACTTTCAGGTGCTGTTCACTGACCTATTTTAGTCTTTAGGACAAGATTAATGGTGGCTTGGGCTCTGCTGCTTATACTGATGAGAGCTCCAGCGACTGCAAAGGGACACACGTAGCCAGATGAATCCCACCCCCCAGTAATAGCAGGATGCAGGGGACATTACACACTGACAAATAGCTAGACAGACGGTTAGATTTTCACCATTTTCTCAGAGTTATTACTTCATATTTTCAGCAGACAGCATAGGTTACACCTGCTTCACATTGGACCGTGTTGTTTACAGCCATAATGGATTAAATTTTAGCTCCAAATCTGTTGTATAAGAGCTACATCATGGCAACAGCCAGGAAATATTACAGAGCCATCAGCTGCATTGTGACCATGGCTGAAATTTAGCCACCCTTGGAGTACAACTATTTGACACTGTACAAAGCTGTGTTGTGGGAAGCAAATTAAGAAACAATTATTCCTTAATAATGTCTTCAGTTCAGGCTTTAGAGGAATTTAGGTGAGCTCAGTGTAACTACCTTCACTGGAATTTGACCGGAACTTTCTTTCAGGGCAAGAAAGCTAATTTGTACAGAAAGCAAGACATTAGCTTTATGTTTCATTCCACTTGAAATAGTTGCGATCACAACTCTGTCATTGCCAGGAGAAACAGGAGAGGATTTTGCTCCCAGCGCTGAAATCGGTCCAGACTGTAAGCACCAAGGGCAGTTCTGGAGACTTGTGGACATGAACGTCCCGCAAACATCGCAGCTCAGCGATGGAAGGGCTATAATGGAAATAAATGGTGATGAGGGTCCTCAAACACTGGGACAGGGACACGGCAGGGCTGTGGGATCTCCATCCTTGGAGATACTCAGACAGCAACAGCATGAAGCCCTGAGCAACCTAATGCTGGCCCTGCTTTGAGCAGGGGTTGAACCAGAGACCCGCAGAGGTCTCTTCTGACCTCAGATCCTACCTCCTGCTCTGAGGTGGGATCTGAGAAGAGCCGTGAGCTCTCCCCAGCTGGCCGACCAGACCAAATATTGGTCAGTGGGGCAAAGAGGACTCTGCAGCCATAAGGGCAGGGGATGCATCACCCAGGGAAATGGCAGAGGCTGTTAAGCCAGAGAAGCAGCGAAGTTGTGTGTGTGGTGGCAGGCACCCACTTGCTCACCATCAGGGCAGAGATGGAATGTGATGAAAAGGTCACTGGCTTGGAGCAGCCAGGAATATCAGAGACCGTTCAAAGATAACAATTCCACTTTCTGTTTGGATGGGTAGCTCTGCTGCTGTTTGTCCTTTTCCTGAGATATCCCTCTGACAGCACAGGCCCCTGACTGCTGTTGCAAGAGAAAACAAATGTATAAACCCACTTTGGTTTGCTATTTAATCATTGTTTCTCCCTGGAAGGCTGCCAGCATGCCTGGATTGTGTGTGGTCTAAAGATGTGGTCCCTTCTTCAGTGCCTGTCATCTTCCAGGAGGCTTTGAACATGGATAGCAGACAATGCCCATCTTTATTAGTGTCTCTCAGGCCTTTTTCACCAAGGGCCGGAGCCCAGGGAATTAGTTCTGTCATTGCTGAAAACCATCAATGTCAAAAAAGAGAATACATCTTGTTTTGATCAAATACATGTTACAATTGTGGCAGGAGCTCCTAACGACCCAACAGCAGCTCTGGGCCACTGTGTGGCTTGCTTGGTTCGAGGTCTTAAGGAGACACAGTTTTCTTCTGCCCCATTGCCCAATTGTCCCAACTCTATCGGGGATTGCAACTGAGAGATCTTCCAGCACAGTTGCACAACACTTTGCATCAGCAAGTAAACCCAGTGCTCAGTGCTCTAAAGGCCATTGTGTGATACACAGAGCTCACCTTCTCCAAGCATGCCACCCACTCCACACGTGTAAAGCTACAGCTGCATTTAGGTACACGAGCGGGACATCTGCTGACAGCAGAGCTGCATCACTTCAAAACTCTACCCAGAAGAGCTGCATCACTTCAAAACTCTACCCAGAAGAGCGTGGGATCAGATCTCTAGTCATGCAGCTCTGCCTCTTTAACACATGCAAAAGAGCTTCATGTTATACAGTAAAGTGAGTGGACACACTAATGCTAGCTGACTTCTCTAATGAAGTGCTATCAGTGTTGCCAGGTTTGTGTTTGCTGGACACTTGTGCTCTCACTTCCCCATCGATCACTGAGAGCCTCATTACTGCATCAATAGGAGAAGGGAGATGAGCAGAGAGAGACAATGGCTGTACCAGGTCATATGGAGTCCATCTGCCCTAACATCCTTCCTCCCAACAACCACCACCCAGACTGGGAGGAGACCCATGTCCTGCTCCTGCCCTCCGTAGTCTCCCATGGGCTGGTTTGAGAAAAAACAGCAAACGCTTCCCCCCCACTTCTTGCCTCTTTCATAAAGTGTACCGGGGGAAGCACCTGACCCCATTTATCACATTTGTAAGGCAGCTATCTCCTCTATTTTCTCCAAGGTCCAACCCCTTTTTCCTATCCTACCCCACCATCCTTCACCTGTGGTTTCAGGCTTTGTCCCCTCCCCATTTGAGGTCTCACTAACTTAGGAGACTGTCTGCATTTATCTAGATCCTATATGACCTGTTGTGCTTTTCTCTACCTTTTTCAGCTCTCCTGTATGTCCTGTTTCAGATGGGGGAGGACCAGAACCGCACACAGTATTTGGGTAAAGGTTTATCATGGATTTACTGGTGTCACATACATATTTTTATGTATCTGCCCTCTCTTGTCCTATTAATTCTATAACTTGATTTGTTTTTTGTGTACTGAGCTGATGTATTCATGGAACGAGCTGTTATAATCTCACTACCTCACTCCTGAATGACAGTAATCAACTCAGAGCCCATCGCTGGAGATGTGTAATTAGTATTTTCCCCCATGCACTTGACTTTAAATTTATTTACATTAAACTTCACCTTCCATTTTATCACATTGTGCTTCTATAATTCTTTCTCCTTGGTCCCCTGAGCAGCAGTGCCTCAGCAGCAAACCACTCCCTAAGCACTCGTGCTCTTCTCCAGATTGTTTATGAGAAAGCTGAGCAGCACAGACCCTGGCACAGAAACCCAGGCAGCTCCCTGCTGGCCTCCCTCCACTGTGACGCTGCTCATTTACTCCTAACCCCTTTCCTTTCTTTCAACCGCATATTCATCCACATGAGGACCTCCACCTTGCTTCCTATGGCAATGTAATTTCTCTGAAAGCCTCTGAAACCTTACTGCGTGCTCTTCAGACTGTAAGTAGACTGAATCAAACAGGTCTCCTCTGGGATGTGACTGTGGGCTCCTTCGGTGGTGTTCAGCAGTGGTTTGGCTTCCCCTGAGAAAAGCTGCACTGACGCTTTCCCAATACGTTATCTTTAGCCGCTTCCCTACAAATGCCTGAAAGCTCCCGTCTTTTAGATGTGTTGTTAGCTAAACCAGAAAACCTGAAAAAAATTCTCTAATCCCATGATGGTTTTAAACCAGAGGTTACCTATAACAGCTGTTTTGTCCTTGAGTTCCCTTAGGGCTTGTGTGTGTGAACACTGTCTCATTCTGGGGAGGGTTCCTGCCCTTTTATCATTTTGTTCTATAGCCTTCCTGCTTCCCTTTCTGTTTAAGCTACGTCCTGTGATAAATAGTTCCAGTTGAGGGGCTTATTTGTTCTAAGACAACACCGGGGTCTCTTCAAATCCTCCTTGCCCTTTGCAGTTGATTAGCAGAGTGCATCCTACTGCAGGTATCAAAATGCAGGGCCAGACCTCCTGTGCCAGGCTTCAGCAGAAACACTTTGTGTTCTGCACAACTTTGATACAGTAAAAACAGAGGTTCAGGGCCTGAAAATTACACCGACTCAGGGTTCAGGGCTTGCAACACCCGGTGCTAGGTATCTGTCAGTATAGCACAGGCAGGCTGTGAAAGGGCCCGTGAAACCTTTATGGTGCTCTATCTTATGATTCACCAGTGCCAGACGCAAATACTTTAGCCTAGGAAAAAACTCAGCATCCATTTTCTTCCCTTTGCCTCTTAGTCCTGTTAGATTAAGAGATGCCAGGCTGATAAATTACCATTGTATTAATTTAATATTATGTGGAGATTCACAAATACTGACTACCACTATGGAGTCCATGTATCTCTCTGATGAATGGGGAGTTTCTGCTCCAAAAAACTTGCCATCAAATCATATGCTTTGAGAATGCAAATGAGCACTAATGTAGCAGGCAGCAGGCTGGCTATGGTCAGTGGTTTTGTGACTGTCACAGCACAGGTGGCTTTGGAGGAGGGTTCATAATATCTTCCAAATGTGGGTGATGGGGTTTAATAACACATAGTGACAGAAGGGTTAATTCATGAAGTACTCAAAAGACAACTCTAAAGAGGCCAAGCTGCAGGGAATTAAAGAATGGGATGAGAAGATGAGTGATGGAGAGGGAAATGCTCAAAGATGCACAAGTGCTGCAGTGACTAAAGACAAGGAGCTCACAGAGCTCGTGGGGCTGAGGTTGTGGAACTGGGTAAAGCCAGCGGCCAGGCGGTGACAGCGTTTCATGGGCACATCCCTCACTGGCTTATGAGATGATGGATGAAGGCACAGGGGGTGGGGGACAAGCAAGAAGAAAGAGCGCAGGTCAAAGGCTCAGCACCATTGGAGGCAATAGGAAAGTGCAACAGCAATGGAAGGTGTAAGGACAAGGTGTCATTTCCCAGTTACACCACCCAGAAGCCAGCAGAGCGAGTTTCAGCCCATGGCATTGGTGAATATGGCTGAGTGCAGGGAAGCAGCCTTACTGTATCTGTCTTTCTCATGCAACATTTGCACCACCCCGTGAGCTCACAGCATGCCAGCCAAGTACAGAAGAGAGTGTTCAGTGTTTTGGATGAGTAAACTCCTCTTGCCTTATGCTCACCCCCTCCCCACCTCAGGTTTTATCCTTCTACTACTTGGATCTCCCTCCTTCAGCCTGTGCTGCCCAGTCTCAATGTCAGGAGAGTCAGGATGAGCAAATGCAACTATAATGCCAGAGTTAAGGATGGTAATGTATTCCTCTTGTGTTAGCTTGTTTGCTGCCTTCTTTTATTAATTAACTTTAGTAACTTGGAGACCTCCTGGGAGAAGCCAAAAGTAATTGGACTGTTTCATTTGCTTTCTAGAAACTGCTTACTAATGCTAAAAAACCCCCAAATTCTCTATAACTATGGATCAGAACAGAAGTTTCCTTGACAGAAACAGCTGAATTGCAACAGCCCCTGTCTTCAAATCTGCAGGACGGGCTCACCATGGGCTCTTGGAACAGCAAGTGTCAAAGCCTTTTGGAGACACAGCGGAGCCAAGCAGAACTGTGCCTTGCTAAAGGAGACATTGAACTACCCTTTAGCAGCACTGAATGATGCTCTGAATCATTTGTCTCTTTCATTTTCCTCCCATTTCATATGTGAATTCAATTTCCTCCTTATCTCATGAGAAGATGAGGTGACCTGGATGTCCTTTTCCACACACAACAGCACCTGGTCCTGCCCTGGGGCCAGTGCAGGCACCTTATGCCATCAGATATGACTCAGCCTGCCCAAATATTCCTACTCAGAGGGAGGTGCTTCTACTGAAAGGTAAGATCTCCTTCAAAGAATCGTTGCCTTCTAGGAACTGAAGGGGTTCCTTCATGGCGATGTTTCTGCAGTGGGTTAGCCGAGCTGGTGTTAGAGCCAAAAGATATTGTGCGTGTTATAACTAGTCTCTTGAGAGCTGGGTTTTGTTCCCACATCTCTCACTTTATCTTCTAGATCTAAATGCTTGGGGAGCCCTCAAATACAATTCAATTAATCCAGGAGACTTTTGCCCCTTCCTCCCAGACTGTAGACAGATCCTTTGCGGTTTCAGTCCTTGAAAGTATGGGGGTACGCTCTGAGGCTCAAGGTCAGAATTGCTCCTCCAGAAAAAGTCAAGACATTTCATGTGTGTGACATGCCATGGGGGATGCTGGATAAAACATACCCTGGAGATTTCCAGACAAGACACTGTGCACTCTGCAAAGGATGATAAAAATGGACGATGCAAGGATTGTATACATGAACATGGGTTTTTACTCAGCTCAGGTATCTGACAGAGTCACTTGCAGCATCCAGTTTTTAAAAAGTCTGCCTGGAGTCTTCTTTTAGGATAAATAACCCCCAAGTACCTTCAGAGGAAGACTTTGCACAGTTTACAAAGCAATTCTTGGAGACTATCACCACAACACAAGTCAAGTTCTGAAAGAAGAGTTGATCAGGTTCAGCAGTTGATATATGACCCAAGACTGGTCCGTCAGGCCCTTGAACCTCAAATTCTTTCCTTTTTGTGGAGCTTTTATGGAGGACTTCCTCTCTGCTGCTGTTGTTGTCTGCAAGATCTTGTCTGCCTTGGTCATCCACGCACCAGACCAGCTATGTAACAATGCACAGCTACAGCTGCATTAGAGTGCAAAAGACCAGAAAGGTGGATCTGCTAAAAAGAAAACACCTTAAATACAGGAATGGAAAGAGAAGGGAACAACTGAGAAGACAGCAAAGAAAAATGAATGAAGGCAGTTATGAATTTATAATAATAAAGCATGCTCTCTGAAAGGTAACATTTGAAGTTGCTGACTCTTCAATTTGTCCTTGCTGCATTAAGGATATAATATAGTAATCCAACCAAAATGCCGCTTTGAAAATGTCAGAACAAGCTCCAACAAACACGCTAAGAGGATATCCTGAACTTCACTGGGGAGAACAGAGAGAGCAGAAAGCAGCTGAGAAGAGGTGAGAGGTTAGTACTCTTGCCGGTACTAACTCTCCTGTTCCCCAACCCTTTTCCATCCTCGTGCCTCGTAGGCACTTCAGAGACATCAGTGTCCCACATCTGCTCTGCCATCTCTATATTCTTTTTCCTAACACTGCTAACCAACGTGGATATTCCTTAAGACTTATCTCTGTGTTTTATTTTTATAATTAGTGCAATATAGGGGTATAGCATATCTCCAGTCTTTTCTGCAAATGCGCAAGACAAGTTTGAAGAAGCCAATGCTTCCAGTAGTGAATACGGCAGGCCAAAGAAGTGCTGTATATGTCTGAAAAAATGCCTGATTATTTTAGCTGCAACTGAATAAATGGGGAACTCAGGAGTTCAACTGATAAACACACAGGTAATAATCAGCAGGAGCGATGATGGTAATCCTTCAAAGGACAATGAAGAGATACAAAAGACACCTGAGGTATTGCATGGTGAAAGATATGCAGGACAGAAAATATCTAAATATAACTTCTAAAAATAACTACAACATTAGTTTGTGTTCATGTACGGATAAAATCATTAACCAATTAAAAAGAGCATAACAACCCATGATGGATGATAATAGCCATTATGAATGCATAATTCAGTATATAAGGGGCCAATTCAGTATCTCTAATAAGAAACCTTAGCTCAGTTTCATTGGACTTAGACTGCTGGGAAGCTGGACCACACTATGCACTGCTTGCTCGCTGATACACTGGTCCTGCTGAAAAGGGCCTGGGGGTTATAATGCATGCCAGAGTGAGTATGAACCAACAGTGTGTTTTTTATTGCAATTAAAACAAACTGTACCCTGGGCTATGTTTGGGAGGAGAGTGGTGGGCATGCTGAGGGGAAGTGTTATGGCCCTTTACTTGGCATGGGGGAAAGTATGCCTGCAATACTATGTCCAATTTTGAGCTCCCTGAGATCAAGAGAGTTTCTGAGAAACTGTAAGTGATCCACCGGAGACCTAACAAGATGGCCCAGGGCTTGGAGCACATGTCCTACAAGGAGACACTGAGGAGCTGGGATGGTTTCATCTAATGAAGAGGAGGTGCAGATATATAATCTAATAGCTGTATACAACTACTTGAAGGAGAGTTACAGAGATGATGGAGCCAAATTCTCCTCACCACAATACCAGTTTCCAGAACTCTAGCAGCTAGTGGACCCCAGCTTCTCACATACAGCATAATTTTTATTACAACCATTTGTGCAAAGTTAGAAGGTTAGAATATGTAAGAATGATGAGGCAGAAATACATCACATAATATACGTAAGGCAACTCTGTTACTAGTTATATGTGCAATGGAAGACAAAGAATCTGGGGGATTCTGGGACCCTAGAGAGTCCTCCACAGTTCCTTCCTTTTCCTTCCCACCTCCTCCTGATTTGAAACTAGAATATATAGATCAAGACACTCACCAGAGCCAGATATTTATAATGAAGCCAGCTGTCCTAGAGACGTTCTTGGGGACACTGCCTGAGGAAGGTTTGGTGGTGGTCTTGCCCCGAGGCTCGAAGTTTCTGCCAGGACCGTTGTCATTATACAAAGCCTAACTGCAGGTCTGGGTGGCTGTGAGTGGCCATGCGGCGACTCGCCAGCTGAGACCTGGGGCAGGTCCTCCCTGTGTGAAGGTGTTTGAGGAGCTGCTGGTTAGACCCATCATCTGAACTTCAATGGGCTCTGCTCCGTGCCTCTGACTGAGACCCTGAAATAGCTGGCGGACACGTATTCGTCAGCCTCCCAGCTCCTGCCACCTCCTGGCGCTGATTGTAGGCAGTCCTGTGAGCAGCAAACCTCTCCCCTTCCCTCCTTCCCTGCCCCAGTGCTGGCACAGTCTGACCAGCAGGAACCACATCTCCGCTGGCTCTCTGTGAGCAGCTCAAGGGTGAGGACTGAGATGTCTAACTCGGAGAAGGAGCGTAACGCAGAAACGAACGGGAGGGGTGATGGGAAAAGGAAAAGGAACCAACAAGTGTAAAAGAATGCCAGGAATAGTAGGAGACACCACAAAAAGGGCCAAGTGCTGACACGGCTGTTGAGAGCCTATGGTCCTCAGGTCCAACAGCACACAGCTGGGTGAACCCTATGAGGCATTTGGGCTTCCTGAGGCTTCCCCGAGCACCCGCTGCTCTACAAAACCAGCTCTGCGTGGACCTGGGGTGCTGCTGGCTCACCATCTCTGCTCGCGCCCCGGAGGGTGGCGAGCGGCGTGAGCCGTCCTGTTTGGATGGGAGCTCGCTGGGTTCCAGATGCTGTGCTCCAGAAGAATTGCATCTTCTTTCAGGCCACGGGTTTGAAAGTTTGGGGGTGAGAGACCCACAGGTGAGCACCGCCTTGGCCGTATGGACACTGCTATGACTTCTTCTAGAGAACATTGCCAATGACCAGCGGAGGGGCTGCAGCTCCAGGCAGCAGGGCACTGCGTTACTGTGCAGGTTTCCTTTAGCGTGTGAATATCTTTCTTTGTACTCTGGGAGCTTGTTCTGCAGTTTGTGAGTATGCTTGCTGGTTGTGAGTAATTTATGTATTTATTATGCCCCCTGGCAGTGCTGTTTTACTAAAGCTGTCCCTTTTTTTATGTTGCTCTTTTATCCCTCTGGGAACAGGGCTTATATATCTTTAAAGAAAACAGAATTATTTCATATTTCTTAAATGGGATTTTAAGTGGAGTAATGCAGATGAAGGGCAGCACACAAACACAATAATGCTTTGTATCTTAAATAAAAAATACCTTTCTCAGGAAGGCATGCAGTGGTGATTTTTCTCTCGGGCTTTCCACAGAAAGTGCTAGCTGTTAAAGGACTTTTCTGTATGTCTCTAACCAATTCAGAGCACATTTTTCCTACATACTTCTGCTCTGTACTAAAGAGGAAGGCTTTTATCAAGTGTCTTTTGTGTATCCAGATGGTTTCTCTAGGTGCTAAGCAGGGCTTAAGAAGATGCTGGAGTCTTTTCAGATGCAAAGGGAGGGAGAGGGGAGCATGGGTGCTCCCAGACACTGAATCTGGGAAAGTCAGAGAGTAAATGAGATCCATGTTACACTTGGGGAGGATCTTGCTGCCCCTGGGTCACTCAGCTGCCTGGCCCCACTCCTTCTCCCCAGGCTTAGCTGCCTCCTGACGAAAGGTTTTAAGCCTTTCCCTGGTGATGCCAGGAGCCTGTAAGGAATGTCGCAGGAATTTTGCTGTTGCTGCTATTTATAATGCCTGTGTAATGAAGGGAGTGCAGGTGGCTTTGCAGAGATCTCTAAAATCGTTGCCATCCTGTGCAGAGCATGGGGAAACAGTTTTCACAAGACGACATGACAAGCTGAGGGCGCAGCAGGATCAGAGCCCGCTGCAGCGTCCTGCCCTCAGCCGCAACGCGCCCACGGTGCCCTGTGCTCCCACAGTCACTGCAGTGGGTTGACCCCGGCTGGGTGCCAGGTACCCACCAAAGCTGCTCTGTCACTCCACTCCTAAGCTGGACAGGGGAGAGAAAATATAATGAAAGCCTGGGGGTTGAGATAAGGACCGGGAGAGATCACTCGCCAATTACTGCCATGGGCAAAACAGACTCGATTTGGGGAAATTAGTTTAATTTATTACCAATCAAATCAGAATAGGATAATGAGAAAATAAACCACCAAATTTTAAAACACCTTCCCCCACCCGTCCCTCCTTCCTGGCTCAAGTCACTGCCAATTTTCTCTATCTCCTCCCCGCTGGCGGCACAGGGGGATGGGAAATGGGGTTTGGGGTCAGTTCCTCACACCTTGTCTCTGCCGCTCCTTCCTCCTCAAGGGGAGGACTCCTCACTTTACTCCTGCTCCAGTGTGGGGTCCCTCCCATGGGATACAGCCCTCCACAAACTTCTCTGGCATGATTCCTTCCCACGGGCTGCAGTCCTTCAGGCACAGACCGCTCTAGCATGGGTCACCCATGGGGTCACAAGTCCTGCCAGCAAACCTGCTCCAGCGCGGGCTTCCCAGGGGGTCACAGCCTCCTTTGGGGATCCCCCTGCTCCAGCGTGGGCTCCTCTCTTCCTTGGCTGCAGGTGGATATCTGCTCCACCATGGACCTCCCTGGGCTGCAGGGGCACAGCCTGCCTCACCACAGTCTTCCCCACAGGCTGCAGGGGAATCTTTGCTTCGGCACCCAGAGCATCTCCTCCCCTCCTTCTGCACTGACCTGGGGGTCTGCAGAGGTGTTCCTCTCACTCCTCTCTCTGGCTGCAATTGCTCAGTGGTTTCCCCCCCCCCCCCTTCTTAAGTACATTGTCCCAGAGGTGCTACCACCATTACTGATGGGCTCAGCCTTGGCCATCAGCGGGTCCATCCTGGAGCCGGCTGGCATTGGCTCTGTCGGACGTAGGGGAAGCTTCTAGCAGCTTCTCACAGAAGCCGCCCCTGTAGCCCCCCCTGCTCCCAAAACCTTGCCACATAAACCCAGTACACTCAGCCCCCTCCTCTGCCAGCTCTGCTGTCTGGTGAACAGATTGGGCTAGAAAACTGGGAGGGTGACTTTCAAGCAAAGTGCAGGAAGACGAGCAGTTCTTCTGAGTCTAACTTAGCTGTGTTGGTTTTAAAGAAAGAGGCAGCAGCTCCCTGTGGAGCAGTGGAAAAAATTTGCAGGGAAAAAATGAGCACCGGTCAGGCTCCTTCCATGCCCTCCTGCCTGGCAGGGATGGAGGAGGGATCCCCGCTCCCCCGCAGCTGGGGGGCTACAAAGCAGGCACCTTCAGGGCTGCTGCTAACCCTGAGTTCTGGTATGGTCCTTGGGAGAAGCCCGTGTTTCTGGGGAGTCTCACCCTGTCACTGGGCTTTGAGCATTCACTGCCTCACCGCAGACATGATCCTCTCAGCATCACCAGCGCACAGATGTGAGGATTTGCCCCGAAATACGACTTTCCACCCACTTCACGGTACTGCTCCCTTTCTCCTACTAGCCTCCTCTCTGCTCCTCTTTGTTTAAATCAAAGGAGCCACTTTTAACTACAGCCCTCCATTTTTTTCCACTTAATTTCGGCTCTAAGCTGACTGGAGCAGACCAGGCTCCCTCACCCCTCCTGAGCTACAGGAATATCTCCGAACCGTCATTAAAGAACAGAAGATGGGGTTTGAAAATTGCCTCGGGCAGAGCTGCTGAGTGCCTCCTGCTCCTGGCCTGGCCCTGCATCTCCCCTTCCCTGCTTCATGCCCAGGGAAGGGCTCAGGGGGGTTCCCCTTCAGCCTGACGTGGGGAGAGAGGGCAGAGTGGGGACAGTGAAGCATCAGGCATCAGCCACTGGGCAGCGGTTGTGCAAGGATGCTGGCTGAGCCACGCAGCCCCATGGTCACTGGGTTCACACCAGCCACTGCTGCAGCCAGCCCACCATCTAACTCACAGCAGTGCCCATAATTGCATTTTGGAGAGGATGGTGTTATCCTCTCCATAGTGAGCGCAGCACTGAGCTGTACAGGACCAGCACAAAATGAAGATGGAAAACCAATATCAGGCGGCCCAGACTGCACCCAGCGGCTCTGGCTCCAATCACAGCACCGCAACCTTGTTTCCAGCACACGTGATGTGGAACATCGACAGTGCAATAACACAAAACCACCCTTTTGATCAAGCTGCTGCCCTCGATATTCGCATTTCTCGGCGCAGGGATCACAGGGAGAGGGACCGGTGGAGCCTGCTGCAACCATGGCAGTGCCTCAGCCCAGCCCAGCTCCATCCTTCCAGCGCATCCTCCAGAGCAATGACCCAGGAGCCGGCAAAAAACCCATCCCACTGCCCAGAAGCCCCCTTGCCATGCACAAGACCCCATCACCTTCCTGGCCTCACTGAGACACCCTTGTTCACTCTCACCATGGCTGCCAGCAGGTAGGCAGTGGAGGTCCAGTGCTGCAGACCCCTGAAAGGGAACACCCCAGGGCTAATTCCACTGTCTGCTGCCTTTAAACACCTCCTCACACCAGCTGCTGCCTCATTCTGCCCCTCTCAATCATGCTGAGCCATCCTGGCCCCTTTCTCCTGATCCTGTGTTAGCCAGGTAATCCACAGGAGTCCTTCTCATGCCCTGGAGCTGTGTCCCTGAGGAGGGGGTGGTGGGACTCTGCTGCAGCCCCCAGCGGGGACGGTATGAAGCTGGTTTTCAGCTCTCGCTCATGTCACGGACTTGACTCAGGGTCTCACAGTCTCAGGCAGCCCCTGACACCATCCACTGCACAAAGCCATGAATATCTGTGACAAACGTAAGGGCTGAGCGAGAAGGATGGGGACAGGAGAGAAGGCATCTAAAAACTGAGGACTCCAGCAAAGGAGGGTTCTTGGTTTGGGAACAAGTCCACAGTGTCATAGTGTCCCCAGGGTGATTTGTGCTCATCAGCAGCAGTCTGACCTCTGGCTCCTGTGTGGTCATTAAAAAACCCCTGGGTAGCAGTGAGACGAATGCTCTCCTGCCCTTTCTTTGGCATGGTAAGAAATGAATCTGCAGGCAACTGTCAAGTTGAAGTCCATCTTCTGGATGTGCTCCAGTGTGAGGGAGAACAGATACGAGGAGCCTGCTGCTCTTTGCTCTGCTTACTTGGGCAGGATCCCAACTTTTGAGCTCAGATAATCCTTCTGTCTTGCAACTCTTCTGTCCAGGATGAACTAACACCAGGAGAGGGACCCTTGCTGGCTGAATCCCTTCTGTTGGTGGTGTCCTGAGCCTTGGTTTTGGTCCATTGGACTGGAAAGCCTGAGCCAATGGTGGTCATGTCAGTCAAGCTTCTCTCTCCTCTCTACCATGATCCTCGGCAGCTGGCTGTAGGTGGCCCTGTGTGATGACAGGGTGGTTGGACAAGATGGCCTTGGGGAGGTGGGAGGTGTAGCACTTGGGAAGCAGCAAACTTTTTCTGCTGGAGAGCAAGCACAAGATCACCAGCCTGCAAATTTCAACAGCCTTCTCTCATATCTCCCCATAATTTATCACCCTGGTAAACAGGACTAAGTCAGAGCTACAGCAACATTTAGCTTTCAACAGCGCCTTCAATCAGAGAGCTCAAAGCTCTATGTAGCACGCAATTAACCTTCTAGCTACTAAAGTAAATTACAGCACAAGGCGAAGAACAAATCAGAACCTTGCCTCAAAAAATGAGGTCTGGATTCTACCCTCTTGCTGATGCTCACCCTGACTACACATTCCTTTCACTGGAGCATAAATAGGGAATAACAGCGTAAAGAAGGGCAGGAACAGAAGGCAGAGTCATGCAGCCCAATGTGCAGGGCATTAGGGAGGGAATGAGTGAGGCTAGGGACTGCCCTGGGCACACCACTGCCTTCCTCTCTCTGGGCAGGCAGAGGCATCACCCTCCTCTTCCATTTCTGTAGCTTTTTAGAAAGTCAGCTGGGACCATGTTTGAGCCTGCAAGGTGCCAGATCTTTTCAACTAGAAAGACTGCAGTATTTTCAGGGAATGTATACATAGTCTAATGAACATACACAGCAAAAACATAATTTCATTTTCATCCCCACCTACCCACTCTGGATTTGTTTTACCAAACCCCAGAGCAGCAACTGCCGTCAATATCAGCATCTGCAGCTTTGGTGGAACACACTAGGACCTCACATACCCCTGCATCACTTCTCTGACTCACAGAAAGACAAAGCCAATTCAACAACAATTTAATTCACAGGAACTGTCTCCAGTGACATCTGATCCACACTATTTGATTTGCGTGCTTCGTAATCGCTTTGCTATTTACAATTGTACAATACGGCACTGGACTAAATTCTGTTTACTGCAAAGTCATCCCACTTGTTCTCTTTCCCTCTTCTATCCCGTGGTAGAAGACACCTGAGTTCAGTGCTGTGCTATTCTGACTTCGTGCTGATGACATCTTTGGAGTTGAAACAGCATCACAATGGTGTCACACAGTGGCAAGTCAGACCTAGTGACTCATCCATTTCCATCCACTCATAGCACACTCCTGTAAAACTGATCTGTTTCTCCTTGTTAATCTTGCTTTCTGTTTTGGTGCTTTAAGATAAAACTCCTGCTTTCATAGCCACACTGCAGAAACAACTCCATTAACTTAATTTGGTTGCTCCCATGGACTGTGATCCATGAGCCAAGTATCAACAAGTATCCACAAACGAGGATGGACAGCAAGAGAGAAGATGCCCCAGAGTTACTGGACAGACAGGAGATGGGTGCAGTGCATGCCTGTGGCACTCACAGATGCATCTGTGGCTATGTCTGACACCACAATTCCCAGGTACAGAGCTGTTTGTATAGACCAAGCGATCACCTTCATCCCCCAATGAAGTTATATTGAATCCAGCAAATAAACAAAGCAGATTTATTTCTTTACGTAAATTTGCAGGTATTGGAGTTTTCAAATAGAAGGTTTTTAACCTCTCATCCTTTGAACAATTTACTAAAAATCAAGGTTATGCTAGCTGAAACACTGATACATGGGCACAGACCTGAGGCAGGTCACAAAGCTGGTATGAGACCCCAGGCAGAGCCCCGGACCCGCCAACATGTAACATGACAAACAGGGACATTTCTGAGCAAGAAATGGAAGGGGAAAAAAATCTAGGAATGAAGAGCCCAGAAGAGTGGTGCAGGAGAAAATACCATTCACAGACTTCTGAATGATTCCCAGATCCTTAGAAGAAGTCTGCAGTGTCTCAGAAACATGAGTGTACCAGGTTTTACTGTGCTCCGTTGTAATCTGTGGCAGAGGCAGATCCTCCTGTGCTTCTCCAGTGGTGTGATGGGAGTCACAGAATGACAGTAAATAGGGCTGGAGGAAAGTGCCTGGTGGCTTTTAGCTCATCCCCTTCCACAAGCCAAGATAATCCTGTCATGGTCAGCTCAAACCTTTGCATCAAAACACCCAGTGAAAGAGATCTCATCACTTTCCGAAGGAAAATGCTCCACTGTCTTTCAGCATTGGAATATCTACTCATAATATACCCATTGCCACAACTCCACCCCTTCCTTTCTTTTTCTAAATTTAAATGACAAAATACTTTTTCATCTCTGCAGCTACCTTTAGTGCAATTACAGCTGGCATCAGGTTTCCAGGCAAAGCCTCAGATGTGTTGAGTGAAGCAGTCACCAGTGTTGGAGACCACGCTCGTGTCCCACAACCAGAATGGTGCCTGTCTTTCCCTACCACCACATGACATTTTGGACCTCTCTGCTGCGCTCCCCACTGCCTGTGACCCTGGGGTGGTTTCCCGCAGTGCTGGGTGTTCCCTACCCTGTCTCCGAGCAGCTGATTTTTCCTCTGTTGAAATCACGATACATGACATCCATCACTGCTCACCTGAGCATAAGGCCTGTTTTGCTGCCATTAAAGGATATTAAATTGATTTTATGTGATTTGTTCTTGACAAATCAAACTTGGCTGTAATTCCCTGGCTCATTATCTCCTAGGTGCTCACAAGTGGTCTGCCTGATAATATGTTCCTGTTCTTTTCCAGGTATTTCAGGCAGCTGGCTGGTCGATAGATCTCCATTTCATCCTTCCTTTTTTAAAGATGGGCTTTGCATTTATTTTTCCAGACCTCCAAAATTGTATCCGTTCTCCACACACTTTCAAAGATAAAAGCCAACTGCTCTGAGATTGATTCAGCCTCCTTTAAGCACCATACAGTGAATGCTGGCAGGCCCTGGCAGTTTGAGACCCTCTAATGTACCTCAGTGCTCTCTCACCCAGTCTTCTTCCGTTGCAGAGTAAATTCTTGCCCCTTTGTGACCAGAGCTTAGTTAACTGTGTCATTGTCATCAACTCTTTTAGTGAAGGCTGAAACAACAGCAGGATAAACTCCTTTGCCTGGGGCATCATCAGTCAAGACTTTTTCACCTCCTTGGAGTAGCAGCTGGCCAGGGAAGAGTCTCTTTTGTCTTTTTCTCATTACTTATTTCATTAGAGAAAGTTTCCTCATTAGTCTTTATGTCCCTCACTAGTTGTGCTTCCTTTTGTGCCCTCCTTGTTTTGATTCCTCCCCTTCTTCTTCTCTTTTATATCTGCCCTTAGCAATCTGACTGAGGTCACCTCTGTGAAAGGGCTTCTTGCAAAGCTCAGGCTTGCAAGAGAGCCCCAGCCTGCACAAAGCGACACCCAGCTCTGAGCTACGTGCAGTCCTGGGTGGCAGAGACATGCTGCTCTCGCAGAGCTTCCCAGCAGCACCAGGCACACCAGGAGGCCACAGCCTGAGGACATCAGAGCAGCCTCCAGACGAACTGGCGAACTGGCACGGTGTCTGAGAAGAGCCCACCCTTGGCTCCCTGTGCCTTGTAAACTCACAAGTGCAATGCATTCAAGGAAAAGGAGATATGGTCCAAGTGGAAGCTGTGACCCCATCAATACTTTATTCTTCCTGGGTGTCTCATCTCCACCATTGCTTTATCTGCCTCTCAGCTCCAAAGCGGGAATGTGACTGTACCCAGGTGTCAACTATCCACCTCCCGTGGGATACAAACTGAGCAAAACCCCTTTCCACCCTGGTCCTGAGCTCCCTGCTGCTGAGACAGCACATTTCTTCAGCATTGCCTTGGCCAGGTTTCATCCACATCATATTTAGGTCTAGTTTTGTGCCCACCCAGAGAATGCACATGAACAGGGGCCAGCACCTCGGTCTATATAAAGCCTGATCTGCATGTGAAAGGTATGCTGCTATGAACAGCAATTTAACACAGCACAGCTAAAATCATGCCAGTCCCAAGATAAATGCCCTTATTTTGATAACAAGACGTGGTAACAGGCATGGGCTAAAGACACAGTAGTTAATTTTACAATAAGCCAGAAGGATCCTCTGCAGGCTTGTCTTGAGTCTAAACCCAATGTTTTTATGCAACATTTTCACATGCAGGTGATGGCAGGGCACGTACGTGGTCTGTGGGGCAGATGCGGTGTCCCCAGCCCCTGCTGACTGTCCCCTGGCTCCAGGAGCTGACAATCTTCCCAGGGGTTGGTGCTTTTCCATCCCTGCAGAGACCTTGGGATCCGGCTCTGCACAAGGTTTCTGTGCTCTGCGACACTCCTATTAATCACCGCCTTAGTCAATTATTTATCAGTCCCTCTAAGTTGTACTCTGTCATAGGCTGGGCTAGAGCAGCTTGTGCTTCCAGACAGGCTGTCATGTCCGTGGCTATCTTTGGAACTCATCCACACCTTTGTGACTCTGACGGAAGAGATTAAGGGCACTTGTCACACCACTGCTGCTGCACTCCAGAGCCACTCTTGCTGTCCCTGCAGCACTTCCAGGAAAGAGGACAAAAAGTGGTATTTACTATGGGTTTAAAATCATTGACTGTTTTTATTCCTGGCAGGGTAGGGGATGGAATAATAGGAAACAGGAGCAATCAATCCCAGACTATTTAATAATGTCAGTTTGATAGGACCATTAGATCAATTAATTCTAAAATGATCATTCAGTTTTAAGGCCATGTGTTGGCCTGCCATTTGAGCCTGTATTTCTGCTTTCTCATCCACAAGACAAACATGCCCCAAAGGATGTCGGCAGCCTGGCTGTGATAGGACGAGTCAATATGCAGACCAAGGACCCTTCAGTGCTTTGCAGACTGAGCGCCCTGGAGGCAACCAGGAGGCGGTGGGCAACACCATAATGAAAGAACACATATTGTACATCCCTTTGTTATTCATATCTGAGGTCCCCCTGCGTCCCATCCCCTCTTAATGACTTCATGATGATGATGTGGTCATTAAAGATGGTTATTAGCTCAGGGCTCCTGTACCTAAATTACAAGAGTAAAACATGAAACAGAGAGGTTCAGAGCCCTTGCAAAGCCATCAGCTTTTCATGATTCCAAATTAATCCAGGGTGTGATTAACTAGAGGCAGCAATGCTGGTGGCTGCTCCTTTTAGGGTGCACTGGGGACCTGGGTGTGATAGGGTTAACGCATCACCAGACTAGGAACAGATCATGCTCTGTGTGAGTCTCACCTGCTTTGTGGTCCTTGGGCATTAACTCACAATGGTCCTCATGGTTATATCGTACAGTCTATAGCAAAAGCTGTTGGGCTCAATGCCTGAGCATCCCTGCCTACTAACCCTGGGCTAAAGCGTTCCTCAACAAGGGTTTGGTTTCTGTGAAATCCTCGTCTCTGGACCGTTGATAGGTCCTCTACTTACATCCTTAAGTATTTTTCCTAGCATCACAATGCATATCTATACCGTGGAGGGCCTTGCTGATTGTCAGGATCAATCTGAATTTGTTTGTGTAGAGTAGGAGACACGTGCCTGATCTCTCCATGCCACATATCCCCCTTTGCAGGGGCTGGGGGTTGGGATATTCACATGAATACAACTTAGAAGACCATCAGCCCTTTGTTCCCGTGGGCTTCAAAGGCAGAAATACCCCAGACCCCACTGGGTCTGGCTGCAGCCCCACAGCACGGGGAGCGCCCCAAATCTCCCCAGCACCCACACCGGCACGACATTACACATCTCTGCACAGAGCAGGAGCTGAGAGGCTGCTGCACGGCAGGCATGTTGTAGAAACCTCTTGAAAACCCTGTGTCCCTCAGGAATCCTGCTTCCTAATCTCAGTTATAGATCTTTTTATTTCCTCATCTGTAATATTTATGCCTGACCTTTGCCACTCAGACATGTGTGCATGAGCTATGGAGGAAAAACTGATGAAAGATTCTGGAGTCCTTCTGGGCCAGGCGGATGTACAGTGCTGCAGAAAAGTCTACCAAAGTACTATTGATTTCTCAAGGATCCCCTTGGGTCAGCTATGGCCTCATCAGTTTCAGAGAGAACTAATGGGCTCTTTCTTCCGCTCCAGGGCTATGAACTTGTCTTGTTGACAATCTTCTACCTTGCTGGGATGGATTCCTGGTGTCTTTGCTGGGCTTTAAATCAGGCACACTCCTTTGCTGTGCAAACCCCTTTCCTTTCCTGCTCAGTATTAAGAGCACAATGTTACCATGCACCGTGCAGATGGTACTTTTTCCCCTTTTTTGCTCATCCCCACTGTCCTCCTCTGACTGCCAGATCTGTAATTGCACAAGCAGAGCCCCTTTGCTCTGTTCTGGCACTGTCAGCAACATTCACAGGGAGCAAGAGCTGCCATGTATGTGTAAGTTTACTGCTTCTGCAAAACAAAATAGCCCTTGGTGGAAATGATCCCTGCTGCCTTTTGTTTAGCATTCAGGACTAGAATATACTGTACAAACCGTGGAAAAAGTGTTTGGGAAAATACACAGCAGTAGGAAAAACCCACAATTCCTCAATGGATGCTTCCTGCATGGCGGCATTAAATAAAGGCAGTTCTCAAGTATTCTTGTTGGACTGCTCATATTGTACACAGCCGCAAAGCAGCTGAGGATGGAGTGCCTCTGACTGCCCCCAAAGCACCTGCACCCGTGCTGTGCGCAGAAATAACGTGAACCAGAAAATGGTGAAGCCCAGTATGGGGCTTCAAATAATAGGCCCACCTGGACCCATATGCTTCCATACTGTGTGTGTCTGCAGCAATTTCCTAGAAGAAAGGGAAAGGGGGGGAATAACAGAGACATCCCAGTGATTCTGCATTGAGTTAGCTTCAGTCCTGTTCGGTTTGGTAACTTCTCTGGACCAGTTGCAAGGTCAACTGACAATGGACAGTGGGTCCTCCATGTTCCTCTCTTCTACCTGCCTCTGGCTCTTCCGCCAGGGGATTCGCCTCTCCCTCATTCTCTTCACTGCTGGGAAAAGGTAAAGCTGAAAAATGGGTGTTGTCTACTGAGCTGCAGGGAGTGAGTGAGAAGAAAACCAGGGTCTGCTCCCAATGTGCTTAAACATCTCTCCTGCCCGAGCTGTTTTGCAGGGCCGTCTGTCCTGCAGGGCCGTCTCCTGTGGGTGCAGCTCCGCCGAGGGTGGCATCACAGCTGGCGTGACGGTGGTTGTGGCTCAGCAGGCACCGGCCGCAGGTCAGTAGGATAATACAAATAATAATAATAATAATAATAATGATAATGATGATAATAATGGATCATTTGCATTGATATCAATGGGATTCTTTGCATTGCTCTGCACTTTTCATGGAGGACATCAAAGTGCTTGACAAACATTTCAGAATTGATCTGGGGATTCTAGTTAAAGGCAAACAAGAGGGGAAAAAAAAACCCAAATAAAACACCCACCCCCAAACCCCAAAGCAGCTTTGCATTCTTTCCTCCTGACTGCCTCTTCCTCAACGTCTTCAGAAATGGGACCACCTCCCAGCACCCAGCCCTCCATAACCAGCTCTATCCTACCACTGGCAGGAGCACCGGTACCCAGGGAGGATGAGGCAGGATAAGGCTCATCTCCAGCTCCTTCCCCGTTCCCTGCCAGGGGGCCAGGCGGGCAGCAGTGCCCTGCTCTGGTGGGGGACTGGGTAGGAGCAGAAGCAGGGACAGATTATCTGGAGATGGGCCACCTGGATACTCTGACAGCCTTCTCCAGTTCGTGCATTCGTTCAGTGCTGGACTCCACAGAGGTCAGCCCTGTGTTCAAAGTACCCTGTGCTATACAGCATGTTTAGTTATTAGCCTTTCCTTTGGATTTGTTTGTGTTCCAGCGTAATTGGTTCTCCAGCTCATTTCCTTTAATAGGGCAGCGGTCTTGCCCTCCTCTTTCCATTTGCAAGGATCATCCGCCTTCGCTCATGGTCTGCTCTGCACATCCCGCAGTTGGCACTGGTTCATCACTGATATCCTGCCTGCTGTGCCCCAGCTCAGGATGCCCTGTGGTCAGAGATGCCCAGCGCCTTGTCCAAAGCCCTGCGATTTCCAGGCTCCTCTCCACCTGCGAGGGGGTCTGTGAGCAGGACTGGATATCAGTGTGTCCTGCCAGGAGATGAGCAAGGTGGGTAGTGGTGGATAATTCCTGTCACCCCTGCTCATGTACTCACCTGTTTGTGTAAACCTCTTCACTTCATTTATGGCCAACATTCCTTATTGTCCCTATGGTGTAGATGTACATGAACGGCTTAAAAAAACCCCAAAATCTTCCTCTCCCAGCGTCCCTCAGAGATGAGCTGGGGACCAAGACCCTTCAAGGTAATGGTTCCAGAAAAGTCAAATATAGCAAAGAAGTGACTTTGGAAGAACTTTCCTGGAATTACTAATCATGGAGTACAGCAAATGACTTTGAATAATGTAATACAAATATTTAATGAAAACTATGTATATAATTTTTAACTTAATAGAAAAAATAGACGGCTTTTAATACTGAAACTCCTGCTTCCCTCCTTTATTTCCATCTCCACAAGCACTGATGGCAGGGGCTTGGCAAGGAGTGAATTGAAGCCTCCAGGAAAGGTCTGTCCATGTTTCTCCTATGAGCAGAAGCAGCTCTTGCCACCTGCAGCGAAGGTCTTGGCTCGCCTTCAGCCCTCTCCTCCTTGTCCCTTCCACTATCTGGGCACAGAGCTCGAGTGGCAGCACACGAAGGGTCTCCAGCCCCACCAGTCCCACCATGACTTGCCAAGGTTCCAGTTCTACAGCAGAAACACGTGCAGAAACATCTCTAAGTGCTTTCCACCTCTGCCAATGAGATGTGGATGCGCCAGAGGGTTGATGGCTTTCTCCGGGCTGAGGATGCGTGAGCTGGGGGGTCCCCTCGATGTGCCCCCCTAACCCAGCAGGGCTCCAAGGGCAAAACTGGTGGTCTAAAGACATCCATGCCTAATAGGTATGTGGTGCCTGTAGGTATGTAATGTTTTTTAGCAAAGAGAAAACTCAGCCTGCTTTGTGTACCCCTTCTGGAAGGGTCCAGTGCGTTTCTAAAGCTAATCTTTAATATCTATTTGGTTGTGCACCGGTTAAGTCCAGAGGAATACAGGCATATCAGCTTTGCTGTATAAAAGTAATTTATGAATTTATCCACTTCTTAACTTTCCATGTGCTGTCACATTTTTATTTTATATACAAATAAAAATATATTGGTGAGGAATGAAGTGCAATAGCTCCAGAATGGATGAAAACAATTTCACCAGCAGAGAATGAAGTGCAGGGGCTCAGCTGCATGTGGGAATCCTTGGTCTCCTGTTAGTCAGCAGGGGAATGAATCCTTCACTCTAACTAAATAAATAAAGAGACCAACTGCCTTGGAAAGAATAACACATTGTATGTCAAAATATATTTGAATGGGCCCATGCCAGCATCAAGCTATAAAACAGTGCATGGGGGCTTAACCGCTCCTGTGTTCAGAAGCTTTCGCATTTCTCTGTTCCTCAGAAATGCTCCTTAAATAGGTAAGCAGTGAAAACAAACTTTAAAAAGCTGAGCGTGTGGCTCTGCTCCTTAAAAGAGAAGAGGAAGAGCTCAGAAAAGGCTGATGGGGGGCGATGGAGTCCATGAAGGTGATGCTGTGTGGAGATGAGGTGGTAAAGCACGGGTAGGGCTGGCAGCTGGAACAGGACGGGGGGAGAAACTGCATCTGCTGTGCTTAAGCTACAGGCCAGCAGTGGGGCTGTAGCCTCTATAAACATATATAAGGACATTCCCAGGTCCCTAGTGTGGGTATTGAGGAGCCATCAGGTCAGTGTGGTTTGCCAAAGCCCACCATGGGTCTGGGAGGAACGCTCCAGCCGCTGATGGGGCTTGGACCACATCGCCCCAAAGCCCTGATGTTATCACTGGTGCAGAGAGGCAGTTTAATTCTACTGATGTGGATTAGCACGGAAAATAAATCCCTGCTCAGGCAGGTGCATTAATGCAGGGCTAAGGTGGCGAGCCCTGAAAGGAGTTTGCACAGTACCCACAAGTTTACTGTTTTCCCCGCAGCTTAAAGGACTAATTTTGCTCTGGGAGGTCCATGCTGGCAGTGCAAAGGGACTAGACAGCCATCTTGTATTCTGGAGCAACTGTCTAAATCACAAACCAGACTGAGCTGGGCAGAAAACAAGAAAAGAGCATACAGATCACAATCCAAATGGTTATTAAAGGGGTTCAAAGCTCCTACAATTGATAAGGCAGGAGGCCCCACCGACGGAGATCCTGGCTGCTAAATGAAAGGGGGATAGAAATTGGATAATCTGCACCAGATGCTTGTATTTTTTTACAAGCTCATTCACTTCAGACGAAAACCTTGCAGGCTGGAAGGTGGCCAGCTCCTGCTACTAAAGGGAGCATCTGGAGGCAGTCCCAGCAGGACGCAGACGGAGGACCTTCCCTGTTTTCTTACCACTGTTGTGAAACAAACTGTCACTAAAAGGGAAGCAAGGCAAGCTACTTCTGATGCTTGGGGAAACAAAACGCCCAAGACGTGAGCAGTGATTCCTGCAGGAAATTATCACCTCGGAAAGGCTTTCTGATGCTGTTTCCAGCACAACACGCTGCGGTCAAGATGGACTTTGTACCTGTTTACAAAGTTTTCAAAATGAAAAAAAAACCAGAAACCAACCCAGCTTGTCTGTTCTTTTGGATGGAGAGAAAGCGGCAGTTTTTCTTGCTGTGTTTTAATCTATTTCTGATAGAAATCTGATAGATACAGGACTTGGTTTTGCATTTTAATGTCAAGCAAGTGTCTGCTGCTGATTAATGCACATTTGAACAGATCCAGACTGCCCACCTCTGAGGGATGGAGGCTGCACCCTGCAAGTTCCTCCTGAAAAAGTTTTTTTCCATGTAATTATAATCTGTAAGCGGGCCCTATAAAAAACCCAAAACCACAAAAGACAAATTCTAGACCCTGAAATGATCACTTGCAAATTACCGCAGAAATACAGATTGGGGTTGTGAACCCTGAAAGGTGCCAGACAACAAATGAGACTTCTCAGCATCATTACAACTGGCCCCTGTGGCTCTGATTGCTTCACTGGAGCAGGTTGCCCAGTGGTTGCGCAGGCTCCATCCTTGGAGGTTTTCAAGACCAAACTGGATAAAGTCCTGACCAAACTGCTCTGATCTTGCGGCTGACCCTGCTTTGAGCAGGAGACAGGACTAGAGACCTCCCGAGGTCCCTTCCAGCCTAAATTATCCTATGACCCTATGGTTATCCTTCTTTCTAAGGCCATTGCCTTGATCTTCTCCAGGCCTCCAGAAATCCACTCCTTCTCCAGGTGCTCTTGGAGACAGGAATGGGCAGCTCTGAGACAGCTCAGACCTGCCTGAAACACTCTGGGCTGAATTGTGTCAGGTTCAGATAATGTGAGAATCACAAACTTATGTAACTCTTCACTAATTTTCGCTGTTTCAGCCTGATTCCCACAGCTTTGCCACTCTTGTCAGCTGCCTGAGCAGTCCGGCTTTTTGTAAAGACAGAGAAAAGGCATTAAACATTTTACTTTGTGTCCTCTCTTGGGAGCTTTCCTTGCCCACTGAGTAGCAGACAAATTTTTTCCCTTGTCGTCTTCTTACGTGCATACAGAAGGGCTTCTCAGCACTCCTCATGTCCCCTGCTGATTATTTCTCTTTTTCTGCCCTGCCCTTTCTTTTTACATCTGTAAATGTTCCTGTTATTGTTTCATATTTTTTCTTTCCAAGTTGACCCAGTTTCCATTCTCTCTGCTTGTCAATGAGCAACCGATCTGCATTGGGATGGTTTGACCTAATACACTGAATACAATTCACTTGTGGTACTACCACAAGTACTCTTGAATGCTTTTCTCCTTAGGTTATTTTTTTCCACAAAAACTTACTTACCAAGTTAACTTTAAGACCACTGTCCTATTCCATGGTCCTTCCTCCATCTTGTCCTCAGAGTGTTTATCATTTCATAGCCCTCTCTAACAAATTCCCTTTGTTTGCAGCTGTTTGATATGGAACATAATACCTGCCACCTAGGATTGTCTTCATTTTCTGAGGATACAGAGTAGAACTTTTTAAAGAAGAGAATAGAGGACAGCAAATTACCAACAGCAACATATGAATTGCAAATAATGAATAATGAAAAGCAAATATTTGGTGAGGCACACGCGACCCAATTCATGAATGAATAAAAGCAAACAGCCACTCCCAAAATATCTAAGCAAACAGAAACCTGCTGACATAAATATTTGCAAATAGCACATCAGAGGCTGAGCCAGAGGGTTTGCAAACACTGCCTGAAAACACTCCTGCAGACCCAGAAAGCCCTGGATACAGCTTTAACCCTGGCACTCCTGTCTTTGGGCTTATTTTTTTCTCACCAGTTACATCCTTCATACTCCTTTCCAGGAAAGCTGTTGCCAGTCTCTCCTCTTTGCTTGACTCTCTGGGAAGAAATTCCCCTTCTAGCCCCTAATGCTAAAGTTTACGAAAAACAAAAGAGAGGCAGAAGGATGAGACTATCAAAAGCTTCAGTGGGAATGCATGAAGCTCGGCAAAACCTCATGAGGCTGAACTGGGTGCACTGGAAACAGACAGGCATTTTTCCAGTAAAAAGTGCAAATTAGTTCTGTCATAATTGAATTCCAATTGCCAAAATGTCCGTTTTCATTTTTCAGCCAAATGGCAGCAACGAAGATGTCATGCAGATGCTGCATAGTCAGCAACACTGAAGGACTGTCTTCCCATCAGCCTGTTTATTCTGGCTATCCATGCTTCAGCCCTTCCATGTCACCACTCAGCGTGGCTGCCTCGTTTCAAAGAAGCCAAGGCATCCTCACTTTCAAATGCATAAAGATCAGTTCTTAGGGTTTTCTTTCTTCACTTGATTTACAGCCCAGTAAAGTCACTGGGAAAGTGCTGTTTGAAGTGACATTTCTGGGCCGGTGCCCACATGGATTACCAAACCTGGCAGAAACTCTCTGGGAGATGAAAAAGTACTTCTTAGCACTGACAGAGATGCCTTCGGTGAGTTCAAAGCTCACTCGTAGGGCAAAGCATCCCAATTCAACGGAGAAGTGTCCCTGCCTTTAGCCCCAGCAGAGCCTGCCACCAGTGCCATGGCTGCAGATCACCCAGCGTGGGATGAGCAAGGTGAAACTCTTTGGCGATGACCATGTCAACAAGTGCATAGTGACCACCAGCAAACCTGGACACTACGGCTCTGGGTCATGCCCAAAGGTGCTGGCAGCTCGGAGGTCACTGCCCAGTCCCCAGTGGCTTCGGGTAGCTCTTTACATGTCTTCCTCTCTTTAGATGTCTTCCTCTATGTTAAACTCAAAGCATTCCAACTAGGAGGAAAGGGGGCCTACAAGGAAAGATGGGGAGGGACTCTTTAACAGGGAGTGTAGTGATAGGACGAGGGGTAATGGTTTTAAACTGAAAGAGGGTAGATTTAGATTGGATATTAGGAAAAAAGTCTTCACTCTGAGGGTGGTGAGGCACTGGAACAGGTTGCCCAGAGAAGCTGTGGATGCCCCATCCCTGGCAGTGTTCAAGGCCAGGTTGGATGGGGCTTGGAGCAACCTGGAAGGTGTCCCTGGCAGGAGGGGCTGGAGCTAGATGATCTTTAAGGTCCCTTCCAACCCAAAGCATTCTGTGATTCTCTGATTCTATGAATGTTTAAATGAGATGAGATGAGAATGCTGGACAATTTAGAAACCAGATGAAAAAACCATAGGATGAGACTGTAAACTGGCTCATGCCTTGTCTGACCCAGAAGCATTCAAAGACCACAGAGGCCAGCTGAAGATACCTCTTGGACTGCAGAATTCATGCATCTATCAAAAAAACCCTAATAAAAACCAGAAGTATAGAGGGAAAGTGAGTTATACAGTGACAAGATGCAAATTAAACAAGTAAAAAGTGTTTCCAGTGGAACTGTCCATCTCAAGCTGGGAAGAACAGACTACCTTACCTGAGGGACCATGCAGAGCCCACACAGCCCTGGGAAAGGAAATGTTGGAAAACAAGTCTATAATGTTTGGAGGTACTGAATGGTAAGTAGTAATGTAAAATGACAGCTCTTAGCACAAACTCCTCTCCACCCTGCCTGCAATTATATCCCCTAATTGCAGAGTATTGGAACAGCTCCTGTGTGCTAATAGAGTTCATTTCAGAGCATCCCTGTGTGTCAATACCAGTCCTACTGAACAAGGGAAGAGAGCCATGGGAGAGCACGTTGCTTGCCCAAAGCAACCTCTCCAAAGCTGAAAGAGGCATCATGTGCGGAGCTCCTGGCTCCTGTGCATGTCTGGGGACACGTTTCTGCAGGCAGGCTGCCTGCTCCAGCAACAGCACGGCACTCTCTGCTTTAGGTCCAGATTTGGGGATACACCGCTGTCTGGGCAGAACATCGGCATTTTCTGTCTCACACTTTGCAGACACTAATTAATAAGGTTGTTATTTCTTTTGAAGATGAAAAAACTCGGATAAACAGAGACTTGGTGTCTCAGTTTTCCTGATACTTTTTTGAACGCATATTTCCAATGGCTAACCTGTGCAGGGATTTGAAGCATGTGAACGGCATACATGGCATATGAAGGAAAGAATAAGCCCAGACCACAGCAGAGGAAGTTATTCAGGATTTCTTCCATCTTGTGGAGACCCCACAAGCAGCCTGTGAATGCTCCTCACTAAAAAAAATCTGCCAGCTTTCTGTGGGTGGCAGTGAAGCAACAATTTTCACTTCTCTACCTCTTCCTTCCCCAGAGAGAATATTTTTTTGGGAACACATTTGATTTTCAGAGGTCTAAAACTGTCTTGAAATTCCACACTTCATAATGTGAATTGCATCTCACTTTTATCTCACTTTATAGGGTCTTCATTTTAATACTATTAGTTTATATGATTCCTTGACAGAGCAGTAACAGAGTGGGATAATATGTATGGCTGTCAACGTCTTACAGAATAACTGAATAAAGTCTTTTACATTCTGTAAAATTTTACCTGGTTTTATTTTATTTTCATAACCACTGAGAACTGATTGAAACACCTTACGCTTTTTTTCCAAGAGGAAGGTGTCTCCTGGCCATTGGGATGAGTCAGTCTGAAAAATCACAAAGTGGTCTTTGGTGTCATCATTCAGGCTCAGCTCCTCTCCCTCCAGCATGTAATAACATCTCTTTTATCCTTCCCTACAAGCCCTTTCATTTCTCTCATTAACTGAGCAGCTTTGGGCTGTCCCATTCTCATTTTAATGAGATCTTTCTTCATATTGGGAGAGTAAACCTGTGTACATCATCAGGTTCATGAGAGTCTGGTCCAAAGCCCCTTGACGAGCGGACTTAAATGATGCTACATGCCCCAGGAATACAGTATCATTCAATGTGAATAACAGTTGTCCTGAAACAACACCAACATCTTTCTGCCTTTCATTTAGGAGTCTGTGCCAAAGCATTCAGCAGAACATTTTCTGGTCAACTTGTATCGCCAGACCCCTTCCCTTTAGGATTTACACTACTTCACCTTGACAATGACTTCAATCACAAGACATTGCTGTATGCAGACACTGGGTCTACACAAAGTCATGACAGCATGGCAGAACTTTCCATAATGATTTGCTTTCTGCTCATCATGTCCTCTGAAGGCTGCCAGTGGCAGCTCCATCACAACGATGGTGCCACAAGGTGGCAAGTCGCCAATTCAACTCCAGAAGGACCGAATCTCACTGAGTAAAGTCCTCCAGCTGGCTGTCACTTGAAATGAAAACTGTCACAGTGCCCGTGATACCTGTTGGCGTATCAAGAGACACTGTCCTGCAGGCATGTGGTACTGGCAGGGAGCAGGACCTCGGGAGACGGAGAGATCAAGCACAGGGTGTGCAAAACACGATGCAGAGCTGGCATCTCTTGGGGTACCCATCCCCTAACTCTCACCCTTGCACAGGCTCTGTGAGGCAGCGATACAGCACTGCAAACCTCAATTACAAGCCAGGATTAAAAGGCTGTACGAGAATTCATCACGGGAAACTGCATCAAGACAAGCCATATGAAAAAAACAGATTTATGGAATTTATTGGTCCCCCTCTATCCAGACCGATAGTTATTTCATTAGAAAGTAATCATATTTGTCTGACATGACTTACTCCTCACAAACTCAGCTTGACTCACACCTTTTCAAAACACACTTTCCTAAATGTATCCTGAAGCTACAGAAAGACAGCAGTTTCTCGAGTTCCTTTTCACAGGGGTTTGGCACCATGGCTGCAACTTGCAGTTTCCAGTAAAACTAATTATGTGTCGGAACAATATGTAATCTCATTGGCACCTTTGGTATTAAATATTATTAAAACATAATGATCATTAATGACTCTTTCATTCCTAACTTTGTATCTCATTTAGGGATGCGGTTCCCACACCTTTGGGGCTTTGCTCTGTTGTACTGGGAATGTCTTAGTGGTTAATATTTGCTGTAATGAATACAGATGTGAAGAAGGCACCGGTACTTCACACACTACTCTTTCAGTAACAAGTAATTTCCTACTTTCCTGCCTCCTAACAACTCTAGTGATTTTCTCATTGTTAAGATCACTAGATTATGACACTGATTTAATATGTGTTACACTGGTAATAATAATAAGCAGCACTGTGCATCATTAGGTCTTAAAATATTCCCCCAAAAGAGGGTAATACACACAATTTTCCAGCAAACTAAAGCACAGAGCAATGACAGGCCCGTGGTAATGCTGCAGAACAGCTGCATAATGTAGAGCTAAAACCCGATTTTCAGGGTTGGCTGCCACATTAGTTGCTCTCTCTTTGGCAGGTTTAGACAGGGTTGTGGCCACATTGCACTGGTCACTGCATAAATCCATAGTCAGATACAGCCCCTGCTCCACAGTGCCTCTTTGTGCAGCCTGAGATTAGGAGAGAGGTAGGTGGTGATGGAGCACGAGTGGTAATAACACTGCACAGCTCCTTGGACAGGTATTCAGGACTGGCTTGTCATTTATCACATTTCAACCCACCCCTGCTAGCAATGCCCACCTGAATTATCACAGTGGCCATTTCTAAAGAGCCCGGGTGACTTCTTGAAGGGCAGCTTTGCAGACTTTGCTTTACAAAAAACGATTGCATTGCCTTCTCACACGCACGCCAGCTTCACGTAGGAATGTAAAAAGATCCTCGAAAGAAAAGTTGCCACTTTTCTGCAAGAGAAGAGTCTGGTGGGCGATTCCCAAATGATGGTTATCCCCTGGTGATAACCCAGAGATGCTGAGTTGCGATAGTCTCATGTGCTTTGTGGTTCCCATAGCTCATTTGAATGCATCTGATAGGTGTGTGGGGTGCTTTGGATCCTGTTATGAAACTTGTGATCCTCACGAGCAATGAGACACTTTGCTCCTGGTCCTGGGTCCCACTCCCAGCCACATGGGGGAGTTGCACATTCCCCCATAATCTGTGGTGTCTCTAGACCCTGGCTCTTCTGGGAAGTGGGAACAAGAGCACCACTCCGTCACTCCTGCATAAACTATTATAAGTACACCAAGGAGGGTGAAATGGTCAGACAGAAGGAGTGTAGACTATTTTGGGGACAATTATTCATATTCCTACAGTGTTCTATGTGATGGGTAAGTCAACATTGCCCAAGGATCCATCCTGCTACACTGCTGCATACTGGCCATGTACCCTCATCTCACACCCTTGTTTCTAGACAAAAAAGGCTCCTGAATTCATAAACAGCTCTAATGGAGGAGACCAAATATTGCAGAAAACTGGGTAAAGCTTCTCAGTGCAGGAGGACCCCATCAGGCACATGGATCATTTATTCCTGACTTTAATTAGCCTCAACTAGGACATGAGCGATATTAGTTCTTACATTAGGAAGAATTTTACCGGAGAAAGGCCACTTATGACATATTTCTGGAGTGAATCAATCACTTTAATTAGACCAGCCAATATATCTGGAAAAAATCCCAAAGATGTTTTCAAGAACAAAACCCTTTGTCCATTGTGGATCTCAAAGAGCTTATTTTTTTCCCCATCTGCACTGTCTGTCTGTTAGAAACTACCGCTTCTCTTTGCACCTTAGCCTCACTGACACCCTCACTCTCATGCCTATGACAACAGTGTTCATACAAATAAATTCTATTGTTCTGTTCCAATCTTGTGTATCTTTATACTTTCCTTTGTTCTCCCAGGTAGAGAGAGCAAACAGGAGCTCACTTGGTATGCATCCATCTGCTCTGAATACTTTTCCTTCCCTTGTGCTTGTGTAACAAGACTTTGCTGACTGCATCGCACTCATCTCCATAGTAACTTGGGAAAACGCTTTCTCTCTGAGTGAAGAACTGGACAGAAGAAACCATGAGCACTACTGGAAAACCCACAGACAACAACGAGGCACCCAGCCTGTAGGACCGAGGCTAACAGCAGGGCTTCAGGAGAACTTCAGGAGAACAAATGTTTTCCTGAGATTTGTAGCAGGATGCCTGAAGCCAGAACAAGATCTCATAGGAGCAGGACTTTGTGTGGGAGCTTGCTCCTGGAGGGAACCTAGAGGAGATCAGGAAAGGGAACAGCCTGAAGAACATCCTGCGGATTTTACTGACACTAGGAGCATTTCACTCAAGTTACCTATGAGGAGAGTTTTATTTTCAGGGATTGAAGAGGAGGAGATGGGAAAAAAAGGGATAAAAGAGAAAAACACCAGCTGATTTGCCCACCCCTTGATGAGTCACTTCACGCAGCGCTTGTCTGCAAAGCAGTTCCTGCAGCTACCAGGGCATCCCCCTGGTCTTTGTGAAGCAGGACCTGGCTTCCTAGAGACCCCCAGTCTCCAGAGTGATCAAGGCACAAGTCAAGCAAGCTGCAGCCTGCCACCTCGATACTCCCTGGAGAGGTGGGGACAAGCCAGCCTTACCCAAACCACATATCCCTGCTCCTGCCTCCAGAGCCCCCCACTGCTGCATCTGCTGTCCCAGAGGAAGGGGAAGGAGAACTCTTGCATGCAGGGCCGTGCAGAAGAAATCCCTGAGGCAGTAGGGAAAGGATACCCATCTTTCAGATCTGTCCTGTAGCTCAGACCTCACCCTCACACTCCTCCCTCCACCCTGCAGTTGAAAGACATGCAAGTCTTGGCCCTGGTTGAGGAGGTACCAGAAGGGCTGCAAGAAGAAGGGGTGGTGGGAAGGGAGGACACCCCTGAGCTTTCCTAAACCTCCTGCCCCAACCTTCACTGACTGTCTCCTCCAAAAACACATTCCAACATTGCCAAAAGCTGACCCTTGCCTGCCTAGCCAAGGAGCCTTCATCTGGTCTCCCTTTGCCAGCCAGCACAGGGCAAAGAGTGCCCTGGTGCACAGCCTGCCTCCTTTTGCGATAAGGAGACCAAAATCTAAATGCACCCGGGAGAACAAAGTCCCCTTTTCAGGGAGAATGTTTCCATGAAGTTCTGCTTGAGCAGAGGTGAAAATAAGGGAGATAACAGTCCATCAACGACCCTCCTGTGTCCTTGACTCATCCAACAGGGAACACTCTCCTTTCCTAATGGCAGGAGTTTATTGTTCCCTTGTTTTTCAAGTTTGTCTATTGCTCTGGGTGAGGCATCTGCTGGCTTGGCCTCCAGCTTTATTACCTGCTTTGTTGTGGCACACAGACCAGCCCAGCCCAGGGATATCTGGGTTAGGGCACCCCGGGTTCATTCTGCTTAAACATTGATGTCTCCCTCTGAGCTGGTCAATTGAGGCTCCCTGTAGAGTCAATATAGGCAGCAGAGACTAGATGCAATTAATTTCAATTAAAATAATTGCCTACATTTGATCTGATGAATCACAGTCCAAAAGCTCTTATTTTTCTGCACTGGAATAATGGAGAACAGGGCATCCTGGGTGACTCTGCAATAAAGCTTCCCGTTGACCCTTTTCTCTTTGACTACAGTTTATAGTGGCAGGAAAAAATGACTCTTTCATCTAGGTAAGGATTTAGTTAACATGTGTCTCAATAGTTCTCCACTGGAAGGACTGGTGCATGAATTCATTTTAAAGTAGAAGTTGGAAAGAGTTGAAAATGCCCCAAAGATAAAGATAAATAGGTTGGAAGAGGGAAGCACAGAAACAGGGAGGGAAAATGCAAAGACATTCAGCTTGTATCATGCAAATGGGTGTGTTTGCAGAATAACCGGCCAAGCACTGCAAAGAAACAGCTTGAGTATCTTTAAATCTAAAGGTGGGACTGTGTGGTAAGTGAGAGGTGCCAGATGGCGACAGGGAAAGCTAAGATCAGTCTGAGCGTCATGCAAGAGGCACGGCAGAAACAGCTGGGAGGCAGCGGGGCTCTGGCCAGGCTCCAGCTGGAAAGCCCTGCTCTGAACTGGGCATCTTCTTAGCAGAAAGACGTGGGCAAAGAGGAGAGGATTCATGGAACAGTAGCACCCGCAGCACAGAAATCGGGAGAAGTCAGAGAAATAAATGGATGTGTCTGGCTTGGAGTGCAGAGCAGGCTGAGCTGGGCAGAGAGGGAGGAGAAATCGATCCCCAGAAGAAAAGGATTTCTGTGTGCTGATACACAGATGCTTCCTGGACACGGACGGGAAAAAAAAAAAAAAAAGCACTTTTTTACTAGGAACAAATTAATGAACTGAACCGTTTCCCTGTGATGTATAGCTGTGGCTGGAGATCTGTTTGTTCGCCATTTCTCTAGGAAGGAGGAAAACAAACGCCAGGGTGAGCTTCCCAGCAGTGTGGTGCCGCAGGCTGTAGGACTCATTTCTGAGAGAGGGGCAGGTTATTCCATCACCTGCAACACTGCAGCCAAACCAAACACAGCCCAAAGATACACATCATCGGGAACAGCCTGTCCAGGCCCTTTGAGGAGGACCAGATCATTTCATGGAGCTTTCCTGGCTCTCTCCTACAGTACCATGGAAATGGCTGATATTTTCCCTTGCAGGTATCTCCAGCAGGTTTCTTGCTGCACATGAAACAATTCATGTGAGCAAGCTAGCTGTGTGGGCTGGAAATTTATTTTACACATAAACAGCTAATGTTTTATCTGTACAGATTTGCATGGGGACAGGCAATAAAGCACCTGGGATGTCCCCTGAACAATGGCAAGAGCATTGTTGGGTATCTAGGGATTTCTCTGAACAGATGTGGCAGCAGAAGAACAATTTGTAAATGGACCGATAGTAATTGGTGTCTGGGTTTTCCACGATACCCCAGGCTGAAGGTGGGCAGCTAGTTCAGGTGAGCAGCAAGGAAACAAAACCAACTGCTGTCACTGAGCAAAATGACCTTTCTAGCTACAGGAGCTGAGCTAGCAAGGTTTTTAGGTGAAGCTGTAGAGATTTCTGTTGTCATGCTCTCTGACCATTTTTGCAGTTGTTGGGCATGTGTGATGACTGCACACACTCAGTTTAGGGTCTGCTCTCAACTGCAACTTGGAAATACATCCCTGAAACAGTGGCATCAAACTGAGCAATCAAGTGGGGTCCTACATTCAGGGTGGCACAGCAGAAGTTTCTGAACTTTATTCCTATATCTTTTGCCCAAGGACCTAGACTGGAAAGCAGAGGGGAAAGACTTGTCACCTGGCTTTGCCGTTGTCTTCCTGAATGGCTTTGGTTGGGGTATGGCCACCAACACCGCTTGGTCAGACTGTGTAGATGCTATCTATAGTAGCAGTCCTATAACTCTTCTCGTGTTGCTGATGCAGATTTGTACCATGCCTACCCCATGCTTAACCCACAGGGATTTAATTAAAGGCTCATGCCCAACACTGCTCCTTGGCCTGTTTTCGTGTGGCAGAGCCGTGCTTTTTGCCATTTCTTGTGACCCTGGCAAGGTCCGGGACTGAGGCAGGTCTCTCTCTAGATGTTGCAAGGTGACCCAGGAAACATGGTGCTCGCTCATCAACCCAGCCTCATCCTGCACACCGGCAGGAGTGGCAACGGTCCATACAGGAGCCTCTCCTTTCCTTTCCTCCCAGTCCTGACCCTGAGAGCAGACTGGGCCCACTCCCTTGATCTCACGGTGGGTTTTGTAGGAGAGTGACTACTACTGGGGCTATGTAATCCTTAAATCAGGATGGCCCCTGACAGAGGCCGGAGAATATGTGCAAGGTCTTGGGAATCCCATCAGGACTGAAAAAGAAGAAGAAGTTTTCCAGGGTATATTTCCGCAGCTTGTCCTTGCCAGGATGGTTGGCCAAAGCGCTGTGCTCACGCAGCCCAGGGGCTGAAGCAGAGCCCAGGCAGCGCTGAGCCACGACAGAGACTTTCTCCCCTCTGCTGACCCCAACCCTCCAAAAGCCAGTGCCCCCCAGTCTGGACAGCAGCGGGTGTGCGATCCCTCCCAGCCCAGATTAGACGCGTGAGCAGGGCTGTGGGTACCGCTGCAACAGGCACCTAAAATAAAAGCCCTGGAAGGAGCATTATGGAGACTGCGAAGGCAGGAGCATAAGGACCCAGATCCAACTGCTCTCCATCTGCCTTCACACTGGTGCAGGGAGCACTGGGAATGAGGAAGAATAATGATTTCCTGGGAAACGGAGTAAGAATCTTGCAAGGTAATATAAACCCAGCACGAGTAATTGAGTCACGTTTTGGCAAAGATTGAGTTTGCTGTAAAAATCTGTCACACTATTTTTGTAAATAAAAGCTTCTGCCTGGGAAAACTCTGCATCTCTCATCTCACAAACACAGTCAACAAGCCTGTGCTGGTCTCACTCCCATTCCACCACCGCAATGGGGTCCCGTCGATGCAAGCTGCGCTGTGGACATCTGTCCTCCTTCCTCCATGAACTCGGCTTTTCTTTGGGGGTACTGTCTTCCACTTCACCAGGGAACCAAAACACTTCTGTTTAAAAGGTACGGATGGGTGAGAACTCATTTTTCATTTAATTCACACATACATGATTCCACAAAGTGGAATGGAAATGAATTTTCTTTTAATTCCCCACACTGGAAAATAAAAAATTGGATCAACCAGACCATTCTGTTTCGATAAAAGAAAAATGTTTCATTCAATTTTTTTTTTTTTTACTTTTTCTAGTTAATATAAAATAAAATAAATTATGCAAAAACTATTTTGGAAAAAGAAAACAAAATATTCCCTTCTGAGAAGACCAAAATATTTTGGTTTTGTTCAGTTTTACTTCAGAGTTAAAAGCTGAACTGTCTTCCACAAATTATTTGGCTTTCAGTACAGAGTGTTTGCAGCTGGGAGCAGAGTCATCTTCAAAATTTCTAGCTAGTGCTCTTAGGGATATCTCTGTAACATTGTTCATGAATTGACAAAGGTAAGACAGAGTTTGTGACTTGGCAGCTTGAAACTCAGCTCAGGAGCCTCATTTCCAGGTTAAGGTTTTGTTAATGATGAAAAAAGATTTTTTTCTACTAATTTCTTTTACTCAGCCTCCCTACACTTCTAAGGGAAGGTATAGGAAATGGCCTGCACAGCCCAAAGCTGCTGGCAGCCACAGGTCCAGGCACTACAAATGATCCGATGCTGCGCGGAAGTGCCTGTCCCTCTTTTTATACCAGCGAGGAAAAGGTAATATATTCCCAAAGGGAATATCACTGCACCTGGGGATTACCTGGAGTAGCATAACAGAGGGGGATTATCCATTCAAAGCTGTCGTTCATCTGAAGGAGGTCTGTGGCTCATCCCCCAAAGGTCTGGGTAGAGATGTCCCTCCTTGTTTCTGCACCAAACTCCCAGCTCTCAGGCCCCAGGTGTGGTGGAGCAAATGAAGATGCCCAGCTCTGCCGTGGTCCTTGCGGTGTCCCTCGCTGTCTCTTGAAGCCCACGTAAGGGGAGCCGAACGCACGCAGGACCTCTGAGTGCCAATGTCCAGCCTGCTGCAGCTCGCATCACAGCCCCTGGGCGAAGGGGAGAAATGCACCACCTAGATATGGAGCTAGTGATGGACAGCTTTTTTGGGGGGTGGGAGGTTTAGAATATGACAGTTATAGTGGTGCAAGGAGTGGAGTCCTTCCCTGTGCCAGAAAGGGCTTCACCTCCCTCCTCACATCCACCTTCCTCCTCACATCCACCTTCCTCCTCACATCCACCTTCCCACGGGGCAGGAGGGTACCTTAACTCCTACCCCCTGCCCACGTAGCCTCCTCCTGTTCCACCTTTCGGCACCACGACCTGTGCTCCTGTGGGCAGGTAACGGAGCGGGATTCAGCAGCCCTCGGAGGGCTCGGGACCTGGAGCTCTGGAGCTCCACTGCCAGGAGCACCCAGCGTATGCTGGGCGATACGCAGACACTATATTTCTCTAGCGCTTGCTATTTCTCCTCTTTCTAGCTGTTTCCTCTAGATCCTGCTATTTCTTTTCCTTCCCACCATTTTCTCTCTCACCCATGGTGCCACCAGAGCAGCGTGCAGCACCTGGCGCGCATGGCTGGACCTGGTCCAAAGGTGTGGGGATGTTGCACTCGTCTATAAAGGGTCCACACCTTGATTAGTGCGTGACAGCAACCCACCAGATGTTATCTTTGAGAAACCAAGCACGTCTCAGCAGCAATAAGTACTGCAGGGATACAAAGACGCTGGTGACCGTATGGATTATTTGAGAATAGGAGGTGTTGCTTGTCCAGACAATGAGCACATCATCACACATAAAGAACTGGATTATCTAACCAACTGGAACAATAAAAAAGAGATTAGATTTAATAGCTCAAAGGGCAAAGTCCTGCCCTTTGGGGTAACAGAAGGAGCTTTTTCCTATGAACCAAGGATTCACCAATTAGAAATAATGGAAGAGGGAGGAGGTCAGCATCAGTATGCATTGGTTAGCACTAGCATCACTATGGGTTGATAATGGGATGAAGCTGTGAAAATAGCCCCCATAATTCTGCGGAAGTATTTTCGTCAGAGCTAAAGTAGTATTAGTACTATATATAAAGCAAGAGTAAGAATTTGCTTGAACTGTTATGCATGGGTTTGGTCAAAAAAATTAGTTTTAAATTGCATCAGGAAAGAGGAAGGCTGTTGAATCAGGCAGTTTGGGGGAGTGGAGCACCTGTCTTAGGAAAGCACACTTTGAAAGCTTTGCTTTGTCAACGTAGCAAAATGACTTTGAGGGGTTAGGTGATGATTCTTTACATAAATACATCTGGGGGATAATATCAAATGTGGAAAAGCTATTAAGGGATAACATGGAAATAGATCAAATAGATATAAACCAGTCATGAGTATAGTGAGATTGGAAATTAGAAGATTTCTAACTATCCAAAAAGTGAAATTCTCAAATGCTTTCCAAAATCCATTTGTCTGTATGGAGATGAGGAGAGGGAGACAGGAAGGAAGGAAGGAACATAAATTATATGAAGATGGAGCTGTTGATGAAAGGAGTTGTTTGATAGAGTGGAAATAATTCTGGGGCTGGAAGTTAAAGGCCTTGGGTACGTGATTTATTGCTATTCCAGCGGATGGAGATTTGCTCATTGCATGCCAAGTGCATTTGCCTGTGCTATATTTATATCACATTAATCCTAAATTGCAGGCTTCTTCTGGTCACTTGCGTGGTCTAGGAAGCCTCGTTCATCCCTTGATTCACAACTTATCTTCTGGCCCTGTTTTAGCCTTCCTCTGAATCACTGCAAGTGCTGGCCACAAAGGTTGGCTTCAGAGCAGGGCACACCTGGGGTTTGCTGCAGTAGGAAAGTCTTCTGCATGAGAGGTGGTTGTAGCTTGTTTACTCACCTCGCACTGCAGTGATCCTCATCTTTAGGATTAGAGTTTCTCTAATAGAAGCTAGGATTGTCAGGGGTTTTGTTTTAATTCCATAGCATCAAATGGTCCATTTCTTAATATCACTTCTGAGAAATTAATCTAAATTAATTCCCTGCTGTTTCAGGAATCCAAGAGACTGGTAATGGCACGGTCTCTGCTGGCAAGTTTAACAGAGGTGGATTTACTTTCTTACACTGTATTTATAATGTGTAGGGCATTGTTGGGAGACAGTTTGTAGGCTCTGGTGAGAGCTGGCTTGTGAAGAGAAGTTCTACTGACCCTTCTGGATTAACCATTTATTGCAGGATGGTCCATGTCTTCAGAACACGGGACTGAGACCTGTTGGTACCTCCCAGCCTTGTGTTTCCAACAACATCTATCCATAGCCAGTATCATTTTAAGGCATCAATTCTTGGATGCAGGTCTAGTCTTTGGTTAAAAACTATCTGCATTAGACCATACATGCAGGGACCCCATGCAGTGTCTGGTCGTAAGTGGCATTTGGCAACTGATGTACATGGCCAGAGAGGTTCTTCATCATGTGTGCAGTAAGCCAAAACATCACCATACACCAAAAAGGGACGTGGTTCTGCAGCCACCCACCTGAAACTCTGCTCTGGTCCTGTGAAAAAATGAAGCCAAAAAGGGTGGTAGGAGAGGGCCACCCTGCTCCTCTTCCTCTCTGGGAAATAGCTGTTGCAGACAGGCTGGTAAACCACTCTGGCCAGAATCCATGCACATTCACCTTGTCTAGCTTGGGAGCACAAAACTGACTCCCAGACCCTGGTAGTCCTTCTCTGAAGTGACCTGAGGAGCAGCTAAATCCAAGCCCTAACTGAAACACCCATGCTTCCACAGTGATTTCTGCTTCCATTCTTGCAGTCTGGCTTGATTATCCCAGGAGCAATCTGGAGAACGAAAAAGGAGAAATGGCCTAAATGAGCTAAGGCAGCATGTTCTCCCTGCTAGGAACAACTCAGATATTTCCTCTTGAGTTCAGGCAATCTTGGCTCCACCCTGAAGTCTTCACATGAAACTGAGTTGAGTTTTTACAGGTGGGATTGCCTGTTTGCTATACTTGTGTATCTCATACCCTTGTCTAACATGGCCTAAGAGCATTTCACAGGCACCACCTAATTAAGCAGCAACTGATCAAAGGAGGTGGAGCCGTCATCCATGAATTTCACACCCCTTCCCCAGCACTTGTACAGCTGTACACTTTTTCAGTAATGCACCCCTTCTCTGGGATGCCCTTAATGAGCTGTGAAGGGAGCATCCTCCTCCTGCTGTCTCAGCAAAGGAGTAATCGCTGCTTGTCAGCCAGCAATGATTGCGTCTTACAGACGCATTCTGGTAGACAAGTGAGTGATGGGGAGACAAAGCTCCTTTTGTGGCCTGATGGTGGGGGTGGGAAGGCTGGGGAAGGCAAAGGGACTGCAGCACCCTATCCAGCAATGTGCCACTATCTTTCCCCTGAGCCATGGACAAATGGACTCCTAAACCTCGTTTTGCCATCAAAGTAATCATGAAATCACTTTGATCAAAGTGATAATGAAATACTCCTGACCCAGCATAAATGGAACCATCATTCTGGATTCTGCACCCTTCATTACAGGAGACTTAGGTGCACTGTCCCATTTGCTTGGTGTCTTCATGGCATCCTGAGCTGCTGCCAACCTCTCTATGCTCAGATCTTTTTTCATGCATGGCTTCCTTCCCTTTTGACTAGTCCTGGCTTGGACTTTGCTCAGTTATGTTCCTCCTTTTCCTACATCTCAGCCACTTTGAATCTCATTCAGTTTGACTTCACCTTGACTGAGAGTCTCACTCCCCCATTAAACAAGAAGCTGAATCCGACAGACTCTGAGTGAGCTCCAGCAGAGTCACAGGAGCCTGTGCAAGGAGAGGATGGTCCTAGGGTGGGCTGCACCCTCATCCCAGCTGGGCCTGAGCACAAGGTCTGGGTCTTCTTGGACTCCAGCCCAAAGCATCAGAACACAAGTAGTGATTAGCCTACTGTGTCACACCACTCTAGGTGGGGCACCACGAACATGCCTGGGACTTGGAGGAGGTCAGAGATACTGCAAGGTCCAGAGCTCAGCAAAAGTCAACAGTGAATGTTTCAGAGTGTCCTTTTCCTGCTGTGTGAATTTAGATTTTATTCTGTGTTAGAACATAAAGGTTACAGCAGCACACAGGGCTGTATGAGAGAGAGGCTCTGTGCATCTCTGTCCTTTTGAGGGTTGTTAGTATTTTCCAAGAAAAGCAACGCAGATAACAGTGACCATCTTACAGACCTTTGTCCGTTCTTCCCCAGCCTTTTGTAGAGTTCCCTGTGTGATACCTTTTTGCACAGGGGGATGCAGTAGATGACTGAGCTCACAGAGATGAGGCACAACTCCAAACTCCACCAGACAGTGCATCCTGGAGCCAAAATAGTCTCTGAGCCATGCCTTCCTCTCTCATCAATTCATAAAGCCCATTTCTAGCTCAAACCTTGTTTGCAGATTTCTTATTTTAACATCCAAAATGCTTTGAACAAATATTTATTCCACTAATAACTAAAATTAACAGCAGCTATTTGTTTATTAACACACTAGGATGCAACAAAGGTTTGGGAGCTCCTTCATTTTCATTATAACAATGAATAGTGAAGTGAATGTAGTGAGTGGCATATCTGCCTCCTGTTTTTTTAAAACCTAGAAAAGCCTTATGTCTAAAATATTCCTCTATCTCCATTAAATTTTCTGGTTTTCTGAAGTTTAGCTGTTGGTCTGGAGTTCCCCTGTGCAATTTGCCCTAGAGGATCCAAATTGCACCTCTCTTTATTTCCAGAATGGCTTATTTTCCTGTCTGTAAGTGGGTCCTAGTCTTTGGTGTGCTTCATCTTTCATTGTCTTCCCTAGTTTCTCCTGCCACACTGAACAGTCATCTGTGTTGACATAATTTTCTGTGTGCCTCAGTTTCCCATCCGAACACTTCATTTTCTTTTCGCATCCTGGTACTCACATGATGGGTGTTGTGTGCTAGGCAAGGTCTAGGAGACCAAGGTTTCAGAGAGATATGACACTCCAGGCTCCCCTCTCTCCACGCCATCTGAGATGTTGTACCATATGGCCTGGCTAATTCAGACCCACTCAGGATCTGTCCTGTGTGACTCAGTATGGTTCATCCATCCTCTATTTGAAACAAGCATCTTTCTGGAGTGTAGCAGAACAATAAAAATAAACCTGTGCCTCTCAGGTGGATTTCCACCGCTCCCATTTTCCAGTGGGAATCTACTTATTTTGCAGACTAGTATCAGTAATGAGCTGAGCAAATTTATAGCAAAGAAAACTTCCCAGCTCTCTAAATTATTATTGTAATGATATATTGTAAACCTGCACTACCAAACAATTGGCTTAGTTGTTTTACATTTATGGCAAAGATGATTTAGACCTCAAGTGGGAAATAAAATCTGAAGACGTTAAGTTTATTATAGAAAAATACATTAAGAAGCCATCTTTCAGGCAGAGTAGTGGGGGAGGAGAACGTATACTAGTGATGGCTGTTTCGACTGTCTTGAAATACGGGTTATCATTTCACCAGTTTAGCTGAGTATGCCTATCAAATATCTGAGAAGCTGAAATGCTGACCTCTAAAGCTGAACTTGCTCTGGAAGTACATTAGATGTCTGTCATTCCCGTGAGCTGCCAAGATTTATCTGGGAATTCATTGTATATAGTCTGTGGTGTACGAGGCTTTGCCAGACTCAAAATCAATAATTCATGTGTGGTCAAACAGCACTGACAAGATGTGGTGTGGGAGACACAAAGTTTATTATTCGAACAGCTGGAAAATAAGTCTCTTCCATTGGAAAATCATGACAAAAAGAAAAAAATCCCCAGATAAATTCAATAGCAAATTTCAAATTTTTGATTAAAATCTAAACAATGGTTTTGGCCAGTGTATTCCCCCTTTGAAGTGCCATTGTTGGAGTGTGCTTCAGGCTGTCAGTCTCATGGTCGTGGAGGTATTAGTCTCCCACGTGGTGAGAAGCAGCAGTCCATCATGACATTCACACGGTCACCAGCTACAGCACAGGCGAAGGGTGGCAGGAGGAGCTGTGGCCACAGCAGAGCACGGGGACATGAAGAAGCTGCTGCAGCACTGGAGGCAATATAACAGCAGTATTTCAGCCATGGGGAGCTCAGCGAGATCATCATGTTTCCATGGAGCATATGCACATTCCACGCACACAAAAAATTGGTTTAGACAAACCCCCAAGTCTCCTTCAAAACACATTTGAGACAGAATTTTTAACGAGCCTTTTCTGTGTCATCACATCATCTGAAACTGCAGTGGCTTTCCTTTTTCCAGTGTCTACATTTCCACCTCTTTGTCTGCCTGCTGAGCCTACAGCCATTTTCTTCTGTAGTCGATTCTGCTTTTTGCAGAGGACATAAAACATGGTGCTCTCATTCTCTCTATTCAATACTCAGCCCTCTTAGTCTTCCCTCTTATTGTTTTTTTTACAGTAAAGAAAAAATACAAGCAGAGAGTACTGCTTCTGCTTGTTGTGTATGGAAAATAAATGAGAAAGCCAGCAGCACACAGGTACGGATCTTGTATACACTTAAGTGACACTAAACCTGCCTTTTCAAAGCATATTTTTGCAAGTACTTCCATTGTCTATTAAAGTCACTTATGAGCATTAGTAATACCACTCAAGGGTAGTTTACTTCATAAATTAGCTGCACTCCTCTGTGACAGAAGCAGCAAATAGAAAAATGAAAACTGGTTGTGCACTATAAAGCCCAACTTGATGGAGATGTTGTTCTTGGAAGGGTTGACTATGAGATGGGTAGGTAATTGATATTACTATGCAGTTCAAAAAGAGGGGGCCATATCTGGCCATGCTCATACCTCTGTGTTAAGTAAGTAATTTAGCTGTTGCCATGCCGACAATAGGTGTACCTGGGCCAGCAGGGCGATGCAGAGCTCGTGGCTGTGGCTCCCTTCTGTGGTTACGCCTCAGTCTCCCCTGGCTGTGTGAATGCTCCAGCCTCTCAACCCTGTCTCAAGGGTGCTCAAAACCACCAAAGAGCTCCTGTCAAATTTCCTGTAAGGCTGTGAGGACTTCAGTGCCTCAGGATAGCAGTTTCATCCCTCATCCTACTCCCTGGCTTGGGAGTTTTTCAACGTCAGAGCTGTCCTGCCGACCCTCCAGAGCCCCTTGCCTGCTGTCCCCTGGTAAGGGGACTGCTCTCCTAGCTTGCGCTCCAAGGGTTCTGTGGGAATTTTGGGCTGCAGTGATGTCTGTGAAGTGCATTACCGTGTATCTAGATCCTTTCTTCCTAACTCATGGCAAGAACTCCTGGGAGAGCTTGATACGTTGGTGGTTGCCCTTAGCCCTGCCACCTCAAGCTCCTGGGCTATGGCATCAGAGTGCACCTCTCCTCTGAGCTTCCATGACTTCTCCACCAGCTCCCCATGACCCATGTGTCCTCAGGCACTTGTATTGCTCTGCAGCTTTCAACCTGCATCCCCACTTTGCACTCCATGCGGGGCAGTTGCTCCGAAGGTCTCTAAACAGGACGGCAAATGATCTCGTTTGTGTCCTGCAGCAAAGCCCCTGGTCAGCTCTTTGGGATCTGAGCTCTTTGTATGAGATGACAGAAGGAAGGAGAGCTGCAGAAGTCAAGGATTTATCAAGTGCAGGCAAAGATGGGGATAGGAGAAACCAGGCCTGTTTTGTGATAGGCGACTTGGCAACGATGCTTGCAGCCAATGCTGCATGTGGGTTGAGGACTTTCTCTTGCATGAAGTGCTCTGTTGGAAACTGAAGCTGGTGTCTGAGACATGAGATGGTTTAATGGACACATGATACCGCTCCTCAAGCAGATCGATGTCATGTTGCATCAGCAGTGTTCCTTACTACATATCTAGATGAGTCCAAAAGTACTTGCATTAAGAGTTTGCCTGTCTCTGCTCCAGAGAGCTCAGATTTGTTGCAAACAGGTCCATCCAAGTCCAAATATTCTGGAAAGCCATAAGAGATACCAGTGGGAAGATGCCACCAGCCCATTCCTGGCATGCACTAGTGTTGCTGTCATGTTCACTGATGCCCACCTTGCATGGACAAACTACTCTTCCCCTGTCTTGTTCATCTCTCTGACTTGTCCATCCACTGTAGGAGGTACCTACATACAGCCCTTCCACCCCAACTGGGTTGTCGCTTACTCAGGTGCTCTGCTCTGCTTCAGACCTGGTCTGCCTTGGGTTTAGGACTGATTGTGCTCTGGGACCTTGACAGAGCATGGCTAATACTGAAGATGAGTATTTCCTCAGGAGAGAAGCCCATAGAGTGATTTTCCTAGCCTGTGATGAAGAAATGAGTACACAACACTAGAGCTGTTCCCTCTAAACTGCTCTTCAGTGGCATCTAGTTCTCTCCTACCATGGTTTGAGGAGCCTGGGATCCTATCTCACTTTTTTATGGCTAAGTTATCTGTAATTCATTGCATTGTTTCTGAAGTAGAGGGACTGAATATGGCACCTGGGAATTATGGATCTATGGGTATGGGGGGTTGGGTCAGGCAGAGTATTTGGGGTCTAGAGATCAGCTGCTTTTCTCTAGGTGGTCTAAAACCTACTTAGCTGCTGAGTGGACTCTGCCTTTTTTCTTCAAAGTTCTGGTCTTTCATGGATGGTGAAAAGCTTCAGGAGGACAGCTGCTGAGCTGAAGTGTCAGGACTGCTGTCATACAAAGTTTTTCATGAACATGAATACACTTAAAAAGAGGGCAGGAAAAAGCCTGGAAAATAAATAACGGGAGACACAGAAGAGGCTGTAAAATTATCAAGGGGATGAAGAGTCTGGAGGAATTTTTCCTCCTAACACAACATCTGGGGACACTGAATTAAATGAATAGGAGGCAATTTTAGAACAAACAAAATAAACATTTATCTGTCCCACATGGGGCAAAGAGAGAAGCTGAGTACGAAAAGAAGACACTCAAGGCCAGGAGTATGAAGAGGCTCCCGTAAGGGATTAATTACCTCCATAAGGAAAGATCCATCAAAGCTGCAAACTAAACTGTTCAGAAAGGCCAGGTTTTGGATGTCCTGAGCTGTGAGTTGCCAGAGTCTGGGAGGATACAGCACAGGTGGGAGTGCTCTGCAGCTGCCCTGCTTCTTACATGTATTACCTCTTCACTTGCTGCTGAACAACGACTGAAGAATGGACCCAGGATTTAAAGATCTTTGCTCTAAGCCAGGAATCATCTTCTGTTCATATAGGAAGGACCTTCAGTGTCATCACCTCCAGCCCCTGGCTATCTCAGGCACTGAATTATCTAATTCTCTCCACATATATCCCCTTCATGAGCAAGTTGCATCTCAAAATTAGCTGGTTGTTTTGTTTTGTTTTGTTTTCTTTCTTTCTTTCTATTCACTACCATCTGTGAAGCTGTACCAGAGCTTCATTACTCCAGCTGTTAGGACACTTCTTCCAATTTCCAGCCTAAATTTATGTCTGGTCAGTTTATAGCCACATATTCTTGTGATAATATTGCTTTTAGTTTAAATGGCTCTCTTCCTCCTTGGAGTTTCCTCCAGTGAATTTATAGAGAGCAATATCCCTCCTAGCCTGGCTAGATTAAAAAAAAAAAAAAAGCACCCCAAACTCTTTATGTTCCTCATCATATAATACATTCTTCCTTCATTGCTCATCATTCAAGGAATACCTGCTGTAATTTTAGCCCTTCTTCTTGAACATGAGTGACCGGCAAGAGCCCAATGAGAGGCAGATCGAGGGAGAGAGACTGTCCCTTCTCTGCTGGAAATACTCTCCTGATTCATTTTGGGGCTGTATTTAAATATTGGTTACGTGCATGACATCTTCATCCTGCGATTAGCTGGTGTATCAAGATCCCTTTCTTCAGTCGCTCCTGGCTAATGAGCACCAGGGAGAGCAGTTTGTAGTGATCACAGCAGCCCTGAAGCAGGTATATGCTGTGTGCCTGCTGCACAGCAACTGGGGACAGAATCCTGCTATCTTCTCAAAGGCATCCCACATTTCTTGGGTGACATTGGGGGCAAACGGGATCACTGAGCCACTCCCCATTCAGAGCACCTCAAAAAACGCAGCAGGGAAACAGGACTTTTCCAGGACACATGGCCCTTGCCATCTCCTCCCTCGCTCCCTTCCTGCTGCCCTGCATCTGTTACTGGCTCAGCAGATGTAAGGATGCAGGTGTAGGGGTGCTTAGTTTACCCCCCTTGTATTGCCAAGCCTATCCAGATGTGAAGACGCATAGTGGAGGATGCCTTCAAAGACTTGATGTGTCATCAAGGCCTGAGCTCCTCCCCGAGCAGACTGCTGGCAAGGGAATGATATTTTCAAGTTGCAAGGCTTGACTTTGGGGAGCGGGGGGTCTGTGGGGAGGACGATTGTGGAATTGAAGACTGGGATACTTGCACCAGTTTGCCACTTTCACACCTTGTGAGCTTGAAGAAATTGCTGTTACTGTGGGCAAGGCTAGCCAGGGCAGAACTGGCCTCTTGCTCAATGAATCTATGGTGAAATAGCAGGTCCTGACCTCTAACTCTTGCAGGGAGAAAAGATTTTTCCTTAGGAAGCCTGCAGCATACCTCACGTGTTGGCTCATACCTACCACGGCCCCTCCACAGCCCCTGTATCACAGCCTCCTCAGGTATTCTCCTTTTGGTTTTTCACATTTGTTTTGTCTTTCCTGAGCTCATTGCTTCACATTTATCTTTGCTGAATTTTCTCTTACTTATTTTGCAACATTTCTCCTATTTTTTGAGGTTAGTTTTGAATTCTAGCCCTGCTGTCTGAAGCGCTCGCTCCTTCCAGCTAAGGTTCACACACAAACTTTTAAGTGCATCTCTAGTCCATCATCCATGCCATTAATAAAAACACTGAACAGAACCTGACCCCTGCAGGGCTCCACTCGCAGTGCCCAGCCAGCCTGACAACAGCCTGTGATAACCACTCTTTGAGTCTTGTTTCTAAGCGCTGCTTCTGCCTGTTTGTCTCCTGTACCCAGAGCTTCCCCCTTTTTGTTTAGTTTCATTGTCAGGGCATGTTCCCCTCTGGCCTTTGTATTTATAGGCAGGCTTTATTGAGTGCTCTCCCTGAGCAGATGTGCAGGCAGCCACAGGAAATCCGCGCGACGCTGTGTTCAAATAGGCAGCTTAATAAATCACAGGTGCTGTGAAACAATCTGTCTCCTAAGAGCTGGATGTGGGAGGAGTCACGTCCACATCAACGGGATGAGAAGCATCTGCTGAGCTGTCTCACATCTTGCAAAGGCCACAGTGACTGCCTGGTGGCACCGGGACTGTCATCAGCTTCATGGGGGAGTGGGCAGATGGGTACGAGGGCCTGTCCCGCAGAAACGGTATCACAACCAAGCGTTTTAATTTCCCCCCCAGCTCCTCTGCAAAGATCTGTACTGCCCAGTGGTGCCACGCTAGCTGCGTAGCAAGCAACGGTCCCCCAGCCACAGTGCTTTCTGCTCTGTAAAAGCTGTTTTGCTCTGGTCAGACTGAGAACATCAGGAGCTGGAGGAAACAAAAGAGCAGGAGCAGCATAGGCACCTTTTCTGAGCAGGAGCATCCATCCCTTGGAGGACAGCTTTGGGATCTGCACACTGTGTACTGAGTCAGGAGCCTCCTGCAGTTCCCCCTGATTTCAGCAAGAGCAGTGTCTCAAAGTCTCCCAGGTCTGGTGCTACCTAGCCCCTCAAGAGCAGGCTCTGCAGGCATTAACATTACCAAGGCATATGATAACAGGGGCAGGAGCGTATGTTTGAATAACACACAACTGGAGGGTGGATATGCCTCTCTAAAAGCTCCATTTATTCTCAGCCAGCAGCTATGCACTTGATACAGGAGCACTGGTGCTGCTTCCAGTAAGAAGTCAGATTCATGGCAGGCTATACTGGTATGCCAGCAGCAGATCTAAACATCCACAGTAGCAAAACCAGAGTGACTGGGCAGAGCAGCATCACAGTGACTGCGGGACAAGCTTTGTGCCATGTACTGCACTACCCCACACCCAAACATCTGGGCTCCAGTCCTTTCTGCTACCCTGGTTAAGAAATGAAGCAGTTTCTCAGCTTCTCTGCTCCAGCAGTGGGGAGGGAGAAGGGCTGGGGGGTGCTGGCTGGCTTACTTTTTCCTGTTGGCAGAGCTCTGCTCCCCCAGCAAAGTGCAGTCCTGCTGTTTATGGTGACACTGGCAGGGGTCTGCGAGTCCTTGGTGGGAACAGTGCTGGGGAAGGTGACGCACTACCCCATGGTGGTAGGCAGGGGAAGGAGACTGCAGGAAGGGGAAGGCTGGTTTTGGCTGGGGTACACCTTCCTCCTCTGGAGCTTTGCTTATGTTTGAATTCCAGCTTTCTCCAGGGAGCACACCGGTTTTGTGTGGACTTCCACCGACACAGGCTTGAAACCCTGTGTTGGCACTAAAGCAGAGGAAGAGCTGATGCAGGTGATTTCTGTTAACAAGCCATGTGTGGAGCAGCTCTTACCTGTGCTCTCTTGAGCTGGCAGCAAGAGGAGGATGTATGTGTGTGCAACCGTTAAAAATGAGAATTGGAAAGACTCCAGAGTGATCCCTCCATCCAGGGGAAAAAAAGACAGGCTAGTGTCTGAAATCCAGATTAAGGCTTCAAGATACACAAGCTGTGGCAGCAGTGATAGCAACAACTTTTTGATCCCAAATGCTTGCCTGCCTTTCCTTTCCCACCACTTCCCTCCTCCCTGCCATGCCCCAAATGCCTAATTATCCTCCAGTTGCATGTGGGTCAGGCTGTGAATGAGATCTAAGATATGAAAGAAACACCCTGAAAAGGCAGTGAGGCTGATTCACAAACAGTCCTGCCACCTCTTCTTCGGCGGGGGGGGCAGTGACACACTGCTGGGCATTGAGTGCTCAGAGGAAGAATTGGGATAACAAGGGACTGGATGGTCCTTAAGGCAGTATAGGCCCCCAAACCACAGTAGTATGCAATAACGGCAAGTTTTAATACACATCAAAACTTTACCTCCCCAGTCTGGCACCTGAAACCCCCCTGTAGTCAGCCCAGCTCAGCCCTGGTAGCTCAGCTGTGCAGCAGAGCCCCCAAAACACGCACAGAGCCGGGCATAATCCAGGCTTCAGCCGTGATTCTAAGGATGCCTCAGCTGTTACCACCTAACCCCAAACACGGCCTGTGCACCCAATCTTAACAAGCATGTGGACTGTCCTGCAACCCTATCATGGCCTAGGTTTCCAATTTCAGCATGACCCAGCCCTGTCACCAAATCTCTACATGCCCAAATAATCAGACTGTAGCCCAAGTGTGTCCTAGATCTGAAGTACGATTGCAGTGTAGCTCAGCCCCTGCACCAAGCCATAGTACAAGCCATGGGCTTCCACCTCTGTTTGAGCCTAGTTTTGGGCTGTTGAGCCTACAGCAACCCAATATGAGCACCAAACATGGTTTGTCTTTAACCCTGAAGTCCAGGATAATCCAGTCCTAAATCCCCAGAGCTAGTCAAGCCATGAACCAATTATTTTTCTTGCTGCTTATGCCTGGGTCTCAACAGCAACACTGCTCAGCTCTGAGCTCCCAGCTGAACACTCAAACCCAAGGATGGATCAGAAAATCTATTCCTCCCCTCTTTGAACTTCTAGCTTGGCTCAGCTTTGACTCTCCATCATGCAGCCAATCAAAAGTTTGAATATTCCACCATAAAAAGCGCAGTACCTGAGATGAACAAGCCTGAATAGTCTTCTGCATTGAGCAAGCCCATGTCATCTCAGCTCCCATCGCTAGCAATGTCTGAAAAGCCTTGAGCCCATCCCTCTGCCCAGTCCACTGCCCTTCATCCCTCAGACCCCTGGGGCTGCCTGCTGCTGCGTGCTCGCAGTGCTGTGATTGATCTATAGCAGTCTTTGTCAGAGGGCTGTTGTGTCACATAGATCAGTGACAGCGTGCACAATGTGTGGGTGTTTGCTTTGTCAGTAATACTTCATCATCTTTTAATTCATTAAATATGTTTGTCATTCATCTCTATTAGAGGTTGACACTGCTGCTGTTTGCTCTGCCCTGTGTCAGTGTGCTTGTAAATTTATACAATAACCAAGAGAAAATCACATTTGTCTTCTTTTGGATTTAGAAAATGTGCTTTAGGAGATGAGCTTCTCTATTCCACGTGTTCCCCCGGCTCACAGCCTTCCACCTGCCGATCTCCCCTTCACACTGCACAGCTCCCAGCCCTACCCACACACTTCCCAGTCTCGTTCCACTCTGCCCAGCATGCATCCCAGTCCTCTAGCCCTCGTACCTCAATTTCAGACCCTCCTGCCACCCACACACATGTTCTCCCCTCCTCATGCCTTGGCTGTTGCTTGCTCTCTGCACACTCCCTGCCAAGACACGGTTGGGTACCTGGTACCCACTTCTTTTCTTAGGGCACTTTTCTGAGAGATGGGTGCTGGGGTGGCGAGGGGCTTTTCTCTGCCATCTTTCCTCTGGGCAGCTGATTCAGGTCCTGCCTCACCCTTGGTATTCCCTACTAATTAGAAGGAGAATGTCATGCTCTACTGGCCATAAGGATCCCTGACATTTTCATTGATATTAGGATCGAGGTATAGATTTATGGGTCTCCGCGAGGGTAGCATTCAGCTGTGAGCTGAGACAATGCCTCCCAATGAGTACCCATGGGACAGATCTCGTAATGTGGTACACACTATGTTACCCACAGAATCAAGTTCAGTGGAGGGGTGTGCATGTGTGTACACATGTGTGCATGTACATGTATGTGTGTGGGGATTATACTCTCCGGTTGCCCCTGGCTCTGGTGGTATCCTGTCTGCTGTGCTGTGTCCAGTTTGGGGCTTCCCAGTGAAAGAAACACACAGACACATGGGAGCCAGTCCAGCAGACATGTCAATGTAGTCAGGGTGGGATATACAAGGAGATGCTCAGGGGACGGTGTTTGCTCAGCCTGGAGAAGATAAGGTGAAGAGGATTTTATTGCTACCTTCACCTCTCTGATTGGAAGGTGCACAGGGACAGGACAAGAGCCATTGGGCACAAGCAGGAGCATAGGAAATTAAAGCCAAATATAGGAAGAAAATTTCCCAAAGTAAGGGTGGGTAAATGCTAGCACAGAGACCAAAAGATGCTGCACAAACTCATCTCTGGAGACAGCTGAAACTCAGCTATACAAAGCCCGAATAACTGGCCCTGGTTGGTCATGCTCTTCAGAGGGGTTTGGACCAGAGACCTTTTGAAGTTCCTTCCAACATCAATTAATCTGATTGTTACTTTTCTGTCTCCAGTACCCCTATTTGGGTTATACCTTCCCACCTGTCCCCAGGGGGATTTGTCCATCCTTCCCATCTGCAGCTCTGAGGCATGCAGTCAGCCACAGCCTGGTCCAGCTCTAGGAGTGGCAGCAATTAGTCCTGATGGATTGGCAGTTGAGAAGGTGCTGAGCAGAGGGATTTTGAGGTTTGAACCAGCAGCTGAAAAAAAGGCAAAGGGAGCAGACCCTGTTGCTGGGCCATGTGGTCTGAGAATGTTGTCCTCTGTTTTGGCACATATTTTCTTAATGATACATCTGTGCTCAGCAGCTCCGGGGACCCAGGCACCTTGTTGAGAACACTGCTCACTTTGTCTTGGATTATGTTGGCTAATTAGGAAACACAGGTCTTTGTCTGCCTCTTTAAAAGATGTGTTTGCTTTCATTAAACAGCACCATGTTCAGCTTGCACTTTTATATTAATCCCTAAATACTGTAGCAGTGTGTTGCAGACAGAGATTTGTCAAGGCTAATTCTATTACCGGGCAATGTTTGCTTTAAGCTTCTAGGTATTAAAAATGACACCTGCTTGCAGAAGGGCTTGCAGGAGGAGCAGCAAACCCAGCAAGTGCCCCAGTCACAGAAAACCCCTTCCTGTGGGCTACATACCTGCTCATAAGAGACACTTTCCTCACTGAAGCTAGCTATTCCTCTGAAAGAGAAAGCAGATTTAACTCTTTATGCATGTGGAGGATGAAAATCTCTAAATTGGACAGAAGAACAACCCGGAGGTTAAAACTGGACTGGTGTAAAGTGACAAAAGTTCAGACCTAGACTTCTGCCACACGTCTCACACCTGGATTAGACACAGGTCCTTCGGGAGACTTGCATGGCTTTGACCTGAATGTGTGCCTTTCCAACCTGTGCTTTTAATCTCCAGCTCCATCAGTTTTACCCGTCCTCCCTACTACATTGCCCTTGTCTGCAGGAAGTAACATGGGGAATTATGACTGTTTTTCTTGGATATCTTTATTTCATGTAGTGGTGGGTTGATCTCGGCTGGACACCAGGGTCCCACCAAAGCCACTCTATCACTCCCGATTTTCTCTACCTCCTCCCCTCCAGCAGCGCAGGGGGATGGGAAATAGGGGTTGCAGTTGCTGCTCCTTCCTCCTCAACCGGAGGACTCCTCTCTCTTCCCCTGCTGCAGCGTGGGGCCCCTCCTATGGGAGACAGTTGTCCACGACCTTCTCCAACATGAGTCCTTCCCACAGGCTGCAGTTCTTCACAAACTGCTCCAGCATGTGTCCTTGCCCCAGGCTGCAGTCCTTCAGGCACAGACCGCTCCAGCGTGGGTCCCCCGTGGGGTTACAAGTCCTGCCAGCAAACCTGCTCCAGCGTGGGCTCCTCTCTCCACAGATCCACAGGTCCTGACAGGAGCCTGCTCCAGTGTGGGCTTCCCAGGGAGTCACAGCCTCCTTCGGGCATCTACCTGCTCCGGCGTGGGGTCCTCCCTGGGCTGCAGGGGGACAGCCTGCCTCACCATGGTCTTCGCCACAGGCTGCAGGGGAATCTCTGCTCCAGTGCCTGGAGCATCTCCTCCCCTCCTTCTGCACTGACCTGGGGGTCTGCAGGGCTGTTCCTCTCACATATTCTCACTCCTTTCTCTGGCTGCAGTTGCACAGGTTCTTTTACCCCCTTCCTAAATCTGTTATCCCAGAGGTGCTACCACCGTTGCTGATGGGCTCGGCCTTGGCCATCAGTAGGTCCGTCCTGGAGCCAGCTGGCATTGGCTCTGTCGGACATAGGGGAAGCTTCCAGCAGCTTCTCACAGAAGCCACCCCTGTAGCCCCCCCGCTACCAAAACCTTGCCACGCAAATCCAATACATGTGAAAAAAAACCCACTGCAGGATAAAGGGATCCTGTACATTAACAATAATTGCTGTATCTGCGCTCCTAGAAACATACCTCTTTCTCTGAAGATGTTGCAATTTTAACATAAAGGAATGCCTCAGAGACTAAACACAGACGTTTTAAGCTTCAACAGAGGTTTTTAACATATTCAGTCCTCAAAGGTCTCCTTTTAATCCAGCCTCCTCTTCCTGTGCAGGTATGTCTGGGGCACCTCCCAAGTGATGTGGACTTGTACAACAAAGCCTGTAACAGTTTGAAAAACAAACTCAGTAAACTGAAGTCATAAAAAGGGAAAACAAAGCTTCAAGATCCAGCTAATCTTTCGTATAAATGGACCCTATATGTTAAACACCCTCCAGAAAAAACAGGTAAGGGTGGTGATGGGGAATGCAGGTGATTCATCTGTATAGATCCCTTTCATTTTAAGAAACTAGTAGGCAAAAGTGACTATTGCTTTGGCTGGAGAGAAAAAGAAGGTTGTTGTCCAGGGAAAAGGGGGTAACAGAGGCAGGTGACAGGTGGAAGGAAGAAACCACATTGCTCCATTCCTCTGCATCCCTGTCTGTGTACACCAGTAGCAGAGTGGTACGTCAGGGATGGGCAGGAGCCATTCCTCCAGGTGGTGGTTGAGCAATGATGCCCAAATATGCTGGAGGGCACAACTGGGTCCTTTGCTCTTAGATCGTCTATACAAGAAGATCTTTACCTTCACAGATGGCTGAAGAGAATTAATCTAGGGATGGGTGGGGTGGGCTATCGTAATTGTGATGGTGATGCTGGCTGTCACGGTGACAATGACGAGTTAGCAGTGATGACTCTGGTCATGATGGAGCAGCTTTGATGACATTTATCCCTTCTCCTTCTCGCCTCCCTTTCTTTGAGAAGGCTGAGTGTGAGAAGACTGTAGCAGGATACTCTCCAGCAAACCTGTGTCTGCCAGCACGGGACCAAGGTGTAGGGACAGACAAAAAGTTCTTACTAGATGTCTGTCAGTGGCACCAAAGGGCTACAGAGAGGGGTGGCGGGGAAGGCTCTCCAAGGCCTGGGGACAGAAGGTGTCCATCACAGCATGAGCAGTAGCCTGCAGAGACAGGAACACAGAGGCTGACATATTTTGCTCTGGGTCCCTGACAGCTGATGGTAGACTTGTGCTGCCATGACCAGTGCTGATGGCAGTGCACAGCAATGAAACACTGGGGGAATTCTGCTTTTGGCTTATTCATTTGCTCTGGAGCTTTACTCTGTTTTTACCACCCCCCTCCCAGCAGCGCAGTGCTGTGGTGGTCACAGCACAGTGTGCTTTCTGCTGTCAGAGCTGCACCAGTGAACAGTCCAGATATAGGCTGGCCCCGATAAGCTGTACTGCAAGCAGTATGAGGTATGCTGGTCAGGTCCCACTTCACAAGGTGTAGCTGGCCCTGGCCAGCACAGGATCCCATGAGGCTTCAAAACACTTCCAACTGAGGATCCTCAGACTTGCTAGCATGCAAGATCAGAATGGTCAGCCTAAAGGTTTTGGATTTCCTCTGTTTACCCACAGCCCATGAAGCGGCCTGAAAGCAATATACCATGGATTAGAGTAATTCTTAATATTCTCTCTGACTCATTGGGGTTTCTGAAATCACTCATGCTATGTCTCTCATTCAGTACACAACAAATGCAGCATTTGCTTTATCAGGGCATAAACTGATACTTCTTTTTAACAGCAGCAGCATCCTCTGTGTCCCAAGGGCTTGCCCTTTGCCCATGACTATGTGTCTGCATGGCAGACTACCATATAACTGCAGTTCCTACAGGGCTCAGAGCCCAGTAGTGCCTGGATGTGGGTGCTAAGCCAGAAGAGCTGTGCAGCTGTGGGTGTGGGGAGCCCAGTTAGCTGTGATTACTATGCCCATGGTAACAGAGAAAACAATGTACCAATGCAGCTGTGTGTTATCATGCAGCAAAAATGCAGCTCTCACGGGGTCTGAAGCAGGACAGCATAGAGGATCAGCGATGCTTGTGATAAAAGGAGTCCTCTGAATGGGGAGTCTCAGGTTCTGCTTCCTGTTTGCTCACATATTGTTGGTTGCTGAATATAAATGCATGAAGTCAAAGGTCCAGGTGCCACAATGCCAGTTTTCGCCTGCCCTCTGAACTCTAATGGCCAGTTAAGTGGTTTATAGCCACCTGTGGTGCTCTGACAGAAGCTGCTGTGTGCAGGGCAAAGAGTTCTGGCACCTTTACTGCTCTTCTGCCCAGTCATATGCGGCTCTTTAATTTCTGACATGAATGGGCCCCAGAGGGATGCTTTTCCTGAATTAACTGTTGGCTCATCCTACCTGTGCTCCACGATCATGAGTGTGCTAAGATAGCGAGGGATGGAGTTAAGCACAGAAGGCTGTTATGTGATGCTGATACTCCTGTGAGTCAGGCGCAGAGAAGAGCAGATGGAGCAATGGCTCCCTATTCAGAATGCATCTGATTTGATTACCTTGGTCCTTACGTGGACAGAAAATCATTTCAAGACAATTACAGAAAGCATTTGCATCTTCTGAGTCTCAGGCTGAGAGAAATCTGATCAGTCAGTGTTTACGGGAGCCAGTTTTGGGATGCCCAGGACTGGATCAGGGACGGTGGGGGGATATGAGTTTTGCACTTTGTTCTCCCTAAATCTTGCCCCTCTTTTTGTGAACAAGTTGTAGTCATCATAGCTGGGGCCATCGGAGTCATGAAGAGAAGTATGAGTGAAATAGAGCTTCTCTGCCAGGGCTGCTGGGGGATGCAGGGTTCAGCAGCAAGTCACTTCTATCTGCTCAAGCTAATTCAGCATTGTCCCTTCAAAATGTGATCTTGTTGCTGAGCTGAGCTGTCTGAAGTCTGCTCTGCCAGGTGAACATCTGTGCTCAGATCTACTATTAACAATCATGAAACTGTGGCCTCGGTAAAATTAAGGGCACTCTTGTCTCGGCTCATGAAAAAGTCAATAAGAAATAAGTCAGTGATGACAGAGTTGCAGAGTGCAGATCTCAACACGCCAACAGCAAGGATCAGTCCAAGAGCCACTCCATACAGGAGGGTGGAAAGCGGTGCTTCCCTCTGAGTCAAATGTGCCTACCCCGAGATCTGGTCCTGCCCCAGTTCTGCACTGGTACTGGTTCTCAGGCTACATTTGACCCTATCTCACGCACCTCATACACCTGGGGGTGAAAACATGCCCCAGAGCACCTCCATCTGTTAAAGACATACTTGGGAAGAGAGGAGATGTTTGGTCTGTCTCTACCATTTTATGGGAAAAGCCAGAGCCAGGTGTTATTACCAAAACACTGCCCATACACTATAACTGTAGGATGAGAGAGCATTAAGCCACTGAACTGCAGCATATAGATGTTATTGAAAAGACCAGAAAAAGCAGTATTTTTCTTTTTCTTTTACCTAGGTATTGTTTTGTCATCAGGAGGTGAACCCCCAAAGAAAGCTCTCCCTCACGAGGCTTGTGCCATGGGGCAAGAGTCCTCCCAGGCATACCCCACAGTCCTGGTCCCCCCTGAGCCTGTCTGGGCTATTCAATGCACCACAGCTCCCTCCCTGCCTGTGCACTTGAGTTTTCTCCCCTCCAGTGAGGACGTGGCCCGGACTCATTGCTGGGCATCAGACTGTGGGGGGGACCATAGTAGATACCCACCCCTGAGTACAGATTCAACCTTAACTGCTTGTCAGAGATCTCCCACCCATCGCCGCTTTCACGCTCACACTAGCTGTGCATGCTCAGCTGTGCCGCACATATATGTTCATGCAGACAAGGGTCAAGTTATGGGCAAAGCAGGGCTTGTCCTTGTTCTGGTATTTGCCAAGCAGACTGTCTACACAATGCCTCTTCTCTGAAAAGCTGTAAGAGATAGAAAAGCATAGGCAAGGAGAGCAGACAGTGCTTGGGAGCAGCCAAGACCACCTGCCTTTTTCTGTGTCTGCCCCACATCCTTACCCTCTCTGCCTTCAGCCCTTCTCCAGCACTCAGGGAGTCAGACAGTCTGCCTGCAAACGCCAGAGCACACAGTTCAAACCCCCTTCCTTTTCCTGGGTTGGGGCTGCATGGTGGACTCCAGGCTTGATCTGGGCCATAAGTCAATTTTGCCCAGATAGCATTATTAAGCACCTACCAGCCAGCTGTGTAAGAGGAAGAATTGCACCACAGCTGGAGCCAGACATGAGACCTATGATGCCCACCCACTCCCTGCATATCTTCTTGATGCACATGTGGTCCAAGCTGGAGCAGCCAGAACTGGAGAAATCACGCAACCCACCTGAACTCTAACATACCTGGCCAAAATTAGACTGAAGCAAAGTCAAATTCATTCTGAACAAGGCTCTTACATACATGGACTCCAGTAGAAACTGAGAAGACCTGACATATCCCACAGCTCATATGGACATATTGCTCACCAGTCTCCAGGTAAAGCATTCAAATAAATGCCTTTAGGAGAATAAGTCTACCAAAAGTACTGCAAGTTATATTTGGTACTTGAGGGACTTTGCGGGCTGCAGATAGCTGCTCTGTTGAGATGTGCAGGGCATTAGAAGGCAATTTGCACAGCAGCCATCCTGCACCCAGATCTGCATTGTGCTGTTCAAACTGCCCCTCAAGGAATGTCTTATCCTCTCACCTTCTTGTCCCTGTTACCAGAGATGTGGCTCCTACATGGCTCTTCCACTAGCCACAGGGACTGAAGGATGATCTGTCCTCAGAAAAATGCAAATGCAGAATTGATGTTTGCGGAGTCAGCGGGGAGCAGGTGCTGGGCAGAGTCAGAAATCTCCTTCAGCTTCCAGCTTTCACAGGCTTTCATTCAGCTCAGCCTGTTTTTCCTTACAGCTTGCCAGTCATCTTCTCTCTTTGTTACAGAATAAGCTGTGAAGCTTTAAATTTTGTTCATAGATGACAGAACGTGCATCCATAAGATTTGGTTGAAAAGACTTTTACATGGAAACCGGTAGAAGCTGGTGCCACAGACAGGCTGGTATTCTCTCCAGCATCATTTCAAAAGCAAATTGAGCCTACATACACCAGGGTGGGAGCCTACATACGCCTTGGTGCTCAAGCAGCATTGCAGACCAAGAAAAGAAAGCAGCTGGCAGTCAGAGTGGAAATGCTTGTTCACATTTCTTGGCAGTTTTTCCTGAAGGTCCAGTTTAGGGACATAAATGGAGCAATTGCAGTTGTTAAAATCATCAGCACACAGGAATTCTGACCCTGCAAGTGTTCTCATTGCTATGTTGGGACTGGGACCTGCCCCACTGCAAGGGAGCTGGATTTACTGTAAATCACCTCCCTGGCAGCCAGCGAGTGAGGAATGTCCAACCTCTCACAAGGAATACTCTGTGATCCACTCCATGATGTGCTCACTGATCCCAGGCTGTTGCTTTCTGTGCCCCCTCACTGACTCTCATCTCCCTGAACGTTTCTGCTTGTCCTGTTGTCCAGCCCTGCTAGTATTGATGACACATAAGTGACAAAATAAAATAGAAATTATTAATTTCAAGCTCTGCTGGTAGTAAGGAAAAGAAAATCAATGCTTGGCAAATGGAATAAGGAGAAACTGGAAGAAAAGAAATGCTCTCTCCTAGCTTCAGTAACTTGTCTGTGACAAAGGTGGAGGACTGTAAAATCAGGCCTTGACAGTGTTGCTGTTTCAGCCGCTGTACGTTAAAGCTGGCTTTTTGCATATTAATGGAAAAATAAGCTACCTGTTTGTTTAAACAGTCTTGTTGACATTCACTACAGGAATGGGAGACTGTTGGGCTGCATGCAGCAGGGAGAGGAGCGTGCTGCCCCAGCACGACTTGCACCTCTTTTTGTTTGGAGCCAGGTGTAAAAAAGCCCTGCAGGTGCAGGACAGGAGACCTGGGGGCAGCGAGGCTTTTTCCTTGTGTGCTCCCTTGGGTGTGCACCAAAGAGGCCTCCAGCTAATCCCCAGGGAGACTGACCACCTCCAGCCCACAGGCAGGAGGAATGAGCGCTGCACAGCAAAACTACAGGGGAAGAGAAAGCACCCGGAATACAAAGTGCTCCAATTAAAGCCAGGACACAGTCGTGTACTGCAATATTTGTAGGAGCTCATCAAATTTACAAGCACCAACTGCCTAAGAGGGTGCTGGGAGTTAGACGCAGAGGTTCAGAGTCAAATTTCAAGAGCATAGCTCCTATCTGGAGACCCAAATAAGGGGCAGATGTTTGAAAGGGCTTTGGTCTCTGTAGCTGTCGTTGTAGCAGCGTAACAGGATTTTTAAAAGGCTAAGGGTCCAGGGCTACAGAGGGCACAAAGAGTGATCAAGGGCTGCAGAAACTCTCCCTGAAAGGGGCTGGAAAAGATTAAGAACTACTCATATGGTGAGCAGATGAATAACAAAGGGTGTTTTAACTGCCTGTAAAAGAGACAGGTACAGATAAGTCCTCTCTGCCTCGTGACACAGGCAGAAGCATATTTTTCAATTGAACTGAGAGATGGCAAATCCAGAATTGATGAAATGACATTTTCTTTTGCACAGTGAGATGGGATTCAGCTCCACCAGCTAGAGACATCTAAAACACAGATATCTGCACCTGAACTGGCTATTTGAGGCTTCTCTTTAAGACAGTAGGGGGAAATAGGCACTTTCAGGGAGCAATTCATCTGACCAAAAATCCATTTGTGGAAGAGGTATCTCACACCTCATGCTCTGCTGATTGAATCGACTAGATCTCCACTGATAATAAGACCAACTAGGAAGACCAGCACAGATTAGACACCTGCCTAGTCAGAGGAGTTTTTTCTTGGAATATTAAACTGTGGAACTCATTTCCACAGGACGTTATGGAAGGCAAAAGATAAACTGCATTCAAAACCAAGACTGGAATAAGTATAAAAAACAAGAATAGCCACAGTTATCGCAGATGGTGTTAAGAGCATTTTGGAACGGATATAAAACTGCTTGCTTCAAGGCTTAAATCCATTTTAAACTCTTAGGATTAGGATTAAGATCTTCACATGGGGCATTTTATTTCATATCTACCTGCTGGGTGATCAGAGGTAGGCTACTGAGCTGGGTGGACCATGAATCTACTTTAGACTGTCAATTTTTACCTGCACACAGTCTCCCAAGATTTCTTGAAAATCTAGTAGCTTGTACTGAATTGTAAGTAGTGTGAAATTGGAAGTTTAATGGAATAGTCCAGATTAGAATGGAGTACAGCAGGACAGAGTAGAATAGGACAGAACAGAACTAGAAAATCAAAACAAATGCATGTGTAAAGAAAAAAAAACCATATCGAAAAGGAAGCTTTGAATATAAGCCCTGAGTGCATGGCATGGCAAATGTTCAGGCAGGTAGGTTGTTGACTCTCTTGGTCTCACAGTTGTTTTCAGCAAACAAGCAGAGTTACTGTGGGATCAAATTATAGGCTAGACTGTGCAACCTGTCTGCAGGCCAGTGAGCAGTTTTGTGAATAGTCCTAATGGACTCAGCATAACTAGTTAGCATGAAATACACTCCACAGCACATCAATCTGAGTCAGAGGACTGCTGCTCTTGAGACAAGAGAAGGTGCAGAACAGAAAAGAGGGTGGTATTTAGACAGGAGCTGCCATTACTATGGCAGATTCAGCGGGAACTGGGGTAAGCTACTGTGAAGTTCAGCGCTTATGAACAAACTGGCTTGGTTTTATGAGCTACAACTGTGGTGACTTGTTTAAAAAAAAAAAAAGAGAGGAGCGCCCCTGTGATGAGGACAGTAACAGCCAATTTCACAGTATGCACCAGGTGCTACTGCCTACTAAAGAAGTCGAAAGATGAGCTAAAATGGTGGGTACAGAAGAGAGCAAGCTCTGGCCACTGGATGGTGATGAGGAACAGCTAAAGACATATCACTTAATCACTAATTCAAAACTGCACCATTACAGAATGACAAATGGACATACCAAATGTGTAGCACTGACTCTGAGCAGATCAGATATGAACTTCAGCCTAGCAGCTCTATGCTATGGTTACCCCAAACCAGTCTGATTTTGTCCAGTAGTTGGTTCTTGCTGTGAAAAGTTTATTCCTCTATAACAACTCACCTGTGACCAGTTCTTCTGTTCTTCTTCACTTGATAGTGGGTTTTGGTATAACCTAGGAATACTTAATCTGAGAACGTCTCCATCTGAAAAAGCACTATGCAAAAAGCTTTATACAAATCTTCTAGCATTACTCCACTCCTCCTAGTTCCTCTGTATACACTTTCTGCTTGTTCTTCTGGTTAGGAGCCATATTTTTACTTTGTGTTTGCATATCACCTATAGGAACAGTTTTAGCCCACGCCATAGGCTCCCAGTACTACCAAAGGTCTATGGACTGAATTAATTGTCCATGTTTAAAAGCATTCTGTCAGTATTCTCGAGTGAGGGTGTTTGTGGACAGGTTTTGCTGTAGCTATTCTTATCTTCTTAAACATGCATGGAATTAACACAGAGAGAACAAGCGACAGAGACATTGGCTACAGCCCAAGGAGATGAGGTTGCAGTCCTCCATCATTCAGCAAGTCAGGCGGCTGGCCAGAGCCCAAGGTAAGATAAGAGAGACTGGAAATAAGAGGTGGCCCATCAGGGCAGTAAGTGTTATCTTGCAATGTAGCACCGGAGACACATACAGAAGGTAGATAGGAAAGTATTGCTGCAAAGACTGCAGGAAAATGCTGGGCTGTTTGCAGCAGCTGAGCTGCTCATCACAGCAGTGTAGAGCAGGACATAGCAAAAAGCAGACTGCTGTGAATTCCCATTGTCCAAATGCTATTTGTGTGTGGGTGGAAGATGGGTAGAGTATTCCACCTATATTAACACCGAAGAGGTGGGTACCCAGAAGCACTCAATGACACTTTCAGACAGGCTTTTGCTGCCAATACATCTCCACTCATGAAGTGTAAGTCTTATAAGTGAAATTAGACTTGGCTGCTTGAGTTATAGCAGTCATAAAGTATGGACCAGGAGTGTGGAATCTTGTGCCTAAACTCTAGCAATTACACATATAATCAGAAAAGCACGACACAAGGACGGCTCAGGACACAAGACATAAATAAGAGAGCTGTGGCAGGCACTGCTTTTGGGTTATTTGATACAGGGCTTGGAGGATGAACCTCCACGGTTCAAGCCAGAACACAGCGAGGGCATTTGTGGGGATCTATACCACTGATCAGCAGAAAATCCAAATGCTACAAAAAATAAACTTCTTATAAAAGTAAGAATGCATAGCCAGCCTTAGCCTGATCCCTAGGGGATAGAGAGAAGTGAATGCAGATGTAAAGACAATAGTAATAACCCAAAAGTCTAAGGTCTGACTAAGATTTTTAACTGAGGTAGTGTCTAAAAATATGATATGGTAGAAAGTTCAGGTGCCATCTGTTTTTACTGGCTATGAAAAACTTTATCCTGCAGCAGTAATCAGGATAATGATAGATCATGTAGTACTACAAGTAAAAGAAATACACAGTTGGATATAAGTAGGAAAACATGGCAGTAAGTCGTTGTAATGCATGTCTTGAAATGCAGTGCAACTGGGCTTGCCAGCCTGACCAGGTCCTACCAGCTGAGGAATAATGCTTGGAACACCAGGATGTATTTAAGGGAAAAGCTAGAAGCACTGAGCACTTCTTCCATTTCAGAGAAGTGTTTTAATAACAGGGAGTGGAGTTAGCTGAAGAAGGGAATGCGGGAGAATGAATAGGTGTGTAACAGAGATCCAGCAATGAAGGCTTGGCCACATCTAGAATTGGGGAGCAAGCCTATGACAGCAAATTCTACCTTGCAGGTAGCTGCTGTTAGTCTCCTTTAGGCACAAAGATTGCCAGGCAGCCATCTGCCTGTCGTAGGGATGCTGTCTGCCACTTTACCTTGGGCTGCATCTCAAGGAACGCAAGTACACAGCTTCCAAATGTGACTATGGTAATAGCTGGGCCCTAAGCTTTGCCTGAGAAGCACTAGAAAAAAGAAAGAGACTTCACTCCTGGAAGTCTCTTTCCACAGGGCAGGCCAGCTTTTAGTTTCTCCAGTAGTTACTGCATTCATTATTAACATACTTTGCATACTTTAAAGGCCTCTACGCACAGGACTGACAAGCAGTAGGGCTTCTCCTGGCTGTTAACAGCCATCTGGGCTGTCTCGTTTCTGTGCCAGTATGTTCTGTTTTGAAGACCAACATCGGTCTCCAAAGCAACCTGGTGCATGGTATGGAAGATGCCTATGGTGCCTAGGCTGGATCTGTTCTGCTCTAGCTTTTCTTGACAGCAGCTCTTGTAAGATGCTAATATGTTGCATTACACATGCACCTTCCTGACAACTAATAGCTTAATACCCAGTACAATGTCTACCTTACAGAGCAATAGAGGAACAGCTGTTCTGCCTTTGTGCAGGGAGCTGAATATCACTTTAATGCATTCATATTTAGCTTAGGGTCCCCAGAGGGCTGCCAATTTATCTCTGCTCCTAGGCTTCCTATTTGGTGCTGATATTGTGTGTCAGAGAGCAGAAGGGAAGGATTTGCTGCACCTTATCTCCATTCAGATGATAGTGACGCTCCCTGATAACTTGCTAATCCACCGAGATAAGAACACTGCAAGCAGATTTTGCAGCCTTTAGGATGAAATGTGTGCAGGGATTTACGTTATTCTTGCAAATGCTAAAATCATACATTTTGCTGTGTGAGCCACAAACTTTATGTCACTACGCCAATTAGCTCCCAGGATCAGGCTTATTTCAAACAGCATTAACCAGATGAGCAGACAATGTATTGTAATAAAGAGAAAAAATAAGATCAGATGAACAAGACTTTTAATGCAACATTTCTTATAGCACTGCAAACCATTATGAGAGAAACAGAAGATATGTTTTGTTGTTTTTTTATTTTTCCTAATAGACTTGCTATTTTGGTTGGAATTTGGTGGTGGTGGTGATGAGTATGAAGAGGAGAACAAAGAGAGGCTGGCCCTGGAAAAACCTCCAGCTTCTTGTGGAATAAGCGTCTGTCACAGATGTTGCACATGAATAATCCCTGAGAAGCGATAGCTCTGGACATAAGGATTTCATCCTCAAAAGGCTTTCAGGGCTGCAGTAGTTATCAGGGCTGAACAATACCTGGGTAGAAAGAGCCAAAGCTGGGCCTTGGGCATAATGTCCCCTCTGCCCTTGCATCCAGGAATCCTTTGGCTCATTAATGCTCTGTGTCACTTCCTTGAAGGGGGTCTTACACCTTATCTGCTACAGCCATACCTACTCTTTGGGTTACTTTTATGCAGTTGGGGTTTTTTATTTGTTTGTTTGTAGTTTTTTGTTTGGTTTGGGTTGGTTTTTTTTTAATGCTAGTTCCTTGGTTGTAGTGGCCTGGGCTGTCTTTACTGACTTGGACTTTCACTGTGCTACAGTTCTGTATTTTAGTTTCCATGAATTGTCCAGTCACCAAGACACTTCATTTCCTTGCCTGACAAACTCACCTCGGAGCTGCCTCTTTCCCATCTGAAATGGCACTGGAAGGTTCTTGATGCAACTAAACCCACTCAGCACCTGTAGAGAGTTTCAGGGTTTGGGCTGGGATGAAGAACAACTATGTTAACTCTGCTTTCTCCTTACAGTCCTCTAGGTGACTTTATAGCACCTGTAATATGGTTTAAAAGTAACACAAGAAGGTTAAATATGTCAAAGGCCTTACTAACCTAGACCTGCAGGCAGACACAGCGTTGCAGGCTGCTGTACCCAAAGGGCAAAGTCCAACAAAATCAATGATGGAGCAATATAGTGCTTTGAGAAGCCAGGCAGCAGGTCTTCATGGCAGCAGCTCCGCTAAAGAGTTACTCTAACGTCCAGTGCTGGTGTAGCTGTGCTCCCAGTTAAGTTGTCAGAGCCCAGAAACATCATCTTCCTCCAAAGGGGTTTCTCTGTTTTGTGTCTAAAAGAAGGGGCAGAACCTTTCCAAATGTTCTCAAAATCCCTCTGTGTTTTTCATTCACTGAAAAATTGCTGGCTTTATTCCATTTTGCATTCTAGAAACTCTGCCCGGGGATGTTTGAAAAGGTGGCTTCTAGCAAAGATCCCCGTGTAATCAGAAACGCCGTGATCGGCTGGCTGAAATAGAAAGGGAGAGACAAATTGCATTAAAAGCAGAGTCCAATAAGAGGATAGAGAGCTTTGAGAATTAGTTATTTGACTCTTTTTGACCTAAATCTCTAGTTTAATAAAGCAAAGTCCTTCCACATGGTGCTCATTAAAGTCCTTGAACAGAAGGTTTTTGCAGCCTGAGCAGGGGCTCAGCAGAGGACATGGCTTACTAAGTCTAGCAGCCAGCAAAAAGAAGGGTGGTTGAACCACAGCCTAATCCTGCCCACCCTATTTTGCACACACCCCCCCGGACACACTGCTCAGCACAGTGTAACGATCGTTCAGTTGCTGTCACCTTCACACGCATAGGGGAACAGGTAAAAGTGGAGACCTGGCTGAGACCAGGCATTCATTTTCCAGAGAGGATGAAGCAGGGCAGGCCTTCTGGATCATTGTAGGTGCATAAGAAAAAGGAAGGGGCTACTGAGGTGGAGGGTTTGAGTGTAACACCCTCCTGCAGCCTGCCTTACCCTCCTCTTGGGGAGCCAGTCCTTGTTTGCAATTGTCTAAATGATGGCAAGGCAATTGCCTTCATGCAATTGCCTGAATGTGGACACCCATGCTAGGAATCTGTGTAGGAGTAAAGAATTGCAGGTTCCCACCAACCAGTGCCGATGGCTGCGACAGGCTGGCTGCCCAGGCTTTGCACAGCCACCCCCTGCACAAGCAGCTCCTCCATGGAGCCAGAGACAAGGACTGTGGGGAAGGGAGGGTTGCAATGAGCCCAGCATTGCAGCTGAGACAAGGTGAGAGAGATGGACATAAAGCCAGTGGGGATGTCTGGCATCACAGATTTGATGCTACCAGCTGTAGTGGAAGGAGACCCTGCCAGAGGCTTGTGGCGTTCAGCCTCCTAGGACCATATGTCCTCAAACTGGGGTGTCTGCTGCATTTGTCTCCTTGGCAGAGAGTGAGTTCACCTGAGTACCCTCTGCCTGAGTGAAAAAAAGACCAGCTTCCCTGGAAATGAAGAGACTCTTCACTGCTGTGAGCTAATCCAAATCCTCTCAGGCAGGCCCTTGCAGCAGGGAAGATTTCTGCGCTCCAGGATCTTTGGGATCTGCGTCCCTGTTCATCCCCAATGTGGGCTGACAGTGATAAAGCATACGTGCTGTTTGCAAAAGAAGCTGGGTTTATCTATCAGAGTTTTCATTTTCCTTTCCCACCACTCAACTCTGGAGTCCTGGTTCACTGAAACAGACTGCAGTGATTTCAGAGGAATCAGACTTTCATGAGCCCTCTGAATATCAAGATGAACCTGCATTCCCAGCAATGAGGAACCTGTGGATGCCAAAGAGAGGGTCTAATTCCAGCCAGCCATGTGCTAGTTAATGCATCTACGCCACCGTTACGCACTGCAGCACACTGAACTTGAGCCATGGAAATGCAGTGCCATAATGGCACTGGATTCTTCCATGAATTGTCCCTCCACCCCCGCCCCAAACCCCCAAAGTGTGGGAGTCTCCAGGAAAAGTGTAGACTGGACAATTATACCCTATTTAGCAACTTGAAGCAAAACAAATAATTCCTAGTGAGTACAGAACAGCACACAGCTTGGAAGTGAGACCACAGGGACCCAGAAATCCCTACCATAGGTCTCCCTACTTCCCAGCTCTACCACTTTCTTCAACATTTCTATCTAACCTGTGGCAAAGTCAATCCCCTGCCAATGACAGTGCTTGTGTGATTTCTGACCCAGTTTCCAACACCCAGCAAATTCTCAGACACTTTCAAACCCGATGATAGAAATAACTCTATTTTCCTGATTTCTTCAGGAAACAGCTGCAAAGTCCCCATGAGCTAACCTCTGACTTGCACATCGAAGCATTAGCTTGGCTGCTCCAGGCTTTGAGGGGTTCTGGCAGCTTTAATTTACTCTGTGTTCAGGGTGAGGGGAGGGCTAGCTTTAGCCTTATAAATAAAGAGAAAATCCAGACTCTGTTGAATTAAAGGCTAAGCACCAGCTTCTATAATCACTCTGTATAGTCCCTGGGATCTTCCCTCATTTAGAGAGTGATTTTTCACTTTAACTTACTGCACAAGCCTGCTTTCAATTAATCCTTCTCTGCCCAAGTCCTTTCGGCATATGGCCTGAGAGGTTCTTGGCATGGAGCGGGTAACTCTGAGACCTCCTAATCCAACATTTGCCAGCTGATAAGTCCCTATGCTCTTTTGAGCGGCCCAGTAATAACTTTAATCACCCCAAACTGTTCCTGCTTCCGTGCATGATGCTTTGCTCCTTCCAGCACGGAAGGCTGATTTAATGCCTGATGCTGCTGTGGGAGGCAGGATTTGGAGCTGGCTGCGAGAGGACAGCTGGAGGACTGCACTATCACTGGCCAGGACATTGGAGCACAAGTTCCCCGAGGGAAGGAAAGTGCCTAGTGTGTAGTACTGCCCTGCTGAGTGAGCAGACCAGAGCAGCCCACTGGCTATTTGCAGGATGCAAAGCGGTAGCTGTGCTTAATAGTAAACAGCAGAACACCTCAGGTTACATCTGCCTGTGGAGCCCAGGATGGGGATGATGAGGTCCAAAAATATGGGATGTCATTCTGGGCTTCAGCTCATCAGTGCAATATGGCCCAGATTCAGGATTCCGAAGCCATAACATGTTCAAAAAGAGCCTATGATTTGGGGCCTGAAGAATTATGGGCATTACAGGGTCAGCATCCAGCCTGAAGGAACATGTAATACTGCAGATTCAGAGCTCTGCATCCCAGAATATGCTGGTTAGAGGCTTTCATCCTCAGGAGTGGCACAGAGCTTTCTTCAACATGGCAGCACCACAGGCTTCAGTGGAGAATCTCGTTTTGCAAAATATTTAAAGTTGGACTTTCCTTAGGTAGTGTGAGCCTCTTTCTGGCTTGTGCTATGTAGAGAATTCAACTGAAGTGTTATATGCTCCCTTCTGTTTTTTTAAGTACCAGCACTGCACTTCTCCAGGCTACCTTGTCTTGTTTGCCTGTTTACAAGGTGCAGCTGAAATTTCCCCTAGCTATTAAACAGGGGAATTCACTCTCCTCTTCTGTTTGCTCAGTAGCCGAGTCCTCTCAGGAAGCAGAAGAATAGAAAAGATTTATCCAGGGTACATGAATGATCATGGCAAAGAGCCATTCCAGGGAGGCACTATCCCTTGGATGGGAGGAAAATAAAGCATACATGGGTATGAAAGTCTATGAGGCCTGGAGGAGCTGACAAAGAACAGCAGGCATCATCTTCAGAGCAGGGAGTGGGACACAGTGCTAGTGACCATGTGTTAAGGTCGGGATGAGCAGAGCATTTTGCAGCATGCCTGTTTTCTGAGTGCAGCATAGTGAAAGGGTTGGAAGATCCTGACATTTTCCAGCTTCTGCTTTTTATGAGAATTTCATTTAAATGCTATAAAATCACATGCACCACTTAGGATCCATCCAGGAGGGTTTGGAAGACAAAAGAAGATTATCTTCCTTGGATACCATTTGAAATGCATCCTGCTCAGTGAGGAAGCTGCCATTTCCAGTGAATATATAAACCCAGTCAATCTCTTTTACAGAGATAGACATGTCCTTATCTTACCTGACATTTTACAGAATCACAAAATACTACACTGTGAACCTCCTACAAGGACTGTGGACAGTCCCACTCTGATGTGCTAGTACTAACTGGACTCATCTGCTTCAGTTTCTGAAATGACTTAAACCTTAGCCCAATAGCAGTATGTAACTAAATCGCCTCCTTCACTGGTTTCCAGTTCTGCTGTCTCTTGCTAGCAGTGTGTCCCAGGGGCCTGGTGAAAGAGGGATTGATTGGGGTTATTTTGTAAAAATGTAAAGCAGGCTTTTTTAGCCCCACGAGTTACAGTGAATTTTCAAGGAGGTTCCAACTCGCCATGTTGGAAACCTCTTTGTCTCCCTGTCTGGCAGGTCAGATTAATAATGCAGCTTCTTATTACTTAATGTCAGGGATGCTGCCTCAGCAGTGCATAGCCTTCCAGGTGCTGGGAAGTCACATGCCTGGAGGGGAAATGCTGGAGTGGACACAGATAGCCTTACTGAAGTCCTGTCTCCAACAGCTCAATTAGATTAAACAAGTAAATCAAAAGGCTGTAGGAGATCAATGCCCCTGACAGATGAAGGCCTTTCAGGAGAAGCGGCACTTGTTCTGAACACAATCCATCATTGCTGCTGGGAAGGGACCCTAGAGGTGCCATGGGAGCTGTCTGTCCTCCTGCGCAGAGGCAGAGCTCTGCGCTACCACGAGCCAGTCCAGCAAAGGGCAGCAGGTTTTGCACGTAGAGCACAGAGCGGTGAGGATGAATCACAGCTAAGGAAGTGGGGCTCGTACGGCTTCAAGCAAGGGCTGAGTGGTGGCAACCACATTGGGATTGAGGCTGTGTTCTGGGGCCCTCTGCCCTGCCCTGCCCTGCCCTGAGGCTGCTGCCCAGCAGGGAGATTCATGCGTCCTGCATGGAAGCAAATGAGCAACCGCTGCCTTGTCCAAAGGCCTCACACTGGCAGATCCTCCACCTCTGTGCGAGCAGGATCCACCACCTCAGGTGGTTTGTCTCTGCTGGCAAGGTCTGGGTGAGGAAGTGCTGCAATGAGTCCAGGCAGATGGGCCAGGAAGGAGGGCTGGGGTGGCATAGGGAAGGAGAGCTGCAAGGCAGGCTCCTACACCAAACCAGGCTGGGAGGAACGATGTGTCCAAAGGGACAGATGCTGTCAGCTCTCGGACAGAATGAGAACATCCTCCATTTTTGAGGCAGCTTCTGGTGGGCCTGCAGCGAAACCTCTTTCCAAATTGAAGACATGGTCATATTTTCTGGCTCCTAGGGCTGTTCTTCAGTCTGATAATGTTTCCAGCTGATAATACAGTCCAGCTCAGCTCTCACCTTCTAAAAGAAAGTATTTGCCTCCATGACCATTCTTTTTGCCCTTGAATAATCACACAAAAGGGCTGCAGTGCAGTAGGAACTGGAAGAGGTATTGGCTAAGGGTGGGGGTCAGACTGTGATCTGCTAGATTCCAATGCTTATGGAAAAAAAAATCCAGTGATTCACTGTGCTCTCAACATCCATCTTTCTGTATGTCTCCCCAGCCCCACTGAGCTACTCCTGTGATTCTTTTGGATCCACCGTGGGTGTCAAATAATTCAGTTACTATTGGTGTCTGGAAGGATGCAAAGAAGGAAGGAAGGTGCAGGTGCAACCTGTATGTTGAGTAAATACAGTTACTTTGTGCAGGAGCCTTTGGAATGGTTATACAGTACACTTCCATGAACAGTGGGAGGCTTGCCAGATTTTCCTGAAGGTAATTTTAAAAGCTCCAAAGATACTATTCTACAATGTGATTGATTTGTTGGTTGGGTTATCCCTTAAGGATGTTCAGTGGAAGAGAGGTAAGAAGCTTGATGTTGAAAAATTTAGTGTGTGTGTGTGTGTGTGATAGGAACCCATGTCAACCAGACCTTTCAGCTGGATCTGTCTGAACTATCTCCTTCAAGCAAGCATGCCCCAAACACCAAAAGGCTTGTAAACTTGAGAGCAAAGAAAAAAAAAACCCTCCAAGTGGAACAATGAGCATTTTTAAACCAGAGAACTCCAGTGAGACAGAACAGAAGTGAAAGTACTTTTAACAAATCTCCTTCTTCCCCTCTGTTGTCTTTCTTGCAGGCTTGCTCTCATTCCAGAAACCTTTTAAGTTTCCTGGATGCAAACAAACTCCACGTAGCATTGTCTGGTCCCAGGAAAAGTCTTTTGCTTTCCATCATATCTGAGGCTGTGTGCCTGCTGCCTGTTCTCAGGGCTTCTTTTGCCTGGATGGACCAGCTGATCTTTCTTTTCATTCCGTTAAACTGCCCAAACCCTTCTGAACACGTTATTTTCCAACACTGAAAACAACCTGTGGTGAATTCCACAGACAATTTACAGACTGTATGGAGACATTCTTTCTTTCTGCTAGTTTTGAGCCTGCTATCTGATGGAGGATTCTTCTTGGAAGAAATGACAAACTACTGTCACCTCTCTTCCAAGCTGCAGATTTGTGGCCTATTCATCTCTTTATTACACAGATGTTATTTCATACCTTTCATCACCTCTGTTGCCCTCTTCTGTGTTTTCTTGCCAGTTTTCTAACAGTCTTTCTGAGATGGGGAAATCAGGATTGCAGACAATATTCAAGAAGTGAATACACCATGGATTTATGCAGTAGCATGAGGTTGTTCTCTGTACTGTTCCATTTGTTTCTGACTATTTCTTAGCAGGATTTCCCTTCTTTTGATTATCAACAGGGGAAAATCCCTATCTTTAATCCATCTCCCACTGGATTCTTCTCCTGAAGCATTCTTCAGTGACTGTCACCAGAAGGAAGCCCTACCCTGGGAGTCTTGCTCTTCTTCTCTGCTCAGGGCAATGCAATAATTAGCCAAGGGTATTGTATCCATTTATTTATTAGTGCCATGTTGACTTGAGAAAGATTCGTATGATGATTTATATGATATATGTCTAAAATACTAAGAGCAATCAAACACAAGGCTGTTGAATATCTGTGATACTAAACTGCATTCTCTTCTGGCTTATTTCCCAACCTTCCTGTCCTACTGTATTCCCTGCAGAGACCCACATGAGTTAACAATATAAGGAATCTTTACAATTATCATAGTGTAATTATCTGTAGCAAAGATACATTTTGAGATGGAGGAGAGATGACTAGTTAGTGCCACAAATCTATAGTAATTAGAATTAATCTCCGAGAGTATTGGATTCCCCTCAGTGGCCAGCTCATTGATCTCCTCCCTGTGTAATTTTAAGTATTTTTTATTGTTAACTTTCTTTTGTAAGGTTGTTTTTTTTTTTTTAAATTTCACTTACTTACTTAGAAAATTTAATCGCCTCCCTACGCTGAAGAGTGTTTATGGGCCTAAACCACTGCAACTAGCAGTTCAAAACCTGCATTTTCTCTTAAGGCTTTTTCCTCTCTTTACTGGCCATCTAGGACCAATTTAAAGAACTCACGATCACAACCATTTTTCATGAACTTAAAGAAGTTACTAGATTTTGTGCTAATTTTCTGTACTGTAGAAATGGATTGAGTGCTCACATGGTATAAACTGGTTTTCATCGAGCCTTGCCTATTAACACTGTCTGATGACTTGTCCAGTCTGTCATACACCGGAGTCTGTTCTGACCTTTTGCTGTTGTCTGACAGTGAACAGATGGGGATCTGAATCCACATGATTCATATCCACATATCTGAATTTGGGAGAATCTGGATCCAGACATCAGTTTTTAAATAATGAATTGCTTGTGCTGAGGATGTAGATCCAAGAAACTGGATAATGTAGTCATTGGTTAGAATCCAGAATCAGCCTGAAAATGCAGTCTGTTGTGAACACTGTACGTACTCTTTGAGAAAGGGACCAATACTTCAAAGATTCTTTTTCTTTCTGTTAGAATAAATCTCAATAATGCACTTCCAGCTGCAGTAAAGAAGCAGTATTTTAAACTAAAGTAAGGCATCCCCTGGAACATTTAGATTCTTTTGGGTAGATTATCTTGATGAATTTATTTGTGGGTTCATGCATCTCAATAGCACCCACAGAAAGCATCAGACTTTGTGAAATTGCATTAAATTAGCAGTTAAGTGTTTCGAGGCTTAGTTTCTTAATATTGTTTAGCCAACCATATCATGCAGATTGTGAAAAGTGCTTTAATCTGCAACATACAGGACTTCCCGAGGGATTAGCAGCAGCCCTGATATGTTAATATTGCAAAAATGGATGATCCAATTAAGCTCTGCTAAACCATGGCAGAATGTAAGGTCCATATGTTGGCTTATCCTTATGGTTTTTGTATTAGTCTGAAATTGCTAGGCAGCCTGTGCTGTTCACTGGATTGTGAGGCTTCATCACGGCTGGTAGAAAGAGAAAAACCTCTTTGCCTTACTGATGGTGGTTTTTTCGTCCCCTTGCAGTGTATTCTCACTCACAGGGCAGTATTCCAAAAAAAGAAGCATCTTCCATTGATACTGTGACCAACTCATTTTTTTGCTGCAGCCCAGTGAAGCAAAAGCTTTCTCTCTATGCTTCTGAGTCCAAACACTATCCCTAAAGAGCAGCTAAGTACGGAGAATTATTTTCACCAGCAGGTAGAAAAGGTCCTTGATAACCTCACTACAGAGTATCACAGACCTATATATATCTGTACTCTCACCTGAGCTTAGTGCAAAGGACTGACCTGCTAGCAGACAGGGAATATGGGTGATACAACAGCCCATGTCTGTGATGGGTCCCTACTGAATTACTGAACTGGCTTGTATTTATGTCTCCACTCAGGCCCATGGCAAATTTGGTTCTGTGAGCTCTTCAATAACAAATTTGTTTTTTCAGTGTGGTACTTGCACTGCCTTGTCATCTCTGCATAGGGCAGACTCTGCTAAAAAACATTTTGCAAATGAGTTCCCTGCCCACCCTAAACAGTGTTTATGTATTGCTTACATAGGAGATGTCACTCCTGGGCTCCAGCAGCAACTTCTTCTTGAATAACTGCTGCTCTGGGTTGAGGTGGGAAAAGCAGAGTCCTTCAGGCTTCTTCCAGGGCAGCCCTGTTCTCTGCTATAAGGCATGCCCTGCTGTCTACCTTTGCAGACTCTGTTGTTGAGACTTTCTGCCGGATGACGGCTCACAGCAGCTCCTCCAATTTGATAGTTCTTCTGAACGGAGACCAGGAGCTGACAGAAGCCACAAAGGATTTCCTGCAGGAGATCTTTTCCTAGTCAAAAGTCACTAGACAAGTCCATGAGCATCTTTATCAAAGTCTGTTCTGTCTTCAGTGGAAGTTGGACCAGACATGTCCAAAGAACCCTTCCAGCCTGCACCAGTCTCTAAGTCTAAGACCAGGACTTGTAGAGGCCACCTTGTCCCTTCCTCCCTTGGAGCTGTATTCCTGGCACTGCTGGCTGACAATGGCCATCCATTGTGCGAGGTCATCAAATCAGATGAAGGTTTGCCACTGCGGTTTGTGATGCTGGGTCAGGAAAACACACAAAAACCTCAGGTATGATGTCTAAATGATGCTCTGCTGTTGCCTGATGCATGCAGCATACCAGCAGTCACAAGTGTGCTATCCATCTGCCTGTGGAAAGATAAGGTTTTCTTGTTTAACATTCCAGGACTCCTCCACACTGGTCTGTCTCGTCCCACTGAGACTGTGCTGCTGTTACTTTGTGATATTTTTGTTCTTTTTTTTAAGGACATCTCTATTACTCTCAAATTGTGAATTAGGAACAGAAGATAGTAGTTACATCCATTGTTAGTAATTTCCTGTGGTACAGAGAATAATATATCACACCTGGTGCAGAGAAATAGCTCAGGTTTTTCCCTCTTGCAAGTATAGAGATATACGCTGACATTTTTTGGGGTACTTCTACAGGCTTCTCATTTTTTCAGTTCTGTTTTGATTGTAGTACAGTATCTTTCCCCTTGTATTCCTAGTTGTTATTATCCCTTATTGATTATTTCTTTTGGGGCAACTGGGGCAGTATTAGCGTACTTTAGCTATCTAATCATCTTTAAAAAACTTGGACCTCAGGTTTGTTCAACTGGCTTGAATACAATTTTATTGCTTTGCCAGTTAGGATTAAGAAAAGACACTTCTCTTACCTCTTTCTTGCCCTTGGAAATCCCAGCTAAGTGTAAAATTCATACAGAAAGTCAGGATATTATCCTCTTTCCTAATAGTTTAAGTCATTTTGCATTTACAGGGGTTCAGAAGTTCACTAAGTAAGATGATGCCTCTCTGCTTATTATGAAAGCCTCTGGTTAGATAAAGAAATTGGAAAAAAATGTAAAGTATTATAGATACCCTCCTCCCTTATCAGTTTTTTAATGTTCATGTGCTTAAATTAAAATTCTAAAATACATATACATTTTAATTGTAAGCTCTTTGCTAATGTGCCAGCTTATCCCAAGAGCTGGAATGATGTCCTGAGGGCATTTAAAAATGGCAACTAGTGAGGAATGGGGCCATTTTCTTAATACACAGACGTTAATCATTTACACTCAGTACTGCAGAACAGGGTAGCAAACATTACTGGATTTCAAGTGCAATTGTGTCTTTGTCCTCCTGGGAGGTAAGACATTTCAACGGATGAACAGGATCTCCCGGCAGTAAGGGCTGCAGTCCTTGGCCTTGATATGATATTTGTGAATCTCTCCTTTTACTTTCTTTGCTTTTCTGACAAGTGCTCAAAATAAAACATTTCATTTGGGATTGTATGAAATATTTCATGCTGAATGGAACAACGTTTTTTTGGTTTAGCAAGAAAAATAATATTCCAGTATGATCCAAGCAAAGCCTTTTTTCCACTTGATTTTTCAATTTTGCTGTCAAACTGAAAAATCAGCTATTCCCCCAGACCAATAACAGGGAGCTCTGTTCTCCTGTACAGAACAGCAGTGTCCTGATGCTGAACAGAAGAGTATTTCCTGGCAACATCATTTGTTGTAAGTCTTAAAAGATACTCTGATCACAAAGAAGAAAGTGGAGCAGAGACTCCAGCCTTTCCTCACCAGTAGCGCAGCTGAGGAATTTCAAGAGGCAGCAGCAGGAGGCCAGCTCCTTTCCCTGCCTCAGGATCTTCAAAACATCCTGAAGAAAAGTAATTTTATTCCTGTTTTTAGCTCATATGCTTTTAAAACAAATGACTTTCCCCTTCAGCAACCCTGGAGAAGGTGTTTTCAACATGAAAAGGGGAAAGGAGCATTCACTGAACCACTGTGGGTGTCATGTGGACCATCTGAGAGGTCTGGTCCCATCTAGCAGAGACTCCTAGGAAGAAAAAAAAGACTAGTGACAAAAGAAACCTTTCTTCAGCTCAGAAGCATCTGGGGGTCTGGTTCCCAGGCCCTTTGGTGCAAGAGAAAGCATCTGGCCCTGGTTATTAGTAGTTACTTTGGCAAACCCCATAGTGAGCAGCTGAGATCCTGCTGTCTCTGTGTTCCTCTTTGCCCTGCACTTGAAGGTATGGTGGCACTGCAATGCCAGCTGTGGTGTGCAAAACTGTAGACTTCATCTAACAGGTGAGAAAAGAACTCCAGCATAGATACAGCCAGCCACTCCAGCAAAAATATCCTGGAAGAGTTAACTTTGTTTTGGGGAAACTGCAAGTGGAGAAAATCAATTCAATTTTGTGCACCTGTTTCAAATTCTGCTTTTGCTGTGTTTCAAAACACAAAAAAAGCAAGCAAATTAAAAACCTAACAGAAACTAAAATTTTCCCCAAGACATAATGGTGAGAACCATTCGGCAGTGGGCTGGGCAGCAGGCTGACAGGGACCAGTGGAGCCAGAAATCCTTGGTGTTCCTGCCCACTGCAGCACCCTGGATGACCCTGGGAGGCTGCTCTCCCATGACTTCCAGGCACCCATTCTCCCACCAGCCTGCAAAAAAGGAGTTTGGATGCCTTGGTATTCCAGCAGCCTACTGAGAAGCAGAAGAGAAACAAGGAGATGCTCTGAAACCTGTGGGAGTCCCACTGGTGTTTCCTCTAATTGGAATAATTTGCAGGGAATATTTTAACTCCACCAAATTTACAAATTCTGATGAAAAAAATTGGCTAGTTGGCCTGTTTCCAGTTCATCTTAGGTCTCAGCTGTATTCCCATAAGTATTATCTGGCTGTTCTAAACAGTGTCTTTACTTGTCTGGTTGCTTGAGGTAGGCGTTCCTACATAGACTAGATTACACACCTCTTCACATCTACTTCAGGCAAGACTCTACCAACAGATTTTTTATGACAAGGTTTTGGAGAAAGAAGAAATGTATATTCCTTCCTACTAGAAGAATCTAAAGGACACTGGTTATGCTTTTCTCTTGTCTCTGAGCTCTCTGAAGAAATACATATGTACTGGGTCCTAGGACAGAAGCATGGACAAGCTGCTATAACATTATACATCTCCTCGTAGGACTCGCAGTATCGTTAAGCTAACCAAATGCCAGATGACTTCAGTGAGGATGACTGATTGACTATGAACAGCTCACCACGGACCCCCTTTAAAGTGAGTGGAGAGGGATCAGTACCTACATGGAACAACTCATCGAGTCTTACATGTGCTAACATCAGGATGAAGTGACTAGTTCTCAAGCTCCACTGATGTGTTTTTTCAGCTCAGATTTAGATGTCTCCACTGAAGCCTTCACCACTCAGATGAAGCCCCCAAATTTTCTCTCTGACCTTTGTCTGTTCATGAGCCCTTGTGACTACTCTCTTTCTTTTACGCCTTTTGCAGAAGGGTTATATTCTATACAGTCTTGTACTTCTCTTTTCTTCTAAAAGAGCTAACGTTATGCTAAGACTGCTACAGGATGTTAAGTGATAACAAGCCACTGGAGAGAGAGTGAATGACTGATGAGCAAGTGAAGCTCTGTAGGTTTCTAGAAATAATGATAGAAGAACCAGGAGCACGGCTTGAAAAGACAGGAGCTCATCCAACAAGGTGGAGCTACAGATTTAGAACAGGAAATGCAAAACCTGGAACAAAAGCTGAAAGTCCTTTTAGGAGCATTGATGGGATTATTTACCCATATAAAAATTTTGCCAAAATATTAGCCAAAGAGGTCTCTTAGAAGTTATCTCGTACAGATAAACTGTAGACACAAGATGCTAATAAGGTTCAGAGGAAGGCAAAAGCAAGCCTGAGAAACTCAACAGAGAGGTATTAACTGAGCATAGAGTAATTCAGTACCCTGTGATAAGGATGAAACATAAAGAGCCAGACTGGCATGAAAGTATGATCTAATTTGTAACTGTTGTGACCACTCTTAGAAGAGTCACAACAACTCTGTGCTGGTTTAAGGGATGTGGGTCTGTGTCTGTCTCTTGTCATGGCCACATATCTCTGTCAGTGTTTTGCCATGGGCATGTGTGCTTTAACACCCTTTCAGAGTAATCATGTTCAGCCATGCCTCAGACAAGATACTTGCCTGAGTCAGGCTGCCAGACTGAGCATTTATGCAGGTATCTACTGCTTCCTTTTAAAGGCATTGAAACAATATGAACTTTTTTAATAAACAAGCCAATGAAGCTTGAAGGTAATGAAGCACCACTAACCCTGAAGAAAAACTGGGGTGACCTGGATATCAGCAGTTTTAGTGGAAGGCAGTGGCTTTATAATCAAATCTGGAGCCTATTTAACTCTAGAAAATCACAGTTTACACAAGCTCTGTGTTCCTCTACAACACAAAACCCACTGAAAATCAGAACAGAAGGGATTTGGGCAGTCATCCGACCCATCTCCCTGACAAAGGCAGGAGCAACCTGTGTGACTCCCATTGTTGTTACCCATCCTGCTCTTAAAATTGCACGGAGATAAAGGAGGCACACATTCCCTGGGAAAATCTCCTTCATTTCTTTACTAGCTTGCCTGCTAGAGAGCTCTCTCCAATGTTTAACCACACTGCTCTGTGCTGCACTTCAAGCCCACATTGAACAAGGACAAAAATATTCCTTCCCTTTCTTTAACTGTCCTTTGTACATCTGAAGGCAACTATCATGTCTGCTCTCAGTTATCTGTTCTCAAGACTAAAGGGACCCCAGTTCCTCTAGCCTTTGACTAAATCATAGAAAAACATCAAATTTAGGTAAGGTTGATCAGGGCACTTCTCACACAGTGAGAAACACGTATTTCCAGACCTCCAGCCTTCTCGTTCTTGCTTCTGCACTGTTCCCAATAATTCCACACTGTTCTTGGAACAATGCTCCTAACAGCAGTGCTCAGAACAGAGACTACTGCTGCAGCTGAGGTCTTACAGGAAGCAAGTGGACCACAGCATGTATTGCATGTGTCTTATAAATTGTATTTGTCCTTCTGTAGAGCTCAGGCATGCTACAGGGTGCCTGTCTTGGTGATGAGGTTACAACATTAGTCCCTGCCTTCCAGTTCTTTTGCTTCTGTATCTGCCGCCAGCCATTCATTCCCATTTTTTTAGCAATTGTTTTTTTCCTTAACTTTTTAAGTGTGCATATGTCCTTCCTGATACCCATACTGTTATTCCCCATTTCTCCAATTTGTCAAGAACATTTTGAATTTTAAGCCTTTCTACCAAAATGTTTCTAGCCCCTTTCGTCTTATGTGCAAACATAATAATCACACATTTCATTCCATTATTTAAGCTAGTAATAAAAATATTGACTACTATCAGACCCAGGGCAGGTGCCCACAAAATCTCATCTGCATCATTGTTCCAGACTAATAGTGAACTGTTGATAACTGCCCCGAGTGCAGCTTTTAAACTTCTTAGCAGAGCTCTCATCTAGCCTGTGTTTGCTCAACTTTCTGATGAGAATGTCACATAAGCCTGTAACAGAAGTCTTCCTAAAATCAAGATATATGACCTTTACCACTTCTCCTTTCTCTGCAGAGTCTGTTACTCTGTCATAGATGGAAATTGCATTAGTTTGACATAATTTGTTCCTTACAAATCTGTTGGCTGTTGTTATCTCCTTGTCATCTTCTGGGTTTTCAAAAATTGCATGCTTTTGTATTTGGACCTGCATTTCTCTAGGACCAGATAACTCTATAATTGTCTGATTCATCTTTCTTCCTTGTTTAAAAACAGGTACTACGTCTGCCATTTTTCACCATTCTGAAAACTGCCCCATCTTACTTTCAAAGAAAACCACAAAACTATATTGAGATTATAGACCTCTGAGAACTGGCTGAAGCAGAGTGAATTTTGTTAGGCCAGGATTATTTGAAAGCATTTATGAAAAATCTAATGCCTTTGTTAGATAATGAATTTTACTGTAAGTGATCACAATTAATCCTTTTGCTAACAGGAGCTTTCTCTCCCTATTACCTAGTAAACAGGTGCTTTCCAAAGTCTGACTCCTATTTCTGAAGTGCTTGCAATATGTCTCCTGACTTCTTATCTTCCTTACTAGTAGCATTTCATTTGGGTCTTGATCTCTCTGTTTTTGTCTGTGGTAATCTGTTCTGTTCTGTGACATTCTCCTCAGCAATATGACCTACTTTTCACCTTTTTTTCTTGGTTTTGCTGCTACTGATTTAGCCAAGCTGGTCATTCCTAGTTCTTCTCTGGCATTTCTTCTTAGGGATAAATTGAACTTACACCCTTGCTATCAGTTGACTTAAGAAGCTATTAGTCCTCCTGAACTTCCTATTCTGTTCAGCTGCTTTTATTATGAACACTAATCGGCTCTCTGAGGTTCTTGAAGTCTGTTTCCTTAAAACTCAGAGTCTTTAGTTTGCTTTCTTCCTTCCTTGCATTTCTAACGATCATTAACTACTGTCATTTCTTGATCACACTTTTAGTCAAGTTCTCTCCCGCTTTCCTTATTAGCGAGGATCAAACACTACCACAGTGTTCTTCTAGTGGCTTTTTCTACATCTCTATGCATTTATTTCTTTCACATTACAAGAACCTCTGGAAAATTTATACCTTGCTGCATACTGTTCCCAGGAATTAGCAGGGTATTTTAAGACCCCTGAAATCACCAGCTTCAGTGCTTTGGGGGTTTCTATGTGATGCCTGCAGTGTGGAAGGGGACAGAACTTCGTACCCCTGATCTGCTGATAGGAGAGTATATAGGTGTAATGCAAGGTATCACAAAGGTGTCACGCTTGCTTTTGCATTTATCATTACTGGAGGCTTTTAGTCTTCCTGCACTTTTCTACCTTCTGGGCTTCCTATACAGCCTTGTGGCAGCACTAACTCTTTTTCCCATCTGTGTGACTTTCAAAGCAAGTGACTTTCCAAAATTAAATCGTATTTTTGTGCATGACTTCAGATTCCAGATTTGTTCTGTTTACTCCCTGTACCTTTGGAATGAACATAAAGCATCTGAGATGTTTATCTGGTTGACACTGCCTCCTGCTTGCTCCATTTCGGACCTTTGCCCAGGTTTCCATCATTTATGCTTATCTGTGGAATTCTTACAGGTTACCTCGATTTTAGATTAAAGCTTCTCATTAGCAAGCTGCTAATTGAAGATGGACTTTCTCCTCTCTGTGAAGTGCTCTTGCTTTCTTTCCCAGAGACCAAAACCGTCCCCTTGCCCCTCTGGCGGGATGTGCCTGTTCACCTCAGGGACAGACATTACACCTGACCCTTGCAGGCACAGCCCACCGGGTCAGCGCCAGAGGATTCACCTGCGGACAGCAGAACAGGGAGCACGGGAGTTACACAAAGGGCTCCCGGGAGGGCTAGCTCGCCATGAAGCCACAGGCCAGCTCCCAACGGGCTGCAGCTGAGGCTCGCCTCACCCGCCGCCATGACACCCGACCCCCCCCCCCCCACCTCGTAGCGTGCCGCACCCAACAGCCCAGAACCTTCCCCCGCAGGCGCAGCATCAGCCAATCAGCTGCCGCCAATCAGAGCTGCGCAGGCGCTACCCAATCCCAGCGCTGCTCTCAGGAGGAGGCGGAGACCCGCGGCGGCTGTGGCGGGAAGGTCGGTCTTGCAGTCTCGCCGCCGGCCGGGAGCCGGTTCCAGCCCCTGCCCGGCGTTTCCCGGATCCCCCCGCTTCCCGTGGGTCGGTGAGGGGGTAGGAAAACCCTGATGCTTCCCAGCCAGCGTCGTCTCGAAGAGTACGGGTCTCTCCCGCCGCCGTCGTGGCTGCCTGCGGTGGGACGTGCTGAGGCATGAAAGCCCGCCTGGGCGCCTCATACCAAGGCGGGACCTGGGTGAATTTGCCGCTGCTGGGAGCCGCCCGAGACGCCTGCCAGGTACTTGCCGAAGCCGGTTTGCCTCTTCAGGGCGGGAGGTGTCTCCTGCAGGATCCACCCGGGAATCCCCTCAGGTACCTGCTGTGTGTGGTGACCCTCTGCTGAAAGCGGCACCAGTCTGAGGTAGCAGCTGGCAGTCCTTCTCTGTAGAGACCCCAGGCCTCACGCCTCCTTCAGGAGGAAGCTCCAGCTGCATTTAGCCACCTGGGACTCCCCCCAGCCAGAAACCAAAAGCGTTTTGCCTCTGGTGGGAAGAAGTCCCCGTGCCAGGTGGTTGTCTGGGTCTCCTCCAGGCTAGCAGCACAAATCGACTTGCCTCATCTGGGAGGGAGCTGGCATCCCAGTTGTACACCAGGAACTCCTCAGAGGTAGTTCCACGAGTTGTTTTGCATCCTCGGGGATGAAGTGCTCACCCTCTGCGTCTGCAAAGTCCTTACACCAGTTCACAGCCTGGTTTCTCACTGTAGAGGTGTAGACTCCAATGAAGAGTCACTGCCCAGGTTTTTTTTTTTTGCTTCTGATTGCAGGTAGCTGACTAGGGTGCTTATGAGCCAGCTGCCTGAGCTGGTGTTTTGTTGGCATAAAGTTAGCTCCATTTCTGAGGGGCTGTCCAGAATGCTGCCAAAGGGACCCCCAAGTAGATTTGTGTCTGCATGAAATTCAGTCGTCTCCTGTGAAGCTGCTGAGGGTTTCTCCCAGGTAGAAACCCAGCATAGCTTTCCTCCCCTGGAGTGTAGATCCCATTGCAGGAGACAGCCCACTTGACCTCCCAGGCAGTTGCCAGAGTTTTTTAGATGGAACTGCATTCCCAGGTAGGAGCCTGAGACTCCTAAAAGGTACCTACCCAAAAGCTTTATCCCAGAGGCAATCTGTGATGTTTGACAACTCCTGGTAGGCTCTCGGAGGCATAAATGCTTGAAGAGACCTTGTATCCTGAGTCTGTCTTTCCAGCCTGGGCCCACAGTGAACTATGCAGGGGTGCTGCCATGCCCACTAGTCTCTCTTGGAGGATAAATCTCAGCGTGTCCCTTTGTCACCTGCTCCCTTGGCTGGGGCACTGCAGGGATGGAAGACGTTGCCCAGTGGGCACATCTAGTGGAGCTGTTTGTAATTCTTCTGCATGTCTTTGCCCAGGGGTTCCTGAGAAGCTGTGCTGCTATGGTATGTAGCTGCCCAGGGTGCAGTTGTAGGTTTTTTTGAAGAAGGGTGAGGCACTTCCCTTGAGGATTGGCTTTGAAAGGCAATATTCTGGAGGCTGTTGTGCCCTTGTTGACCAGTCTTGCCTGGGCCTCTTTGGTAGAGGCTTTCCTTGCTAATGTGTCTAGTCATTTTGTGCTTTTCCAGAGCACTTCCTTGCTGATTGCCCCACTGGGGAGTGATGTGCTTCCAGCTGCCCAGGGAAAGCTGAGTCCACCGTTCTTCTAGAGAGGGCAATGATCCCCTAATGTCTGTTTCAAAGAGATCTCTTATTTCTCTGGTGATTCCCCATGTCACTGGAAATTAGACTGCAGATTCACAGCACAGGCATCTGCAGTATAATTACAGGGATAAGTCTGGTGTTGGGAGTCTGCAATGGGTGTAATGCTTTAGTGACACAATGTTTTCTGCTTTCAGGAAAATGACTGAGGTCAGCTCTTGATGCTGGTGGCATGTGGCGGTGACCTGGATGGCAGCAAGTACCCTGTGTGCAGCACACTGATCAAAATGGCCCTCATCGTTTGAAGCTCAGCTGTGCTGGTGGACGTTTGCCACTTGAAGTGAAGCTATGTAAGTTAGCTATAAATGAGGTCAGGGGACTAAAAGCAGTCTAGGTTTTGGACCACCAGATAGGTAGGCCAGTCAAATACCTTGGAAGTTTTTAAGGCTATTATGGGAAACATTAGATATAAGCCATGTGGATTTTCTTGGTGATTGTCTTCTGAAAGATTACAAACAACCTAACAGATGCAATTTTTAAAGCTTAGAGAACAGCAGTCTCATTGTCTGAAAACAGCTCCTTTTCTGACTCTCAAACATGTTATTTTTATGCCTAAGCCACCCTGTCTGCATATGTATCTGGAAACAATGTCCACAACTTATATGTGCCACAGAGCACCTGGAGCACCGAGGCTGTTGCACAACCCCACCCAATACCACACAAAGTGTTGGCAAGCTTCACTAGTGTCTTATAGATACGCCTGATGCCAGAACATTTTTATTACTCCATATACTTCTATTCCAAAATATCAAATAAATCACTACAAGGTCAATTAATTTTATTCTATTAACAGAAATGTGTGCCCTGTCTTAGAGATAAAACATTTCTCTCTTGCATCTGAGGTCCTACCCTTTTTTCTGCTGTCAAGTACTCTTATGCATATATCATGGAAGTTAAGAAAACTAGTAGCTAGGTCTCTCAAGAGCCTAATTGCTTTTTATTCCTAATCCTTCACAAGCTTTATTGCTAAAAGCCTTAATTAAACAAGAAATACCTTAACATGTTTAGCACAGTGCTACATGAGGGAGCTCTACAGAAGCTAATTTACTCTTCTGAGAAACCAAGCAGCTTCTGGTACCTGTGTTAGCTCAGCGGTTTTACACTGTACTGGAGTGTGTAATATAGACATTGTGTGTAAACATGTGCAAGGGTAGTGGAAACAACTGAAGGTCCCTGTTAAAACAAGCGTGAACTTACAAGTGCAGTGTAGATGTGTCTGTTTTGGGGATGACAATGGCTTTGTGAAGGAGAACCTCCCTCTTGAGAGCAGAAACTCTCACAAATTTCTGGGGTTGTTATTGTCTTTCACTAACAAAGGGTGAGCTTTTGTCCTTCAAGCGGAGCTGTTAGAAGATGAGAAACATGGGCTCTGTTCTTGAGCCTTCCACTTCTCTTGGGGTCACATCCATCTGATGTGTCTTACTTTCCCCATCTGTAAAACAGAGCTGAGGATGCTGCATTTTGCTTCTGCAGCACTGAGAGAGAGATGAAGGAGTGGTTAAGAGCTCCCCTTATTCTAACAAATAGGAAATACCCACTTGTAGAGCTGGAGCGTTGGAGATGGCCAAAAACAAAGGATGGAAACGCGGTCATAGTGTGCTTGTGCTCCTAGGAAACTGAGGAATCTTGCAGATGGTTGTGATGGATGTGGCTCATGTGCTCAAGGTTTTGTTGATCAAAATTCAGGTCAGGAAATAATTTTCCTCTGTGACTGATGGGGAACTTTGTTAATTTTTGTTTGCCCATTTGTTTGGCTTTCTGCATCTGGGATTAAGATGTTGGACATACCTTTGGCGTCCCCTTTCTTTTCCTAGTGGACACAACCACTTTGTGGTCTTCGAGTTTCTCTTCTTGGGTGTGTTACATGGTGTTGGGAATTGCGTGCTCCCTGGATATCTGTTATGTGATGCCCTGAAATTGTAGCTGTGGTAGTCTTGGTTGTTTTCCTGCCCTACCTTTCTCACAGATTTTTTTTTTTTCTCTGTGGATGATGCACCATACATATGAAATGAAGGAAGCCTGAAATCCAGGCCTCTGAGCATCTCCAAACATAAAAAGATGAGCAGGCCTGAGGATGCTTGTTATTTCTCTCTGGCCTTCCCTTGCTCATCACCATGGGACAGCTTAGACTCCAGTCTAACAACTTGCTTTGCTTAAAACAGTTTTTGCCACACTTCAAGTGGTCACAGTTCATGGACTTGCTTTGAGTTTAGGCTCCAATGCCTGCTATTCAGAAGGCTTTCAAACATTTCTGAAGTTGTGCCATGTCCCTTCAGAGTCTGACAGCTGTATTAATGTAATTATCCCCACCAGGTCGACTGTAACTAGCAGCCAGAGCTTGATTGGGTTAGTTAGCAGCTCAAGCAGAGTGAAAGGCCAGAGCTCTGAAATCAATTAAAGGCAGTCAAGATCAAATTGAAAAGTAATATTATTGCCTTCTCCTTCTGGGGAGTCAGGGCTGTGCAAGGTGGGGTCTGCATGTCATACACAATTACTTCAAGGCTGAGAGCTGCAAGTCAACTCATTAATTTTTCTCCTTGCTTTGCTGAAAAGATCCAGACATTTTTGCAGTTGGGATTGGGTCACAGAGCACACAGCTTACAAAATTAAAGGAAGCAGAACTGCAGTATTTTGGATGCTTCTCTGATGCCAGTAATAGTGCAGTAGGATGCAGTAAGCATCAGTGAATGCTGCTCATGCTTGGCTGCTCTGCTCACCTGTACTTTTGCATCATGAGAAAGCAGCACAAAAGATAATATTTCAGTGACCAAAGAGATGTGTTTTACATGAGTGTGCAAGCAGCTCTGTGACTTCTTTACAGGCCACAAGCACCCTGTGTGGGACATGGGACTGTGCAGTTACCTTACTGTAATTCCAGGTATAAATCAGGGTGGCAGGCAGAGACTATGGCCAAACATTAATGCAAAAAAACCCACAAAACTCCAACCAAATTTTCAAATGTGACTGCAGACTTGCATGCCTCAGCACTCAGTTAGAGACCTTGTTACCTTGACAGAGACAATGTTTGGTAGAAGCCAACCCATATCTCTACAAAACAGGCAGTTTTGCATGTTCCCTGTTTAACTGCAGTCACTTCTGAAATCATAAGTCACTCTTGAAAACTGGAGCCAAGAAAGCCAAATAGCTTTTTCGAAATGTAGGGCAAGCTTTAGCCATTTCAATGCATGAAACTGAGTAAATGGAGCCTATATGAGCAATAGATGTGAAAAACACAGCCACCTTTTCTACTCTTGGAATGTAAGGAAAGAGGGAGCAAATCCTTCAGATGTGTCCATTAGTGAAAATTATTCCACAAATTCATCACCTCTTCTAATTCCTATTTATCAGCCACCAGCAGTTCTTCAAACCACTTGCCATTCTGAGCTACATCAGTGAGCTGTGGCTGGTCAGATAAGCTGGCTAGTGGTGGCTTTCTCCCTGACCGGATGGCTGCACAAGCACTTCCAGCATAGATACCCCTATTTGATGCAGTTGAGTATACAGCCTCATGAATATTTAAGTGGGTGATTTGAAAATTCACTTTTGTGTGCACTTGGGTGCTCATCTGAATGTTCTTGAAAAGCAAACAGCAAAGGGGACCCAGCACACTCCACAGCACTGGTATTTCCTGCAGAAATTAGAGACTCAGAAATAATTTCACTTGTCTTTTTAGCGCAAGGACTGTGGAGGGCTGTCATATCCCAGTGCTTTGTGCAGCTGTTTCTCTGCCCAGTGCTGCCCTCCTGGCCATCTCCTGTGGGCTCATTCTCATGACAACAAGTTCTCCATTGTAAGGAATGAAAACCCACCAGGACTTGCCTGGAAGTTGCAGTTCTTTGAGCGTTTGCTGACTGCCCAATACTTGCTGTACTTACTGCACATAAATTCACTTGAACCACAAAAACCCTTGTGCTTCCAGAACTCCCAGACTAAGGGGAGATTTCACCTGTGTGTGTGTGTGTATTAGTATCAGGGAGCTGCTGTGCCAGCCAGAAAGGGGCTGCGTTTTTCCGGACTGCTTTCCTCTGTTACTCGGGGAGGGCAAATTAAGACATAGGCTTAGTTCCAGTGTTCAGCCAAAGTGGAGAGCATGCAAATAATCACTGTTGTAATTAGTCTAATAACTTCAGAGATAGCAGAGTTTTCCCCAGGAACTTTTGCTCAGTTGCTTGGCAAAGTAAATGTGTGCCTAATTCAGGTCTCCGTGGCAGATCAGCTGAGCAAGTACATCCCTAGGAGATGCTGGGAAAGCTGAGGGGAAGCGGGATGGCCTCCCATCTGAGCACACCCGATACCATGAGGGGCTCTTGTGGAGGCTTGTACCCTCTCTGCTGCTTGGCATGAAAAAGCACTGTCTTTTGGGGTCTGATAGAAATTAAAGCCAAGTGGTCAAGACCATTTAACTCTCCTCTCTCCAGCAAGGGTGTAAAGGGGATTTAAAGCAAGAGGACTTACTTGTGTAGAGAAGGAAGAAACACTAAAATATCAGCATGCTTGATGAATCATCAGTGGATAACACTGTGCTGCTCTTGCACCAATCTTCCAACCCTGCTCCCGTATCTGTGTGTGCTTTCCAAGGTGGCTGGTCCCTCCCCTCCTACCCTGGTTGTGCTCTGCTAGCTCTATACAGGACTCTGGGGAGTTTGGTCCTTGGTTTCTGCACCTTAAAAGATGTTCCATTTCCAAAAGCTTTCCAACCTATCACTTCTAAAGGGACAGCCTGATTCAGCACCCATCATAGGCACCATAGGGTTGGGTCCAGACTCCTGCTCACAGCAGTCTTAACACAACCAGCTTTCACAGCTGCAATACTGTCGTGAATCCAGTGCTACTGGCTGTCCATCATAGCTTGTCCTTACAGCAGTCCACATTTGCAGAGGCACTTGGGGAACATAAAACTATTGCTTTGTGTTTACTGCAAGAGAAAAAACACTTAGCATGACATCTCTTTCCTTTCTCCCTTGCTTGGAGGCCCTGCTGCCTTGAGGGGTTCTTTACCTCATATGTGTCAAACACAGCTATTTTGCCACTCATGACTGCAAGCATGGGGCACTGACTTTTAGCAATATTTCATCAAAAGGTGATACTCCACAATGCCTCTTACATCACATACAAATGATTCCCACCTGCCCTCCATCAGGTAGCAGTATAGTCCCTGCTCTGTCCACCTGGGCTGTCAGAAAGTCACATTTTTTGAGCTGCAGATCTGCCTGGTTTCACCACAGCTCTGCAGTCATGGGCAGATCCTGATTTTGCTTCTTCCTTCCTACTCCAGGGGCATGGGCAGCATGTGGAGGGACTGTTAGTCTAAGCTGACCAAAGAGCTCTGGGAAATGGAGAAATGGTTTTATGAGAAAGCAGGAAATAGAGCAGTTGTTTCTCCCTTGAGAAATTTGGGCTAGATCCGTTTTTCCACTCTGCCACTTGTTTTGACAAGATATATTTTCAACACATGCCACATTGGGTTTGGGTTCTTCTTTTTTTTTTTCTTCCTCCCTTTCATGAAGAATATGAAGTGTGATTTTTGCCCTTTTTCCCCCTTTTCTACTTTGTAACTTTACAAATGTTTCCAATTCATGAAAGTGACACTGTGACAAATTCACTTTTCTTTTTCAGCTCTGTCACTTTTCCAAAGTTAAGAAAGTTTCAAGAAACTGCAAGTGGAAAAAGGGGGAAATGAAAGGAAAGGGCAAAGAAAAAATTACTGATTTTTCTTGCATTCATGTGTAAAACCAAGAAAATATAAGCTTCCTGTCCCTTCACAGCTTGATGTTTGAGATTGGTGGGACAAAAGCCCCTCTGAACAAGCTGTCTGGGACTGCTGAGGTTATGTTTTGCCTTGGCCAGGTCCCATAGCCTCTATCACCACTTGCTGCCACTGTGCTCAGATCAGGGATCAGTGTACAGCTGCCACTGGGGCTCAGCAGGGAAGCAGCAACTAAGAGCTGGAAGACAGAAGGGTGCATCTTCTCATCAGCTTGCAGTTGGCCCTGACTTGGTGAGCAAACAGAGTCAGCAGGGGCCAATCAGCCACTCTACATTTATTTCTCCTGCACCTTCAAATGTTTCCATTACTCTGCCCCAATGCAAAATCAGCCAAGTCACCTGAAATCACTGATGACTGGAGCAGATTAGGAACATGCACAGGGTCAGGAACTGCCAAGATGCAGTTTAAAAAGCTCCTTATCACCTCTCAGCTCTTTTTTTGCAGGCAGTCCAAGCAGCATAGGGGAGGCAGCATGAGCTTGCCTGGAGATGCTGACTCTCCATTGGTTTTATGTTTCTGGGTGGCTTCCAGATGTACCGGAGGGGCTCCAGCAGGAACACCTGCCAGACATCCCACAAATTAGAGACCACAGCCCAACTGAGAGCATGGATGTACCCTGCCAAGGTATCAGTCCCTGCAGGGCTGCTTCCCTGTTTCTAGAGAGGTTTGTCTTACAGTGTTGTGCAGCCATTCTCCCTCCTGAAATGCTGCCAGTTTGGGGCTGTCACTGTGATAATTTTTTCGTCATGCAAATTGGCCCTCTTGCCTGCCTGTCTTGCCTGTCGTTCTTGTCTTTCTCTCATTTGGCTGCCTGCTGTATCTATGCACTGGAGACTCTTGCAAAGAAACCCTTCACACCCACCAATTTAATAATCCCCTTGAATATGGAGTGGATTCTGCCTGGGCAGCCTTGCAGATCTGCTTATGAATAAATTAGCTCTGCTTTGTGAGACTAAATACATCTGCACGCTCTGGAAACATTCGTAATTACATTTGAAATGTAATCATATGTTAGAGATGTGAGTGTGTTTGTTGCCATTGTGATTTATTTTTCTCTTTTAAAAAAATGGACTGTTTTCTGTCCTGCCTAAGTTGATGACTGGTCGTAAGAGTCTCACTGGTGTTTGGTAAGGTCATGGTGGTTCCTGGAAGACAATGTCTCTTCCTCCTCACACTGCTGAGAACAGTGTTCCCCTGGCCTTGTCCCCAGCAGAGAGCTGTGGTAGTGAGCCCTATAGCTAACAGTACAACCATGCATACACAGGCTTCCTAGGGCCTCTTCTTCCTCCATCAGTCTGTGCTCTTTCCTCTGATAGCATGCACTTACGTTTTCCCTGTGCATGGTGATCAGTCCTGTATCTACTCCCTTGTACGCTGAGACCTCAGGGCCAGTGGTACTGCTTGATGCAAAATTCTTCCTGGGGTCTCCTAACAGTGGGGCAAAGCTGATGGCTCCTCTGCTGTACAGCAAGCCTGGTGAGCAGAGTCTCACCTGGCCAACCCCTCAGTCCCTGTTTGTATCTTCCACTTGTCCTCTGCAAACATGAGTCTTGAACTGGCAGGAAGGGGTAGCTTCCAGTCACTTTACCTTCCTAAACGGCTCTTTGCTTTCTTCCCTGCTGGCTTGCTCTTGTTGGCTTGTGACATCAGGGAGCAGCGTCTTATGCTGAGTCCCACTTTGGGCTGAGTTGTTTTGTTTCTGCTTCAGAGACGTGTGAATTTTCTTGAGTTCCAGGCCAGTGATCAAAGTTGTAGCAAGGATTTGGCCTTGAAGCCTTTCTAATTTGCATGAGTGTTCTAGCTGCTGTGCCATTAGTAATTCCACAGTACAAACTTTTCTCAGTGCAAAAATGCTATGTCAGACCTGAGAAAACAATGACAATTTTGCTGAAGCTGATATGCCCCCCAAAAATGTTGATTTAAAGAAGTGAGCATTATCCAGTAGAGCAATGTTCCAGCAAAAAGCGGATGTCCTTTAATGCAGCATGTTCACACCTTGCACATCAGACCTATTCTGTCCCTATTGCAGCTCATCAGCTACAGATGCGGTCATCACTGAGCGTCCTCCAGAACCAACTCACATATCTAGAGCCATAAGCTGACCTGCCCAAGCAGTTTCTGCTTGTGGGAGTGAACAAGTCTGCTCAGGTGCTTTCCACAGGCCAGACTTGACAGTTCACGAACTGCAAAATCTCCTCATGCTGCCTGTCAGTGCACTCTTTATATCCTTCCATGTGTGCACACAATGCTTCTATTTGGAAACCCTCTGCATGGTAACTTTCCCGTCCCTCTCAGACTTGCAGCGCAGTGCTGGAGTTGCAGTAATATGTGCTGCAGTCACTTGGGTGCACTTAGCAATTTCCTCTCTCTGTGGTGCTTCCTACTGATTTACAATCGATGCTCTTCCCAAAGGCAGCTCGTTAAATTGCTCTGCTCCAAGGAGGGGCTCGTAGATTTCCTTGCCTAGCAGAGCACAGCGTTCTCCTGAGTTTGCCAGGACTCTAGGAGCAAATGCTGCAGCATGCCTTAATGTTGGCCTGTGGCCTTCTGCTGTGATATGTAGCTGCCACTGTTCCTCAGGTCTCTATGACTTTTGGGATGTTGCCTCAAATAGAGTAGTCTTTACTATACATGGGGTTTTGATCATCTTGGAAGGTGTCCTGGATGCTGACTCTTAAGAGCTCACAAACGTCAGGAAAATATTTACAGAATGTGGGGCACGCATACTTGTTGGGATATCTGTATACCCTTGCTTTAGGCATTTTGTCAACAGCTTTTCATTTCTAAGAGAGCTTAGGTGTATCAATACAGTTCCTTCACAAGTTCAGCCTACCTGCACCCAGCCTCATGCTTGGATCTAGCCACTCGTCCAGGAGTTGCTACACCTTGGGTTCATAGTTCTGGGTGGCATCTACTTTCATTACTACCCCTACAGTACCACTCTCCTCAGTGTCAGTCTTGACTGCTGAAGACAGGCTCGGTACTTTGCCATTGGCAGGTAGAAAGTAATTACTCTCACCACATGGTTTTCTTAAGTCTTCTTCCTGTACTTCCTTACTCTCCTGTAAATGATTCACTTTATTCTTGTCACCAGTGATCAGCTGCAGCCAATGCAAATTCCAGCTACAGGAGAAGACTGTATTTTCATCTTGCTCTGTGAGATTAATCTTACTGAAGAAATGGTTCCGGAATTACATCTGCTTAATAAAAAATAATTTCCTGATGCAAGAAGAACAGTCTAACACAGAAATTTTTGGCAAGGAAGGGTGTCCAGTTTTCTGTCTTATGCTTTGGAACTAGTGGTTTTTCTATACACCACTGCTCTAGACTTGGTGGAGCAATTAGTGTGGGGCTCCAACAGACTCTGAATCCAGATTTCATCTTGTGTCCGTCTAGAACAGTCAGGAGTGAAATCATGTTGGTCCACCTACTTGATTAGAAAGCCTCACAGTTCCTGTGAGCTGCCTTTGTGTGGGGACCTGAGGATGGGACTCACCCCACTAAGTATAGACGTCTCCTAGGTAGTTACTCTGGCCAGTGGAGGCATGGTCAGAGCTGTGGGCTTTGGAGCTCATCCTAAAGGAGGCATCTGAAACAGTTGGCTTGCATTGTAAAAATGCCTGTTTCCCTCCTTGATCTCAAGGCAGTCAACAGAGTAGTTTAGCTGTCTTCCTGATAGACAGTTTAAATTAGGAGAAATTAATCCCATCCTGAGCGCCCACGATGCAGATCATTTCCTCTGTCTCTATCCAAGATAAAATCTCCAATAAATGCTCTTTCCGTGTTGAATACTGATCACCTCAGGCTCTTCTACCCCTCGCACACAAAGCCTCTGAGCACTGGAGACCCAGCTCCTCACCTACAACATGCCTCCTGTTAGTCTGAATCACTTAGCCGAGGCATTGGACCCTGCCCATGCCATACACCTGTGTCCCAATCTGCTTTGCATGACGTGGGGTTCTTGCTCAGATCATTTGACAGGTGGTTTTGCATTGAGGGTTTTGGAGGGTTGTTCAGCTGCTGGATGATTCATGCCCTTGAGTCTCTGGTAGGTGGTCTGTCCAGCCTGTCTGAACATCACAGGTGGAGATCTTTCTTCCTTTCTCCCTTTGGTTTATCACAGGCTCCCATTCTTCCTGCCAGTTGTGCTTGTGTTTATAAAGTCTTGCTCATTTTCAGATGCTAAATGCCAAATTATGATCTCAGTGTGACTCCACTGCAGGGGAGTAACTCTGACACTACTACTGTGGTGTAACAGACACCAGCCAGGATTAGACTGAGTACGTGGCCATGGGAGTAGAGCAAGCAAAGAGAATCACTGTAAGGAAAACACCACAGAAGAGGAAAAAAAAAAAGAAAGGAAGGAATGTAATAAAGAAAGGCACCAAACCATTTTAATTTATCAAAAGCAAACATGTTTGTCCCCCTGTTTGTTGAAGCAGGTCATGAATTATGATTGGAAAACAGACAAACACAGTAACTAAAGGCGCATTAGTTGTTCTTTCATTTCTATTTATGAATGTGTATTGGAAGAGAAACATGATAGGAAAAATAATGAATATGTGATATTTTTCTTTTTTAAATTAATGGTTATGTATTTCAGTGTGGATCATCTATCTTGGTCTGGCCTGCTGCCTACAGGATCAGGGTACCTCACAGCTGACCTTCCACTGCTCCACCATAGCAGAGCTATAAAACTTGTTTCCATGGAGTGGGAAACTGAGACACAGTAATGTCAAGGGTTATATATTTGTGGTGAATGGAGTTCAGTCCAGTTGGTGGCCGGTCACAAGTGGTGTTCCCCAGGGCTCAGTTTTGGGGCCAGTTCTCTTTTATATCTTTATCAATGGTCTGGATGAGGGGATCGAGTGCACCCTCAGTAAGTTTGCGGATGACACCAAGTTGTGTGGGAGTGTTGATCGGCTCCAGGGTAGGAAGGCTCTACAGAGGGATCTGGACAGGCTGGATCGATGGGCCAAGGCCAGTTGTATGAGGTTCAACACGGCTCAGTGTTGAGTCCTGCACATGGGTCACAGCAGCCCTGTGCAATGCTACAGGCTTGGGGAAGAGTGGCTGGAAAGCTGCCTGGCAGAAAAGGACCTGGGGGTGCTGGTTGACAGCCGGCTGAATATGAGCCAGCAGTGTGCCCAGGGGGCCAAGAAGGCCAACGGCATCCTGGCCTGTATCAGAAATAGTGTGGCCAGCAGGACTAGGGCAGTGATCATCCCCTTGTACTCAGCACTGGTGAGGCTGCACCTTGAATAACGTGTTCAGTTTTGGGCCCCTACTACAAGACAGACATTGAGGTGCTGGTGCGCGTCCAGAGAAGGGCAATGAAGCTGGTGAGGGGTCTGGAGCACAAGTCTTATGAGGAGCGGCTGAGGGAACTGGGGCTGTTTAGCCTGGAGAAAAGGAGGCTGAGGGGAGACCTTATCGCTCTCTACAACTACCTGAAAGGAGGTTGTAGTGAGGTGGGGGTCGGTCTCTCGTCCCAAGTAACAAGTGATAGGACGAGAGGAAACGGCCTCAAGTTGTGCCAAGGGCGGTTTATTTTGGATATTAGGAAAAATTTATTCACCGAAAGGGTTGTCAAGCATTGGAACAGGCTGCCCAGGGAAGTGGTTGAGTCACCATTCCTGGAGGTATTTAAAAGATATCAGATGTGTCACTTAGGGACATGGTTTAGTGGTGGACTTGGTAGTGCTAGGTTAACACTTGGACTTGATGATCTTAAAGGTCTTTTCCAACCTAAACAATTCTATGATTCTATGATTCCTTTTACCTCATTTTACCCATTTAGCAACTCAGCAGCTAGGTCAGATTATTTGCTCACATCCCTTTGTGGTCTCTGGAAAAGATACGGTTCTTTAATGAGTCTTGCTTGAATCTCTTTGTCCAGGGTTATAAGAGATATTTTTGATGTGGAGAAGAAATGCACTCATGCTGCTGAATATCATGCTAATTTCCTAACCACTAAAACATCTTTCCCTACACACCACCTCAAGGATGACAAAGCCCTGCAGAGCTTTGATTCTGTAACGGGTGACTGAGACCATGCCCCTGTGGTGGTACAGAAGGGATATGCACAGACATCCCTGAGGGGAAGAGGACAGCACAATGTTCAGATGAACCAGTATGTGGATGTTTGGGGAATCTGGGATGAGGAGCAGAATGCAAGGAGCAGCAAACTGACAATGTCGATCTCACTTCCTGGCTCAGCCATGTCTCTGAAATAGGAAGAGGTGGTGGGTAGCATCCGTCTGATGGTATTTGCTGCATCCTCTGTGGGCCATGGATTAGTCTCTCCAGGTACATCCTAGAGCCTGACTTCACATCATCCTAGTGGAATAATAACCCTGTGGAGGCCAGCACGGTCCTTACAGCTCAACAAGAAAGGGCAAGTGAAAATAGGTGAGATGGCAAAGTAGCTGGAGGGAGGAAGGGCAGGACGCACACCTAAGACCTCTAAAGGCTCAAGAGGAAAAACAACCGCTCCTCTTTCTTTGTCCTTTCTTTAACACCAGCATCTCTTCATACATCTTGGATGCAGCCAATGCTGCGACATCACAGAGGTTTCCAAGTGGGATCAAGGAAGCAATGGATATGTGTCCAAGTATTCAGCATTGTGGGCTTGCCTGGTGACTGTAGAGGATCAGAATGGGAAGGAGGAAGGCAATGAAGAATGGGGTAAGAACTGGGAGATGAGCAAGCACGCAAAGGAGAACAAGGGAAAATGCAGAAGGGAGAGAGGAGGAGAAATGCAGAAGACAGGATACTTGCTTTTCTGACTGCACATGAAATGTGTGGGAGGATGAGTAATGTGCCGTGGTATGGAAATGCAGGGGCTTAATGCAAAGTTGAAGTGCAAACACAATAATGACAAAAGTTAAAGAAAAAAATACAGTTTTTCACGTAAAACTGATGTTTCTTCATAAACCTTTATTTATCTTAAAAAATGAAGAGCAATATCTGAGCCATGTAAGAGCGTTTATTACCTTGGAAGGTGAAGGCAGGAGAATGTGTAGTTCCCTGGCTGGTTATTCATATAAATTGCATTCAGATTAGTACTGAGCCCACCTAATGTGTTAGTTCTACAATCCCAAACAAGCATTAGCCTTGCACTTGTTTTAAAAATGAGCATATCCTGAAGCCCTGATGCCTACAGAACTACAGAGAAAAAATTCAGTCTTATGGCATGTCAGGCTTTGTGTACTGTTGGAAACAGGGCTATATATATTTTTAAGACAAAAAGCAAGTGTATATGTGATTAAGAATTTGGGTTGTTCCGTGCTATGATTCTGGTGGCTTTCAAACCTCTATTTGTCACTGATACTGGACTAGGTTAGACAGAAAAGTTGTCCATATGTAATACAAAGAATAAGATCAATTCTCCTGTCTGACCTACGTCACTGTCTTGTCCGATTTTATGTACTCCCCAGCTAGCTCAAGTTTTTGAGCTGTCCTTCAGGTCCCAGCTAGGGATTACCTGTCTCTGCTACCATCTGTAAAACAGGTGTCTGATGCCTACTCAAAAAATTCAAACAAAACAGGGAAATAACAGCAAAAAAAAAAAAAAAAAAAGCCCAATAATATTTTACTAAACCATTTTCAAGGTCACAAAGTCAAGCACTCAAAAATTAGGAAGCTTCAGATTTAAGGATATCTGTAAAATCTTCATTTAGTCTTCCTGTGTGTATGCATTGTAATACAGTCTTAAATATGTGATCAATTCTTCTCTTTAGACAAAATCCCTGCCTCATTCAGTGCACAGAATAGACTTGCTCGCCGAAAGAGCAACTCTTCAATATTTCATTTAGTCTCATCATTTAGTGTGTGGCTCAATGCATTATTTACTGCATACAGCACTGAATACAGAATTATTAATTTCTTATCAGGTTTTTCTCTTGTGCTTCGCCGTAGAATCTTCCTTCTTTACAAAATTTAATGAATATATCTTCACGATACAGCTGAGGGGTGAATCTGTACTAATGCCTTCATTTTATCAAGGAGGAAGTGATACACACATAAGTATTGAAGTAAAAATAATCCAAAGTGTCAACCAGTGTTTGGTTTACATTTTGATTCTCTGACATGACTTTCTTGAGCACTTAGATGTTTTTAGTTATCTATGTTTCCAGAGCAAGTCATGTGGATGTTTGCAGCTGTGTGGTTACTACTTTTGCCCTTGCAGAAGTACCTACCTGCACAGGCTTAATCTTACTGTAGGTGCTTATAGTCAGCAGACAGGTAGGTGATAGAGCCAGTGGGGTTTAGGGCAGGATTCATTTCACCTTAAAATAGGTATCAAAACCGGATCTGATTGTCTTACCCTTAACGTGCCTGCTTTTCTCCACGTAGAATAAGGGAGCCCGAGGCAAATAGCTGACAGTTAGATGAGTAATTTTGGATTCACTGTCACAAGTGAATCCCATAATTTCATAAAATAAAACCCTGCAGCCTTATTTTTGCAGAAGCTGGAAGCTGGGTGAGTGAGCGAGACAGATGGTAGATATTTTGGGGTCATGGTGGGGGACTTTTACTGTGGAGGGCCAGACTCCTCTCCTGCTGCTGCCGCGGAGTTCCCAGACAATGCTCAGGGAGCATCCCTCAACCTGTTACTAAGCTTTTTCAGTGCCCACCTTCTATGAACGTCACCTCTTGCGTTAAACATCTGCAAATCAGCTTTGTCTTGACCTGGTCTCCACAGGGTCCCTTCACAGCCAGTGTCAAGTGGATCTAGCCAATTCTACTTAAATTCTGTCTTTGGAGACCATATGCCTTTGCTCCATTTTATGTAAAGATGAGGTAGTTTGCCATATTTTGGCAATGAAACAAGTTATGTTACAGAGAGCATAGGAAATACATTCATACAGGGGCTTCTGAGACCTAATAGAGTGGCTGTTTTGAAAACGATTGGCTGTTTAGCAGTAAGGAATCCTAGGATGAGCACCTCAGCATCAAGCATCTAACTTTAGATGCGCCAATAAGTGAGGGTAGATAAATCTCACCTCAAGGGTTATTTCTACAAAGTCAAAGTCTCCGGCTGGAGAAAATATTTTTGGCTGAAAAAAATATTTACTTCCCAAATAATTGCATTTGACTCACTTATTATAAAGTTACATTTCTCTTTTATAGTATGATTACTGCTTATGGTAGTGGAGTGTTGTTCCTCACTCTCCCCTACAACCTGTGCCGCACAGAAGACAATGTTCTTCAGCTTCCACAAGATAGTGAAAAAACCAGAAAATTCAGTTATGTTGAACTGAATGGTGAGAAATATTTTTGGATAGTTCAACCAAATGGAAAGAAATATTCTGTGGCAGGAATGCTGGAAAGTTTACTTCCATCAGCCACATCCAAAATGTTTCTGCGTGTGGGGTTCATGTGATTCTGCAATATTTCATTCAAAATTCCCTTTTAAAACTTGGATCCCAAATGAGACAAAACAGAAGTTGAAATACTAGGATTTCCTATTGGGCAGAAACTGCAGATGCTGCCAGAGGAATAGGCAGTGGCAGACTTTAAGCAGCACGGCCCTGGCTCCCTGCAGCAGCGGCAAACCTGTCACTGCCCTCGAAGAACAAAAAAAAGATCCGGGGAAAAAAGCAACAGTGTGGGAAAGAAACAACAGAGAGATCATCTTGTTAAAGCTCATGCATGTGCTCAAGAGGACTGTGACAATGTTATATAGAATAATGCTCCAGTTCTGGCATTTTCTAAGTGCCGTATGCTTGAATGAGCTATGTTGGTATTCCTTGAAGATAACATTTTGATATAAAATGCATAGCTTTTGGCTTGAAAGAACCATTAAGGTATTTAGTCTGATTTTATGTACTGAGAGATTTTCTTCCAGTTAGCTGTGGAATGAGCCAACTTGTGTTTAACCAAAGCATCATCCAGAACAGAATCCAGATTTTATTTGATGAGGTGCGGTCTGTACTTCTGGCCCATCAGGAGACTCTCCCAATTGTTAATACTTTTATTTCTAATTTGGATTTGTGCAACTTTACCTTCCAGCTGATGGTCACTTCCTCTGGTACTTTGCAGAGCATATTTTAATTTCCTTCCTTCAGAGGCTGTTTACACACCATATAGCAAGTCATTTCTCAGTCTTGTCTATTTTTTTTGATAGTCAGAATGTATTGAATTCCTTCAGTGTTTCATAAAAACTCATTTTCCAGCCTTCAAATAATTGTATTGCTGTTCACTGTACTATCTTCAATTTTTCACTTGACTAAATGCACTATTCCAACATTAGTGCCACCATTGCCTTGTAAGATGTAAAATAACTAACTAATCCCTTGTTTATCTATCTGAAGATCACACCCAAGTCTTTTTATCATTGCACTAGGTAGGTCACAGTGAAATCTTGTATATTGAGTGGGAAAGAGGTAATTTTTGTGTTGAGTACTTCTACAGCAGGTAGCACAGAGGGTTATACTCCTCAGCAAGGGTTCCTGCATAACCTCACAAAACTGCACCCATTGCTGATGTAGTAATAGTGATGCTAATGGGCCACTGATGGTTTGTCATGATGTTGTACAGAGGGTTGTCACAGGTGCCTGACTTCTCTTCACGCTTGCCAAAATTTTTGATGTATCTTTTCGTACCTGTTCATACTTCATCGTGCTGAGGTACTTAATAATGAAATAAGACAAACCTACCTCTGGGACACTCTAGGGCTGGTTTGGAGGCAGCAATTGCCAGAAATGTCCAGTCTCAACAGGGGAATGCCAGCCAAGATTACCAGTATCACTTGCGGGGCTTTAATATGCAATTTGTATTGCATATTAATCTCTTGATTTAGAAATTCTTCCTCATTAAGAATCTTGTGGGAATTAAAAGGGATAAAATGATCAGCAGATACTAATATGTCTTTAATGATCACATAACTTGGAACAAGAGCTTCCATTGATCTGCTCTTTGTTACTGACAGGGTGTTGGCTGAAACCAGTTTGATTCAAAGGGCCAATTCCTGTTGTCTCAGCAACCGTGTATCGGTTGAGAAGGGTCCTTGGCATGCTCCTGTCACATACTCATTCACAGACCATGTAAAATTGCCCAGTACTCCAAAGCAAGGAAACAAAAGCCACAGCTAGCTTGGACTCCAGGAAGAGATCAGGGCAAATGAGAGGACTGGCTAATGTCGTAGGTCCCCTCTGTAGCTGGGAGACTCTTGTGAGCTATTTTCCTATGATCCTTAGGTGTGGACTACAACCTACAGACCAGGAGAAGGGGGAAAAAAGCAACCGAAGAGTAGCCAGAGTTAAAACTTCAGGGAAGATTCCAACAAGCTTCATGGCAAAGATTTTTACCCTGAACCTGAGAGCAAGAAATGCTGAACTTTGAAATAAAAGTTGTTAATACTGCTCTAAGTGCAATCTTAGAGCAGGTTTACTGCCAAACTTACTTGATTGCATGTGTCTCTCTGCCCAGCCTCCAGTGTGTCAGAGGAAGTGAGAAGGAAAGGATATACTCTCAGGAGCCAGGTTATGAATCAAGAGAAGATTACTCCTTCCTGAACTTGGCAGGCAACCAAAGGAAGTTCTGAAGCAGAGGATTCAAACAATAAAGGTTAGTCCATCATAGCTAGTGGAGATAATTTCTTTGGTGTGATGTAGCCATTTATTCTCTATGGACTCCAAGCTGGAATGGGTAATTTTGCCTTATAGGAGATGAGACCATCGTAAATAGATTTGACTCAAATGTCTTGATCTAAAGCTTTTTCTACTCCATATTACGGAAAGCATTAAAGACAGTTTACAAGGTGTTGTTGAACTAGTATCCACTTGGAGGATTTGTCTCCAAGCAGATTCTTATGTCAAGCAACTTGTCTGTAAAGGACCTGCTGGAAATCCTCAAATCTTTGCTGTTACATGACTGTTGCAGAAAAGTGTGATCAGTAAGGCTGTTGCAAGGCATTTTCCTCAGTGTTTTGCCATATATTTATGTGGCAGACACCTCCCTCCCCTACGTTTAAACTCCTCAGCTTGTTGGATAACAGGTATTGTGTCAAAAACCTGGACCCACAAAAGAGAGCAAAAAGGTAACAGTGGGTACTGGGTACAAATACCTGGTTCATTGCAGACTTGATTTTGACAGTGACAACAGGTAAACCTGCTCTGAAGAGCATTGTTTGCTGCTGATAATCACCTACTACAAGGACATGAGTATTTCAGAATGGTCTGACAGTGAGTGATTTCTTTCCTAGTGGGGGTTCGATGGATGCAAAGAAACAGGTGTAACAGTGAAGCAAGCCTCTGCTTACCTGCAGCTCTAGAACTACTGAGACAGTGGTGGTTGTCGTGGTTTAAGCTCAGCCGGCAACAAAGCACCACGAGGCCACTTGCCTGTTCCTCCCCCTCTGTGGTGGGATGGGGATGAGAAAATATAAAGAAAAGCTCGTGGGTCGAGACAAGGACAGGGAGGGATCACTCGCCACTTATGGTCACGGGCATAAAACAGACTCAACTTGGAGAAAAACCAAAATCAATTTAATATATTACTAAACGAATCAAAAAAATTATAATGAGAAGTAAAACCAAATCTTAAAACACCTTCCCCCACCCCTTCTTCCTTCCCAGCTCAACTCTGCTCCCAATTTCTCTCCCTCCTCCCCACCAGCGGCACAGGGGGACGGGGAATGGGGTTTGGGGTCAGTTCATCACACCTTGTCTCTGCCACTCCTTCCTTCTCAGGAAGGACTCCTCACTCTTCTCCTGCTCCAGCGTGGGGTCCCCCCCCACAGGACACAGTTCTCCATGAATTTCTCGGGCATGGGTCCTTCCCACGGGCTGCAGTCCTTCAGGCACAGACTGCTCCAGCGCGGGCTTTCCCATGGAGTCCATCTTCAGGGGCATCCACCTCCTCTGCCATGGGTCCTCCATGGGTGGCAGGTGAGCATCTCCTCCACCATTCACCTCCATGGGCTGCAGGGGGACAGCCTGCCATCTCACCACAGGCTGCAGGGGCATCCCCTCCTCTGATGCACCTCCTCCTCCTCCTTCTTCACTGACCTCGGTATCTGCACAGGGGTTTCTCTCACATTGCAATCTCCTGCCCCACTGCAGGTTCCCGCTGCAGGTTTCCCCTTCTTAAATCTGTTCTCCCAGAGGCGTTACCGCCATCGCTGATGGGCTCAGCCTTGGCCAGCAGCAGGTCCGACTTGGAGCCGGGGAAGCTTCTAGCAGCTTCTCACAGGAGCCCCCCCTGCAGCCCCCTCCCCTGCAACCAAACCCCTGCCACACAAACCCAAAACAGTGGTACCTTAGTATTTCACAGCCATCAGTGGAGCATGAACCTGCCCAATCTCATTTTGAACAAAAGTAGGCCTTCCATCATGCACAACTACCTGTGGCAAATTTCACAGAGTACCTCTTGTTGTGGTTTAACCCCAGCTGGCAACTCAGTCCCATGCAGCCAATCACTCACTCTCTCCCAGTGGGATGGGGCAGAGAATTGGAAGAGTAAAAGTGAGAAAACTGGTGGGTTGAGATAAAGACAGTTTAACAGGGAAAGCAAAAGCCCTGCGTCCAGGGAAAGCAAAAGCCCCGCGTGCAAGCAAAGCAAAACAAAGAACTCATTCCCCACTTCCTATTGGCAGGCAGGTGCTCAGCCATCTCCAGGAAAGCAGGGCTCCAGCACACCTAATGGTTACTTGGGAAAACAAACACTATCACTCCGAATGTATCCCCAGTTTATATACTGGGCATGATGTAATCAGTATGGAATGCCCCTTCGGCTTGTTTGGGTCAGCTGTCCTGGCTGTGTCCCCTCCCAGTTTCTTGTGCACCCCCAGCTACCGCTGGCAGGGCAGTATGAAAAGCTGAAAAGTCCTTGACTTAGTATAAACACTGCTTAGCAACAACTAAAGCATCACTGTGTTATCAACATTCTTCTCATTCTAAATCCAAAACACAGCACTATACCAGCTACTAAGAAATTAAATTTATTCCAGACAAAACCAGGACACCTCTGTATTATATGGAGAACGAACCTCCTTCCTTCTGTTTGTTTTTAACCTGCCATCCGATAGCTGAGTGTAACTGGCTATGGAAGACAAAATGAACAATTATTACAATTGTTACAGTTATTACAATTATTCCTTAGTTGGCTATTCCCTTCATCTCATTCTCTTGTAGTTTTCTACCCCACCTCTTCCTTCCCCTTCCCCCAGCCAGGTATCCTTCAGGATGAAGACTCATAGTGTATGTGGCTGTTCACTGAACAGAAATCCCTTTCACACATCTGTGAATCAATTTCATCACATATGCTGCCCTTTTCTGTCTTTTTTTCAAGTTCTGGTGTATCCTTTTTGAGTTGGGGGTGGATATGCTTGCTGTCACACTGTCTTTTGTTGTCATAATAATCTAACATTTTTTTCACTAATTTAATTCACTAAGCTAATTTCTGTTGCTACCACCCTTACCTGTGAATGTTGATAATTTAATTACCAACCTGTGTTTTGTATGTTTTAAACAATTATCTATTCGTCTGAGGACTTTCCCTCTCATTACATGGTAGCTTAACTTTAAGATTTTTTTGGTGAAAGACTTTGTAAAATGCCTTTAGAAATGCAAATACTCTATCAGCTGGATTTCCCTTATCCCCATGTCTATTGACTTCTTCAGAGAGCTACACTAGGCTGTAAAGCATGATTTCCCTTTACAGAACTGCATGGACTCTTCCCCATTATACTTTATTTATCCATGGATCCTCTTTTATATTACAATTTCTATCAATTAGCTTGCTACAGATGTGTTACCAGTCTGTAGTTTCCTGAACCTTACATAGGATCCTCTTTCAAAAATTGAAACCACATTAGTTACCTTCAAGTGTCTTGACATTGAGACGTTTTTACATTTCAGCTTGCACACCAGTTATTAATTCAGCAATTTCACAGTGGAGTTCCTCAGGTACTCTTGGAAGAATATCCTTTGGTCTTGGTGATTTATTATAATGCCTTTTGATATGCTTCATGATAGACTTCAATATGAGAATGATCCTCTGATGTGTCCCCTTATAAAGAAAGAGTAGCTGTGCAGGAGCCTCCTTGACCTCTTCCATGGTAAAAACAGCTGCAAACGTATTAGTTTTTTGCTGTGCACTTATTTCTCTAAATTTTGATTATCCTTTTGCATTTCCACTACCCTTTTTACCTCTCTATTATGTCATGCTGGCTTCTCTTGGTCTTTCTAAAGTCCTTTTGGCGAGTGATATGCATTTGCTCAGAGCCCCAGTGTGATATCTTTGGTTTCTAGACCATAGACAAGGATTTTACTCTTCTGACTATTCCTTTTATTCTCTTTTTAAGACAAGAGAGATAATAAGGAATAATTTTCATTTAGTACCCATTTTTGAAGTTAGATGTATTGCAGTGGTTTTCTTTCTTTTTCTTATTCCAACATAGGTGCTGAATATGTGCTCTTTATAATGACTATTGTACATGGCTTTCTACAGTAACATTTCAGTCAGGTACTGTGCATTTGTTTGCACTGGATGCAACCAAGTTAAGAATTAGTTTTCCTCTTGCAGTTTCTCTGACTGATTTTTCCATTTTGTGTGGCATCATGCTGTAATGTGAAATTTATCCAGTACACCTCAGTAAATAAAGCTGAGAGAGAAAGTTACCAATATATGTTAGTTTATCGGTTTCTTTGAGTCTAATTCCATTCACTGTGAGGCTAGCTTGGAATACTAAGAAAATTACTTCATGCTTCTGATAGTAACACATGCTTGTACCTATGAAAGAATTAGGGCCTTGTAGCATGTAGGAATTGCCATTGGCTAATAGGTACTTCTTTTTCATGATCCAGGAAAGCTAAAGCCAGCAGTCCTGAGCATAGAAGGCTGAACAAAGTAGGTACAAGTCCACAAGTCCTTGTCTGATTCCATTTCTGACATAAAATTCTTTTTAAATAAATCCTTTTTCCATTACACAAGCTTTACTGTTACGAAAAGAGTAGACAGGGTTACAAAAATATTTGTCAGGACAGCTCAGTTTGCTATGTATACAATACAGAATATGATGAAACAAATAAATGTAATCAGCTAACAACAACCAAGACTCCTTCCATCCTCCACTTTTCTCTAGTACAGTGGCAAGGCTAGTCACGTACGAACTCATATTGCCTATTTCATTTATTACTCTAGGCTGACCCATATTCTGCTTCACAAGCTTTCCAAATTTTTTTCACCTTAAAATAATTTAAGTTTCTTGCTCCTACTGCACTGTTCAGAAAGTCATTCCAGGATATAATTCCATAATAGTTTTGTTTTGGTTTTTTTCTGCCTTTCAGTCTAAATTTATTCATGACCACTTCGATCTTATTCTGGCATTATTCTCTGACTTACATATTCCTTTTTGATTCTTGTTATTTACTCACCTGGTGTATTTTAAAGAACCATCATATCAACTCTGAGACGTTGTTTTGCTAGGTTAAATAGGTCTGGGAGCTTCTGAAGTCATTGCAGCCAGAGCCAAAATGGCAGTGTCTAAGAGCCACTGTGATTTTCTTCTGCTGTTTGTTAAAGAAGTGGTATCAAAGCACTGAACTTCATATCGGAGTCACATGACTAATAGTTTAAATAACAGCAAATCTATACCAGTTCTTCATTATCCTTGAGTATCCTCCAGTTATGCATTAAAGAAATGTGACCCACAATTGCTAACCCTTTGTTTTATCATTCTATCAAAAAGGACTTGATGTTACTTAATTGATTTGTTTTCTTGTGAAAATCAAGTGTCATTACCTTTAATGTCATTTATAGTGATAGATGGCAGACAGTCCCACTTACAGTCAGTACCCTAACACAGTAATTTAACCATTAGGTGCTATACGGACATAAAAGATGGTGTTGCTTCTGTCTTGGGAGTCTGCACAGTGATACATCCTCTGTCTTACTGCAGGGTGACCCCCAGCCCCCTTCCCTACTATGGCTGAAGGATCTTAAACCTGAGATACAGCTCTGCTGTTCTTGTACCTGAGACCAAATAATTCATTTCGCTGTAAGTCAGTCTAACATTTCATTTATTGCTCTAAAGCTTCTAGGGAGCCAAGTGCATCTCTGAGTGCTCAGGAATTCTTTGTGTCCTGGGAGATATCGTTTCAAATGAATGCCTTCGCAAGGCTCAGAATGAGTTCAACCTGCAGTCTAGCATGAACTGTGGTTACATTTCAAGCTCAAAGCATCATACAAATTAAGCAGGAAAATGGGATTTTGATACCACCAGCAAAAAGAAGATCCCTGAATTCCTAATTTGAAGTCTTACCGGCCTTCTTTTCTATTCCTACCATCTCTCCCCTCCTCTCCTTCCCCTACCCCACCTGCCAGCCCCTCCTCCCCTTCCTTACACAGTAGTCTGAATGGGATGCCGTCCATCGGGCGGAATTATTTATGAGAGTTCTGCAAATGTAGATGTACTGTTTCCAGCTAATAGAACTCAAATCACTTGCACTGCACCATTAGAGAGGAAACCTACCCGAGTAAATTATATACAGGCCATAAATGGAAGCAGTTGTAGTGTTTTTATGACTCTATAAAACTCTGAAAGTTTATTGCTATTGAACAAACATGTAATCTGATTCTTAAAGCTGAATATTAGAAACCAATAGGGTCCAAAACCTGCATTTACCTTCAGACCTATTGCCATGCTGGTCATGCCATGGAAATTGTTTTTCAGTGGCAGGTTTGGAGAACCATTAATAAATCCAGGACTACTTTCTAGAAGATGTCCCAGCTGGCCCAAACATAGGGCAATATCAAAATTCAGTGGAGCAAAGAAGTGACTTCAGTTTAATATTCTCTTTGTTTATAAAGAGGTCCTATGAGGACTTCAGTAAAGAGCTGAAAAACAAAGATGTTTTGAACTTCTTAAATTCAGTGTTCTGCAGCCTGCTGCCTGTGAAGAAATGAAAGTATAAAGTTTTTTCTATTTCGTGATGAACATGCTGATGAAATGGTGCATAAACAAACAAACCCAGGCCAAGACGGAATATTTAAAGTTGGGGTTGTTGACCTGATTTACAAGTATTTGTAAGCCATTGGCAGTACAACTGATTTTTCTAAGGGTTGGTGAGATTCATCTGAACAAAAATGTATGCACAGCTGTGCACTGAGCTGAGCTATGCCCTGCGGGGATTAGTGGGACATCACTTCTGTGGAGGCAGGACAGTGTCTGTGATCAAAGCTCTGATTCATGATTTCTTTTCTTCATGCCTCTGCCCCTTATTGTTATTTTTACTTGCACCATTTCTGTTTGAAGACAGCCTGGCCTTTCAGTGGGGTGAGTGAGCATGGAAATGTTTGAACTGCTCAAGGTCTATGTTCTTTCTCTCTTTTTCAGCGATATGCAGGGCCTGTGACACTTTGGTTTTGTTCTCATGGCCTACGGTTTTCTGCCAGCAATGCTATCTCTGGGAGCAGAGGGAGCATGGACAGCTCCCAGGGAGCATCTCTGAAGGGTTAGAGGAGGACCTCTGGGCTGCAGAGAGCCAAGGACTCTCTGTCCCCATCTGACAGACCCTTTCTTTGTGACTGGGAGATTTTAATCCCATGGCCCCCCATTGCTCTGGAACCAGCGTACCTTGGGTTTGCAGCTTGTTTTGGCAGGACAAAGGCACATCAAGCCAGGGAATGAGAATTTTTTTCCATAGAAATTATCTCAAACCCTTGGTAGGGGAGGATGGAGAAAAGAAAGGGTAGGGACAGCCCTCTGGTTAGAGTACCTGCACTTCTCTAGTGTCTAGGAGGGAGGAGGGGTTGGAACATCTAAGCCCTTCACTTCCTTAGTTACTTCGCTCAGTTTTGAAGGGCAGGGGTGGCTTGAATTTGGTCTTCTGATCACAGGGTTGTTCTGGAGCCCTTCCAACAGCAGCCTGGATGAGTGGTGAATATTCGGCAAAGCTGAAGGCCTGCTGTGATGTGGCCCTTTACTCGAAGTGTGCTGGAGTGATGGTTGGAGTGCACCAGGTGATACCCGTGCTAGGAGGGCCTGGAGTGGGAAGATGCAGAGGGTTGTGGTGTAGCTGTTGCACCCCCATGTGCTACAAATGAAGTGCAGTGAACCCCCTTGAGGCTCGAGACTATGGGTGGCTCTAGTAACATCAGTTTAGACATAGCTAAAATTAAGTGTCATTTTTTCTGTTTCCTTTGGAGAAAGAGAAGTGCTTTTCCTGCTTAAATGCTCAGATGGATATGTAGAGGAAACTTCAAGTATTTTTGAGATATTTTTATAAATATTGGGGATTGGGGGGGTCCTTGCATTCAGTGAGAGCAACAACAGACTCATGAAGGCCACTTAGCTGTGTCTGTTACTAGATGTGTCTTGGAGAACCTTCCAAGCACCCTGCAGAGCCAGGACTGTGGCTGGACACTTGCATCAGCATCTGGAGGGTTAAAATTCTCTCCCAAGATGATAAATCTCCAACTCACCAGTAGTGACAACAATCCATAAAAATTTAGTAGTAACAACAGCAATAGTAAGTAAAATACTGTGACGCTGATGGTAAAAGAGAATCGAGAACAAGAAAGCCTGTATTTTTAGCTAAGGGAAATATGATGATTATCAATGACCAGTGATCAACACTTCACTATTAGCTGAGTTGCAAAATCATTTCAAGTTTAGCTGTCACCAATAATTAGCCTCAAATATATCATTGAAGAGAAAGTCAAATGAATGAATAAGAAAATGGAAAATTTATTCCAGCAAGGCATCCGTTTTCTTCAGTATGTGTGATTTGGTAGAGGGCATCAGTGACTCCCCAGTCAGCAAGTGCCCCCTCATCCCCTATAACCGTGTGCGGACCATGTAAATGTGATTCAAACTGCATGTCCAGTTGGAGGTGGGAAGCAGCTGGAGGAGCTGGGTGCTGCAGTCACTCTGCACATGGCCGGTTCTACCTTACAGCTCCTAGTCACACTTTCAGAGTCTATAGATAATTTCCTTACTGAAGAACCAGTTAAATTTTAGGAACGTGGGGCTTTTTTTATGTTACCAGCACGTTATGAAAAGCACGTGGTAGCAGCTGTTAAGCCTAATGAAACCCACAGCAGGGAAGAAAACAAAGTATCACCTACGAAAAGAACAAGCAGGGACCATGGACAGATGTAAGTGGCTGAGAATGTTGGATTTCCAGACAATATAGCCCTTTTTTATCATTTCACTGTGGGGAAGATGAGAGAGGACTGGGATGACTGAGGCCATGTGACTCCTAATTACAAGAGAGATTTTTTAGAGAAGCAGATCTTTCCCTAAGGAAATACCTCCAAATAGCAAGGACAGATGAACTGTCCTTGCACAGGATTGACAGCAAGGAGAGCGTGGCAACCCAGGGTCCCTCTGTACACCCACTAGAGCAGAACGATGATAAAGGCTGAGACTAAAAGTATGCAGGAAGCAAAGTCACAGATGGATCAGGGAAAATGCAAGCATTATAATTCCGTTACTTTTGCGTGGAAAGCAATAAATATAAAAGGTAGAAAGAACAGTGTTTGTTCTCTTGAAAGTAGGACAAGTGGAAGGGAGAGCTGTAGATGGTCTGGATGTGGAGCTGTCCACAGCCTTTGTAAAGAATGAAACCCATCAATGCAGGCAGGGACTGAAGGTGTCCAGAAATGTCCAGTGAAGAATCCACAGTGTGAATTCAGCTGATCCAGGCTGTCAGGCTGCCTGCAGTAGAGAAGGCATCTGCCAGACATTTGCTTTCTAATTCTTAAAATTAGAATGGTAACTCTGTTACCACTGGGTTGCTGAACACATGGAAATAAAAACTCAGTAATATTGATACGCAGCAATGTTAGACTGGAGAAAGGCAGCCCTCTTCAAGGACAGTCTGAACACCACTGGGTGTAACTGGACCATTGAGAAGGAAGCTATGGAACAGAAGGTGTTATCACCTAGGGAGGGTAGGAGTTGGTACTCACAGCAGGGCATGGAGGAGCAGGGTAATGCGGCACTGCAGTACTGTGGCATTCCTCACATAAATGGGGAGGGACAACAGTGTTGTTGGGATTTGGGCAGCATGCAGATGGAGTCTAAAGCTATATTCTGCAGGTGGATGTTAGAAACAGGCTTTGATGCAGCCTACGAGACAGCTGGAATGCACCACTCAATTAGCACTGTGGAAGAGGGACAGGTGAGTCTTTGATTAGAGTCCTTGTCATGCCTGTGGAAATTGTGCAGAGTGGGCAGCAGCCAAACAGCAGTGAGAAAATGTCAGGTGAACTGAGGGTCTGCATCAACCACAAGTACTGAACCTTTAAGAAACATGCTCTTCATTTGCTGTGCTGGGGGACCTATGTCTAGGTAAAGAAAGACCACGGACTCTCTTCTTGAGAGCATGTTCAGAAACAGTGGGAAGGATGAGTTGTCCTGTCAGCTGAGGGTTTGTCCATGTGTACCAGGGCTGCCTATACAGGTGACCAGCATTTGGTTCTGAAGGAGCTCCCTTACCACCGCAGCCCGGTGCCACAGTGATTCTCAGTCACCTGGGCTGTCAGTGGTGAGATTCCTGTGCTGGAGAAGAAATGTCTGAACCATTTCCAGAGGAACAGTATTCTGCTCATAGGAGTTATCCATCATATCTCAGCACCAGCCAAGCTAAACGAACCAAATTTATCATAGTGAGGAATTCAGTTCTTGATTACAAAATTGGAAACACAGTGGGAGTCCTCTGATGCGGTGCTGGTGGCCTAAAGTGTAGGCAGGCTGGCTCAGTTAGGTCTCTGGGCTTCTTTACTGCCCAGAGTAAAGCTGTACTCTCTACTGTCTGCGGAGAGAGAAGAGACCCTCCAGAAAGCATCCCACCCAACCTTAGGCACCAATCTTAAGGTAGGATGGGCTGCTGTGGAAACATTTCTCTCTCCACTGACTATACAGAGGGAATCTGGACAGCTCAAATGAGACATGTAGCTTTTCGATAGTGAAAATGAATCCAGTTCAAATGGTGAAATCAATCTCACTCAAAACTAAGGAGGTGAAATGGAGTGTGAGTTTGTTCACCCATGGCTGCTGCAGCAGATGATTTAGATCGGGATGAGGTGATCCCTGAGCCCTGGCCTCCTGCAAGGCTCTGTCTTTCCCTGTGCTTCTGGTTGAGATGGAGTCATTCTCCTTTCAGCTCTCTCCCTATTTATTGTATTTCCCAGTATTTTATCAAATAGGACTTTAATACTGCATGTTCCTCCACCCTCTGCTCTCTAGGTTATAGGGCTTCCTCCTCTTTCCTTGTTTCATGGAGCTCAGTTATGAAACATGAATATGGCAAATGATTGCTGTCCTCTTCCTGGTCCTTTGTGGATTTGATGCTTTTGCTCTGTTACACCATTAGTTCACTCCCTTTTGCATTAACCAGCCTTTCCTGACACTCAAAACATTTCCATGTTTTGAGCCATTAACATGGCTGTTAAACTTTGTAAAAGTCATACAGCATAAAAAGCATAAACTGCTCATTAGCTCTTTCACAGAAGGTTACACATGAAATAATATTAATTTTAGGGGTATCACACCAGATCCAACAGGCTGAGAGGTGATGCTGCTGCAGCTCTATGCTCCAGCTCCAACCTGCACAGTTGGGCTCCAGCTGCTCCCAGTAGGCACATGCACATAAACACACATGTATAGCCCACATATACATATATGTACACACACATATATACAAACACATATACATATGCTGCTGGATCCAAGTCTCACCAGTTGCTGGCACCTGGATATATGAGACCTGAGGCCACAGCTGCACTCCAGTTGCTGGTACACCTCCTACCCCCTCAAAATAAAGTCTGTCACCCAGGAAGATAGTTAGAAACAGCATTTAATACAGAGACAGGCCAGACTGTGCTGATCTGGTGCAGGACATGGCCAGAGAAGCGTACAGACCAGTCACCCATTTACACATGACCAGCCCTTTTTATCCCCTTATTCCTCTATTTTACCAGACTTGTTCCTCCCCAAATCACTTAGATACGTCCTTTACCCACTTTTGGTTCCTCCGTAAACACCCCATAATAAGTTGTCTGCCCAAATGCTCTTCCCCTGCATACCGTGATGTGTCCCACACCCCCAGGCAACAACCCTCTCTGTCCCAAAGGTGCTCTGGCATTGACTCATCATGGTGGGTTTCACACCTGGACCATAGGGCCGAAGCTGTCCTGGCACAGCCCTGGGAGTCCCCAGAGATGGTGTCCCTTCCCCTGGGTCCATAATTTGGGTTCCTGTCTGCCTTTGTCCCCCTATGCTCCTCTGGGCTTGTGGAGGTGAGCCTTTGATGGGCTGGTGTCTCTTGCTGTGGCAGGGTGTTATTTGGGCTCCCCCGCCACCCATTTGTCTCTCTGTGCCCCTTTGTGGGGGTGCAGATGAGTTTTTATCGCCTAAGCCAACAATTAACACAAAGTATAATCTTGGCATCAAAGTACATTTTCCCTTCCACTCTCAGCTACATTCTGTCAGTTTTGGAGCCCCTGGCATTCCAGATACATTTTCTTTTTTTTAGTGATACTCTTTTTAGATGGTACAGCCCCCTTTACCCTGCTGTAAAAGTTTAATTTTTTTTCCCTTTGCTCCTTACAGAATCATGCATCCATTCTGCCTGAGTCTCTCATCGGATACCTTAAAACAAGTTTTGTGTTGTTTGTGACCTGTTTAACCTTTAATTCCTCCTTTAAAATCCTTTTACCTTGTTTCTAGCTCAGATACAGTTGTGAAAGATGGTGGGGAAGGTGGAGAGTGGGCCCTCCGTGCCCTTTGAATTCACCTTCCTCTTCTGCAGAAGGAATGTGGAGGTTCAGCTGATCTGGTAGGGCTTCTTACGGGAGTCATTATTGTTGCTCAGCTAGAAATGATGACGAAGCTGAAACAATTCATGTGTAAGGAGGCAATCTATTTTTATACAGAAATATCTATTACTATGTGCTTAAACTAACCCCTTTCATTTATGTTCTCTTAAGTGAAGGAGATCAGTACTAGGAGAAAGAGATGGGCAGAAACACCGGAAAGTTTGAGGTCTGAAAGGGCAAATGTTGTTCTTGGTGGAGATTTCTGAAATGAGTCTGTGCAGAGCAGTGTCCAGGAAATGAAGCAGGGCTGATAAAAGCAGCTTGGTGCAGCTGTTTGGCTCTGGTACATGAGTGCAAATCTGAAAGGCTTCAAGACTGCTCAGCCTCCTGCAGTTCATCCCAGGGAGGGCACTCTGAAAGAGTCTCCCCAGCATTCAGGTCTGGAGGGCACCCATGGGGAAGGGCCCAGGGTCAGTGGGGCACAGTCAGGAGCGTGTCCCGCCTCTAGCAATGCTCCTGTCCATTGCCTGGGGGCTTTTCTCGCTGACGGAGGATCCAGCAGCCAGAATCCTGCCCTGTCCGTGTGTCTGCCACCAGCAGGCTGGTCCTCTACAGCTACAAGGCTGGGGAGGTGCCTGCCTCTGACCCTTAAATACTCAGCTGCTCTCCCCCTTTGCCCACACTTGTCCTCTCCTTTTTACTTGTACTGATTTTTTACCTTTGCCTACTTCTTACTTGACCTTGCTTCTTCCTTTTATTTCTGCAATAGCTGATGTTAAATGTTAGTCATTCCAAGTGACAAACAATTACTGGCCCATATCCAAGAAATTGCTGCTTATTTAAAATCTCAGGGTGAAACAGTACCAAGGAAATCATACAGTGATCTGATCCCATCTTTAACAATTCCACAACCTGATACATTCCCACAAAGTTATCACTACCTCTTTCCACATCATTTGGCTGAAATGTAAGCAGTCCAGCATATAATAATGTAACCACCTGAATTATGTGTTTAATAGGAAGCATGCAGCCAGGAGACAAAAAACAAGCACTGAATCTATAAATTATTAAATTTAAAAAGGGAATGAGACATCTTTGGCCAGAAATAAGCAAAATGCCTTCTTACAAGCTTTCTGCTGAAATCTCCTGGTGTGCTCACAACTCACTGACACCCTGCCTTGAATTGTTGCTTCAATTCCTGTTTTGGTTGTCACCACTCTCAATTATTTTAAAAAAGGACCTAAAATAGATTTATATTTCTTAGATTTTATTAGACAGTAAAAAAGAGAAGTCTGAGCTGCAGCAGTTAAATAATTTATGACCTTTGCTAGAGGGGCAAGAAGACCTAAAATAAAAATAAAATACATGTATTGGAAAGAAAGGGTTTGCATCTTACTGTTTTTCCTGCCCACTGGTTTTGCTGGATGCAATTTTAAGATATATATTCAATAGAGAAGTTTTTTCCCCATCACACAGCTCCTTATTATCATCAAATTCTAACCACCAATTCATAAAAGACCCATCTCGATGGAGTTGATCTCTGCTTCGATTTCATGGTGATAAAGCAAAGCTAGGAAGCAGGTGGTGGGTGTACTTTCTCGCATGAAGAGGTATTTATTGTAGGTAGTGTACTTAAGCATTAAACAATGATGTTTCTTTTTCACGCAGCTTTGAAAATCAATATGTTCCCCTACAGTTCCTCCAATACTATCATTAGCTGTCCCTCAGAAAGGTACTGTTAAACAGCCTTTATGCATTGCTTTGCTTTAGCAGGCCTGAATCTGTCTCGTATGCCCTAGTCTCTTACTGCTGATCCACAGAGGATTTCAGTGAGGCACTGAATTGTTTTGGACATCGGCAAGAGGCTCATCGCTGCTGTAGGTGTCAGGGGAACTCTTCAACCTGGCTTAACATTCCTCCAGGGCTGAATTGCCAAATATAATACAAGTTTAGCACCTGACTGATACTATTAAGATCTGAAGATATTTTCTTCTTGGTGCCCAGAAATGCTAATGTCAACCTCCAGCCCAGAGATACCCACACCAGAGTTCTGTTCCTGCTGTAGTTGTGAAGACACAAATACAACTAAGAGGACATAGATCTACCTAGTGACTTACTCTGGCAGACATGGTGGACAGCACCGTGTCAAATAAATGTCCATAATAAGCAAATGTTCAGTTGTATGCTACAAAACTACATCTTTCCTGTCCATAGGGCTTAGCATATGATTTAATTTGCGAGCAGGAATAATTTATTCCTCCTAAATACATGTACTGTCTCTCATTCTTGTTAACACCTCTCCTTTTCTATCTCCCCTTGATAAGTTCTCAGTCTTTGACATATCTTATAGCAATGAGTTCCACAGTTAATTATCTATTGTGGAAACCAATTACAATAAAGCAAACAAAAACCAGTCCCTGCTTCTGCCTGGTGTTCTTCATTAGTCTTCAATCTGATGTGTGTCAATAAAACAATTTTGTACAAGCTGGAGTCAAGATTCTGAGTACACTCAATTGTCCTCCAGTTTGCTAATGTGATGTTCCCCAGATTTCATCTCCTTCTAGACAAGTCATGAAAATCTTGTTGCTGTTTTCCAAGTCTCTAATCTTTATGTTAGCTGTTCCTACAGCCTCCTCTATTCTTACCCTATCTTTTATAAGTTCACTTTCAAGCAGAGTTCAAGAGAAGGTCGCCTTGCTTGTAGATGCATTGTCATTGTTAAAGTATTATTTTCTTTTGTTGGTTTTTTGGCCACAACTTCCTATGACACTAAAAAAATTGCACAGATCATAGGATACAAGACTTAAAGGAGCCTCAGGAGATCATTTAATATACCACTTGAACTGAAGCACAGCCAGGGATCAACCCTTAACAGACGTTTTAATATGGTTCTCTCCTGCAGTTGTGCCAATATAATTGTCCCTAGCCTGTTCCTGTACTTCTCTGTCTTGATGGGCAGTGGTTTTTTTCTTATTATATTGCTGAAATATTTTTTATGCAAAATCAGCTGTTCATTTTTTGCTCTTTCACCCTATACAAGATGGAGAGCAAGTTGCTATTGCTCTCTGTGAAACTATTTTTATGTTGTGGGGGACTGGTATGTCTTCCCTTGCTTCCCCTCTTTTCTAGAAGGGAAAATTTACCGATTCTGCTGGTTTACTGATTCCTCCACATGGGACCTCTTTTTCTGGTTTCCCTCCAAGTTACCAGCATGATTATTAAAGTCCATTGACAGGAAAAGCCACAGCACTAAGCTGATGACCTCCAATCTCTTAATGCCTCCTGCTGCTACATTCCACAATCAGGTTTGGTTGCTGGCTGCTGTTCATCTGCTTATTTTTTGCAAAGGCATCGCACCACCAGCTCATACCGAGTTTGTGGTAGACTCTAATTCTGAGCTTAGGTTGTGCTATATAGTTGCTAATGTGCTATTCCCCATATTGTATTTGTACATCTGATTTCTCCTTCATCAAAACGTGGTGGCATGAAACTTGGCTTCGGCAATGGAGTTTCTGCTTCCGTGTTCCTGGCAGCTCGTTTGTTTCTCCCTACTGCAGATTGCTTCCTCCACAGATATGACTGCTTATGAGGCTGTGCTGTGAACCAGAGCAGAGAACTGAACCAGGTTAGATATAATACTTGATAAATAAGGAAAAGGTATTTTTATTCTGAGTTTTCTCAGGGAGCTGTTTTGCAAAGCAGCCCCACAAACAGTTGATCATCACACCTAAAAGGGCAACAAACTTATACTAAGGCAGAAATGAGCAGATTGGAGGGGGGGAGAGAGAGAGAAAATTCTAAAACCAGATTTGATGGCAAGGGTAACCTCACCTGCCTAAATCCCAGACTGAGCTGTTTGCATTTGTCTCTGTTGAATTTGATTGCATTTATTTTGGGTCATGCCTCCAATTCATCAAGATCATGTTCAGTTCTGATCCCATGCTCAGAATACTTTGAAATCTTCCCAGTGTTTGTGTCTCAGAAACCCCCTGGTCCAATTCCTGTCTGTTATCTCCTTTCTGAACTACTGAGAGAGGCGGTGAGTGAACTCTATGGAAAGCTGAGAACACACCAGAGGTCACAGCATTAAAAAGAGTTGTGCAATTCATATTTTTATACTGTAAAATGTTTGGCATATTTACAAAACTCACAAGGTGTTAAGGTTACCAATCATGTGCCAAAGCAGACAGGGAACACTTTAAACTGAAATGTGAGGGCTTCCTGCCAAACAGCATGGGTAGAGGTGCTACCCCAATGTGACAGAGATGCCCCCAGAAGATGTAGGACACAAGGCCTGAGGCAACTCCATCACTGGAGGTCTGGAAAAAACTTGTCGGGTATGGCTCTTCCTACTTTCAGGAAGGATACACACACAACTCCTCCAGCTCCTTCACAGGCCTGTTTTTCTAGGAAATACATTTGCTTAAGACTAGAGGAAGAAAATCTGATGGAGTGTCTAAGGAGGGGAAAGAGAGAGTGTTATCATGGGGATGGGCCAGTTGGAGACTATTGCCATGTAGCAGTACCCTACAGTGTTAAACTCCACCCTTCACTGTAAGTGAGCTACATGGGAAAAATACCAGATATTTCCCTTGTAGCTCGATACAAATTCAATTGTGTTTTGTGTTTTATTTCACTAGTCATCTTTTATGTTTCCAAATTTGGTAAATATTCCTCTGAACCTTCCCTGATGTTAGATATATTTACTGTGTTAGAAGCCTATCAGACTGGTGACACTGCTACTGCTCAAACGGTAGCCTGGAGTACTGCAAAAGGCACAGGCACTGCAAAGAGATGGCTGCGAGGAAGGGGTCAGAGAGCTGCAGGGTGAGGAGTTGTATTTTGCCAATCTGTAGAAGGTCAGTACAAGGTCTGGGTTGATAATTGCCGGGTTTGGGCAAGGCATGAGCACAAATCAACTGTGTTTCCAATGAGCAGCTATCAGGGGTCCATCTCATGTGTCAAGACACTTCCTGAGTTGCCAGAATATGTTGTGCAAATTTTACTGAATTCTACTGTAAAAGCTATAAAAGAAAACACTGACTAGCATGCAGCACAGGACAATGCCATGCTTGAAAAAGCTTCCAAAGTGGGCTGTGAACCACCTAGGGCTAGTGCCCAAGTAATGTTTTCAGGGCTGTTTATCCACCATGGTAGTTTCCTGCAGACTGTATTTCCCAAGCACACTTGCAAGACTGCCATGTGGGACTATGTCATAAGCCTTCATAGAGCCAAGATATATCGCATCTACCACTTTCCCTATCCACTAGACCAGTTATCCTGCCAAGGAGAGAAAATTAGATTGCTTTGACATGAATTGTTGTTGTCAAATCCATGTGGGCTCTTATCATATTACCTTATTATCCCCCAGGTGCTTATAAACTGCTGCTTAACTGCTTGTTCCAGTATTTTTCCAGGTACTGAGGTTAGACTGACCTGTCTGTGTTTCCCCAGGTTCCTCAATTGCTCCTTTTTAATGGCAGGTGTTATACTTACGCCTTCCTAGTCTTCTAGCATGTCACTCTTCCTCCCTGTGCTCTCACAGGTAAAGGCAAATGACTCTGTGACTGCTGAGGATATTCCCTTCAGCACTCTGGAATGGACTCCTGTTTTCTTTCATCCTCTCTTAAAATTAATCGCATTAATAATTGGTAAAAAAAACCCAAACATTTTATTTTTAAGTGAGGGATGCACTGAATACTTAAGCTTACTCCATATCATCTATTATTTACTCTGTGTGGAATTATCCAAGGATTTATTTCATTTTCCTAATTTTTAAATATTTATTTTCTTGCTACTTTTTTGTCCCTTACTAATTATAATTCATTCTCTTCTCTCGCATACTGACCTTCTGCTAATACATTTTCACATTTAGTTTCCACTTGTGATATGTTTCCTTTTTTGTTTGCAAGTCACTGAAAATTACCCAATGCAGCCACAAGTTTCTTGTATTACAATTACTTTTTTTTCCTCCTGCATTAGGGCTGTTTCTCAGTCCCTTTTTTGTAAGTACCTGGTCTCCTTCATTCCTTTTTTGCTTGTACTCTTTTCCCATGAAATCTTGCCAAATTTCTTGAGTTTACTTCCTTGGAGTTTCCATTCTCAAGTGTCTTTTAAAGGGTTAAGCATGATATTAATACATTAATTCTCTGTGGTGAGATCCTAATCAACCAGAATCTAAAATGTCATATGTGAATGTTACTTGAAGTCAACTTAGAATGACAAATGTTTGTAAGGAGTAACATACACTGTGATGGAAGTAAAGAGCTTTGCAAACTCTCCCTTACTTTGTGCCTTGCAGGTGGGTCCTTCCTACAGCCCTGCTATCATACAGAAACTCCTTCTTCAACTGCAATAATCACAGTTCCCTCTGGGTCCCTGTGAGAAGTCTCCTTTTCACCAGCTCTGAGATGCCGTACATTTGGTCCTGCGGGCTGGGACGTGCCCTACCTGCCTTCCTCACCCTGTGTTTCCGCAGGCTCCTCTGGGCTCCCTGGGAAAGGGTACCGACCACTCCTCCTCCCTGCCTGCACAGCCAGCGCAAAGCAGGCAGCTGCTTTCTTGCCTGCTGCTCATCCATAGCCATAAGCATAGCATCCAGTACCCAGTGGGAATGAATCATCCTCTCAACCACCCCATGTTGCAAGTGTGTGCAAGGCAAACTGCAGAATTCTTCTTCTGAGATTACAAGCATGCTAGCAAGACTCAATTGCCAATTGTTTTTATTAGGCCTTTTTATTTAAAAACTGTTGTGATGGGTTGACCCTGGCTGGATGCCAGGTGCCCACCAAAGCCGTTCTATCACTCCCCCATCCTCAGCTGGACAGGGGAGAGAAAAATATAACAAAAAGCTTGCAGGTCGAGATAAGGACAGGAGAGATCATTCACTAATTACCATCACGGGCAAAACAGACTCAGCTTAGGGAAAATTAGCTCACTTTATTACAAATCAGCCAGAGTAAGGTAAATGAGAAATAAAACGAAATCTCAGAACACCTTCCCTCCACCCCTCCCTTCTTCCCGGGCACAACTTCACTCCCGGATTTCTCCACCAAGCCCCCCCAGCGGCACAAGGGGGACAGGGATGGGGTTTACGGTCATCACATGTTATTTTCTGCCGCTTCACCTCCTCAGGGCGAGGGCTCATCACACTCTTCCCCTGCTCCAGCGTGGGGTCCCACCCACGGGAGACAGTCCTCCACGAACTTTCTCCAACGTGGGCCATTCCCACGGGCTGCAGTTCTTCACGAACTGCTCCAGCATGGGTCCTTTCCACGGTGTGCAGTCCTTCAGGCACAGACTGCTCCAGCGTGGGTCCCCCACGGGGTCACAAGTCCTGCCAGAAAACCTGCTCCGTGGGCTCCTCTCTCCACAGATCCGCAGGTCCTGCCAGGAACCTGCTCCAGCGCAGGGTTCCCACGGGGTCACAGCCTCCTTCAGGAACCCACCTGCTCCGGCGTGGGGTCCTCCACGGGCTGCAGGTGGATATCTGCTCCACCGTGGACCTCCCTGGACTGCAGGGGGACAGCCTGCCTCACCAGGGTCTTCACCACGGGCTGCAGGGGAATCTTCGCTCCGGCGCCTGGAGCATCTCCTCCCCCTCCTTCTGCACTGACCTTGGTGTCCGCAGGCTTGTTTCTCTTACATGTTCTCACTCCTCTCTCTGGTGGCTGTTTTCTCCCCGTCCCAACTTTTTTTTCCTTCTTAAAAATGTTATCACAGAGGCGTTACCACTATCACTGATTGGCTCGGCCTTGGCCGGCGGCGGGTCTGTCTTAGAGCCGGCTGGTGTGGGCTCGCTCTCTCTCAAACACAGGGGAAGCTTCCAGCAGCTTCTTACAGGAGCCACCCCTGTAACCCGCCCCGCTACCAAAACCTTGCCACATAAAACCAATACACTATTAATGTATTTCCCATTTATAAACTGGATGCAGTGTGACCCACGCAAAGAGCGCTGGGCTAGAAGTGACCAAATATTGTATCTGTTTTCACTCCAACTCTGGAATGCTTGGAGGTCTTGGGAAAATGCCTTCCTCTTCCCTGTTCTTTCTTTGCCAAGTGCTTTGTGATCTGCACGTGAGCAGAACATGACTATACAAAGCCTATCCCCTTCCTAAAAGTGATAGCCTTTCTGGCTACTGGGGAACTGTTTCTTTTCAACTCTCTGTGGTAATGGCTTCAGCAAACCCCTCAATCTTTGGTCATTGCATATAGTACCAGTGTATCAATAGACCTGTCCTACATCTGCTTGAACTGGCTTCCTGCTTGCCAAAGGGCTACCTGGGCTCCAGATCTTCATGGGCTCAATTATTTTGTGCCATCAGCCAATTTTTGGTGGTCAGTTCCAGTCACCCAGCAAAGCTATTCATTATCTAATACCTACTTAAAATGAAGAAAACAAAATCCTGTCTCAAACGGCAGAAGCATCATGATAAATGATCTCTAGCCCTGCCTTCTCAGAGGCTCTTCCTTCTGTATGTGTGGCTTGCTCAGGAAATGGTAGAAGCAGGTGGATCCTTCCAACATCATGCTTCAGCATGTGCTCTGAGAGTTTGGAGCTCCTGCACACATTGGTGCCCTTTCAAGCCTGATCAAGAGCACTTTTCATGGGGACAACATCTCTATTTAATCACAGACACAACCTCACTTGGCAGTCTGAGAGAGTGCAGAAGGTGCTGCCACTGGAGAAACCACAGGGAAGACAGTGAAATCTGGTGACTACTGGTGACTAGGCACAGAGAAGCATCAAATCTCAGAATGTAATTCAAATCCCCAAATAAGGGTTCCTCTGCTCCTTCCCTAATTTGAGACCCAGCAGCCTAAACACACCTTCTCTCACACCCAATTTATGCCCAAATCTATGATGAAGAGGAGTGTGCCTTGAAGAGCAGCACTGTAACGTTGTATTTCTGGTTGTTTTCCTGATATCCTGGACCTGATACCCTGGGCCGATTTTCTGATAGTAGTAAAGGGATCAAAAGAAGGTACAAACTGTGTTGTTAAGCAAATTGCAGCCTGTCACTCTCTCAGCAGCTTATAGTTCCTCACAGATACACTTTGAAAATCAAATCTTCCTCTTGTTTTCATGGGGGTAAATTGTTGGCATAAAAGCAGGAAGAAAACACACTGAAAGCCTCTGAGGTTGAATGTGCCATACTTCAGTGGGATCTACGCTCCCTGGGGAAAGAAATCTGTGCAAAGCAAAGCGGGAAAATCCTGAAAGGATATCTGCCAGAATAAAAACAGGCAACTTCCCATAGAAAATACATTCCCTCCATGAAAAAGTGGGTTTGATCTCTGGCTGCAGCTCTTCTTAAATTGGATATGAATATCCCTAGACATTTTATAGGATATAGGATTATACAGGATTAAAAGCAAACCAAACCCCAAACATGATATGATTCTGGGGTAAAGGAAGAGTAGTTGCATGGGAAGTGTAGCCTACCTTTGTTCAGAGTGTATATGAAAGCAGAAGGTGCAGCATCCATGCTTAATAAATGTGAGTAACGAAGGTAGAACAGTTCAATAATCTGTGAATATTTCATAAAATTATTCCTTGAAAAATATTTGTAAGTGCAAAGTTTGTTATGTGAATTTGTATGTTAGTTAATGATCTGGCCAGACAAAGAACTGACATTTCAAGACTATCCATCTAGAAACTATGAGTGCGGATCATGATGAACAGATAGGCAGGAGCAGGGAAAGGAAAAAAGGGGGGATGTGGAAAATACTAATTCTGAAAAGACTTAGGAGTCTGATAGAAACATACTGAATGTGAAAGTCTAATGCAATACAAAGGTAACATCTACCCAGGATCTGGATTTTGTTCTGAAGATATGTTTCTATCTCAGCGAGTAATTGGAGAAATAGTTGCCGAAAGGTATACTTTATCTTCTGAACAGGCTGCCTGCATGGCTTACATCCTGGAGCTATTTTTGTACAGGCATCTTTCAATGACCTCTAGGCTCAAACTTTACAACTTTATGTCCATACCTAATAATTTTTCTTGGTTATGCACATCCAGACAGTAAACGATATTCTAGTGTTAAAAATCAGCTTTCCTCTCATTTTTATCTCTGGAATAAATAACTGTTAAGCCAGTCTAGTAGCCCTTTAAAGTAGTAGAAGAGATCACATATGTACAAAATAGTTTAATACAACAAGCCCTCCTGAAAGGAGAAAAAAAAATGTATGCAACTCTTGCTGGTGATGGATTCAGTTTCTGTGAAATGGTATGATTTACAATTATTTTCACTCACTACCTTCTGCAGTCTCAGACTTTTGCTTTGTGTTTGAATGGTTTTCCTGGAGACAAGGCATGAGCACAGGATGCTTTTGCTCAGACCAGTAGCCACTGCAGATGCAAAAGAGGATAAAATGAGAGGAAGAATAGGGATACTTCTCCAATATGTCCTTGTAGGCTCTAGTGATTTGCAGCACAGGGGTCTTATGGGAGAGGATGGTATCCTTGTATCTAATGGTTTTGAATAGCTTTTTCATCCATGGCTTTGCTTATTTCTTTGAAGGTTCACATTGAATTTTAGCCTCTGCAGCATTCAGTGATGGAGAGTCCATAGCTTATCTGCTGATGTATTTGAGTCTGCCACCAGTATCCCAGCCTGATGCCCCTTGTTTCCCATACTGCAGTGAAGAGCTATCTGTTCATCCTCTCCAGTCCACTCCCCAAATTGTTTTTTCTTTCCCCCTTATGTATTTTTTTTCTGAATGAAACAATCTATTGTGCTCCTTGTTCCAGACTTCTGATCATACATGTTACCTTTTCCAACACTACCCTAGCCTTTCTGAGGGCATGATTCAGTGTTCAGGGTGCAGATACACTAGGGATTTATAGAGTGGCAGGACTCTGTTTTCAGTTTTGCCCTCTTTTCCTTTCTTAGTACATTCCAGCATCAATTTCCTTTCTCTCTGATTGAGTTGGTATTTCCATAGGACTATCTATTATAAAACCCTAAATCTCTTTTGATCCACTGACTTCAAAAACTCTTTCCTGAGCAGTAATAGCTAGCTCAAAACCTATCATTATGGGTGTAAATGTAGGGCTCTTTTCCTTACGTTGCGTAGTTCTGTTTACCTATGCCAAATTTCAGCTGTTATTTGCTCATCTATTCAGTGTTGGCAGATTTATCTGCGATGTTTTGCACTCAGCCCTCTTTTCAATCCTGAATCACTTAATGTCATCAGCACTATCATCTCACCATTCATGGTCCTTTCAGATCATTTACAAGTATCCTGAGCCACTGCTGACCTCCCTCCACTGATACGTTATTTTCCCATCTTTTAAGCAGCTATCTATTGATGTCAGGACCAGCCATTTTCTCCCAAGGTGGCTGAATTTCTTCAGCTATCTCTGGTGAGGATCCCTCCTGGAAGGGCTATGGAAATCCAAGGAGGGTGTTAGTAGGTCTTTTGTCACTTCCACACTTGTATTTTTCAAAAAAAGTTCTATTAAATTCGCAAGGCATAGTTTTTTCTTTGCTGTTTCTCCTACATACCATAATTACCTGTATGTCCATTTATCCCATTCTTTAAAGTAGTTTCAGCCAGACCCACCGTGTGTGCTTCTCTGACCTTCCAAAGAGCACTTTTTTTAAAAGTTGGATCATATTTACTGCTTTCCAGTTCTCTGGTACTGAGGCAGTTTTAAGGGGGGAAATTATACATTACCGTTGATTGCTCAGCTCTTTCAGCCTTTATTTCCTCTAGAAGTCTTGGGTTGCAAAAGTATTTAATCCTAGGCTTTAGATGTCAGTAAGTTAGCTCTGAGCTCTGATCTAGAAATCTAAGCCTAAGCTAGTCTTGCCAGATACCCTGTAAAACGAGTGGAAACATGACATCCATATATGTCACAGTCTGTTTTTCTCTATTGATTACATAGGGAACCTGCAATGACTGGTGTAGTCTTGGACAACTGACCTTTACATGTCTTAAGTTAAAGCAGGTTAATCCCACCCACAGGATTCCAGTTTTCTCCAAGAAGCCAGTCACTGCTGTGACAATCAGCAAGCCTTACACTAAACTCTCTCTTTCATACGTCTGGAGACCGCTCATATTTCAAGGGTGCCACAGCATAATTTGGCTTCCCCATAGAAAGAAAGAATATTGCTCTTTGACTTTCCTATATCTGACATTGTTCTTTGGCACCCTATTCTACAGGACTCTTTAATTCCTGGATTCAGATTTGTTTAAATTATAATCTTATATAAAGTACTGAGTCTTCCTATGCTTAATTTGTGCTCCTATTGTCTGTCATTAAGATGGCAAGTATACAATATGTAGCAAATATTAGTTTTACATAGGAGGCTTAGTGGTTTAGCATTTGTAATGCAGTGTTTTTGTCAGGTATAAGGCAGCCTACGGCAACCTTTAATTGAAACTTTCTTTTTGTGTGCCTATATGCCCACCATTAGGGTTTGGATTTGTTTGTGGGTGGGGTTTTTTTCTTTTCTTTCTTTAAAAAAGGACTAATCCTAGCTGTGTATGTTCTTTGTCTTTTAGACAGGTGTGAGGTTTGGTTTGTTGTTTGGGGTTTTTTCATTTATTATTTTTACACTTTCATTTACTTCTGTTTTCTCTTTATTTCTAGGGAATCTTGTCCTCCTATATCAAGATCTAGTGCTTGCATTGTTTTCCAACAAGGAAAGGGAAAAAAACCCAAGCATTATCTTCTTCAGGTAGCTCACAGACACCTGTGTTAGAAATTATATATGATCTGAATGTTATGAGCCTGTGTTTAATAGACAAGTTTTTCTCTTAAACCTGTGGCTATAACTTGGATATCACATTAATTTGCACACCTGGGTCTAGCCATGCTGAAGGTGACGTGAGAGTCACTGTATGCAGCTGCCTTTTGGTACTTTCAAGAAATATATTTTTTCTTACTGTGCAGAATATCTATACTTAGTTCTTTTTCAGCTACTCACCATCTGATAACCAGCTTTCTCTTTTTCAGTTAAGTGTACACTTCTAAACAAATCTTGTGCTTTTGATCTTGCAAAATGAAAAGTAGTTCATCTTCACTTTTGTAGCTCACTTGACTGATAAAAACCAAACTTCTATAAGTCTCTCCCAGTTGTCTCTTCCGTTCTCAACGCTCCTGCCCTTGATCTACTGAGCTGGTCCCTCTCTCCTCGCAGCACCACTTCTTCCACTCCTTCAGGATGTAGTCACCTATTTCAGCATTACATCCGCTTGGTGCTGTGTAGTGTTCCTGGGCAGTGATTAATGAGCACTCTGAGTCTGAGCTTATAATTAGGGTGAACAACTTGTAACCTAATGAGTATTATTGAAAAGATGTAGGGAGGGGAGGATCTGCTCAGCTCATGAACCAAGTTGCTACATCAGCTTATTCAAAATGGACATTTCCGAGACACTGAAAAGACTGCTTATTTTTATAGCTTCCCTCCCATGCTGCTGACCTCTTCACGTTTACCTGCAAGGTACACTGGGGGCAAAGGGTAACAGGAGGAGGTATCAGATTTTGGCTGAGGTCTGCTCCAGTCTCATGCCTCGGGACCCGTTGGAGGGAGTAATATGGCACATCGATACGAATGTCTTATTTGTCCTCAGTCCCTCATACATACGGGTGTCTGACCCTACACAGTAGTGTCAGTTTTAATGCTGGTAGAGAGCTCTCTTTGATTATGATGAATAGTAAAACTTCCCCTGGCCTTTCTGGGTAGTTGTTGGTGCTCTGACACACAAATGGTTAAGACAACAGTGCTATTTACAGGCTTGATTGAGCATAATGGTACAGGAGGATCATCTGATAAATTAATATTGTGTGTATTTATTGTGGTAGTTTAAAAAGCCACTCAAGGGTTCCTCCCTGTCAGGAACACAGGCCTGGCATAGTCCTCGTAGCCACCTACCTCCTGGCCACCAGTGGGCATGTGGGAGTTGAGAGAAAGGAACCATGGATGGGACATCCCTGAATGCCAAACACCAACCTTTGCTAGGTCACCTAGAGGAGGTTAAGAATTGCTTGTCACTGTGGCAAAATGTAATAGCTGGCAGTTGAACATAGGACAATGCAATTATGTGCCCCAATTTTAACGAATTAATATTGAGCCAGGTATCCGCTAGGTGAAGTGCTGCATGGTTTTCAAACAGAGGATCGAACTTTGGTAATGATTTTTCTGCCATGATTATGTGGGATATGGTTAAATGACACAAAAAAGAAACTTTCTGGCTTCAGGTTTTAGCTGTTCTTTACCTGGAAAGGGGCTGTGGAGGATCTTCTCTAGAGAGAACTTTCCACCAAGAGTCCTGCATTTGACCCTGGGCCTGATGGACTCAGTCTGGTCCTCCTTTCCTTTGAGGTGCTCTGAAGTGTGTGTTAGCAAGGAAAGAACACACTGGTACTCGTTGCCCTCTACAACAATGTTTGAGCTAATTGATGTTTAAGGAAATTATTTCCGTTTGAGCCACAGAATTAATTTTTGGTTAAGATTACTGAATAAATGGACACAGAAGAGCCTGTGTTGTATTAACAAGATTCTAAATGAAGGAACCAATTCATTTCATTATTGATAACAAAGTCATCTTCCCCAGAATAGCAAATGAGGTAAGATTGGCACTTTGAGATAAGGCCCTGATTATTGTCTGTGGAATCTGTTACATTCTATTATTTCTCCCAGATAAAACTTTAAATCACCCTTCGTAAATGCAGGCATTTGGTAGTTATTCCTTCCACAGAACAAGTTTATGTTATTTTTCTGACTTTTCCATTCTTATTTACTTTTATATTTTGTTTTAATTAATAAAGTACAGAATGTTGAAAAAGTCTGAAGCTAAATTCTTTTAGCTAAGCATTGAGCTCTAAGAAACTGTTGGAAGAACTTAAAGTAATGAGTAAATTATTAAATAGCACCAAGCCAATTCATAATTATCATTCTTGGTATTTATACCAATGGCTGCTGGTGAGGAAGGAGGTGGAAGAGGATGGTATTGGTCAGCCAATTGGGAAAGCAAAGCAATGTCTCTGCAGGACTAGGGAGGAGGGAGGAGTAGGTGGATCAGGCAGGAGAGCTGGCATGTGCTTTGGGATGACTGCAGCTGCTCTGCTCCTGGAAGATTTAGAGGAAGGTCAGCCTCACTGGGAGAGAGAAAAATGCAGCGTCGATAAAGTTACAGCTGCAGCAAACAGAAATTAAATTAGAGGGAGTCAAGAACAGAGTTTATGGGAAGGAATTGGAATGAAGAGAAAATCCAGGGGAAACAGTAAAGCTGAGGAAAGGGGTGAAGAGAAGATACCCCAGGAAGACTTGGCAACTGTAACTTCCACTACTTCAGTAGGGAGCATCAGGAAGCTGGAAGGCCAGTGGTGAACTCTACTGGAAGTGCACCAGGGGGAAAGAGCAGACACTTGGAGGGTGGAGAACGGAAGAGCAGTGGCAGAGGGCTTGGGTTCTGAGGCAGGGTTTTGGTTGCAGGGGAGGGGGCTGCAGGTGTGGCTCCTGTGAGAAGCTGCTAGAAGCTTCCCCAGCTCCAACCCGGACCTGCTGCTGGCCCACGCCAACCCAATCAGTGACAGTGGTAACACCTGTGGGAGAACAGATTTAAGAGGGGAACCTGCAGTGAGTAGGGGATTGGAATGTGAGAGGAACTCTGTGGATACCGAGGTCAGTGAATGAGGAGGGGGAGGAGATGTGCTGGAGGAGGTTGATGCCCCTGCAGCCTGTGGTGAGATGGCAGGCTGTCCCCCCCTAGCCCATGGAGGGGACCGGGGGAGCAGATGCCCACCTGCAGCCCGCAGAGAGAGGAGCCCACGCCAGAGCAGGGGGATGCCTCCCAAGATGGCTGGGACTCCATGGGGAAGCCCGTGCTGGAGTAGTCTGTGCCTGAAGGACTGCAGCCCATGGGAAGGATCCATGCTGGAGAAGTTTGTGAAGAGCTACAGCCCATGGGAGGGACCCGTGCCGGAGAAGTTCATGGAGAACTGTCTCCCATGGGAGGGACCCCACGGTGGAGCAGGGGAAGAGCGAGGAGTCCTGCCCCTGAGGAAGAAGGAGCAGCAGAGACAAGGCGTGAGGAACTGACCCCAAACCCTATTCCCCGTCCCTCTACACCGCTGGCGGGGAGGAGAGAGAGCAATTGGGAGTGGAGTTGAGCTGGGAAAGAAGGAGGGGTAGGGGGAAGGTGTTTTAACATTTGGTTTTATTTCTCATTATCCTTTTTTTGATTTGATTGGTAGGTAGTAAGTTAAAATGATTTTGTTTTTTCCCTGAGCTGAGTCTGTTTTTCGCCCGTGACCATAAGTGGTGAGTGATCCCTCCCTGTCCTTGTCTTGACCCACGAGCTTTTCTTTGTATTTTCTCCTCCCCATCCCACCGCGGAGAGGGAGGAGTGGGCGAGCGGCCTCGTGGTGCTTTGTTGCCGGCTGAGCTTGAACCATGACAGTCAGGATAGGGGGTAATGCGCAGCAGGGATGGGCCGAATCTAGCTCCATGTAATGTTGTATGAACCATCTTCCTAATGGTAGTGCTCCTGCCAGCATTACCATTTTAAAGCACCCTGAACGAAACCTGTGTAGGTTGAATGACAGCAGCCTATCCTGTCTAGTAACAGCTCTTTCTAATGTCACAGCAGAAAGGTCTTCCTACTATGGGGGAAACTCAGAGCTGAACTGGATTACTGTGTCGTATGAATGCCCCAAGCTGCTTGTGAGTCTCCTTCATAACTTACATAAGGTTTAGTTTGCAACAAACCTTGTATGAATGCAGCTGTCCAGCTGAATGCCTCCTAGAAGGACTTCTCTAGCTTACTATATTAACGCCAGTATCTCAATATTTGTGTCCATCCCACTAATGGAACAGAGGCATGCGATCCCTGGTTCCCTTTCCGTCCATGAGATCCTTCCTTGTTCACCCATGCTTCAGGAGGACAGATTGCGTATGGTGTGGCTTCTTATGTGCTGCCAGCCAGGAGTTCCAAGGGACTCAATTAAATGGTGATTTATATAAAAGTGCATAAAGATCTCTTCAGAGTGCAGACAGCTCCTTAGCAAGTTTGTTTTCAATTAGCAGCCGTTTAATAAAGTTTTTCTCGTTGACAAATCCTCTTTTTGCTTAACCCACTCCTCCATGAAATTGTACGACCCACTTCAACCCATTTAGCCCTTGATCTAATACAAGCACTTTTAGCACTTTCTACAAATAATTAATCCAATTTGGATTAGAGGGATTATAGATGGTCTTAGTCCTCACTTGATAACCCTTCATTCTTACTCAGTACTTTCAATTTTACCCAGTATTATGAGATGCAGGAGGCAAATCAGGAATGTCTCATTGTAAATGCTCATATATCATGATGTAGTATGAGAATTGCTGCTCTTGTTGCAGAATCGGGGACAGTGAGAAGTTCTGCTTCTTGTGTAAATGGGCTGACATTTATTACAAAAAATTGTGCACACCAAAGGAGCAAATGGTTGAATTTTATGTTCAGAGGCTGCAGCATAAAAAAAAAAAAAAGAGAAAAGAAAAAGGAAGAGACATGTGAACTTTAAGGAAAGCTTTATGGGTCACATTATCAAAAGTTACATTTCAGAACAGCTGAATGGATGTTTCAAAGCTCTGATCCCAAATATGCACTTTAACTCTGAACTACTGCTTCTCTTAAATCATAACCTATTTAATAACATGTGTGTAACTTCCTTCTTCTACCTCCCAGGGCCCGGATAACTTGCGCAAACATCCATACCGCTGATGAACTGTGCAAGAGGAGTGTTCGCTATTTGTGTTTCGCTTTCACACCACCTACCTCGGTAGTTAACTGGTCCCCATTACTTCCCACCCACTGATTCACATCAGCAAGTACCGGTGTCCCCTGCCTGCCTTGCAGCAGCATCTGTGGTGCAGTGGGCAATGTGAGGAACAGAGTCTGTGGGGATTTCAGCAAAAGGGAGCAGTGCAGATGAGAGGGAGCACCAGCTGGACTCGCTCTGGTAGCTGAGCTTCCTGCGGATATTCCCCGACTAACTTGCCAATATCTGCATAAACAGAGAAGGAGCAAAGAGGTGAGTGAGCAAGGTCTTCCACTGCCCTGCCCTTCCTTCTCCTTAGCTGAACTCAGATGACTATCTTTCTCATGTATTTGCCAGAGAATTTCATGTGGCAGTAACTTTGGATCTCACAGCCCACAAAAACTAAATTACAAATTAGTAATTTGCAGCACTCCTAAGCAAACCATGGTCCAAGAATGGTTTATTCAGATCTTTGAGAAAGACCTACAGTGGTATACCAAGTGGTCTGATCTAGGAACCAGATGATACCACAGAAGGTGTAACTCATAAAAAGCCTTATTCTTGCAAATACACTGGAGTGAGGTGGGTAAAACACAGACCTGCCTGCATTCCTGCACACATCTGGAGTACTGTTTTAGAAATATGCTCCTGCACTACCAAGCTGAGAATATCAGAAAATTGTCCAAGGAAATAAAACCATAAAACCACTGGAAATTGGATTGACATGCTGGAGTTAAACTTGGTAAATTTATTTTATTTTTCATTTCTGGAGAATTGAAGCTCTGCTCTAAATCAATTAGAACAAGCCCCAGGCAAATCTGAAGGTTGATTAATGAAGGACCAGCTTCATCTGCTTGGATCACTGTTGTTGATTGGAAATGGCTGGGAAGTTTGTTTCCAGAGCAGGAGCAGGGCAAATGTACTGCTGTGGCTTCATCGTTACCTTTTCCTGACAAATGGAAGTGAGTCATCCTGGATGTCATTTCTATTCCAGTGGTGAAGCTGTGAAGGTTTGCACTGTATAAGCACACACACAGACAAGTGAACTTCTGCCTACACCAAACATCCATCTATTGCTCCGCAAGCTTTGAAAAAATTACACACTTGTATGGTTGTTTTTCCATTCACACTTAGCATGGGTGCTGTGCAGATCGGACACCTTGCATCGCTGGTGACACAGGCATTAAAAAGCACAGAAAACTTGCATGTTCTTGTCCAAACAGTTCTGTTTCCTCTTCTGAAAGTGTTGCTATTGATTGCTTTACCTCCTTCGTTTATTCAGTATAATCCATATTGATAAGCCAGTTTCAAACCTGTCTATTACCAAATGCTAACAGGGGCACTGCAGTGTGATCTGAGTGTGGTTGCCCAGCGTATAAATTAACCAGATGGCAGGACCTTCTGTAATTCCAGGATGGTGGAAATGAGACCTGTCAGCTAGCAGATGGGTCACTGAAGGGAGTCCCCTTCCATGCTTACTGCTGCCTCAGCCTGGCAGAACAAAACTTTGAAGAGAGTGAAGTTACCATTGTGGAGGAGTCGCCAAAGACCCATTACCTTACTTGTCCCTTCACAGCCCAGCATATTTTATTCCTACATTTACTCTGAGCTCTACATGGCCATAAATCATGCAATACATTTGGAATATCATATTGCTGTAGTCCCTCATGAATTAATTTGTACTGGCATCACTACCACATTCAAAACATTATTAAACTCTACTTCAGCAGAATCTGTGATGTCAGGATAGCCAACACCAGATATACCTTAGCAAATTGTCCTCATCACAGAGTCAAATCACATCCAGTGCTAGAAATTGAAACATTCCAAGGCTTTATTGTCTATGTACCCAATTAACAAAAACATAATGCCTTTAAATGTGTCAGTGGCAAATAATCACAGGCATCACTCTGCTACACCAAGTTGCAAGGCTCCCCCAGAAGAGAACTTTTCATGAAATGTTTCCTGTCTAGTTTTTGCAATTTCCAGAGAGCTTGATTCCTATCAACAGGCTTTAACTTGACCAAAAAGGAGTGTACTTGTCCATGGATCCTGCAGGGTGTCTTCAGAATAACACCTTTGCAAATGACTAGGTTTGGCTGAAAATCAGAAGGGTTGTAGAGATGCTCAAAGGAAAGCTGTAATTTTTATTTTTTTAGCCATGAGAAAACAAAGTATTCAGCCTGAGAAAAGGATGAACAATATTTTTATGTAAGACAAAACAGTTAACTTACAAGTAATTTTAAAAAAAGGTTTAAAGAGTTAACCACCTTAACCCATACCTATCCCTAGAATCCCAGCCAAAAAGAACTTCTTATTTTGCTATGGTTCTAGTAGAATATTCTTTTTACACATTTTTCCAGTGGGAAATGGCTTTGCAACCAATAGCAAAAGCAGAAGTGTGTTTCATTTTCTTCCATTTGCTTTTCCTTTTTTCTACCTTTAAGAACTTATCTTCTCCAGGGGTAAGGGGGGAGGGGAACAGAGTAAAAATCCCTCTGTTTTCAAGCAGCTGAACCAATATTTTAAATAACATGTACAGAAAACACATTTCTGATGAATATTAATATGTCAATAAATTCAGTCCAGCAAAACTGAGAAAATTGGAGCTGTTTTCATAGTAATCTTTGTACTTTTTGCTTTTCCTTTTCAGCTTATAGCCTTCTGCCAGGGCCTAGCTGACAGGAACAAGAGCTGGGAGCAATTTTTAGGGCCCTGCAGTATGAGCCCCAACCCGAAGACCTGGCCAGAGGTAACAAAACAGTCTGACACTCAGGTAGGCAGTGTAGGGACCAGGTGGTGGTTATCAGCTGGAGCTACAGGCAGTGCTTCACAGAGGGGAGCAAAGGGAGATGACAGGAAGACGAGCAGGGCTTTCATACAAGAACCAAACACCCCTCCCTGCTAGAATATGCTGTTTTGGAAGTGGGGATCGAGCAGGACCTCGGAAGGAGGAGATGGCTCTTTTGCACTGGCAGCCACCAGACCTGCCGAGAACGTGACGGGGCGGGGGGACGCAGGGAGCGTCTGAGCTCCCCACGTGAACAGCAGTGACCCAGGGGCAGCTGGGGACCGGGGTGCAGACTGCATACAGTGACCACCGTCCAGGGTGGCAGAAGCAGCAGCTCTTCTAGGGTCCTACAACCTGCCTGGAGCTGGTGTGGACACCTGGAAATAGGTGCTGGGGGCAAGCCTGAAAAGGCACAGTGGCAGGAGACAAATCTATTTATAGCCCCTTTTTACTCTTACTCTGCCTCATTTTGTCTCTGCTTTAAGATGCCTTTTCTGGTTTCTATCCCAATGAAACCTGCCTTTATTTCTAAACTCCCTCATTCCTTTTTGGGGGGTGTCTTTGATAGGAAAAGGTGAAACAGGAACTTTTCCCATACAAGAAAGAACAGCATGTGTAATCTGGATGTGTTTCAGGACTTCCCTTCACCTTCTGCACCCTAGCAAAGCCTTCTTGCTGGGGAATCCCTCCCCATCAAGCTCTATGGGGGTGCTGCTTCCACACCAGTGGAAATGTGGGGCAGAAAAGTGCTTTTGGCAGACCATATCTGAAGTGTTCTGACCAGTAGATCATATTTTCTGCCTCCCAAAAGAGGAGCAGCTTCTGAATTTTTTGCAGGAGACATAAGTAGATCTGCTGGGAATGAGATAACCCAGATGGCCCATATTTTATCCTGGTGTGACTGCTCCCATGCAAGGTATCTTTGCTTTCCCTGTCTGTATGTCTCAGAGCCTGCCAATTCCTGTCTGCAGGGCACTTCGCTTTACATCAGTCACCACATCAGAATATCCTATCCTTATTCCTTACCCTGTCAATCACCAGCTACTGCCCCTGGAGGTCTAAGCTGAGAGTTTGGGTATTTCTGGTGAAAACTGTGTCAGACATCAGCCTAGAACTGAATCTGGCAATGCCTAATGGGCTGTGTCTTCTCTGCCCTAGTTTTCTGTCACTTTCAAAAGAAGGAAGAGTTGATGAGGAAGTGCAGGGTTGTTTCTGGCTGGCTCAGAAGAAGCATTTCCTTTCCTGTGTCTTTCTTTTACTGAAAGATGGAAGAGGGAAACAAGAGAGCCCATTAGTCCCTCTTGCTCCCAGCCCCAGGATAGTCCCTGTGGACTCCCCCAGCCTTTACGCTTTGATGCCTGCAGCCATGCACTTGCTGCAGCCTGACACCCTCCAGCTCCATGGCGTGCTGGTACAGCTGTGCCATTACTCCTGCACACCACATGGGACTGCTCTTCCACCCACACTCAAATCCCTCTGACACAACCATGCTGCACCACTCTCACAACTCTACGTCTGCTCTTATGTGTATCTGAACTGGTGCTGCACTGGTCTGTCCCCACCTAACTACACCTGAGCAGTCCTTGCAACTCCATGCGTGACGGTTCCTGTAGATGTATGCCCACGTCGTACGTGCCTGTGCATCTCCCCACACTGACCACTGATGTTTGCACAATGCAAGACTCGATTTGCCAGTATGACACTATGTTTATCAAGGCAAGAAACCAGAAGATAAAGACTTCCCAGCAACAGTTTGGGATTCTTCTGAGGTTACTTCTGGAGCAAGTTTTTCCTCCCTCCCTCCTTGCAACATCCAGTCAATATTTGAGTTGTTAATAAAAACCTATTTTCTTTTCAGCTTCCCTGACTCTGCTCCACTCAAGAACAACATGTGCCTTGTGTTTCCTAGCTTTGCTTATCAGATCTCCAGCCAAAATGAATGGCCAAATCTCTTACAAACAGAGAAATTAAATGAAAACAACACCAGTGCCAAGTTCTTTGCAAACAGAGAAGTGAAATGAAAAATGCCAGTCGCTGTAGGTTCACCCAGCACATTGAATTATTATCTGTCATGGCCTGTTCTTACATTTGTCCTTTCCCTGTGGTTGATAAATAAGACTTCCCACAAGTTCTGAAGCTGTATCAGGAGTTGCGTAGCAGATAATGTTAATAAATCTTAGGGGCTATCTCTCTGACTTGCCTGGCAGCCTAATAGCTCAAAAGTCTTGCGGTTTCTAATGTCTTGCTTTTTTTAAACGTGTAACTTTGAAATCTTTCTTTCCTTGACCACAGGCCCAAAGGCCGGGTTGATATGGACATGACTGCAAGTCCTGATTTTCAAGGCAAGACCTCTGGGCTGATGCACCATAATTTTTTGCCCAGAGTTTGTGCCTTCATCTGGATCGTAGGTGCCATTCCAGTGTCGGTGCAATTTGGAAGCAGGGTGCTTCATGGCCTGTGCAGCCCCGGGGTTTGGTACAGCTCAATGCAGCAGGCAAAGGGCAATCCTCTTTGTCAGCAGATGGACTCACTGCTGCCAAGAAACAAAAATCCTGTCTCTCATGAAGGCCAGGCCTTGGAGGCACCATCTCTGGCTGGCTCCACTCTGCCCTCCTGCCTCCTTTGCAAGCAGTAGAGAGATGGTCTCCTTCAGCCAGGGGCAAAGGGTGAGTTGCATGAATTACCTTACAGAGATGTCCACCTCTCCCTGTTGAAGGGGCCCGAGGGTGGTGAAATAAGACTTGGACATCTAGACACTTGAGAAGAAATGAAGTCCAGACATGGGACAAAAAAAAAGAAGAAGAAAATACAATCCTAGGTCATGCTTAACAAGATTCTTCCTAGGCCACTTTGAATTTTTTGCTTGGAAGCAGATCCCTGTGAGACAGGGCTTAGGTGCCCAGGTGCTGGAGATGAAGAGCATCTTTCTTTGTTTAGTAGTTTCCAGTCGATCAGCTCCTCAGTTCACCTGACATTTTCTCATTGCAGCTTGGCTGCTGCTCACTCTGCGCAATTTCCACAGGAGAGGACTTTAGCTGAAAACTTGCCAGTTCCTCCTCCACCAGTCCTCATGGAGCAACATGTTCCAGCTGTCTCATAGGCTGCATCAGGGTCTGTTTCTACCTTCTTCTTGTCTGCTGGGCACCCATCTGCAAAATTCTGCCTTACATTTTGTTTGCATGCTGCCAGGTCCCTTCTGTGTTATGTTTCTAAAGTCCCAGTGTTGCCCTGTGAACACTGGCCATCAATGCTTTTCTGCTCAAGGCTGGGTTTTCCTTTGTTGAAAGACCTCTTGAGCAACAGCACATCATGTTTTGTGGCTTCTTGGTGGAAAAACTACTTTATGCACAGATTCAGATTTTAGAAATGTGCTTGAAATAATTCATATTTCTCCCATCTGCCGGTGTTGTGGGAATTATATCCCAGCTGGTTCTGCAGCTCAGTGGGTAAGGGACTAGTCATCAGCTTAATAGCAAAGCTGAGAAATGCATGGTTGGCAGATGCATTCTGAAGACTATCTCTGAGTCTGCTGAACTCACTTGCAAAATCTCTTCCAACAGAAACCCAGATGCTTATACTGCTGCTGGTGTGGCTGTGTTATCTGGAAACTAAGTGGCATCAAATAGGATGGGCATTTTTGTTCCTTTTGTAATGCTTTTTGCAACATCTACTGTGGCCTCAGATGTCTGCAGAGAGAATTTGTCTGTGACTGTCTCCTGTGCTTTGACAGTCTGTGCCTTTGTCACAGTCCTGCACTGGAGGACACTGGAGGACACCCAGGCAAACCACTCCTTTCTTGCCACAGTCTGATTTGTTTCCTAGGGCAGTTCAGCTGTCTGTGCAATCAGGCATATTTACCTGGAGATAGATTTGCTTCTCCAAACCACTTTTACCTTAAAGGTGAAATTACATGCCCGACAAATATCTTGTCTTTAAATAGGGAAACTTTTCCGCTTCCAATGTTACATGTGGATGCCAGAGTTTTGCAGTCCCCTATTTCTGCTTTTTTGTTTTGAATTGAAAATGGTATCCATCTCCTGTCTCCTCCTGGCTGGAGCTACATTGTTCATCAGACATATTTATTAGCTTGTCTAGTGGCTTTGCTATTATTTCTCACCGAGTTTTCTCACTTCCTCTAGTTTTTGTTCCTTGACAAAATAACAAAAGCCTTACTTTTGCTGTCTCATTTTTATCCCTTCTCAGCTTCTCCTTATCACACTCTTCTCTTGTTTCTATTATCAACACGCCACAGCAAGGTCTTCTGTCTGCAAATCCAGTGTTTGTGCTCTGAGTCTGTCTGTACAGCATGTCTGGGGTCTTTCTAGGTGTGGCTTCATTTTCCTCTCATTTCTTAAAGTTGGTCTCGCTAGACTCTGGTGCCCATGTTCATGTGCTGCTGCTTGCTAAGTGTATGAATGGACTCCATATTTTAAATACTGAATCTGTGCATTAAGTACTTCTGAAAACAGTCCAGTTCAGTTAGCAGCCCAGCTCTGGGTAAAACTCTATCCTTAGAGATATCCTCTATCCATTAATTGCTCTTTTCCTTCATCCACTTTTTTTTTTAAGCTTGCTGCAGTGGGGATTACTGTTAGCAGGGAAGAAAACTACCTAATCTCCAGATTGTAGGTAACCCTCCACTGAATGCCAGGAGCAGCCCCAAGGAACAGGACAGGCTGAGCAATTGGACTGTCTTTGCCCATGTGTCAGGCAGCCTGTGCAGCTGCAGTCTTGGTGTCATTTCTTGACTCCACACTGCAAGCTGAATGTCTTCGGCTGGGCTGAAGATGGCACCAGTTGCCATCTTGTGTCTGGTTCAATATAGCAAGACACACATGCTCATGCATGCACACATTCGCATTTATAACCAAAATGTTCAGGTTCCAGACTCTTCTGGTGGTATTTTCCCTTATTCTAAAGTAAGGGAGACAATCACATCTTGGTCTTTTTTTTTTTATGGGAAACATGACACAGTTTTGCCCCTAAAATAGTGTGTTCTGTATTCCCACATGCATCAAGTATAGCTGATGGAGAAATCTGGAAGAGCTGGAGATCCCTATTCTTTAATTAAATAGTCATATCAATGGGCACATAGGAATATATTGAGTATTCCTATGATATAGGTAGTAATCTCCCCTTGGAGGCAGCAGTGATGTTCCTGCTCTCCTGATTCATGGCAGCTGATTCTGAAACCACCAGATTAGTGTGAATGGTGACACATCCAGCCAGCCACAGGGGCACATCTAACATGGGAAACAAGCCATCCTCGGTCCCGTTGGTCAAGGACTGAGGGGGCTGGTGATAAGTGGGAACTCCCCAGTGGGCTCTGTGAGGGTGATCGAAAGCCTCCTGGCTTTGCAATGTCTGCATGAGCTCACATAGGGGAATGGTTTTGCCCCTATTCAGGCACTAAAGTTAGATAGCTCTGTCCACAAAACTCATTTGGTTTCTTGTACACAAAACCAGAAGGTGTTTTATACCATTCTCAGCCAGCTCACACAAACTCCTGCCTAGAGGAGTTTGTTTTCTCCATGGACTTTAAATAGAGCCTCAGGCAACTGGTTCAGACACGCTGTCTTACTCTTAAGTCCATGAATGTAGCAGGCATGAGTCTGCCCAGGATCTTCTCTGCATCCTTCACACCCTGTCATGATCTCAGTGTGCTCCTCGTCCCAGAGATGGCAGTCAGCTACCAGTCTTGTTTCTGCTTGTTTCTGGGAGTGAGCATGGGGATGGATGCTCCTTTCTGATCTGCCTTCCATGCACATACTTCTTGGGCATCACAGTGCAGTGGCATTTTGTAATAATCAAAACCCTGCATGTCCTAGATCCATATTACAGCTTCCTAGTGATTTATTCAAGCAGCATAAAGCTTTTATTACTCACATGCTTTGTAACAGAGAGTCCTTTCCATTATTATGGTTTTTTGCTTTGGAGCACATGAAAACATGTTAAGGACTCAACAGACATTGAGAAAACCAGCCTTTTTCGAAACACTTCAATTTTAAATAAAGAGCATGGCAGCAGACTGGTGCCAGAACAACAAAGATGACAGAGAGTAGCAAAACAACAAGACTGTAAGGCTGCTCACAGTGTGTGTACTTGTAATTAAGTCGCCCTTTGTGGTCACTTTATAATAGTCTCAGAGTCCCAGGAGTACTGGAGGAATTTTCAGTTCTCCTTAGTTTGGAGATGGAATGACCAGAGGCACCTCCACCACCTTCATCATATCTGAAAGGAGAGCTACCCTTGCGAGCTGGGTGGGTGATTGACTGGGAGCCCAGAGGCTGTCGTTTGGCTTGGGTTGGTGAATCAAATGAGATGGCAATAGGCCATCAAAGGATACTGCCCTTCCTTAGGTTTTCTCATGAAGGCTTTGGTGCTCAAGCTCAGGGATTTACAGGGTTCCTGTTTTGTAATACCGATGTTAGAATTGTTCTCATATCAAATAAATCATTGTTAAATACAGCCACAAGCCAGGCTGCCATGAAATATTCACCTTTGTTTATTCTGAATTTCTGACTTTTAATTTGATCAACCTTTTTTTTTTTTTTTTTTTTTATTTCACTAGTATGTGGTATCACATGCCTGGGATGCAGGCAAGTTCTCCACATAGCTTGAGCATAGGGGAGAGGACTCCTTGCATCCTGTATACCTTTGCTTCCCCTGGGAATAGGGGCTGTGAGCGGCAGGACGTTGCTCCCCTAAGCCTCAAGCAGAGCCTCTGGTTAGCTGCAAGGTCCAGTGGAGAGGAGGCTGCTGCCCTCACAGGGCACCTTTGTGGGGCCAAGGCTGCTGTCCGTGGAAATGGAGGGGTGGGAGAGCCACTGGTTTCGTCCCTGGTGTGCTGCAGCATTTCTCTGAGGAACATCTCAAAGGTCTCCTGCCACCTCCTCCTGGAGCGCACGTGGAGCAGTGCTTCACCCTTCATGTGTAGCCTCTGCTACCCCTGGCCCCAGCGAACACAGAGCATGTGTGAACGTACACCTCGGCTTCCTTTCCTTTCCTCTCCAGCCCTTCTGTTTCTTGGTGCCTGCTTCTCCCCTCCCTCTGGTGAAGCCCATTAGTAGGCCTGGGCTGGCTCCCTCCTTCAGCTCCTTGGGATCTTCCTTTTCTCCTTTTAATTTAACCCTACTCAACATTTTTAGCGAGCTTCTGTGCATGCAGCAGCTCCTGGACCCACCAGTCCCTCAATGCTGGGGAAGGTGTCGACGTTTCCCATCTCCCCTTCCTCTGAACAAGCCTCCCCCTTCCCTCCCACCGCTCCGCTTTTCCCCTCCTTCCAAGGGATCCTCCTCGGCAGCCACCTCCGTACCGGGGCAGGAGCCGGGGAAGGGGGAGCATTGCCAAGGCGGCGGTGTGCCCTCGGGCTTTCCCCGCACCCATCGCTCCTGGGGCTGGGGAAGAGGAACGGGCACAGCCTGGCTGCAGCCTCCGCTCTTGGAGGACCTCATTAAAGGAAAGTGAAAGATGCTGACAAATACAGTGGGCCCTAAAGCCCACAACAGCCTCCTTGCTTTCAGGTTGTTGCGAAGAAGACAACTTATCCCAGAAGCTGCGAATACCAGGGGGAATGTGTAAATAAACAACCGAGAAAACATCCTTTTCCTGCTTGGCTCTACATATTTCTGGTGCTGGGTGAGAGGAACAAAGATGTCTTATGGGTGAGGGAGACACAGCATTTGCTACACAGGAAAGCTCTTGCAAAATAAATTAAGGCATGAATATAAAAGAGCTGTAGTATTCCTCTCTGATTCACTGAGAGGGGGTAACAGGGACTCTGCAGGAGAAATGTGTATCTCCCTGATAGGAAGACGGCTCCTGGTGTCTCAAAAGCAGAGCAGAAATCAAGAGCCCTTGACAGTCTTCCCAGTGGAGCGAGCCAGGGTATTTTGTGCTGCAAACGCGCAGCTGAAAAGGAGATGCTGGGAGCCAAAGCGGGCAAGCGAAAGAGATGTGGTGACAAAGCAGCAGCAAAACTTCAAGCAGGTGTCAGCTGAAATGACCGAACGTGGGAAAGGACTGCAGAAGGTACGAGAACAAAACAAAGACACCCTAAAAGAGAAGAGAGAGGGCTGCAAAAAAGGCAGCGCCTGGGTGTATAAGCTGCTGTGGACCAGAGAGGCTCACAGCGATCCGGGGGGAGCTGTGGACGGGCTTCGATTCCTCCAGGGAGGAAAGCCAGAGCTGTGGGAACACACACACTCTTGCATTTGGGAAAGGTGTTTAGGATGAGAAGATAGTGCAGGGAGGTCATTATTAATGACTGCTAATCAGTGAGGTTCATTGGATGAAGCCATATTGGCAGTCTGGCATCTGGTTTTAGAGCAGAATGGGAATAATCAGAGTAAGAAGAAAAGATGAAACAAAGGCATTTGTGGCTGCACTAAGAACAGCGTTTTGTGAGGAAATGTATCAGGACCAACTGGTTTCTAAAAAGCCTGGGAGGGATTTTTTTGTCCTGATTGGGCACCACAGGATAAAAAGTAGTTTATTTCCTTTCCTTTGGTACCACAGGCACTGAAATAGGTTAACCATAGCTCTAGATGCATGGCTTGATATCACAACAGGGCACATCTAAGGTCATTTCAGTGTCCTGTACACAGATTCATTCTAGCATGTAGAAATTGGACTTTTCTCTAGAATAGAGATAGACATTTCCAGGGGACAACTGAGCTCACCTAGTTTAGGAAATGGGGTACACTTACGTCCAGGGATAATGAATTCTGTGGAACAGCCCCATGGCTACTCCACGTAATCTGTAATTTGCCTGTAGTCACTTCTCACAATTGGACATACATTTCCCCTTGATCAGTGATTGCTAATGGCATGCAATGCTTATGTGTAAGGCCGTGCTCAACTTAAACAATGATGGATGGTGGATATAAAGGTGATGGATGAAGTATGTTAATTATACAATTACAGAGAAAAGTGGAAAAGGGTGCTGGTAAAAAGTAAGTAAAATTACTTTGCAAGCTGATACCAACTTCTGGAGCAGAGGTGGAAAACAAAATAGGACAAGACAGGGCTCTGTCCTCAGCAGGACTCTCCTGAAAGCTTGCCCAAGCTAGCTCCAGCATGGTTGGGTCAGGTAGAGGACGGGAGAGCGGTATATTTGCATTTTATGGCCAGGGCTACAAGATCATTTTTATACATGTGTTCCCTGGGTTAATCCTGCTGAGGGTGGAAGCTCAGACGGGGTAGTTGCTCTGAGCACCTTCTGTGGAGGCGGAACAGGAGCTTTCGTTTAAGCTCTTCTGTTCATTAAAATGTAAGCGTATAACATCACTCAAACAGCCATTTCCAGCAGGTCTTGTACCCAGAAATAACCCTAGGAGCTTGAGAGCCCAGAGAGACTGGCAAGGAGTCCCCCTGGGATCCAGTATCTGCTTGCATTGGTGTGCATTGTATTCAGCTCATGTCTGAAATTGTTGTCAAGGTTGCAAGTGCCCCAGTTTCTGTAATCAAAGCCTTCCCGAGATTTGCATCCTGAAACACAGATGCTGAGAAAAAGCAGATTACATAATAGCCAGCTTTGTTTATTTGCTTAAACTTCAGCTTGTATTACATTCGAGAACAAACAGAAAAACTGTCCTTTTTTTTTTTTCCCGAAATAGTCAGAGGGCAGCATGCAAAAGCCGGTGCATTCCCTGTTGCCACCCACCTGCCTTGCCCATGCAGCATAACCGCTGCTCAGGGGCAGGTGAAGAGGAGCTGGGAACAGCCTGGCCCAGGTGGGATCTCCCACCCTTGTACAGAGTCTGCCAGAGAGATTACATGTGAATTAGTGTCATCAGACAGGGCTTTGCCAGGGAAATGCAATTGAAAATTCACATGCTAATCCAGAGGGCTCATCCAAAGAATACATTTACATTTCTCTACTACCTTTTATCCCAGAGGATCCCCTTAGAGCATAGTGCGATGTTTCCATATACAAAGGGCTTTTATTCCCCACCGGCTTCCACTGTACGAGGAGTGGGGTCCGGGGGGGAGAAACAACCCACCGAAAGGTTTCACTCACACACACAAAATCTTCTGGAAGAAAGCAGAACATGGACATGGAAAAGCAGTGCCTGTGACCCCTGCAGAGGGGGTGAGCTGTTGCCTGTGCACAGGGATATTCCCTTTGCTAAGAGGGAGGGAAGCTGAACAGGGTCTTCAGGCAATTGCCCCCCTCCCAGGGAGCCCTCTGCCAGGGGGAAAAGAAACAAAACTGCTCTCTGCATTGGAAGGGCACCGGGAGTGGGGTTATGCAGGAGTGGGGTTCTGCAGGAGCAGAATTATGCAGGAGTGGGGTTATGCAGGAGTGGGGTTATGCAGGCGGCTCCTCCGATGGGCAATTTCACAGAGAAGTGTTTGGAAACAAGGTGACTCCAGGATGCGATTTTTTGGTAAAGCTTTAGGGTTAAATGCCCCCCAGGAATGATCATTTGCAAGGCTCTTAGGGGAAAGGGAACACCTTTATTCAGTTATCAGAGTCCTCTCAAAAGAGATGGGCTGAAAGGGTGCAAAGGGGGGGGTTGTGTTTTGGCAGGGCACCTCTGGTTGTCCTGGCATTGCCTCTGGGCTACGCTGGCTAATTTGCAGTTGTCACTTGCTGGATTGATCGTTCCTGGAGTCCAGGCTCCTCGCACTTGTCTGGTTTCACTTCTGCTCCTTGCAAGACATTTTTGCTAGGTGCGTGCCCCTTTTTACATGATAGGCAGGTAATTAGCCGATTATTTCTAGTACCCTCCTAAGTGTCAACGCTTCCTAACTGGATTGTACAATAGAAGTGAGAGGAGCACTGCAAGAGTGGGAAGTGCTAAATCAGGGACTTGGGGCACAAAGGTTTGCCCGAAGGGACACAGATATTTTGTGGCAAAGCAAGCAAATGAATTCCCAGGTAAGGACCAAGCCAGTGGGCTATTCTTCCAAGCCAGAAAAAAAAAAAAAAGAGTGACTTTTTGCAATGTGGTTAGTGACTCAAAATACTCCTGGCATTCAGCTGGAGGCCTGACAAGAAAACAGCATTATCCCAGTGATGTTGGGGCTGAAATGCCCTTTTTTGCCAATGCTCATTAAATAGATCTGCATATGCATAAGGAAAAAAGACTTGGAGGAACAGTCCTGCTCCAAACAGGAAGACCAGTAAATATAGTGGAGGCAGGGGACTAAATAGGAACCATCTAATATTAAGAAAGGCAAGATAAAGCTAAGTACTAGAGAAAGTTTTGGTCTTGAGATTTGTGAGGCTGGGAGCCTCTTGCATGGGAAAATGCCTAGAAACTGCATCGCTTGGGACCATGCAATCCAGCCTGAGTTTGTCATGGGAAACCTTCTGACAGAAATGCAAATAACCTTCCAACAAAAGGTGCAAAGGTAAGAAGCCTGTGTGGGTTTTAAGATTTTTTTTTGATGGGAGCATCTTTTGGCTCCCATAAGGGAGAACTGGCTTTGATAAGCCAGGAGGGTTTTTCACGCCCCATCTGTGGAACAGGGGAGGATAACCCCCGCAGAGCAGCTGCGTCATGTTGTCCCTCCATGGGATCCAGGGGTTTCCCCAAGGGTTCCCTCTCCCCCTGCGCCTGGGGTTGCCAGGACAAGACCCAAAACTCTTTTCTCACTGTTCTCCCATACAGCAGCACGTGCTCCGCACCTCCCAGTGTGAAGCACGTGGCTGAGGCTGGCAGAGAAAATCCCTGGATATACCAGCTGTGGTGTGTCCCTCCAAACCCACGAGTCTATCATCAGAAGAGCAGAGGTGGCCATGAACTGCAGGGCAAGGGCAGATAAGCTTTACTTGTGTCTGAGGGAAGCAGCGAGGGGTCCTGGACAGGGGGTTACATGCAACCCGCTCCGCTGCGAGTACAGCAAGGGCAGCTGCGGTGCCTCCTCCCAGAAAACCTTCAGATCAAAGCAGACAAGCCCCGTAACCTGACCTTTATCCCGGGCTCAGCAGCACTGATCGATATATTTCAGAAGAGCTGAGGTAGTTGAAAGGAAAGGGCGCCGGGAAGATCGACTGGGTTTAATGAGATGTGTGTCCTTTCCCCGCACTGCGACGCGTGCGAGGAAGCTCTGCCATTTGTTTTGGAGGGCAGGCAGGTCTGTGCCCGGGCAGCGTCTGCTGGTGCCGGGGAATTCACTGCATCTGGAGAGGTTTACCCTTTGCTGCTTGCTACTCATCTGAGGCTTTACTAAACTGAGCGGAAAGGAAAAAGTTCGGTGTTAGGTGACAGTGTTTCACCGATCAAGGGAAAAACTTGTGGTTTTATCCAGGACTGGGAGATCAGTCCAAGCAGACAAGCAGGGTGAACCTGCTGCTTGTACGGGAGAAGCATATCCAAGAGGCGAGAGGGACTTTGTGACCACAGACGTGTTTTTTGTTGCAGATGCATTACCTGGCTCCTGGCACGCACCCCCAGTACGCACACACACGTCTCTGCCCCATCCACATCTCCTCGCCCAGCCCGGCACAGATGCACCTGCAAATTCTCAGTGCACTAACTCTTGCCCCAACCTGTTTTGCTCTAATACCTGTGCATACACTGGGTTTCCTCGTTACTCAAACCAAGGGGGTATTTTGTGTTAAAATTGCGCAAGCAGCTTTCTTGGCTTATATACATCTGCTAACTGTCCCTCTTCTTAATTTAATAACTCCAGTTTTTACTGGCTTTACCTCCTCTGGGCGCGTGTACTCAGAAGTACCCTCACAGCTCCTTTAAAGTGCTTGCCTAGAAATACTATCCCGCATCCAAGCGTGCCACATCCTGCTGCTGATGGGAGAAAAGGCTGCAATACTTTGCAAGAGGAGGAAAAATAAATCCATTTTCTTCCTTCTTCTTCTTCTTATCTCTGCAAAAGTTTGGCTTCAGCTGAGTGGCCCCAATGCCGTGGCAAACCAGGGGCTAGAGAGGGGAACAGGGGCAGCGCGTACCCACTGCTGCCCGCGCGCGGACCCTGTGCGAGGCATGATGGGGTGCTGTCGTGGCTTTATGTTGCTGCAGGTGAGTGCTTTTAAACTGTGATATGTCAGCTGTGAGTCAGTGGTAATTCTGCTAGGATGGGATTGCCTTTCACCGACTTGCCCTGACTGTTTTCCTAGTAAGATCCTAACAAGAGGCTTTCCTGAGACACTCTGCACATGCTCAGTTACAGCATCCACTACAGTCCCAGCTCATATTTTCTGTATTTATGGATAACAGCACTTGGCAGAGATAAAACGAGATGGTATTTTTCCCGAAGAGACTGCTCAAGTGTTGCCAGCATCTAGAATTCAGAGAGAAGAATCCCAGATTCATTTCAAGATTTATTTTTTTTAATAACACTTTTAAGTTTCATTTTCCTTGCCTGCTATTTTCTGTACCTTTAAGATATACCAGGGTCACAATTTAAGTTTTTTCCCCAAGCAAATTCCAAAACATACTCTCTTGGGAGCTTCCTCCTCCCTACTTTCTTTTTCTGCCTTGATCGAAGCCACAAACATGAACCCAGGATTTGGGTCTTGTGGAAAGAAAAGACAAAACATCACATAAGTTATATCATGAGCTGGAAGAATATGAAAAATTAAACCAACAGCAAACTACAGCAATAGTAAGGATGACACACAAGCAAATAAGCAGTAAAAGCATTCCAAATTAATGTCTTGTTAGCTGTCAGCCATACTGTGCTGCTCCATCAGGGATACAGGGTTTCATTTTCCCATATACTGAACCCGCAACAATTCCCTCTGTGCACCGCTCTAGGATTTGATTAGGTTATCTCGGCCCAGAGACAGAGAGATCTTTTATTAAAAAAAGAAAGAAAGAAAGAAAGAAAAAAGAATCCTCTATTAGAGACCTAAGAGAAGTGCTCATCAGTCATGCCCAACAGATTCCTGAGTCCTGCCTGATTTATTTTCCCCCTCTTTGTGTCTGGATGCAGTGCTGGTCCCCGATGCTTTCCCCGTAGGGCAGTCTCCTGTTGCCAGCGGCCCCATTTCTCCACCCATCCCCAAGCCGTGAGCAATTCCCCGCCTGACCCATGTGGGGCTCTGCCCTTGGCCACGCCAGCCTCCTTCAGCATCATGCACACAGACAACATCCTTCTGAATTCTGTTGCTCAGATCAGTTTCTAAAAACCAAAGGCAGGCACTGGGTAGGAATAACTTAACTTCAGATGTCTACAGTACAGAGGTCTTCATCCGAGATCATCATTTAGGCTCCTATAAGGAGTTAGGGAGAGAAAAAGATGCTGCTGAAGCCATTCATCTGAGTTGTCCTGGAGATCTAATCAAGCCCTAGAAAATGACTATTTGTCTCTATCAGCACTTAAGTATCTGGTATTTATTTCCTACTATACCTTTTAGCAGCAGCAGGTGGAACTGGGCTTGCTCCAGATTACTCTGATAAACATGCAGAAACATCTCAGACATGGCCAACTGATAAGTAATGAACAATAATGCCAGGGCTGTAGTACTCCTACTAAATTAAGGAAATCTGTAAGGGTCCTGTTACCTAATGCAATAGCTCCCAGAAGAAATGCTGATCATTGTGTTGGTGTTCAGGATGATCTCAGTGTGGAAATCAGGGGAGAAAGGTATCAAAGAGGTTGATGAGAGCTGCCATAGGAGAGAAGGTGTGTACTGCTAAGAAAGGGGGTCACACTACCCTGCTTTCTGGAGTTGGAAATGGCTCCTGAGCATCCACAGGGAAGGGGAAGCTGGACCTGGGTGGAGAAGGATGTCTGGAGCCCACTATCTCAGAGGACCAGGTGCCTACATTGGTGGTGTAATAATCATTCCTACATTTAGCATCTCCAGTGTGAGTAGCTTCATAAGCAAAGGCATGTAAAGATAAACTGTGTACTTGCAGTAAAATATGCACAGAGGCATATATATATCTCTCTCCATGGTGCAGTCCTGCTCATGTGAAAGAACTCCCTTTACCAGTAACTAATTTTCCTTTCTGTTGGAAAAAAAAAAAAAAAATAGAGCTTAGCCTAGGGAGGCAATAGTTCTTGGAAGAAAAAGCTCTTTAAGGAAAGGCTGCTCTGATGTCCAATGAATCCTTCATTTGAAATTTGCATGGCCAAGAACCTGGCTCTGGCCTTAGGCTTTCCCTGTAAGGCACAAAACCAATTTCCACATAATGGGAAAACTTTGGGAAGTGCAGGAAAGCTGGTGGAGTGGATGTTGTGCAACCTGGGAGGTCGTGAGAAGATGTGGTTAATTCACCAGGCTGCAGCTTTCTTATACAGGAGAGGAGCTACAGGACAGTGGCACCCTGTAAAAGCAGCTCACCCCACCAAATTTGGTGGAGTGACTCCAGATTCATACCAAGGCACACAAGAGCAGGTTTTAGCTTCAGATCAATGGTTCTAGAGTACTTCCAAATTCAGCTGCTTCATCTGGCCAAGAGCTTTAAATTTTATGTTATAATAGTTACATTTCAGCGATAAGCCATTAGAACCTTAGCCAAAACCTTGTTAAACTGCCATGACCCCCCAAAGATATAAATTCCCCTTTCCGTGATTCATGAAATGTATTAAGAGTCCCTTAAATATCTCTTCCACAAATCTATTCCCTTTAGCGCCGCAGGATGCCCGGTTCACGCTGATGTATTGCTCCGTGGGACAGATTCTGTGCTTCCACACCATCCCGTCGCTTACTGCAGCGTGTAACGTTTTTAGTAAGTTGTATTTCTAGCCATGCAGGTTTCCAAGAGCAGGAACTGAGGCAGAGCTCTGCTATTTCCGAGCCTTCTCCTCGCCAAGAAACATTGTCTGCCTGCCTTTGTCTCAGAGAGCCATGAGTTGGACTGAAGACTCCAGCCATTAAATCTGCCCCATTCAACAGCACAGCAGGGCAGATGCTGCTGCTGCTGTTTTATCATCCGCCCCAGGCAAATAAATGGACCCAGACATCCTGACCCATCTGTTAATCTGGCTTTATCTTCAGTGCTCAAACACCTCCCCCTCTCATATGCATATGTATAGATATGTATGCCTACTTTAAACAAGATCACTACTCCTACTCTGATCATGCAAATCCTTCAGTACCTTTTATTCAGAACGGAAAGAAGTTTCTACCCCTTCCCCCAGCCTGAAGAGACCACTTTGGCTCTTGCCTCCTTCTCCCACCATCTACCCATTTCAACTCCTCCTGCTAACCTGGACCCCTATTCAAATCCTTCACCTGGGACTCATGATTTCCAGCATACTGCTTCCTTACAGAGCAAGGCGTCTGATTTCCCAGCTCTTAAAGAGCCCTGAGAAACTGAGCCAGAGGCACTCTCAACATCCAGTAAATCTGTACCTTTTTATGAGAAAAACAATGGTCCTGGACTGGTTGCGTGTTGTGAATGGCACAGGCTAAAATGTGAGTTTTCAGCAGGCTGGACTGAGATTTGTTTATTGCATAGCTTGCAGCTATTTAATCAGGGCACAACTGAGCCCAAGAGTTGATGAGCTCCAAGGAGCTGGTACTTAAAAGCTTCAAACGCCAACCCGGTTAGCAGTCACTTTATTACTGCAAGAGCGGGCTGCGGCGCACGGGGGGGTGAGCCAGGAGCCAAGGGTGTGCGAGGCAGGCAGGGGCAATGGCCTCACTGGCCAGCGATGCACTCCCACAGCACCTGAGCAAGCAGAGCAGGACAGGTCCAGCGACGGTCACCGGGGTCAGCCGAAAGCCCAGCGATGGCCAGAAAAGCCTGCAGTGCCACGACAGGTCCGTGGTCAACGTGGGAACTCAAGTCAGCAGGGCAAGGTCAGGATGGGCGAGCACAGGCGTGCCTACGACATAGCTTCGATGCAGCTCCGGGGCCACAGAGGGGAGGCCACCGACAAGGATTCTCCCAGGTCTTGTCCCGCGTTACACCAAGTCAGAGCTGACCTTCAGCAAGGGCAGCCGAGCCCCCGGGGAGGAGGCAAAGCGGCTGTAGAGCCCGTTGGTGCGCTCAGGACCCCGGCAGTAATTCTGCATGGGAATGCCATATATGTTAATGCTTCCAGCAATATCATATATATATAAAAACCATAACAAATCCAGGTAGTCAGTGCTTAAGGGACCGGAGTCCTTCATGTCAAGTGGGACTGTTTTGCAGCTTTCAAATTTTAGCTGTGATTCAATGATGAGGAAGCAGAGTGTGATGAGATGTCTATTAAAATAACCCACGCTGGAGAAGAAAGAAGCCCCGCCGTGAACATCAGACTCATCCCAGCAAGGGCCAGGCCACTGCCGCTGTGTCACCGTCCCTCCGTTGGCCTCGGGGAAGGCTGAAGCTGCCAACCCAGAGGGACGCAGTGAGGGTGAGCACAACAGCAGAGAACAGGGGCATATATCATGAAGTTTATATACAGTGATTTTGACCGTATTATTAATGAGGCTATTCTGTAATAATTAGATTATTTGGACTATTAGGCTGTCAAAACATTAATTATACTGACGGTGTATTCTTAGTTCCATATGTGTTGCGTGCTCCCTTTTGCCTACAACAGGGCTTTGAGCGTAACATCCGTCGCAAAAGATTTGTAAGTTTTAAATTTCTCCTTGCTTTTATCACCTACTAGATCATTCTCTGACTTTTGGTCCCTTCTTCCTGCCAGCATTGCTGGCAAGAAAGAGTACCCTCCATATAGTAATTTAAAGGGTGAAAAGCCCATAAGTGATTCTGAGACCAATAGATGACTGCAGAGTTTTGCAAATAAAAATTATGGCAGCAGCTTGTTCCAGTTTGACTTTCTAATGTAAGCCTTCCATTATATGAATGAACTATGAGCTCTGACCTTTCAATAATCCCTTTGGGATTCTGACGCAAGAGAATATCTTCAGGCTTCTGTAGCTGACACAGTCAGATGGATAGGTACCAGAGGAAAGAGGACTGGAAGATCCTCAGGGATAGTCCCTAATGTTACAGACAGGAGGCAAAATAACGTTTGCCATGTTGTGAAATACCTGACCAAAATTGGGGTTATTTCTTGTCCTTTTTTTTCCCGACCTGGACGATGTCAAGTTGTGTAATCATGCACCAGCTGTAAGACCAAGCTTGGGACTGAAAAACTTAATGCAGAGTTTCCAGACCCTGGTTACTGTACTTTTGGACCGCATTCATCGTGAGATCTCTCGACCAGCTATATGTTGTGCTTGCAGCCCATACATGAGAACCCGTACATTCCCTGGTCCAAAGACCTGGTTTCTCACTCTTCCAGAACAGATCCAACAGCTACTACACTCCCAGAGAATGCTTTTCTAGCAGATCCTTATACTGAAGTGATGTATGAAAATGGTACCTTGCAACTTATTTCTTACAAAAAGCCCATTTACATGCTTCATAAACCCCACAACTCTGCAAAAGTACCCAAAGCAGTGATGTACAGCTGGGCCTTCAGACATCACCACATCTGCTCAGAGAAGAATTAGCAAGACCTCAACAAACTGAAGATGATTACCAGTGCATAAGACAGTCTCCCAGGAAATACATCACTTTTATGTACAAGTTACTGAGACACTTCAGAGGAGCTTATTACAATAAAAAAGGAAGCTCCCACCCCTCCAACCGCACATCTTTCTCTCACTCACACAGTCCTGTGCTGGAGTCCATGAAGAAAAACGGTGGTCTGAGGCAGATGTAGATGGCTGTAAACAGTTACAGCCTCTACCAAGAGAAGATTATGCCACAAAATTATTTTTTCCCTGACTCTTTCTCCGTATGTTTCAAACAAAGCCTCCCCTCTGACTGAGAGCAAACTTTCTGTAGACCAAGGAGTAGCAAGTGGGACCAAGTCTGTTAATGCAGTAAATGTAAAAATGCGTGAAATCTGTCAGTATCTCTCCACAATTCCTATGAGCCATGCACGCAAAGCGGATCAAACCCCAAGGATCCTACATATGCCAGTGCCAAAAGTGATGTGCATTATCTAGCATACCAGATGCTCTCCCATAAGCTGTTAGGCTAAGGTCAGCCAGTACCCACCAGAATGAACTCACACAAACAATCTATAAAGCCTAGGTAAAAACAGTTATTACTGAGAGAACATTTTTTTCACAAAATGACTACTTCATCCTTGACCTCTCTGTCCCAGACTTCAGAAGAGACCGAAACCTTCACAAGGAGAATGTAGGAACTAAAATTTCATAACTCTACTGGTGATTGAAAATCAGGGACGCAGTGGAGACACTGCATTTTCAGCTTGTTCCTATTGACCCTTTCCTGTAATACAAATGCCAATGACTCTTTTCTCTCTCTGCTCTGCAGAGGCTAATAGCCTGTGACTTTTTTCCCCGCCGACCTCCTTCTTGCTCCGGAGGGGTTACCTACCCTTTCATCTCAGCACTTTCAAAACTTTTTCTTGCCGCAGACCCCTGTGGCAACCGATGTCCTGAACTCCTTGCAATTCCCGCCTGTGTTTGAACGCACACTCCACCCTCATCTCCACGCTCTCCACACATACAGGCACCAACTCCCTCCCACCCTCTGCACAACCTGCCTTGCACGATGATTACCTTCTAAATTAAGCACTGAATCCCTGCCACGGAATGCTTAATTTTTTTCCCAGATGAAGTCCTCGCTGTTCGTTGCATACCTGCGTACCTGCTGGGCTTAGTTGGCACGTGCCTTTGATGTCACCCTTAACGGTCGCGGTGCCTTTTGCACAAATCTATCAGAAACCTCTGCGAGAGGTTTTTTCCCTTCCTCTTTGTACCTCCATTTTTCCTGTAACCAAGTTGTTTGCTCCCTCCCCCTCTCTGTATAAAATGCTTTATTCTCAGGAAAAATGAGATTGTGTCTTTATACACTGCTGCCCAAGCACCATTGTGTGAACTCGTGAAAATATTTATATTCAAGCCAACATGGAACTATTTTTTTTTGGGGGGGGGGGGGGTGGAGTGGCACTAGCTGTTTGTTTTTTTTTTTTCTCCTGGAAAATAATCCATTTCATTGAATGTTTTGTCAGTGCCATTTCTCAGGCCAACCATGAAATTTCTTCTTGAACTGAAAGAAAAAAAGGTCAACTTTCAGCTAGCCGCTGTTCAGGGTCCTCAGTGGACCTCTGGGAATACTAGTTCAATTTTTCACAGTTCCTGTCACAGAGGTAGGATTTTTAGCTGCATTTCTTCCACTCCATGTACATGTGCTGCAATCCACTCGCTCAGCCAGTCTCCCTTGTCTGGGTAATGATATTTATTCCAGCTGAGCAATTCCAGGAGGAGAAAATGATGGACTTAAATTGAGGTCATATTTTGCGGATCCCTGTGTCCTAAATTTTCCGGAATGACAGGAATCCATTTCAGCCGGTATACCGTGTTGTTTATCACCATTAACAAAACTTAGTGATAGAAAGGCTAAATTAGTGCAGAGGAAAATGCCCAGAGATAACAGCCAAGATCTCTGTCAAAATCATGTGTGGTGAATGGGAGGTGAGTGACACTGACAGTGAATAACCGAAGTTGGTGTGTTAGAGATGAAGCCACACAAAATTGTGGGAGTGGGCTGCTTTGCTGCGGTGGCAGGACCCCAATGCCATCTGTCCCTGGTTTATACACTATGCCCCTTTTAGCAGAAAAGCAGTGTCTGAGAGAAATCCCTGGTAAGAAGGTTGTTTCCATGCCTAGGAAGAGCAAACCTGCTCGGCGAGAGAGACCAGTCCAGACTGGTGTGTGCCTGGCAGAAGGGGAGATAGCGGCAGGACCGTACTGGAGCTTGCAGCTCAGCCCAGGCTGCTAAGGACGGCGAGCAGCCGCCTGTGAGGACTTGCGTCTGGCAGCGATGAGCTTCGTGGGGTTTGGAGGGGGCTGGGCAGAGTTTGCCGCAACTCACAGAGTCCCTGAGTTGTCTAAAAATCTGGCAGGGTGCAGATAAAATGGGTTGTAGCAGGCTTCTCCATCAAACCCTTTCGCAGTCCTGAACATGACAGTGCAGCAAGGAGGAGGCACCACGTGTCTGCTGGAGCCAGGAGGATGAGGGTGCGGGACAAGGGAGGTGCGCTAAGCCTTGCTACACCCTCTTCTTGTCCGGGGGCTGTTTTTTGAAATGAGTGAACCGCATTCCTGGAGGGGCTGATTTTCAGGTGAGTGTTGCCTTCTGGATTGCGACCGCTGACACATTATCCCTGGTTTGGGTAGTGGAGCTCCAGTACGGCAGACGAGATGCTCACCCATGCCTGGTGGGTACCTGTGGGTCGTGGGAGGTTGCTCCTCACCTTGCCACGGGACTATTTGGCAGTTTGATTCAGGTTGTCCTTTTACTTATTGACTGTCTAGGGACTGTAAGCTGCTCCTTTGGCACCTTTAATTCCTCTGTACTTTAGGGGTTGTGATACCTTAAATGACCTGCCCAAAGCCCCAGATCATTTTAGCAAGAAGGCAACAACCTGAACTGGGTTCCCAGCAGAGCACCTCCTCTGCTGTGGGTCCACATGCCCTAGACATTGCAAGTGTCCCAGCATGTACCCGGTCTCTGAGCTGGCATGGAAGAGTTTTGCCTTTGCTAACCAAGTCTCCTGCCCTCCTGAACAAAGTGGTTGCATGCCGAAAGCCTCTTGGGAATGGTCCCTGGACCATTCCTACTCCCAAACCATGCCTGCAATTGGTTTGTACCAATGCTATTTGGCCCACATCAAAACCATGGCAGGAAGCATAGCTCCGTGTGCCCCATGCCATCTTTCTTGAAGAGCAGAAATATGCAAAAGACAAAAGCTGTCACCCAAACAATTAGTTCACTGGTTTAATTTTCCCAGATTTCTTGCAGGGGTTTATTATTTACCCCTAAAATGTGAGACTGGTCCTTACGGTTAGCAGGAAGAATGGTTACTAGGTCTCAAACCTCATCTGCTTGAGTAAAGTTCAAGCCGAGGAAGCAGAGCCAAAGCCCCACTCAGAGCTCCTTTAAATGAGAATCTTGGTCTTCTGCGGTCTCTACAGATGGAGACAATATGAAAATATTCACAACAGTAGACAACTCCAAGCAACGTTTCCCTGAAATACGTCCTGGACTTCTGTTTTTTTAAGTAGAGCAGATCCCCAGTAGGAAACTGGATTAAATTGGGCCATGATAGAAATTAACCTCTTTTGGACAAGAAGAGCCATTACTATGGCAGAGTATGACATTAGGTCACGTTCAAATTGTCATGATTGCATTTCAAAATTTTCAAACATGACAGGCATTTGCATAAATACGAGATGTTAATATCTAAATAAATTAGGGTAAGAAACCCAGAGACAGCTTTTCAGACCACTTCAGCACAAAAGTGCAGGCTTAATTTGTGTGCACAGTTATCCCAATTCCATGTCCAATGTACCTAATTAGCCATTTGCAAGGACAATTAGTCAATTTGCATGCGTGGCCGTGAATATTATATGGCACTTTGCACCTGTATTTACACATTTTGGGCTGGATTTTTAAAGAGCGTAGCCCTCAGCTACCAATTTTGAGTTACCTACATAAGCTGACCAATTTTGTGGAGAAAATGGATCACTTCTGTAAAATTCCTGTAGTGTCACGGACCTTGTCCCTAAAGTTTTCCACTCTGCACTGCAGAGAAGCAGCTGTCTATGATATAAGGTTATGGCAAATGTCACCAGATGGCACTCTTACATTGATTCTTCCTCATTCTTTTTTTGTTTATTTTGGTTTTATGTGTGAGCAAATGTTCAGTATTGAAAAGACATACTCTGTAGTGGAATTCATTTTGCAGGTTTGGTTTAGAGGCAATTGGTATTGGAGGCTGTTTTGGGTGGTGGAAGGGTTTGTGGGAAATTCAGAAGATGTTCTTCAGGAGCTGACCACGGTTCTTGAAGTGTAATCCTGAAAGAAGTGGCCATATAGGCCCCAAAATTTCTTTGTATGAGTTTCTGTGTTCATGCAATAATATACTGGTAGCATTCAGAATATAAGTAAAATCTTACATTACTGATCTCTCCCTGAGACATGGCCCACACCGGCTCACTTTGGGGTCATGTGACACTGGTGACAAAATAGGCTAATTGTATTAGAAGGGGGAGTAAAATTGTCACTAACATTCATCCAGTGTTAAAACCAAAAGACAGAAAGACTTGAAAAAGTAATTTTATATCCTAGTGTACGCAAATACTAATATGGGGGCAAAATGCAGAAGGTTTTCTCTCTGGTGTGCCAATGAATTAAATATTAGCCCCAAATTCTCATGATGGTACTTCACCCAAGAAAGTTTAGGTGTGGTTTTTTGGGTTTTTTTTGTCTCAAAAGGGAATAGTTAGACAAAGATGCGCTTCATCTCAGAAATCTGCCAGGAGGACCTCTAAAACATCAAAAGAAGATTGCTCTGAAATAAAATATGCCTTAGAGAAGGTGAAACAATAGATCAAAAAATATTACTCATAACATTCAACAGAATGTATCCAACATGCTGCTAGGAGTTAAAAATGAATCCCCACAAGAGAAGGTAAATCCCCCTGTTTGTTTTCTTCTGATTGCTTCTAGACTCTTATTGCTTGAAGCCAGCAAAATCTATACTCCCCACTCTAGGATATTGATTCAATAAAATATAGGACATCCTCACCATAGAGAAACATGTGAGATTGAAAGATAACAAAAATAGGTAACTGTCTCTTAGTTAGGCCTCATTTATGATTACAAAATTCTAATATGGCTTCTGTGGGAGCAGTAGCTCAGTGGCCTCTCAGGCGTACTGTAGGCAAGGAATCGTCTTGGCATGGAGAACTTAATTTTTTTCCTTTTCAGACTTTTTATTACTGTTGCTTGTTCCTTCCAGTAAGGCTGCCTGGTGGAACTGTATCCATCTTTGACCTTCAAACACTTGTACCTGCTTATTCCTGAATATAAAAATATTCTTCAGTGGATATTCTCGTTTTGTTTCACATTGTCCCTGTTGAAATCTGTGAGCTGAAAATACACAGTAATTCTGATTATGCAGATCATTAGTGCTATTACTATTAACTTAGTACATTCCTCTTGCAACACAAGTGTCACAACAGCACTTGTGCATCTCCCCTTCCACCAGTGAGAGAAGGTGTCTTGCCATGCACCTCAGCTCCAGCCCTGACCTTCTAAAAGTCTGTAAAAAGATGGGGAAGGCTGTAGGAAACAGTGATTCGAAGACTGAAGAAAATGCCTTAGAGTGATTTCAGAGCTCAATCTGTTTGGCTCATTAGGAGGAAGACAGGGAGGTGATGTGATTATGGAAGACAGATGACCTTGGGGTTGTTTTTTTCCCCATCTAGTAAGGAAAGACATCACCGAGAGAGCTAGTTCAAGTACAGACAGTGGGGACTCTGCTGGCAAAGGATTTAGCATGGGCTATAAAAGCCTAGCAGGAGGCATATGCTGCGATGAAACCTGCACACTCCGGCATACAGCTGCAGGCGTTTCACGAACACCACTCAGACGCGGTCACAGGGCCAGCAGTGGTGCGAAGGTGATGAAAGATTTGGTGATTCTAGGTACGAGAAGCTGGTGCCCTGGCAATGAATGCACCAGGGACCCAGGGGAGATGGGATGCTGTGCCCAGATGGTCAGTCTAGGTCAGTCTGTCACCTGGAGCTTCTGGTGGCTTGGGCTCAGCTCCTCAGAAAAAGAATCCCTCATGCCGACCCCCAACTGGTGGGCTCAGGAGCCCTTCCAGGTTCAGATGTGTGACCTGGGGACACCCCCGTCTCATAACAGGGTGAGAGCTTTGGAGTAAACCATCCTTTCTCCTCTTCCTCGCCTGCCTTCTAACAGCAAGAAGAGGGTAGTGTGGTCCAGTGAGGTTCACGATTTGGCCGTTCAGACCACCAACGTATGAGAGTTGCAGGATGCGCTCTGACTGCTCAGCATGGATACAACCTTGATGTACAAAACTAAGAGGGACACATTGTTCTTTTCCTGCTTACACAAAATGGCCACTTTTCTCTCCTTTTGGCTGCATGGGCCGATTTGTTGCGTTTTTCACTACTAATGCATGCAGGCACACACCAAACAGTCAGCTATTGTTCTGCTGTCAGGCTGGACGTGTGCTTGGAAGTGAAGTCTTTTCAGGCTTGTTATAGATTCAGACATCTCTTCATCTGGATGTTGCCTGCGGTCTTGGAAATAATCATGTCTTTCAGTAAGAACATAATTCTTAGGTGAATAAAAATCACTCAACACTTTAATGAGACCATTACATTTAGTTTCAACTGTCTTACCCTCTTCCACAAGGTCTTTCAGTAGGAGAAACAGCTTTGATCCACCTCCTAATAGAAACATGTCATATGCCTTGAGTTACGGATTCATTGCACTGGGTACTCTCGCTCCCACCAAACTGCAGCTTCACCCCCGCTCTGCCCCTGGTTCTCCTGAAGGAGCTCTGTGCCTCTCCTCTCCCTTTGCCCGACCCCACTCCTGGGACATCCCCTTCTGATGAAGCCGTGGTCCCTGAAGGACCGTGGAGGAAGAGGCCCATTAAAACAGCACCCTTTCTGCACTGAAACAATTATGTTCCTAAAAAAGAGGCTAATTTAAATTACACTGGCAAAGAAGGAGCCTTCTTAAACAGCTCTCCCCAAAGGGATGCACCACAGAAGGACTGTAGCAACTTGCTGGAAGGACTCCAACAGCAGAGCCACTGAGGCAGGAATATGCCTGGAGGGAAGATGCTGCAGCTTGTAAGCACCGATTAACCCTTTGTGGATACAACTTCTTTTTCACAGCTGCAAATGATTCCCGATATCAGATTATTTTTCATGCATAAATTTAATCCTATTACTTCTAATTATGCCCCAGTGTGCAACGCTAAACAAATCCCATCTTTTTGTTACATATACCCTCCAAGAAACTTACCATGTTCCATTTCAAGTCATTATGCATAAGTATCTCTTTTAATCATTCCTTGCATTCAGCCCCTCCAGACCTCAATTATTTCTGCGCTGTCTTAATGTGTTGCGATGATTTTGCTACTGAATGGACTACAACCACTTCACTGGCTGTTACAGACCCTAAACAGATAACCAGAGGTCATTAAAGGTTTTTCAGGTAACCATTTTACAGACGATATTTTTATTTTTTTATATGGCCAAATTGCAACTTACCCAACAGGTCCTTTTCTTTGGAACGTGGCAGATTTTAATCATAACGCAGCAATCTTCAATGTGATAATTATTGGCAAAATTATTTTTGCTGTTCTTTTCAGCACTTTGTCACTAAAACCAGTCCATTTCCATAATTGCTAGTTTTTTATTATAAAAGTCACATTTTTCTGCTGAAGACTTTGGCAGTAGCTGATCATTTTAAGGTTCCTTGCACAACAAAGCTCCTTAGGAGAATAAACAAGCAAGGAAGCAAGCAGTTTCCAGCCATTTTTCCTGAAAAGTTTAATGGAGATGATTCCCTTGTGTAAGGCATCGGTACCTGCCCTTTAGCAGAGGATTTCAGCTTTGGTCCTACAGTGATGATGAAGTTCTGCCGAGCTGGGACACACCAAATGCTGTCAGCTCTCAGAGTACAGTGATGCAATCCTCTGTCTGCCGTCCATCCGTGTCTTAAGGTGACAATTACGAAGCATGAGGGCAACAGAAATGCTCACAGACAGGGAGACCCTAAAGCTGGAAGTGAGTGAGGAGAGGAACAAGAGCCCAGGCAAGATGTGTGTGCACAGAGCACAGGCACGAGACCGCTCAGGAGGCCTGTTTCGCCAGCTAACATTTTTGTGAAAAATCCCAAGTCCTACAGGGTTTCACATTTCATAACAGAGCACGTGTTTTTTTTACTGCAAAGTGCCTCAAGAGCACTCAGAACCTCCTTGTCTCTCGCCCATGACAGCGCTTGTCTCAGCCCCCAAAAGAAACATGCTGCAAAGTGCTGGCATTGCCAGGTGTACCTGCCACGTGTGCCACCACCACCACGCATGACACAATAAGATGCCACCGGCATCATGTATGAACTGTGGAGCAGCTGGAAGCCATTTCTGACAGCAGTTCCCAGTGACATGACGTGACATGATCAGCACATGCCCAAGGAAAGAGCAGGCGAGGACCATGGCGCATGTGTGCTCAGCAGAAAAAGCAGTGGAGCAGTAGCTGTGTCCACAGCAGCCTCCCTCTGTCACCCAGAGGTAATTACCTAGTATCAGGAATTTACCCCAGTAAAGGAAAAAGAGGCAAAAAATAGCTCCTAATTAGTGGTCTGTGTTTGGGATCTGCCATTGCAGGGGGGTTGTGTCCGTCAGAGGTGGTAGGCTGAACAGCAGACCAGCTCGTGTCCTCCATCACCTCCACAACCCTCTGGGATTCTCCCGAGCAAGCTGCTCCACTTCTCAGTGCCCGGAATCCTTTGACATCACATTCACAGCCCAAACGTGGGTTATTTATGGGTGGGATTTACAAGGCATTTACTTGCACAGGGTCATAGCAGGTTGCACCCTGCACCTATATTTGCTGCCCAACACTTGAATTGCAGAATGCAATTTTCCTGGGAAGCTTTGCTGCTCCCTGATTCGCGCTGGTGTATGTCTTTAGCAATGGCATTTCTCTAAGCATCTCAGAGCCAAACTTCCACTTGGACTGGCCTTCTGGTGTTTCTGCAGCAGTTAGGGCGCACATGTCTTCATGTAGCCTTCTGGTAATGCCTAGACGTAACATTTTCTCCCTTATTTTATGTTGAGCTCTCTCTGGCTCTCTCTGTCAATTGTTTGTCAGATGTAGAAGTGTGGAAGGGTTGGTTGGAAAGAACCATTGGGGGGACCCCATTCCAGCTTCTTACTCTAAACAGGACTACTTCCAAACAGCAGGTCAACCTTCAAGATCTGAGATGCTTCCACCCACTGGAGCACTCTCCCAGTGCTGGGCCAGCCTCCCAGTAAAGAAGGTTTTCCAAATGTCCAAACTGAAGCTCCCAGTCTGTGGCTGTTGCCCCTCTTTTTTCACCATCTGCCACTACTGGGTTTAGGTCTGCTGCATCATCTTTGTAAATGCTTTTCAAGTATTTGCAGGCAGCAGGAACAGCAACGCAATGTAGACCAGAGGTATTTTGAATTTCTCCCCAGAATCACCTCTTTCCAGGTTAGCTGAGGACTCAGCATGTGGCTTACTCAGCTGGAACTGGAAATCAGAGACAGAAACTCCTGGTCTACCTCATTCAGAGGCCTTCTTGGTGAAAAAGGTGATAATTCCTAGATCAGAGTAGTTGCATTTGCTTCAGATATTTCCACAATGTCTATCAGCAGAGACCGAAGCAGTGGATTGTCACATCCCCAAGGTCTTGTCCTCTGAACATGGCACAATCTGTTGCCAAAATTATCTTCTTCCCTGGGGATTCCTTTGTGTTCAAAGATTTCTCTTGATGCTGTATTTCTTCAGAAAAAAAGGCTTTAAAGTCTCATTTTGATGCGTTTGAATCTAAATTAGATTCATTTCATTTTGAGATGGGCTCAGTGGAAGAGTCTATTAAAAAATTAGGAGCAAAGAAAACATCTGAATTGCAACTGCAGCATGAAAGCATGAAGGCTCTTGTCAAAACCTTGATATAAAGGACAATGCTGTGCTTCTTTGTCAAAGGGAGATAATTGAAAATAGCATTGAGTCATGTCATCACAGAACTCCAGAGCTGAGAGAAAGTTCAGAAGGGGTTGATTTTTGTAGCAAATTATTTTCATTGTTAGAAAAACTGCTTGAACAGAAATTTGATCTTCCTTTAGAAATACTAAAAGCTTTAGAATACTATACAAACCCACTCCACAAATTGATATTTCAGAGGCTTCCTTTCTCTTTTACATTTCTCTCTGAGTAGAGTAGACAAAATTTGGTCTTATTAGGAAAAATCCATGTATTCAGGAAAAAATAATACATATTTGTTGATACTGCTACAGCAACAATGTAGTTGTTGAACTGCTTCCCTTTGAATAAATCTGTCATCATTCTATATGCCTCTTTCTTATTTATCATCACTGGAAAGAACGACAACAATGTCAGATCATATATAGTTATATGGCTAATAAAAAATTGCCTGTGACAACCACCCCCAGATGGTAGGGAGGTCTAATCATCCCCACCCTGCCAGTCTCTGGAGAAGCAGCAGTGCCTGTGATGGTCCCTTCTCACAGCCCATGGCTGGGAAGCATCCCTGAGCATCATTTGCTCCTTTTTCCTGAATTGCCCAAGAAGATGGGAGAAGATGGGATGGTTTAAGCAGAACATCAACAGCCAACTGGAAGAGATTTGAGATCTACCCAAAGGTGGTAAAAGCAATCTCCTCCAGCTCAGCAGCTGATGTGGTTGGACACCCGTGTCTGAGCTCGTCACCGTCAGCCTCTTGTGCAATCAGAGCGAAGAACCAGGCACCTCCAGGGAGCGGTTCCGCTGCCTCGTGTCCCCGGAGGAGTCTCCACTGACCACAGAGGGACCCTGACAGGCAGACGCTAAGCAGGGGTGAAGGGGTCAGACACCTTGTCCTCCACCACAGGGTCTGTTGCTTCACCCTGAAATACAGTCCCCTGCTGCAGGTGCAGTCTCTTCGCCCCTGTACGTGTAGGGAACCCGCCTGGTAGCTGATGTAAAACCAGTGTTCCTCATCCTCCTTCCCAGTTATGAGTCTTCTTAGAGAAGAACTGGGAGAAAGCATTCTAAATCTGATTCCTCTCCAGCATGAAAAACTTCCCCGAAAAACATTTTTTTTTTTAAACTGATACAGTTTCCTGAGAAATAATGAAAAAAATTAAAACTGCATCCTTCTCACTCTGTACAAAAAGTTTATTTTGATAGTATTACTACTTATTAGTAATTACTAATAAGTTTATTACTAATATATAGTAATTAGTATTGTTACTTATTTTGATGGTATTATTATAAGAGGGAGTGAAAAATCTTTTTCATATTTTTAAAAATATATTTTTTTCTGCTTTAATATACTACCACCTTTTCCAGTTCAAAACTTTTCCTAGTTCAAAACCAATTATGAGACAGTTCATCCATCTGTTATGTTCTTGTTTTCACCTGTCCTCACTTTTTCTGTAATTTCTAAGTGAAGAACACACAGAAAAAAAGAAGTATTTTATTTCTTTTTCTATTTTCCAAAGGATAACTCCCAGTTCCTAAGTTCTTGTTTTCTGGAGGTAAAGCGGAACCAAAGCCGGTGAGTGCAGCGCTCCAGTAACAAAGCTCCAGGAAAACATTTCTACCAGCCTCTTTTTTCGCATCTTTATTAGCCTGTGGGACATGTGTTTTACATGGTCCTGTTAAGCTTTGAATAGTTAAATTAGAAATTATCTTTAGCACACAAGTCATTGCTGGAGCTCCCCAGTCCTTCCAGAAAACAGGTATCTCCTGCATGTAGGGGAGGATCTTGCCACGCACAATCCAAGCTGTCTTTAGATTGCATTTTCCACAAAGCCCCAAGCCCTTGCTGTGTAGGTGGAATCTCTTAACTCAAAGCTCAGGACAGGGCTGAGTCTCCTGCCAGTTCCTTGTGTGCAGCCCCAAAGATCTTCAGAGAGCTAAGCCCACATCATCAACCTGACCCACGTTTGAGGGCTCCTCAGGAAAAGCTCTGACACATGAACACAGACTCTTTGCAGTATTTTTTTGGAAAAAGTGCAGTTAGGCACTGAGGGTCAGCTCAGCACAGCAGGAGCAGCACAGCCCCAGGTGTGGAGCATCGTCCCTCCAGCCTTTCTGCTCGGTTTGTGTGCCCACTTGCTTCTTACTGCACCCAAGACCAGCTGCAGGAACACTGGTTTAACTTCTCCCTTTTTCCTGATCATGCTAGAATTTACAGATAGTCGGCTGACTCTAAAATGAAGCTTTCAACTCCAATTTTCATAAGTTTTCTTAGTGTAGCAGGAGCAGAAACTGCAATGCAGACAGTTCTCAGACAGGAATACAAATGTCCCTGGCATCCTTCAGGTGCCTGGTTATGCCAACCTAGAACCCGGCTCATGTGCAAATTGTGTTTGCACTGACTGCTAAGGCACAAAAAACCCTTCCGAGGGGTGGTAAACTGCTTTTCAAGACACGTTTAAGAGCATGAACAGTAATAGCAGGCTAGGAAAAGTGAACATTTTTAGAGCAGAAACTCAGCTTGTAGAGAGGCTCTAAATGAACTGGCACACAATCACAGGTTTGGTAAAGACTCATCTGTAAAAATACTGCCTTTGAAAGTGCCAGTCAAAACCCTAGAAGCGGATGGTTTCCCCTGCCCTAAATGTCAAGGCTTAAGTGGTTATGAGCAGTGGGAAGTGCGGGAGGCTCCCTGGCATGATGGTGAGTCTGTGCCGTCTTCCAGGTCCAGCCTCTTCCATCCTCCTTGCAGAGTCAAGATGGTTGAAGTTTCTAGTTGCCTGCCTCCACCTCACCTCCTTTGGGGAAAATGCTGTTTATATACTTTACAAATTCTGCTCTTCTTCATCCCTCTGCAGAACAGGCCTTCCCAGGATGTTTAGCAGCATTTCATCCTCTTAGGATGAAGGAGATGTAGGAGATGTATGTAGGAGACCAGTAATCACAGAAATCCCTTGTTCCATATAAAAAATACAGCTTCTCATGCCCAGCCAGCGAGAAAGCTGGAGGGGCACAAGAAGTTGGCACAGGACACAGCCAGGGCAGCTGACCCAAACTGGCCAACGGTGTATTCCATACCATGGGACATCCTATCTAGTTTAGGAACTGGGAAGTCGGGGGGGGGAATTGCCGCTGGGGGACTGGCGGGGTGTCGGTCGGCGGGTGGTGAGCAATTGCCCTGCGCATCGTTTGTACATTCCAATCCTTTTATTACTACTGTAGGATGTCTGCAGGGGAGCCACGGCCAGCAGGGAGGCCGATGGCCTCCTTTTTCTTCAGCTGGTCACTTTGCCATAGGTCTCACCTGGAAGAGGCGTCAGCGCCTCACCTGTAGCACAGGCACCAGGAGGAACCACCTTCCCGCTCCACCAGCACGGCAGAGCTGTCCCTGCCATGACCCCGGAGCCGTAGGAGCTGTGCTGCAGTTGCGACCCTCCTCTTGCTCCTCACCTAACGCAGTGAGAGAACAGCTGTGTTTTCATGCCATCTCTTGGGGCTCTTCCATATCTCGCCGAATATTGTCGCAGAGAGACACATTAGTTTGTTTACAGCATTCTGTTTACCGAATATGTTCTCTATTTAGGTTTTTTATTATGATATTTTATTTTTATTGCTCTCCGCATGATCTGTTTGTTTGCATTAACTTGATTCTAAGGTTTCATAATCTGATTATGGGGAGCAAGCCTCAGAAGGAAGTTATAAAACATGCACACCGTAGCAATATACCTGCATTACTGAGCACCAGCTGTGTTTGCTCCTTGAGCCTCAGCCTCTTTCTTTCCTAGGGTCTTTCATTGAGAGTAAAAATTGCTGATGAACCTGTGGACAGCTGGATGCTGAAAAGGGGCATAAAGGTAATGCATGCAGGACTAACAAGTCTGAGGACTTGCTCCTCATCTTTCAAGGTGCTCCATAGCCATGCCCAGTGACCCAGGAGCTGCCTGTCCACGAGTGGGCTGGGATAATGGGTCCGTGGGTCTGAGTGGGCCCGAGTGGAGCAGGTGGAAATGGCTCTGCCTGGCTGTGAGTGACAGAGATGCTCCTGTCTGTTTCTGTCTGGGAAGAAAATCAGTTTTGTGGTCTGCAAGATAATAATACACTCTGACAGAGACAGCATACTTTCTTGGGTTGCCATACTGGTTTCACCTCCGCTCAGTTATACAGGGTCAATATGCACTTGTCCCATGGTCTTGTCTTTGTGTTGTGCATAATGTGAAGGTAAGAGGCTTCTTTGTTTTCAGTAGAGCCATAGAATCACTTTAAGTCTCCTATTTTCTTGTAGGAGGAGGCTTTGATGTCTAATGCAGCTTCTGGTTCAGAAAATTACATCATCACGGATGACTATGATGCCTACTTGTTCTGCTTTTTGTACTTTTTCTTTAAGTGTTTGCTTAGGAAATAAGGTTCTGGACTGGGTGATCTTAGGTCATCTCAGTGGTTATCTACCACTCATGTGAGTGCCAACATGTGCACTAAGCTCTGGCAAGAAGAAGCCAGCAGAGAGAAAGGCATTTGCATCTTTCATTAGTGCATTACTTTTCTTCAGCAACTTTTCTTTGCCTAATTGGATACAAGCAGGTAAAGGGCTCAATAACTCTCTTTTTCACTCATGCCAGCAACTGGCAAATTGCAGGAAAGATTAGTCTGTAGCCAGATGTTAGCCAGGAAATAAATTTGCCCTTGACCAAGGGGACTTCTAGCCATTATGTTCAACACTGAACATGCATCAGAATGATGCATGAAGTAATATCATTAGGTCTTTTTCCGGCAATTTTCTCAGAAAAAGTCAAGGGAGGGGTTGACTGAGAGCTCAAATATCCCAGGGCTTTTTATTACAAATAACAAGACTTGCAAATTTCCACATGAACCTTGTGAAATTAGCTGTCTCGGGGCCAACTGATTCAGGGCTTCATCCTCCATCTGTTGAAGAATTTCAAAGGGATGTAGATGCCTAAAGAAGGAGATATATGATGAAGTTTCTATAACCTCAGAAGCCTCTGTAGCCCAGAAGACTGCCTAGCAGTGTTTGGTAGCAACAGAACTTCCTGAGTGATAGAAGTGGATTTTTTACAATTTTCTGAGCTCCAAGAGCTTGTGTTAGAGTGTCTGCTCTGCACTCCAGTAAATACCTGTCTTGCAGACATAACACTTACTCTCACCAGGAAGACCCAGAGTGGAAGCCGCAATTCATTTTAGATGAAGAAAGCTCTCCAAAATGATGTGGTTCAGCAAGATAAAGAGTTATAGCACTCTGGATTGCTCCAGCCTGGACAGATGGACGTTACAATAATGCTGCACCTTCCTGCTGATACACAGATTGGATTAAGCACAGCGCTGACCTGTAGGCATGCTGGTAAGTAGAGGAATGTTATGGCTAGTCCCTCTTAAATCTGCCGTCTTTGCCCAAGAGTTGCTGAAATGGCTGTGCGATGAGAGACCCTGCATCTAATGAAAAAATGAAGAGAAATGGAGGTGGTTAAACACTGGCGCAGGGGCCCAGAGGAGCTGTGGAAATCTCCATCCTTGGAGATATTACAACATTGACTGGGCAAGAACCTGAGCCACATAATGTAACTTTGAAGATGACTCTGCCCTGAGTGGGGGGGTCGGACCAGGCAACCTCCAGAGCTCCCTTCCAACATGAATTACTCTGTGAATTTTACGAAAAGGAAAAAGCAGACCATTCAGCAAGGTGTCCTGCTACAGCACCAGAGGCAGAAGTCTTGCTGCATTTTTCATAAGATTACCAACCTGCTTCTGTGGAGTTGGAGAAAAAGACCTACAAAGCACCATGAAAAGAGAGAAGTGCTGCTGCTGCCTGCCGGAGGAGGAGGGAGCTGATCAAGGCAGCCAGCCTTGGAGTCCAGCGCAGAAAATCATTCCTTTCCTGTTCATCCAACAGGGCAAAAGGACTATCCATGTAGCTCAACTCTGCACATCCCTCTGAACCAGTCTTGGATGTCCTGTCTCCATTCTAATTTTCCTTTTGATTGTTTAAATCTCTGTTAATTGCAGAGACATCTGCTTTCAGCAGAGGATGAACAAACAAGTTTCAAAGCCAGCTTGCTTGGTGCCAGCAGCAGCTGCTGGTCAAATAAGAGATCCCAAGTTCATCTCTCTGTGCTTCTCTATTGGAGAAATATTATTAGGCGTTCCCTCCTTACCAAGCACTGGATGCTGATGCCAAATCAGTTGTTTGATCCTGGGTATGAATGTCAGCCTCTAAATATGAACATCTTCAGCACCTCAAAAAGCAGTACTCTGGCTTTCTTAGCTCGTGTATCACATCCTTTTCTCCCCTGTACTGAGGCAGTAAAAGGGGAAGTCAGCTGGACTTTAAGTCTTGCTGGAATATCCTGTCCAAGTCTGCAAAAAGAGGCAGTGGCCAAACCCCAAATTTTTCTTTCTTTGCTAGCAGAGACTACTGAATTGTTGCAAAGAAAATCTTTCTGTTAAAAATCGTTTCCCGAAAAAATATTTTTGAGGGAATTTTAAATACTATCCAAATTGTATATTTTTAGAATTTTGTCAGTCTTTTTTTTATTCCAGCTTGCTGTCTTGTAACAAAACAACAATTTTTGCCTATACACATCTTACTTTCAAGCAGAAAATAGGATTTTTCTCAATTTTGTGGAATAATCATGGTAAGACTGATGTAAAAATAAGGTGGCAGGTGTGATGAGCACAGCAATGAGGTCTGTTTTGAACCCTGCAAAATGGAAACAGAGTTATCATTTCATATTTCTTGGATGAAATGTTTTTGATATTTATCAGGCAAGTGAGGGCAGGTGGATCCAGAGAAGCCTGTGCGTCATGCAGAATGCTGAAGACGAACATTAAGGCTGCTAATTTTTGGTTTCCTCTACTTGGTGGTGTGCACCACAATGCAGATGAGCTGTGAGTGCTGCTGGGTGGGTGAGTGGTGCCACAGGCAGCCCTGGGGACAGACCAGCTTCTCTAGAAGCAGAACCAGTAGCAGGGAAGCATCAACAAGAACATCCTCAGCAGGTCACAAGTGGTGTTCCCCAGGGCTCAGTTTTGGGGCCAGTTCTCTTTTATATCTTTATCAATGGTCCGGATGAGAGGATTGATGCTTCTTAAAATTAGCGGCTCTGAAGAAACTATGAGAGAAAGCCTGGATCCAGGAATGGCTGTGGACAGGCTGCAAAAGGAGCTTTTGATAAGGAGCCATAAATACAGTGTTGGCCCTATGCCACCAGACCAGTCGTACCATGGGGGTGCTGGGTCTCAAAAGTGACCACAACCTTGATAACCCCTTTCCACTCCCCCTGAGGATCTTGACTTTCTCAGGCTTCCGTATTTGAGGCCCTTCTCTGAAATATTTCCCCTGCTCAGCGTTCCCTTCTGCTCTCCACACTGCTCTCTGTCGTCTTCATCTGCAGGGAGTTTTTGAAATGAAGCAAAGGTTAAGGCTGTCTCTGGACAACTCTGTTCTTTCCACCCTCTGGGTAGCAATGGCAGGCAGAGGAGGGAGGCACTGCAGGTGAAGGTCTTTGCTGTGCATGAGGGTCTAGTATAAAAAGAGCTCTGTCCTGTGTTATCTGTGCCAAGAACTGAATTTGGCCCAGAACTGGCACACCTTGGGCTATGGTTGTGCTTTCTGATGGTTCCTTCTATGCTGCAATGGGATCACGCACCACAGATTTGCATCACGAAATTACATCTTACTGCACACTGAAACTATTCAGACAGATGATATTTGAGTATTAGGAGCCCTCCTACTTCTGCCTCCACTGTAATTGCTACTAAGTCTTCCTGATAGTCTTTTAAATGAGGAAGAGATCAAATACATACAAATGCTTATGATGTATTGTAAAATAACAAGCCCTCAGGAAACATTAGCCTTCAGCACTGAATGTGGGTTCAGCTGATGTGGAATTGTGCTATTTGCAAGCACTTTTACTTACTTTTTGTGGCCTTTTTGGAGGGGAGTAGGAGAGGAGGGGGAAGGGCTTGAGCATTTTTGGAAAGCACTTTAATCCACAGCCACAACTGTTCCCAGTCCTGGGCCTTGCTGAGACTGTTCTGGCCAGTTCCTTAGGTCCGGAGTGCCTGGTGACCAGCTTTGCTTCTTGGCCCACCCATGTTATCTGTTTTCAGTGTTAAGTAATAAGCTCTCTGGCCTTATGTGCTGCAACTCTCTTGAAGATAGCTTAAAACGCTCCGATAACTATAACCCCCCCCCACAAAACAACAAACCAAACAAAACTAGCTAAAATTTAAAGTTTCATTAACTTTCCTTTTTTAAAGAACAGGGGACACCAGACCCTCTGGGACGGTCTCTGTCTAGTTATTGTACCTCAAGGCATGCGCAGGAGAAACCTACAGGTAAAGCAACTGTCTTCATCGTGTTAAACGTGGCCTAAGACAAAGCTCCAAAAGCCCTTAAGATGCCAACTCTCCTGGCTGCAGCACCGGGCAGAGCCTATCAGGCTGATTTTAATCTTAAGAAACAAAATATTCCAGACAGTAAAAAGAAAAGACCCCAGTTCCCTTCCTGGAGCTCCTCCTAGTTCTGAGTATCCAGAAGAAAAACACACACAGCAGGGACTATAATTAGAAAGGAGCATTACAAGAAAAGGAGTGAAAATGGCTCTGTCGGCCTCAGTACTGTTTAGGCTGCATCTACTTTCTTCATAATGTGCTTTGTCAGAAATACGACACTGGGCTTATAATGGCTGTGGAGTCTAATACTGATAGCAACACCAATGCCTTCCCCCGGAGCCACACTGAAATTAGAGGTTTCAGTGTTATCTGTAATAGGAAAACTAGCTTCCATTATCTGGGAACTGTCCTGTAATGGAGCAAGCCCCATCACCAGCAGGGAAACCAAAAGACACTCAATTCTAGTTTTTTGATGAAACAGTAAAATTCCTCTTCTGTGCACTTGGATTCATTAAACAGGGCACTTTTCAAAAGTGCCACTCCGTCTATTTTCAAAAATGCATGCAGTGAAACTCACTTTTTCCTTCTTCTCCTCTGACAGAAGAATGAAGAAACTTCCTAGCTTTTATGCCTAGCCTGGAGAATTTCCTGAGGAAAATCTGGATGGCATGAGCCACGGCGTTGTGTCCTAATGAGGCATCAGGTAGGATGGATGTGGACATTCCATGCTGCAAGTGACCACCAGTCATGTGGCATTTCTGTGGATATTATTCTCACTACGGACAGCAGGCGTGAATCACTGACTTACAGCCAGGGACACAATCTCCTTCTCCAGCCACTACATTTTTTTCCCCCCACTTTGCAGATGTCTTATGGCTGGTAAATTCCTTTTGCATATTTCAGGTATTTGGGGAAATTTCCTGAAAGCTGTGGTGGCTAAATGAACCCTGGCAGCAATGTTTTCTAATGGTTGAAGCAGTTGTCTAAACAGTCTGCTGAGTTAGGCTTGAATTTTTTTACAAAAATCTTCCTATCTGCTGCTGCTGCAGTGGATCTTGTTGTTTACAATGTTTTGTTCCTTCCTTACCTGCAGATATATTTCACTTAATGAAGACAATCACTGTCTTTACATCATAACATTGTAACACCAGGTTTGTTTTGTGATGCTTTGTCTGTGATTGCTTTTCGGACCCGCTGAGAGTGTCTTTGTTGTTTTATGGATTATATATCTTGGGTATATTTCTCCATATTTTCATTACTGTTTCTATTGCATTCATAGAGCAAGGCTTCTTCCTCCAACTCTCCAAGAACGTCTTTACATTCCCATGGGTGGTGCTTAATGAAAGACTTTGTAGCTTAATTTAGTGCCAACAGTATTTGTCTTAAGGTTTTGAAGGTAGCAAGATCAAATCCAGAAGGAGTTCTATTTTTATTAAAAAATAACTCTGGTTTCTTATTCTCTGCATGTCAGATGGATCACAACAGTAGCACTTAATTATCTTCACCTACCCCTCTCCTCTCTTCTTAGCACTATTTAAATTGCTCGTGTTCAAGATGCAAAACTTAAACTTCAGCAGGTGCTTGATCTTTCAACCCTTATTTATATGAGAAGCTGAAATCAGTGTCACTGGAATTTGTTTGACAGTGGGTTTCACTTTCTCTGCATCTAATCATCTCCCCGAAGGTGCAGCGGCAGCGCTGAGGATTCTCACCCCCCCCGCTTTTCACTGATGATGTACAGAGTAATATCTGAGGAGCAAAATATTTAGCCCACGGAAAGCCTTTGGGTTTCACTGAAAGCGAAGGGCTGTGATACGTGAGGGCTGGGAGAGGACGGTCCCTGCTGTCCCTTCACTCGAGGATGCACGTTTCTGGCCGGACGGTCCGAAGTCAGAGCAGCGGAGGAAGTTTTCGCCTGCACCCACTTTTGGCACACGCCGTGCGTCCTGCTGCTTTGAGAGCAGGCGATTTTTCAGCTGAGTCTGTGTTTTGCCTCCTTCCGAGGTTTCACTTCTGTAGTTACAGGCTTGTACATCCTTGCAAGGAGAATAATACATAACCACGGGTGCTTATTGACTGGGGCACTATTGAGTTACAAATAGACTCGCCTGTGCCTCGGACGGGAGTAGGGGAATGAATTATTGATAAGGGCTGTGGTGTAATGAAGGAGGGTGGAGATGGCCCCTCTGACTCACACACCGGCTTTCCTGCTGCAGCTAAAACACATCAAAGGGATGCACGGAGAAGCTGCTGCTCTCACGCCAGTGCCAATGGCAGCGATACGTCTGCAGAGGCAGAAGAAAGCACGGGGCTTAATTACCAGACACACATTCCCAGAGTCATTAAAGGGGGATGAGGTTAATCTTCTGGTTCCTCTGAGCTCAACACAGCCTGCCAGGGTCTCGCCCAGATCTCCGCGCTTTTCCAGTGAAAGCAGAGATTTTCGTGGAATGCCAGGGCTGGTGATGGGAGATGAACTTTGCCTCCAAGTGCTCCCTAAACAGCAATCAGGGCTTAAAAGAATTACTGACCTGAAGGAAGGAGAGATGATTTGTGAGTGATCAGGAAAGTCAATGAGCTGCAAATAATTTCAGACCGGTATGCTCTGCAGACAACTCATGGACCGGCTCTGACACCCCAGAACGAGGAGGACCCCTCTTCTGGATGTGTCCCTAAAGATTTCCAGGTGCAAACCTGACCTACAACACAGTGGTATGAGGGGTGCACTGATTTACTGGAGTGAGGTACATAAGTACACAGGACTCGGATGGAGCAAGGGTTGAAGAACTAGTCCTCCATGAAAAGGATTTTTTGCAAAGTGTTGGTTGTGAATTCAGACCCAGCCCTTAGCTTTTTCTCCTGTCTTGACTGTAAGGTGCATAAATTATCCAGTTGTTTCTGACTGAGCCAGTGGGCATTCAAACTTCGTCTGGCTTTGGAGGAATATTTTGCAACCTCGCAATTAAAAAACCCCATCAGTTCCCTTCTCATTAGAGCTTGTATAACTCTTTGCAGGGTAGAGTGTAACCAACTGTTTTGCACCACCTGTTTTCAGCTCATGGGTGTCCAAACGTCAAGATGCAGAAAGATATTCTCATGGCATATACAGAAATACATAAATAATTGAAGCGTTTTTATTACAGCAGGAAGCATCTTGTGTGATTCCTGAAATACTGTCATTTCATCTTCCAGAGACCAAGAAATAACAGGAAAACATTCAGCTCCAAATTCTAATCCAGTCAAAGTTCTCGTAGCTTGTTTCCATAGGAAAGATTCGGTTAAAATTTGTCCCCTTCAGTTATTTTTTTTTCTATCACCTCCCTTCCACTGATGGCAACTTTCTTTGCTCAGATACCTCTCAAATAGCCTTGATGCCTTTGGAAGATTTTAAAGTGAAGATGTAGGGTTAATTCCACCTAAATTTAAATATGTTCTGATATAAAATGTAATCTCCTATCATCAGCAGCTCTCATAAATGCTACTTTGCTAAAATGCCCAGTTTCCAAGCTGTGCTTTGATATACAGTTTATCCATTCACCACTCATTTTTGATAGGTAGTAAAGGCTTTTAGTAAGGATGACAGAAATGTTTTATCCACCATCATAAACATGGTTTTATTAAAAAGAAAAAAAAAATGGAAAGGGTAGGAATGAGAAAAATGCAGGTCCCCAGTCCTCTTTTCATAACTTATTGGGAAAGACTTTATAGCTGAATCAGCTGCTGACTTGCCATGTTTTTATCTAGGAGGATGCAAATTTAAGTGTTTCTGGGCTGTAACTGCGGTGCGTGCAGGCTCTGGGGTACCCACAATTACCGTCTGAAGGCTTAGTACTGTGGGACAGAAATAGGCAGTTTATTGCATTCGTCCTACCAGCCGGGATATTTACAGAGAATGCAAGAGCAGTTCTGCTGCCTTTTACCCCAGCCTTCTTTGTAATGCACAACGTTTGTCTTCTTGGATTTCTCTCTCAAAGATCCCCCAGGTATTTCATTTTTTTAAGCTCTACTGTGAATGAGCTCTTTCAGGACCTTCGCTAAATTAAGTGAGGTCTTGCAGCAAGAGATCCTGGTCCTTTGGATTACTGTGGACCCTTCCAAGAAGCCAAGGGACGGGGAACTATTACACTTATTTGAGGACCAGTCACTGCCAGTGAAACCTCCAGATTCTGCCGAGCTTTTTCCAACATTCCCTACATCAGGTCTTGGTGCAAACCTTTCCAGAGGGACTCAGGTTGGGATGTGCCCCAGGGAATATTGGGTAGTGTCCACCAAAGGAATATGTTCAGATTGGCTCTTCACTGGATGAGATTGGACCTGCTTGTGTCTCATTGCAAACCTTGACGCCGTCCACTGCCCCTCAGTCTGTGGTCCTTAGCCAGCTCATTGAAGTCTGCTGCAACTCCTAAAAATTCTCGGGAGACCCTGGAGAAGCTTAGAGACCTGCCTACCACGGTGACGTTCATCCAAACATCTCAACATCCCAACAGCCACGACAATGTCCATCCTTCGCAATGCAACAGCCAAGCGACCATTCACAAGAAAACAGCTCACCTTCCCAAAACAACCCTTCCCTGGGGTCTCCTCCCATTTGAAGGGAGGGAGCTGAATAGTTTATTTTATGACTGCAGGTTCTGGACTGAATCCTACCAACTGCTTTAGCACAGGCCCCGGCCCATCTGTCAGAGAGTCGGTGTGGTGAATCTTGACATTGTGCTGTGCTGTACCTTGCATATTGATCCAGATCTAGCACGTCTCTCGGTCTGGTGGGGAGATAAATGTGTGGCAGCTCCTGCACTGCTAAGTACTGAATTTGGTACAGTGCCACCAGGCCTCTGGAGACCCTGCAAGTCTCCAGAGAAGAGAAACATAACGTTGCTCGAGAGATGGATTCGTCAGCAAAAGAGAATGTTGATGTTTATTGACATCAATTGAATAAATAAACAAGACAATAAATTTGGAATTGCTGCTGAAATTACTTGGAAGTGCTGTATATTGAATTTTACCTATTTTATTGTTTGTGGAATGGGCTGCTGTTTTATGTATCATCATCTTTTTGATATACTGATTTGGTATGATTTCATCATGCATCCTGGGAGAAAAAAAAGAGGAAAAAAAAGATTGCTACCAGGCCTTAGATGCGCAGATGAACTAAACGAAACTTCCAGAGACAAAAATTAAATTCTTCTAACCCAGTGTGACAAAGTGAAGTGGAGGTCATCCTGGGAAGCAATGCTGGTACTTGTAAGATGAAATATTTCAGTAGCTCCCACGGCACAACTTTCCCCCTGACTTTCTGAGCACGGTAAGTTAAGAACTAGGAAGAATAATTGTTATAAATCTTCTGGACTCCTCTTTCTCTAACAAACAGACCCCCTCATGTGATGGGAGAAGTGGTCCAGGAAGGTGGCTGATCTGGAGTTTCTTCTCAATATATTTGATTTTGCAAAACCAAGACTTCATTAAATGCTGCCCAGAGATCTTGGCTTTCATGTGAATTTTGAAAGATTCTTTAGTTTTACCCCATTTGTAATAATTTTGATTTTTTCCATCTTTATGATCTCAGGGAGTTTCGAACTGGTTTACATGAGCTCTCAGGGAGTGAGCTTGCTTCAGCATAGTGTCCATATTCACTTGTATCTGAGAGGATTTGTGGGAAGAATTGTAACTCTTTGGTATTGGCTACCTATTATTCTTCTCAAATTTTTTGACTGAAAGTTTCAACAAGGGGCACTGTGGGACCAAGGTGGCCAGCCGTGATTCCCTAGGGCATAAAAATCAAAGTTACTGTAAAAGCCACATGGCTGTGGGGTTTTTTTTCTTTCCCTTTTCTCAGAAACACCCTTTGCCATCTGTCTGGGGCTGGCCGGTTTAGTCTGATTTACGTGGCACCCCCCCCACCAGAGCAGATGAAAGACCTCTGTGCCCCAACCTCCCAGGACACAGCAGGGAGAAATGTGAGCACTGCTGAGCTGGGCAAAAACAAGGTCCAGAGCCACTGGACTGAGGGGAAGAGATTGTTTTGGCAAGACCAGGTTATGTGCATGGAGGGGTGATCAGCATGAGCACGTGAGAAATCTTGGTCCATGAGGACTGTGTCAGAGACCCTTGACTTTGGTAGCGTGAGTATTTTGATTCAGGCACTTCTGGATGGCCCCAAACCTTCAGTATGCCATTATCAGAGAGGAAGGACTAGGAGACATGCTGCAGAGCCCTTTGGGCAAGATGAGCTCCCAAAGCCAAATGTGCTAGGCTGGCTGTGGGGTCCTTGTCATGGGAAGAAGGAGTTAACTCTGGGACCTGTCAGAAGGCATTCTCAGCAAGAACAAGATACTCTCCCTTGCTTTCAAGCAGTCATGCCTGAAAAGATTCAGGCTAAAAAAAGTAAGCATTCCATGTTCAGCTGCCAGTTGGACCCTGAGGTTTGCCTTAAATCAGCTCATTGTTCTTCCTGCTTTTCCTAAACGCAGCGGTGCTGGTCCCAGCAGAAGTGTGTGTGCTGGTCGTTTAAGGATGTAATAGCCCTGGACTCACCTTGGAGAGCTCTGTGGCTCCCACACCTCTGTTCCACCCCTTGTGGGGAAATATATTAAGGACTTTAATATTATTTGGAAAGCTGATCACAGGAATATGTTTCTCATCCCCTGGGCGCCATTGCAGTCACATAGTGACATTAGCTTTCCTGTCCACAGGCCCCTGCCAAGTGCTTGCCTCTCCCACTGCTCCAGCATATTTTAAACTCTTTTCAGTTTTATGGTTTCCTTTTTATTTATATCTCCCTGTGATACTCAGCTCCTTCTTCCCTAGCATCTGCAGTCGTACAAAAAAGCTGGAGAACACCAGTTCCCAGAGGTACCTCCAAAGTTTGAGTAGCTTCTTCCCTGTCACAAGCTTGTCAATAAGGAGCTTGATGGGGCCTCTACCTCCCAGTCAGGGGTGGGATCCAATTTCCCAGGTTATCAGCATGACACAAGAACAGATTTGTTTTCAAGCCTCTTTATTAAAATTCTGCCTTGCACAGTGGAGCTGAATGTTCTCTATTTCAAAAGTTACCTTGTAGTTTGTGTTTGAATAAAAAATGGCATTAGAGACTGGAAGCCTTTTTGGTATTTTTGGTCTTCCAGCTTTAAGGAGAATATAGGGAATTTCCATTTCAAGGCTTTGGAAGACTAAAAGTCCCACCAAGCACGCATATTATTGACTAAAGCAGGACGCTCTGAAAAATAATATACTCCAAAGTACACACATCTCCCTCTGCATAGGTGAGAGAATAAACAACACATGACTATTAATCATACTGCTTAATGCATTACTGGATAGTACCCTAACACGGTTGTGCTGATCATAGTGTAAGAACCCATTTAGAAGAAAAATTAATAAACCTGAGAATGTACATTCAGATCTCCAACACTATTTAACAGGAGTGAGTGCTACTTTCATAGCACAGTGCAAGAAGCTGAGCCTTACTGTGGGCAGAGCAGCTTTCCATGCCATGCTGGAGGTTGCCAGTAGACGTTCCCAGACTTTGTTTTTGAAGGGTTACAGATAAAATAGAAAGGGCATTCAGAAGCTGGAAGAAAACCTTCACCCATGTGAAGACTGCGCTTAGTTATTTGAAGTTGGTGAACAGCACGCTCCCTCCATTATATCACACGATCAGCAAATGCATTCAGTAGTCAAAGCAGTGAACATTTGCTTTGGTAGATGTGGCCTTTTTTTTGTGTGTGTGTGTGTGTGTGTGTGTGTGATAAAAGCCTCACCTTTTAGCCTTGTTTTCTGAGGAAATGAGTTTTATGTGAGCGGGTTGTCTGTTCACTTCTCTGTCTCTTAGCTCCTCTTCCTGATTATTGGAGAATGCATGAGGCAATTGAGCAAATTGAAGCAGAGGTTTCAACAACAAGCAGCTCAAGGAAAACCCAGAGCAGTTTTTTTCCATAAACACAGTTAAAATTCAGCCCTTACTTGTTTCTACAGGGAGTAGCCTGCTTAAAACATGAAGCCACAGCCTGTGTGTTGGTTCAGGCAAACAGACACAAGAGGAAAATGGAGGGCTGAAAATACAGGAAAATAACAGGAATCCAGGAGAATTCCAGATAGAACAGATGGGGGGATGTGGGTCACAAATCTGAAGGTAATAAGATGATAAATTGTTCTAAACCAGAATGGTGGAAATAAAAAAACAACAACAACAACAAAAAACCCTTAATTAAATTTCTAAGTATACTTGTGTTTCAGTTTGGATCTTGAAAAGCCAAGAAATAAATGTGTTAATTTGGAGACTGAAATGAGAAGAAGTAAATAAATCCCAGAAGATAAAAAGCCAAAACACAGATTTAGATAAAGCTCTATTTTTGAGAAATATATTTTGCAGTAGATATAAAGTGCAAGACTCTCTTACAGTGCAACATGTATACACAGGCTCAGAGGTATCTACATTAGCAGGTTTGGGAAGATTTCTGGAAAAAGCAAGTTTTAGGAATTTTCACTGTCCTGTCCACACCTGTTAGACATCTCATGCTATAAACTTCTGAATGATAGTGTTCACTGCCAGGATGTTTCCCAGAAAATTACTTTTCTATGAGAAAACCCTAAACACGCGCAGAAAACATAATTAAATTGTGTCAGTCTTTCTTATTGGTGTTCTAAGACTAAAAATTATGTCTGCAACCTCAACAACACTTTCACTAGGCTCACAGCTATATAACCAGCCCCAACAAAGGTCTTGATTTCTGCCTGCCGTAATAAAGTTACAGTAGCACAAGACCACTTAAAACTATAACTGCATAATTTCAGATATGGGATCAATCTGATCTTTTCACTGTTTGGACAGCACAAACTCTGCTGAAATTAATTAATTAATTGAACGATTAGTTTTAAATTCTTTGCTCAGCTCTGCTTGTGGCCTTGAAAGAACAAGGTACAATCAGTACCATTCCTAATTAATGATACCTTTCCAGACACTCCAGATCAGCAGTTAAAGTTTAGGGGGTTCATTGCTTTCGCGCAGCTATCGCATGGCTGGGAAATGAGGTTGCCTTGTGCCAGTGCTTCCAGGAGTTAAGTGTCCTTGAAAAGGCACCTTTGCTGATGCTGAAGCCTTGGAAAGGCCCTGGGAAGGATTTAGCGGCAGCAGCCTTAAAGGCAGAAAGGATAATTCTGTGTGCAACTAATACAAGTGAGGTCAATCCAAGGAAAATTATTCAGCAGTCTTTTCCAGTGCTGTTGGGATGGATAAATTACACGGGCACCTGAAGTCTGTTGGTAAAAAAAAGCAACAGGCTTTCATTGCAGCTGCAATGAGCGCTTAGCATCTGCCTCCACCTTCCAGCTCTTTAGGACTTGCAAATTGGCAATGCTGTGGTGACTCCCCTTGGCAGATATATTCTCCTTGATCTGTATTCAGTGAAGTTAAACTGCAGAGGGGCTTCAGAGACCAGTAGTTGCCAGCCAGAATGGAGTTCGCCTCATCTACTTTGCCCTGCAAAAGTCAGATATCTAGTCTGAGATAGTCACCCAAGCTCCCTCTGCAATCAGTGGAGACACAGAGATGAAATCATTTACCCCTAGAAGCACCCATCTAACCCAGTAACAGCACACAACTAGCTTAGATCAGACATTAACACCCTCTCATCCAACATTTAATTCGATAGAAAACTGCAATCACAGTGGCTGCAGGGCTAGAATCTGGTATCAGCTTCACTAGGGACTTGCAGACGCGTGGGGGGATTGACAAGGCAGATTGAAAAATATGAAATTATCTGTAGTCCCGGGAGCATCCACTGCACAAAGTGACACTGTGGGTATGCATAGGGCAGAGCAATGCAACTACCAGTGATGGCCCAGAAGCCGCTCATGTGCTCATGCACATGAGGTTGTCGAGACACACAAGATATGGCAATAAGGACACAGAGTCGTCTATGCTGCTCGAGAAGATCTCAGGCAGACACTGACCAAGCGGAATTATATGGCCAAGAATCAGAAGAAGTCACATCCAGATGGGAAAGGGGATCTCACAAGCCTGTGTGATAGGAGCGAAGGGTCTCAGCGTTGATGGAAATTTGTGTTTGGCAGTATGGGATGTGCTAATGTCAGCTGTTAACGGTACCTCTGTTGGGAGAGACCTCTCCAAGGAATAAACTGGAAATGACGGTTACATCGTGCAAGGCTCACGTTGCACGTTCTGGCCAGTTAAAGTCTCAAGGACTTGGCTCTGAGTGCTTCCCGAAAAACCACAGCCTCTCATCTCCGCAGCACCTCTGCAGAGAGCCCATAAATCATCCTTCCCACACCGTGCGGTCTGCTCCCCTCCTCTTGCATCTCCTTAACTTGGCGACACAGCTTCTCACATAGTCCTGGCAGGCAAGGACATGGCCCCTGCCTGCCCCAGCCTCCACCAGAGGCCCCAGGCTCCCCTGCAGCCTGGTACCTGCCAAACTGCCTCCCAACAGGGGCGAGTGAGCATCATTGTCACCCCACCGTCCCACTGCCTGCAGAGCACGGCCAGCAGGACGGCTTTGCAAAGTCTGTGTGGGGAATAGGCTGCCAGTGTCTGCTTGGATCAGTCAAAGCAGAGGGCCTTTCTTAATCTTTTTAAGAAAAAAAAAAGATGTTAATGAGCTTAATTGTTTCCCTGAAACAACAGAGTGATTATCCCACTCAGAGATAAGGAGGGGAATGTAGGTGTGGATTCAGCACTTCTAGAGCAAGACTCCTGAGGATTGCCCAGCCTCCTAAAAAGCTTGAGCTGGATTTTATAATGAGGTTTTGCAGAAACATGTCACTGATGTCTCCTTTCTTTTTTTCCTGTGCAGAGTTTAGACTGAAAGACAGCAGGATAGAAAAGCGCCCAGCCACAGATCGCTTTCTGTGTTATGTTATTCAATAATAATCAAAGTGCTCACCCATTTAAAATCAAATCCCTCCAAATGAAACAGTCCTGCCTGACATGGTGGATACAGCCCTGGGTGCATACACAGTAATGGAACAGATTTCCAACCTGAAAAAGCTTTTTTATATTAGTATGAAGTTTAAGTCATTTGTCTTATACTATGTGAAGTTTATAAACAGACACAGTTGGAAGAAGCTTAATGTGAGGAGGAAAATATTTCAGACTATAAAGATTGAGTTTGGGGAGATTTTAGGACCAGTTATTCTGTTCCCAAACTCAAAATTCTGTGCCACTGGTATTTGTATAGACTCAACAAGAAGACTTTCTCATCCACACTGCTAATCATGTTGTTGCAATAAAATCTCAAATGCTATTTCCTCCGGCTGCTCTTGCAAACCATGATGCTGGTCTGGCATACATCAGCACAGATGTTTTGGCAGGAAAAGGTGTTAATGAATTGAAATTGTTGCTAATATTAAAATTAGCTGTTTTCATTTCAACTTCCTACAACCCCCAGGAAGAAAATCAATCCCTATTTGCCAGCTGAAGGGCAGACTTCCAAAAATGAAGAAGCGCTCGTTTTCAGCTCCTACAAGCGTTCTGCAAACAACAGAGAAGGGAAGAAATGTAATCCCATTGCTTGTTACAGCTTTCCTAAGGCAGCAAGTATTGGGGAGGCTCTGGAAATCTGAATAGTTTTCCATAACAGATGCAAAGGACGTTGCTCTGCAAGGGGAAATTGGACAGGCTCTGACACAAAGACTTGGTGGTCTCCTATTTATTGAAAGCATTTCCTACCACAATTGCTAATGGGAAATGAACTTATAAATCTATCCTGATCAGCAGCCTGCTCTTAGTAGGAGTGGGACATCTCTTCCTCACAGAGATCAGCTGAGATCCTCACCTGTGACCATTACTGATGGCTCCAAAGAGCAGAGCTTGAATGTTAGAAAGCAATTACTGCCAGCAAGATGATGCAGTTGCTGATGTCAGCTGGGAAAACAAGCCCAGCTGGGGGTAATTGGGACATCAACTGTTCTGGGTCATTCTCTGTGGCCACCTCCCTCCTCAGAGTCTTTAAAGCAGGAGATGCTCTACAGAAAAGAGCTACTGAGGATGAAGCGAAAGAAAATGAGTTGCAGCAGAATTAGAGGTATTTACTCTGAGATCTATGATACTATTTGGTAGGTATGGGGACAAAATACTGCTGGGCTCAGAGGGACAAAAAGTCCCCTTTGCTTTCTTCTTTGAGGAGCTCTGGGCTAGATTTCTCCAACATCACAGCACAGGCTGTGCCACTGTACTGTCACAGAAGGGCCCGGGATTAGGCACGAGAACACTCTGACATGCGCTGGGTTGTGTATCATCCCAGCGTTGTTTGGCCACAGAGGCAGCTGGCAGGGAAGCACGTGGGGAAAGCTGATAGTGGGGGGGGTCAGGCAGTGCCTGTCCACCCACATGCAGCAACTCCAGGCAGTGATGGTATAATCCTGCCCCAGATGTTCTAGGTCTCTCCTGCTATCAAAGATACAGAGTCAAGGAGCAGTATTTGAAGCGTTGCTGGTGGTGTGACCAACTGGAACAGGAGTCGCTATTAATTCCCTAGCTTGAAGACAGTGCTTGGAGAGGTGGAGAGAGCAGCTGGCTCTCCCTGCCATGTATTAGTCCTGGTAGGCTGCACTCCACAGCAGCCAGCCAGGAGGTAGGTAGCCAGCCTCTGGGGAAAACGCTTCATTCATTACCCCTCAACATTTTCTGTTTCTCAGCTGTGTTGCTTGTTGCTGTCTCTAGCGAGCTTTTCTCCATCAGGGATTCCTCAACCCTTCAAAGGCTGTGTGCAGTGAAGCAGGTGTAAGATGGATCTTTAAAAGCTTTGCAGTAAGGTAAAGAGTTTCAATTTTGCAGTTATAATTAGTAGAACATGTCTCCTGAGATGAGATCTGAAGTTTCATTGTGCTGGGGGGACCACAATGTGTAGCTTGAACATGGTGGTTTAGAGATGCCTGGAGGTGATGCATATATGCTCTGGTGGATTTTGACATAGGTCAGCGTGCAATCCATGTCCAACAAAACCATTGATGCCAGCACCCTGTGGAGCTCAGGTTTTTGTCCCTTAACCAGAGATTATGTAGGTGTGAAAATGCCTGATTCAGACATTTGCTTAATGCTGCAGTATCCTCTGGATTCGCAGCAAAGGAGGAGCCTCCTGTGCTTTAGATTTACTGCCTATTAAGATCACACAACTTTTATAGCAGGAGCAGGTAAACAAAGGACTAGGTAGTGAAACAGGACTAAACACTCGACCCATTTGCATGAGGAAGTGCAACTTTAACTGAGGAGTAATTTGGAAGAAAACCACTACAGCCAACACAATTGAAAGAATAAAATGGCATGTGGCTGGAGCAGAGACCTCAGTGGCCCAGAACAAGCTTGGATGAGATTCTTAGTCCAGGGAGAGACCTTCTGCCTAGCTGTTTGTCTTCCTGACACTGGGAATAGAGGAGATTTGCAGCCAATTTTCCAAAGGTGTTGTCCCATCATTTCCAGAATGTGATTTGAACCATCTGAGTAACTTGCACAAGAACAGAAAAATAAGCAACAGGAGCAGGTCTTGACCCTGAGGCTTTGGTCCTCTCAGAGAGATCAGACCATGAAAAGGCAGGACTTGTGCTGGCAGGAATCCGTGCCCAGCCATGCAACCGAGAGAGATAGGGCTGCAGGCTACTGTAACTTGGTAGCCATCATTTTCTACGTCTATATGCCAAATGGCATGATGGTATCTTCTAGCCCCTTCCTCACTGGTACCTGATAACCACCGCAACACGTGGTGGGTGTTAAAGGATCATGTTTCCTGTTCACGAGGTTTTACAACAGTAAAGAAAGGAAATGTTCAAGGTCAGGTTGGACGGGGCTCTGAGCAACCTGATTGAGTTGAAGATGTCCCTCCTCACTGCGGGGGAGTTGGACGAGATGACCTTTAAAGGTCCCTTCCGACCCAAACCAGTCTATGATTCTATGATTTTTTTTTTTTTTGTCCTCTCTGCCTGCATTCTTGTCCTCCTCTGCCATATGTGCTGCTTTGGCCATTGCAGCCCCAATTCTTAGAGGTTTCTGATCTCTGGGACTTTGGTCTTTTGGACAGCAGCATTTTGTCATGATCAGCAGTGTAGGCAATGATAATTTCATAGCTGCTTCTGTCTTATATGAAACTAAAATAGTTCTGACCTGGACTTAAAAGAAATGTCACATACCTCAGGCCAATGTGGGAAAATTGGTCCTTGTGATGACAATTGAACAGTCATGGAGTTTGCCAGTTGGAAACATCATCTTCCCTCTAGTTTGTGTTCTCACACACGCTCATAGGGCTGCGTTGCATGTGCCACACAGGCTGCTTCTCCCTTTCTCGGTGACTTCCCTGAACCCATCTTCCAATTCATTGTCTTGCGTTATTAAGAACTGTGCTAGGACTATGTGTTCTCTTCTCTGACTGTGCAACACCTCCAACACTTCTAAGCCTTGTTCAGGCCTCGCTGATAAGCTTTTGGGCTCCTGTCTTACCTTTTCTAACCTCGTAATATAAGGGTTGTGATGTTCATCTGCATCATCCACAGTTTTGTCTTCCCATGACTGTCCTTTCAGTCATCCCGTTGCCAGGATGCAGCAGAGCTGCCAACACAGAAATGCCTAGAGAGAAGGCGGTTGCTTTGCTTCTAATCCAAGCAGAGGTTGTGTGTCCCAGGGAGAGGATGTTGATACACATGACAATGCCCTGCAGAGCATCCCCATTCACACTTTAGCAGAGAAGCATTTTAATTAATTGTCAACAGTTTTTTAATATATAGATTTAGCAGCTCTGCCTGAGTAAATGCTGTTTGAGAGATTAAATTCTGTTTGGATTAATGGCCTCTGACAGCTTTTCCTCCTTTGCAAACAAAGTGGGTTTGAAGTGTAATAAAACAGAGCGTGGGATGCATTGAACATGGAGAGCTGTTCAAGCTGGCAGCCAAGTGAAACATCACCAGCCTCCATCCAGAGGAGCCCACAGACAAACACACCTTCCAGGCACAAAGGTTTTTATCAGATGTGGCTTCAGGCTCTCCAAATGCCTCAGCCCCCCATACAGGTGCTTGTGACAATGCACAGCAGTCGTGTGTATGGAGTTTTTCAGTGTAGGGCTCTGCAAACTGTGGGGCTGACATCTGAGCGTCGGCACAAGGCAGGTGCTGAGCAGCTTTGTTCATTCTCCTTGTGTCGTGGTTGAGAGGAGACTAATCCACAATATGGTCTCATAAACAGGTGAGATCTACTTCCCAGGAAAGGTCAAAGAAGAAATGATGCTGATCCTAGGCCTATAAAGGACTCTGAGGAAGATGCGGTTGGTTTTTCCCCATGCTTATAGCCAGCTCCCAGCTTCCCTACCTCTCACGGTGAAAATGAAGTTGCTGTTACTCTGTCATCGTTCAGAGTTGTAGGATATCTTGAGCCTCCTGCTCATGGGATTTGAGAGTTGCAATGCATGAAAACATCAAGAAGAAATCCAGGAGAACTGGTAGGAGCAAACACACTTTAATTGAACAGTTACTCAGATCATACTTTTAATGAACTTGTTGAGTTTCTAATTGTTTTAAAGTATAGACCTGAGAACTCTTAAATGTGTATATGTTTTATTCATGAAAATGGAACTTAAAGACATTAAAGAACATGGTTTGTATGACAGTTTTATGAACTTTAAATGAATGATTTTAACAAAGGATTCAAAATGTATTAGAAAGTAATTATCAAATAACTTGTTAATGATATCCAAGAGCGATATAGTATGACAGACCATTGCTCTGAACTCTAAGCCCTCGTGTGAGTATTTTGGTGCTAGGAAGGAGCAAACTGCAGCTTCAAAGGCAATGAAAATTTTCATTAGAAATAACATTCAATAACTAACAATAATTAGGATTAATGGCACTGTCAATGATGATTCAACCAAAAGGAATTTTTGAAGTTAAAAGTGTACCAAAAATCATTTGAAGCAAAAGTTGCTTTCCCAAATCACATTATTTCATAGCAAAATCATTTCCTTTGACATACACAGACCTTCTCTGTCTGTCTGAACATGGATTGCCCTTTAATACAGAATGGGATGGAATGATTAGAGATAAGGTATACATTTTCAACAGTAACTCAATGAAGCATGTGGTGGATCAATGGGAGTCTTTAAACTTAAATTGTGTGTCTCCTTTCTAAAGGTCTGCTTTAAATCAAACCCAAGTTGAGATACAAAACACAGGGTAGAAACTGTACTAAAAACTGGTATAAAACTGAAATTGCTATCCTTCAGGAAATTTCAAGATTGCAAAATTATATTTTACCCTAAGTTGAGTTACAAAGCAGGTTAGAAAAATCCCCTAAATATTTCATTTTGACACTACCTAAACATTTTGTTTTGGCTGTGTTTTCAAAACTTACTTTATATATATATATATCAACTCTCTTATCTATAGGCAGATTATCCATGTTATGTATTACCTGTGCTGTTAGCATTAGGTTGGCTGCAGCGCTTCCAGGCACAGCTCTCTTCCAAATCGTTCTGTTTTCCTGCACCATGGACATTACACATCTTTATTCAGGACAGTGTGTGTTTCTCTGCACAGTGCTGCTGTGTCTAGCCCAACATCTCATCTCAGACAGAGCCAGGGGAGCCCATGAAGGATATAGGAGGTTCCCCAGGACCAAGAGAAAGAAGCAGTGACTGGTATTTCTGAAGTCTCTGGGAAGGGTTACTGGTGCAGATGTGGTGCACTGCAAACATATAGATACCGTGGTTAAGGCAATTTGTGACCTGGGAGCCACAGGTTGTGGGCAACATGCAAATACACTGATTTGACTCTGCAGTGTGGGTTCCGTGTGTCTGAGTAGTTCTGCACCAAGTCCTCAGCGTTCTGGTGTCATCCTTGCATTTCATTATCCAAGGTGTCCTGATTCTCCACATCCTGGGAAATGGAGAGCTGGATATGTACAGCAGCTTGTTTTATACTAGCCAAATAATAAGGGCTATAAATAATAAATCAATATGGCTAAAGCCAGCATAAAGAGTCTTTTTTTCAGTGTGTTCTTGGCAAATGTTCTCAACTTCACAGCAGAGCCCAAAGGGAGATGCCCACTGCTGGTAAGGATTTGTATGATTTAGGAAGTCAAGAGCCTTTTGTGTATCAAGCAATTATCTGAATAGAAGGAACTGTTTTAATTATTTGCTTATTTTTCCGGGAGTGCCAAACAAACACTCTTGCTGTAATGAAGGCAATGAACCAGTGTGACTCTTCTGAACCTGAAGGTGTTTAATCTACAAAGCACCAAACAGGGCCTCAGTCTGCCTTTATTTGGAGCCGTGAACATGTGAAATAGAAGCTCTCTGCTTTGAATTAGAAAGGTGGATGTGCCACATCTTGCTGCTGCGGAAGACAGTTCTCTTACACTCCCAGTAATACCTCTGGGGAGCCATCCTTAATTCTTTCACCTGAGGAAGCAGTTTTCTTATCACAGAACTACATCGAATTATTCTGGCACAATTTACCTGTGGTAGGCCATGATATATGTAATTTCATTTGCCATTCACTTAACTGTTTTGTATTTTTCATTCAACCTTTATCATATAGCTTTTATTAACACTCAGGTCACAATAACAAGCCAGAGGCACTTTTTTTCTGTTTCAAATATAGGTATGACACTTGTTACTCTGCAGTCATACCCAGTCACCCCAGACCTGATAAATCTACTGAATGCATTTGCCACAAGAAGTGTGGCTTGGCATGCTAAGTCATTCCAAATTCTGGATGGAGTTTACTGAGTCCCCTTCTCTGAAGTTTATTATCTTAGTTATTCTGATACTTGCTCGCACCTTAATTGTGACCTCTTCTCACACCTGTGACTTTGTTCCCTTTGGCCAGCCCATGGTGAGGAATTACTACATCATTTGAACACCAAGTACTTGTTTCATTTTGCGTGCTGCCTGGACCTGCCCTTAATCTCATCTCTACCTCTCCATTATCACAGCTACAGATCTTTCCCTGTTCTTATTTTATTTGAATGGCAGGAGAAACTTTACCTCTTTGCCCTTAGTACCCTTTGTAAAGTCCAACCCTGAGTGACGCTTGGTGATTTTCATCGTATTCCTGCATTTCCTGATGCCAGGAAACAATTCCCCGTTCCTCAAAACCCGCTTCAATATACTAAACTTTGCTGAACTATTAATTACTTATTAATTGGATGTTGCATTCAATAAACATGCCATAGCTTCTCACGATCTAAGATTTAGCTCTTTAATAAGCACATCCAGGAGTCTAAACTCTGCTGTTATTAAACCCTTCAGAGACATAGCAAATCATAACTTCAGCTCTTCTTTCTCAAAGATATCCTTTAATGCTGGAAATTTTAAACAGAAAAAAACATAAAGGCAATTGTGAAGAAATTGATCATGAATATAGGTAGTTTAGCAAACAAAAAGTTTGGAACTGGAAGAGTAATGGCAGCTTTCCAAAAACCAGGGACTGGGCTCAGGGACTGGGAATCTCTTCCAATCCATTTGATCTCTTAAGGAACTAAATATCAACAAGATAATATGAAGAACATTACCAAGGAAGTATTATCACATTCACAAGGAACTCAGAAGACCTTAGATCAAGGCATGACCCGGCCAAATCATCCAGGTCCGTGTTCTGGATGTCATGATTTCTGTGGAGCTTGCTTTCCATGTTCAGCTGTGGGCAACAGCAACAGCTTAGGCCAAGAGATGGTGGGAGGATTAACGTCTATAAGATAGCCCAGTGTGGTAGTATAGATGTGCTAAGAAAAGCATGTGAAGTCCAAAAGCTGTTAAGTCTGTCACATCAGCTTCCCCTCGCAACCATGGAGAGAGCAGCAGGAGGAGGCAGGAGCCTGCCTGAAGACCATGTAACAAACTCCACGAGCACTCTGCGCAGGGATAAATATAAAGTCTAGGCACTGAGTATAAAGTCTTTGTTACTGATTCCAGGAGAGCTGGCACGCCTGCTCAGCGGAGGAGTTACGGGTTAGTTAGTGGAGCAAGATAAAGGAAAATAAAGATTAGGCTGGACGTTGGGAGGACTTGAGTGATGCAGGTAGAGAGAGAGCACCTCGGGATGTCCCTGAGATCCGTTGCGTAGGCTCCTAGCGGTATTTATGATTATTTCCTTGTCCAGGTACAACGTGGGGCTGTCACTTCATCTCCTCGCCCCGCTCGAGGCCTGATGCGGGTGTTTGGAGAGGGCAGTAAGCCGCATCTCCTGCTGCCCGTGAGAGGAGTCAGACGCGGGAGACCTGGGAACGCCCAGGGAGCGGGAGCATCCTTCTGCCCTCCGGCAGATGGTTGGACTCCATGATCTTCAAGGTCTTTTCCAACCTAAATGATTCTATGGTTCTATGACCGCAGCGGTGGCAGGGGAGCTTTGCTGCTCTCGGCCGCCTGCACCGAGCCGTGCTGGCGCCCAGGGCATCCTCCACCGCCCGCCCCAAAGGAACGCCGCTGCGACCTTTGGGTTTCACAGCAGGGAACTCGCCGAGCTCCGCGGTTCCCCTTCGGGAGGACCGAAACAAATCCTCTAGACAGACATCCAGGTGTGATTTAAGGACCAATAGACTCTCCATCACAGCAAAAATACATTACTCGGTGTGGAGATGCTGAAGTGCTATCACGCTAAGAGAACCAAATTGCTATACCTGTTAGTGTACAACTGTTTTCCTCAGATAATGGGTTTTATCTTCAGCAAATTTGATGGTTTGTTATAAAATAATGTTAAGCACAATGAAATAATAAGCAGCTGGCATGTTTTCTCGTTAAAAAAAAAAAAAGCCGTTAAAGTTGTAAACATCAAAACAGCAAAGCGCTGCTATTGAAGGAAATGGGTGATAAAACAGTTATTTTTTTCCAATAAATATTTTGTAGGTGATGTAGTTGGAATGTATCAATTATTTATCTCCCTATATGGTTGAGATGTGCACTTTAATAAAATGTAGAAAGGTTTTTAATTTTTCTGAACAATAAATGCAATTGATTTTGTGACTAGCATGAAGAATAGATTGACTCTAATGTCTTTTTCTTGTAGTATTTTGTATCGTTTTATGTGGAAATCTTGAGTTTAATAGATTTAAAAAAAATATTCCACTAAAATGGTCAGAGAGAAGGATAAATCTCATTAACTCAAAATCCTTCATTTTCCATATGCAAATATGTAAGGATTATCATTATCTTTTCTTTCATCTGAATCACAGTGCTTGTCATGTTTATTTGTTCTGTATTTTCATAAACATTTAGAATTATTAATAATTTAGAAAAGATGTTTAATTTTGGTGTAATGAATTCATGCGGGCGAAACAAATATGCAGGGTAAGTAGTCAGTATGTCTAGTAGCTATTAAACATGCTTTACTCTTTCTGTTCATATCCACTTGAAATATGCGGACCTGGCTTAAGCAGGCAAGAGCAGTCTCTCACCTTAACACCTTATTTTAGCGTAAATCCAGGGTAGCTCCCGTAGCCAGGGGAGTTAGCTCTAATTTATATCTGTGCATTTCAGCAGCAGGCACGGTTCCAGACATCGCATGGAAATTGCTCCTTACTTACAGCACACTGAGCAGCGCGGCTTCTCTGTGGGCTGTCACGTAAGCGTGTCTGATAAGCTCCGCTCGTAGCAGGGGCTGTTCTCCGTCAGGCACGGGCTCCTTCACCTGAGCCTCCTACCACCAACCACAGCCAACAGCAGAAGACTACAGGAACGGGGCAGCCATGTAATGAACGTTCCCCAGGGGAAAATCTCTCCTGGCATAGGGAGTTCCTACCTGTTTATAGTCTTAACTGGCTTTTCTTCCAGGAGTTTGCCCGATCTCTTCTGGACCAGTGGAGGCTTCAGCACTGGTGCTCTGCGTCTTCATCCTGAGACACGGGGACATGTGCAGATGACATATTGCTTCAGTTAGCTTTCATTAAAGCTTGGATACGTGCAATTTAGGTTTGCACATGGTCTGTCCTGATGCTTGACATTTTGAGCTTATGTTACAAAAGACTCTACAGACAAATTACAGAATTAAGGCATGATTAAGATTTTAGCTCTGAAATTGCCAGCTCTGTATATTTCAGATTTAAATTGAAATTTTGCTTGTCACTATCAATGGCAAATGACAGCTTGGCCTGAAATACCGGTTCAGAATTCCCTCTTTTTTCTTTGCATATAAATTTGATACCAGGTTTGAGCTTCAGGATTCGGTCCCTCTTGTTACAGCAGTGCTTGAATGTCAATGGCAGTACATGACAGCTTTTCTAAGACTCATGTCTAGCTGTTTCTTTTACTATTACAGTCAAAACTTCTGTTCCTCTTTCACATGCTGACTTCTAGATGCAGAAAAGCTGTAATGCGTACCAGCAGAAATTTGACCTCATGTGGTCCTCCCTGCCATGGCCAACATTCCCAGCCGCGCTGCTCCCAACCTGCCTCCACGTTCCTGGTGAACTTCAGTGCTTGGGATGAGGCTGAAGCATCTCCCCTCCGCCCCAGTTCCCTGACTTTCTCCAGCTGACAGCAAGGCTTTCAAGTGTTAGGATGAATGTTCATCTCTCCTTCCTTATAACATTCTGTTCTGCTTTTAAGTTCTGCTCCTGTTCTGGAGCTGCATTCAAGCTACCTTCAGGGCTCAAGCCCTGCAGGATTTCTCAAAAATATTTCAATACACTTGAATCCACAAGAGATCTCCTGGATAATTATTGAGTCTGGCTGAAGATATTTGTGACATCCAAAATTTCACAGTTTCGTACAGTTCTTTATTAGCTTAAAAGTTGTCATAATAGCTTGTTACATACTGTTCATTACTCTTTTTCTCTAAAATCTGTTATTTGCTATGGGTACATAAACCACCTTCCCCTTCTTGAACAATTATATTACTCAACTGACCCATGAGCAAGTCATTCTGCATCTGAAATCTGTTTAATCAAATGCCCGAGGCAAAAATCTAAATTGATTAGGTAAGAGTTTTCTTATTAAGACTAGTAAGGTCCTGGATTGTGTTTCTTTCTTAATGAATGAAACATTTTCACATGCTTCTCTGCAATGACCAGCAAGCAAACATGCAATATCATAGGGTGTGTACAAACCCCATGCTGTTACCCTCCTCTCACTGATGCAGAACACGCACAGGGTGCAGACATGTCCCCATGGCGCAGGCTGTGGTACAGCAATCTCTGCACCGTACTAGTGCAGCGGTGTGTTAAAAGTTTGTAAAACTGCCGCATGCTATTGTAGAAATGATCTGAAACTAGGGCCACTGCAGCGTGTTGATGTGTGTGAGGGTGAAGTACATCTCACCAGCCTTAGACACACTGTCTGCACTCATCATCACCTCTTTAGTCAGTGGGAAGGGACCACACCAGCCTTGGGATGGGGTGAAGGACCCTCTGGGTGGTGCCTATTTCTAATCAGTGAGTGTGTGACTTGTAGGGGCCTCTCCAGAAGCAGATGGTTCCCAAAGCCTTGGTCCATGGCGTAGGCACATCTCGCAACCTTCATGCACGGAGTATGACCGTGGCCAAAATTGGGGCATTTCCCATTGCCTGCAGGAGCTGAAAGAGGAGGAGCAGGCCGGCGTCCAGGGCATGCAGAATTGCAGAAAGACTTTTCAGGTGAGTGGTTTATGCCGAGCATTTCCTTTTCTTCCTGATTGACCAGAGGCGGGGGGGGTTGGGGGGCAAGGTTGTGATTCAGAGCAGATTTATTGACATTTAAAAGTTGCATCAGCTGACTGCCTTCTAGCTGTGAAGGAGAGAGCTATCAGCACGGTAAGGCTAAGATATACAGGCTTGCACTTTACCCTGACCCCATGGGAAGGCACCAGCTAATGAACTGGATGATTAACATGTCCACCTGTCTCAGAACGGAGGAGGGCAGTTAACGAAGAGCAGAGCTGCAAGATAGCAGCCACAAGAGAGCAGGGACAGCCACACGTTGGATGGACCGGTTCAAGGTTTGCACAAGCTCTGTTCTACCCTAGTGACTGGAGCAGAGGCAACGAAAAAGCGAAACGTGATAAAACTAGCCATTTCAAAACACTCCTTTAGTAAGAACTTTGATTTCCTAATGGAAGGAAGAAGATTTACAGGTTTTGTTCTTTTCCCCACTTCCATGTTTCTCATTGGGCAAAGCCCCGATGCTTCGAAACAAAATGAGAAGTTTCTATGCAAATATTTACTTGGCTCCAGAATCCACCTCCCAGCCTGTTCAGCTGCCCTGGGCTGCTGTGCAGGAATGGCCGTGATGCTGCACACCCACTGGACTGGTGCTGGGAGGCAGGTCCCACCGTCACTGCCCTTGGAGGTGAGCACAGCGGGTGCTGGAGGGCGTGCCGTGGTGCCACTCCGACCCCATTCGGGTAACAACCAGAGGAAGAGCCCGACACCACAACACAGCCTTTCCAGGCACCTTGAGATCTGGGCGTTAGGAGATCTGTCCTTTTCACCACAGCTTCCCTGCTGCTAGAGCCAGAGCAAGGACCAAAGTGGCAGCAGTTGCATCTCTGCAGCACTGTTGACCCTTTCACTGGCTGCTCCTAAAAAAGCACTGGTGACTCAGCGAGAAAAGCTCTGTAAAGCCTTCCCAGTTCTCTGTATCAGAATCATGGCCAAATCATGCCTACCTGCAGCTTCAGAGACCAGATGCTCCTGGGTGGGAGAGTGCCTGTGTGTCCAGAACTGAGCTGAGGTCTGTCCTGCTCTCGGTACCAGCCACTTACTGATATCCCAGACCAGCCAGGGGCTGCTTGCAGGCCAGTGACATGGTTTCTATCCCAAGTTCCTCCCCTCTCTTCCTAAAGACATCACTGCTTTGCTGCAGGAGCCCTCTGTAGAAAGCTGGTTCGGGGAAGAAAAAGGAGCCAGCTTCACTGATCGAAATGTCATCTACTTATATACTTCTTTAGCTTCTAAAAATTAAGATGAATATTGTGTGTGTTTTATGTTGAAACAGACCATTTAATACCAAACCAATAATAGCTGAAGACTGACTATGCAGCCCAGGGTGTCCATGTGTGGTACGGTATTGAGCAAAAGATTGAATGAAATAACAAAGTTTAAGCAGTCAGAATCAATATCGAGGAGGTGTCCTTTAGACTGGAGCTATTTAACTGCAGCCAGATAGCATCAAGGTTGAAAAAGAAATTGCACAGAAGCAAGGAAAAGACACAAGGACATTAATTTTAAGGTCTCTTTATTAGCACAGATGTAACTTTATACCACAGCTGGACAGTGGCTGATGAAATGACCCACAGCTGGATCTCTGCAGGGGCACTCCATAAGCAATGTCATGGAGAGGGCAAGTGGTGTATTTCTGCCTCAGACGGAGCAACTGCAGCCAAAAGGAGGAATGGGAACCGCTGGCAGCCCCAGACGCGGAGCCTGACCCCGTGCACGCACCTTGCTCCTGTGCCGAGAGGAGCCAGGGGGAAGCCAAGAGGCAGGGCTCCCCTTTCCTGGATAGACAGACTTTGTCCGTGTGTCCAGAGAAGTTCTGCACAGGTTGCAAGGCACTCTCAGTCTGGCAGACCTACACAACAGCCTGTCGGAGCCAGCACTGCAAGGAGACAGATTCAGCATGTCCACATGGTCAGAATCAGTTATGTCCATGGATCATAAGAACAATGTCTTGGCTAACCATTACAATCCACAGCACATCTCACACTTTATGCTTAGGCACCTCAGCTCTGCCGTTAGTCCCATCATGCAGGATCATCTAAGTCCTTTATCAAGGCCAGCCTGGAAATCCTTTGCTTTAATTTGAAGCTGATGGACAGATTTGCAATTCAGTTTCAGAGTAGCAGAGGAGTCCAGGGACAGATAAAGAGGTGCCAGGATTTCCTTTAGCCCTGAATGTTCGCTGTACTGGCAGTCATGACAAGAGTAAATGTTTTAAACTAGGCATAATTTTTCTCCTTGAATATTGGCTGGAGAGCAGATTCTGCTCCTTATAGTACCTTACTTTCTGGCTTCTCCCACTGTTCCCATTAAAGTGGCTCCACTGAGCTAGGTCTGGCATTGTGTGCTTTGCCATGGTTTCTGGATGCAATAGGAAATATACTTCTTTTAGGTGCAACATGCTTTCTAATCTACAGCTATTGTATCTGGAGAAGCAGCAGACAGAGGGAAGGTCTAGCAGATGCACTAATGCTGGTTCCAAGGTTAGTGCTGCGTAGGGTGATGCTCGAGGAAGGTGGGTTTCACAGTGGGTCCTCCACAGTGTCACCTTAATGTGCACATAGGCAGGTGGATTAGACGTCAAAGACTTTGTCCTTACTGCCTGGCATGTTAGAAGTTGGTCATTTACCCATAAGCTGACTGCAGGTAGGTAAAAGAGGAGTCTTTAGTTTCATGGTAAAGAGCCCTTTTTATCAGCAAAAAGACCCATAAGATCCTGTGACTGGAAAATAACACAAAACAAATTTAAAACACAAATAAGGTTCAGATTTTAAAAGTGAGACTGCAATATGAATCATTATCCTGCTTGGGAAGTGACATTTGATTTGAAAAGGGGGCTATGGTATCTACCATAGTTTCCACTAAAAACACATCCATCTTACCACTGGCTCCAGTTTCCAGCTATTGGATCTCTTGGAGAAATGACCTGGGGACAAAGTGGCACTGGGCAGCAGATTCTTTTCTAAATGGAGTCTGTATGCCTAAAGATGCTGCACTATAGGCTGAAAAAATGTACAGCAATTGCTGCTTAAGGTGCTTTAACTTGGATAAACAGGTGGAGATGCTGATAATGAACATTTCTGGGTTTAAAGCCTGTCTACCATTGAGACAGCAAGCACAGCAATCCAATATCCATTCTCCACTGATGCCAGGGTTATTCCTACTGAGAGCTACACTTCTATTCTTTAATGTCACAGAGGACTGTGGTTCCAGATACCTTTAAGGTACATCTTTTTTCTGTCATGTGGCTGGCCTTCTTTTTTTCTTTTCCAGCATCCATTCTTCATAAGCCTCCAGCCAAAGCAGTCTGTTGGTCAGAAAGGATCACATCAATTCAAAAGCAGACCATTTTGGAAACTACTCAGAAGCTGCTTCTTGCATGCTACCGCCAGATCTGCAGTCCTCAGAACCACTAAAGATCTCTGTTCTTCTCCCCACACTCACAGAGCAAGCGGAGCTTTCTGGATCCTGAAAATGGAGACAAGCCCCATGCTGAACCAGTGTTTGTTTATTAAACGTGGAGGATGTCCAGGAGCGATGACATAGGGCATCAGTATAGTCCATCAGACAAAGAAACAAAGTAAAGAAAGAGGAGGATGAATAGAGAGACTGACCCCGTGTGCACCAGGCTGACTGTCCTCCCTCAAATGCATGAAAGGCAGGTACAGATAATCCGTGCTCTGGCTAGTTCAGGGAAAGAGCATCTGAAATCATATTCCACTCTTGTGAATATTTGAGCCCAAGGGACAGACCCAAATGCAGTGATTAAGTTCCTCACAGCTGACCACATCAGCAGCACCTGCCAGCAGCTCCAATACCTTAATCTTCTTATGTGCATTACAAGCCCAAAAAGCACCTGGAAAAAGAAGCGATAATAATTCTGACTGAATACACAAGAGTCCACAGGATGAAGCAAGCAGCAGCTTATGGGAGACATGAGTTAACAGTCAATCTTGATGGCAGGACCTACAGAAAGAAGACTTAGTGAGCAAGGAGCATTGTAAAAAAACCTCAGGCACACAGGCTGAACTGGGAATGAAGCCCTTGGCAATCACAAGGTAACACCGAAACTCAGGGGATCCTTCACTGCAGAGGAATACCTGATGCACTGCCCTTGGAAGAAACATCAAAGCTGACTGCAGTGGTGTGGGGATTGCAGCACCGCTGGTTTGGGCTGCCTTTGGGTGTGTGAAAAAGCACAGAAGGCAGCTTTGAAAAATGCTTCCTTCTCCTCTTGGTGCTTCCCAGAGTAGGAGCTGGAGTGGGAGTAAGAGATCAGCAAAAGGAGAGAAAGGGCTATGCTTAAATCAGTCCGTGCATGCTACCTGAGGCTCAATCTACAACCAAATGTGGAGCAGAAGCTGTGATGTTCCCAGTGGGCAAGTAGCACACTATTCCCATCAGGACAGGAACGAAAAATTGTTATACCTTCTCACAACTCTTTCCTGCCCCTGCTTTTCCTTTCCTTACAATGAAATTATGTTGAAAAGGAGCCCTGATTTAGTCCTGTGCTTGCACTGGTTAGCCCAGAGACTCCTGCTGTAGATGACTCTGAGGACACCATGCACCGGGCACAAGTGTTTATCATTGTATTCACCCAGCAGAGCATTTGCAGTTAATACAAATCACCCTAACTAAAATATCTATATTCATAAAAACCCCCAAACCTTCAAGCAGGCAGTTTGATAGCTTATCTGTTTGAAAAGTAGCTCACCTGGGACAGGTATTTTGCAAATGTCATTAGCCCAGCAGGGTTCAGGAGTTTTTTGATTTTGCCAATGTACCTTTTATTTGGTAATGTGGTGTGGAAGAGGAATAAATCCCCTCAGCCTGTCACTCTGTAGATACACAATGCACCAAGTTCAATTGTTCTAGCTTTCTGCCAAGTGGCAGGCTTGCCAGCTAGAGACAACAATGTTTAATTTATGAAGGGCTGAGTTTTAATCAGTTTTTTATTGTTTGTTCCAGCAATAGATCAGTTTAATGGCAGTCTAAAAAATGCACCATAAGCAAATCTCACACATGCCATTCTTCTCCCTGTTAGATATCTCACATCAAAAGTTTGACATCAGTGCATGCTGGGAAATAGGCAACCTGTGAAACTCAGTGTTTAAAATAAGTGACCAAGCTGCAGTTCTTACGGCATTTGTGGGTTGGGGGATACTGCTGCAGTAAGGGCAGATTTAGAGAGAAATCTGTATTCAGAGCCTTTTCGCACTGAATCATGAGATTCCTTTTTATAACTGAGAAAGCAGACACTATTACTGCACACCTCCCTCAAGCTTGGTCACAGAGCTGGTGGTGCAACCTTGTCTTCTAGCATCAGCTCAACCAAGCTTCACGGAAAAGGACCTTTGCTGACATGCCTGGCCAGTCCTTGTCTTTCTTTCATACGCGGGACTCCAGCTACAAGAAACATGTCAATCTCTCTCCAGACACACCAAATTCCCACCATTTCCAGTGGAAATCTGGCCCGGCCACCCCATATGTTGTGTCATGAGCCATCCTGGTAATAAAATTCTGTTGCTTGGGCAGAATTGTAGAGAAGAGCGATGAGCCCTGGCTGAGGTCATTTATTTTACAGTCAAAGGAGGATACATGAAACACATTTACTGCTCCATTTGTCAGGCCTCTTTTCAGCTTATTAAAGATGCAAAAGGTTTGGGTCTGGATCCAGCCTAGGAGTGGAGGGTTTGGTCCAGCCTACATCTGTTTTTTGAGAGGCACTCTCTGAAAATGAGGAATTAGTTGAATCGAATCTTGCGTGACACCAAAGCAAATCCGGAAAGAGTGGTTATTACCACTGCCACGCACAGGCGATGGGAACTGAAAGTCCTCATTACTTTGCAGAGCTGTATGAGTTGCCTTGGTTACTTTTCTTCTCTTCCATGGTTATAGATGTATTCATGTCTGTCCTTGGCTCTCAGGGTGATGCTAGAATAATTGTTTCATGGTAGGAAAATGGTGGGCAGCTGCCCAACCAGTGCCAAGATAAATGCAGCAATGAGTATGAAGAGATTCAGCAAATAAAAGAAGATTAAATATATTTTACAGTAGAGCAAACATTTCTCAACAGATTTCTTTTCTGGAGAATAAACAGCCTTGTTAGACAGTTGGGTTATGCTGGTTGTGGCTCTGATGAAAGTCAACACCTTTCGCCAGAGCAGAGTTTGACCCCATGGCAGGGAGCTGGTCAACAGGCTGGACTCGCCCAAATCATGATCGTACCAGAGGCTGCACCCAAGGGGGTGGCATGACGAGACTGAAGTGCCTAGAGCAGCAAATGTGTAGGGACAGTGCAGCCCCTAAAGAAGTGCAGGATTTCTTAGTCTGTGAGTCCCTATTTGCTTAAAGTTTAATTACTACCTTAATCTTACCTAAAATGTCATCAGAGGTTTAGCTGCTGAGAGAGGAGGTTGGTGAAAACAAGGCAAAGCTCTAAAGCACCTAGGTACTTTAGGACCATCTGTCTTGTTTTCAGAAGGGACTTAATATCCAGTTCTTAAAGGTACTACTCTAGAGTTGCAGTTGGTGCATAAACACTTTTGAAAAAGATGCACCTACCTACATGACAGACCCATAGACAGTAGGGCTGGAGCAGATCTAAAGAGATCACCTCTTCCACCTCCCTGGCCCGAGGAAAGCTCTGTGGCCTTCAGAGAAGGTGTCTGTAGAGATGATCCTGTTCCTAGAAGCCTCCAGCAATGGAAATTCCACAACAAACCCAGGAAAAATATATAGCAGTGTTTAACTACCCTTACATTAGAAAGACTTTTCTTAATAACTAATCTGAATTTCCCTAAGTGTGATTTAATTACCCCATCGCCTAAGCAGAATGAACATGCAGAACAAATTATTCTCTTTCTCTTCACAGAAACCTTTTATGTAACTGCAGACTATTATGTTTCCCCTAAGTCTTCTCTTGACTAAATACCTCCAATTATTTCAGCCTTTCTTTGCAGGTTACCTCTAATAATTCTCATTCTTGCTGCTCAACTTTTTCATTCATCCTTCTTGAACTGCAACACTCCAGACCAGATCCCATATGCCCCCTGAGGCTTTCCTGGTAACATACCAAGAACAGCATTCATCTCTTTTTGCATTAGCATGCTCAGCTCCTGACACCCAAGTCCTTTTCTGCAGTACTGTGTGTAGCCAGTCATTCCCTATTCTGTCTTGGTGCAGTTGCATATCTAAATGCAAACTCCTCATTTGCCTTTCTTGAATCACATGCTGTATTTTCCAGATTATCTCTGATTTCTTAAGATCCTCCAGAATTCCAGCCCTGCCCTCTGAAATGCTGTTGGTCCTTCCTTACATGAGGCAAGAGCAGAGCTTGTACACCCTAAGGTATGTTGGCAGTCTCTGGTAGTGTGCCAGTCCACTGCAAGACAGCCAAGGAGAAACTTTCTCGCAGTGAGGACAGTCAAGCATGGGAGCAGGTTACCCAGAGAGGCTGTGCAGTCTCCATCCTTGGAGGTTTTCAAGACCAGGGTGGATAAAGTCCTGAGAAACCTGGTCTGACCTCACAGCTGATCTTGCTTTGAGCAGGTGGTTGGAGTAGGTGACTTCCAGTGATTCCCTTCTAACCTGAATTATCCTGTGAGCCTTTATCTTCCCTTTATTCCACTCCCTCCCCCCCAAAGATACAAAAATTCCTTGGTTAGAAAGGTGCTCAGGCTACACACACCTGTACCCAGACTGAGACCATGACACAGAGGCTGGTTAGTGGAGAAATACCAGAGAGCCCTGGATCACCCTGCCTTGGTCGCTGTGATTGTTTCCAGTACTTGGAACTACACGGGAGTAAGGTCTCTGCTACCAGGAGCATACCTGCTAACAGGAAGAAAACTTGCAAATCCTGGAGTAATTTGGAAAGTAAGAGGTGAGGAGGTTGGTAGGACCAACAGACCCTACTCCTGTGGGAAGACAACACTAGACCGAAACAGTCTCCAAAACCAGCCATGGGAAGTCCTCAGCTCCATGCCAAACAGCAGTGGGATTGTCCTGTGGTAGAGATATCATACCGTAGGGTCTGCAGACACCGGGCAGGCTCGCTGCTTAGGTGCAAAGGGGCTGAGGTTTCCATACTTCCAGGTTTTGCAAGGCACTTGTAAGGCAGATTATCCCAGAATTAGGGACGCAGGAAACACTTGCACTTAGTCAATGAAACAGACTCTGGTGGAATTTCATGATACACAACTCAGGACCCTAAAGCACAGCAAGCTCATGGAGCAGGTAACCTGAAAACCTCAGGCTATGAGCTCTCACCAGCATGCAGCTTTTTGTTGCACAGCTGGAAATTCTGCTTTGAGGATCCCTGCTACTGAGGCAGGTTTCGGAAACTTGGAGGCTGGGGTGGGCTCCTGGGATTCCCAGCACTGAAACACTGACCTGCTGGGGCTACCACAAATCTGGGGACTCATTGCTGTGCTCAGCAAGAAAGATACGTGCACTGAGCAGGAACTGAGGGTGTATCTTATTTTGAAAGGGATTTTTTTTTTTCCATCTTTGTAAAATATTTTCACAATGCTTCTCACTCACAGGAATTTAAAAACAAACAAACAATGTTGCCTAAGTCCACTTTGGAAGCAGAAATATTAAGCAAACACTTCTGGCAAATTGGAAACCCTGCTTGCCAAAGATTGCAGGGGTAAGTATGTTTTTTTCAGAAATCATATAAACTGCTCAAAACATCTCAAATTTTTGCTGCAATAATGAATTCCAAGAACAGAATAATTGGGAAAGAAACCCAAGTATTCTTCAGTTTTTGACATTTTAGGATAGAGCTGAAGAAGACTTTTTTATATTCACCACATCCTTTGTCGTGATGGAAAGAGAAGCTTAATTCCAGAATAGCAGCAGGAAAGGGCAGGGGAAGGGAAGATCTTGGGGATCTAATTTCTAAATGCAGCAATGGTTTAGTGATGACAAAAAAGGATTCTGACTTGCTAATTAGTTTTGCATAATGATGACTAAACTTGATTACAGCATGAACCAGTCAAATGTCTCTGTAGCTCATAGGCTTACTGTGTGCTCCAATTAAAAGGGTTAGGTTTGTATATGGCTCACAAGGTGTTTCCTGGAGACTAAATAACTTAGAAAAGGGTGCTCTGAGCTTTGTTGTTTCAATTGGCTGCCGCAGCAAATTAACTTCTGAGGAGGAATTTGATAGCATCTATTTTATCATACATCCAAAAGCACGTCACCGATTCTCTACAAGCTCTTGCTCATTTTTTTCCCCCTAAACAGCTAAACAAATGGAGAATAAAGCCTTCATTATCTGTTCATCAGTTGCCATCTCTGCCAGCAACTGCACAAGCTCTCTACCTGCTATTTTTCTCTATTAAGAAGAGCTGAGAAAAAATCTGGCCATAAAACATTCCTGACTGTGCATGTGTGTATGTGCGTGTGTAGGGGGGAAACACTTGGAGTGGGTGACACGCTGAACACCTTCCCAAAACGCGACTCGCTGTCCCCTGAGGTGAAGGACACAGGGGCTCTTGCAGTGTCTCATCATCCCTGTGGTCCCCCTGGATTCCCATGGACAGAAATCCCGGTCCCCGTGGCTCCATGCCAAACTCGCAGCCATGCAGAGCCGCAGTCACTTCCCCAGACTGGGATGCAGCCTGGATGCCAGCAGAGCACCCGCAGCGAGTGCTGGGGTTGCTGTGCCCCACTTTAACTCATGCACGCAGCTACACAGGGCACCAAGACCCCCCCCAAACACAGTCAAGTCCAGATTTGGACCTCCCCATGCTTGCTGGAGGTTCGTGTGTCTTGTTGTAACCCTCGGTGCTGGCAGGGGTCTGGCTGGCACTGGGACCCAGTGTGGGGCTGGGGACTGGTGGGGTGAGATCCAGTGGTTCACCCAAGCCTAAGTCCTTCTTGAGAGCTGTGCCAACTCCACATTTCTTCCTGTAACTTGAAAACAAGGCAGAGGAAGAGAGAAAACTTTCCTTCCCTGCATAATTCCCTTCAATGAGGGACTCGCTGAATACAGATGAGCTCCCCTCCAGTGGCTGGTGAACTCTATTACAGGGCTTGCCCCTGCCTCTGACTGACAGCATCTCTGCCCGTCTGCAGGAGTGGAATATTTTTCAGGGACACCTCACCTTTAGCAGCGCAGCATATTGTCTTGCTGCCAGAGCAAGTGGCTTGACAAAGTCAGCGAGGCAAGGGCTGGCTTATCAGCCCTCCTCCGCTGCGCTGCAGCTGAGATGCTGCCGGGTGGTCCCTGCGGTCCAGCGCCCGCACAGGGGGGTTCGGCTGGGGTGGCACTCCGCTTACGAGATGGCAGCGGGGAGGGGGTTGAAATAAACTGGGAAGCAACAGTTCATTTGGCGCAAAGTCAGCTGAGCTACCGATCCTGATAGCAGATGCTGTTTGCTTCACACCGCCCTCCCGTTTCCAAAATGCCGGAGATTTCAGCATTGCCGACGCAGTTCCAACCTGGAACATGAATGGGAAAGGCCAGCAAACTGGGAGGCTTTACAGCTACTTTAGCTTTTCCTCAGCCTCCCAGGGGCTTCCAGTCTAGCACAGCATGCCTGTGGGGTCCTGGGCCATCTCTCCAGTAGCGATGGAAACATTGCTGACCCCCAGTTCTCCCTATTCCTAAACGAGGGGTTGTGCAGGCAGCTAGCATGCACAAAATGGGCTCAGCCTGCGAAAGTGTGTTCCACACTGCAGGCTTTCATGCATCATGAAAGAGAAAGGGACAGAATTTTTCCCAAAGAAGAGGGGAGTTTCCCGTATTCTACAGGTCTCATCGTGGAATGTGGCAAGAGGAAGAGCTGGGGAATTGCAGACCAGTCAGCTTGACTTTGATAGTCTAAAAAATACTGGAGCAAATTATTAAACAATCATTTTATAAGCACTTAGAGGATAAAAGGCAGTAAGAAACAGCCAACATGGACTTGTCAAGAATAAATCATGTCAAACTAATCTAATCTCTTTCTTTAATGGGGTCATTGGCCTATGGACAGAAGAAAGTGATAGATATGATATACCTTGACTTTCATAAGGCTTTTGACGCAATCTGACATGAGAGACTCCTACAAGTAGGGAAACAGGATTGAAAGCAAATCATACAGCATGAAGACAATTTAAAAAACATTAGACTTTGAATTTAATATCAGGAATCTGTTCTGAGGCAGGGAAAATGATTTAAGTCTCTCAGGCATCTGTCCTGGGCCCAGTTCATTGAAAAATTTTTGAACTTATAATTCAAGGAGACCAACAAAGTCAGACCAATACCCACACAGAGAATAGGCAAGAATTTTGTGGAACTGATGTTAATACTGTTTTACAAATAGAAAATATGCAAAAACCCATATCAGGAAAGAATCACGTGTTCTCCAAATATATATATATATACACATGGTACTATTTTAGTTTTAATGAATAATAAAATTACTCATTGATATTGCAAGAATGGAGACACAAGTTTATTGTCTGGCAAATGTCTGTTGTCATAGATGAAGAACAGATTTCCTGATGCTACTCAATCTTTTACTTCTTTTCTAGCTATCTGACCTCATAGAGAATTATTCCAGTTGTATAATTCACCACATTTTGTAGTGCCACATTTTCCCAGGGATTGAAAAGACAGCTATTTGTTCCAATCTTTTTATTAACAGCTTAGATGATGGAACTGATCAGACACAGCTAAATGCCTAAATATGGACATCTGTTCAATTTTAGATACCCGGGGTATCCCATCTGGCCTCCAGCTGCCAGTTTGGCAGGGTGCTGCTCTCCTGTGAGCCCCACATCATGATTGTCAGATGCACCAGGTTCTCGTGAGTACCCAACACACCTGAAGTAGCACCACACAACATCGCAGAGACTGATCTGGGCATTAGAGTGGGTCCTACAAAGGGGACGGGCAAGCTTTGCCACTGACCCCCGCTTCGCAGCAGGAGCTGTGGATCCTCAGGGCTTGTCAAGGAGATGATCCCCACTTGGGGCACTGCACTGTAAGAACGATAGAGATAAAATAGAGCTGAAATGAAAAGAGAATGAACAGAGGCTGGAAATAGGTTATATGAGAAAAGACTGAAGAAATTCAGCCAGTCCATTTTCCCTAGAGAAGAGTAAAGCTGCCCAAATAAGGATGTGAGAATGGTGTAAAATATGTACTAGGTTGTTCTGAAGCAAGGAGTGAACAACTGTTCTCCATCTCCTCTTAGGGTAATTGGCCTGCTTTGCAGCAGAGGAGATTTATGTTAGAAATTAGAGAAGTACCCAGCTACCAGGATAATTTTGCAGAGGAACAGGCTACCCAAGGGGGCAGGGGAATCCCTTTCTCCATGATCTCAAGGAGCCGCTCAATGACTCCGTGGCCTCTTCTTGTTTTGCCAGGACCTGGATCCAGCACTTTGGCCTTTTGAGTCTCCTGCTTTAAGACTGTGGAGTGAAAGGAAACGTCTGTGCAGCTGGCTGCCCATGAATTAATCTCAAGCCTGAATATGGCCAGTGGTCCATAGTCACAGCCATCACTGCCTTACACTTGGGCTGCTAATTCCTAAACAGGAGGATGTCTACAAACCACAGAAGAGGCACACTGGACAGCAGCACAACAGTGGTAAGGAGAGGCATCTGTATGACAGGAGATTAAATAGACCTGGATGTTTGGGCTGGAGGAGAGAGAAGAATAATTATGGTGAGGTATATAAGAGCCTGAATTGCCTTAAGAAGATACATGGGGAAGGATTGTTCAGTCTCATTTCATATGATGGCACATATGTTCACTGTGTTCTTACGTCCTGTTTGTGGCAGTGGAGCAAAGGCTGTCTCAAAGGGGTTTTTCTGAGAGCATGTCCCAGGGCAGTGGTTGGTATATCTTGCACTGAAATGGTGAGAGGGGCAGCTGTGGCCCATGATGTCATTCGCTCCTCTGCGGTCTCATGGGTGGAAAGTGCAGTGATCAGTGGCATCTGCTGCTCTGGTGAAGAAGATGTTAACCATAACGAAGGGGGAAGTGATTTGGAAGTGGTGGCAGCAACAAACCCACTGCTGCTCCATACAGCAACAGCTCCAGCAGTCGGTCCAGTCCTCTGTTCCTGTCCACAAAGCAAAACACAAGCCTGGTCCTTCGCTTTTTACTGATCAGTATCACAGACCTAGTTTGGGGGAGGATGCACGCACCTCTGCTGTAAAGTAGCTTCGTATTCTCCATTGGGAGGAAGGGAAGCAGCACTGAGTCACGAAGCTTTGAAGATGACAGGATCAGCACTATGAGCAGCAGTAGGTGGAGCTGGCTGAAAATCTTCCAACAAAAAGTTAAATTTTGTTATTATGAGAAATGTGACTTTATTGAGATTAAAAAAAAATTGTGGAAGAAAGTATCGATCCAGAGAAAATGTTTTAATTTGAGGAAATGACAGTTTAAGTTATTTTTTAACTTAAATTTTTAAATTTAAATTTTTAAACTCTTATCTCAGTGCAGCTCCTAATGCTGGCAGTGCTGAGATCCCCCCATGCATTGAGAACCCAACCCAAATCTCCTGTTTGTATAAATGCTCTTTTTTGGTATTTTATGGAGTGGCCAGTTGCAATTTTGAGCACTGGCTAATAAATTGCTCATCAGGATTTGAATTGGAAATTAATGGCTTCTTCCCCATCCCACTTGATTTGGGCGAAGAACTTCTGCAAGGACATGGCAAACTTTCTACCTTTGCCATGGGCACGGGCTGTGCAGTCTGGAGTCCTAAGAAAGAAGAAGTGATCTTCTGTCAAATTCCTCTTCCCCTCCAGACAGGCAGGACCCCTGTGACCCACCACCTCCTCAGCACTTTGCATGTGACCCATCAGCTCCCACACTCTTTTGCAGCCCAGACTTCATTTCATAGCATTGACCTCTTCCTCGTTTTTTTATTTTAGACTAATGTGGACAAATTATCGTTCCCCTTGCAGAGACACTGACAGTCAGCTGGGTAATTACTGTCATTTGTACTGATAAACTGGGATGCTAAGACACCCTCACTGTTACTGGTAGATATTTCTCTGAAACAGCCCCAGCCATTTCTTAATGGCAGGAAGGAACTACAAGAGCTTGCAGCCAGCACTGGGGGTGGCAGAGGCTCATAGTTTAGCACGTACTTTAATTAATTATGTCATATTAATAACAGTACTTGGATAAGGTCCTACACAGTTCCAGGCTGAGTCAATGTGAATGCTTCCAGGAGCTGATGTGAACCTGGTGTGGCCTGCATGTTTGCAACACACTCTTATCATATGCATTTTGTATTAAGTGGTCTTCAGGTATGAACAAAAAACCGCAGAAATAAATGCAAGAACAGAAACTAAACTGCAGGCCTGTCCCTCCTGGTTGAGCTCCTGCACAAGCTACAGAGCCCATTTCTTCTTGCCTGCTTTCCTCTTGGCTTCATGAATCTCTCACATATACATGGCTCTAGAGGTGTAGGATCTGCAGTATGCATAGTGTGTGGAGAGAAGAGTTAAACTCCCTCCTCTGGTAATCCCACGGTGATTAGGGATGCTACGTTGGGTGTAGATTTCTGTACTCTCCAACTGAATGCATTAAAAGTTGGCCTTCAGGTACTGAATCAGTAATTCTCCTATCTGCTGGGACCCTGGGTGAGACACCACCATTAGGTCCCTGGGCTGGTCCTCAGCACCTGGAGGTTGTCTTGTCATATAGCAGGGGCTGCTGCTCTGCAGATACTCCAGGGCTCCAGTGCCCTTTGGAGCACTGGCTCTACTGCTGATAGCCCAGGGAGGGCTTGGCTATCGCCAGAGCTTGAACGACTGGGATCACCTCAGCAAAAGGCTGGGCTTGAGCAACCAGCCCTGCAGAGAAGGTCCGGAGGCATGCTTAGGGACCAAGCGAGTATCTCGCAAGCACTGACTCGCAGATTCACCATCTCAGCCTTGGCAGTACCCCATGAGCAGCATCTCCTGCTAAGTCTCATCGCTCAAATTGACACTTCAGTTACAGCTGGGCACCTGAGTGTCCTGAAGGACCTGGGCTTTGGTCCTGCAGTGCTCAGCAGAGGAAAGTTTCTAGAACCTAGCCAGGCATGACTGCTTCTAGGAGGTGGAGACCAAGTTGAAAATACTACCCAGCCCCTGCACATTAAAAGCTGCTGACTTTTTTTTTTTTACACTTCCTCTTTAAAAAACTGGCTCTGTAAGGCATATAAGCTGCCACCCACTTTAAGCATATTGAATACTGCCTCTGATGTGCCTAGGACTACCCATTCAGCTTAAAACTAATTGATGCCTGCTCAAAAGGCTTGGTGCCTTGCATCCTCAAACGTCATTTCTTACGCTTGCTAAGAAAATTTTGCTGGTGATAGACAGGCTCCTGTCTCCTGGAGAGTTTGAGAGCTCTCCACACAGTTATGCATAGGAGCAAACCATTCAATATTTAATCACTCTTTCTTGCCTGTATGGACATTTTCTTAATGTATTAGTTCAGCAGAGTAATAGGAATCTCCCAGCTTGGCGCCTGCATCCCAGCTGTTTGCAGAGCGTTACTCACTAAGCACGGTGTGCTCAGCTCCTCGCGAAGCTCTCCCGCAGCACTGCAGGGGCACACGTGCAGATGCTCTCTGCAGCAGAGCACCACGACGTGACGTCCACACAAACTCTGGGACACCCAGCCCAGGGCACCAGTGTCCACAGGATGGCCTTCTCCATAGCTGATGACCTTGGCTGAGGGCAGCAAGTTTCTGAACTTGGACATTTAGAGGCCTTTTGGAGTTTGGACAGGACTTTATCTGCACTGTAACCCTCTTTGCTCCAGACGCATCCTTCCCACTGTACCTCAGTTCTCTTCTTGCCTCTCCCACCTCTTCTTTGAATGCCTGTCCTTTGAAGAAAAAGCCTTCTGATGCTTCAGAAAAAACAGTGGTTCTCAGGCAACATTTTGATTTGCAATAAATACTCTAACAAAACATGCAGGATTTTCCCCCCCTTCATAACAGCAAAAAAATGGTTGGGTTTTTGGTTTTTTTTTTTCCCAATGCCAGGGTTACCAGTCGTGGTGCTTGCTCTCCTTTTGGTTTTTGAACAGAAGAATGCTCTGGCAACATCCAGTCAACCTTGTTATGCCTTCTTGCAACTTGCAAAGACTTCCTAAGAGCTGCTTTTGGCATCAGTTGAGCACCCAGTATTGTCTGCCTGCATCCAGATCCTGGTGGTGGTTTTCATGGGTGCCCCAGGCTCTTGGATGCCTCAGAGTAGTCAGAGCTCCTGAAGCAGGTTTGTCATTGTCTGGGAGATGGGGTGATTACTATCTGTCAAAAAATTTGAAACAACTCTTCATATCAGAGACTATTAAGGAAATAGAAAGTAGATTCCAATACAATGTGCAGCCAGGAAGCAAATTTCTAGATTTGGAGAGAGGTATAAGGCAATAAGCACAGTAATACACCTCAGTCACTACTTGACAAGGATATTCTTTTTTTAATTCATATATTTTTGGTTTCATCCAGGAGCAAAGTTAATTTTCACAGCTTGAGAGATGCTGGGGCCTGACTCTTCAGACAAACCATTTTCCCTGGGAATTGTCTCCCCCATTAGGCATCTTTACCTGGGGCAAAGCTCAGCATGTTATAGCTGTATTCTCAGGTATCCCACAGTGTGTGTATATATATATATCTATATCTATCTCCCTTGGGATATCTCACAAATTTTCATCTCAGTAGTTAATCAAGATGATCTAGCAGCCTTAGTAAAGAAGCCTTGTTTTACAAAGATGCTTTAGAAATAGAGTCTCCTGCTGGACAGACCCTGATATGTTAGCACCTTCTTTATCAGCTGAGAAGCCCTTCACTGCAGTGCATCACTTTCCGTGAAGAACAGGCTTTCAGGGGAGATTTTAAGCACCTTTCAGCTTATAAATATTTCATCTTTCTTTAACAGGTACCTCCGGAAACATTCATTGTACAAATATATTAATAGCTGGAGAGAATATGTCTAACTGCTACCTCTACCTATGCAACAAGAGAAACTGGAGGACGTGACATCCCACCTTAGGAGGAAGGCTCAGAGATGGCTAAACCACTGGTTATTTTCAACACTTGCAGGAGCTGAGGTAGAAGCCTCTGCTTTTAAATTAATCCAGAGAGGCACAGAAACTCTGAGACGTGAACATGTACCTACACAAATTTGCAGCTACCATGTGGGTAGTGGTGCCCAGTGGTTGAGACCAGCTAGAAGCAGTGATGGGAAGCCAGAATCAGGCCTCCTGGGACAAAGGATTTTAATAAACAAGACAGCCCTCATCAGGCTTCAGAAAGCAGGCAGAATAATACCCCAAGGCCCAGTGTTGAGTCCAAAACCCAAACAACCAACATTGATCTAACAGGCAAGTCTAGGGTCCACCAAAGACGACAGTGTCAGGGAGCCCCATCAACGGGTCAAAGAGCAGAACCCGAGAAGTGTGGGTCAGAAGTAAATTCAGGACCTTGAAAGCCAAGTTAACGATCGCATAGCAGGAGGAAGCATTAGAAATCTTTTAAATGCTTGGTGGTGGGTCAGTGCACTGGTCAGGCTCCCAGTAAGACTTCTGGAAGAAGACTGATGGGGGGCCGGAGGCAGCTGCAAGTTGCTTGCCTGGGTGCGGATGGACAGAGTCCAGACAGGGGACTGTTCTGATTGATCTGCACGGAGCCTGATGTAACTGTGTACCATGACATAGTCCTCTGCTAAAGAAATGTGGGCACCTGAAGACCAGGCAGGGCAGTGGGCAGCTGCTCACAGTTGCAAGGGAAGAAGAGAGGCAGAATTATCAGCGGAGCACTTTTCCAGGCTTTGCAGTCACTGTGTTGGGGGTAAGCTGCAGGAGCGTCACAGCTTTTGGAGGCCACAGCATCCAGCAGGGCAGCAGCTCCCTTCTCTGTCCTGGAAGGGACTGAGTTTTCATCCTACCTAGATCCAGACAGCCTGGACTGGGAGACACAGTAGAAAGGCTAAATAGCCATTTGACATCACTGTGCTGAACCCCATGCCACTACTGTAAGTCTGCAGTCACTTGTGCATGTCACATTTACCTTGGTGTGAATGAAACCACAATCTGACAACTTGCAGTGAACCAGGTCAGCAGTTTGTCTTCAGTGGCTGCACCTCTTGGCCCTGCTTCCATCCCTCAGATATCTGAACCAAGCTTTCAGCATAAGAGCATGTTAGTTAGCTAACTGCATCTTTGCAATAAGGGAATAGCACTCCGAGATGAAGCGTAGCAAGTGAAGGACTGATAAACGTAAGGAAAAGAGAGAGGTTAACTTGAGAGGAGAAGGAGTAGTCAACTTGTGCTTCTCCATGAATATTCAGAACCAGTTCCTCAACTTGCATTATGGAGTATTGCTGGAGGAAAAATAGGAACTTTTGGGGGGCTTATTTATTGATTTATTTTAAATAGCCTTGCCTAGACCTCACAAATGCTCATAACCTGTGTGATATTGTGTTTGCTGCTGGAGTTCTGTGGTCCTCCACAGAGGAAGTCTTTCTGAAAACAATGAAATCTGTCTGCTGATCACTTGCAATCCCCCACCCTGGTCCCCAGTGCAGGAAAAAAACTATTCTAGAATGGTGTGCTCAGAAAAACTTGAAGAAGGACTTCAATTTATTTAGAAAACCTGAAAGGAAAACTGGTCATAAGCTTTAAGTCCCTACAGAGGGAAAAGATTTCTGATAGCTGGAGGCTTTCAGCCTAGCTAACAAAGACAGTGTGAGATTCAGTCACTGTATGTTGGAAGCAGACAAAATCAGACCAGAAATAAGGTGCTACGTGGAAACTCTGAGGGAGATCAGGTTATGAAGTGAGAAATCATTTCTTGATTGCCTGGAGCCTTTGAAGGAAGATTCAGAGTCTTTGTGAAAATTGTGCCCTCTACCCTAACTACACGCTGGGTGAAATTCTGGAGCCATGGGGTGGATTTGGTGACTGAACCAAATTCACCCTCCATGATCACCATGGTCCTTGAGGCTTCTGCATGCAGAACATCTCCTGCCTGTTGTTCATGGGTTTCTCTGGGTGTCACTGGGCAGGGGGAGCTCATCTCTGCCTTGAAATCTCAGAAAGTCTTCCTTTCCTGCTCATTCCCCAGATGTGTCAGTCTTTGCATAGGCCCTGGTGACTCATAAACCAGTTTAACCTGAGCATCCCCAGAGCAGTGTTTTGGAAGCTGGATCGTCCAGGTGAGGTAGGCCAGATGTGTCTACACTGGACTGCTCTAGTTTGTTGCCAGAGAACAGCCTAGCCTGGATTTAATATTTATCACCTCTTTCCCCTGCATTATCTTCCTTGCAGATCTGGTGACTGAGACTGGTGGCGGTTTCCTGCTGCTATACAACCAGTGCTGGTCTGCTGCAGACTGGTGGGAGAGCTCTCTGCCTCGAAGAGCTCATAGACCTAGCCTGAGCTTGAATTATACCCACCCATGAACTCTTAAATTTCCCTGCTAAACAACAGAATGTGTTGGGATTGGTTAGATGAGGATAAATAACTCCAGACTGATAGATTCCCTCCTGAACAATTGGACACGGAAGAAGGAGGAGCACTCGTGCTGGAAACAGGCCAGCTGATGCCTTATCAGTGATGGAAGGGGCTCTGCCCGCAGTCTGTCACCCTGTGCTGGGCACCAGGCAAGCTCTGCCTGCTCTGTGGAGCTCTGCTGGGCACCTCAGGTGGTTTTCTGCCCTCAGTGCACGGAGATGTGCCCATCCAGGCAACTCTGGTCAGTGTGGGCAGACTGGTTTTGCCAGCCTCTGTGCGCACCGGTGTGTGTCCCTCAGAGCAGCAAGCAGGAGCCGGTTTTCCCCGGTGCATCACCCATGGCCCCTGGGAAAGTTAATGGGAAACAGGGTGATTTGGTAGTTTCTTCCTCCGCTCTCCCGAGGTACCAGCAGCCATGCAGGCTGTGCAAAATGGGGGCACTAGGAGACAAAGCCTCTGCAAGTGCTGCACAACTGAATCGAAATTTTCATTCCGGTCATCTTTATTCATTCCCTGTACTTTGAGGCAGTTTTAAAGGTTCAGGTGAAGGCTGAGCCTGCAAGTTCTGGAAAGACACGTTGCTATTACTCAGAAATAATACCTATCAGAACAGACCAAACAAATGTGACCCTCATCGTCTCCAGCCTCAGTTGAGCCAGCTGCACTCTCTCATCTTTGCATTTCTCCCTCTCAGCTGAATCATTTAACATTGTGCAGAACTCATCCATCCTGCTGCATCAGTCCGTATTCTCTTGGCAAATGCAAGGTCTCAGTCAGCCAGTGACCGACACCACGTGTTGTAGGCAACAGTGGGGTTCCCTGAACAGTCCCCAAAGATGGGGACAACTCGTAGGAAAAAACTACATGCCAAAGGCTACATAAGGTGCAGTGGTTGATGAGATGGTCAGAGCCATAACTTCTTCCCCTTCATCCTGGTGTTGTTCTGCCCTTTGACCTTGGAGAAATCATCTACTTTTTTGGTGTTTGGTTTTTTTTGGTTGGAATACTAATCATGTACAGCATGGGACAAGGAGGGAGGCAGGAGGGAGATGATCTGAACTTCCCACTGGTTCTGGGAACATTAATTCTGGGGCTGTGCCACTGTGTGTGACCTGAAGGCGAGTTTGGGCTCAGGTCTCGGTCTCAGAAAGTCTGGGAAATTTGGGGGACTGAAGGCCAGAGCAAGAAAAGGAGATCTGTGGTCAGGAAGGCTCCCAAAGGAGAACAGAGTGTTCAGGAGGGAGCTTTAGTTGACCATTTTAAAGAAGAAAAAAGTGAGTTAGTCCTGTGCAGGGAACATGCAAGGACACACAATACCTGGGGATAGTCCCGTGACTAAACATGGGTTGGTAGACCAAGAAGACATAACAGAGGAAGGGCGATGCTCTTGCCAATTTCATATGGTGAACTTTCCAGGGTTGAGCTTCCCTCTGAATGTTTCTTACTGACTTTTTTCTCCCAGTTAATCTGGAAAAAGTTACGTAGCTTTTAAATCCCTCTTGTCTTTATATCATGGAAGAAAACCTTCCCTTCATTACACTCAGACACATATGACCCCTTGAACCTAAATCCCCCCTCTCTCTGCTGGTCCAGCAGTGTCCCAGTTTATGCTCAGAGATCCATGCATGAGATTTAAACTTTGTTAGCCAGCCCCCGCTCCTGTTCCACATGGCTTGTTTTTCCAGCAGTATAATTCACAGTTTCAGACACATTAAGTACCAGCTGGGCAGCTCATCTTGTTAGTAGGATTATAGCTGTAATAACACTAGAACCCATAGTTATGATAAATTTACTATCTAAATTAATAACAGAAAATTAGCACCTGTCATGAACCTGATTTTTCCAGGGCTAGTTCCTGAACTGAGAGGTTTGGTCCTGCATTTTGTCACTGGGGTGACTGAAGACAGATGTGAAGAGCTGAGGTAAGTATCCCCTGGTCAAGGGGACAAAGTCCAGCTTGCCAGAGTCCTAATGTGGTCAGCAGTGGATGCTCAGGATTTGCACAGGGGAGCCCTGATCTATCCTTCCAGCTTTATGCAAGCAGAATTGGCAAAAAGTACCAGTGGCATTTCAGAGGGGAACAGGGCAGCACTAGCTTTTGGGCAGCCACTGGAAAAGAGCGAGGATGAAGGATACATGACTCAGAGAAGGAGGAGAAGGATAAAATGGGTTCCTTCAGGTCCAAATTCAGGTGAAAGCCTACCTCTGTGAGCAGAACAGAGCTGTTCTTCTGCAACAGATGGCTCCTGTTGCTTGGAGCTTGAGCTTGTGCTTTGCTCTGGCAGAAATGGTTGGCAGCATCAGGACACTGCGTGCAGTCTGTGGGGCAGCTCTTCCTCCTGAACTCAGTAGTCCACATGAGATTTCGGAGACATCCATACTAAGATGCCCCTTTCGCCAGTGCTCCTGAAGGTGAGGATGAGGATATGTAAGGACAGGGTAACTGATACGTACAAACTATCCTGGATAAAATCCTCTGCCCTAATATTTTCATACAAACCCTTGCTTCAGCTTGGTAATAGCCAAGCCTTTCCTGAGCGTCAGGCATTCAATGCAAACCTCTCTCCTGTCAGTAGTCTCTTTTCCAAGTTGCCCTGATGCACTCAGGGCATGGTTTACATGCTTTAGTGGGCAATTACCAGCTGCAGTGTATGGGATCACATGCCTTGCACAGAAATTACCATGTGACACATCCTGGGCTTGATTAGGAACAAATCAATATTCATTGGGCTAGCTGGGTTGTTATTTTTCCACTGCTCCATATAACAAGCTGACTGGCCTGTGTGTCTCTCTTTCTGATGCAGGCAGGCACCACGGTCAGTTAAAATATGCATATTGGAGAAGTATCCTTCGCCTCATGTCTTGCAAGAGTACTACAATGAATTTAGCCAGAGTGCCCCCACCTGCACAATCCTGTCTATGCAGGGAGGGATGGCGATGGAGTCTGCTTTTCAAAATGCCTGCATCTCTGCAAGAACAGCAAGAATCAATCCTTCTCACCTAAATCCCATTTCTTATTTAATATTTGTTTAAGTTGAGCAGAACCTAAAGAGAATATAGGAAATGCTAACTCATACCCATGAAAAATATCTTTGGGAGTGTGAAACACCAGCTGAGAACTGACATAATATCTATGTGTCCCTTTCCTTTTAGCCAAGGCACTTCTCTGCTGACATTAGTGTTGATTTACACGAGTGGAGGGCAAATAGCTTTTCCTGTCCTTCAAGAAAGGGTCTGATGCAATGTAGGAGGAAGCAAGGCCACCTCACCCTTCACTTTGAAGCTGCCCAGTGTTGGCCCTGGGTTGCTGAAGAGAGACAGGGACCTTCTGCAGAACTGCTGATGCACAGGTCCCCAAAACATTAATTGTGATTCTGGATGGCAGGAAATTCTACATGGCACAAGTTGAGCCAGCACGTAATTGCGCCTGCTCACTTCTTACACTCAGGAGAAAGGAATAAGCAAGCTGTTTCTGAGATTTTTAGAAAAAAGTTGCCTGATACCTGTGGAAGCGGAATAAAGCTATGTCTGCTTTCACTGTTGGCATTATCATAAATAATGTTCTGAGCCTGAATCCATTACTGAGTTGGAGAGGGACTCTTAGACCTTCAGAGGCAATCAGGATCAGCTGCAAAGGACAATGTGTTCTTTTTTTGACATGTACCTGTACAGGATTGTTACTCTGTCTGGAAAGAGATGCTTGGGAACTGCTGTTTCTTTCCATGAAAGCTTCCAATAGAAACAATAAAAGCTTTTAGATTTACTAAATATTTTTCCAAAGCCTCTGGGACTGTCTTAAAAAAAATCTAAATCCCTAAAAACCCCAAACTGAACATCCCAGGATTTAAAAAGAAATCCTGAGAAAAAGGTCACTGAAAATGGAGGCTTCGGGGGGAGAAATTTCTCTTTCTGTGAAAATCTTAGTTGAGTATCTGCCTTGAAGGAAAATTTCTGCCTCAGCTGCTAAGTTTATGCTCTGGGAGTGGATCTGCAGGAGCTTCCATCAGGTCAGAGACCACAAAGATTTCCATTTGAGAAGGAGCTGGTTGCTCCTGCTGCTGGTGACCCCTGAGCCCTCCCTGCAAGGGTTGTGTCCTCTGTAAAGTCAATTGGCCTTGCAGGAGGACCTGGAGGGCTCTCGTGCTGGTGGGGAGGACTGGCAAAAGCAGTTGGCATGAAACCCCAATTTTTCATAGTTTTCTCACACGCTCTTTCTCGTATTTGTTGTTCTCTGCTGTTATAGCCAAGATACATCGTGGTGCATAGGCACCAGCTTGGACTGCTTGTTGATCTCACTGTTCAGCTCTTTTAGGATGCTCCCAGTTGACTCTACCTGTTGGTCTCCAGGACCTGCTGCCTGCACCCTCTGCCTACACCGGGAAGGCTGCGGGGGGGATTTTTTCATACCTTTGTGCAATATTGCCTGCAGCTTACCACCCCAGACCAGAGCTAACTAGGTAAAAATGGTAATTGGGACAGAGCTACAGCTGCTTTCTTAAGCAATCAGAGGAGATTTACTCAGTTTGAGCTTTTTTCACTAACTACTGCTTCTCCCCTGATTATAGAAATGGAGTGGGTGGCAAGAGATACCATCCACAGGCAGGAGAGTTGAGAAATCTGAGGAAAGATGGAAAAATAATAATCCAACTAGCCTGACAAGCTCCAAACATGGCATCTGCCTGTCCCCCTGTAGGCACACTGCGGATGCAGGGCCAGAGCCAGGCTTGCCTACACACAACAAGAGAGAGATGGGGGAGAAATCGTAGCCTCACTGCAGTACAAAGGGACTTGAACATGAAATTTGGTGGGATCAGGATTTTAATCAGAGCCTAAAAGATGTCTCAGCAGTATACCATGCAGCGCTGCTGAACTAACATATGGCATATTCACTAGGCATGTCTTTACTGCAGAGGTCAGGTCTCATAGGAGAAATGTGGTAGATTTTTGCTGATGGAGCTTTTTGAGGAAAGATTCTCTGGTTTCACAGCTGGGGAAGAGAAGTGAGAATAATTCACAAACACTATTTTGGGGAGATAACTTCTGATCTTCATCACTTTTATTTGGTATTGTTGTTTATGGTTTTGTTACAGTATTCAAACACAATTCCATGGCGGGGAAATTCCCATGGACATCTGCAGGTACTGAATTTTGACATGACAATGTTTAATACCTTTGTTGATGACCAGGAAGAAAATAGTGAGTCACTGCAGGTGCCTTGTGTAAGACACAGAAGCTCCAAGGAGCAGTAAGTAGCAGAGAGGATGTAGAAAGGCTGCGCGTCCCACTGAATTGCCAGGAAGGCTAGTCATAACCTAATACAACTACATGCAAGCTCTTAAGTTTCTGCATAGACCGAAGTTCACTAAAATGTACGGAGAGTAAACACATGGGAAGAGTAAACACATGGGAAGTATAAACACGATGTAATGGGAGCCTTTCATTATGTCCATGCGGAGATGTTAGACATTACAATGAGACGAGGTATAGAAACTAATTTTTAGACAATCCAGATGAGAACTTCTTGAAGCAAATGCTCAGAGATCCCATCAGAAAAGAAGAAATTCTTTATTTAATCCTGAGTATTGAAATGATATTGTTCCAGATGCAGTCATCAAAGAGTGACTCTGTAATGATGATCATTATATACTTGTATTTGTACAGCTTTGTGGGAGTGAGAAAGCTACAGGTGAAAATTCCTTTAATAAAGTCTTACTTTAAAAGGGCATGAAGAAGTAATGACATAAAAATGAGAAATCTTGCTAACAGAAAGTAAAAGGAGCAGCAGAAAGGGTCAAGTATTTGGGGGTGACATAAACCTATTTAGAGATAGAGTATCAGAAGTATATACTAAGGGCATGTCATCTACTGAAAAATACATAAACAGTCCTAAAATAGGGAGCACCAGTTAAACAACAGGGTAAAGGGAACTATTAGAGTTAAACAGGAATTATTTAAAAAGAGTAAGTAATTTCAAAAAAGATGAAAACAGAGAAGAGCTCTTGTGACTTAAATATGAAACCGTAATTATATGTCGAACAAGCTTCTGAGAAACTATCTGCTGAAGAACTAAAGCTTGAAATAAAAGATTTTTTTTCAAATACATTATAAGGAGGCCTACCAGAAAATTGCTAAATGATGGAGGCTTAAAAGGAGATCTCCAGGAAGATAAGGGTCCCAGAAGAGAGGAAAGGTTATTTCTTTGCTTTGGTGCTTGTTATGGAGAGCTTAGGGAAGTCGTTTTTTTACAGGGGGTGAGTCTGACCAATCGTCAGAATTTAAGGAGGAGGCTTTTAAAGAAATGATAAAATGAACAGTGGGAAATGAGCAGGAACAGATGGCATTCACCCAAGAGGTTTAAAGGAATTCAGATATGAAATTGCTGAACTACTCGTTGTGTTGTGCAAAGTATCACTTAAATCAATCCCAATATTATAGCAATGAAAGACAACAAATGAGGAACCAGCTTTTAAAGGAAACTCGGAAGCATCTGGAGAAATACAGCCTTGATCACAGACTGGTAAAACTGGTCAAAAAGAAAATTTAAAGAGAAATAAAGTGAAGTCTTGCTTCAAAAATATGAGAGATCTTTGAAGGAGTTAATAGCTGCATAGGTGATAAATCCAGCTGATGTATTCGTCTTTCCAAAAATCTTTAGTAAGGTCCCTTCACTAACAACCTTTAAGGAAACTAAGCTGTCCTGAGGGAGGTGAGATCCCTCTTGTGAATTAGTGACTGGTTGAGAGAGATGATGAGCTTTCATGAGGAAAGGAAAATGCCAGTAGATTTTCCCAAGAATCGGGCCTCGACCCTGTGCCTTTTTATTTTTTCACGATGGAGTTTTTGATGTTTTCATAAGGACTGGTTATCAAACTCCCAAAATTTGCTGCAGATCAACAACAACAACTAAGCCTCTAGAACAGTCAAATCTAAAGCTGCTTGTGAAAAGCTGAGGGAAGATCTCACAATTCTGAATGATTAGGTGATAAAAATGCCAGAATAAGTTCATGGTCAATAAAGGCTGAGTCATAAATGTAGACGAAAACAGCCCTGACTATACACACACAATCACAGTGTGTGAATGAAATAGATCTGCGTAGTGGGGAAAGTGCCATGAAAACGCCTGCTCAACGCTCAGCAGTGCCAAAGCCAGCAGAGATGCTCTCAGATTTATTAGGAAAGGGACAGGCAACGCAACGGAGAACGGCGTAATGCCGCTGTCTAAATCCGTGGCACGTCCAAAGCTCATGTGGTGTGTGGCTGTGCCCCCCTGCCTCGGAGAAGATGCAGCAGAAGTAGGGGAGGCTCAGAGAGGGACGAGAGGTGTGACACAGCCTCTGCATGGGAGAGCGCAAGCACCGAGCAAGGGCTCGCTTGCATCATCGTCTCTGCTTTTGGGTTGAAAAGGCGTATAGACAAGGTCCTGCTGGGAGTTAGCTAGGAAGATATGTATGTAACTTCAGTTCAAGAAGTCTCCAGCCCGTGGTTGCCTGGACCAAAGCAGATCAGACAAGATGATCATAACAGCCTTTCCTGGTCATCTGCCTACGCATTTATGATTATGTGTACTCATGACGTTTGAAGCTCTGTCCACCATCACTGTCACTAAATTTATATAATTGGAAATGTGATTGGTGTTGATTCTTCTTCATTTTACATGAGGTCGCATTAGTGGTTTTGACCCTTTTAGGCTTTCTGGAAGCCAGGCTCACTGTCATGAAAGCAGGATCACCTGTTGGGACTTACTTACCTTCATTTTCAACCCCAGAGATATGTTCTGCAGACAGTCCTGTCTGCACCCCATGTGCTAGAGTCTTATTGCATACTCTTGTGGTTGAAGTTGGTGCTGTTTCTATGAAAGTTTTTCTGCAAGGAAGTCATTTTAGGGCACAGCAAGACATGAAAGAAGTCATCCAAACACCATTCCTTTTATGAAGGAAAATAACTAGAAGCTGGATAAACAATTCATATTGTTCCTCATTAGTTCACACTAATCAGTAGAGTGTCTCAAATAAGCATTTAATTAAGAATTAATGTGGCGGCTGTTATAAAATGAAATATTAATTGGAAAAGGAAAGTTTCAGGTTTGTTTAGGTGAAAGAAATCTTCCCACCTCACGCTTAACTTGATTACACAAGTGCTTTCCAATTCCTGAATTGTTTAATGTATACAAGTCATAAGGACCTGACATTTAACAAGGGAACACTGGCAAATTAATTCCATTCAGTGCTAAAAATGCATCTTGACATTTGGTAGTTGGTATGTTAACCAGTGCCTCCTCATCAGAATTGCATGTTTTGCTATGTGCTAATTAACTGCCCTGTTATCCCATTTCAAAAGAATTAAGAAACAATTGGGATTTAATGTGCTTCTAATAACTGATGTCAGCTGCAAGGCGTGGGCTTGGTTCTAAGCAGAGGGCAGGACCGTCTGTCCTCCTCACCAGGCAGAGAGAGCTGCTGCTGCTTGGGGACTTGGTGTAAGGTACGTCTGCTCTCAGTGGAGGCACTTCCACCTCTCTCTGACTTCTCCCCCCGGGTATGACCCAAAGACTCGCAGGCCCTTCGGCATGAGGAGCAGAATGGGTTTTACCAAGTAGGAGCAGAGCTAGAGGGTTCAGTAGATGGATGTCCCCTCTGACACTCCAGGCGCCGCGAACTTCGAAGCTGCCAAAGCTGGGCCATGCTCTGTAATGAACACAGTTATCTACAAGCTGGAAGTTTCAGGGACTGAAACTTTTATACATTGATGCCGACTGAGTTTGCCAAATGCTTTCAGCCAAGAAGGTAGTAAAAGAGAATTTTTTGAACATGTCAAAACACCTCATTTTCACATTTTCTAGAAGGAAATGTTTTGGTTTGGAAATGAGAGAATGCTTCATTTTGATATTCCCTGTGTGACAGTGTTCAGACTGCTTTCTTTCTAAATGACAAGTTCTTTGTTGTTCAAAATTGACCAAAATTTTCCCTGTTAGTGAACCCTTTTATTTTAAAGACCCTGAATAGAAAAGACAAAAGATTCTCTTTTTGTTTGAATGAAAGAGTTTGGGTGAGCCCAGAACAATATTTCAGTATTTTTCCTTTGCCAGTAGTCCCTGAATTCTCCTGTTTTGCATCACCAGAAACAATTTCCCTCCCCTGCCCCTCCTCTCCATTAGCACTTGCCCAATGTCATCTCGGCATCAGGAGGCAGGGGAACAATCCTCATGCCCTGAGATCTGCGGGGAAAGTGGTTCCTTAGGACCATTTACAGTAAGTGGTTTTGGAGGAGAGGGACACCAGGGGTATCAGACTCTCCAGCCTTTGAGCTGGTGAGCTAATGGCTCTGTTCCAGAGGCAAATTGCAATGCCTTTGCTGTGGGCTATGGATGTTGTACTGAGGAGTAGCTGCAGGCAGCCAGGGGGAGAGGGTGTTAATCACTGGCAAAAAATAGAGCTGTAAAGCCCTCTAACAGCCTTTCACTTCTTATCCCTTTTCTCCTGTAATGTAAGTCCTCGCCCATGCAGTTCCATCTCCCCTGGCTCTATCCTGACCTTCCAGATGCCACTTTCTCAGGTCTTTCCTTGTTTGTCTCTGGGTTTCTTGGTTTTACAGAAGTAACAGTGCAGCCTGTCCCTTTTAAGGGTGAATGCAGGGGTACACTTTGTTCTGCTCCCAGCCAAACTGCAAGAACCACCGTTTTCCCTTTGGCTCAGCAGGACTGTCTCAACCTCTTACGGCACCCCCTGACCACTGCTATGCTGGCTTGGTCGGATAATTGAACACAGCTGGTGTCAGATCCACGAAGGACTAAGACACTCTCTTACAACAGTCGCCTGTGACAGAGAATCACTTAACTCCAGGTAGGCAGTGCTTTGGGTAGTGCTGCAATATGGCCTCTGAAACACTTCTGTCCATAGGTTCTCAGCCAAGATCTACAGACCTGCAGTGCCTCTACAGACCAGATAAACAGCCAAATGCCTCAAGAAAAAGGGCCAGATCTCAGAACGTTTGGGGCACAATGCAGTAAACCCAGAACTGGAAGCTGTACAGTCATGTCAGTGCCCTGCTGAGCCAAAACTAGAGTATCCCACTCACCTGATTCTAACTTTTGCTGGTATCTCACAGATCAGCTCACTTGGAAGGCTCTGCTAAGTCGGAGCTGGCTTAAGCATATCCATCTGACCAAGACTTCTGGTGCTTATTTCCCCCACTGCCCACGTTATTTGTGAGTATGTCACTACCAGATGCCACTAGCTGAAATATGAGTTCACAGCATGTCAGCACCTACCAACTCTTCCAGCTGGATGTGTAAGCCAAGGGCATATTACGTGTCCAAAATTCAGTAGATTGCCACCCAAAGTAGAAGAATGGTAGGTGAGTGCTAAAAATGGTAATTTATCACCCAAAGGGAAGAGTTGGCAGGAAGACTCCAACTACTGTATCCTAACCACCTACATAAACTTAGCTTGTCAAAAATGTATTGCTTCCATTGAAAGAGCATCACATTTTCCATGAGTTGTTGCAGGGCAGATTTGCACATTGGGGTTGAAACCACAGTGCTGCTAAAGCTTTGCAAGTTCATAACCTACCTTACCTGAACTAAATTGCCCTTGTGCCCATATTCTCAGATTTACTGCGTTTCAGCTCCTGGGTTTGTATCTTTTCCAGCTCTTTTGCCCAGCCTTCACTTTTTCCTCAAGATTTGAGTGACATGCAAGTCCTAAGCTGTCCCTGTGCTCATGCATGAGTCCAGCCGGAGTACCTGCTCTCCCATTCTTCCTGGTATACCAGAGCTGTCTCTGCTGCTCACTGCTTCCTGGCTATGGCATGGATGAATGAAAGGGAATAGTTTCTAACGTGCTTCCCAGTCAATTGCTTTTAAGAGTTGAAAGTGGTGGAAGTGCGCCTGTGAAGTTGTGAACTCCGCGGTTATGCGCTGCACATCCCAGCTTGCACGCGCTCGGGGAATTACGGCACACTGTCTCTGTTCATCGGAAAGCACAGGGAGTCCATGGGCCAAAGATTAAGTGCATTCCAGTGCTCTAATCTGATTTTTTTCTTGGCTTTCTCCTTCAGTGAGACAGCACCTTGCTTCTGTACAGAGTCCAGCTGCAGTCTAATGTGGCTTGGCTGACTGGGGCAGCTTTGCAGGGCTGAGCAGCCAGCAATCAAGTGACTGAGAGCACAACCTCCAGCCTATGCTCTAATACCACAGCCACCTGCACATACCCTGCCTGGAAGTCCCTGTGCTTCTGCTGAGGCTGGAGGTAGGGTTCAACTGCTGGCTTCCAGCTGAATTTGGCAGCTGATGTCTCTGCCTCCTGTGGGAAGGCTCTTCATCCAGCTCCAGGCACAACGGCATCCCACCGAGGTGCCGCATATGGGAGCTGAGCAGGAGGTCTGCGCACAACCAGGCTCACAAATGGGCACAGGGCTCCCAGGGCACAGGGAGCAGCTTCCAAAAGAGACCACAGGAAAGCACAGGTGCTGAAAAAACTGTCTTTCCTAGAGGAGAGGTAATCCAAGCGGGACCTCACCTCCAGTGGGATTTAATTTTGAAATGGAGGTATTCACTCAAATGACTGGTAAAAATCCATGTGCTTATACTATAGCAAAAAAAATCCCTTTTCTCTCTCTATCACCTGCCTCCATGATGGACCTGGAACTTCAGGAACAAATTGCTCATCCACTCCTTTTGCCTCAGCCTGCCAACAGCGTGAGGGAAGTCAGGCAATCACCTTGTCACCTCCCACACCCCCAGTCAACCTTTTATATGAGAGAAGAGCCAATCACTAGCTCCCATCTTCAATTTTGTGATGCTCTCCGTAAGCATAGATCCTGGCTTGGTGGATTTTTTTATCTCATGTTCATGAAAACACTTTCTCCAGAGAAAAGGCTGTACCTGTAAGTAAAGACTCTTCAGGGGCCAAAGTTCTGCATACAGTCTCACTTGCAATAGGAAGAAATGCACAAAATATTAGCCATTGCGAGGGACATGTCAGTGTAGCCATGATAAATATGCACAGTTGCAGTCAAGAACCTGTAAGAGTATACTCCTTCAGATAAATAAAAAGTTATAGAAGTTGCAATCACCTTTCAGTCTTTGTAACTTTCAATATGACTGTACCATTTAGCATCATGGTCACACTGAAGCCATCCTTGTACCTCATGGAACATTTCTTACAAACACCATTAACGATTCTCACCAAAATACTTATAAAACTTTAGTGGCAAACATTAAGAAGCAGATGATGATCTCTTATTTCAGATATAAAAGTGGTTACGTTGAGTCTTAACAAGACAAAGAATATTCAAGCTCCTGTGCAAATAAGTGTACCAGTTCTCTGCGGCTTTTTCATAGTTACTAATTGGAGTTGGCCAAATTATTTGTCAGGAATAACATGTTGGCTTCATTCAGCCCTTCCCCCTGTTTGTGAATAACTCTCAGTCAGACGGCAAAGAGGTCTGGGGTTTTTACAGCAATCTTCACCCACCTGAGAAAGCATGTCTGTACTTGTCTGAAGACGAAACCAGAGGATATTGAAGGCTGGCAGAGTGGCGATGGGAGTACTGTAATTGCACGTTGGCTATGCCATGCTTGGATTCATGGGAAACATGGGTAGAGTGAGACACTGTATCATAGACAGGGCAACTGAAGGCTAGGAGAAAACAGCATCCTTGAGTGGTTTGGGTTGCCCATTTGCTATTTGTTTACTGTAGCATGCAGTGGATTCCCAGATCACTTGGTATCATCCTTGCCCTGGGTAACTTTCACCCAGAACAAATTGCTGCTTGACATGACAGTCATTTAACAAAAGAGGTTTCCTTTCATTCACAGTGATAGAGCTAAGTAATTGTTAAAGTGACTCATTTCTTCTCAGTCATGGCTTACGAAAGGGGCTCCCACTGCTCATCTTCTGTCCTTGCTCGTTCCCTTTCAATCTCATTGATATCCCTGTTGGACTTGAGATCCCTGCTGTTTTCCCAGCAAGGCGCCAGCTTCTTACTCACCACCAAGGATGTTATTACTTTTTCTGATGCTTCTTCTTATGTCTATTAGACCCCTTTTGACCAAAAGCATTCATATGGAAAAGTTACATCGTAAATTGCAGTGCTGGTAGTCAAAGGAGTATCAAATCTCATCCTACCAGTGTTGTGCAGGGCAATCTGAAAACAGCCCAAGAAACTTCCCTGAGCCCTAGAGAACCTGTGATCTTTAATGGTGTACATTAAATAACCTTTTCAATGCCAGGGGCTTCAGGAGTTATGATTTCTGCATAACCACCAGCTTAGAGCACAGTATTTTCCCTGGAATTTGTGGAAATAACTTCATGTTTTATTTGACTGCAGCTATTACTTACACATAGCTTCATGATAAGACGGGACGCATTCAAGGAGCTAGAGAAGTACCCTGGAAACTGCTTCACCTCCTGGGAGCTTTCTCCCAAGCATCTTGCCTTGTGATTTGTGTTGTCCTACTGAGATTTCTGCACTGTCTTAAAACAGATCATACCATGTCTCTTCCCAAGTGAGTATGAGCAGATGACCCGGGTCAAAGATTCCTTTCTCATAAAATTTTGTCCAGTTGGGAAGTTTAACAGCAGCATATACAGGTAGTAATGGTTCTGTTCCTAACCCACACATATGCACACAGCTCCACACGTGAACATCCAAGCCCATTTGTTTGCAGTGAGTCTCAGAGAAACATTATTGTTCCTAGAGTCATTCAACTCACCCATTTCTGAAGAAGTGCTTTTGAAAACAACATTTCATACTTGCAATCCTGATCCATTTACACACTTAATAGATTGTAATGTATTTTCTGAGCCAAGAGTTACCAGTGTTTGTGCTTGTAGCTGGTGATGAATGAAAATGACAAGGCTTAGGTAAAGCTCTTAAAGTCAGGGCTAAATTAAGCTGAGTTGTCGCACATATGTTGTGGACTCAAAGTGCGTGTGTCAATGGTTCCTCTGGTTCAGCTGATATGGGATAAACTCCTTGAAGCTGTGCAGCCAGTTAGGTGACTTGGACATTTTTGATCTGAAGATCCTATTAGGCCATGGGAATATTTCCTTAGGAAATATCCTTAGGAACTGCAGGTAAGACAGGTTGAGTGGATCCTTGCTCCATGTCATGTTGCATCCCCTGTCAGTGCAATGATCTGTGGTGGGAACAAACCCCTTTCCAGATTGCTTCATGCAGAAACGCGTTCCTGGGGGGAGGACTGGCACAAATCCCAGTGGCAACTTCGGGGTAATTTAAAGCCTCTGCCCTTGTGCTGATCCTCTCCCTGGGATGAGAATCACCTCTACTGATTAAGGTCAGTATGGCCAATTTCCACACTCTGGACACAGGGATCAAGTGAGCTGTTAAGGAAAGTAGCCCTTCAGCAGATGCCCTTCCTGGTAGAAGGACTCCATCTCTGCGTTCTAATGACTCCATTTGGCTTGGGACTAACAACCTGTCTGGACCAGAATGTTTTGTCTGGAGAAATGAGCTACCACTTTTAATGGTTCCTCTCCTGGCTGTGGATCTATTTGAAGCCCTTTGTCTACCACACGTGAGGAGGCCATTAGCTAGTGCAGCTCCCACCTCTGCTGACCTGACTGTCCACCCAGGCTCTCCACTTGTCCCCATCATCCTCCTCCCAGAGCATCCACTGCCGAGACTTCAGTCCTTGCTCCTGAGTTCTGACATGCCACCCTCAACCCTGGCACCTAGACTTCACGGCTTTCCAGAAGATTTTCCCCATCCCCTGCCATAACAGTCTGCCAGGTGGCAATAGCGGGGGACTGGGAAGGTGGAATGACACCAGTGGAGGTCTCACCCTTCCAGGCAGAAGCTGCTTTTCACAAGTTGGCAGTTTCTTCAGCGCTGAAAGCTGTGTGGCAGAGGCTGTGCCTTGGCTAAACTTCTGGGAAATCAGTTTCTGAAATATTTGCAGGAAAATGGATGCATTAATAAATTTTATTTGAGCTTTCCATTTCCTGAGAAGGGAAGCTATGATTTTGATAATGAATATTAATAATTTGAGGGCAGGGGATTAAGTGGAAGTCTGAGGCTGCCTGCAGGGCCCCAAAGTCTGTATCCCAGTGCAGGCAGGGACAACAAGGCTGGCGCAGCCATCCTGGATTTCCCCATCCTCTACCCAATCATCAGAAAAGAGGGGCAGAGTTTGATCTTGGGTACCTATGCAGCTCCTTCAGGCTGTGCAATCTAAAATAGTATGACTGAACTTTGCTGTGAGCTGAAGTAGGGGGGTCTTATTTTATTACTTCGTTGCTAGTGAGCATGTAACAACAGTCCCATTATTTTGCTTGCAACCAGGGCGATGTCATCCCCCATCCTCCCCAAGCCATCCCATCCAGCTTTCACCAGTACTGCTGGAGAAGTCCGTCTCCTGGAGCATTCCCAGTATGCCAAGAGTTCATTAAAATTTACATCAGCTCATTAAAATTAGCATCAGCTGTGCAAAGGCTGCCTTAGTCAGGTCTTATAAGCTCATGGTGCAAGTGACCTGGGCTTCCAGGATTAAATGTATTACCTTTATATGCTGCTGTTTAACATCACCCTTAGCTGCCATGGGACAAAGTAGCTCAGACTCTATGCAACGTGGCAGCCTCTTCCATCATCTCTCCAAACACAGCACTCTAATACTTTTGCTTGTTTTACTCCATCATTGCTGATTTCATCACTGCTGTCTGCTGAAGGATTTGGTTGATTGCCAGACCTACTTTTGGTCCTGATACATTTTTTAATCTTTCTTGGATTTTTTGTTAGCCTAGTAGCTATTGCTATCTGATAACCATCTTTAGCCTTCCTTAGCTTTAGCCAAACTCTTAATATTTATTCATCATTGTTAACCTCGGCTCCCTTCTTCCTATTTGATATTGAAGTATTAGTAATAATAGTAATATCACTTATGATTATTAGTGTTACATATTGCTTTTTATCCCCCAGCCTTAGTAAAACGGTTTTGCAGTGTTCAGGCTAGTATGCAGGGGTTTATCTTGTGACTCACAGGGCACATTTAAACACAAGGTAGTGGCTGAAGTGTTCAAATTTTCTGACTTTCAAATGTCAATGAATATTTTGAAATAACGTCAAACCTTACTTCTGCTGTTCTGAGTGACCGAGGGCTCTCTGAGGACTTAATTCTGTCTTAGCTGATGTTTTACCTGGGAACATCATTTTCCTGTGTTGGTTTTTTGTTTTGGGTTTTGGGGTTTTTGTTTGTTTGTTTGTTTGGGTTTTTTGTTTGTTTGCTGGGGAGGGTGGTGTGGGTGGAGGGGGGGGTTACAAAGTTTTTCTTTTCTTTGTTCCTGGTAACATTTTACAATGTTAAATGTCTCAGAGAAGTGCAAACAAACAAATAAAACCTTGTCTAAATAATGAAGGAAAACCTTATTAACCTACATAGAGAGCAACCAGCCAACTCAGGGATAAAACAACTGTCCTAGTTTAGGTGTAAACATTGGGAAAAAAAAATTAAACCTGCTAGAAACCAAATAGGTTTTTACATATGCATAGGCGGTGGTAAGCAGGACAGAGGCAGAGCTGCAGAATAAAAGAAGGGCCACTTGATGCGTGGATGCTGGAGGCGAAGAGTGCTTCAGCCCCTGGATGTGGGGCTGCGATGCCCGGGGAGAGCCGTCATCCCCAGCTTGCCCTGGTGCCGGGTGCCCCATCGAGCCCATTCCCCTTGTCCCTGCAGGACCACATACCCCAGGGAGCCAGAGGCAGCTGGCCTGGGTAAGTGCTGGGACACAGATTTGGGAAGAATTTTGACATTTTCTTGGAAACAACTCAGCTTTACCAAATTTCTGTGTGTTTACTCTGAAAGGCGCTATTACCAGCGGGATGCTCGGTGAAGTGCGGAGAACACACAGTACTTCCCAGCTACCCGGGCCAGTGCAACTGTCACGATGATTTCAGAAATTAACATACCAATCTTCTGAAAACCCTTTGGAGAGCCCAAATCTCAATGAAGATGCCCTTAGAAAGGAAATCCCAGCCCTATTACCCATCTTGCAGAATCCTTTGTGGGATCTGGGCCAGAGCTTGTAGTTTCCATAGCAAGATTACTTGAATCACGGCATTCTCAAGGAAAGATGAAATTGCTACAAACAGCAGCTACATCGATCTCTATGCCCCCAAATGTCACACGTACTGTGCCTGTTTACCATCAAACTTCCCAGACAATGCCCTTCTCTCAAAAAGATATCACACGATCCCTCTCAAATGGATATACTCAGCCAAGGAAGCTAGAGTGCATGCTCATAATCATTTTTTTCTGGCATTTTTTTCCCTTCCCGTGGCTAGTTTGTCAAACAACCTCACAAACACAATTTTATGATGGAGCTCTACCATGAAGACTCTTTGATACATATTCATAGCAGATTCTTGGCTTATCTCTGAGCAACATTCACACATGCTGCTTACTCGAGCTGTTGTTTTTTTAAATGCTTAACATATAAAAGTTTAATCACAAAGTTGCTCAATGTTTGTTTCTTATGAAAAGCATTATTATTGCTCAAGAAAATTCTCTGGAGGTTTTTCATATATACAGTGCTTCTTGATACGTGTTGAATTTAGATCAAGTGTACTGAGATGCGGCACTGCTAGGGTACCACTCATCAGGGCTTCCCAAGGTCAAATATTAGGTGGAAAGCTATTGACAGGACAACAACATGGCATGAGCCAGAGGAACTGTGTGCATCTTCTGGCAGCGTATTGGGAAATATTTCCATCTTAATAATAATGACTAATTTGTGGGGCTAAATAAAGCTTTTCTGTAGCCAGAGTAGGCGTTAAGTCCTCTTCAGGGGCCCAAAGAACAGATCAACCAAGAAATAAGCCCTTGAGTAGCTGGGAGGGGGTAGATAACAGCAGAAGGAGTCTGTCTGCTGGGAGGCAATTTTTGATTAGGCTCTGCCTGGAGTGTGTGCAGGCTCAGGCAGCGAAGCACTGCTCAGTGCACCGGGTGGACAGGGAATATTTGCCTTCACAAATATTCACCGGCGCCCTGCCTCCTAGAAACCAAGCAGGCTGTTACATATGCAGACCTTTTCTTGTATTTCCAGGGAAATACAGCAGCCTGGTGGCTGCTGCTAGAACTGCTGCGATGGCCTGAGGGCAGGTGTGAGCAGCAGGCGGAGGGAGGTGGCTGTAGCACCAAGGAGGTCATGGCAAGGGATGCTGCAGCCCCTGGGCTCTGAGAAACACAGGGGAGAGACATGTCCTGGGCATACTTCATGTGGATAGGGGATTTATCGCTACAATACGGGAAAGCCAGATTATAGAGGGTGTCTAGCAACCCTCTGAAGGGCTCCCAGTGCTGCTGCGTGCCGCTAGCTCTATCGGCTGCATCTTCTGCCGATGCCCAAAATAACCTTGCACCTTCAGAGGGAGAGATGGTTGCTGCGGATTGCTGACATGAGCAAACAGGCTTTCACCTCGACTTTGCCGGCAGGGATGTGATTAGATGGAGGAAAAACTCAGTCAGGCCTATCGTGATACTCCACAAAGGAAACGAAGGTAGGAGAGGATTAGTCATGCTGCAGTGGTTGGGATGCTGTGTGTTCCAGGATGAAAGCACCCAATTGTGGGTCAAAGAAAAAGAGAGTCCAGTCTCTTGCAACAGCACTAACACGTCCCCATGCCTCTGCCTAAAGCAATGCTGAGATAGAGAGACACCGAAGTACTCTGGGGCTTGCTACAAAGAGCTCCATTATTGTCGCATAGGTGGTTATAGTGCCCTTGGAGAGGTCTAGCTAAACTTTTCAATTTACCCAAAGAGGTGCTGCCCCCATAGATAGGGAAAAGGACATATGACTTACGAGGAGAGACTGAGGTAGCTGAGATGTTTTGGTCTGGCAAAAAGCAGGAGGCTAAGGGGGAGGTCTGACAGCAACATTTGCTTGAAAAGGAGTTATGAAGATGATGCAGCCAATTTCATTGACAACAGAGCAAGGGATAATGGGCACATATTGCAACTTAGGAGGTTCAGGTGGAACATTAAGAAAAAATTGTTCCCTAGGATGGTGGTGAAGTCCTGGGACAGGTCACCAGAGAGGTGGGGGAACTGTCCTTTGACAGCTGAATTGTCCTAGGCTTAACTAGACGCAGAAGCAGGGACCAGATCTAGTGTTATTGACAAACCTGCTATGACCTTCCGATGTCCCCTCCAGCACAGACTTCCAGGAGAAAGTGATCCCAGAGTCATTCCTAAGAGTAAGAGGTTTGTTGTCAGGAAAGGTGGTCCGGAGGAGACAAAACATACTCAGAAGCATGATGCTGTTCCTCTCCTCCCAACTCCAATATTAATTTCTGATGTCAACAGTTGTCCCTCCACTGGCCTGGCAGCTTGGCTGCCTGGCTGAGGAAGGTTGGTGATGGCACAGGGAAGTGTCCTTAGCAGCACTTCCTTTGCATGATATTCTGGAAGAGAAGAAGGACAAGCAAACTGCAGAGCAGTCTCTTTTTTTGGTGCTCCACCAACCCAATGTGCTCCCACATGCCTAGACACAGTCCACAGGGTGCCCTGCTGTGCCACAAACACATGGTCTGATGGGTGCTCACATTCTGGTTTCTTCCCATTTTCTTCCCACAATGCACATGCTGGAAGTGTCTCTGTCCCATTTCTACCAGGGACTGGGCAATTGCTACTCTCCAAGGGCCCTGTCTACCCCATGCTTGCAGCAGCCAGCCCACGGGACCCAGCCCCTTCTTGCTGCTCACCCAGCCACTGTCTTCAAAAGGACTATGACATGCAGACATAAAAAAAAAAGCTGAGTAAAACTGTCATATTACAAACATGCTCTGAGCCCTTAAGAGAGTGGAAGACCAAGTTTTAATAATAAAGCAAGAGATATAAATAATTAAGCAGCAATCTAGCTGTTTCTTGACATCTTGTTGGGTGGTGCTACATTGCTGTCTGCTGCAGAAGTCCGGAGTGGGACTGTACAGTGCGCTCAACTGCCTGATCCCAGCATCTCAGCTACAGAACAGCTTTAATGAAAATGCCCTTTCAAAGTGAACGTGCAAATTGAACCAAGTTTCTGAGAGGAGCTGGGTCAAAGGCACTGCTCCACAGCATGAGATGCGTCGCATAATTCCTGTCAAGTCATTGCCCTCCTCCTCCCCATCTGCTTCCCCACTCCCTCCGCCTGTCCTCCGCACACCCTGTCCTCTCACAGCAGCAGAGTCCCCAGCACGCCCCAGCCTTCGTCCCCCAGGACTCCTATATGCAATGCTCATTTGATTACTATGTATGTGACCTCTCATGTCCTCAAGCTATTCGTGTGCTTTGGATGAAGGGTAGGCTCAGGAGGGAGCATCTGCCAGGCATCTGTGACCTTTCTTGTGGCCTGAGCTTTAAGACATTAAAAAGCAAAGCGTCCTTTCCTCATGAGCTGGTCCTGGGCTGGAAGAACAAGTCATCTCTATTCCTCTTGCCTCTCCCTCCCTCAGCCCCCAGCCAGCAGCTGCTGGAGCTGTGCTGAGCTGCTGGGCATTAGCAGGGTGCCACAGGCAAGGGCCAGTGCAGATCCCAGACCGGGTTGCCCTCCAGAGATGTTGTACAGTGCGCAGAGCTGGTAAAGGGCTAGAAGCCTCAGCAGACCACTCGGAAAGTCTTTTGTTTTTTTTCTTTCTGATGATAGCTAATGACTCTCGGCCCTTCCAAAATAGAATGGCTGGTACGTCAAGGCACCTCTGTGTTCCTGTGAGGCTCAGGAGGCAGGAGAATGGGGCTGGCTGCAGGGGTTCACCTTGTGGAAGAACTCAGATGCCTCATCTTCCTCATGACTCTTCTTGAGGATTTTACCCTGATGTAAACAACCTCGGCCTTTCCAGAAGTGAAGACAAGCAATAGGGACCTTTGAGGATGCTGAAAGTCATTTATGAAGCAGAATGAGTCACTCTGTGTTTTGTGGTTTCCCAAACTTTTTGTCTTGTAGCTCCATATGTCCAAGTAAATCTCCCAGGCCAGCACTGTGGGCATATTTGCTGATGTCCTTTTCAGAGCTGAAGTAAACAATAGCCATTCAGCCACCGAATCCCAAAAGACTTCCCAAATTGAGAAATCAAGTAACTTGCTCCAAAAATGTAGCAACTGTCAGGCAAGAGCCCTGTAATGACTGCGCCATGATGCCAATGTCAAGGAGAGCATGAACTACACAGACGATGGTGATGGTGAAAGGATCTGAATGTAATGCACAACATGAGTCTTTATTGACACACACACAGCTCCACCGTATAACCCTTTTTGCTAGGACAGTGTTTTTCAGCCTTCTTTAAAACTGTGTGACATCTCCAGAGGCCAGAGTGTGGTATGGACCAGAAGGGCAATCGTTCTTATGTTTTCCCTCCCAACACAAATATGTGGGACCCACATAACTTGTCCAGCCCAAGGAGTTAGGAGAACAGATGGGACCCATGCCCCACCGGTACTGAGAGTGGTCTCAAGAGGAGAGGACGCTGTGTCACCAGTCCCCAGAAGGAGCAGCTGCATCCCAGAGAAGTGTGAGCATTGCACGGCCCTTCTGGAAACTGCACCTCAGCCCATCACCCTGAGGAACAGTCTGGCTGCTGCTCGTGGTAGACCCTCTGCACTCTTCATGCAGACCCTGAGCAAAGCTGTGACCAGAAACCTCAGTGAAGGGGAACCTGCAGCACTGCTCCTTGCAGAGGTGGAAAGAGACCATATTCAGATATCTTTTCCAGCTGCTGGGAGCCAAGTATACCTCCTTCCTCCTCCTTGCTGTCAACACCTAGGAAATGCCTTGATTTCAGGCATTACTAGAATGCCTTTTTTATCTTTGACTTGCTCTTCCAAGTTGATCCCTCTTAAATGGCTGGGTTTTCTTGGGTTCCCCAGTATTGAAGACAAAACTCAGGGAGCCTGGAAACTAATGTACACTGTTGACCAAGCTGCCATGAGGGTTTCTCCATGGTACAAGGGTTCCACAGTTCGCTGGTAGATATGACATTCTTCCTGCAAAGGCAGAGATGTGCAGAAAATAGCACATACTGTGCTATTACTGAGTCCCCAACTACAGTGCTCTGTGCCGGTGAATGTGTCATTAAGGTGCCTGATCTTCTGCCCCAGCTGTAGTAACTGGTATCTTTGCTTCTTCAGCCATGCTCTAGTTTTTCTTTAGGAGACATCTGCCCACGTGATGGAGAACTTTCATGGATGGCTGCAAACTTACTCCCCAGAGATCATCTGCTAAGTGAAAGGTGCTCTGGGGACTAGATCTTGAAGATCTGGGGATGGCTGAATCCAAATTCTTTGGGTCAAGCCCTTCTCAGCACTTGGTACCCATCTGCAACATAAGCTCTTTGCTCCTGCGCAAAACCCCCAACAATCTGGCCTTGAAATTCTTGCTGCTGAACAATCCTGAGCCAAGACCTAGGAGGCAGTGTAGGCAAAAGCCCTCAGTTGCCTGGAAATACCCCTTCTGCCTCCTTCCAGCCTTTTTTTGCACTTCAGTTTGCTTCTGCTGCTGGGTGAATCCATTTTATTAACAGCTCTTCATAAAGCCTGGCAGCATTTGAAAGACTGCAATGTTTGCCTCTGAATATCAATAAGCAGCCGCCTTTCCAGCCTAGGGAAGATTTGAAGGAAGAAAGAGTGAAGCTCTGAGGATCAGTGATCAATGCCAGCCCCATGGGGAGCCCGAGTTTAGGAGATTTGTTATTGAAATATTAACTGAATTCCCGCCCAGAGTGGGCTGAGCAGGAGCTCTGAGCTGCTACACGAAGCCGCTCGGCAGCTGAGAAGATTGCAAAGCACTGGGTCTCCAGTCACGACGTGCACTTCAGTGCTGGCAGCGTCCCTGGGGTATCTCCTCCCGCCCACCCCCTGATGCCAGCACCCACGGCCATGGCCAGCTGGGCCTCCGATGCATAGAAACAGGTCTCTTGTTCTCACCCGACATTTTTTTCCTAGGTGAAATGTTGGCAGAATTAGAGGTGAAATGACCCTTCCTTCTGCAATGGAAAGGAAGAGAGGGTCAGGGGCACGAATCTAGGCAATGACCAGCTTGGTTTCAGGGTCCTGATGCTTGGGCTTAGCTCCAAGAGCCTAGCAGGACTCAGAAGGGCGATGGAGGCATGGCAGAAGTGAGGATGGGCAGGAGTTGTGTACTGAATTGGTTTTTGATGCAGCATGTGTTTGTTTTGTACAAAAGACCAGTTCTTTCTTTTTTTTTTTCCACAGGAACACATCATTTTCAATGAAATATTCATGGGAAAACAGTTTCTCTGCTCCAGGAGCAAACTTTCAATAAGTGAGTGACAGAACCGCAACATGTTGCCCAGTGCTTAGGGCATTGACATAGGACTCAAGAGACCTAAATTTTAATCCTCCAGAAGGGACTAGAGCACAGAGCTCCCACTACATAGCAAATCCCCTCCACAAGATACTTGCTTTTTAGGTTGGCTCCCCAGCACATCGTTTTTGACCTGACATCCCATCCCAGACCTTGGCAGTCTTCCCAGTTCAGGTTTAATGGAGACTTTCCAGCAAGACATTTCACTTTTGACAAAAATAAACAAACAAACAAGGCTGGCAAAAAAATATTTTATTTAGCAAATTCCCTGATCAGCCTGTTGGCTGCCTCCATCCCATCCAAAATCTGCTTCTGTTCCTGCAAATAAAGCCTGCAGGCACCCTCCTTTGGCTAGCTACAGAGCTGTTTGTGCCCAAATGGATAAAGCTATAGCAATTAGGCATCTGGTTCTTCTGAGCTGCTGGTACCCCTGGGCTCCTGGGGGTAGGGATGTCCTGCTAAGCCTCTCTGCAGAGGAATGATTCGAGCTTAGTCCTGAACTGCAGAGTCTGCTTGGCCAAGAGGGAACAACAACTTGAAGGTGATGGAGAAGGTCCCCTCAGGAGCAATCCCTTGTCCGGGAGACATCCCCGGGGAGCAGCAGACAGACTGTCCTTGCTCATCTCTCTCTGAATACTTGCTGACTTGCAGGTGCTGCTGTCCTGGCTTGAAGGGCTCTGGCAAGAGAGGAAGGAGGCACCAATGACACAAGCAGCACTGCTACGGTGAGATGAGTCCTTAGGGAGCCAGGGACTGCGAGCTACAGGTACCAGGCTGGTCTCTAGTGTCACAAATGCATCTGCAGGGCTGCTTCAGGTCATGTCAGCTCAAACCAGTACCTGCTCCCCCTGTGCCAGGGAGGGACACTCATAGAGCAAGTGCTTGTGCCAGCTTTGTGTCACCTGGAATGATCCCAGTGTCCCATTTAGAGCAGCTCCAAGGCCACATGTCTCTGCTGGAAGAGGACACAGGTATGGCACCACGGGGATGTGGTGCTTCTTGCTTTGCCTGTGTTACTAACGCCACGCTGCAGAAGTGCTATGAAAGCCTGATGCCTCCTCCTTTCCAGCTATTTATTATCTTCTTGCATTTTCCTCATGTCAGACAATGAAAATCAATGCAGTCGGGTTTGTTCTTGCTGGGAGCTGCTTCCTCTTTCAGTCCCTTCAAGCTCTAAATTGTGGTTTCATGTGCAGCTAGAAACATTTACTTCTTTACGGGTGGCTCCCTACACTGGAGTTTCACCTGAACATTGTGGACCCCTTTCCTGACATCCAAGGAGGAAAAATAAAGATACCAAGAGCAATTTGGTGACACCTAAATGCACTGAGTTGGAAAGGGTGAAGTGCCAAGGCACTGTAATTTAAAATTGCAAACGGCCTCAGGGAGAATCAAGAAATAGAGGAGAAGGTAGACACGGAAATATCTAGAGAGCTACATGGAGAACACAGAATAGAAAAGCAAGTAGTAAATACAGAGAGAAGAATACCTCAAACACTGTTATCAAGGGCTGGAACATGAGCAGGACTGTGGACACACTTGGTTTTGCAGTGCTCAGTGATGGGCAGAACTGCTCTGTGCTTCCTGCAGCACTCAGCGCCTGCTGGGAGAGCTTCGACACTTCTTTCTGCCACCTTCTGCTGCTGCTGCTGGGTCACCCGAGGGGACAGTGCAAGTGATAGAAATATTTGCAGGGTCACTGGTTTGAGGAATTGGACCAGCCTTTCCTCAAACAGGCTCATGCGAATCTGTGCCCCCACCGGCACCAAACAAAAGGAATCTATTAGCAGAGTTTAGACTAGCTATATTTGGATAAGGCGAGGCAGCGGCAGTGGCCTGCTTCCTCTCCCCTCTCCGGGTCGGACCTGCTCTTCATCCAGAGCATGCACAGCTCTGAAATGCCACCTGCTCCGGCTGAGTCTGCTCCACCATCAGCAAAGGAGCCAGAGCAATGCCTCACACGACCAGGTGAGGTACGTCCCCGCACAACATGGCTTCCCCCAGCTTTTGGAATGGCTGAAGCATCCCCGGCTGCCGAGCTGCTGTGCTCTCCCTGTTTCTAAGAACAGCCAGCGTGAAGAAACATCAAAGGGGACTTTCCAGTCTGCACTTCCTAAAACACAGCACTAGGCAACAGCAAATGGGAGCTGGCGTTATTAAATATGCATAACCTCGCAGATCACAAGGTAGCACTTAGCTATCCTCTAATTAAAAGGCAGCTGCTTCCTAATACAGTGGAAAAAGCCTGCTAGAAGACACTAGATTTTTCCTGCATGATTGCTAATTGATGAGGAGCCCTGCAGCTCTTTCCTGTCCAGCTCAGAGATGCCAAAAGGACCCTTCGACCTTCTGCAGCCTCCTTGCAGAGCTGCTGAGGGTCTCTGCTCAAGAGACCCTCTAACCAGGCAGACAATTGGGATCTCGCTTGATTCGCTAAGCCAGTACTGAAAAGGTTAATGCTGAGAATAGGTGGAAGAACTTTTGGACAGCCATGCCAGCTACAGAGCTGCTTCCTGTGCAGAAGAGCTTGGAATGAATAAAAGAAATATTGTTGTACTGAATCAGTCCCTCTAGCAATGAGCTCTGGCTTCCCACTGGTTATTTTCATTAATTAATTACATTTGTATTCATGGAACATGCAACCGTCCCAATCATGGTCCAAGATCCCACTATGCTGGGGCCTAAACAAACAAACAAAACAAGACAGGTCCTTCTCCAAAGAGCTTCAGGTGTGGAAAAAGAGACGGGATGACTGCAGCCAGCGAGCCACAGGGTGTAGGGAGATTGTCTTGGCCTGGACAGGGCTGCGGTCTGAACATATTTCGGGGCACCACTGTGGTATTGCATGCCAGTGTGATGCCAAAGGTGCCTTTTGTATCGTTCCCATGTGCCTGGGATATAGAAAGCCCAAGTGGATCCCTCAAAGTGATTTTCCTCTAGGCGACATGTTCTGATGCACGGGCTCAGCTGGGAGAGATGGGGCTTGCCCCCCAGGCTCAGCACCCCTTTTTTTCCTCAATGCAGAAAGCCGGTGGTGAAGGAGGCATTGCATCAGCTTTTAGGACCTTGGCACCTAAGTGCTGACAGAGCTCAGGGGTGCTATCCAGAGCATCCCTCCTTGCCCCTCACCGACGAGCCTTCCGGAGGACAGAGCAGGTTTGAGACCCTCCGGGAGGGAACTGCATACAGGTTCTCATGCTCAGCACTATCCTCTACGGCATTGTGGGATCAAAGAGACACTGACTCACAGTCAGCAAGATGCAGATTGCATGTTAAGTGGCTGCGTACAGCTCCCAAATGAAGCTTCCTCTTAACAAGAATGGAGTCATTAGGGATGAGCCAGTTATTTATGTTACAGAAGAACAGAGACGATGCCGAGATAATATTCAGAGGTGCTTCCCATTCTAACAATAATGAATCACAGCCTCTTCCCTGCCTCCCAGTTTTTTGCCCCAATTCCCAGCCTTTTGCTGTGAACCTTTCCTGGTGGCTGGTGAAGCTAATGTGCCCCCCTGCCCTCTTCCACCAGCCATGAAATAATGCCTAAAAACCAGGCATGGGGGGGGGGGGGAAATAAACCTTGAATCATATGTATTTTTAATGTGAAAAATTAAAAAGCAAACAAACCCTGGATCTATTTCAAAGCCAATGGGATGAAAAGAATTTGCAGCCTTTTTCCTGCCTTCCTATTTATACCATTTCAGCTAAATCAAGGGATAAATTCTGCCCAGTATCTCCCAGAGCCACAGAGCCTTCACGGGTAATCACAGGCACCCGGGAGTGTGCGTGGTACTTAAGGTAAAGCACAGCTAAAGGCTTTGCAGGAGCAAGGCCTGAGCTTGTTAGTAGATCTCAGATATGAACACTCTATGTGAGGCAGAGAGGGCTACAGCGATTTTTGCATAATCCCTCCCAAGGATGTGAGCTACTAAATCTGCAAATATTTGTCAAAGATAAACAAAGAGAAAAGGTTTATTTAAGATGAAATAATGCACGGCGAGGAACCATCCTGGAATGAATTTAAGAGAGAAAATAGGCTGAAGCACCGATTAGACCCTGCTGCAGAGATCAACTGCAGGGAGCAAGGCTGGGATCTCATCAACTGCAGCACTCAGCCCTGATGGGGATCCATGTGGAATATACTGTGTTTCTCCGGTAGCTCCTGTGATGACCAGGGGAATCCTCTCCCCTTGCACATGGGGGTGTTGCCCACCTGGGCAGAAGCTGTAAGATGGGAAGCCAGGTCTCTTGTCTCCCTGTTCACAGCTCCCCAGTTCAGAAGGGCTGGCCAGGCAAGCAAAATAAAAAAAGGATGAGGCTGCCTAGGTAGACAGCAAGGCACTGGAAGCTGAAGCCCTTGGGACATCATGTCATCACCGTAGGACTAGAGGGACCAGTGCTAAATTCCCAGATCAAAACAACCTTTCTGACTGGTAATAGCAACCTGATGCACATCCCCTTGCTTTGCACGTGTAGGTGAGCTTGCACGCTTCCCTCTGCACCAGGTTCCCTTTACCCTTCCCACCAGGTTAGATTTCAAATACACTCACTGCTTTCCCAGCAGTAATCCAGGGTGCATCATTTGTATCTTGACCAGCTTCCCTGCACCCAGAGGCAGGAGAAAAGACATGGAATTTATGAGTAACCTTTTTGTTTTTCTCCTGTGAACTGTTTTCAACATTTAGAAATCATTTGAATATTATGCAAATTGAAATGACTTGGCTTCTAAATATCATGAAAAATGCCCACTCTGGTAGTCTGTGCCATATGGAAATTACCTCTGCTGAGATGTTGTGAAATAAATCACCATTAAGGGAAAGATGGATTGGTCAAAAGTGAACAGCTGACGTGAGAAGCGAGGTTTGTGGTTAACTTGTTCCGTCCTCAGGTCACCAGGACCCCGCAGGACAGACCCTGCTGTGGGGGAACGATGGGGTGCTCACACCGCAGAAGGGCACTGCTCTGCCGGGGGCAGGAAGGTTGCCTCTGTGCTTTCCAGGCTGCCAGTTCAAAGACAGGTCATGGGAATTTGCTGGTTCACTTCCATTCCAGCAAACCATGTGACTTCAGCATGAGATGCTCGGGAAATGATTCGGCTGGAACTGCTAAATGGGCTGATGTGCTGGGCACCAAGTCAGTCTCCTCGGGAAACAAAGAGATGGTGATGGTCTAAATGCAGTCTGGCATCAAGAGCACAGACGATGATCGTTGTCAGCCCTGCACCATCCACCCATCCATCCATCCATCCATCCGCAACTGCAAACAGTCAGAGGGCTGTTGCCCATGCACACAGCCAGACAGGGTAAATGAGACCCAGGGGGGAGGATGCAGATATAAGTGGTAATAGCTACACAGAGATTGGGAGAGAATGCAGAGGGACTCATGAGTCCCCAGGAGCATGAATCAAGGCAGGAGCAGGAGAAATGTGGCCAGTCTTGGTGCAGCTGCTTCCAAATATAGTGGAAAAAACCATGCTAGAAGACACTAGATTTTTCCCGCATGATGGGGAGAGCAGAGGAGGATGTGGGGGGAGAGGAGGAACCCTGTGGCCCTTTCCTGTGGAAAGGGATGGGGGATCCATACCATGGGGCTGCTTGCATACAGAGCAGGGCCTGGAGTGGGGTGTGGTGAAGCACATGGTAACTGGGACCAGTCAAGTGCTTATTTTTGTCAGGGAGAATAAATTTATCTGTTAAGCCCCTCTGCATTTGAAGTAAACATTCTAGGAATAATCTACTACAGAAATAATTAACTCTCTCAGTTCTATAAATCCATTAAGGAGATTTTCCACGAGCTCAGAAAGATTCCAATTTTTTCAGACATGGGTAATAACTGTTATTTACATACATGGGATAGAATCACCAGCTCGGTCTGCACATGGTAAGTGAGCTATAAACAAAAAGAAAAGTGATCACAGGCCACAAGTCCTGGGTTGGTTCTGGCTTTGCTGAAACTGCCCCAAGGACTCTGGGCTTGGGTAAACTGGATCTGGGAAAATGACTCAGGAGGAAAAAAAGAAAATGGTTTAGAGGCTAGGGGAACGGGAATAGTAGGTGGTTCAGAAGCTGTGGACAGAAAGAAAGAAAAACCTGTGGTCCAGCTGCAGATCTTCTGTGGAGCTATATGCCCCAATGTGCACCAAAGCAGTCATACATGATGGGAAGGTCTTTGGCCCTGTTCTCCATGCAGGAATGATGAATAAGCAATCAAGTAGATGGTGCAAGGAGATGTTGGACAGCAGAAGCCAGGTATGGCTTCAGGAATATATGCCCCCAGGGGTGAAATATTCTCAGCAAGTATGGGAAGAGACACTGAATCCAGGTGAGAGGGATGAGGTTTGGAACTAATATTTCTTTCAAGGGAAAGAGAGGTTTGGCTGAACAGCCCCTCTTCAGGGGCTACCTAACCCTCGGAAGAACCCCTGGTAAAAGCATCTCATGCTAGCAGAAATTCGGGAGCTCAGCAGACAAGTGATGGGTGGACAGGTTTGCAGGCATCCAGTGCTAAAACTGGAGGCAGTGCAATGCTGTAACCACTGCCTGTTCCCCAACAGTAGTCAGATATATGGAAATAAAGGCAGAGCAGTGAGCAGGGCTCGAGGTCTCCTGAGATGGGCTAGCACCAGTGGGCGAGCCAGGTTGCCCTATAGCTGCAGTCCCTGGCCTCTGTGCTGCCGCTGAGGTGCAAATGCAATGGCAAGCGCTCATGGATCTGGGCAGCACTTCGAGGCTTTTCTCTGGGCCTGGCAAAGCTGTTTGAAGTTAGGAAGTACTCAATAAATGCTGAGGATTATCAGGCAGGTATTTCTGTGCTCATTTGGTAATGAAAAGCTTTGCATTCCCCTGTAACTGGAAGCCCCTTTGATGCAGAGGACAACACCGATTCTCTGCTTCATTAAATCCCATTATAAACATCCCCCTGCTCTGCTTAGCAGCTGACTCCGATTGAAATTCAGTCTGCCCAAACCATCAGTGGAACTGAACTCCCCACCACCACCCTCCACTGCCTCCAAGTCATAAGCTGTATTTTCTGCAGCACTGTTTTACTGGGAAAGGCAGGGCAGAAGCCTCCCTGGAGAGCACACCTAGCCAGATGCCTTTTTTCCCCCCCTAACAAGCAGCAGGACGCTAAGTTGACTGCAGGCAGTGAATTGGAAATTGTAATTCTGTTGCTTTTCATCCCATGGGAATTCTCCTCCCTCCTGACACAAGCTGGGTGAAAACAGCCCTTCCCAACTCCACCATGACCTGGGGATTAGAGCAAGATAAAGGGCTAGAGAGATGCAAGAGGAGAGGGACTCTGGAGTCTATTTTCTCTCCTTTTTCTGCCCCCACAACATCCAGCAGGCAATATTGCCTTATAAGGCAGAATTTCTGACGCAGTGGGAAGGGGAAAGGTTTATTTTGAGGTTTCCAGCAATGGTGTGAAATTCAAATCTCATTCAATAGCAGCTGACTCGCTCAAGTATTAATTGATTTTGCTGCAAGGCTTCCTCGTGCCCCCTCCCTGCCTTCCCCCCCTCCTTTGCATGATGTGTGCGCCCACTGTATTTTGCCATCATTTCTGAGCAGACAAACTCTTTTCCAGGACCCCAGAATTTCTCCTGCTCTCCTTCTCCCTTCTCTTTTCCCCACCTGGTTCCTCTCTTCTCCTTTATGTCTCACTTGTGCCTTCACTGCTGTATCTTCTCTGTCCTTTTCTGTTGCCCACCAGAGGTGGCATCTCTGCCTTGTATCTCCCATTTTATCTGGAGAGCCTTCGCCTTTTCTCTCCCATGTTTGTTGACTTTCCACCCTGCTCCCAGCATATCAGATGGGTCCTTCAAACCATCTTTGCTAAACTGCCCGCCACAACAGAGTCTAACCACACTGGCAGGTCAAAAAGCAAGTAATCCAGAAAAGGCAATAAAATTAGTTGTTGTCTGGTAACTTATAAGGCCGTGATGAAACTTACTCTGCAGCTGTATCATCTTCACACCCCTCATCCATTCCCTCCCCTTGCTCATTGACTTGTGCGTTAAGCAAGTTCCTCGGGCACAGAGCTCCAGAGCTGCTGGAGCGCTGAGCGAGACCCTACAGCGGTCCACAGGCTGCAGAGCATCTGCCAAACACGTAGTCGGACACTCACACAGCCCTTTCCCGACGCTGGAGCATGGTGCGGCTTCTTCCTTGTGGCTTCAGCCTTGCCACGTGAAGCCTTTGCCTCCTGCACTCATGATGAGAAGCTACGGGAGACCCACCACTCTGTGTGAGACCATCAGGACTTGCCTGGCACAAAGGGTCTCCAGGACTTTGGGGTTTTTAGGCAGTACCATCTTTATAGAAAAACACAGCCTAAAGAGGTGTAAGCAGCTAGGGAAATCTTGCTTTCAGGGCTGGTTGAGTGATGGGTTTCCTCTGAATGAAAACGTCGATGGAAAGTGATTTTAATGTTTCCCTAAGCATTTTCTATTCTTCATTAAAAAATTAAAAAGGGGGGTTTATCTGAAATGCTTTTGTTAAAAGTTCAACTGTCTGCACAAGGAGAAGCTTTGGAAAAAAAAGAAGGAAGTAGTTTAGTAAAAAATATTCAATTCTCCATCAAAATATAGCTTAACTGGGGAAATATTAACCAGCTGTAACAATATTGGATCAGGAGGGAAATAGCTGCAGATAGAATCTTATTTCTTGGAGCTGACTTTTCATCAAAACTCTTAATTTTTTTCTGCCTAAAAATTTCAATTGAAAATGTGATTTTGTATCCCCACAGGAATCAGGTACTTTCTGAAATCAATTTGGTTTAGTCAAGAATCCAACTTTCCATCCAGAAACAGTTTAGGCATAAAATGTTTGCCTTTCTCTCCACATTTCAAGTGACACCCTCTTCCCCTCCCCCCAGATCCCTCTTCCGCACATCACAGAAATTGCTGTTGAATTTGTTCTGAAATACTTGTAGTCCCTGAAGAGGTCATTAAGTAGTTCTTGGTCTTTATCCCCTCCTAGCTGTTTTCTTTTTTTTTTTCTTTTCTGAGCATGATGAAAGTCTTACCTGGGTGGACTGCAGTTAGGCACATGGACTTCCCTTATTTACTGGGACTTGGAGCTATAATGAGGATAATAGTGTCCCTCAAATATTGATCATTATCAAATTGGTTGCATATTAATGGAACAGGCCTGAAGGAACTGGTTTTGCTATAAATCTGTGGGCACTGTTCTTTGTACAGAATAATTGATGGCATGTTATAAATGTTTGATTGGCATGACTTTGCTACGGTGCATTACAACGCATGAGCTGTGCTAGTTATTCCAAGTGAATGCCTGTTAAACATCAGACCACTTTACACTATGGACACCATCGAGATTGCTGCATAAAGAGGTTTTAGGCTTTTCAGAGGTTTCCCTGATCCCTGCATGAGTCTGTCCCTGTTCTCGTAATAACCAGGCTGAGTTCCTAGGACAGGAAGGCAATGGACAAAGATGCCCTTAGCAGTCCCTAGGAAGAATCCGCATGGATACTCCAAAAGCAACATTTCAGGTTTCCTTAACATCAAAGGGACTGTTTGCTAATTTCTTAATTTGACTTTTTCTGAGAGCAAAATCATCCCCACTTTGTGATGAAAAGGGAGGTAGGTGATGCTGAGGAAAATGCTGATGCTTCCATGCTGCCACCAAAGGCTTTACAAAAAAGCCCCGCCAAAGGCAAGGATCTGGTCAGCTGGGAACTCCTTGCCCTGCGCAGAGGGTTTTGGCCTCAGGCTTCTTGTACGGGGGCTCCGATACAAATTTATAATTGGAGAATTAGGTGCCGCATGAGCAAAAAGCAAATAACAAATGCCTATTTCACAAGGTCTTAAAAGCACTGGAGAGGTGGATTCATATAAAAGATAATGAACCATGGTATATTTGTTACAAAGCTAAGCAGCTAATCTGACATCCCCACGAAGCGACTGCTGTGTTTGCTACTGCTGCTGACAGGGTAATGTGCTGTGTTTGCTAATGAGATTCTGTATCAGGGTGTTTACCAGGAATCCCATTCAGCACAAGCTCAATTTGAATGAGTGTCAGTCCCTGCAAGACCCTGACTACTATCATGAGTAGAAGTAGTAGCAGTAGTACTGTGTGGTCCCATGTGCCCCAGCCATGCACCAGGACCATGGTGCTACATGGCATACAAAGATAATGGCAGTAGAAACATCACAATTTGAACTTCTCTGTGCCTTAGTTCTGAGGTTCGCCCATGCCCTCTGGCTTTGATTGCACTGACTGCCTTGGGGCTTGGAAAGAAAAATGTCTCTTGTATTTGGAAAGTTGCTCCCCTGAGCTGTTGGTGATGGAGCCAAAGTGAGAACATGCCTAGTACCAGACAAATTGGAATTTGTTTGCTTTGCTTTCAAGCAACACAGGCATATCCATGCAGATGAATCACAGAAAAGGTCCTCCCAGACTGCAGGGACTCCAGGGCTGCCACATGGCTGCATCCTATTTAGCTGATCCTGCTTGAAGGAAGAATTGGTGACTTATGTCTCAAGCCTTTGTGTTTCCCTTGGCTATGAATAGTGGTCCTGGATGACCCAGACACATGTATCTTTACTGAAGCCATCTCCCGGTAGTGAGCTGGATCCCATCTTCAGTGCTTGCATCTCCATGGAAGTTTGGATTTGCCATACTTTCACGCATGATAACTCCCAGCACATCTGCTAAAAAAAACCCAACCAAACAAACAAAAAGAATGCATTGAGATTACCACATGTAGTTTGGACTAACCCTACCCCAAGGACCCCTGGTGGCAATGAATGTTCCCCATTCAGTGTCATCCCCACTCGACACACAGCCATCAAATCCCTTCTTTGTGAAGCTGGAGTATTCTCTGCCCATATGAAAGTGGATTTGTATCTCTGTTCATCCTCACTGCTCTTTTCTAAATCTTTTTTTTTTTAATTCTGCTATAGTATTCTTGAAATGAGACGAGCAGAAAGGCACATGGCCTTCAGGGTGCAAACGCTCCCTGGGTGTTTCACTTCATGCTGCTCTGGTCCTTATCCCTTACACCTACCAAGTTCCCTTTGGTTCCTGCTCATCAGAGTGCACTAAAGCCCTCACAGCTGTGTCAAGCTCTTCTCCTTGACCAGCAAGAGCTCGCCATTGTACTAATGTGGAAGGGATTGATCTCTCCATGTGCTTTCTTTTGCCTTTATCAACACTAGCATGTGCCTTGTAACTCCCAGCCCTTCTATATTGTTGAATACTGCTCCATTTCTTCATAGCCAGTTTCAGATTTGACTGTTCTCAGTAACAGCACATCATATGCAAATGCTGTCTCGATTTGTCAAGAGCAAATCGAAATATCTTTTGATTCGCTCCCTTTTCAGGTAGTTTAGGAACATTATACAACCCAAATCTCAGCACAGACCTTTGGGGAACTCTACTGGCAACCAGTTTAATTTATTCCTGCTCTTTATTCCTCTCCTTTAGCCTATGTGTTCCCACTTATGCCAAGGCAGCCAGTTCTTGAGGAGCTCCTAATGAGAGAGCATGCAGGATGCATTTGGGAAATCCATGTGCAGTATATCAAGCTGGATCACCCTTCTCTACATGCTTGTCAGTTCCTTCAAAGAGCTTAGATGAATGTCTGAAGGATTTCTTCCTACTGTACATCCATGACTACTAATTTATTCTGCACTGCACCTTTTTCCAATTTTCCCAGTGCAGAAGTCAGACTTACTGCTCTGTGCTTCCCCAGGTTCCCCGTGAGCTCGCTTTAAAAATTGGCATCTCATTTGCCACCTCCTATTCCTTTGGCACTGAGGCCAATTTAAGCAATAGGTTACAAGCCACAGTGAGCAGCTCAGCAATTTCATATCTAAGCTCCTTTACAATGTTTGTGTGAATACTAGCTGGTCCTGACTATTTGTCATTATTCACTTTATCGATTCAGTTTAAAATCCTCCTTACTGACACTTCAGTCTGAGGTTGTTCCTCTGACTTGTCTCTCCCACCACCCAAAGGCCCCGGTGAAGGACTGTCTCCATATTCCAGTGCAAAGAAGTGACAGGGATTTTCTGCTGTTACTTTACCTTAACGAGCACTTCTCCACAATTTGGTCACCTGTTGGCTCCTCCAGGTTCTGCAGGATTCCTGATGGTTTCTCCTTATCAGGAATATTAGCTGCTGAAGGACTGAGCAGAAGTGAGGATAAGAGAAGGCTTTGCCTTTTCTGCTTTTTTTCCATGTGAGCCCAAATGCCCAGCCAAGTAATAGGATGTCTCATTGAGGAGCCGTATGAAAAGAGTTCCTTCAAACTGGTCTTTGCAGCCAGCCAGCTGGGACGGCCTCAATCAGCCACGCATGAAAGAAGCAGGCTATATCATCTGCCTAGGTTTCCTACCAGTCCCTGGTGGCCAGGCTTGGAAATGAAGCATATGGCAGACAGGAACTTTTTAAAGAGTTTAAGCATTCCTATGTAGTTGTCTTTTAGTTTTGAATTTTTTTCCCCATAAATTCAAAAAAGCCTTGTGTTGACATGTAATTCTCCCCCTAATGCTACCTATTCCCCTTGATGTCCCTCCTGTGACGCTCCAGCAGATCCTGGAGTTACCTACAAATCTGAGATAGACATTTTCCCAGCCTCAAAATAGTGTGTATGTCTCATTCAGATCCAGCTTGGCTGAGGGACGCTGAGGAGGAGAGTGAAAAGGGAGCACAGCTTTTAAGCACTATATATGCAACCCAATCTCCATGATGCCACAGCATGCTTGGCCCTCCTCCCCAACATGGTATTTCTAAAACCAGCCAAAGTCCTTCAAAGGCTGGGAAAACCTCTCCCTTCTACCAGACTGCATTTAAAACACAACTCTGAGCTCCTTTTCTGCCTAGGACCATCCCCTTCTGGTGCATGAAATTCTGTAACCCACAAATAAATACTATTAGAGGACCTTTCTGCACCTTTTTAGGAGAACTAAGGAGAAATGACTACTGCTCACTGCTTGCCATGACAGTGATTTCATGCTCTGTTCCATGTGAGCCCCTCTGAGCTGGGTGCTGAGCACACTACACAGCCTCCTGGAATAAAGGGTTTGGACCAGCATGAGCAGGGAGCTGCAAGAGCTGCACCATACCAGCATCACATGGATCCCCTTTATTCTGGCTTCTCATTAATGTTTAATGAAGACAAATACTTGCTGAATTGTAACTGGAAAAAAAACCCCTGGATTCTTAAAGACACTGTCCTGAGCCTTCAGCCTGCTCCACTTCCAAGGAGAGTGCAAGGGTGAGTGGGTTGCAGCAGCAGAGGTAGACAAGGGGAGAATCTCCCCACCTTGCCATCACACACATGCACGCACTTTCTTCCTCACACTCACACACACCCTCCCTTCTGCACATCCTTGATCAGCAAAGCTAGGAGCTTGTGGCAGTCCCTGTGGCACAAAGGCAACACGGCAGCACTGTGCAGAAACCCAGCATCGTGACGGTGTGCATGTGCCAGGATGCTGCCAGTGGAAACCACAGTCTGAAGGTCCCACCGTAAAAGCTGTCTCTAACCCTTTCCCAGGCAGAGCTGCAAAACAAGGACATGTTTTGCAGTGCTCACTCCAAATGGCTACTGAATGATGCTTTGCCCAAAAGCAGCTTTAGCTGTCCCCACAGGTCACAGATGCCCTGTAACAGAGCTGAAGCAAAATGTCCTAACACTGGGGAACTGAGCTGTGAAACAGCCTCAGCTGCAGATTTTAGAGCATTTGCCACCCTGTGGGTAAATGCAGCTTTTTGCCTGTCTTGATTTTGGGCCAGAAGGGTGAGAAGGGCCCTTTGGTGGGGGACAAGGGGACCTTTGCAGAATGGTGCTGAGGAACATGTGCCTCGGTGGTCAGTGCCTTCCACCTCCTGGGTTTCCAGAGTCATGGCTTTTGCTACCATATCAATTTATTTGTGGGAATAAACTTCCCTTCCTGAGTTATACACCACCACCACCTCCCCCCACAGCATTTATTCCTCTGGACAAATTTGCCATCCCTGGCTTAATAAAAGAAACAGACAGAGCGTTCAACGCAGCCCCAGAAGCGTGAGAACCTCCACACAAATTCCAAAATGTCACTTTGGAAGTTAGCACTTCATCTTTTTTAGCTGCGAAGGGTAAAGATCCTCCTCAATGCAAATTAGCACTGCAGCAAAGATGCCAAACCTTCTTTTCCTCCCCCAGTCGTGGTAAGATTCAAGATTGCCGCATGATTAAGCCCTGGCAGCTTTCCCTCCCCTCCTTTTTCTAAAACAAACATTAAATTATGAAAATAAATGTAAAAAATCCCTTATGCTACTGAAATCTGGATGTTATGGATCAAATGGACCGAAGTCAGAATATAGAAAATCAAAAGGTTATGAAGAAATATCAGCTCTTCATCCTTCATTTCACAGACTTTAAATCAGTATTAAATGATTGCATTAAGAAGGCAGAATATTAGAGAGGGAATTGGCTGAAATTTTGTAGCAATACTTTTAGTCAGTGAAAATGCAAATATGTTAACAACAAAATGTTTTGCAAATCCATATTTGTTTTGCGGCTTGTGCATTTATTAAAGACATTTGGGCAATGTCATATTCTTTGGTTTCCAGTCATTGTGCTTTTTATAGTTTGAGGTTAATTAAAAAAAAAAAAAAAAAAAAGGATGTTCCAATTTTAAATTGAAATGTTTGTGGTTCATCAAACAAATTTTCACTTTACCTGAAAAAAGTCTCCTTTGAGTTTCTGGTTTTCCAAAAATTTCAGTTTCAGTTTTGCTTTAGCTTGGAATTAAATTCTCTGATTCTATGAAAAAAATCTGGGTCTATACATAAGCTAGGACAGAGTTAAAGTTTTCACCAGAACCTCTCCTTTTGTATTTTATAGCTCTTCAGTTTGCATCCTAACTTTGGGGAGCTCTTGGCTTTTATTGCTACAATCTATTTTAGTAAATATTTAGTCAGCAAATTAGTCAGCATCTCTTCTTCTTCCTCCTTTCAAGTGCAAAGCCCTTTCGTGATGAAATCTGTAGTAGTCAGTGCTGGGAACTAAAGGACATGTGCAGGGGCGTTCTCCATACTCAGCTACTTTGTCCTGTTAAAAGCCTTTGCCATGCTGGAAAATTGTCATGTTTAATATTTTGTCATATGCTACTGATAGGCCATGTGTGAGTTGTACCTCTACACTGCTCTCATTAAGTTCCCAGTATGTTAGTGCTTTCTTCATGGTCACGTTGCTGTCCTCCTCCCCAAACGTACTCACCACCTCCATGTGCTTGGGGTGGTCGCGATGGACCAGCGCTCCACTGTGATGTCCTTGATGAAGGCTGCCTTCTGAGATTTGTAGGTGTGAAGGCAAGTGCAAGTGAAAAAATGGGAGAAATCCGAGATCTTTAAGGATGAAGCCAAATATTTTTAGTGCTGAAGGGCGTGGAAGAGGATGGACACACTGTGAGCCAAAAATAGATGGAAGCACTACGCTGTGTGCTTTACACTGCTGGAGACCACTGCAAACAGTGTGTAGTCCATGGGAGAAGGCCAATGGACATCACCACTGGCACCGCTCACCGCATCCCTCACTTCTCTCTCATGGGCAGCTGAGCATCTGGGGTAGGTAGGAGAGATCCCAGACCCCAAGCAGATGCCTTTACAGTACAATACAGATCCCATCTCTTCTTATAAGATTTCCATCACACAGAAAGGCAAAAGAGTGTTTCTATTTCCTGGGCAGATGATAATTAAAAAAAAAAAAAAAAGAAGGAAGGAAGAGAGTAATGCCCAATTGGGTAAGCAAAGCTTCTGGAGCTAGTCCTACATTTCTTATGGGAAGAGGCTAAACCAAATATTTGTCTTTCCCAGGAGCAGTCAGCCTTATTCATGCTCCCAATCCTCCTGACAGACCAGGGCTTCCAGGCAGAAAACCTAACAGTCACAGCTGGGAGTAAGTGAATCAGCCACCAAGTGGCAGAGGAAGAAGAGGACCTTCCAAACCGTGCCTACAAAAGGGATGTGTTTTGCGACTACAGCTGTCCAGTGCCTTTGCTCTGAGCACCCCACTCCTCTGTCGGTCTCAACTTCACTTTGCACAGCAGAGACCAAAGCACAGCCTGTGGGAAGGTGAATTTCTGACCTGCGTGGGTGGCCACTACAGGCATCCGCCTTCCTAAAAAAGTTTTCCTCTCTAGTGGTCTTCAGCTATGCTCACTTCTTTCTTGTCTCCTTTTCCAAACTCAGTGCTTTTCCAAACTCAGTTCCCAAAATGCCAGAGCATTTGGTGAGGAGGGTACAATCCCAGTGCTGTGACTGACCATGATGGCCATGTCTCAGGGCTGGGGCAGCATCATGAAGCATAAGTGAAATTCATGAATTGTACTAGCTGAGAAAAAATCTGCAGCTTTTTTCCAAATGAGCATGCTGGAGTCCTGAGGAGATGGAGGTGTAAAACTGCAGTGAGCATATATTGAGACTGAAACTGGAAAAGGTGCTGTCTGTGCTCAGTAGTGCAGCACCCAGGTATGTGTGGGGGTCAACTGTACCCCTCACACCCCAACCCAGGGTTTAGGGCATTCACCAGTGCTCTTCCCGTCCTGCACCTGGTGTTTCAGGAGTAAAGCTGGAAACTGGGGGAGGAGCAAGGAAAGAAGAAATTTATCAGCGCAGATTTATACTTCCACAGTCTAGGTGCACACAGCCAAGCTAGAGAAAAAATACAGGTTTCAGCATGCAAGTCACTGCTTTTGCCTACTTAGATATCTCCCTGATCGCAAGATTGATGGCTTTCTGGCAGAGATGATTTCTCACTGTTGACCATAATGGGACTCTAGATGATTACTCAGATGGAGACATCTCTACTCTGCATCAATGTTCAGGCAGATGAATTCTGTCAGGGTCCCAATCACTCTGACACAAGCCCGTACACCAGGAGGGAGCTTTCTGCCTCACGTGATTAACGGCTCAGCATATCGGACGAGTTCGGGAGGATAAGGTCCTGTCCCTCTTGCCCCATAGCCCAGTGCAGGTTGTGACCATCCAGCCTGTAGCTGGCTCTCTCAAGTCACAGGAGTGCTGGGTTCCCATCCCAGCTCCAACACAAGCCAGGTGAGCAGCTATGGAGTACAACTCCCTCCTCCTGTAAACCAGATTAAAACCAACTCCCCCAAGATAAAATAATTCACTTCTTGTCAGAGGAAGTGTTGCATGTGGCATTTGAACCCAATATGAACTGTTTCACTTTACCAAAAGTTCTGTAAAGTTGTGGGTTTGGGTCAACCTCAAACAATTATTTTTTTCTGGATCACTAGCCAAATCAAGAAAACAATTACTTGCATATCTCTGCTCGTGACAATCAGACATGGCAGTCTTGCCCTCCATTTGCAAAAACAGCAGAAGGAGGTGAAAGATCTCAGCCATCACTAACATACACACGATGTTGCCAGCTCCTGCCTTCAAGGGCCCAGAAAAACAAGTGCTTTTACAGGAAGCGGTAAAGTTAATTATTTCTTGAGCTCCTTTCCCTGGAGCAGTGAGGGAGGGATGGTGCTGTGATTCAGAGAATGCACGTGGCTTGGAGATTCACAGAAAAGCGTGCTTTGCTGCAGAGGTTAGTGAAGAAAAATGAAATGCAAGCAAAGCCACACGTCATGGCCATCATTGATGTTTCCAGGAAAGTGAGTGTAACCCTCAGAGTAGGCATGAGCTGAATGAGAGTCCAGCACATCTATCAAGGGCTGTTCCCAATTAGACTTATTACAGAGTTGATCTAATAATGACTGATTCTAGCCCAAAGGTGTTGATGATTAAATGTTTGCAGTTTCTTAGAGACGTCCTGGAGATTTTTTTAGTATATGCACTGGAGGACAGCTCTACTCTTACTATTGCCTTCTCTTTTAGTAAATGAGAGCATGTAAATCAGAGAAATTCAGAAAACAGGGAGCAAATGCATTGCAGGTTCAGCATAGTAAAGGAAAAAAAGCTTTCCAAGGCTGTTAGCTGCAGGTTCACATCTTCTTACTTCTAGCAAACTTTACAGCCCTCCTTCATGCAAGGGAATTCACAATTGCAGACAGCACAGAGGATGCACTGTGTCTGTTCAAGCCACCCGTCATTTGCAGAGTGATGACTAGGGATGTAGATGCCAGGCAGGATGCATGGGAAGTGTGTTTTCTTGTTCACTGGTCATACTTGGGTTGATTTCCATTGTGTTTTCCTTTATGTCCTTTGTTGTCTTTGGTGCAATTTCCTTCTCCATGGAAAGGGACAATCTGTGGAAGCAAATTACCTCTTGGAAGGATGGGAATGACTCCATCAATCTTGATCTTCATTTGCCCTTGACTTTTAAATGTAGGATCAGGAACTAATTTCTCATGGTTTGTGAAATGATGTACAGCAGGCTGCACCCACTGAGCAAGGAATATTTGGGACTCAGAATAAGAGAAGCATACCCATATGGGCCAGGCTGACATCCCACACAGCCTGACCTTGCTATTTCTGCCCGAAATGTGAATTTATGGCTTAGCATTTCCTCCTTCTTTGAGCAAACTGAAGGATTAGGGTTCACTAAGGCAACACCCAAGAAAACGTGGGTGTTGGACATGCCTCTGGGTGTAATCCAGGAGCACACATCCTAAATTTCAGTCCTAAATGCCATCTCAGGCTGCTGCCTAAAAAGTCTGCTGCTTTGGACTTTGTGCAGCCACAGGGCTCTGGATTTCTATGCAAGATCCAGCCCTTCCAACCTGGGTCCCACAGTGCACACAGCTTCAGTGTGTCTAATTTTTTAGTGGTTCTAGCAAAAAGTCCAGCACTTCTTAAATAGCTAACATTATCATAAATTGCAGTCTGTGCGTCATTTTCAGACGCAGTCTTCCATGCCTGCAATTTCCTACCACTGGATCTTGATCTGTCCTTATCTGCAAAATTAGACACTGTTTTGCTATCAGTAATCTGCACCCTATGGGTAGATTTTTGTGCTGTGACTATTATTCATAGACTTCACTTTAATAAACTGCAAGATGGAGCTCCTTCTGTTTGTCACACTCAGGCAGGTTTTTCAAACCTTGACTCATCCTTGCAAGTCTTTGTCTACCTTTTCCAGTTTGACAACATATTTTAACAATGTGGATATCAGCTATAGATCCAGTAGTTTATCTTGCTCTCCCTAATATTTTATGTAGAAATCACACCACCTCTTTCTACCCTGTTAGCATTTCCCTATGAATGAATTTTTGGCTCATGTTCACCATCCCAGTTTCCTTATCCTAGAGTGAGCTTCCATTAGGTTGTTATGTCAAATGATCTCCAAGCCATTGGTGGGGTCGCAGCTTTACCAATTTTCATACCACAAGTATGATCTGTGCTGTCTGGGCTTTGATTTATGTCCATGTGTCCGATGGGTTAAGATGTATGTTGTTCACTTAAGCTTGCCTTATGGGATTGGCCCTTTTTAACTGACCTGCCATCTCTCCAGTGTTTTTAAGACTACTGTACCTCATTCCAGCTGAGCTGTGAAGAAGTGGAATGGTTTGGGGCTGAAGACAGAGCCCACCAGAGCATCTAGGAGGAGGGGGTGGTGGGCAGCTCGCTCTGCTGGGGCCGTGCAGCCTGGGTGATGGTTTGCTACTTGGCAAGGTCAAAGATTTGCCACGTGGGATGACACCACTCCACAGGGGAAGCAAGTGTCTTCCTTACCAGCTTCCTCATCAAGATGAGAGGAAGATTCTAAGTCATTCCTGTGTGCTTTGAGAAAGAAGCTGCTAGTTACTGCATAACACAGTTTTTTCCTCTGCTGCCCTTACGTTTTCCATCATCAGTGAAGCATGACTTTTGCAGGGGTACTCGATTCTTCCCTTGTCAGTGGAGAAGAGCAAGTCACAGAGCACGTGGCCAGTTTACTTATAGAATCATAGAATCGTTTAGGTTGGTAAGGACCTTTAAGTTCATTGCTGCTTCCCAGGCTTCTGGAGGAGGACTGAGCCACTTGACAGCTAAAAATTTACACCCAGCCCCTGGTGCTGCAATCTGGTGCCTGTGGTGCTCACAGAGAGCTGCTCTCTTCCTATAATAAAGCTATCAGAGCCTCAGTGTGGGCTCTCTCTGCTCTTCACCCAAACTAGGGTGGACAGGGCTGTTGTGTTTACCACACCACTGTGCAGGTGTGAGATTTGGACGCTGTACAGAAAATGCATCCAGCAGCTGGAGAAAGATGCACGAGAGGAATTTCTAGCTTTGCTCCGAACGGGATAGCAAGACAGGCTGTGCAGCAAAAACATTTTGCAGCTTGCTGAGTGCATCACCACTGGGGTATGATTAATGAAGGCCCAGCTGCAATGGGACAGACACGTGGCTCAGATGGACACAAAAACACCCCAGCAGTTCCAAGAACTCTCAAAAAAAGCGCATGTCAGCCAGGTCTTTTGAATTACCACTTGCAAAAAGGCAACAACGCAGCAGCTATCTGGGGGAAGGCTTGTGCAGAAACAACAGCCCTGGGAAAGAAAAAGCGCCCGGGGTGAACGGTGCAGCAGCAGGGCAGCACCATTCCTTCCAGCTGCGTGGGATCCACCACAGCAGCACCACTGCCAAATCCATCTCTCAGGATCAGAACCGAACTTGAACAGTATTTTAATCAAAATTCAATCACATTAGGAAAGAAATATGCTTTTAAGACAAATACCGGCTGCAGTGGGAAATAGAAGCTAATTGGTTTGCAAAAGACCCCATGGCCAAGGCCAAGAACCCAACATGTGTCCCTGATGGGTGAACTATGGGTTGAGTAGCAGCTATAGGCACAATCCCAGCGGTTTGTTACTCATCTTACGGGCTCCTCCTGCCTGGCATTTGCCAGTGGAGACCAGTGAATGAAGTGGCTGTAATTCCCTGTTACAAATTCATAACCAGAGGGGACTGTTATGCTGATCTTTTCTGATCTCCTGCTGATCGTGGAGCAATAGCCATCCAGTCCCCTTTTTTATGGCTAAAGAAGAACAGATGCTCCAGCAAGATGTTAAATCTTCACCTAAATGCTCTGTCTGCACAGAATCCTCCACATTCAGCGGCTGTGGGATAAACTTTGTACTTTGTTAGGCGAGAGTTACTCCCCTACTACCCTTCGGTCCTTTGAGGGCCCTTGCTGTGCCCCCGCGGAGCTCCAGCAGTGCCGGCACAGGGAGGCTTTGCTCTGTGCTCTACTGTGCGCGGTAAAGACGCCCCAACACATGGTTTATGTGGCCAGGAGTATTTTGCAGGGTATGCAGCGCGATGCCACTCACACTGGGATTTTCTCACGTCCCATGATTTCCAAGTGCTCTTCCTCAACAAAAAAAAGGAGAAGTATTATGGTGGCTTTCTGCTACCCATCCCTCCAAACACAAATAATGTGAGTATCATAAGCATGTCTAATTCACATGAATAATTTATGCAAAGTAATAAGTTCCTGATACCAATAAACAGAATAAATACAACTCCCAGAGACCACATTACAAACTAGAATTCATTTTTACACAGATATAAAACTGTTATGATCAAGTAAGGGGAGAAATAATCTCCATCAATAACACTTCCTTATTTCTTCATTGTTTTATTTGCACAGTGCTACATCTCTGTATAGTGTACCATCCATCCAGCTGTCCTGGGGATGCCTACAAAGCTATTCCAGCAGGTATTATATTAATCATTTCTCATCACCAGACAGACATTGTTGGAGGCTCTTCTTGTTTCACTTGCAACATTAGATCACTTTTAGCAACAAGCAGAGTAGGATCTAAACATATTTTCCCTGCAGATACTGAGACACGGCCTTATTTGTAAAATACATATTTTCACTGTTAATTTTGTACTGGCATTCACTGCACAAGACATAAAATGCCATATTGGACACCAGTTGCATGTCTGAATTTAGGACCTAAAAGTCAGTGAAAATACACCGTGTCACTGGTGGTTTGTTTTGATTGCTGCAGATATTTTTTTCCATTCAGGTCCAGATCATCTTTTCCCATTATTTCCCAGCTTCTACCATTTTATCATTCACTAAAGGATTTGAGAGCTCAACAGAAACATTTTGATGCACCATCTACTTAGCAGTGTTACTTCTATGGCTGTATTCTGTGGACAACCCTAATATTCTCTCTTCCACGTAGCAACCCTTTCCTTAATATGGATGGAGGAAAAAAATCCTTTATTGGGTGACTACTGTTTTTCTTCATTGTTTATCTGATTTTCTAAACTGCTTAGCAGCTCTGAAGAGCACAGACTGTGCAACAATCACCTAAAATTCATGTATTTCCATTTTTGACAGGAATTTGGGATTGTCAGTAAATAGGTAAAAAACCCTGATTTAATACTTTATAACTTTTTAGACTTAGCTAGCCAGAGTACAGCAAGGACAATATTCAGCTGCATTTACTAAGCAGCACAAATTAGCTCCCTCAGTGGGAATCTCTCTCACTCTCAGCATGGAAAACATCAGGTCCCTTCAGAGGGGAAACACCTACCTCTGCAACTCTTAATTGCAACTGTTAATTGTCAGGCTGGAAGTGCTGGCTGGCTCCAAACAGGAGCTATAGATGGTAAAGGGAAGATGAAAAGAGAACAAAGGCAGCAGCCAAGCGCAAAGCCTGTAAGTTTGGGGGGGGCAAAGCCGTGGGGACGGGCAGCCTGGGGACACAGCGGGTCCCTGGCAGAAGGGCCAGTCCGAGCAGAATTTGGAAACACAGCAGGGTAAGTGTGGAAGAGCTGAGTTTGGAAAGAGAGGGTGGGTAGACTCATCTGGGGGATGAGCCCAAAGCATCCGCGGGGCTGCGCTCCTGGGACCCCCAGCGCATCTGCGCTTTCTTCTCTTCTCTTCTCTTCTCACACCTTCAAGGCGCAAGCCAAGTCTGGGACCAGCTAGACAAAAGGGTGTCATGGGAAGGTGAGCAAGAAGAAGTTTGTGGTCTAGCCCAGCTGGCTGCAATGCCGGGAGGAACGGTGCAGGGCGTGCACGGAGCTGCAGGTTCGGTCCTGGCAGAACTGCCGGTGCTGCCCCAACCACCAGGTCTGCTGCGGAGGTTACACTCAGACCACCCTTCCAAGGGTTTAATCACGCCGGGGGAGATAAATGTGTTTTAATGATGAAAGCTGCGGTGCCAGGGCAGGCTTTTACTGAAAAGAAAGGATGCCATAGCAATTATCTTGGACGCCTATCAGGGAACTTACAGCTCTTTGCCACATTGTACAGGTGTTGGGAATGAAGTTAACTCGGTTTATCTCCATCACTAGTCTGAGAAAAATATTCCAAAATGGCTCAGGGAAATAATAACACTAAAACTGCTAAGAAAACTAAGGAGGTCTCTGATTGTTTTTTCAATTACTGTATTTTCAGGAAGAAATCTCTTTACAATTACTTTCATATGAAGATTTCATTTTCCCACACAGAGTTTGTGATTTTCCCTCTCATTTGATCTTTGTCCAGTTCAAAAACATGGGCAAGTGGGGGAGACCTTCTCATTTTTAAAAGGCAAAGCTTTGTTTTTAATTATTCATTATTTCATAGAGAAAGTTACCCTTGGAAAAGGTTTAATTTTATCAGGTGGCATGATCTGGGAAGCCAATATCCACATGGGAGAAGTTGAGTTTTCTCTATTCTCACAGTTTTTTCAGTGGCCAAAGAGAAGAAAAATCCACACGCTCAACTGAATGCACTTTCGAAGTCTTGTAAAGAAGTTTTGTTTGTCAAACATTTTGCTTAAAAATAGAAGCAGGGAATGAAAAATGTAATTGAAAATTAGTGTCACTCCCTCAAAAGCAATTTCCTTCAGAGGAACACTGTTTCTTGAATAAAAAAAGATACTTATTTTTGGAATTTTTTCATGCTACTTCGATTAACACCATCTAGACAAATACTCTTGTTTCTGAGTGTAGGACAATTCTACCCAAATTCACACATATTGTTTTTATCACATTCCTGTGGCATTGGATATGGATCTTTTCTGTCCTCTAGCAGATCTAATGTCACTATTTAATAATCCCAATGGCAATTTTTCTGGGTGAAGCATATTTATGACCCACCTCAACACAAAAGATATATTCTTCTTAGACATTTGCTGATACAACTACCTTTCTTGGCATGCTTAGCAGAAATAGGTTTAACAGCCCCTGCCATGAATCTGCCCTCCCCTTTATATTTCTCTCCCACACCACCCTGAGGACCTTATCTGGTCAGTGGTTTTACCACGCAGCCCCAGAAAGCACAGCTGGAGGAAGCCTTGGTCCTTACAACACCAGGTGGCATTTGCAGTTTGACCTTGGGTTCCTCCATACTAACTTTGGCATCTGGATATTTTTATCTTAAAATAGGTACTAAGATGGTTTGTATGGGTTGTCCTCTGGAAGTCCCTGGTGCTCTGGGTCCCTCTGCAAGGAGCAGCTCAGATTTGGGCAGCTACCTTTAATTTCTCAGCTCGTGAGCAGCACTGTGAGGATATCAGTGTTACGTTGCCCAAGCATATCTATTTTAAGTGTGGAATGTGAAGAGGGGACGGTGACTGTCTCTGGACAGTCCCACCATCTGAACAAGGGCCTCGACTCCAGTGTGAACGTCACGCACACAGTCTCTCCTAGGATTTGGTTTTTGCCAGAATTCAAAGCAGCTTTTCCTGCTCCACAAAAGCATGATCAAAGCCTCCCTCCCTTGAGCTGATTCCAGCAATATTCTTCATCAAAAAGCAAGGGAAAAAAAAAAAAACATATTTGCCTGTGGTTGTCTTCTAAATAAATCCCCCTATCTCAGGAGGCTTGGTGCTGCTGTCTCACCCCCAATCAGCTTCAGTGCTGCTGGTAAGATTCTTCTTTTCTCTTCATCACCTTTGGAAAAAATGTCCCTATTGTAGGAATTTGAGATGTTTACATCTGCTTATCTTCCTTCTGATCTCAGGATTGGTATAACATTTCAGCTCTCTCTTTAGCTGTATCATTAATTCTGCACAGATCACTGAGAAAAGCCTTCTTGCAGAGTTTTGCCTCTGAAGCCAGCCCAGCACCAGTGCCCCAGTGACAGCATTTCCACCTTCCTCTCCTCTGGCTTCAGCTCCCTTTTTTTATCTTGATAGCTTGCAGAAGATCTCCCACACTTGTTTTATTAAGCAACCTGCATGGTAGTGGCTATAGCCAGACCCCATTCCTCCTGCACCTCTGTACATACGGGAGGTTACATTGCCTCTGAGATCTGCATGGACAGTTCCTGTAAAACATGACATTTCTCTTTCAGAGGCACTTGCACCATTTCCTTTCCAGGCAGCCACCTGGCACCTGCCTGTGCTGAAGACCTGCATCCATGGCAGTAAACGGCAGTTTCTTTCCATCCATGTGCTGATCAGGCAGAGTGGAGATCCAACTCTAAACTCAAAGCTAAGCAAGTTGTGCCTGATGGCACGTAAACTCCCTCACGGCATATTTATAACCTCCCCTGAAGCAGAAGTAGGTTTAAAACACAGCTGCAAATTTACAGGGGACCCGGGTGCCCTGGTACACAACTTCAGCCAGGGATGTTCTTGCTCAGGTATAAAGCTGAAATTATCTAAATGCAAGAGAGCTGAGACAAAATAGACTGTCCAAAAGCCTCCGAGGCTATTTCTCTAACTAACTGCCGTGACAGGTGCAGCCAAGCTGAGATTGCAGCTCTGACTCCAGTGGGTGTTGTGGTCTTTGACCCCACTCCAAGTGAAGCAGCTGGGAGCTGGGTTGTGTTGGCTGCTGACCTGCTCCCGTAGGGCTGGGTTGGTGCCTCATCATTCCCCACCCCAGAAAAAAAAGGTTGTCTTAGGGGTTTGCATACAGAGCCATACCTTTATTGTCTCAAGGAAGATACCTATGACATGGTTGTTTCCTTACGTACCTGTAAGACCACGCTATGTGGCCTGGTCTTTATGTTCACTCAACCTATTTAGCGTTGTGTTAGACAGGTGAGGTGGGAGAGCACTTCAGGGGCAGGAACTGACATTTCAATTCACCGTGAAGCTTCATGATACACTGAGGGACATTTCTAGAGTCATCTGCATCTACGGAGTCATGCTGGAGCATTCCCAACTCCTGCTTGTCCTCATTGACCCCATACTGATGCCCACTTGGGTCCTACCCTGATACACACTCCCTTGGGAAGAAAACTCAAATGCAGCTGAAAAGCTTGTGTACATTTGACTTCTCTCTCTTCACCCCATGAGGACCTGGCCCACCAGATCTGGGTCCTACCGTGGGGACTGTGTGTCAAACCCAGAGCCAGGACCAGTGCCGATGGCAGCCTGAGGTTGAGTAGTGCCTGGGAGAGCCTGTCCTGCTGCTCCAAGACCGATGGAAGCATCCTCCAGTGGTCCCATGCAAGGCATGTCTGGGTGGGTACCCTGGGCATTGCCTTGTCCCAGAGCATGCACTGTCATATCGCCCATCACCAAACACCCCCTCCACAGCCGTCGGGCAAGAATTTGGGGATTGAAGTCACCCTACAGTTCCTGCCTAAGGAGGGCTGCACAACCCAAACAGCAAGGGGAACACGGTGTTGTCCGAAGCAGAGGGGTGGCAATGAGGCTGCAATGCCCCAGCTTGGCGAGTGTTCGGGTCTATGTGCTTACAGCACATGGCCATTGCCTGCCCACCAGTAACACCAGTTGTGATGCTCAGGGAGATGGCAGTAATCCCACAGCATCAATATTCCTTGGGCCTCCCTAAGCAGAGAGTATCAAAGGAAGACGATCTTTTTACCAGTCCCACCAGTGTCTTATATAAAAATTAAAATTACCTTCTCTACCCTGTCCTTGATCCTCTTAAATCCTACCCCAGTTTGCTGGCCTGGGAATGACAGCCAGCACACTCACCTTCTGCAGATCCCTGTCGGAGCTGGTGCCTTTAACAGCTCGTGTCCGCCCTGCACCAAAACAGCTAACACTCATCTGCCTGTGCGAAAACACATTTTAATTGAGCAGCCTTGTTCACCCAGGAATTTAGCTAAGTCTGTAAAGCTGCTTGCTTTTATCTGTATATACCAGGCTGTCAGTCTTGATGTTATCTGCAAATTTTAGATTTATTTTTAGATAATCGACAGAAATGTTGAAAAGTACAAAGGCTTCACTGTTTCCTTGAGATCCCGACAGAAATGTCCCCATTCAGTGACAGTTTTGTGTTGATTACTAGTGTTTTGTAGTCTGTTGTCACTTCCCAACCCATTTAACGTGGATTAGGTAATGCCCAATACTAATGTTTAAAATCAGAATATGATGTCAGATCCCTTGCAAAAGCCTTTTATGGGTTATATCTGTCAGCTCCATGCTGAGGGAGACTTCAGTGCCATGAAGCCCAGCTATTTTGTCAGTGTGTCCTGCTTTATTCGCCCTATACACAATGGTCTTTGAATCTCATGACCAAACAGCATAGAAGCAAAATTCAGAATTCAAGGTCCGGCAACCTCAGTCCAAACAGGCATTCACCCTGCCCTGAGGACTGGCCCTGCTGAAGCAGAGCTCCTGTATTCCCAGTCACTGCTCCTCTTGAAGGAGGTCGTGCGGTACTCCAGCAGTAGCACAACCTTTCTGCAAGATTTTGACCTGCTCCTGCTGCTGTTTTCGGCACGTCCCTATGATGCTATCAGCACAGTGAATGGGTTACCCACAGGGAGGGGGAAAGGAGCTCTGCGGGGACCATGCTCAGCAGGTCAGCGGTTGCCCTGCTCCCCAAAGCCATCCTGGCTCCGATCCCGAGAGTGCTGCAGGATCAAGGGATGCCTGATGCATCCCTGCATCCCTCCAGCCCTGTAGTGCCCTGCCTGGTCCCCTCCCGCTGCGCAGCTCTGCTCTCACTGTCCTGCCCACCCACCAGCCTGGAGGGATGAAGGCGGCTCTGATGATCTTCCTCTGGCAGCCTTGTCTGGGCTCATGGCAATTAATTCTCCCTCCTGTCCACTGGCTCTTCAAAGGTGTAAACTCCAGGCTGTATGAGTGCATGGCAGCAGTCCAGGAGGAGCTCAATGTGTCAGGATGCAATAGGCACTTGCAGTGGGGATTTTTTTTTTTTTTTTTTATCATCAAGCTCAGCTACAAACAAACCTTTAATTAATTCCTCCACAAAGTTCTGCTGAGCTTGTGGCCTCCAATTCTTCTGGGAGGCTAATTAACCTGATCCTGTCCCTCCATGCTCCTTTCTCAAGATTGTCAGTTTTCACTTGTTGAATCTTAATTCCTTTCACTGACGTAACAATCTGCTCTTGTTCACCAGACGCCTCTCGCCCCCAGTGCACAGGCTACATTTCTTTTTTGCCTATATGAGCTCATGCTACAGCTGCTTGAAAAACAGCACAGCTCACACTTCTTTGCAGGAAAAATTGACTTTTTGCAAAATTTCCCCTTAGCATTGGAAAAGGAAACCGCCCAGGAATTTCAGTTTTCCACTAAAATTTTCAGTTTTCAAAAACTGTTGGGTTTTTTTCTTCTGTGAAAGCTAAAGTGCTGTGGAACATGGTCCTGTTTCAATGTTTTCAGCAAAAACTTGAGGAAAAAGAAACCAAACTGATATCTGCACAGATACAGATGTATGCAGGCATTTTGGGCAAAAGCCCATTTTTCAGGAGGGGACTGTTTCACTCGGCTCCATCTTGATCAAAAGCCCATTGATTTCAGGCATGAGGCACGCAGGCTGTTTTCGACATGCATCTCCAGCCTTGAAAAACATTCCCTGAAGCTGAAAAAGAGAAGCTCATAAAACTAATTGAGATGTTCTGGAGACTGTGCTTTTACTCTTCTTGTGGCTTGATGTAGGAGCACTGAGCTTTCCAACCTGCCCTGGGGAGTGACACTGGGCACAAAACTGCTTGCAAAGCTTCAAGACGCTGATGTGGTCCATGAGCCAGTGGCCATGGAAAAGCTGAAGGCAGAGGTGTGGGGTCTAAGTGCAGGGAAATGAACTGGCACCCCAGAACCAGGGAGTAAAGCGTGGAACACAGCATCACTGTGGGATACGGGCGCAAGACCCATGTTTGCACCTTGTGGGAAAGCCCCAGCCACTTGGTTCTGTATAAAAGCAAGATTAGGATGAGGTGCTGCAGCACTGCCCAAGTACAGGTGGGCTTGTTTAGCCATGACTCACAGAGATCACCCTCTGCAGCAAAGCATACCATGGGGGAAAAACCTTGCATGATGCTGCAGCCTAGGGACAATGACCCCCATCCAGGAGGGATTTCAGGGATTTCACCACAAGCCTGACATGCAGCATGAGAAGGAGCAGGGGGGATGCCCTGGGACTTCTCTTCACCTCCAGCATCCCTCTGCCCTGGCTGGACACTGGTGAGATGGCTCTCCTGAGGGACAGAAGCAGAGGAGGGACCAGACCTGCGTTTCTCACCCTCTGCAGAGGTCCCAGGGCTGGGCTGGGGGAGAGGAGATGGCCTCCACCCCACTTTCTTGGGGACCAGTGCCTAAGTGCAGGCTGCTATTTCCAAGCTTTTGCTTCCACTGGAGAAGCCTGAAATAGAATCAGTTTAACAGACATTTTTGTTGAACACACAGTTTTCCTCTTCAGCCCTCCGGGGGGGGGGGGGGGGGGGGGGAGTGGAAAAACACTGACATTTCTTTTGGGTCCAAACTCTTTTGGCTACTTAATGCCTAAAAGATTATTTGCATGTTGGTATCATTTATACCACTCTCATTAGAGGTGGCAGGGAAATGTTGCCTGTTAGCTAAATGTTTGAGAAGGAAAAGAATAGAAATATCATAATTTGGTGGGTTTTGGGGGTTTTTTTCTTGGCTTTTTGTTTTTGTTTTTTTTTAACCTGTGTGGCATCCTCAAAGCAGTCAAATCACAGAAATTTTGTTTGCTAAAAGGGAGGAGGTTGGGAGTGACTTTCTGGCAGTTTGCTGCTCTGACAAGCCAAATCCCATATGTGTTTTGAGCATTTTGGAGGGCAGCAGCACCAAATTCTGCTCTCTAAATGCCCTGCTCGCCAAGCACCTGGAAAGTGCTGCCTACAGTGGTGTTAAAATAATCTATTTTACCATGGTCTTGAAAATGTCCAGGACCAGCTGTGAAGCACTTAGATATCATAGCAATAAGCACCAGGCCACTTATAGTGCTATATTCAGAGCAGGACTGGGTGAAACAGGCCACACATTAAGCAGTGCCAGTGGAAAGGAGAACAGAGCAGTCATTCCACCCCGAGTGCTCTCCAGGTTGAGTGAGGTGAGGCCGTGTGGGAAAACTATGAGATCACTTAGCATCATCTGAAGACATGCTTGCAAGGAGTCTGAAGCAAGGCTGCATGGGGAGGCAGCCATGGTCTTCCCACTTCTGTAGCATTTGATTGAGCATCACCCTACCACAAGGCTGCTCTTCAAGCCAGGCTTTCCAGCTACAGCTGTCCCTTTTCGGGGCGGGGGGGGGGATGAGCATCTCCAAAATTGACTCAGACCTGCTAAATTTCACTGTTAGGGAAACATAAGACTAAACACAAAGAGGAAACTCTATATAAGTGAATATCAGTTTTCAGCCTTATTCCAGAAAGATGCCAATTGTTTCTCAGTTAATGGTTTAAATTCTCTGCGTATTATTTGATGAGCTCAGGATGAAAATGCAGCAGTTTGTGTCCAAATCCCACTTTTTCTATCACCCTTTAAGGCCACCTGGGGCATTTTACCCACTCAGAGCTTCCATTTCTCCCGTGAGTAATGACAATACAGGGCTGAGCCCTTCCTAGAGAGACCGAGGTCTGGAAGAGAAGTACTGCCCAGGAGCTCTGCCTCTCTTCATAACTTGTGACATGGGGGGCTGATGACTCTGTTAACCTCTCTGTTTTGGCTGGGTTTTGCTGTTGCAGGTTGTGACAAGGGATGGCAAAGGTCCCAGGAGTCCTAATGTAACAGCCTGCCAGCCCAGCAGCATGGTCCTGGGTCTCAGGGTACAAACACCCTTCCCGGGACTGGTCCCCGTTCCCCAGTGAACCTCCTACGGCCAGCATAGCACCTGGACTTTGTCCCCCCAGGTAGTCTGCAGCCCCCCCCAAAACCGGAGACAGCACCTCTGAGTGCAGGTGCCCAGATCTCAAGTGGGCTAACACAAGGCAAAACAGACCTGGAGGAGGGAAGAGGGGGAGGACAGACTTAAAATAAGATTGTTGGGGAAAGAAAAAAAAAAGAAAAAAAACCCACCACACTCCCTCTCAAACTTGCATGCTTTGAAAATGTGTGAGTTTCTCTGAGGCTGCAGAGATGACAAAGAAGGAGCCCCAGGGAATGGGTCTAGGGAGTGGGGCCTCCATGGAAATGAGAAAGCCCCATATAACAGCACCGCTTTGCAAAGGCCCTGCAGGGGTGGAGAGGGATGCCAGTTATCCCATCACAGCATATTAGTGCACTTTGTTTCTATATTATTATCCTCCTGTTGCTAGAGCCGTTAAAAACTGTCTCTAAATAGCTCGGCATGGTGATTTACTAATTGAGTTAACTTGGCTGCAGTGGCTCTGGTGCTGAAGGATGTGGTTTGTGATTAGATAAGACCATTGCCCCCTTCAAAATGAACAACACATTAAGAGGTTTTTCTAGGTCATGCTAGACTGCTCAGCACAGCACTCTGCCAAGCACTGCACAGCCCAGGGCCCATGGCCCCAACCCAAGACAGACAGTCATTACAGCTAATGAAGGTCTGTGCTTTTCTTCCCCCGGAGGAAGCACAGAGCCTGAGAAAAACCCAGGAGCATCTTCAAGCTAGAATCAGGCTCTTCTGCCTCAAAGTCCAGGGAAAGCCAGCTCAGACTGCTTGAACTTCCCAGGTCCTGCTACACAGGAGGCGAGTGAGGGGTCCCCATGCTCCCAGGGGAGGCACATACTCCGATCCCCCCACAAGATGAAACCCTGCTTGTAGACCTCAGTTCAGAGCACAACAATGCTGTGGCATGATGGTCTTTCGGGGCAAAAGCCACTGGTCCTTCCCTTGCATTTTTCTTGCTATTTCTCCCCCAGATCTGCCAGCACCATGACCCTGGACAAGACACTTGTTCCAGGAGCAGCAAATGCTTGGTCAGACTCTTCCTCACTAGGACACATCTCAGATGCATCTCCCAAGTTGTTGAGAGCCAACACAGACCCACACCAGGGAGGACCTGGCAGCTCCAGTCTCAGTTGTGCAGCAGTTGGTGCAGAGAGGTCCTGGGCTGCCCACAGGAGAGTTGATGGATCTCATTGCTCTTCCGTGCACACGCCTATAGTGTTAGGTGAGGTAGTTCTTCAGTTCACATGGGGGCCAGCCTCCTTGGTTGCCCACACCAGCCAGCACTGGTGAGCATTTAGCTCAGCTTTGTTGAGTCTTCCCTTGGCAGGAAGACACAAAGCTGCAAGGGGCTCAATCGCAGCAACCTGTAGCGCAACCTAGAAGCAAGTTGTGTGATGCTAAGGTCCCACCAAACCTCAAGAGCTGCACCACTCCACAGCAAGAGTCAGCCCAAAAGGAAAATAAGATGGCAGCATCCAGGTATGGTCATTTAGGTGTGCCCCAACGTTTCTCATACCATCGTGTCCTCCAGCTCAGACTGACAAAGAGTTTGAGGCAAAACCTACAGTTCTAATGTCGCAGAACTCAATACAAGGAGATTCTTCTTCCCTCAGTAGTGCTGAGGCTTACACCTTTGCCTGCACCACTATCCTAAAGGAGTGACCAAGGGAGCTGCAGGCGACAGGCATGGGGGAAAGCAAAGCTGGAAAAGGGCTGGGGACAAACCGTGAGGAAAGACAACTGCAGCCAGGGTCCTGGAGGCACCGTTCCACCGAAGTGCTTTCAGCCGTGGAGATGCATTTGAGAAGACCTCCCACCGGTGAGCAGCTCCTGCGTCACACCTGCCTACGACTGCGTTGCTCCACAGCGGCTGCGGCCGCTGAATCTGCCCAGCTCAAAGCTCGGAGGGGAGCTGCAACTCATCAGGGGAGACAAAGCTGCTCCCCGTGCAGCTCAAGCGCCAGCCAAGCGGGTGTACTGGAACATGAAATAAAACCCCATTTAACAAGAAGCCTGAAAGTTTTTAAAAAGTGAAATCATCTCGGATAGAGGCTGGTTCCCCCCTGTCAGCCAAGAGCTTCAATTGGCAGCCAGACGAGCACCTGTCAGGGCTGGGCTGGAGTCATTAGCAAGATCAGAGTCCTGGCAGAACAGCGGGAGGCTGGACTAGATGACCTAATTTGCGTCCCTTCTAGCTCAAAAAAGTCTGTGATGTATTTTTAATGAAGCACACACAATAAACTGCTAACATAATATTAGAGGCTCACTTCAAAGCTCAAATAGGCAGGGAAATCAAGGTGAAAGTTTCTGGATTCATCATTATTATGTGTCACTCATCTTCACTATGACAACCCCTGGGCAAAACAGATGTTTCCTTTCCAGTCTTCGGTACGCTGTTTGGAGCCCACCCTCCTCCTCATTTTTTTCAAGCAAACCAGAAAGAACCTGGAAAGTTTAAAGCTTGACTAGACACCCCTTATACATACATGCATTGTTCGAGCCCCACAAAAGGTTTTGCAAGCAACAAAATTTAGTGACTCTGGAGAAGGATGGAACTAGATGACCTTTAAGGTCCCTTCCAACCCAACCCATTCTATAAGGCTGGGGTCGTACCTTAGACAAGCTTCAGGCCACCTGGGTTGCCTTCTGTTCTGCTGGCCCCTTCTCATCATACAGCTGGTGCCTGTAAAGTTTATGATTTCATGAGATGTGTCAGGCAGCAGCAAGAGCAGGGAAGGCAAGCCAGCAGTTGAGCTGGATCCCATGGCTGGAAGGGGCCATGAAATCAGCCCACAGCTGGGGTTCAGACCAGCAGGGCTCCGTAGCTAGGCAAGGACACGACCAGTGCTCCTCCAGCACGGCTCCGACAAGGACTGAAGTCACCAGGCTGAACGTAAATAGAGCTCGTGGGCCCATGGTTTGTGTGGAAACCCCAAACAAGCCTGGTCAGGACCAGTAGCACCTATTAGTTAACTCAGGGCCCTGGCAAGAGTATCAGCTGCGCCAGTGATATAGAAACACACAATGGAAAATGGGACATCTGTGTGTCACAGTTTTCTCCTTCCCAGAACTATCAGGCCACTCTGGCAGGAGAAAACAAATTTTTCTCCCCACAAACACCCATTCCTTCTGGGGTGGCCCCTGTTTCACCCAGTGGTTGGAAATAATCTCTTAGGTTGTTTAAAGACCACAAGTCTGGTGGAAATAAGTAAGATATTCCAAGGGTGGAAACAAATCAGAAGCCTCTGTTCCTCTGACTGCACCTAAATATTCCTGACCTCTCCAGGTTACAAAAGTTGGCTAAGAACAATCTGGTCAAAGACCAAAGCACGTCTCTGGTCCAACCAAACCAATGACACCGCAAGAACTTACCCTTGTGGAGTCCGGAGGGCCTTGGTATTGAACCTCTCTGGTGAGCTGCCATTGCTGGAAACACTCCTAAAAGTGACACACAACCTCAAAACATACACAGTAAAGTTAAATATCCCAGTGTACTTTCCACCCCCACCCCTAACTCACAGAAATAAGGTGTGCATACGAATGCATTCCCAGACCTCCTTGTTTGGGAGACTTCAAGCTGCTTTCCCTTCAACACCCCTCATCCCCACCAGCCTCATCCCCACAGTCCCAGCAAGATCAGTCTGGCAGCAAGGGAGGGGCAGTGAGGAGTAAAAAGCAAGCATTTAGCAAAATACGGATTTTAATAGTCTTGCTTGGAAACCTTGTTAAAATTTCAACTTTTGCTGCCCAAAGCAAATGGGAACATTTAGTCCTAGCGTCTTGAAGTCAACTTGAAATTCGCGTGAGTGTCTGACATCACCGGGTGAGGATCACGCCTCTTATCCGGCTTTGCTGCGTCCTGTTTGAGCTCAGTCTCTAATTGTCATGCAGAAAGGGACTGAGCCTTCCAGGTAACCTGGTAATTTCACTGCGGGGCGGAGGGGAGGGAGACAGCTAATGAACAAGCAAAAGTGATTGATTCCTGTCTCAGTGTCAGGACACTGAACGGCTGTTTGTCAAGAAACAAGAAAACGTCACTGGGATTTGTAAGCGCTTGTAACTATTACATAAAGCAGTTTGACTAAGAATCGTATAAGATAACTTTCCGAGACTGCTGCTCTGAGAGTGTGTTAATACAACCACTGGCTCTTCTTGACATTTCTGCAAACAACTTATAAATATTCCATGGGAGCGGTTGCTCCTGCTGCCGCTGTTGTTGCGGTTTGAATGGAAATACCGGGGGAGAAAAGAGCAGCTCTGCCCTTATTTAGCAAGCGTGCAGCTAAATAAGAGTCCTCAGTCAGCCCACTCCAGGGCTTTGCTCCAGTGAAAATAAAAAGCAGTCGAGCATCCTGTCCTTCTCCTGCTGAAGGAGAAGCTTGGATGCGCGTGAAGACCCAGCACAGCCTCCTACCACCAGCCCCTCCGCACCCAGACGGGCGCTGGGAAAGAGGTTAAATGACTCACCTGAGGTCTCATACTGTGCATGTGACACTGCTGGAAACTGCAGCTCAGCCAGAGCTGTCTCTGTTGCTTTAATCCAAGGCTCAGAGGCTAAACACAGAGTGTCTCAAGCGGGGCAAGGCAGCGATGGGGAGGCTGATGTCTGAGGGTCAGGGGTGGGGGGCAGCACCATGTGTATTTGGGGACTGTCCAATCTGGGGACTGGTGGGTGCTATAAAATAAAGATGCTGTGCCACTCCTCCCAGACCTGGACATGCTAGTGCATAATGTGCCCGGATCCCTGGCCCGTTGGGGTGATGGGAGGGATCATGCAGCAGACCTGGTGAGAGATGCTGCTGAGCTCTTGGGCCATGTCAGATATCCATGCCGTGAAGCTCCTGGTCCTTCTCTAGAGGTGCTGGATCAAACTGCACTAGGGAGGCTTGTGCCAAAAGCAGAGCAGGATCAGCAGACACACAGGCAGTGAGCTGCAGGCCTGCCGGTTTGAACCCCACTGACCACAACCAGCCAAAAGGTGAGTTTCACTGGTATAAAATGTCAGCTACCTACTCACGTGGAAAAGTCCAGCACTCCCTCCTCACACCACATTTTGCAGTCGTCGCTTTCTGCTTTAAATCCAAGCAGTAATACTCAAAACCAGCCACAGAACAACAAATGCAAGTAGGAGCCAGCCACAACCACACCGCCACAAAGGAGCTGAGCCATGAGCAAACCACTGCCAACAGCCCCGACCCACAAATAAACCACTGCAGATGGACCCTGACACAAGTAAACCACTGCAGATGGAGCCACCCACAACCGAAATGCTGCGAAGAAGCCCAGCCCATGACTCATCCCAGCTAGCGCGCCTGTATTGGTGCCATGCGGACCGTGGCAGCCTATCAAAAGCTATGATTTCATCCCCAAAGACGTTACTGTTTTTATACTTCATGACAGCTGGGCCTTTTTAGTACCTGCTGACCTAGAACAAGTCTCAAACTGTACCGAAGGTGGGTCATTTCAAGATTCGAAGTGCCTCATTGTTTAGTGAGTGGGCAGTGTATACCTTTATTTCCATCATGCTTCTCTTTGCCAAGTCTCCATTATCCCTATTTATAGATGCCCTGGGAAGCAATTCCATTAAGTGTCACCTGCCTCAGCATTTCCCCATGCAGTGCCCTAGTTATGGCACAAATCAAGGGGTCTCTAATTAGCATTTCTGTCCCTAGCCAGATTCCAATACTTGGGCTTGGCTTTACAGGGAAGGTCTCTGTATAATTTCACAGATTCCTTGCCCTCACCATGGTTGTACCCAGAGTTCATGCTGTCTCCAGAGCTTCCCATCAGCAAACATGACACCACGGTCCAATATCATCCCTAAGAAACCTTTGCCTCTCTTGCCTGTTGTCTGTTCTCCTGCCCACCCCCATCTCTCAACGACTTTGGGTTTTCTTATCCTTTTCTGATTTTGAGGAGGCAGAAACAGCAATAGCTCTTCTCCCTCACTGTCTAATGATAGGGAACTAATCCAGAAACACAGCTTCAAATTAGAAAACCTTCCAGCCTTCATTATTTCTATGCATCATGTTGGTTTGCAGCAAAACTCAGCAGCTCAGATAATCTTCTCCGTGTCAGAGCAGAGAGATGTGGAAACACCACTTGCCCACAAAGTTTAGGAGATCCTGTTTAGGAGCAGAGCTCTCAGCCCTGTGGAAGTCACAGGCAGCATTTGCCCCATGATCTTCTATGAGCTATTGGGGAAGGATGGGGCAGAGATGCCATCTACTTGCAGCCCAGGGCCAGGGTTAAGAGCAGGTACTTGCCCTCACAAACAGGTAATTGCAGGCACTACTGCCAGAAGTGGGTTCCAGTCCCTGACACAGCATTGCCAGCTCTCAGCACTGTCCTGAGTCTTGTGCGATTTGGTGTTTCTCTGATGGTTCCCTAACTCAGAGGAGGAGTGGGGAGACTTCAGCCTCAGATGAGAAAAGCTTGGAAACGTGGTCTCCAAAACCAGTTCACAGCTAAGCAGAACTCAGATGAGCTTCATTAAGAAGCCACACATATTAAAGCTGATTTCAGTCTGGGGACCTGAGTAATGGTTTTTAGCAGTTGGAGAGACACAGTGCTGCTGTTTGGGGGACCAGCTCGGAAATGGGAGTCCCCTGTCTCAGGGGAAGGGCAGGAGAGGCAAAGGGAACTTGCATGTCCTCTCGCTTCCAGGGGAAGAGGGGCAAGAGGGGAGGAAAGCAGCTGCCACAAACACGTTTGAGGCAACTGTAGACTCCTAAAGTCTGAAGCCAAGAGAGACCACTGGCTCTGCCTGAGCTTGTCTCCCTCAGGACATTGCACTTTTCTAGATTCCCTGCATGCAGCAAAATGACTGTTCCTGAAACACTGTTGGGAACGCAATCTGCTGTGTGCAGTGGGCAGAGAACAAAGCTACCAAGGTCCAGTGCCTGGCCGTGGTCAGCTTTGGCTGGTCTTGTCCTGCTCCCAGCCTCTCCTGGTCATCGGATGATGTGTTTCCAGCAAGGCTGTTTCAGCAGCTATAGCAATGAGGTTTAAACCCAGCTCTGTGAGGGACTTTCAATGCACAGACCCAGACTGTTCATCTTTTGAAGGCTTGGAGGGGCTTTGCACAGGGAAAGTGAGAAATCCTCAGGAGACCACAGCTTACACCAGAATTGCTTGAGCTACATGTGTCAGAGCATCTAAGTCCTTTCCAATCAACATCTAGGATTTCTTATGAATCAGGCCATTAGTGAGATTTCTTTCACACTGCATTACCCCTCTCTTTCTCCCCTGGCTTTGATCAAACAGGTCTTGCTGATGGAAACGGCGTCAAAGCCACAGCATCCCTGTATAAAATTTTGATCTCAGTGAATCAGTTATCCATTAAAAAAGCGAAAGCTAGCTTTCAAAACCAGTTTGATGAAATTTCTTTTACATAAAATGTGTCTGTGTCAGGTGTTGCAACTTGGCAGCATGGTAGTCAGAGATAGGGACCTCTGGAGTGAGGCTCACCATACCTGCGTCAGGCACCTCATTTAGGACGGGACAAATCACCACCTGGGGACACACACTTTCGGACTCCACTTCCCCATCCATAGGCAGAGGTAGTCCCACCTCCCTGCCTTCTGCAGGAGGATGGGAAGACAGAGGGAGAGGGCAGAGGAGGAATACACTTCACGTGTTACCATGACAAGGAGAGGCATAATCATCTCCTTGGCTAGCCTGGAGCCTGGCGGTGCTTACAGGTGGACCTGAAAAACCTGGAAAAAGTGTTTCTCTTTTGGTACCATTCCTGCTTGTTGCAAGGACAAGTGTGGAGCTGGCAGCAAAGGATAAGTGTGGGTCTGTGGAGGCAAATGCTGTCAGAGAAACAAGCATGACCACAGTGTCTTTCTGTCATTGCTTGAAGGCCTGTGTTTTTACTGCATCTTCAACAGCGGGCACTGCGTTATCAAGGGTCTGTATGGTGACAATGCATAGGGGACACTATGTGCTGAGTTGTGCAGCTCTGCACTCTGTGATGGGGAGTCCCTTCTTCCCAGGACAGTCTGGACTCTCATCCATCCAGAGCCATTCTGGCTCCTTGCTGTTGACTTTATTTAATTTCACTCCTGGCATCAAGGACATGAGCAGAAAAATTGACTGTGACTTGCACAGCGAGAAAGGAAGAGAGAGTATCATGAGAGGGGAGCAGTCAACAAGATCCTGAGCCCTGCTTAGTAAATCCCATTCAACTCACTGACATCTGAGTGTAAAATAGGTCTAGGAATATCCGGAAAACTTGTGCCAACCCCAGCAAAGCACAGAGCAGGAGCGAACCCGCCTTCCTTTGAAGTCTCAAACCCTCCCTACCCTCACCAATACCAGAACTCACCCTTTGTCTCTTCCAACCTCCTACAGGTGTTCCTGCTATCCACTGCATCCCCTTCTTCAATAATTTGTCATTCAAATGGCCTTCTAATGCCTGTAAACACAGAAATTGGCAACTGGACAGCAGGAAATCTAGGAAATAAGCACAAGGGACTCTTCTGGGCTTGTGGCCAATATACAGTCCTAGGAGCCACTGAAAGCACAGCAGAGTCAAGCTCTAGAAAGCAGGAACAGTGTCACTAGGTTGGCATAAAGCGACTCCTAGTCCATTCGGGATAAGTGACAGTAATACACTAGTCTGCTTTGTGTTAACCACAGGGAACATCAAAGCCAAACTCCCTATGATGTTGATTTGGGCATGGACAAGCCCAGATCTCAGCTCTGTTCAGGGCCCATTTAGTTGCTGTGGGGAAATGCCACAACAAGCAGCTGTCCTCTTTTTTCTTTTCTTTTTTTTTTTTTTCAGGTTCATCCTGTTTTTTGCCACCTCATCTGATTTCCTCGTGCCCATAGAGCTGTGGGCACTGGTATGAACATTTTGACCACCAGACTCACTAACTACTGTACAAGGGAGACATGCAGTGTGCCCTGAGACTATGACCAAAACAGGAGTTTCCACAGCAGCCCCCATAGCATACAGCACTTCTCCTTCTAGCTTTTCTATGGGCTTTGGAGTGGTGCTGACCCCGTGGCCGACCAGGCTGAGCTGCTCCCCGCTACTGTGCTTCAGCTTCATGTGTAGGTTTGAATCCCTCAAGAGTTTGGATGATGCTTTTGGATGAGTACATGAGGACAGGGCTGCTTTGGGCATGCAGGACCTCAGAAAATCCTTCAGCACTGGCATGAAGGGGACAAATTCTAGCAAGTATGGCAGAAAGCAGCTGGTAATGTACTGATCACTCACCTGTGTGTGTGGATAAGCATGCACACAAACTGCGCATGAGTGCAGGCATCAGGATTGTCAAGGCTGTCTAGCTTACCAAGGCCCTTAGGAATCCCAGCACAGAGCACTGACTTCTTGCTTCATCCTTTGGGCAGGACAATGTATTTGCATGGAAACATGCCTGGCTCCTCTGCAGAGGATGATGCTGGTCATGGAACTGGGATGGCAGCAGTCAGATCTGCTGGGATCCCAGGGCCATGCTGCACAGCATCTCCTGCCAGCGATACAGCTGGTACTGACAGATCAGTCCCCATCTCAGTGCCAAGAGTGAGCTGTTCACCAGTACGGGTCTATGCCACATTTTTTTGCCAGCCCCAGTGATGGATTTGGAGGAGACAGGTCACAAATGCAACTGTCTGGGCATTGCCCTCCCTGTCATTCAAACAGGGGGAAACTGGCTGTGGCAGAGGTAGAAAGTACCCCGCAACACCCCGTGAAGTTGTTGCAGGTGGGCCTCAGATACTGCCCAACTTGCAGCATCACAGTCTCTCCGGGACATGAGCCACCCAAGCACCCGCCCCTGCCTCTTCCCATGGTCACTGTCCCCCCCTCATCAATCACCAAGCCTAGCGTAAGGCTGGCACTAAGTCATGACCCTGCTGATGTCCTCCACTCCTGGCTTGCCATGGTCCCTCCCTCCTCCACGTGTGGCCGTTGTGTGAAGCTGAGCACCAGTCCCACCGCTGTGAACCCAACAGTGGCCGATGCAGCCTGGAGACCCTCACTCAGCCTGGCTTGCACACATAGTCCTCTAGTGCACGTTCCCAGGGTACACCCATGACTGCTCTTGCTCTTCTCTGGCCCGCACTACATGCCACCTGCATGTGACAGGCTGGTCTTGCATGCATAGACCTCAATATCTCAACAGTCTTCCTGAAGAGCGGAGCGCAGAAGAAAATGTATAGTTTGATAAGGAAAAGCAACCTCCTGGCAAACTCTCTGCCCAACCCTGCCGTAACCTGGAGTACATGCAGAGTGCACGGGGCGGCTTTCTGCAGTACAAGGAGTACACAGCTAGAACTAGGCAGGTGCTTTATTGCCCACTGGGTGGTATGGGGGCACCCAGACATCAACGGCTTCATTTTCACAGCATCCCGAGGTCGAAGATGGGGGTCATACAGAAGTTGAAGTCACTGGCACAGTGACTCCATGCCTGGTGGCACAGCCAGGAACGGACACCAGCTCTCCAGCACAGCCAGCCCGAGCTGCAAGGCCAGGAGCTGCATGTCTGGGGAGACAGATACACCCTATTCCATAAATCCAAGCTCCACTCTGAAACGGCTTTCTGGTTCATTAATTACAGAGCTGAGTCTAGTTATCTGTGCATATCAGAAGAAAAATGGCCCTGCCTGACTTCTTGGGATTGCTGACTAATGTTCCTCTACCTGCAACCTGGAGTCCTCAGCTCCAAGGTGCTGGGCTCATATTTCCTGCTGTTCTGAGCATACTGAAATATGAATGATGTTGGGTGAATTCATGGGACAGCTTCGAAGGGAAACAGGAGCATTAGCAGAGCATGTTTCATGCAAGGAAACCCTTTGTTGGCACCACTTAAAGATTGCATAACCCTGCGGAGTATGTCTTATTTATTACTGTCGTGTTAAACGCCCAACCTGCCTTCAGATCACGGATTACTCAACATCCTTTTAATTTTTCAGCTTTTCAGCTGGTTAGCATACCTCACCCCCTTGCAGATGACAACCATTTAGCAAAAGAAATCTTTATTTTATATTTTTTTTGTATACTTGTACACAAGTAAAATAAAATGCATATCTATATATACTGCAATCTTGTGAAGGAAAAGGTAGCATTCTTTAACAAATGCTGCCCGTAAACATGGTGTGATGGAATGAATACGGAAAAACTGCAATATTCATAAACATAGGATTAAAACAGCATCAAATTCATTACCTCTGCAAATGGGAACCTGCAATACTGTTCAGTGTGATGTCAAGTTACAAACAGATTTTAGACATTCTTTTCAGAGCATTTCTTACACTTTTTTTTTTTTTTTCCTGTAAATAAACCGTATTTCCTTTACCATCTGCTGTAGCAAAAGCTGCTTTGTGGGCAAGTGCAGTTCCGAAGACCAAAGGTATAATTCACAGGTTTCAGGACAAATAAATTATGTACATCTTGGTGTTTGTCTTTTGTGTTTTTTGTTTTTTTATAAAGGCATCCAGTTAACTTTTGTGTAACAAAGCTTTCTCAGGGTGGATGGTAGTTTTGCTTTTGTTTGCAACATTTATGGAGGTCAGCAAAAGTCTAGTATTAAAGTGTCATCAACCCAGGAAAAGAGTTAATTTTAGCAGAATAACAGTAAGCTCCACACCAAGGGGGGGATCAAAAGGCTTAGGCTGAGCTGTAACGTGGAGCTGTTTCCTTGCTGGGTGAGGCGGCACTGGGCCTTTGATTTGTTCTTTTTAGAGCAGCCCTGCCTCTTTTTGGTTGGGACTGTGGAAGGTTCAATAGGCTCTAGAAATTCTGGTTTCAACTTGGTCAATGGAGGGTCTACAATGCTGGGGAAGGTCCCAAAGGGGGAATCGTTTATTTGCTTGTTGCTGCCATTTTTGGAAGGGTCCGTCTCAACGTACTTGGTTTTGGACATGTTCTCCTTGTCCTTGAGAGGGTTGTTGGAGGATGGCCGGCTGCTGTGGGAAGAAGGACCTGCCTTGCCTTTAGCTTCGTAAATAAAAGACTTATCTGTTTCTGGCTGGCAGCACTTCGGGGAGCCGTCGTGGGAACCAAGAGGAGGGACCCCGGTTGGCAGTTTACCAGATCTGGTCTTAGTGCTAAAAACGCTTGTTCGTATCTGGTTGAAGGAGTCGACGCACCCTTCCAAGTCGGCGCTCTGCAGCCTTTTGAGGTCTCTCCCTGCCAAGCGGGGGGGAAGGTGGCACTCCAGCTCCGAAGACGATCCTTTAAACTGCTTAAACCAATTCCAGAGGGACCTAGCCTGGCAGTCACAGATCCACTGGTTGCCATTCAAGCGCAGGTACTGGAGGGACACCAGGGGAGCCATAGTCTCCCCCGTGAGAACGGTCAGGTTGTTGTTAAACAGATACAAGGTCATCACTTTCCCAAGGTCATGAAAAGACCGGCGGTGGACCAGGCTGACTCTGTTCTGGTGCAGAAGCAGCCGGTCGAGGTTGATGAGCCCGCGAAAGACGTTCTCTGACAAGCTCTTGATTTTGTTACCATGCAAAAACAGGTAGGTGAGGTTTGCGAGATCTATGAAGGTGTCATCCAGCAGGTTCTGTAGATTATTATCCTGAAGGTAGAGATATTGCAAGGAGAACAACCCTCGAAAAAGCCCTGTGGAGAGCTCCAGGAGCCCACAGCGATCCAGGTGTAAGGTGTGGAGGTGAACAAGACCCCGGAAAGTGACAGGGTTGATGGATTTCAGGTTCGTGTTGTCGCTGAGATCCAACTCCTCCAGTTTGTTGAGCCCATAGAAGGCTCCGGGCTCAATGAGGCTGATGTTGTTGGAGTGGATCCAAAGAATCGTCATGTTGCGGCAGGAGGTGAAGCTGGTAGACCTCACAAGGGTTATCTTGTTGTTGTGCAAGAAGATGCGCTGGCTCTGGATGGGTATCTCAGTGGGGATTGCTGTCAGTCCTTGCTGCTGACAACTTATTGTAATCTTCGGTTCACTGTAGCATACACACGCCCCGGGGCAAGACTCCACTTCTGACTGGATGTTCAAGCAAAGCACCAAAATCAGCAGTTTGCTTCCTAAAGGATAACAAAAATAGTATGCAAATTAGCCAGGGTCATGGGAGAGCTCTTTTCTTTGCAACTAATAGATGAGCCTGAAAATCACCCTTCTAAGTGCGTTACCACTAACCACAAACTACATATGCCAGGGGAGCCAAACAATTAAAAAGCAGAATTAAAAATGCTCTACCACTCAACGCAATAGCTAAAATCAATATACACTTGCAGTGACAAAGTTTGAGAACCTCCTCAGCCTTTCACACTTGGGAGGCCTCTGACTTTGGTGGTGAGAGTGATCATCATCATGTATTTGCATCATGGGTCCTGAATGCACATCTAACATAAGCCCGGTTCCAGAGACCTTACCTCTGAGCAAAGGGGCTGTCTTCTGGGGGGCCATTTGTCTCTGCCACAGGCATATTTAGCACAGTTCAGCCTATGGGAAAGCATCTGCCCAGCCATGGCCGATGCCTGCAGCCACGGGGCTGTACTAGGCACCTCTGCGTCCCACTGCAGCAGTGCCACCAGCTCCTTGCTTTCTGGGATCATTGAACAACTCTCCAAAACAAGCAGGTGTCCCCAGATTGCACTCAAAATGTAAGACGGAGATGTGGCTTTTGTGACTTTCCATGAACAATTTCAGACTGATTTGGTCTTCCCGTAGGAAATAACTATGAGGGATTCCCAGAATAACTTACAGGTCAGACCTGCCTGTAGAGGTCTCAAGGCCAAGAGCATCCTTTCCTTCTCTCGGTCAAACCTTTACACCACATATTCTTGCTTCCCTTCCTCTCTCCCCCTTTTTCCCTTTGAATCTGTGCAGCCACCAAGGAAGAGGAGAAAACAGCACATTTTTCCATAGAGGGCAGATAGGCAGGGATGGGCAGAGGCTCTGCATCTTCTGGAAGTGGACCTGGGAGGGAGGGTTAGTGTGAACCTCCAGCTGAGACACCTGCAGAGATACCTGCTGTTCCCTACCCATGGTGGGGAAGGTGGGGAAAAGAGGCAGTTTCAGCAGTGTTTTCCCAGCAATTAGCAGCAAGTAATTAGATTGCTTCCTCTAAACCGCATACGGGAGCTAAAATGAATGGGCAGCAACTGTAACAGCGGGAGGCTCTGTTTGTGAAATACCACGTGCGAGCAGGGACACGTGTGTCTCCTTCCCAGCTCATCACAGCACCTCTGGCAAAAAGACACGTTCCTCCCCATCGCTGGGGATCACCAGCCCAGGGACAACAGCAGCTTTCCCTCTTCACTGTTGTGGGAGGTTTTTTCTTCCTTAAAAGACTGCAAATATTGTTCAGGCATGTTGATGCCTCATTACACCTTAAGGTAAAATAGCAGAGTTCAAAAAGTCAGGCAGAAAAGGACAACGATGCAGAATGGGATAAACTGGGGAGACTGGAGAGCGCCCGGTCGCATCCAGCCACACGTGCGGCGTGCTGGCTCCCATAGGGCCAAATCCTGGAGACAGCGGCTGCATCTCACAGAAAAGGCTGAAAGGCAATCATGTTGCTAATGAAATCACATCATCTTTGCATCGAAGTAGCAACTTCAAACCCCAACAATAAAGGATTAAATCATACAGAAATCTCACCAAACTGTTTACTGAAGCAATAACAAATGTTATCGGAGAAGCCAAGGTGGGAAAGTTGCTTTTCTGCAATAACAGGCTGGGATCCCAGGCCTGAGTTTCAGTCTAGTCAAAATAATTCACCATGTGCAGGTAATAAATCTGTGGTGATCCAACAGTCCAATATAGGCGGGAGACTCCTATATATCAGAGTCCACATGGGAGAAAAAATAAAAGCTCAGCATGCAGAGATAATTTGAGCCTGATATTATTAGCTGCTGAGCATCCCTGGAAGGCAGTGTGTTGAGTGCAGTATTATGACACATTCTGGCTGGCTTGTCATGTTTTGACATATCACGTCCCATTGTATGGAGCAAAGTAACACGAGACAAGAGAAATCCCTTGCTGGAGACATGTCACACCAAGAGGAGCCTCCTGGGAAATTAAAACAAAGGCTGGCAACTCTCTGACCAGCACAATTCCTCACCAGGTGATAATGAAAACCCGTAGCCAGAGAAATAGGACTTTCTGGAGCCTCTTTCTTTAGTTTTGCGATTCAGATGATGGGGGCCCGGGGTGGCTCTGGAGCAACAGGATTCACCTCTCCACTCAATACCACCCACCCGCTGCAGCAAACCAGCGCTCGGGCTGCAGACACCGCTGCAGGCTCCACGGCTCTTCCCAGCTGCTCCTCTCCGCCTTGGCAGTACTGCAGGGGCTACAGCCTACTCAGGGAAAATCCAGCCACAACCCAGATGCATCCCACATGCCTTATAAATATGTGACACGCTCACAGCAGAGTGAATGCAAAGATCCATTCCTATGGGAGAGGAATCACAATGACAACACTCCTGTTCAAGCTCCAGCCAGGGGAGCCAAGTGCATAATAAATATATGTATACATGGGGAGAGAAAGAGAGAACATGAAGCAGCCAGCAGAGAACAAGCCACGCATATGAATGCCACCCTGCCCTGTGCCACCCCCTCCTGACAGCCATGCTTCTGCACCCTCTGGATCACTCGTGCATTGAGCGTGGACCACCAGCCCTTTCCTACGGAGAGAGCTGCTGGGGCCGGCCAAGGTCCCGTCCCAGCTTTTGGGTGCGCGCGAGGCTGGGAGCACGCTACAGCTTCTCCCCAGCAGAGAGGAGCAGAAGGGAAGGGGCAAATCCTGCTCCCCTCTGAACCACGGCTTTTCTTCTCCTGCTGCCGATGCCTCTGAGGCTGCCGGGAGCTGTGAGTCAGTGGCACTGATAGCCGGCTGCCAGTGGAGCAGCATAGGGAAATTAATTACAGGCAGGGCTAGCCTGTGTGCTTTAATTAGGGACCTGGTGTTCATGAGCTGCTCGGATTAGCTCCTTCCACCGGAGACAGTTACTGTCAATCATCCCCCGAAGCCTTTTTCCAGTTAGTTTCCCGCCGCGCAGCTCAGCCACGTCCTGACCGACCCATGACAAGCTCAGCACCCAGCAGTCGTCAGAGGCTCCCTGGCCGGCGCAGGGCCTGAAGCGAGGGCAGGAGTGGGTGCCGTCCGCAGACAGCCTTGGGAAGCCAAGGTGCCCCTCTCTTCCCGGGCCAGACTGGGGTGTGCCGTGGCAGAGACCGGAGGGACCGTGCCTTGGACTTCCCCTGCTCCTCCAAGGAGCTTCTCCACCACTGGTGTTCAACCAGTAACTGCGCCTTGTGCTCGGTGTGTCCCAGACGACAGTGGCCACCAAGTGCCGTGAACCAGCCAGACCCTGCGCCAGGATAGTTTCATCTGTCCGAGTCCAGGCAAATATTACCTTGCTTTTTTCTGACCAGGTGCCAAGTGACCACTTTAGGACAGGGATGAGCACAAGGCAGGGCCCTGGGACAGGAAGGTAGCCAAGACCTGGCATCAAGGCACGTTAACACAAATGCACAGTTTTAGGATGGTCTGAAGCACAGCAGAGCTTGTTCCTGTCTGCCCGGAATATACCCTCATATTTTAAGGTAATCTCTTACTCTAGGCCAAGCCCTGCAAGATCAAGACAGACCAACAGTATCACTGCCCTGTGCCCCGGGGGCTGGAGCCCATCAGCTGGAAACAGGGACCTGTTTCAGGGCCCGATGTCATGACTCAAAGCACAGACCCAAGTCCCTTTACGCTGAACCAAGCACCGCGGCATGGCGTGGAGCATCACCTCACTGAGCCTCGTGCTCTAGCACAGAGCTGGGGCCATAACGCAGGGGAAGGAGCTGGAGCACTGATCCGGGGACTGTACTGCAGAGGTGTGTGCAGCAACTGGGCACCCCAGTGCCCATCAGCTGGGCACCCCGGCACAACACCAGGCGCTCCACCTTCTTCTGTTCTCCTCCCCACCTCCCCTTGTTCCTCCCCCTTTCCGATGACCTCCTCCTTTGCAACCACCATGTCCCAGGACTTGTCCAGCTGAGGGCAAGGCAGCACCCAGGCAAAACAGAGAGGCTGGGATACATCCTGGCCGTGCCCAGAGCCTGTACACTGTCCTGTACGCCACGCTGCAGCTTGTTTCCCTTGGCACAAAGCAGAGGGGAAGGATGAAGACCTTCAGGGGCTGGCCAGGCAAAGGTCACACAGACACAGCTTGGAACTTGCCAGGAATAGTGTGAGTATCGTGGCCTTCTGCTCCTCTTGGGAGGCACCAAGTATCCATGATGCTGAGGGGTCCCAGTGGGTGCTGCCCTGAGCAGAAAGGTCAAAGCCCTAGTTCGGGGCAGATGACGAGAATCCAGAGGACCTGGGCAGAAAGAGCCCAGTTACTCTGCAGCCTGGCTGGCATGGGCAAATGCCATCATTTCTTTTCTTGGAGCTCTGGGTTCAGCTCTGGCTTTGGGCTCCTTCCTTTTCCAGGAAACACACACCCTGCCCTTAGGCCAGAAGTACAGGAGAAATTCACTGGTACCACAGGGAGAAGGGAGGTCAGAAGGTACCCTGCGTGCCTGTTCCCAGAAATACATGCCAAGCCCAGCTCCCAGCGGGGAACTACAGCATCCTTCCCTTGACCTCCCAGATAAATCCAACCGGAGTTCTGCGTACACAGTGTGCTCCCACCACTGCCGACTGACTGACACCGGACCCTCAACCACCTGCTGGACTCTTCCACCTTCAGGACTCAACCTTAGTGCCCATCCCTGAGAAAAAGGGTCTTGGTGTGACATCCATTCCCTCATCTCTTAGACAAGAAGCCACTCCTACCCCTTCCAGAATATGATTAAAACTTAACTGGATAGTTCCAGTCAAAAGCAAAAGATGAAAGAAAATCCAGTACCTGGAACCTTCAGTCCCTCCAAGACGTTGGCTTTGAGTTTAGCATTTGTTCCTCCAGAGCTTTCTTAAAAGCCAGAAACCTCCTTCAGTCAAACTGCCGCACTTCCCCTTTGCCATCTCAGAAGTGTTATGACTCATGGAACTGGGAAGCAATTAAAGTGGGTCCATTATCTGTCTTTCCGCTAGTCCCCTGTGCGATCGCGTTGTCAAACATGGCAATTAGAAAGAAAAGGCTCCGGGGGCCTCTAATAGATGCTTTGCAAACTTTTTAAGAGGCCAAAGCAAAATGCAATTTTCTGCAGTTTGCAGAGCCGTGGCCTTTCTCTGCCGCTCTGCACTTGTCTCTATTGATTTGGAGATATTATAATGCGGCTTTCCTACAGTGGAGGGTCAATAATCATTTGAATTCTCTCCTGGTTGGACATAAAGGGAGTACTTTACAATACAAAGCCTTTTGCTGATGCACACAGCATTTTGCCTTTGTTTATAGTACGGAGACACTATAGCTGCTTAATTCCCTGTTCTGAACAGATATTGTTTGAAATTCAGCACATCGCTTTGAAAGACACTCTGCAAAGCAGCTTCAGCGTCTCCTGCTTTGTCCTGTGGCCAAAGGTGGGGTCTATGCGTGTGAGTGTGTGTGTGCCAAAAGGAAGAGGGCAGCACTTTTACGCATTTCAAGTCAAAGGAGAATTGAGAGGTTTATGAGGAAGGAGAATTGGTTTGGACTAGTCTCACCCCAGGCTGGAGTTTCCCTCCCTTTTGCCTCCTCCCTCCGCTTCGGAGCGGTAGGCTGGTTCGTGACGGTGCAGCTGGAGCGGCTTTAGAGTGAGAAGGAGAGGAGCGATGCTTTGCCACCACACAAGCACCTGGGAGAAGCAACCGGTGTCCCAGCCCTGGGGAACTGAGGACCTGGAGCAGGTACGAACAGACCAGGTCTCAGCACACAGGTGCCCGCTGCCCTGCAAGCATCCTCAGGCAGCTGCCTGGCAGCCAGCTGCAGCAGAAAATTCTGGGGCTGTTGCAAGTCCTGTGGCGTATCTGCAGCTCCGTGGGGATGCGGGGGTGTCAGGCACCCCTCTCGGGGTGAACGGTCAGTGGGGACATGGGGAACGCAGCTCCGTGTCTGCTCTGGGGCGCTGAATTGCTCTCCAGGCTCGGCTGACTGGGTCAGCTCCATCTCCGTGGGCCACTGCCGGAGCTCAGAGCCCCAGCTCACACCAAAACACCTACGCCCTGTTCCAGTGCCGAAACCCAGCTGCCTAAAAATAGGCGGCTAATTACCTTTTAGACACCCTTGAGGGCCTGAGATGCCAACACTTCTGCTGGCAGATTTGACGCAGCTCCTCTAGTAGTCCTGTGCTCTTCCAGCCGCTGGAGCTGGGTCTGATATAAATGGCAGCAGGCAGCAATGTTTAGGCACCTGAACGCCAGCCCTAACTTCTATAGGTACAGTCTCTGATCCCACATGCCCTGGGACTGCGTCCAGATCCATTAGCCTTTGGGACTGTAGTGCTCTTCATTCCCTTTGGCAGTACAGCCTCAGTCCTGCTCTTTGGTATATCCAGCCTCTACCCTGAACAAGACAGGATTTCAGCAGAAAAAATACCATGCGTGGTCAGAAATGAAAGGTCATTTCCATAATGCATCCAGGCAGGGGATGGAGGCAATAGATGTGCCATTTCCTAACTTCTAGGTGTTCATCTTTTCCACCTAAATCATACTCCCTTAATGTGATTTTTGGACTTAATATTGCAGGGATATTTTTAAGGGAAGAAGGTAAAAGCGAGTTATATCATGTGCAATTCTTAGAATCCATCCTCACAAATCTCCAGAGGGGTTTGAATGCTGATTCTTCAGCACTGCTTAGGGCTGAGCTACACGACTCATTACGTGAGCTGAGTGCAGCACAAACCTTAACCAGGGCAGCTCCATCCGTTCGGAGGTGTGTGCCCAAGCAGCTCCCGGACGGCGGTGCTCCCCGTCCCTGCAAGGGGCTCTCCAGCGCTCCCAGCATTTTGGCAGCAGCGTCAGTTTAGCCTAACAACACTTGGGCAGGGTTATACTTTTGGTGGTTTGCCAGCATTTCCCTCAGCAACATCAGGGAGAGAAAGGAAAAGGTGATAGTTAACTATATTTCATCCAATTTGAATAAGAATTTGATGAGGAGCAAAAAAAAACCCCACCAACCAGTCTCTTCTCTAGCCAGAGGGTTTTCCTCCTGCTGAATTTCAAAGGCTTGCTGCAAGCCACGGAGGTGTGAAAGAGTCTCAAAGAAAAGGTCACCAGAAACCTTCAGAGGGGAAAATATCAAGGGATTTAAATACAGGAGTCATTAGGTCCCTGTATAACAATAACACTAATATAAATTACTATAACCTAGTAATGCCCTGTGAGGCCACGAAATGAGAACGAGAAAAGCCCTCGGTGTAATACAAGAACGTGAGAAGAGCTGCACAGAGTCAGACAAGAGCCCATTTGGGCTGGTCTGACACAGTGGTCAGGAGCAGATGCGGACGGAAAGGCAATACTAAATGGTGTGAGCACTGCCCTGGCATCTTCTCCAAGCCCCGTGCAAACAGTGTCCCAGGGCCTGCCTGAGGCAGAATTTCCCTGTCTCCTCAACAGACTATGAAACCTTCCTTCCAGTCTCTCAGGTTTTCTCCAAGCCCTAGGTCATTGTATGAATGCTGGTCCAGACATTTTTGCTGTACTTCTCTGCATCTTTTCCAGGTCCTCTTCACTGTAGGGGTGGGAGGACGATACTTGGGATGCAACTGCAGCATGGACTTACACAGAGGTTTAGCTGTCCTGCTCTGTCCCTTACAGCTCCTGCACTTTGCCTGCCATCGTTCAGCATCAAGCTGAGCTTTGCAGAGAGCCCTCCACAAAGTCCCCAAGATCACTTTGCTGAGTGGCAATAGCTCATTTAGAGCCCATCATTGTGTTTGTTTAGGTAAGGGTCTGGGCTGTTTGCCAGTGTACATTACTTTGTATTTATAAATGCTGAATTGCATCTGCCATCTAGTCTGTGGTTATGAATTTTACCGTGAAACCCCTTGCTGCAACAAATCATGTGCCCAAATATCCACTTTCCTTCAAGCAGAAATATTATCATAGTTCACAGTTGTGCCCAAATCTTAAAATGTAAGCTGGCTGTAAGCGGTGACATCCTCCTGATCCAGCAGCCAGCTGTAGCAGTAGTTCACAGAAATAAGGACTTGGTAATCCCTACCTATCAACACAGGTTAAAGATGCTCCTTAAAATGGTTTACATAAAAAGAGGAATAAACTTTGCTGGCATCTTTGAGATGAGGTTATTCTCTCAGGCATTAAAAAGCTGACCTAGTTATCACTGTTTCCTATGGATAGGCATAGGAAAACCCTATGGATATCCTAGGCCATGCTTCAACGAGTGCACTTGCCAGCTCTGTGCTCTGCCATCTCACCTGGTGGGACTGAGTCTCTGCCAATTCTATCAGCAGAGGCAGAATTTTCCACTGTTCTCATGTAAGATGTAATAAATCTGCATGTTTTCCATCTGTCCTGTTTCCAACTATCTATCGCATATCTGGAAGGGAAAAGCTTATGACCTTTTAAAGGGAAAAGCTTATGACTTTAAAGTAAAAACATGGAGAATTCCTGTAGAAAAGGCCTCCTATGTGGGTTTATACCATTCAGTCCTGGGCCTGACACCATTCAACCCTGGTCCTTCCCGTGCAGATAGTGTAGGTCCCAGCTGCTACTGGCCCATCCAAACTCTCCCAGTATTCCCTTTTTCTTCCTCTGGTTTCCCCAGTGTATGCAGAAGTGTGTCCCCTTTCAGGATGTGATCATGTATGGCAGCTTAACACTGGAATAACCACGGCCGTGTTCAGCTCTCCTAAAGACATAATGCAAAGTCTTGGCATTGCCTTGCTCCTGGCCCTCTCTAGTGTCCCCTCCACCAGTGTGACACCACCAAGGTCCCTGCACCACGGCTTCCCCCAGGCCAATCTCAGCATCAGCCTTTGTACTCAGTAGAGCAGATGGGATTTGTAGGGATCTGGCTCCGAGCAGGTGAATTTGACATGATACCGTGCCAGTTACCAAATACAACGGCAATAGCTCGAGGAGAAGTAAAAATCTCATGCAGGCATCCAATGCAGGGGACAGTCCGTGACAAAGGCAGAAGTCCAAGGCAAATATCTGATGTGGAAGTCAGATGAGAGGTAAGAGGTCTGGGCAGAAAATGCCCGCTGCCCAAAGGGAAGGTGAAAGCACATAGCCTGGAAGAAGCATTTGGGGCACTGTGGGAAAAATGAGCATGAAGGAGGCAAATGGAAGAGGACGGGCAGGAAGGCTGTGGGCTTGCTGCAGGAGAGCCAGCAGAACAAAGACAGACAGACAGCCGTGAGAGCCTGCAGGTACAAGCTGAACTCTCCAAATCTACCTGTCATGAACTCATCTTGGACCACCACTCTGGACAACTGCTATGATCCTAATCCACTACACAGAGCTGCAGTGGTGCCCTGACTGCAGAGCTGAGCTTGGCCAGACTGAGCCCAGTGAGCCAAAGAGTAAGTAAATGGGCTCCTTCCTGACAACCTGGGAGAAATGTCACCCCTGCGTTCTTTTCCAAGTCACGGGCATCAACGGCCACGGTATTATCATAGCTATCCCTGCCACACTGCCTTCTGCAAAGCTTCATATGACTGAAATCCAGACCCAGCCCAGTAAAAATCCTAGCAGATCCCAGCTTGCCTAAGAAAGCAGACCAAAACAAGCTGTGATCGGTCCCCAGCACAGCGGGTGAGGGCATCATAAGTGGTCACGATCCTCATTTCCATCTTATCCAGATGGGATGCATCCAGCACATTGCATGAACAGGATCATCTATGATATAGCCACCATTCAATCCTCATACTGTGAAGAATGAAGTGAGAAAATATGCATTGTGAATCACAACTACCTCCTACAGAAGTTAGTATTATCTGTGCCATATTTGTAAAAAATCAGGGACAAACGGGTGTCCAAAGGAAGTAAACTCTGCTTCCTGAGATGACTTAGATCTCCCATGGAGCCCAGAGCGTCTCAGGAATGCTTCAAAACATTATTACTAAGAAGCAGAGTTTCCTGCGTATCCGAACCTGGCACTGGTGAAGGCACTGTGTGCGAGTGACTCACAGAAAGGAGAGGTAAAGCTCCAGATGGCATTTACACCTGCTCCCCCCCAGCCATCTGGGACTGCACCCCACCTGGCAGCGGCAAACCCTACCCCCACATCTTCAGCACTGGAACTGCCCCATTGCACTAGGCAGCATTTTTCTCGGTTTTCCTCTAAAACGGCACTTCGCTCTGCTTTTGCTTACAGACCCAGCATCTGCAGATAAAGTGGAGTGGAGGAGTGAGGTCTAGGAAAGAGCCTGGAAGGAAAAGTTGCTCCAGAAATTTCCCATGACCTCGGTTTGGTCGTCTGCGTGGACGTGGACAACCCTTGCAGCTAAAGAAACAGCTCGGGAGCCAATGCCCCAGGCAACACAACGGGACAGGGAGAGGGAGAGCATTTTAATTTCCGCTTTAGACGCAACCACTTTTTCAAAGAACAGCTAGGACTGAAAACATGAGAGCAGCCACAGGTGACTGAAGTTCGTATTTCTCTACCCTGCTCACAACCTGATGCTCTCCTTGCCGAGCCTGGATGACCAGAGCTCTCCCCCCGCCCCGTGAGCTGTGCAGAGTGGAGTAGCAGAGCCATGCAATGAGATGTAAGGGCTCTACCCCAGAGCTGCCTTACAGCGAGCTCTGTGGTGCAGACAAGGGCATTTCTCAGCATTCCCCTGGACGCCTGGCCCCTCCACCCAGGCGGTGGGACCGGAGCCCAGCCTGGCCGTGCTCCCCCTCTGCCTCCGTCCCCCGTCTCTCCTGGCATCCCTCCCAGCTCCCTGGCATGCACCCCGCTACGTTCACAGGGCCCATTCTTGCTTTCCCAGATAAAAGCTGGGACTGATTTTTAATAAGTGTGCAAATTCAACCGCCGCTGTCTTTATCGGGTGTCGGCTTTGTCTCCTTCGCTGTTTCAGCATTAGACATGCTTGCCTGCCCTTCTGCAGCTCTCTCATCCACTCTCGCCAGATAAGAAACACAACACCCACAACTCTATAAACATATTTCTCTGAGATGCGCAGGTTCTATGAAGCCAAGCTAAACAAGAGTACAATAGGACGCTAATGATACACCTTTCTGTTTGTGTGGAAATCGGGAAGCGAGCGATGGGGAAAGGATCCCAGCCTGCAGCCGAGGCAAGGCTCGAGCCTCGCTGAAGGCAGCAGTGCCTAGTGCCCGGCTGAGCTACCCACATCTCCTACAACAGGTATCCACCCCGAGTTCAGAGAGCCCAGCGTATACCACCGGGAATTTGCACCGGATTCCCATGCCGAAAGCCCTCCGTTCAACGTCCAGCCTTTGGGTCTCATTACAGCTACAGTAGATTACAGCAGCTGCCTGCTTTTTAATCAAGGTGGATAAAAACTCTCTGTTCAGACTTCGGCTTCCCCTCTTTATCCAGAGATCATGTTCATCCATTTCACCACTACAGGGCATTAAATGTTCATAATCACCTGTTATCCAATATGGCCCTTAAATCAATTTTAGAGTCGCTGCCCTCGAGCAGGCAGACTCCCAGCCTGACGGAGTGGCCTACATTCTGCGCTCCGAGATGGATGACCGAGCATTTAGCTGTATTAAAATTCACGTTGTTTCACTGTTGCCAGTCTACCAAGCAATTGCAATTGCTCTGCATTAGAGACTTGCCTTCATCATTATTTATCATGGCAAAATTTGAGTCAGCTGCAAACTTTACGGGCAACTAATTTATATATATTTTCCGGATCATTCATGAAAATAGTGAAATATACCGAGGTGAAAGATGAATCCTGCAAAGCTACCGTGCAAGCAGTTTGTTCGGCAATGATCCTCCGACAACAATTGCATTTTGAGAGCTTTTAGCTGCCTGTTTCTTAATGCATTTAATAACTGTCCATTGATCCAACAGAGAATATATTTTTGACCAAGTAAGACAAGTGCCTGACATAAGTCTAAATATATTATGAAAATCCAGATACATGAGCAGAGACTGGTTTTTTCTTTGTCCACATCTAATACGCAACGACATTAGTCCATGCCTGGGGCTTGTTGGCATTGTGGCAATATGATTAATAAAAAATAGTGACAGCAATATCTTTAAAAACAATATAAGAAAAAATTAAGAACTCGACTGGGTTTAAGAATACTTTCTGGAAAATCTACCAGAAATCAAACCTGGAAATTAACGGTATTTCTATGTCTTTGATCTTTAGCTACATTAACATTTCTGCTTTCTCCCGCAGCACTCAGATCGAACCGAAGAGCCTCTCCTTACCGCCTGGGCTTTCCCACTTGCTGCTTTAAACTAGTGGTGGGCACCGGCCTTCCCTGCCTCTGGGACTCCCCTGGTTTTCTGATATTTATAAGGAATTAGTACTGGGACCTTGTCAGCCAATTCTCACAGCGCTCCCATGCACAGTCCTTAGGAAGAGCCTTGCACATCCATCCACGGCTGGATTACCGTCACTCTCCATAAACCACTCCTGACGGATGGTGTCTCACCTCAGCTGGGCATCCCTCTCCAGAGATGCTGCTTCACAGCCTCCACAGGCAAGGTGCTTAAGCACTCAGGATCATTTCAGAGAAAATAAAAGATTTCCTTAGCACTGACTCCGTGAGACTTGTTTTTCTCCAGGACCAGGTATTTATGTCACTCCACCACTGCCCTGTCAAACCGACAACCTTTCTTTACTCTTCCACAGCGGGCGAGGCAGGCACTGCTGTCCCACTGCCGGCCTTGTCTGAGAAAGGGATGTTGTCGCAACACATTTTGCTTCAGCCCCTGAAGCATATTACTTAATTAAAAGAATCAAACCATGAAGCTTATTGAAGGCAATCTTCATCCTGTAGCCAGGACCTGCAAATCTCCACGGGGACACAGACTTCACACCCTGCAGTTCAGGCACTCCATGCAGAGCAGTTTTAGTGCAGCAGGACTAATTTCCCCTAATACTAAGTGGCTATTAATATTTCATGATACTAAGTGAACTTTTTTTCCATTTCATTTGCCATCTTTATTTGTTTAATTCACCTCCTTCAGCACTGAGAGGGAGACCAAGGACCAACTGTCGATGTGGGGGAAATATGAATCATATCATCAAAGGAATTAACTGAAGTGAAAAAAGGAAGAAATTGGTCACATTGTGAATAGAAATTACATCAGAATCACAAAAATGCACCTGGGAAGCTCAATCCTGCAATAACATCAGGCACCAAAATGGTACCCGATAGGAAATATACATTTACAAGCAAAATATCCCATCTCTTACAGCCTGCAAAAAGCTCATCCCAGCATATTCACTGTTACTTTTTTCAGTGTTTCTCACACTTGATGCAAGCCAAGGAAAAAGAAGAGTAAATCTTGTGGATTTGGAGACAGAAAAAAATGACTCCTCATTTTCCCCTGCGCTCTTTTCCCTGCCAAAGTGGAAGCAAACTCTCCTCTCTCTGGGGAAATAGCTTGTGCAACTTCTGACAGGAGCAAGGACAAGGAAAGCAAACCCTGCTGGTTCCGACGGGTGCTATTGTCGTGGTTTAACTCCAGCCAGCAACTCAGCACCATGCAGCTGCTCACTCGCTCCCCCCCAACCCAGTGGGATGGGGAAGAGAATCGGAAGGAAAAAGGTAAAACTCGTGGGTTGAGATAAGAACAGTTTAATAGAACAGAAAGGAATAAACTAATAATGATAGTAATAACAATAATAAAATTACAATAATAATGGTAAAAGGATTGGAACATACAAAACAAGTGATGCACAGTGCAACTGCTCACCACTCATCAACCGATGCCCAGTTAGTTCCCGAGCAGCGATCTCCCCAGGCCAGCTCCCCCCACTTTATATACTGGACATGACGTCACATGGTATGGAATACCCTTTCAGCCAGTTGGGGTCACCTGCCCTGGCTGTGTCCCCTCCCAACTTCTTGTGCCCCTCCAGCCTTCTTGCTGGCTGGGCACAAGAAGCTGAAAAATCCTTGACTTAGTCTAAACACTACTTAGCAACAACTGAAAACATCAGTGTGTTATATCAAAATTCTTCTCATACTGAACCCAAAACATAACACTACACCAGCTACTAGAAAGAAAATTCACTCTATCCCAGCTGAAACCAGGACAGCTATCCAGACGACAAGTTTCAAAGAAGTGTGCTTTGTGCCAGCCTTGGCATACAAACCCCTTCAGTACTCTCACCTTCCAAAACCAAAATTCCACGAAAACTGCCCAGCAAACCATCTCAGCCCAGCAAAGCCCCTCCAGCCTTGTGTAAGGAACCAGGCCAGAGATCTTGCACAGGGAAACTACAAATACTTCAAGAGTAAAGCTAGGAATTTCAGATCGTCCTTTTCTTCTGGTGCCTCTGTCTCTGCCTTTCCTCCCCTAGGGATTTTTTCAGAGATGCAGTGTTAAGCAAACTCAGACAATCTCACCTTGATTACAGAGAGTCAGAAAGGCTCCAGCATTATTACTTACATCCTCATGAAAACCTACTCCCACCCAGGATTTAGATGCTGCCATTTCTGCTTCGCCATGCTTGGCCTCTGCCTTGCTATTTTCCTTCTAAGATGTTATTTGGGGTGACATCCCCTTCACCCCCACCTTTTGCTGACAAAACAGTCCAAAACAGCTTCCCTTGTTGGACAGCTCGGTCAAACCAGCACCATGCTGTAGCATCGTGTAACAAGCAGCAGCCTGACACACCAGGCAACTGGGGAAAGCGCACAGCACAAATCAGGTTGACAACAAAGGAAACTGCAGACAAATTCTGCACTGACTGATAAAATGCCACCTCAAGGAAGAGTCTTCCCAGTGCTTCAAGGACCAAGCCTGTGCCCTTTCCGAAGGAGGGCAATCTCTTCTTGGCTTTGCACCACTTTTATCCTGGTCTCTGCTGATGTGTATGCGCAGCAGCTCCTGCCTGCATCCCTCTCCTAGTCATTATCACAGAGCAGCCTTTCTTCTTCACCCTGTCACAAACCTAAGTCTTCCTCCGCCCTGAGCAAAGCCTTGCGCTTCCCTTCATTCACTATTTTGTACTTCTGCAGGGTCTGGCTGCCGGGAGGTCGGAGCCGTCCACACTCCCTGCGTCTCCAGCCGCGTGCTGGGTTCAGCTGGTGGCTTCAGCTGGTGGCTTCACATAGATCTTTCACTGATAAAATACATTCTGGATCTTTATTCTGCCCAGGTGATAGCATGCTTTGCTGAAGCCACCATGTGTCCCTCATCCTTAAGATAATGCTTTTTGAATCCCTAAATCCCCTTTATTATCAAAATATTCCAGCTTTTTTCCCAGCAGTCTAGAGGTCACCTTACTTTTTTTCCATTCCCAAATGTACGGTCTGACATTTGCTAATGTTAAAATCCGGCAGATATTTCTTTCTCCTCTCCTCTCACATGTTTAAATCCTGCTGAAGGTGACGCATGCCTCTTGGCCCTTATGTTAGTTGCTGGTGCCTAGAGGCTATTATCAGAGAACCGGCTAATCCCAGATTTGGAAGGTCCCTCCAGGGTTTCCCGTGACGAGGTAGGGGGTGGGGGGGTCTGATGGGTGGGTTTGTTCAAAATCGCTGCCTGAATTGAAATCAAACAAGTTCAACGTCCTCCCTTTCATCTTCCCTGGGACTCTGGCCAGCATCCCCGCATCTCCGGCTGGCCGGAGAGCAGCAAGGCGAGTGAATCAGCAACAGGGGCAAACCTCCCCAAGAGCTGCCAGCCCCTAAAATGCAACTGGCACAGCGGTTCTCCAACTCATCTCAGCTGCCTGTGAAGCTGATGGCACAGAAATTTTCTTGCCACTTGCCAGGGTGAGCGTGCACGCCTCCATCTCCAGGTGTTGAGGGACATCAGCGTGCAGGGGTTTGCTTGGCCAACTGAGTATGGAGAGGCTTGCGGGGGTGCCCGTTGGCCTACAGCCGTTTCACCCATAAGCCCAATGTGGTTGTCATATCCCCCAATGCCTGACTTGAGGCAGAGACCTGCACCTTCGTCTCCAGTTGGCTGGGCAAGGCACGCAGATGGACGACACGCACTACGGCATCAACCAACTCACTCCTGACACATTACGTGAAACAGCAATTCGTACTGGATTGGGGGAATGACTACTACGGGCTGAAAGATCCCAGTTGAAGCGTAATGTCAACTGGTTGATGTATCGAGAGGAGGACGTGTGCTGTGATAGGCCATTGGGACCGCTATTAGACCCAGACTCATTAGGCACTCTCATTAATGATCTAGATGAGAATGGGAGAAAATAGCAGGTTAATTAAATTTGCCCCTACTGAGCTGGTGAAGCTTTTAGCATTAGTGGGAATAGATAAATGACAGGGACGGTTGTGGAAAAAAAATGGCAGATTGATGTAGGCTAGAAAAATGCAGCTACTTCTGGGGAAAATGATCAGCCTTCCAACTAATCAGTGTGAAGGGGAAAGACTATAGATAAAAGAGGCATATCTGAGGAGCTGCCAGAGAGCTGCAAGATGATGGCTGATAATGAGTGAAGGGAAGGTGGTTTTCTTGGGAGTAAATTTTTGCTCTGTGCTTGCATTGCCAAATGTTAGTTCTTGCCTGGGGCTCCTAGAGACTATCAGAAAGAATACAATTGTTATTATTGATCGCCGTTACAACAGCTCTTAGGTTCTGATGTCCTTGCTTAACCAAAACACCAGGAAACTTAGGGAAGTGGTGAGAGAAGGAGCATTATCCACAGGTGAACTTGGAGGACCGGCTCTGTGCACAGGTTGAAATGTCTTAATTGTGTGTCCTAAGGGCTGCAGAATCCTGGAAAAATACTGGAGGAAGCAGCATAGCACAGTAAATTAACTCAGCTGAAGGAGGAGCAACTGCCCTACCAGGCCCTATAGCAAGGCTCATCAACAAGGAGATATGGAAAGACCACAGGGGAAAACACACTGTCCACCCTCTCTGTTTCAAATTTGAACCTCAGAAATGAGCTGTGCAATGGCAGGCTACCCCATGTAGTCTGGCTGGTACCACATGAAGACAGAGCTGCAGAGAGCCAGTGAACGAAACACGCGCCAGGTCAACCCTAGGCAGGTTGTTTGCAAACAGCTGGAAAAAAAACCCAAACAAACCAGAAAGTTTTGGACAAAATAGTGCCAGCTCAATTTCTGCATTAGATTGGAAGAGAGCATCTGGATGTAAAACCATCACCCAGACCAGCACAGCACCACAGGTCAAAGTTATTGGGCCTCCTTTTTGTCATCCTTATGCAAGGGAAGGGAAGGACATTTGGTGCTCCACAAAAAGAAATTTTTCAGGAGAAAAAGGGACATCAAAATATCACCTTTTAGAGGTATAAACACTCCCAGGCCATGACAGATGGGAATAAAAGCCCCCCCCCCGCCCCAGCTCTGCTCCACACAAGTCAGAACTTCACCAAAATCTGCCAACTTAAGCCAGCTGCAGTCCGAGTGCTCTGTGAAATAAGAGCAATGAACGTCAGGTCCTGTGACACACAAGAAATTTCTCTCCAGAGCAGAAGCAAATGTGAGAAAAAACTCTTTGAGAAAGAGGGAGACTAAGTGTACTTAAAACCATTTCTGAAGGGAGTAACTTCAAAAAAGAGAGAGAATATATTCAAGGCAAATGTGGAAGTCTGACTACTTAAAACAGCTACAGAAGAACAGAGACAAGGCAACATGGCAATCTCTGAAAAAAAATGTTAAGGCTTGATAGTAGCATTAATGCACAAAACCAAAGCAATTTTTCTAACGCTGGCAAAATAATTTCTACATGTCAGGAGGAGCAGACCCACAGCTTCCAGAACCACAGGAGCCCTCACGCCTGGAGGGGAGTTCAGCCATTCTCGATAATCACAACAATATGAGGGAAGCCCATGCCTGAAAGACATTTACAAGAGACTGAGAAGAAAATCTAAATGAGAAAGAGAGAATTGAAAAGCACTTGCAACAAGGGACACATAAGGTTTCTGCTAAGATGCTTGTAAGCTTTGGTGCATCTGAGACTTGCACAGCCTTGCAGAAATTAATAAATGGGTGATAGAGGGTACTGATTTAAAAAATAAACGTATATATAAATAAATGGTTGTCAGCTACAGACCACTCATTTGAATACAGATTGTGTAACCACTGATCAGACCACATCCAGACACAAGCAATTCAGCAGAGGAGACAAATGAAATACAAGAGGCGTGAAATCAGCATTTTTAACTTATGAGCTAGTTATAAACTACCTAACCCAAGAGAAGAAACCCTCAGGATAATAGGGATAGACCAAAAGGCTTCAATTTAGTTCTGTGTTGGATACGGAAGATACTGAGAATGTGTGGTACTTAAAGAACATACTAAATTGGCTTTGATGGAGCGGAAGATCCCACCCAGCCTTCCACACCAGTGACATATCCTCTGAAGGGACACATCAGCACCTCTGGCTCTTCTGCATTTGCTTCACCCACCCTTCTTGTAACAGGTCAGCTGGACCTCAGGGTAAGTTTACCGTCAATCACCCTGTCTCTGTGGACCATCTGAAATAACATGCAGAGTCGAGGAAAGGTATCATAGCTTTGTCTGCGATCATTAAGAACATTTCAAATTACATTTGCATGAAATTTGAACTAATGAATGCACTGACATGACATCAAGAAGGACCAACCTTTAAGAGAAATGGTTTGAGTTGAACTTCAGATGAAGTCACTGACCTGTTATCCCAAAAGAAAGTACAAATAGTCTGACATTTTATAGCATGGCCTCCCCAGTGACTCTGACATTAGAAAGAGAAAACAGCTTTAGACTACAAGAAGAGTTTACATCAGCTCCAGAAATCCAGGCTGACTGGAAACAACCAGGTCCAGTGCCATCCCAGTCACGTTCACAGCACTAGTATGCCAGTCTAGACTCTGGAAGAACTGAGTTAGAGAGGGTGGCCAAACACAACACTTTCCAAGCAAAAGCAGATGTTAATGGACTAGCTACCTAAGCAAAAATGAAAAAGTAAATTGAGATATTCTTGCATGTAAGGAGCCCACTATATATTTTTAGACATCTTCAACACCAGTGAGTTAGTGGACAGAGCATTAGAGAGATCCTCGGAAGACAGAAAGACTATTTAAAAGTGTGGAAAGCAAAGCCCCTGTGTATAAGTTGTGATCTTTAAACAAACAAGAACATCCCCCTTAAGACAATCAGCTGAAGCTCTCATTACAGTGTCACAAGATGATGCTTTTCACACAGCCTGTCTAGACTGGCCAGGCTCTGAAAACTGGTGAGCTCCCACAGCAAAGTGGTGGCCCTGCACATCTGCACAGACAGAAGAGCCATTCCTCAGCAACTCCTCAGGGCTGGTGCAAGGCACATGCATCCTGGGAGCAGAGCTGTCAGATCCCACATGCAGGTTAAAAATCACCAGTTTCTAGCAAAAGACACCAGTGGCATCAATTCATAATGATGATGATGATGCAGGAGCATCACAGCGCAAGGAGAGGCTCCTTCATAGACCTGGTACCCTACGTAACTCAAACACGTCTACCTGCACTTCACTGGCAAATTCACAAGCTTAAAGCTGTACTTGTGCATCACTAAGCAGCATCTCAATGGTTGGTGAGAGTCTCCAGAGAAAGGAGGGCAACTTCAGGCATCTGAAGTCTCCAGATCATAAACACAGCCAAGTCGATTCAAGACAAACCGATAAGCAAGCTGAAGGGCTGGATCAGTAACCTTAGCAGGAACGACTGAAAAATGAAATATGTTGAGCATGGGTCTGCCATGACAAATACAACAAAAACTTGCAAAGAATGAGGCAGGAGATGAACCTGAGGCTGGGACAGAGAGCAGACGGGAGAAGGTCTGCTTCAGTCCCTGCTCAGACAACTGCTTCTTTATTTGACACGACACATCTAGGAGTTAAAAATCAGAAATGCTCCACTGAGGAGGGATGAGGAAAAAGGGCTCCCTCCCCTGCTGTGGGCTCAGGCAATAAGCTCATGCTGTCCTCTGCTTGCACCCTCAGGATCCTCGCACTGCTGGCAGAAACTGCAGAGCACCACTCCCCTGCCCCAACAGTAGTACATCACTTGGGGGGGGGCGTTGAAAGCCAGGCAGCATGGACCACAGGGCTTTCTGACTCAGCCTCGTCTCCTAAATCTCTTTTTCATCCCCAATTGCAGAAGCATAGGCAGGCTTCACCCTCAAGCTACCATGAATTATTTGGAGTTCATTCTTTGCTGGCCTGATTTTCAGAGGTATCCCAACCCCACAGCCACAGGTGGGTGCCAGTGGGATTGACAGAGGTGATGAAGTTAATTTATGTCGGCACTTGCAGTCACAGCTGTAGGGGAGGGAGCATCCCGCATGAGAATGTCCCAAATACCCAACAGCAGCCTGGATGCTGCAGCCCTGCGTGCCACTGTGCCATGGGAACACACCCTTCCTCAGCCAAGACTGAAGAAAGTTATGAGACTCACTAACTTCAGGACTTTTCGTGTTCACTGAATACCTAAGAAGCTCTGAGACTGCGGCATGTGGATGCCACATCCCCTAAACAGCGGGGATAGCTGCTCTGCCCCATTGTACAGCTGGGTCGTATGGCTCAGCACACCGCAGGCTGGGGAGTTGGTATTGGCAGAAAGACCAGGGCCAGAGAGGCATCTTCAAGGTTAGGCACCAAATATGGCAGGCTTCGTGTTGTGAAATAATCAATAAATGCTTGAGTGAAAAGATGTCAGGGCCCGGAGAGAGGGAGGTCATCAAGGGTTTGCCATCCTTTTCTCCCAAGACATCATTTTTCAAACAGCTGCCACACAACTGTGCACTACGACTGCTACTACAACCTCTCCCCCGTGCTGAACAACAGTCCTTTCTCCACTTTCTGCACCCAAAAAAAGCCCTAGCCTCACTCAGAAACCAAAACAGCTCTCATCTGCAGGTAAAATATTTTGGGGGAGGGATGACATTTTATTGCGACTCCCTTGACACTAACATTACAGACAAAACAAGAGGGAACTCTGAAATGCTTTTAAACTAGGAGAATTCAAAGAAGGAATTCAAAACATTACCTGTGGTTTCCTTGACAGAATATGACCCACACGATGACTTCCCCCAGTGAGATTATAGAGCTGTCACTCACTCCCACCGCACAACACAGAAATTAGCAGATCAGGCTGATGATGAATGTCTTGTCTTCATGTTAAATGTAGGCTGCTCTGATCCCATTGCCCCCCTCGCTTGTACAGCTTAGGAAAGGCAAGGGGAGGGGGGGCAAGGGGCAGGAGTCCCATCTGAGCCTCAGCCTGGCTGTCAAATGCAGGGAGATATGTGGGCACCATGTGCTGGAGGTCTTGCTAACTTTCAGGATTTTATCACCGATCTTAAGATATTTAGCAAATTTTTTGAAGTCCCAGCTTCTGGATTCAGTTCATCACAGGCTTCTTTCTAATGCTAATTTTTTTTTTCTGGCAACTAAAATGAAAATGCTAACTCATCTATCTCCCCAAAGCTCAGAAGGAATGAGGCAAACAAAATGTCCCAAAGTGTGTGTTCGCTGAGAATTTCCTTCCCTATTCAAAGCTGAGGTTTGTGGCTGCTGTTTGCAAACACGGTGGATGAGGAAAGGCTCAATGACAGGCTCACAAATCACAGCACCCCCCTGAAGAGAGTGACACCCCTTTCCTGAGCAACAGGGTACCATTTTCCATGATCTTCTGATTTTAGCCGGCCTCCCTGTGGCTGCAAGCAGGGTAGTGCGGAAAGAGCTCGAGAAGGTCTCAAAACCAGCTGAAGCCTGAGTACACGCTGTCCTCTGACGGAAAAACAGTTAGCAAAAGCCAGTTTGAAAAGAGGGAGCAGAACGCACAGGGATCCTACTGAAGAGGATGGTTTGAAAGGACAGTGGGGAGGGAGGAAGATGCTGACAACCCGCCAGCGCAGGCTCTGCCCAAGGAAGCGCGGCAGAGGCGTTGCTTAGTCCGACCTGTGGGTTTTGATTTAAAGGGCTGTGCCTTCTGGAGTCCAGATGACCAATAAGTGCTCATCGCTTTTAAGAAAGCCCTTGTGCCTTGCAATAATTCACCACTGATTGCCTACATTTCCTTAAAAGAGCTCATTTAGAGTTGATTTAAGTACTCCTGGGGAGGGCAGGCGGGCAGGCGAGGGGGGGGGTGGTTATTTACGGACCTGGTGTCAGCTGCAGAAGCAGCAGAGGCTCTCCTGCCTGCAGCAGTGATGCTGGGGACTGGCTGGAGGGTTACTGTGGAGAATGTGAGGGCCAGGGACCCCCCAGAAAGGGTCCTGGAGATGATCTGTAGCAGCCATACATCCTACGAAATTCTGTTTCCCCCTCTTTAAGGGCCAGCTCTGATGCAAGCATGGATTTGCTGTGTAGCACAGATCCCAGAGATTAGACGATGTTTGCAGTTGCACTTCACTATTCTAATTTGGGGGAGGGGATCCGATCAGTCTGGACTACAGACTCTAGGGCACAATTCAGCTGAGAAAGTGCAGGTGTTTAGAAAGAGAAACATCATGCTCTGGACCCCACTGACTGTAAAGAGTGCAAAGATTACTTGCTTAGATGTAGCCATTCAGCTTTGGTCAAATAAATGTCACTGGACAACCAGATCAGATGTACATATCCATATTGGCCTGATCTGTCTTTTTTCAAGTGACACCTCCTGCAAGAGCCTTCAGTGAGAACTTGTGTGGACCCTGAACATCGTAGGTTTTGCCCCACTAGATGCCTTGCAGCTTTACAGACCCTCCTGTCTGATGTGTCCCAGCTCTGCAGATAGCTGCTCGGCTCTGGACAGCCTGGGAAGCAGAGGCAGGGGCTCAGTAATGTGCATAGGCAAACCCCCGATGGCTCCCTCCCTTCCTGATCATTGCACAGCACCTCTGCTGAGCATCATGCCTGTGACACAGATGTCTGAGAATGAGAGGCAAGTGTCCTCCAGGACTGTCCTGCTCTTCATTCTCACCCACAGCCTGCTGTGGAGCACAGTCATCCCCAGGAGCCGGCTGGCAGGTCCCTGCAAAGCTCTGTCTCCTGAGAAGAAGCAGAAAAGCAAGAATAATCCAACAGAGTGCAAAATTTTAACCACATAGATCCTTGTTTTGGAAGTGTGCTGCCTCTTTAAACCACTGTGGCTTATATTTTTATATGTTCCTATCTGGAAGGACTGAAAAAGAAGAAGAATAGAGAATAGGAATAGCAAGTAAGAAAAGGATCGGTTTAGAAATGGCAGAATGGGGAGCTTTCTGCTGCGCTTCCCTCCCTGTGTCGAGTCCCCCTCTCCATTACTGCCCTCCCAAATTGAGAGCAAGGCCAGCCAAGCAGGGAGTTACTCCACGCTTGCCCCAGCGAGGTGCAGAAGAGGACCAGTGCCTCTCTCGTGTTCATTGTTTCCAACCCAGGAGCCTTGTCTCCGATTCCTCCCTGGATGAGGACTGGAGAACTGTCATAACAGGGGCTGGTTTCCATAGCAAACCCAGCATTTTCAGATGGAGAGGCTCAGCCCTGCATTCACTAGAGCTGAAAAGAAAAGCATTTATTCCCCCATAAGCATGAAGGACAGGGAGAAGTCTAATGCCACATGTGGTTTATATTTCATGAGCTTCTTCAAAGCAGAAATAGCCTGCTAGTGAGTGCCTGCTGCTGCTCGTTTCTCTCTAACTCAACTCATGAGTTGAAGCCTTCGCAATTCAGAGCTGAGTCTTGCTCCCTATTTATTGTGTTGTTGGTTTCACCCAGTAACCGAGGGTCAGCAGCGGGCCACGCTCTGCACAGGAGGAAACGCTGCTCTTGGCCCACATGCATTGCTGAGCAGCGGAGATAGAAACCAGCACAAGGGCAAAACTGAACTGAAGGCACCGTAACCTCAGCGGCAGGCATGGGAGGACGAGATAGAGGGGCAGCCAGCGGACACGAGATGGAGATGACCGAGAGTGCTGCATCCGATGGCAGGTGGGAAAACGGAAAGCAAGGGCCAGGGACACATGGGATTAAGAGCCAGATTCCGGAAAGCACCTGGGGAGGGGTTGGCCATTGCCAAGGCCAAAAAACATGAGAGCCCACGGGTTAGGAAGAGTGGGGCACGCTCATCATCAGAGCTATTCCCAGCTCTGCTCTGCACCACCCTGCCCGATGGTGGTCACGCTCCACGGTCCCAAGGAAGCCGAGACTGGACTGTCAACTCTCTACCATCCTACAGCAACCATGAAAGTAGCACAGGGGCCACACTCACCCTCCAGCATCTCTGCTTCTCATGCGAAGCTGCTTGTACAGGGACATGGCGGTGTTTTGCGCTCTGCCTGCACAGCTGCACAGAAAATGGTGGAAAGGACACTTTCCACATCCAGCTCCCCATGCACAAGTCCATGAGATACACAAGCACTAAAACAGCATATGGCATTTCTTACAGCTAATCACTGTTGTGGATCCGTTGATTTGTGGCTCTGCTGTGTGAATCCAAATGGGTTAGTTATTTAATCTTTCTCCACAGCCAACAAAACTATAAACCACTTTAAAAATTAAACCCATGCTCCCAGAAGCTGTGGGTTTTCAACAAAGGGATGGTGTTACAGAAGGTTGGGAGGGAAAACTTGTTCAGCTGACAAAGGAGAGAGAGATACATTGCCAAGGCCATAAAGGGTTACAGAAAGCAAGAGAAATTATTTCTCTTCTCCTCTGTGACTAGGGATCCACAGCTCACTTCACACAGCCTGTGTGCAAGTCAGTCACTGTGGTGTCATCTGCAAGGCTTTTGGGGACTGGGAAGAGATGGAGGGTGGTGGGGGCATCTTCCCCTGCACAGGGGCCAGCAGCGCAGAGGAATCAATCCTTTTCTGGACTGGTCCTTGGCATGCAGTACTGAAGAGCACCCCAGGAGAAGAGGGATCACCCGTCCAGCCCTGACCCAGAGCAGTCAGGGTGTTTGCCCGTAGTGGCAGCCCCATCCCCGGAGCCCTTTGGCAGGACTCGTGCAAGTGCTGCACAGAGTGATGTGTCCCTGTCCTCCAGAATGAGTTATCACGTCTATGCAGAGCAGACAGTGCAGGCGTTTATTCCTCCTCCAGATGGAGAGATCTGCATTTGCAGTGGACATTAAATTTGTAGCAAAGAAAAAAAGAAAAACCGTGCTGCAGCCATAAACCTCCTTCCCTCAGCCAGAGAGCACAGAGCGCTTGTGGGGCAGCAGAAGAGATGTTGCCCAGCCCATAAGGGGACAAACGGGTTGTCCTCTGAGAGGTCTCACCTTTCTCATAGCAACACTAAAGGGAGGACAAGCATTTTACAGCCTTGTGCAGAAAATGCATCAAAGCATTTGTAAATGTGCTGGCAAGCATCGCCTCAACTCCCTGCCCCCCTGCCCCCCCGCGTTGCTTTTTCCTGGCTACAAAATGAACATCTCCAGTCACAGATCGGGGCTGAGCATTTTGCAGGTAGAAGGGAACACTCTGTTTCCCAGCTTGGTGCTGGCAACTAGTGGTGTGGCCCCGTGCCCAGCTGCATTTCGGGGACAGTCTGCCTCCTCCTTTCCTCTGACCTGTGACATTCCCGTTCGTGTGGGAGGCGAGAACAGCCCGTCCTGCAGCCCTGTGCCCAAGCCCTCTTCCATGGCGGGAACAGATCCTCATGCCCTGGTGCAGGAGGAGACTTCCAAACCCATTTACAAATGCCCGTTGGTTAAGGAAATGCAGTAAAGGAGGGAAGATGCTCTTTTACGTATTAATTACTTGTCAACCCATTTGCTCTAGAAGTACACCGGGAGCACATGAAGAATTACTGCGTTACTTAGAGAGTAAATGACCCCTAACTCATAACAGTGGTCTCCCAGCTTGGCAGCCATTTGTTAATAGCAGTGAAAAGCACCAGATTTCATTACAGAACGTAACAATGGGGCACCACAGGTTCAGGGCTCCAGTATATCCCTGCCTGAGGACAGGGAAGTTATTTGTCCCACTGAAATCAGCAAGAGCTGCTGTATATAAAGCTCCTAGCATCTCACGCATTTGATTGTGGGACCAGGATCTTTTTCCTCCAGCTGAAACGTCTGTAGCGTGCCGTCGATGCAGCACATCAGAGCGATGACCAGGGGCAGCCTTCACTCCTCTGTGGCTCTTCCCAAGCCAGAGACCCAGCAGCCTGTGCATTCTTAATTGACAGAATTAGGAAGCTTATTTGAAGAATACTTGAGTCCTCAGAGTCTAATTTCCTGCTGTATAAATAATACATCAGCAACAGCAGTCTCCAGGAAAAAAAAAATAAAAAAAAAATAAAACCTAAGAAGCCCAGATGAATATTCTAGCTTCCATCACACTGTGAAAATCCTTTGCAGAGGTTTTTCACAATAGCCCCCAACTGCATTGTACCATTTCTCGCCTCGTCTGATTTAACGAAGGGGATAGGAGCTGCAAATTACATGGGCCTCGCCGCTGCAGGTGCGATCACACCTTTTGATGAGCACAGCGAGAGCCAGGGCTCTCTGGAATAAATGCTCCAGCCTCCCAGTACGAAGCCTTCAGCTGTATATCCAGTGAAGCCCACCACCAGCATCGCCAGGAGTCCCCCAGCCTCACTCAGCAGGCGGCAAAAGGGCCCACGATAGCAAAAAGCACTGTGAATCTCCCAACCCGGCGCCAATGGCAGTGTCCCGGTTCAGCCCCCACCGCTGCCTTTGCCTCCTGTGTCAGCCTCGGGGCTGGCACAGCTCCAGGAGATTGAACAGCAAGTGCTTATGTTATTAAAAGCCACGTTGCTGTACATTACATACATATTCATGGGTGGGGAGAGGGTGAAAACTGCACAGGCATCTGTAATTTTGGCGGATCGCAACTTTTTAGGGCTGAATTTGCAAACTCCCCTCGCTAGGGCCGGGTCCAGGGTGAAACGTCAGTCCGGTGTATCAGACTGGCAAGCACAGTTCTGGTCTCGCTGGACCACTCCGTGCCCCAGCATCACCCCATGCTCGCGTGTTCCATCCCCAGATCATTTCGCACCACTGTTCAGCAAAGCCGCACGCAGCTGCCAAAGCCTGGACTTACTCCGATTTACTCAGCACTGGGACCTCTACTTTTTGACTTCATCCTTGCTTCAGCCCCTGAAGCAAGGATGCTCCACAGACGTTGCCGAGAGCTGCAGGGAAAGCAGCTGCACCTTTGCCCACCTTTGCCGGGCGGTGCTGTGCTCCCGGTGCTGGGGGTGCTGCCGGCGGGGAACCACCGCAGCCACGGGATGGGGAAGGGGCTGCAGCATTCGGGCGTTCAGGGCTTCGCCTGCCAGAGCCAGGCTGCCCGCAGGGCTCCCGCGGACCGAGAAGCAAACAGGCCTCTGAAAGGCTAAAAGGAATTGAGAAGGGGAGCTCGAGGACTTCATCGGAAGTGTTTCCGCAGCACAAATATTTGTATTCCTCTGATGTGGGATTTACAAGCACACACTCGACTCCGGCAGGGAGAGCCTGCAAATACGAGCGAGGTCTCTATGTACTCACCGCTTGCTCCTGCCTTCCTCTGTCTCTCTGGCTTTCTCTCTTGTGTTACCTGTTATTTTTTGTGTGCCTGAACCAGGCAAATGTGGTTTCTGGCAAGCCAGCCAGTTAATGGCTGCTCTGGCTAGAGGCAAAGCAGCCCGGGAGAAGGGGAGCATCACAGGAGAGCTCGGGGTGCTCGGGGACGGCCCCATCTCGCAGCCTGTCCCACGCAAAGCCCTAGCACCCTGAGCCCCCGCCGCCGATGCACCTGGGGGCACGAAGCGGTGCGGAGACCGTCACCCTGGCTGCAGGTCTGTGGCTGCCCTGCTACGGGCAGCTCCAGAGGAATCTCTGCTGCCTGCACGGTCTTTTCCTTCAGCTCCCTCCCGGCAGGCAGCCCCATCGTTTCAGGGGTGTTCCCTCGTTCGCACCTGACGGGCAGAGTAAAAGGAAGGGCTGTGGCAAATGGAGTTGTTCCTCTCCCCGCGCTCTGCCTCAGAGGACCACAGCATCATCTCCGCCTCGGAGAGATGAAATCTGGAGCAAACGCGGCAGACAAAGGGGCCCGTTTGAATCAGCGCTGCCGATAAATAATTCATGGGAGAGAAGTGGTGAGTCTCAGGGGAACCAGTGCAGGGATCTGTGAATCTGGATGAGTTTGCAGTGCTTTAATTATGCAAATTGACAAATGTCTCTACACTGAGAAATTCTGCTAGTCCTGCAAAAGAGCAAGAGCTGGAAAATAGCAAGAATCTCCCAAGGCCGCGTGCCTAGCCAGCTGCCAGCCGCAGCTGGCAGGGTGAATCTCACCGAGGCCCCTGCGGAGCTAGCTCTGCTGCTTTAAAGGGCAGCCAGCAGGATCTCCCGTGCCGTAGATGGAGCACAGTGCCCTGACAGCTTCACCGGATCCACGCAGCCATGGCCTCGGCCCCAGCCCCTCTCTTGCACCAGCACCCTGTGCTCCCAGGATGAGCCAGCTCAGGGAGTGGGAACGCACAGCCAGCTCAGGGCTGTTGTGGGATCACAGATTATGAGTTAACATCAGGCAACTTCAGCAAGGACAACCGGGGATCCCCCAAAGACCTTTCCCGCTGATTAGCTCAGCCGTGGTAAAGGCAAAGGGTTGTGTGGGCAGATGCGGTCTCTGCCCCCCAAAACACAAGGGTGGGAATGTGGGACTCCTTCTTCTGTGTGTCTCGGAAATTGCTGTCTCGTGGCCAAAGCCCAGGCGCTGGGCTCCCCCGGGCTGGCCCTGAGCCCTGCATCAGCAGGAGCCAAACACCCAAAGGATGGAGGACCCGCCGTCGCCTGCTGAGGGATGCTCACTTGTGCCCGGGCGGATACAGGGGCTATCCGTCACGGAGTGATGAAGCAAAGCCTTTGATTTTGAAAGAGACTTTTGTCACACAGGGCTTTTGGAAAGCCGAGCCTTCCTCGGCCTGTCAACAGGGCAGGCAGAAATAGGGCAGAAGGAAGCCGAATCTGGGACACTGGGGGCTGGCAATCTCCCCGGTAGCAGCTAGCCCACGTGGGGCGCGTGGAAATCAGCTCCATTATAGAGCGGGCGTCCCCTGAGACCCCAGACGCTGCCTCCTCATTCCTGTGCCCAACATGCCATTTGTCACCGGAGTAGATTAATTTGGTACCTGATCCAGCCTCATTAGGATCGAAAGGAGGACGGGGCACAGCCTGCTGAGAGCAGGAGGACAGTCGCAGTGAAGCCCGTCATGGAGAAGGGCATCTTGGGCTTTTTGGCCATGAGCAAGAGGAGGGACCCGAGGCCACGGACACCGTCGTCCCCGCTTCCCTTGCGGCTCTGCTTGGTCAGGGCTGCAGAGCTGAGGGGCTGGGTGGGACACAGCATCCTCCTCCTGTGTTGCAGGCTGGCCAGTTACAGACCCCAATTTCTCGCCGCAAACCATTCACCAGCTATAGCTATCATTTCCCCGCTACATTAACGGTCGTCGGTTTCATTTCTGAAAACTGACTTTTCCTCAGTTTTGATGAAAAATATTTGATTTTCTTTAAAGATATGCAGTCCTCTGTTACCCAAACCCAGACACTTTCACTGAAAAATTAACACTGCTTCTGAATTATTTTTGTGCTTGTCTCTTTGGAAGAGGGTGGGAGAAGAAAGAAAGGGAACTGTATCATTGAAAAAAAAAAAAAGGGAAAATGTCGACACAAACAATATTTTATGCAGAAATGCCTGGTTTGATTGAAAATCCATTTTCTCACAAAATAAATTTTTCATGAAAACCGTGTCAGAGCCAAATCCAAACAGGGACAACCTGGAGCGGAGACAAGCCACCTCGTTCCACTGATGCTGATTTATGCCAAGCTGCCTGGAAGCAGGAGCTGGTGGCAGCTGCCTTGACCTGTCAGGTGCAGAAAAAAGCGGTTGAACCTCCCAATCCCAACGCAAAGCAGGGAACAACGAGGCTCTGGTTTTTGTTCAGGTTCTTCCCAGCACCTTGGCAGCCAGAGCATCATGTTGGTTGCCCTAAGCAAACCATCCTCTCCCCTCACAGTTTTGGCAGCCTGATGGCGGGGCAGGATGAGGGCAATGGTTGAGGTGAAATGCAAGGTCTGTTTGGGGGTGATCTGCTCTGCTACAACCCAAGCTGACACAGCTCAAAGCAGCAATAGTGGGGCACAGCCCAGCACCACATGGTGCCCAGGATCCCGCTGTTTCTCAGGTTCTCCATCCCCAGAAGAGATTGGAAGGGTGACACCCCAGAAACACTGTACTCCACTCCAGGGCTGCAGAGCAACTCCGATGAGGTTTGTCCCTTTCCCAACAACGCACCCATCGCTCTGTGGACGGAAAAAGCTGCTCACGACTGCCAGCCCTCAGGGCTGCAGCAGCAGCACGTGACACATCCCAGTCTGCGAGTGCCTGCAGAGCTGTTCAATCCAAGCAGGACAAGCAACCGGCCCGTCAGGGGACTTGGGATACTCTGGCACCAGGTCCGTGCTGGAAGCAGGACACCAGCAGCTGGATGTACCCAGATCTCCTCCGTTTCTCAGACAGGCTTCTCTTAGGGGTTTGCTAACTGAGTTGCTGGTGTGTTAAAGACTCGTCGCTCGCTGCAGGCTCGGTGCTCACGTCAGTCACCAGGTCCTGAGCCGGTGCCTTGGAGGCACGGGGTCTGCTGGCTGTCTGCCCTGCACATCGCACGGGTGGCTCCGTGCCCGGAGCAGAGCCGGGCAGGAGCACACACCTCCCAGCACCCCAGGCACCGCCACTGGAGCTGCCAGTCGCATGGAGAACAAGGAATGAAGACCAAGAACCACACAAGAACCAGAAACGTGTTCTGGCCACAGTCCCCTTCCTGGTGAACAGCTCCCCCATACAGTGGGTTATCCCCTGCACCTCCAAGCAAAGGTTTGGATACCGCACTGCGCCAGCAGCCCCAGGATAGCTTGCAGCACGCAGGAGCCTTGACTATATTTGGGTAATTCTTGGGTAGATTTTGGGGTATGTCTTCAGATCTCTGTGCTCCCATTCGTTCGGCACGGTCATCAGCTCTGGGAACAGGTCAACCCCAGCCACCCCCCCCGCCGCCCCTGCCATTGTAGTTGTGCTCCGAGACCAGAGCCGAGACCTGCCCCGTGCCAGCAGGACACACGTCCCCACGTGCAGACAGCAGCGGAGAGCTCAAAGGGGTCACGAGCTCCTCACCAGGGCACGTCCAGTCCCAGACCTGCCATAAAAGCGTAGTGCGGTCCTACTGCAGAGCCAGCACCTGCCAGACACACCAGCCCCTTTGCCCTGACACCAGGTACAGAAGCACGGCTGCGGCTGGCTCAAGCCACGCTTTTGATGCACCGCAGCACCGGGTCCGTGCCGGCAGCCACGTCTCTTTGGGGCCACCAAACCCTTGGCAGGGTTGCGTTGCGAGCTCTGGCTCTTGCGCAGCACAACCGGCGAGTCCGTCCTCCTCCTCCTCCTCCCTGGGGGACAGACCGTAACGGTCTGCCAGGCCCTTGGGTGGGCACAGCCTTATTTTGCGGTTCTCTTTTTGGGCAGCTTGGCCAGGTGGAGGGAGAAAGCTGCATCTGACCTTGAGTGGGGATCAGAGGTCGGTGCAAACTCACTTCATTCGGCGCAGCCCAAAGAGGCGAAGGCCCCATTATTTTCTGCCTCAGCACTGGAGACAGACAGCAGCATCTTAAAACAGGATCCTCTCATCAATCATTTATTGGATTTATGCAGCTTCACTTAGGAACCTGATTTATATTTCCTCTCAATTTACTGCATTTGAATTGTTTGCAAATAGGCACGTGAATCATCGGTTGGAGCAGAAAAAAAGCTATTTTCAAGCTTCATTTAGGCCGTTCGAAGCATTAATTTTTAGTTGCAAAGGCCATTTTTTGCTAAATTGGTTTTTAGATCTTGTCTTCCTTGTGCTGGGTTATAAATTTAGTGCTGCTGGAGCAAAAATGATCAGAATTGGATTTTTCAGCCTTTTGAGGCAGGTGCAAGGGCCCCATTCTGTGCTGGGTTGCACTGCGGCACCAGAGAAGATAATTTGGCTCTTGCCGTTGAGACAGAAATACCCGCCCTCCCCCCCAGCACAATTTAGCACGAGCTCTTGAGGACAAACTGAAGCCCTGCGCACACTCTCTTGTCTTTCTTTGGCATCAGGACTGGATTTTTCCTTCAAGCATATTCTGAATCCTTAAGCTATCCTCCAAGGCCATCTCTGGTCTTGGAAAATCACCTTTGAATCTAGCACAGGAAAAGCCTTCCACTCAGCTGTTTTAAAGGTGAACTTGTTTCAGGGCCATAGCATCCCAGCAGCATGTGTGGGTGGCTGGTGGATGATGTTTTATTTAAACACAAAGGCATGAGATTCCAGCTCATTTCAAACAAATCCTTCAGTGGGAAAATATGCACATATTTTTGACACAAATCTGTCCACAGCTCCATTAATTCTCTGCCAAAGTGCTTTACCTGCTGGAGCAGATGATAATTCAGCAATGTAAACAGAGCCTTTTAATTTCATTTTGGGATCACGAATGGAAACAAACTGATTAACAAAAGCAGGGTAAACAATGGTTCTGCCTCCTCCTGTTAGTATTAATATTCGCCTAGTATTGATGCTATTCTCCCAGGAGCCTGTGTCAACACAGCGAGCTGGGTGCTGTGATGCCTGCGCATCGCGCGGAGCCGTTCACACCGAAGGACAAGGTTCGGTGCCAGGAGGATGGCTTTTGCAGCATGCACGCCGGGAGAGCGCCTTCTCCACAGCAAGATGCACCAGCAGAGAGGGGAACGCATCCCCTCGGCTTTTGCTGCCTCGCAGGGAGCTCCCTCTCCCCGCTGCCAGGGTCTGCCCCACCACCCCGGCGGGTCCACATCCTTGCACGCCCGGTGCTGATGCTGCAAGGGAGGGACTCGGAGGTGGGACATGGAGCTAGTTGGCCGGTGGGCCTTCACGCCTTCCAAGAGGGTTTTGCTCAAGGGCAAGGGGAAAGGATAAAGCCGTGACACCGCAGAGTCCCTGAAAGCAGCCCCGGGTGGCAACCCCAGCCCACATGCCAACCTGCACGCTTCGTAACGCTCCAGCACCACAGAAAGCAAGCGGCGTTTGGGAGGTGACACAGCACGTATAAATGTGTCGGTAATCTCCTGTAAATGATTTAAAGCCCAAGCATGGGGGAGTGAAAAAATGTTATCCCAGCTTGAGCAAGGGCAGAGGGAGGTGTTCAGAGCTCTTGTTCGGGACACCTCCACCCGTGCTGCAAAGCCAGGAGAGACCGTGCACCCATCGTCCACAGAAGCACAGGGAAGAGCTGGCTCTCTCCCAGGACTGGCAGGGCACACGGTGGGACATTACAGCCACTCCTTCTCCACACCACCTGATACAACAAATGTATGTTCAAGCAATAAAAACCAGCCAAGACGCAGCTCCTGCCTGGACAGCAACTCCGCCACATCCAGCTAGCTGGGACTTGGTCCATGCTGAGATGCGCACACGGGTGGCAGATGGCTTGTGGCAAACGCGCCGCTGGCTCCTGGAGAAGGGGAAAGGCTATGGGACAAGCTACAGAGATCACGCTCAAGCCACAGGCGGAATTAAATCTTGATGATCTGGTTTGTGTGGCATTCCAGCTGCCAGAGAAGAGAAACCTAGAAGGCAGCAAAGTTTTGCTGCTACAAACACAGCTTTTTCTTGCTTTATTTTGTGCTAAACACAACAGCTGCTGTTCTACTCTTTGCTCTGCAGAATGATAGGCTGGACTTCTGCAAGGGATTGGCACGTGTGGGCAGCTGAGCATCTTTTAACATACCTCTCGACCCAGTACAAGTCATGAGCACCATGATGGGAGAGCTGGTTTGGGGAATGCAAACACTGGCATCAGAGGATGCCATCTCCCTCGGGAAGGTGTCTCCTGGGACACCTCAGGAAGCCCTGAAGGAAGTGCTCATGCCCAGCCTGGTGTGTTTGGGGACAAGAAGGAGAACAGAAAGAGAACTCTGCGGGTCTCGTAGCGATGTGGTAGCTGCCAACAAGAGACCAGGGAGGTGAAAGGAAGGCACAACATCCGTATCAGGCTTTGCTGGGCCTGGGGGTCAGGAAGGGGATGTCTAGACCGAGAACTCACTGAGATGACTTATACAGATATCTATACACGTATCCTAAAGTCTATGACACTTTGGATCCAAATAACAGATCTCACTAGCTGTTATAGACCGGTTACTTAAACCTGGGGCACTCCGAGATGTTGGAGATGTCAAGTTATTTGCTGACCTGGGTCAGAAACCTGGGAGAGGTCAGCATGACATTTTCCTGCTCAAACTGAGGCAAGTCAAGGTCAGGGGACAACTCCCATTCCTGGTGGAGGGACTGAGGAATGGGTGGAAGTAAATGCAGGTGGAGTGGTGAAGTACAGAGCTGTTAGGCAACATCAGAGCTTTGCAACAAGGGCAGTAGGAAACCATGAAAAATAAGGGTTCCAGCAAGGTAATTTGGAAATTGTGTAATAACAAAGTAACCACCTGTGTGCTAGTTTGTTGCAACTCAATTTCAATTCCAAGGTTGTCATAAATATTGAATAAACAATGATTTCTGAAATACTCTTACTGCAAGTTGTTTGTGAAGTAGTTTCTGTTGCAGGGCGTGCTGCAGGGGGAAACTGAGCTCAAACTGCGAGAGGACACCGAGGACCTCCTACAGTGTGCAATCTGCAAACTGGTACAATATGTCCTTACGACTGCAGTTCAATTACCTCTTGCAAGAAGAGGTGAACGGGTAGAAAATCAGCACCTGAGGGTCCCATTTTGTTCATCAAAGAGATTTTTTCTCAAATCAGCTTAAGAGCATTTCGTTAGTGGGCCTGCAGATGCTCAAAGGCTAGCAGCAAGACCCCAATATAAGGAAGCTCCAACAGCGGCATAATAAAAAGATCCTCAAGATGGTGTCTGTGATGTGGACGGAAACGCCTCGGGAGTCCCCAGGACATCTTTGGATCCTGCATTTGAGCTCTGCGGTTCCCCCTGCCAAGGACACGGAGGAGCAGTCCGCCAGCCCAAACAGGCTCCTGGTGTCTCCAGGCACATTTTATCTGGGAGGACGTGCTCGGAGGGGTGGTTGAGGCAGAGCAGAGGCCAGAGGGAGTCAGCCAGACTGGGAGCTGGGAGCGGAGCTGGGTTTGCTGGCACACGCGGTCCCATGGTGAGAGCATCTTGCTAAAGGCAGCTGGTGGTCCAGCCAGCGCGACTCCCACCCCAGCACACACAGTGAGAGTCTGGGAAGCTGGGGCAGACACTTGTCACCATCCTCCATTTGTGGACCGGTGACATCAGATGTCCTGGCTACAGAGAAACGTCCTTAAGAGGAGATAACTGGGCCCCTCCAGCTCAGAGCTAGCTTGGGCAAGGTGAGTTACTGTTCCCATCACACTCACAGCAAAGTTTCCATCTGATAGATCAGAGCACAACGAGCTAGGAGAGGCAATACGACCATTATTTGGGAGCTTTTGTTTAAAAATAATTCATACTGTTTCAGAACATCTGCAATGTTTTACGCTACTTATGTTCACTGTGTGATTTATACACATTTTACCAAGCAGCTGCATGGTCTGTCTGTCTTTAGAAACTAAGCAGTTAGCACCAATGTGCTGTGGATTTTCACGCGCGCACACACACAGAATAAACCAACCAGAAAAAAAACATCCGTGGGATGCTTTACTGTAATTTTAGAAAACCGTTAAAAAAAAGACAGATGAGAGAGAGAAAGAAATCTCAAGCTTCTAAAAGTTAAATCCCTGTTTCTGCAACACTTAAGCAGCTCTGAATCTGGGTCTTAGCTGCTCCTGTGAACCCATTCTTAAATTCTTTTTTTTTTTATACAAGACCTGGCATATTGAACCAGAACAAAGATCATCAGGGCTTTCATCCTGTCTCTGGTGCAGCCACCAGCCTCCACTTAGGTAAGAGTAGGTGAAACAGGGCAGGAATATGCTAGCCCTTCCCCTGACACACTGTCAAAGGCAAGAGTCAGCAGTTTGGAGACTTCCAAAATTGGGACTGCACATGAACTGTTGGCTTTATGGCCACCAATGGATCCCGGAAAGCCAGTTTGCCTTTCCCCTCTTTACACTCACTCTTTCTTTTGACTCCCACAGCATCCTGGGGCAAAGATTTCTAGAAGTGACAGATGTGCCATGAGACTCCGGCCGCACCATTTTACTGAGTGCTACCAGTGTTAAAAACAGTGACTAATTACTCTCTGCTCATCTGCCCTGCCCCTCTCATTGCTTTGGAGACCTTTGTGTAGAAGGTCTCCAAAACTGTAAAATCCTCTACGTGGGTCCTTCCCCATCCGAGACCTGTTTTGTCCCTCTGATCATCCTGGCTGCGCTTCTCACAAGCTCTTCCTTTACTACAGCATCTTTTCTGAGGCGGGGCAACAAGAAAGGTATGGGTTATTTAAAACATGGACATACCATAGGCTTATTATATAGATATTAAAAAATCTTCTGTCTTTGTGGCATAAAATCTTTGCACATTCAAAACAAATTGATTCCTTGTTAACATTAAAAAGTGATCTCAGTTTTCAATGCATGAACAAAGTTGCTGTAAAATTCTTGTACACAGAAGTTGACATTTCCAAACGAAGCAGTACAAAATTAGCCTCATACTCCCAGCTGCAGGGAATTAAGAAGGCTTTTCTAAAGCATTTAACTGCTTGAGGAGCCAAAGTCCCAATAAATTCAACCTGCAAACTCTGATGATGGGATATGGTCAAATCAAAGCCCCTTGGCTCTTTCACTGGGAGACTCTTTAGTACATGCAGAAAGTGGAGTTTGTTGCTCAGCAAATGTGTATCATTCCAATATCAAAGTTTTTCCTTGGGCTTTGGCACTGCTTTTCAGTATGGATGAGCATTTTAAGGACTAACCTTAAGAAATAAACTTCTTCAGAAGAAAAAGTCTCCATAGAAAAGCTGGGAAATTGCTAAGAAACTAATTAAAGAAACAAGCACAAAACAACCACTTTAGCAGCACAAGCCTGTAAGACGAAAAGAAAATGCAGACTTGCAACATGAAAAGAAATAAAACTAATTTAAATTTTAAAAACATCTTTTTTTTTTTCCTCCCAATTGCTTTGTGCTTACCCTGATTTCTCTGCACGTAACAGCCCCTGGCCACAGCTCAGCCATTGCCATTTCACACACACATCGACAGTCCTCTGCGAAGCTGGGTTTGAAGCAGATCTGTGCTTGTTCAGACCACCAGATCCTTCTCCAGCCAGGCAGGAACAGCGTTTGGGGCAACCTATGTGCTTTCACAGAGGATCTTCCTCCTCTTAACCCATGCAGTCCACTGCAACCCTACGCAGGGCAAGGGATGGAGCCCACAAGCCTGGTGGCTGACCTCCAGCAACTGTGTGTGCCACGGGGTGAGCAGGGGGGTCCGGCCATGCAGGAGACAGGTCAGGGACCTGCGGAGAGAATAAACCTGCCCCTAAGGCAGCTTCCCTGCCCGGTCCACAGTCACTGGCTGGAAAGCCCTAGGAGACAACCGTTTTCTCCAACCTCCTGCATTGCAGAGGCAGTAAGACTACCCGGATTTAATTCTCGCAGCTGATCAAGAGGGAAATGCAAAGTCCATTGGTGGAACCTGCCGGTGACACCAGACTCGCCATCCCCCTCGGCACAGCAGCTAGCTCCTGGTCCTGCCAAACATGTGCTTTAGCTCCAGCTCCTGACACCAACCCTTATTTAACCTTTGCCCGCTAGTCTGAAGAGCCCTTGTCGCTCAGGTATCTCCTCCTGCGTGAGCCTTAGCAGCCACGAGCCACTCCAGCAGGTAAGCTTAGGTATCTGAGCTGGGGTTGGTGTAGCCGCGGTGGGCACGGGACCCACAGCTCTGTTCTAGACCCTCCCCAGGTGACGACCCCACTGACTGCCCCTCTTGCCTCCTGGGAAGAAAGCCTGCTGCACACAGGTCCTGTCTATCTCCTGTATGGTGCTGTCACCTTCTCTGCCAGTTTGGAGTCCCTCGGGTCTGCTCTTGCGCAGATCTAAGGTGCCTTCTGCCTACTCCAGCTCTCACTGTCCACATTTCTGGTCTCACTAGGCTCAACCTACTTCAGCCAGGGGAACTTACAGACCCAAACTTAAAGCAGCAGCACGGCTCAACCAGCCCCGTCACACTGTGTCTTCCCAGAGCAGGAGCAGCGCAGGCACAACGTACGTAGGGGGAACCAAGTGCTGAGGCTGTGGCCTGACAGCCCTCTTGGGGGGCACAGCACTTTCCACCAGCACCATCCATGCAGAGGGTGGCCCAGGTCTCCATGAGTCCCGTCACAAGCACCAGTTGCGGATGCCGGGGCAGATCCCTCAGGAGGGAGGTGCGGCTCTGGTCTCTGCCGAGGAGAAGAGGCTGCGTGGGGTCAGTGGCATTTCCAGCCACTTCACAGCCTGAGCCTCATGCTCAGAAATTGCAGCAAGATGGGAAAGGTCGAGCACTAAGAGTCCTTGATGCAATTCTTTGCAAAACCACTCCACAAACTAAAAACACTCAGACCTGCTATTTAAAGAGGGGACTTTCCCAGGAGACAAGCTTGGCACAGAGAATAGGAGAGGAAGGAGTTATTAGCCTTCCTATACATTGTCTAGCGTTGCTGCTAGCATAGCTCTGGCCTGGCTTCACCTGACACCCATGGAAATGCCTGAAATGGGTGTTGCAGAACCTGTGGAAAGGGGAACTCCTGCAGAAAGCATGGCCAAGCACAGAAAAGGAGGAGAACAAGCAGTGCCTGCTTGGAGGTATTGTGCAGACCCAAGCGTAACTCCCTGTTTGTCAGCTGGAATAGGAACAAGCTCCTGGCTAAGGGAGATACGGACCTGAGCTGCCTCCAGCTGAGCTCAGGCTCATTCCTGCCTTCTGCACCAGCCGTGACATTGTTGGTGCCTCCACCCACTGCTGACGGGGACAACGGGGAGAGCTCTCACCGTGAGACCGTTCACGCAGGGACATGGACAACAGGGCAAGTGAAGCTGTGAGTCACCATAAGCCTTAGGAAGGACACAGACACCAAGAAGCTCAGTGCAGGAGGACGGCAGGACCAGGATCCTGTGCGTGGACCACAGGTGCGTGGGTGCCATCCCTCCCAAGATGGAGGGTTTGTAGGATCTGAGCCCATTCTGTCTAAAATCAATCACTGCTGCCTGAGTTTTGTCTCCGTTCAGACACCTACGAAGCCGTCACCTCTGCATCTTCGTGGCTCTGCTCACCCCCTGCAGACAGGGAACCGCAGCCCAGCCTGGCTGCCGGGGGCCAGTGAGGACAACGGCAGCAGAGGAAGGGTCTGGTCACAAGCAGGGGTCCTGCCTGTCCTGGGAGCCCAAAAGAAAGCCATCCACCCACTGAAGTCTGCCACAGGCAGCACTTGCAATCTCAGGAAAGGGTCCTGAGCCAAAGAAGAGGTGCTGACCTCTATTAGTAAGGCTCCTGGTCCACCCCCAGCCCTGCTCTCATGCTGGTCCACCCCCAGCCCTGCTCATATGTTCACCCCCTGCCCCGAATGCTGAGAAAATACCGATTTTTCACTTTGTCTGTGTTTTTGCAGTGAAAGGGAGTATTTCTGCAAAACTCAGGGAGCTCAGTGTGAAAAAAGGAGGACGAGCCAGCAGAACCAGAGGGATTTCCACTAGACAGATTTGCAGCGCAGGGAAAGAAGCAGGAGAAACTTCTGTGCACGTGTACACCTGCCTTTGCTACACGCCGCATGTGCCTGGTGTGCACACACACCTGCAGTTCCTACTATGCCCCTGCAATTTAGGCACCATTTATTTTTCCCTCAAACTTAAAACTGGCAATTAAAACTGTCACTGCCCTGAAGGCAGGCCCACTGAAGGACTCTGATGGTTCTAGCTCAGCATCCCAGGATAACCACGTCCAGCACGCTCCTGGGAATTTCTCCTGGACCTACCAAGCTCCCAGTGATGGAACAAAAGAGGGGGACCTGCTAACCGGTCTGATCCTGGCTGCAATCTACGTGGCAGAGAAAAGGGCAGCCTCTCTCCAGGCTGGGAGAAAACAAAGTCAAAAGCCCCCTGCATCCCCTGTGCCAAGCACTGGCATTGAACAGTGGATAAATGCAGAGGAAGGAGGGAGAGAGGCTGCTGCTGTCGAGGAGAGGAGAGGTGCTGGCACAAGGCTAGCCAGCTTCACACAGAGAGGAATAAAGTAAAACAAAACTTCATTGTCTGTGTCCTAACGCACCAGATCCAACTCTTCCTGCTCCCCAAGCCTGTGAATCTGACAGGGCATGTCTGAAAATAATAAATGCTCATCAAAAATGCGGCGTCCGGCCAGTGTCATAGCTCAAGTCACAGTGCTGGGACTGAAGGCCAGCAATAAACATGATCACGCATCAGTGGCCTTCTGCAAGTCCAGAAGGGAATTGGCCCATACTGCAACAAAAGGAAGGCAGGATTACAGTATCGCTCCAGTGCAAAACCATCCCAAGTGAATTTAGAGAAATTGTAAAGAAGAGCCTAAAATGATACCAACAGCCAGGAAAAACGGTGTGAGGTTGAAGACACACGATCTGCCTCTCCTCTAAAGAGAAGCTAAAAGAGGTGACCTGATAACAGCACCTAAGCACTTTCAGGGAAGAAAACTACAGGGTACTCAAAGGCTCTTTAATCTAGCAGAGGATGGCAAAGCAAGATCCAGTGGCTTAAGGTTACAGCCAGAGAATTCAAATCAGAAATGAGATGAGTCACAGTGATTAACCACAACCACAAACGGTGGAGGGAAACAGCAGCTCCTCCATCTACTGGTGCCTTCAAAACCAGACTGCTCAAAAGACAAGCTGCATTTCCACACCCAGTCTCTCAGGCGTAGCAGGGCCAAAGAGCCTGCAGTGCATCTTTCACGTCCCTGCTCCCGAGCCTTACCAATGCGAAACACCAGATCTTGCCCTCTTAGAGAGCATTTGCTGACGCACACAGCCTTGGCACAGAGGCAGGCAAGGTTCCGGACCTGCCTTTGCAAGTATTTCCCGTTCTCCCACGGCATGTCTGGGGCACTCCACCGCTGGCCCGCCGCACCATTTCTCTTTCAACAAAGCCCCACAGGAAAAAGCCTTAATTGACCGGCTGGAGGGATGTGGCGGCCAGTCCCTCCAGCACGGCCAGCCCAGGCTGTACTTAACACTTGCAGCTCTTTCAGTAGAGGTCCCAGCTCTGGGTCCTCAAGACGATCCTACAGCCCTGTATTGACTACAGCCAGAGCCTGACAGCACCAAAACTGGCGCTTTCAAGGTGGGACTTCTACGTTCATGGTCCCCTCCCCTCCCAAAAGCAGATTATAACACGCATGCTCACCCGGGGCAGACAGCAAGCCCCGGCAATGCAAACAGCACACAGCTACTTCTCCCCAGGGCCCGCTCGCTCCTCGTGCCCTCTCTGCTCCCCGGTTTTCAGGATTTTGCTGAGATTCTGAAACTACACGCGGCCGGCGAGACCAAGTGGCACAGATGCACACAGCCTCCCCCCTGCCCGAGGAGGGACAGAGGGTTTTGAGCAAGCGCACCATGCGGCAAACGAAACCTGCCACCTGAGCACGCTCTTGCCGTGGTCTTCATTGCTGCTTCATTGCCAGCTTTGCCCTTGGCCATCTTTGTCCTGGGCCGTTCGCTCGTGCGCTGAGCATCACCCTATTGCACCTGATTTTCCAGCCTCTCCCAGGCGCTCTGCATCGCGCGCTGAACTGTTGTTTGAGACACCTCCCAGTTTAGCACCATCTGTGCCTTTCATTACCATGCTGCGTGTGCCTGCCTCCAGCTCACTAATGAAGCTGTTAAATAAGAAACACCAATTGCCGTGTCTGTCCCCTGCATCCCACGCACAGCCTCAGCACCCCACTCTGCGCTCTGCCATTACCCATCGTCGCCCTCTGTTTACAACCCCCCAGGCAATCTTTGCTCTTTATGACAGCACTTACAACCCAGGCTGTTAAAACTCAGTCTGAGACAAAGATTTCATGTGAATCTGCACCAAATGCTTTAGTAAATCTCAGTCTTGCAGTCTCTTCATTTTGTAATTCCAGTCTAAAGGGTAGAGCCAGCTGAGATGCTTTTGACAGAGCATTTAGAAAATGCAGCACTCCTGAAAGGGACTGCAATGAGGAATCACAACTATTGTGACAGAGCTCCCCAAACACACACCTCGACACAATTTGCTTTAATTCCCTGTTTCCTGAACACTTAAACATCTATTCCAAAATGGATCCTGTAGCTTCTTTTTTATTGGTGAAAAGAGTATCTATTACCCTGCTCGGGAATTACAGAAAACAAGATGCTGCAAAGCAGCTGGGATTATATTTCCATGGGAAAACTTAAGAGTTATTTTTGTTCTTCCTTGGGAAATCTGGGGCGGGGAGAAGAGGGTGCTAACACTGAAATCTCCCACAGAATACAAATGCTGTTTTTTCAGCATCTCTCCTGAATAGTAATCCAGTTTTCTTAGCAGGATTAATTCCTTATAATCCTAGGGCACGGTTTGCCCTTGTGTCAGCTCTTTCCTCAGCCCTTGTTCCTGAGCTTAGTAGTGTCAGAATAGCATTGCCATGCGTTGCCCCTGCAGCAGGACTGGGTCCCAGGTTGCCGAGAGGTGTTTTTCTCCAGTTACCCCCTGTCTACCAGAGCTGGCTTTAGGGGGGAAGAGCCCCATACGTGTCGGGAGGTGGACGCTCAGCACCTGCAGAGGTTTGCTGAGGTCTGGTTGCTGTGTGCCCAGTCTCACTGAGCTGTAGACACCATGCTTCCCTCTTGCACAAAACTCCTGTGCAGGGAGGCTCCAGTTACGGAGCTGGACCTACCGACCGCTTCCAAAAAACTGTGCATCCAGTGGGGCTAAGGGACTAAGCAACTCGGTTTGTATCACCAGGCCAGGTCCCTGTTTCAAGGATGCACGTCTCCCCTTCCATGCCAGGGAATCATTCACGGAGTCTGGGGCTCAGCTTCAGCAGTGGCTTCCCCAGAGAGGGTGTGCTGGTTTTGGTTAGGATAGAGGAGCTCAAAGCTGCACTGGAGGAAACTGTCCTCTGAGACCTCATGCCACCACCCAACGTTTGTCACGGAGCCGTTCAGCGGCTCAGCACCAGCTCTGCGCTTGGAACCAGCTGGGACGCAGTTGGCTTTGGCCCAGGACACCCAATTTCTTCCCCCATTTCCTGATTCAGCAGGGATGAAAGTTGGCACCCAGGCGTTCACTGCTGCCGTGGGCCATCCTGGCTGCCCAGCCAGATTAGCACTGACTTTTTCCTGCCCCAGCCTAGGGGAGACCTCTCCATCGGAAAAAGTGCATCGTCCTCGCCTGAAGACAGCAAAGTTACAAGGCAGGGGGAAAACGCAGCTGGGGCTGAAGAAACCACCCTGGCTTCCTGCTGGCTGTAAAGGGAATGGGTGATCCTACAGTCTTCTCCATGGCCAGGTGAACATGGGCTCTGCAGCATTACAGATACGAGGGTGGTCCAGGACTGGCCATGGCCAGCTTGGGTTCCCAGAGTAGGATTGCTCCAAGGCATGACCAGAGAGGATGCCTCGGTCTGGAGAGGAAAGGTGAATTCACAGCTCAGCAGAACACAACAGGCATCCAATTGGCTAGAGCGCATCTTCTGTTAGTCAAAATAAAATGTAGGCGCTTAATTATTAATCAGCTCATATGCAAAGTAGGTATCATAGCAGAATGGGGGAGGGGGAACGCATTGTTCCTTAAGAATAAATATTTAACATGATACAGAACAGCATCAATTTTTAAAGAGAAGTTTTTGTAACTGCTGAAGCTCTTGAACTGCTAAAGAAGCAGAACATCTTCTAGCAGCAATGCCAGCTTCCAGAGTGGGCACCAGCTATTTCCACACAGGGACTGCAGAGGAGGAGGAAGGACGCGAAAGCCTGGGCCCCAGGAATAGCAGCTTTGCAACCATCATCCTCCTACGCCCACAGCAGAGCAGCTCTAAAAGTGCAGCCCCAGTTGGTGGGGTCAGCTGAACTGCAAGGGGCTCAGCCTGCCCTACTGTGTCCATGATGAAAACCCAAGTGATTCTTCCCGATTTCAGGTCTGCACAGTGAGAGCAAAGCATCGGGAAGCCGAGATGCTCCAGCCATTTATGCTTTTGGGGACGTGTGAGGAAGGCTCACGCTCTCTACCCTGCATGGGGCGGGTGATGCTGATGGATGCAGCACCCGGTGTCTGGGAATCTGCTTATACCCACCCACGCTCTCACCCTTCCCTTTCCCCGCTCCTTCCAGTGCCTCAGCACCCATCAGCTGCTTGGGGCCCTGCCTGCAGCCTCAGGAATGAGTCAGAAAGGGAGTTATTCTGCCGGTCCCTCTGCAGGGAATACAGTCTGCTCCAGCCTGGCTCAGTCCACAGAACCCTCCCGGCCCCAGCACTGCCAGGCACTGAAGCCAGAGGAGCCTTTCTCCCCGCTGTGCTGCTCGGGGCTCATCCAGCACTCCCGTCGGGATGCCGCTGTGGCAGTCAGCTCCCAGACGAACGTTTGGCTGTGAATACCTGGTGCACGCTGGACGGGGCTGACAGCCGGGAGCCTCCGGCAAACGGAGCCGGAGTGATTCCACCCAGCACCAGCTCAGCTCTCTCCTGCCTCGGGCAGCTCCACGGCCGGGGCATCACCTGGGGCAGCTGTGGGCACGGGCAATGGGGCAGGTCCCCAGTGCTGGGCTGAGGGACAGACGGGGCCCAAAAACAGTGGTACCAGCTCTGGGTATGGATGCAGGGAGGGACGGGAAGGCCAAAGGTGCCCGCGGTGGGTGGCATGAGCATGGAGAAAGGGTGTGCGTGGGACAGGGACTCTGCAGGAAGGTTTCCCAGGGAGGGCAGGGAGCCTGGTGGGAAGCGGCGAGATCCCTGGCCCCCCATGCCGTGCTGGATGAGCTTTGGGAAATCTCCGCTTCTGAAGTTTCCCATCCCCTGCCAGAAGCCAAGGGGCTTTGGATACCGACTCCAGCTTCCTCCCAGCACAGACTCGACACCTGCTCGCAAGCGGTGCGTGGAGCAAGCTGCAACACCACTGCGAGGCAGTGGCAGGATTGTCTCTTCCCTGCTCCCAAAGTGAAAGAGTTAAAGCAGCTACAACGATCCCGCAGCTATCCCTGCTCCCAGGGACTTCAGGCTGGTCCCCTCTCTGCTGATGGGCCACAGGAAAGCTATTACACTCTCCCTTGATATATACCTCCCATAAATCCAGGGACTATAAATTAGGGTAACCTTCTGCTTTAAGGGCTGTCTGAGCTCCGCAAAGACATCCCAAAGTCAGGCAGATTCTCACCGAAAGACACAAGCGCTCTGTCCTCACTTCCCTGGGGAACCACGGCCCTGGGACAAGGAGCAAACGCACCCCAGCTCAGGGGCACAGAGCAGCCGTGCCGACCGCTGTATTTGCTCAGGGCTTGGGGAAAACCCCGATTTCTGTCCTCCGAGGGGACGGGGGACCAAAGCTGGTCTCTGTGCCACTCCCGCCGTCCCTAGGACCTGTCACCCGTCCTCGCGACGCAGCTCCTCTCTGCCACTGTCCCCGCACCTCTGGTCCGGAGGAGCGACCATCTCGCTGTCGAACAACAAACTGCCGCCGCGCTGAATGCACGGGGATGAGCACCGAGTCCTCACCATCGCCTCTCAGAGGTCAAAGAAGAGGGCTGTAAAAAAGATTCAGCACTTCCCTGCTCATCTTTGAAAGCACGTTGCCTTGTAATGACTCTGCACCATGTCTTGGCAGGAGCGGAGACAGCTCTGGGCTAGCACAGAGCCTGTTCCTCCCCTCCTCCACCAGACCTAGGTGGGTTACCGTGGCCTTACGCCACGTGTCCGTGCTCAGGATCCAGCCCCAGAGCTGACCCTCGCTCCACCAAGACTGCCCGAGCTCGCTCTGCCCCGTCTCATCCTCCCCTCTGCCCCCACCTCCCAAACAACATCCCCGCTGCCCGCACGGATGCTCCAGGCTGCACTGGGGGCCCCAGGGTCGCAGGCAACAGAAATGGAAACGGAGAGACCAAACCGGGATTCACCTTCCTGGATCTAGCTCCAGGCTGCTGGCAGGAGTAACGCTGCTGACCGCAGCCCCAGGGGAATGGGATCCGCCGGACACCCACCGCCCTGGGGCAGAACAAACCCCTCGCAGAGTTACAGCCCTTTTCCAGGAGACTTTCACCTGCTTCCTTCTCACTTCGCTTTTTGCCTCCCCTGGGGCATCCCTCCTGCCTGCCAGGCACCGAGTCAGTCTGCGGGTAGCAGCGCGAGAGCTGGACCCACTTTATGGAGCCCACCCTAGCCTACCTGAGCCCAAGTCTGTGGGAAGACGGCAAACTGAGCCCTCCAAGCACATGGCACGTAAGGCTGATTCGCCCACCCTGGGGGAGGTTGGTCTCGCCAGGCTGGGGGGGAGCAGAGGGGTGCAGATCGGCGGTCTGGGGGGCCGCGCTGCCATGGATCTGAAGTTGCCAGCCCAGTGGAGATGCAGGTTCCAGCTGCGTGAGGGCTCCCAAGCTGCGGCAAAGCCAACTCAGGCAAGAGTAACAGCCTACGCATCTGCAGACAGCTCGAGTCCCAGCCCGTCTGCAAACGCTCAGGTGACAAATACCTGCGGGACCAGGGGGTGGCTGTGGCACACGGCTGTCCTGCGTCCGGCAGGACTGCGCTGCCCTGCAGCTGCACCCGCCATGACTTTGTAGCCACGGAGGACGCAGGAGCTGGAAGATGACAGCCAAGAGCATGAAGAGCATGAAGACATTGCCATGAGCCTACGCCACAGGGGCCAACGCTTGCCAGCCATGACCCAGCTTTCTGCCTCGAGAAGGTCTTGCTTTCACAGCACCAGCAACGTACGTGCATGAGCTTAAAACACAGAAGACCACATGCAGGGCATGACAGAGCAGATTCCCATCGCCACACTGCCATGGGCTGCCATAAACTCAGAGGGTTCGAGGCAAGCCTGCCCAGATCCGTGCGGGATTGACACCTTCTCTTACCCAAGCTACGGGCAGGAGGCACCAGGGGTGAAGGGGACAGGACCCAGATCTAGAACTGGAGCAGCCTGGTGTAAAGCCATCGCGTGTCCCCTGAAGAGCAGCCTCAGCCCTGGCTCTGGTGCTGCCACTCAGCGTGTCTCACAGCCTAATCTGGGCAGAGCATTAACACACATCAAAATCTAAAGTTGAAACTAAGCAGATCAGCTTCCCAACAGAAAACACCCCCAAGAACCCAGCCTGCTCATCTGCTTCTCGATGAGAAATCTAATAAAGCCATTGAGGTAAGTTAGGGCTGGGCACCATTATTCTCCCCCAATTTGCACTGTCAGCCCCTTGTAAAACATGACATATGACTCTGAAAATTCATCTTGGGCACCAAACAGAATTTATTCTGCCGTAAAAAAGAAATGTGCAGAAAGAGATGGTGAACAGTGGCCCAGGGACCTCCACGCCACTGAAAACACACACGCACTGATCTCAGCAAACAATTGATTCTATTCCCCACCGCTGCCATCCGTCTCTGCTCCATCCATTGCCCGATCTGGCTGGCAGGAGAATATGAGTTTTAAAGGTCACCACTTAATGATGTTAAGGAGCCATCCTCCTTTCCAGATAAAATACTGATCAATCTGTAATATTTCTGACTGGACTTTGCTCACGGAGAAGATACAGGGGGATTCTGTTCCCCTTTATGTTTCAAATACACTTAAAGCCTTTTCTGAAATCAAGCTGATAACTCATGCTGGGGACAGACACGGGCTGGAACTGACACATCACGCGTCCCGTTTGCAGGCAAGAAGCCAGCAGAAGGGGTGATGAAGTGCAGTTTGGGTTGCTCTACAGCATAAAGTGCTATTATATCCTTACATAACTTAACATATAAACATTTGGCTATTGCCTCTCCTGTCACCTGTGGAGAATTAGAGCAGTTAGAGCAGCCCTGGCCCCGCTTTTCTCCATGCATTCCCAGAAGGCCCCCTGTGCAGCTCAGAGGTGCTGGTGCCGCAGCTCTGCCGGTGTACGGCACCGCTGCTCGATGCTCAGCAAACTCTCAGAGCTGGAGCATCTTCTCCCCGTACAGCTTTGGGAGGCCTGGGACCCTGGGCAGGCACAGGGACAGCGTCACCCCTGTTTCCGAGTGTCACATCCCGGGGACTTTTTGTCACTGAGACAGTGCTGGGCTGTGAAACATCCCTCCAGCGAGGTTCCTTGCGGACCACTCTGGCAAGGCCTGTCCAATTCTTTGCTGAGCCACTTCCAGGCTGCTCTCAGAGCACAGCAGCCAAGAAGAGCTTGTTTAATGGGTCTGGCTCCCTACGGCAACATCCCCGCTCCGAGGAGAGCCGGCAGCACCTCTGTGTCCCATCCCTGCCTTGCAAAGGAAGCGCAGGGGAGCGCTCCCACCCAGCCCAACCGTGGGACCTGGGCTCTCCCTGCTTCAAAAAGCAGCCTGACTTAAACATTCGCCTCCCGAGCCCTCTCCAAACACGGGCAGCCTGAGGCAGGAGCACTCGGCGATGGAACGAGCGCGGAGCCGGAGCAGCACGCACGTTCTCCCACCTGTGCCTCCCTCCAGCCTGCTCCGCATCCAGGCTCTGGGCCAGAGACAGCCCCCTCCTGCGCAGCCTGAGAAAAAGACAAATAATCTGAATACACAATCTTCAAAATGAAGCAAACAGCTCCATTTGAAATTACACTGAAGAATATTTAATTTGCTTTTGGATGTGCAGCCTGAAACAAGCGCTCTACCAGAGGAAGTGTGTTTATAATTTATTCAGCAGCCAGCGCATTTCAGAGTCTTTCAGAAGTCCTCCCAAAGAATGCCACAGATGGGGGGGCAGGGGCATTTTACTTATTTTTTATGTTTTTTAAACAAAGTGAGCAGGGTCAACTCTGAATTTCTAAAGCATCTCAGAGGTACTCAGACTTTTAAAGCTCTCCAGAGATAGCATTCACATATTTTCTTCCATTCTTGCTCATTTTGCTCTGCAAAGTAGATCCCTCCAACTTTGTTTTGAAAACAAAACAACCTAAACCTACCTGCCTTGCTTACAGAGCAACCAGGCTCCAAAACTCCTTGGTTTTTTCAGCAACAGCAAAGAGCAAACTAACATCCCAGACCTGTCTTTATTCCCAAACAATTCCACGTGAAAATAATCTACCTTTTACTAATCTAGGCCAGGAGCTTAGAGCAGCCGAGGAGCCTGGATTGTGCACACAGGCAAACAAAAACAGGTCTTTTTTTTTTTTCCTCTTTTCTCTCTAGCTGGATTTCAAACGAGCTCCCAGAGGCGGACGCAGTTTCAGCTGAGGCTGAACAAAGCCGCATCACAGAGGGCTGGAAAGACCCTGAGCCCACGGAGGCCCCTGGATGCATCCCGGAGGGTGGGATGTGTGGCGTGGTCTCCTGGACCTGCTGCCCCCCTTAGATCCTTGTTTCCCCAGAGCTTCCAGAAGCACCTTGGGGACAGGGCTGTAGCCAAACCTCCAGGCTGCCCCTTAATTAATCCCTTAATTCAGAGCTGCCCCACAAGGCTTTTCCCAGAAATGCCTGGCAGGGACATTGCGTGATCATTTCAATCTGTGACCTATTTTAGACGACGCTGAGCAGGTTTTCAACTCCCTTAGTCATTGACGGGAGCTCCTTGTTTAAACACCACCAGCTTTTTATAAGCAGCCAGAGTCCCAGACCGAAGTCAGGCCCCCATCATGTCCAGTGCTCCTACGGACACAATCCCTATCAAAAAGAGCTGGATTAATCCCGGGAAAGGGGTACGGAGGCCGCCCCTGCAGCTGGCAGGAGCTGTACCACACTGCGACGATGGTGAGACCTTCCAGGGCAGCTGCCATAGCTTGGTGGCAAAGGGGTGAGATTGTCAACTTGTCCAGCTACCAAAGGCACAGGAGAAACAAGGCATGTGCTTTAGCAATAAATATGACCTGTAATTCACGTTTGTTTTATCATCTTCTGGCAAACAGTCTCCAATGTTATAACCACGACTTCAGCCCTTTGCTTTGCTAGAACAAAGCCTACTGCTGAACCGAGAGCCGACTGATTGCCTGCACAAAACTACACCAGCCACTGTCTCCAACAGATCTGGGCATCTGCAACCCCAAGTGGGACCACAAGGGTCCACTTGGAGAGCTGGGGGGGGATGCTCTTGTGATAAGTAAAGGGAAAAATCTCCCCTTTAACTCCCTGAGCCACAAGGCAAGCAGTGGGGAGAAAATCTGCAACAGCACAAACAAATGCAAGCTGTCCCAAGGGTATGAGCCTGCCAGAGCAGTCTCCTCACTAGATGTGCAGCCTGTTGAGCCTTCAGAGCAGCAGGATTCATGCAGCTGGGCCATTTACGGCTGCTTGCCAAGAAGGAGTTTGTAACTCAGGGCAGGAAAGGGCCCCCATGAAGGTGCAACAGCCACAGCCACTACCATCACACTGGGGAGAGCAGAAAACATCCAGGTATTCCCCCCGATTCTCCCCAGGCTCAGGGGCCCGATATTACTGGCTGCATCTCAGGCTTTAAATAATCCAGAATAACCAACAGTTCTGGTTCCTGAAGCCAGCTCACGCTCACAGACCTCTGCACAGGCATGGAGCATCCTCCCGCTGAGGAAGAGCAAGCAGAAACATCGCTGTGGTCCGCCTGACCTGGGAAAGCAGCTTAGGGGTAAGCACAGAGAAGAGAGTAGCAGGGAAGGGGCCAGCACACCAGAATTAGCTGCCCAACGGAAAGGGGATTACGTGCTCCGGCATGTCCTGGGCGCAAGCCAGCAGCCAGGGCTGGCAGGCAAAAGCTAGCTGGGGACTGGAAGAATAAAGAAGTCAGGGCTGGCCTGGCCAGGCAGGAGGCTGGGGATGTGCTGCCTCTGCTGATGGTGCTCCCATCCCCAAGCATCTGTCCCAGCTCTGCTGCAGAACTGCTTCCCAGCAAGGTGGAGGCAAAGTGACAAGCTAGGCTGAGGAGCTATGCTCCGTCCTCCTCAAAAAAATCCACGATACTGAGCAGAGGGTCTGAAGAGCAGCTGGTCGTGCCCATGGCGTAGGGTAGGAGCACCCAACAGAACACGAGCTAGAGGTGAACGTGGAAGAGCCGCATTTACTGGCGATATCCCAGCTCTGAAGCAGTGTAGACGGAAAAGAAATAAAGGCAAGAAATGTGACAGATTAATGGTCTAGAGCTGAAATACGAGATTAGAAATTTCAGAATATGCCCGCATATTCCAGGCGCTCTTTAAATTTGTACAATCATCTAGTTACTCTATTATGTAAAATTTAATTGCCTAAGAAATCCATATAGCTTCATGCTCTCAGCAGCCAGAGCCAGGGTTTCTTATTTTTGCAATCGTTATTCAGGTTGGTTTTAAAGATTGAAATACGAGCCCTCCTGGGTAAAGGGAGTTTACTAATTCGAGTGCCACTGCTGGGCTGGAGCACAGGACACGGCCAAACCGCGGATGCAGGCAGGTTCTGCGTGGCCAGGCTGCCTCCCTTTGCTTTGCACGGTGCCCTGCTGCCAGAGGGTCCGCGGGGGGGCTGTGAAGGGTGCAGAGCAGGCTGCCCGGACAGTCCTTTTGGTTGGGATAATCGACCCAAAACCGGCTACTGGGATTCAGCATGTCAGGACACACAGGTCCAAGGAAGAGCCGAGCCCTTGCTCAGGCAGAAATTACAAGTTTGTGAAACTCCGGGCAGCGGAGCCGGGCTGGCACTACGGCAGGGCACCGGACAGGCAGGAGGGTTCGTAACACAGCACCACAAGGGCTTCTGCTGCTCTGCTTTGCCCTGCGGCGAGCCAGCATTTAGGGAGCACAGTCATGACCCACCGACCACCAAAGACAGCCAGCACCACCCCATTCCTCCCCTTATCACCCCGCTGGTGAGCAGCCTGCATGGAGGGATGGAGAGAAGGGAAGGCTCGGAGGCAGCGTGATTACGAGATGCCGACACTCGCTTTGAGCTCTGGCAGCACTTTCTGAGAAAAGCCCATCTCTTCCGACAGATCTGCAAGGACGAGAGGATCAGGGCTGATCCCGTACTAGGCAAAGAGCCGTTTGGGTGGGAAGGGACTCCTCGGCAGGGGCTGAATGTGGAAGGCTGTGAGTCACGTCCACGGGCAGCACACACATCCAGGCAGCGCGGCTTCTTGCTCAGAGCCTCCCTTCTGCCGGGACTCACCTTGCTCGGGTGCTGGTGCCTCCAGGACAAGGTGGGAATCCAGACCTGGACTTGCCAGACCTGAGGGCAGACAAGCAGCTTCTGCAACACCCCAGAGACCAAGGAGAGAGAAATGAGGCACCGGCCGGTGGTTCGTGAGCTCAGCCCTTGCAGGCGACCACGGGATCCCGGCAGAGCCTCTCCAGGCGGAGCAGAGCTGCTCTGCCATCTTGTTCCACTCTCAGTCCCTGCAAGCATCCAACCAGCTGCGGAATAATCAGCTGCTGGAAGGCAAGCGCTGAGCTGTGCTGCTGGGGAAATCTCACCTGCAAAGCCATTCACGCTCTCAGGCAGAGCGGGGCATGCCGTGGAGCGATAGCAGTGAGTAATCCCCTCAACAGACACTCAGCCTTGCAGAAGCAAAGCAACCAACAAAGGGATATTTAAGGTTGCTACTGAGCACTTAATATAGTTTATATTTACAGCTTAATGGCTTTTCAGCATCACTAACTTCCATTCCAACAAAAAGACTTCTACTGTATTGCCTCAGCTTAAGTGCTAACTACATCTTCACATTAATAAATATTTTAAAACAGTGGAACTCTAACTCCTCTGGCACAGAGCCGGCATCTGCTCAGCTGGAGTTTGCATTTGCACATGAGAGAAAACAGACGGAAAATCACCTTCCGGATCCCCAGGACCACATTAGCAAGGCACCTCTCCAGAACCATCCCAGAGCACCTCTGCGTGGGGGAGAGCTGCCTCTCCTCTCCTCCACCCCCCAAAGCAGCGGCCACAGGGGCTCCCGCGGCCCCTGCAAGCCAGCTCCTCCTTTGAGGTCTGCATCGGGATGCCAGGCTCGCACAGAGGGCACACGGGGCTCTGCCGGCACGTCCCTTCCCAGGGATGTTTCCTGGGACTCACTCCCGGGTTGATGGGGCCAAGCCCTCAGCCCTGTCCCCCAGGTGCTCCTCGAAATTCCCTTTCCCCCCTGTTGCACCCATACATCCCACACCGTTCCACGCCTGAGCCCTGGGTGCCGGTACCTGCAGGGGGAGGCCCTTCTGTGCGGTACCCCTGTAACCCCCAACCCTCACATACGCCCCAAAGCCTCCTTCCCCTTGCTACCGAGTCCAGCAGGTTCAGGCCACAGAGCGGCTGCCTGGGCACAGCAAGGAAATCGCAGGCTGTGAGCAGAAGACGGGCAGAATTAGCTCCAGAAAAAAAGATGTAGCTCTGTCTTCGCTCAAGCCTGAGGGGGGTCACAAAATGAGCAGGAGACAGAGACACCGTGGGATTTGGTGGAATCGACCTTCATGGAGTTAAGGACCATCTCAGACCTTCCACCTTCTGATCACAGCGCATGGCGCGTGCCTTAAAACCACCTTCATCAGCATGAATTAGCAGCATGCAAGAAGCAATCCACATCACAGAGAGCCATACCCACACCAACTGCTGTCCATGCAGAGGAGAGGGAGACGAACAGGCTCCAGAGAGATCTGCACAGCCTCCAGTGGAGAACGGGTTGAGCAGAGGACCTGAACCATAGTCGTGAGAGCATCCTTCTCATAAGCCTCCGTCCAGGACTTTCCCATAGACACTGCTCCACAAGGTCTGGGTTTTCCCACAGAAAGATCTCAGTGTGCAGAGTTAGCACTGGTTTAGTGGGTGGGCTGCACTGGCAGCGCTGGCCCCGTCTGGCTGCACTGCAAGGCTTGGGACAGGGGTACGGGCAGGAACATGGTTCCACCTGCCAAACCACAACCCTCAGAGAGGCTCGGCGTGTACTGCCCGAAATGCAAGCTGACAGATGGGTCATCTGAGGGTGCTGTTCCTCATAAAGCTCCTTCTTGAGAGCATTGAGGCGGTTCAGCTCAGGGAACTAGAAGAAAATAAAGAGCGCGGCAAGATGGACCCGCTCAGGGCTGGCGTGGGTCCTTTCTGCAGCAATTAGTCCACAGATCCCCTCAGCTGTAATACGGGTCTGTGGCTACAGGGCTCTCTCCACCAGTGTCCCTCCAGGCCAGGCTAGGGCTTGGCTTGGTCCTCAGCTGAGCATGGTTCTCTCATGCAGTCAAGTGCTATGGCTTCAAACCCCCGAGAGATGCAAGGAGAAACCTGAAAAGCCAGCCGTAGTCTAAAGGCCATCCAGGCTCAAGGGAATAACTTTTAACAAGCCAGGAGAACATTAGCAATGAGCCAGCACTGTTTAGAAAGACCGACAAGCAAGACCTGCTCAGCCGTTCCAGCCGCATCGGCCAGAGGACCCGAGGGCCTTGGCCCCATCACCAGAGATGTCCGCCAAGCCTTCTGCTGCCAGCTACAACACCCAGCCGCTGGCCTCTAGCCACGGGCTGCCTGCACCGAGGTGTCCTAGAACTGTCTCCAAGCGAGCCGAGATCCTAATGGAGCCGTAGAGAAAGGCACGATGTCCAGCCTGGCTTGACTGAGACCACAGCCAGGAGCTCAGCAGCTTCCAGCAGGTCCCCTGAATGACACCGGAGGGTGGTTGTCCCGCAGCGGCAAGGCTGCCAAGGAACAGCACCGGTGGGACGGGGACCGGGCAGGGCTCCTGGCACAGGCTCTGCCGCTCCACAGACATCCTCCCCGTTGTGAGACCGAGATGCTCTGCTCCTCCAGAGACCCCCGCATCACGCGAGCAAAGCTACCTCTCTCAGATCAAGGTCCTGTGGACCGCAGAGTTGGGCCGTGCTGAGGAGCCCACCCTCTCCTTGCTAGAAAACACGAATTCCTGCACAGCCTCCTCAGCCAGGAATGAGGCTGTCCCACACTAACTGCATCGGCCTTTCCAAATTTAAAGCTCTTGCCACAAACTCGTCCTTTGGCTCCCAGCGGGGCATCCCTGCCAGCCAGGGAAGCAGCTAAGAAAGCAGGCAGAGGTACCGCTTTCATGTGCGGCAACGGGATGGGGTTTTGTGTCCCTTCCGAGGGACCTAATTGCACGAGTCACACACACACACACTCACGCTCCTCTGCGAATCCAGCAAGCAAAGCCATGGCTGAGAATAGCAAACATATATCAAGCACAAGCTGGGTCATCTCTGCTTTAATTGTCTGGATGGTTTGCTACAGGAGGGAGGGGGAAAAAAAAAAACCCACTTTGCTCTCAAGGATCCAGCTCTGTAAACGGCATTATGCCTCAGCTTGGATAGGAAATTTTACAAAGCTCAGTTGAAGGAAAATCTTGACTTGTACAGTGAGAGATAAAAATCCTTAGCGTTCACAAATGAATGTACCCATCTGCTGTGCACCGTATTATCTCTCTCAAAAAGAAAAAAAAAAAAGAAAGAAAGGAAAAAAAGAAAAAAGTGAATTGAACTTTGGATGCTTTTCATTTCCCTACAATGTGCAGCAAACTGTGATTCCTATTCATTAAGAGAGAAGATTGACATTCATTATAGTGTGCATTAAATTCCTCATTCTTCTTCTACCCTCAAAATTAGTCTACAGAGGGTAGTAACTAGTAATTTCTATATTGAATTTCTAGTAACTACAGTGGGTTTTTTCTTCCAAATAAGCAAGGCAATTATAATAAGACACACTTCTTCCTGAAATGGTAAAACAGGCAGTGCCATTTGAAATCTCTGTTGCTTTCTTTTACAGCTGCAGTTAGACATGTGCACAAGCAGCTCACATGTTTGCTCCTGAATGAATTTTGGAAGAAATGCCTGTACCCCGGAGCACAGGCAGCTCTGCTGTAGTTGCAGCTCTCGCCCAAAATGTCTTCCAGCTCTGGATGCGTGCAACTGCAATCTATTGTCAGAGACGGGAGACCCATCGGTCCCGCCGTGCGCCCACGGGCTGTGGCAGGGACGTCCCTCACGTGCCCACACCTGCACCGCAGGCAACGGTGCCTCTGGACAGACGAGCCAGGAGCTGGCTCCCCCGTCATTTCTTCTCCTTCAGGTGAATTCCAGAAGAATTAGCCCCTCCACGATGCCTTTGCTATTCCTTTGCTGCTGGCCAAAGACCGCCGGCTCACAAGCACAGCAGCAGACACAGCACGCTGCTCTCCTCCCCAGCGTGACCCAGCCCCAGGGGCAGGGGGCTTGCAAGGACCCCCCCGACTCGCGGTCCAAACCCGGCTCCAGCCACCATCTCCTCGACTGCGCATGGGTTACCCCGCTCTCCCCCGGGACCGGACGGTCTCACGTGTGGCTTAGCCACCACTGAGGTCCCTTGTCTCTGGAGACACAAGGGAGGTCTGTGGCAATTCAAACGAATGTGATCTTAGCAGAGCCATAAGGGTAAGTAATTAACGTCTGTGGTTTTAACTAAGCAGCCCCATCTCTGCTCAGACAGCAGGGGACCTGCAGACATTACACACAGATCAGAAATCAGACAGGGAGAAGCAGGCTGTCTCCAGAGCCAAGAAAAGCAGCACAAGGAAGACGGGAACGGGGACAAACACTCCTTCGTCCCTGCAGCCCACAGCTCCTGATGCTGGATGCACGTCCAAGAAACGATCTCAGCTTGTACAGGCTGCCCTGGTGGCAGGACCAACCTCCAAGGGTGCACGGAGGTGCCACCCACCTTCTACGCGGACTTTTTAGCCAGCCTGAGGAGAAAAGCACGTGGGATGGAGAGCCTCTGGCCCCGCACAGGGTCTGGCTCCCCTCACCCTGCTCCGGAGGACATCCAGCCCCTCCTTCCAGCCCAAGGCACATCCAGGAGGCAAATCTCTCCAGGCAGAGCCCCACGCTCTCCTCTGTCCCAGGTTTGCCGACGCAGCTCCGCTGCCCCAGCGCTCCTCAAACAGACCCCGGATCGCAGCTGGAGCAAGAGTGGTCCCCACGCGCCTGGCTGGCCGTAGGCTGCCAAAGGAATTTCTTAGCAAGGCAGACAGGGTGGGAGCATTACACAGCGCCGGGGCAGACATGCCGGAGTGCTTTAACCTGGTCAGTAATCTGTGAAAGACCCGTCGGCACGTGCAGCCTCTACCCAAAGCCCCCTGCCACACACCCCCCGTCCCCCAATCCAGCCCTTTGCCGATGCTGTGGGTGCACTGAGGCCACCGCACTCTTGCTTTCAAGCAGAGCAGGTGCCACCGCCTTGGGTCACTGGAACCGGACCTGTCACCCTCCCTGGAAAGGGAGTTACCATAGATAGTGGTGGCTGGAAACCTTTAGCATAGGTAGGTACCCCAGGAGGTGGGCTGGGGTCACCCCCTTAGGACCCCTTGCTGGGGATAAGGGACACGGCCACTTAGGGTGTTGCACAGCTGCCTCAGGAACAGCTGGAGACGGCTGAGCCAGCACAGCTGGAGAGGCACGTGCGAGTGCCATCACCGCACAACCCCCTGTTCCTTTCCAACCCGCCCGCTGTCCATCTAGAGAGTGAAGCCTGAAACCAGAAAAAGTCTTTTTACAGAGACACAGCAATTGTATGTATTTTGCTATTTTCAGGCCAGACTCCACGGTCCCAACCTCTGGCCCTAAGGGACAAACTCGTGGCTGTCAGAGCTGCCCTGCAAGGTGCTGCGGGGCCAGGAGACCTGGCAGCACGACACGTGCTCACCCAGGACAGGGAATGCTCAGGAGAAGGTGCAGATGCCAGGAACGGACACTGAAGGACACAATGGGTTTATGAGGGGCTGAACAGTCTCTTGGCACAGCCAGCAGAAGACAGATCAGCATTTCTGCCCCAGGGCAGGTGGAGAATAGAGTCTGTTATAGAAACCACCTGTCTGGAGCCTGTCAGGGCTTTAAGATGCTATCTGAGGATTGTTTAGATTTTGCACCTTTGCCTGGCGAGCTCTCCTTTAGCCCTGCTGATTTGCAAGTGCAGCACCCAGATGCTTGTCACACACATCACTTCATCAACCCTCAACTGACACAAATTGGGAGTACCGCAGGGAGTGAAAGGCAGTTTGGACAAGGCATGCTCCACAACGGGCTCAAAACGTCACGTTATCAGGATCAGCCAAGTAATAAACCTTGTCAGGGACACTCAGACCTCTGAACCCACCAAGCAAGGGACACAACTGCTGCCTTGCTCCTGAAGAAACTGCACCATCAGTGCCAACATATGAATTGAGATAGCTTTAGTAAAAGCAGGCTACCTCCTTTTACTGGCTTCACTCCCACCCAGTAGTAATGCTATGTCCCTCTTAGCTATTGCCCTTGATGTCCTAAAGACAGCGGAGACCAGGAAAGCCCAGCCCGTCTGGTAGAAGAGCAAAGTGGAGAAGGGGGGCAGAGGAGTAGGTCTGTCTTGGTCTGACACTTCTCCCCAGGGTAAGGGCATAGTTAACGTGAATTGAAATTCTATGTCCCCAGAGGCAGCATATCACAGAAGTGGGTGACACCAGCACAGCAACCAGATCTGGGAGAGGAAATGCTTCCTGAAATGGAAATATTCCTCAGTGAGCTATTGCAAAAAGATTTGGAGGCAGAGGAGAGGAAACTGCTTCAGGTCACTCAGCCTGCGGACCTTCCTTGCCAGCTCCCAGAGGACAAGCAGACGGTAAAGCCCTTTTTCTCAGGACCCAAGTTCTCTGAAAGAACAATCCATGGGATTTGCTTGAACGGTTCCTCCTGCAGTAGGGCAATTCTCTGAATAGCTTTCCAGGGACATAAATCCACCACAACTCAGGACTTGAGTTCCCCGCCCAGGAACCCACCTCCTTCTTGCATCTGTGTATTAACCACAGCTGCAGCTCAAAGCCCAGTGTCCTTTCTCTTTAGACAAGCGAGGACTCCCCTTCTGAGAGGCGATTTTTCGAATCGGTGAATATGGTGGAAGCTCCATGTATTAGCACTAGTTTCGAGAAAACTTTATTAGGAGGGGCTGTCTCTGGACCAGGAAGGTACTTCTGGTCAAGGAGCATGCAAAGTCCAAAGTTACGCCAGTGGTCCAGGTACCCGTGCAGGTTTCGGGCCAGTTCAGATCACAGTTAGTCAGCGGGATCAGAAGCCCGCTCCATGCAAGCCATTGCTGAGGTGATAACGCTCTAATCCCCACCTCCACGTGGAGCCATTCTTCTTTGTGTAAATAATCCAGCCTATTTCAGTCCGGAATGCCTGCGTAGCCTTGGGGCGGGCTGTCTATGTCTGGTACAGGGCCCTCTTCTTGCCACACCGGCTTAAACTAGTGTCCCTTGGGTGACACCGGCCGTAGGCTCTCAATCTGCACAGGACAGGGAAACCCATCCCTGCACTGCTCTCATCTTTCCATCCACATTGCCGAGACAAAGACCGTGACGTTTTCTCGGTGCCCAAGCAGCCACAGGGAAACATCTGGCAAAACCAAGGGCTCCGGCAGTAGCTGCAGCCCTCAACTATCAGCTGGGAGACCAGCAGCTTTCCCATGCGGAGCCTGCCACAACTCCCCTTCCTGCACTGCCTTGCTCCCGGGGGATGAGGACCGAGTGGGCAGCATCCTCCTCACCCCGACTCGTTGCTCCCTGACTTGGTTGCCATCCCTGTCCTGCGTTCCCCTCCAGCGCTCACGGTCCTTCTCCTGGAGACTGCTGTGTGTGTTGTTTATTAATTGAGAAGTTTTTAGTACACCTTGTGATGGATTTGTAATGGCTCTTATCTGAATTTACAGAGAGTTGCAGAATACATAGCAGAGATTCAACATTCTCTTAATTAGCACCCAAGCAAATAAGAGCACACTAGATCTGGAGATCTTCAGGGCCTCACGCTCCCCTTCTCAGAGCCACTGGAGATGTGAGTGTAATTTCAAACAGTTAAGGCTGCTTGGAAGGGCACCTCCAAGGTATTTGTCATCACTTTCAAAACCCTTATTTACTCTCTGCTGTTTCCAAAAACCCCTCTGGGAGCTGGGAAATGAATCTATTTTCCTGCTGAAACCCATCACATGGACATCCTGCCTTGCTATTTTTAGGGATGCTTGTGAAGGCAGGCTACACTCTGCTCTGTTATTTCAGGGTCTCGCTAGCCTGGAGCTGCCCACGCTGGCTGCTATCGAAGGGTCCTGGAGGAGAGCCCAGCTGCACACCTTGGCTTGTTCTTTGAGAGCTCCTGCTCTGCTGACCCTGAAGCATTTGTCCTAAACAAAGACAGATCTGTAGTGGCAAATGTAATAACTTGGAACTGTAAAAGCTGCAGGGAACGCTCTGCACCAGGGCCACACAACCAGAGCCATTCGCAGTGCTCTTCAGGTACATTCTGCCTCCCCAAAGCCACACCTGAAGCTGGCACAGCCCACATAGGTATGGTGGAAACGCCGCAGAAATGGGCATATCCACACCGGCAGGAACTCATAAAAGCAACAGAGCTGATGTGGTAGGAAAGGCTTTGGCATGGATGGTCCAGCAACCAGGGCAAAGCCCTCCTGGAATGTTGATACAGTCTCTGTTTATTCACCTGTGCTGAAATCCATCTTCTTTGCACAGTCACTCCTGCCTGCACTGTAATCACACTTTTTTTTCTTTTTTTTTTTTGCTCCGCAGGTACCTCCCAGGGACAGCCTGTAAACTCAACCCTTCATCTTAGTCTCTGGTCTGAGCTAGGACCGTCCTATCAGTCACTGCTAGCTTTGACAGCCAGGATTCCCTTCAGCTCTTTCTCTGCTGCACATCCAACCGAACAGGGAGCTCCCTCCTGCCGCCGCAGCAGCATCATCTGGATCCGACCCCGCAAGCGTTCCCCTCCCTCGAGGCAGAGGAGCCCTCTCCGGCGCTGGCTCCCACGAGCTGCTCTCGCTGCTGTGAGATGTGTCACTGCCGACAGCTCCCCGGCCGGCGATGGGGACGCCATCCTCCTTACGTCATTCAGGACCCAGCTCAAGCCACCGAAACGCGTTCCGCCCGTCACATCGCATCGGTTCAGGGCAGATTCTGCTGGCAGCAAGGCAGAGCACAGGAGCTCCTGCTCGCAGGGAGCACCTAAAGTGTCCTGGAGGACCCAGCTCCCCGCGCTGCCGACTGGCCAGATGCATCCCCAGAGACGGAGCACATGCCACTGATGCCCGCTCCCCTCCCAAGACCAGGCAATCCCAGCTTGATGCCCTGAGTGACATTTCCCGGGAAAAGAACAGCACAGTAAATTCAAAGGTTAAATTTGCATATTTCCCGGTGCTGCTCTGAAGAGCCAGACAGCCGTTCGGGATGAACTGCTGCCAACCTGCTGCACGGGGAGCACAAACACCCTGTGCCCACCAAGGCTAGGGGACCCTTTCGGGTGGCACCATGCAACTTCTCCACAGTGACCTTTAGTTCTGAGAGGGAGCAAACCGAAGGACCGCAAGCAGTGGAGGGGACGACGTTTTGGCCATGCATCTGCAGAGCAGCCCAAGGCACCAAGGAGGAAGCCAGCGTTACCTCCATCACCCCATCTGAGGAAGAGCCAGGACTGAATGCGTTCTGGGAAGAAGCAATAAAGACACTTCTGTATTAACTAGCATGACATCTGTTTTCAACAGTGTGCCTGGGACTGTATCGCTCCAATAATGTGTCCAGGGAGGCCACAAAGAGTCTCCACAAAAAGCTCCAAAGGCTACAGGCTCAGCAAAATGCCGCATATTAAATACTCTTTACAGTGTGTGCAGAAGGACTGTTACAAATTCAAATGAACAAGGCGCGAGTGAATCACCCAACAGGGAGGGTTTGGCTTCAGCTAAGCAGCAGCAAAGCAGCAGTCAGGGAGGGCTCTCAGTGGGAGAGGGCTCAGGCTCAGCCACAAGTTACTAAAACACAGGGAGAAACTCCTTGGCAGCACGCGTGGTGGGAGAAACAGAGGGCCTCCCCTGAAGCGTGGGCACAGGACTACCCTGCAGCACCAGTTTCCCAGCTCAGCAACGCCATGTAGCTCAGCGTCAGTCTTTCGGTAACACTGAGCAATGCATAGCCACCGTTGCTAAATGCGTATTCAATATTGATCTTTACCTACTGCCTTTTGTTTCCCCAGCCTTGTTTCTGCTCCTCCAGATGGTAGCATTATGCTTTGAAGAATAAACCGCTCTCTCATCTCCTTAGCAAGCTCCTCTGAAGCAAGACATCAAGGTGGCAATGCTTGAGAGGGAGCAGGTCGCAAGGACACACCTGCACCCAGAACCGTCGGGTGAGGAGAAAACAAAGTCCAAAGACGGGCAGTGCCGAGGCTGGTGGCACCAGCTGCTGGTTTTCCAGAAGGAGCTATTCTGGTGGGCACTGGTGACGACCCCTCTTTGCATGCCTGCAGGCAGCAGGGCTGTCTCACAGCCTCAGCTCTCCTCCATCCCTGCCAGAAGCGTGAGAGCCTGCAGGTCGGCATTGCTGGATGTTTTTCTGAAAATAGAAATACGTGGCCCTTGCTGCACCTTCCGTGGACTTTCAGCAGGACCTTGTGGGAGGCAGCTCCGGAGGACTCTCCTGCTAGCGAAACGCTCTCCTCCTACGCTTTTCAGCGTGTTGCCATCTGGCTGTTCTATCAGAAGCAACAGCCAAGCTATCCTCCCTGTGCCATTCGTCACCGTGCTTTCTCCTATACACTGGCCCATCTTTTCCATCTCCCTTTGTCATCAAGTAGCTCCAGCCCCTTTGAGCTCTCTTCGTGTCAAACTCTCTTTATGTCCTCAGTAATTTAAGCCAAAAAGAGAGAAAGGGGTGGAAGGAGCCACGATTCTCCAAGGGAGGAGGCACCACTGATTTACATACAGACCTTCCATTTTCTCATCCAGTTTCTATCCCCCTTCACACATGCTCCCGTTCTGGCTGCCAGAGCCCCACGCCGAGACGCGTCCCAGGCTCCCAGCTCCCCTGGAGCCCGGCGCACGGGCGAGGACAGGGAGCACCGCTGTGCTCTTCCCAGTGCCGAGCCTCTCGCCTCATCGGCTCCAAAGCCATCAGATCACACAGGGCTCAGCCCCTGCAACAGATAGCAACGCCGACTGCTGCCCAGATGCTTGGCATAGCCTGTCACTCGCATGTATTCAGCGGAGCCATTTGTTTAATTACTTTTGTTCCATCTCTCTGATTTTCCTGTCTCTTTTGGGTGATAAACAAGCCGGACCCCCTTCCCTGTCACAAGCCCCGTGCTCAACCCATGATCATTTTCACCCGTCCCATGACAGAAACAAAGGCATCCCCTCGTGCAGCACTCGCTAATCCCTGCTTGCTCGTCCAAACACACGTACGGCCTCTGCTCACGTAGCCCCACACGCGTGCACGTGGTATCCACGTGCATCCAGGCACATCCACACTCTGCGAGGCACATTTTGGTCTTACAACCACACGTACAGCCTCACGATCCAGAAAGGACTGGAGGGCCACTGCAAGGCTGCACAAGTGTGCGCTTGGCCTGAATGATCGATCTCGCCCGTCACCTCCATCCTTCCCAAGCACAAGAGGCTCGGGGGAGGCAGGAGCGGGGAGCTGGGGATCACGCGAGCTGCTCTGGCAGGCTGGCTCCAGCCTGAGCCAAAGGTGGGTCAAGGCTCTTTTACAGGAGCTGTTGGGGTGCACTTGCAAACACTGTTCATCTCCTTTTCCTCTCCGTCAATTTTGACACTCACGAGGAGGTGCAATTTTCCTTACCGCATCATTTAGCTCCCATCACACCGAGAGATTCCTGTGCCATTATAGCCCTGTCTCCCATTATCACTTCCCATGTCTGCTGGTGCCAAGTGTCAGGCTCATTCTTCTAATTCACAGGATCTCTCAGTTTTAGAGAGAGCAGTAAATGCCTGCTCCTCCCCAGCCCTGCACGCAGGGAGAGCTCACACGTCTTTTTTAGCAGTCCAGCGCTGCATTCCCCAGGTTCAGAGCAATAGAACCGCAGTACCGCAGGCCATCGGTTTGCCCGATCTTCTCCCCCAGGGACGTTCAGTCTGCATTCGGTCTCTTCCGAACACGGGAGATGTGGGGACGGGCAGACCTAACGACTGTCACCCTCCTCTCTGGACAGAAGGACAACAATACGCTGACGAGGATTTGTCAGGAGGGGCCGCTGGCCCGTGGCCTCTGGACGTCACACGCTAAATCGTTTGCCTGACAGCAGGTCACCAGCAGAGCTGGACCTCGCGCCCGGGCCAGGCAACCCCGTGCTCTACCCACCGGTCCGTACGTTGTCTGCATTGCAGCAGGCAGATGCCTCGGCTCAACTACGCCCGTCTCCCACCGGCACACGGTGAGCGCAGGCAACCCCCAAACTCCTCACTGGGTTTTTTAGGAGTTTTGACATCAGCAGTTTCCCCCCAGTGAGCCCATGCCTTAAGGGGTGGCTTTTACGAACAAGAAACAGGGTGCAGACGTGCACGGCAAGGGAGTCACGCTCAGATGAGCAGCAGTGAAGCCTTCATCTTAGGAAGAGAGGAGAGTCCGGGTTTTGGCTGGAATAATTTTCTTCCCAGTAGCTGGTATAGTGTTATGTTTTGGATTTAATATGAGAAGGATGTTGATAACACACTGATGTTTTCAGTTGTCGCTAAGCAGCGTTTAGACTCAGTCAAGGATTTTTCAGCTTCTCATGCCCAGCCAGTGAGAAGGCTGGAGGGGCACAAGGAGTTAGCACAGGACACAGCCAGGACAGCTGACCCCAACTGGCTGAAGGGGTATTCCATACCATGTGACGTCACGCCCAGTATATAAACTGGGGGGAGTTGGCCTGGCAGGGGGAATCGCTGCTTAGGAACTAACTGGGCATCAGTCAGCAAGCGGTGAGCAATTGCACTGTGCATCACTTGTTTTGTATAACCCAGTCCTTTAACCATTATTATTGTCATTTTTTTATTGTTATCATCATTATTTTCTTCCTTTCTGCCCTATTAAACTATCTTTATCTCAACCCACGAGCTTTACTTTTTTTTCGATTCTCTCCCCCATCCCACTGAGTGGGGGGAGTGAGCAAGCAGCTGCGTGGTGCTTCATTGCCGGCTGGAGTTAAATCACGACAAGGAGCAAGCTAGAAAGCCTCAGAAACCCAGCCAAAACCAGCACAGCTCAAACACTTCCAGAGCATCCATCTCAGCTGCAGCAACAGGAGGGACGAGGGTGCAGGCAGGGAAACGAGTCCACAGCACACAGAAAGCTGCCTTGGCTGGCACCCACTGGGTGTTTGCCAATAAAACAAGCTCAAAAGGCAGGCACTGAATACGTCAGAGGGTTGGGATCCCCCTCCAGCACCAAAGGCAGAGACCGTTCAGTGCAGGGAGTCCCGGGGAGCCCAGAACAGCTCCTCCCAATGCCTACCAGTCCTGCAGCCCATCCATCCCGGCGCAATCCCAAGACATTTCACATAATGCTACACAGGTGGCAAGGCTGGAGCAGGCAGTCTGTTCTGGGGGATCCTCACGACAACAAAAACATGCCAGGTACACCGGGGTGAGGGGCAAGCCCAGCTCTAACACCCACGCAACACGCACCGTGCCAACTTGCCACCAACTCACGCACGCAGCCACACGCGGTTGGTCCCTTCCCCACGTGCCAGCTCCCGGCAGCAACATACCGGCTTTCCCAAGGGAGAGCAAATTCCAAATTCCCCGTCCATCTGATGGGAGAGTGCCACGTGGCTTCTCTACCCCCTTCCCCTGGCAGGCTGCAGCCACAGATACCTCTTTCTCCACCAAAAGCGGGGTGCGCGCATGGCCCAGGTGGACCCAGGTCAAGCTCTCCCAAGCTCCTCGCACATCCAAGGTCCTCAGGAAATGACCAAGCAAACTGCTTTGAAGGAGACTTTGTCCCCGCAGCCCAGCTGGCCACCCAGAAGCTTAGGATTAATTGTAAGCCTAGCAAAACACTAGGAAAGCCAAAAATAAATACAGCGAAAGAAGAGCATTTCCCACTGGAAAGCCATGGCCAAGTAAAGTCAGTCTCTTCTGGGCTGGTTCCCAGGAGGCAGCTCAGATTCATTTATTGTGCCACTCATATAAACGTCTCTCTTTGGCTGTGCTGCTCCCTTGGTGCTCCCTTCCAACCTGGGAGAAAAAGGGCCCATTATTCGGACACAAAGCCACTCGTCAAGCAGGAAAGCAGAGCCCGGGCAGACGTGTTGCCCGAGCGCCGGCAGCAACCCCAGCCCCACACAGAGCCTCTTGCCAGGGCTCAGGACCACCCTCCGCCGCACATGGAGGAGGATGCAGCCTCGGGAAAACCGGAATAGTGCTCGCTGACCTGGGGACGCCATTTAGATAATCACTGCCTGACTTCCAGGCACCGCGTTTCCCTCGGAGCGCAGCCAGCGCTGCGGCAGCAAAAATCGTGTCGCGATAGAACCGGCTCTTGCTAAAAAGACGGGGAGAGGTGGTTCATCTGTCTCATGGGTAACGTCAAACCCAAAGATGTTACCTCTTCCAGTCGTAGGTTCAAGCCACAGGCCCTCGGCCAGGCGCTGCCTCCAAGCCCCAGGTGAAGTCTCGCTTCACCACACGACGTCAGAAATTGGGGCTTAAAGATGACACATCGAAGCCTGCACGAGCTGACACCCCCATAATGCCCAGACAGGCTTGACTGGCAGAATCCCTTTGCTGTCTCACCCAGAGGGTCTAAAATTCATTTTGTGGATTGAAATTGAACCAGCCAAGCGAGAGATTCGGCAGCTGCCGGTCTCCACAGAGGAGTGCAGATGCGGGGGGAGCAGGGGCTGGGGAGGAGCGATGCAGCCCACCAGCCCAGCCTGGGCAGCTCCCCAGGGACTTCCCGAAGTCTGGGAAGGGGGCACAGGCAGGGAACATCCCGCACCACGGGCAGGGAAAGACAGCACCAGCACGCAGCCTTCTCGCGCCAAAATCCCACGCTGGCCACGGCTCTTTCTCTGGAAAGAGCCGGGATGCTCTGCAGACCTTCGCGTGCTCCACCGAGACCCCAGGGCGAGGTCTGCAGAGGGGCGTTAAGGCAGAGGAGCGGGACCAGAGCAAAAAAACGGCAAGGCAGATGTGTGATGTGAGGAGCCAGGCGATGCCCTCCTGCCTGCCTGCAGCTCCCAGCTCCTGCAGCAGGCGACCAGACCAAGAGCAGAGACAGCGAGGCAATGCCCGCCTGCAGCGGGCGACCCCTCAGCACCAAACGGGCTCATCGCTGATGCTCAGCCCAGGGACATCCCTGCCCTGAGTTCAGGCGACGGGCAGATCTCAGCTTGCCCCCGCTGCCGATTCCCCCTCCTGCCACACATCTGGCAGCAGCCGCTGTCCCAGCCCACAGGCAGTGGTGGACAGAGAGCAGGTCCGACCGGCCATCTCCACGTCCAGCTTCCTCGCGGTGGAGCGGTCTCCCACCATCCATCACCGTGCTGTGGTTAATGCTACCGCTCAGGACTGTGAGCTGCTGTAATTACCATTATTAATTCCCCCCTCCCTTCAGGATATATTAGCTGCAAATTGAGAAAAGAGGGAGGGAGAGAAGTCCCCTGGACTTGATAAATCAGCTGCTGACAAAGAACCGACGTCTGCACTTCAGTACGCGCGGGACGCAGCCCCGGAGCGTGCCAGCACCGCTCTCCCTCCCACCAGGGCCTCCCCTTTGCTGGCTCCCGGCCACCTCCCCGCATCCCCCCCACCTCCAGCCCTGCTCGCTGAAGCCGACCCTCGTTAGCAAAGGCCAAGGGACTTGGCTGCTCGCGATTAACGCCGCTTCTGCCCAAATCAAGCCAAACGTGGACCGCACGAGCATCCAGGAATGGAAACAAACGCCCCGAACGCAGCTGGCAGGACGCACTTGGAAGTCACCGAGGGGCTTGTGTTTGCGGTCGCATCTCTCCAGGCAGCCGTGCCGCTTTAAGGAAAGGTCCACATTCAAACCGAGTTTGTTAAGCGGAGGCAAACCTCAGCTGGTTTCGTCCTCACCGGAGTTAAAGCCAGTCTAGACAAAGTGAGCGGGGACAGAAGTAAATGGACCTGTGATACGAGTGCCTGCGTGGACCTGAAGCAATTGGCCTTCGTGGTGGCCAAGGTCCCCAGAGAGGTCCCAGCCCTGCTGTTTGCAGGAGACCCAGAGGAAGCCCGAGCTTATGGAACGAAAGCTGCCAAATCTTTCAGCCCTAGGACACTGAAGACCCTCCTCTTGCCCCCGGGGTAGCCATTTCCAAAGCAGCTCCCGCCGGGGTGCACTCCGCAGCTTGCAGAATTGGATGTGCAAATGTTGGGGGCCGCAGCTCCTCGCAAGCACAGGGCTGCAGCAGAAAACGCCACAAAATCCTGGAAAACCAAGCTAACACTTGGTGCCATTACTCCTGACAGCAAAAGTGGCCTGAACAAACAGGAGGGGAAGGCTACCGCCAGTTTGAAGCCTGCTGGTTCTTGCAGAAAGGCTGCTGACCTGTGCAGGACAGAGTGCCTGGTGATAAAACCAGAGAGGCTTCACTTCACCTGAGACAAACAGCTCCAAAGTGCCCTCCAGACCAGGACACGGACGTTCTCGTGCGGCACGAAGGAGACGGTAAGCAGTAAATACAAGCCCGCGTCGCATTACCCACCCGACAAAACAGGCTGCTGTCAAATTGTGTGGATACTGCAAACGACAAGAGCGTTGCCAGCGCACACACTCCTGCCTTTTCTCTGAAGGGAAAGGGACAGACAGCCCTCTAGTGTAAAGCCAACGCTAACCATGTTTGCACGGGCATGGAAAAGCATTAATCACAGCCAGATCCACGCTGGACGCGTGCGCTTGGGCAGGGACCTGCGCCCAGGGAGAGGGTTTTCTTCCCAACTTCCCACCGCCCCTCAAAACACACTGATGCCAAGGAGATGTGCAAGTCCTAAAGGTCCCAGTGGCTTTCAGGTGATCGTTTTTCTCTGCAGAGACATCGAATCATAGAATTGTTTACGTTGGAGAAGACCTTTAAGATTGTCACGTCTAACTGTCAACCCAACACCACCATGCTCACTAAACCATGTCCTGAATGGAATGTTAACAAACTCAGTATTTGCTCTTAGGATTTCAAAAGATGCCTTTTGTCAAAGGAGGATACGTAGCCTTCACAGCCTGACACCAGCACTCAGAAAAGGCTTCCAAAATCCCACCTTGTCCGGCAGCTGATGGGGTGTCTCTGACAAAGCCCCCCATGGTGCCTGGAAGCAGGGAAACCTGAATTTGGGGCCTCCAAAGATTTTTTTTCCTTTCCTCTCCCTCCTCCCTTCTGATTAAGAGGCAGACCGAGTTCACATCTCCTCCCCGCACACGTTGCTGTGTTATGCACATGGGGTATTCTACGTGGCTCTGATCATCACTCACAGCCTTAAGAAAGATGCACAATTAAAATCAATATTTAAAGTCATCAAACAAGTACACACAAATTTTAACAGCCACACAATTCACTCTGACATAACGATGCAGGGTGCAGAGTCGAGAGCTGTGCTGGAGTGCCGAGAGCACAGTTCTGCCCACAGTCTTCAAAATTTAATGAAAACACACCAGTTTTAAACACTTTCCCAAATCCAGCTCACAAAATCTGTCACTTTGATGTGAATGGTCCCAGTCTTAGACTAATCAGTCACTTTTACTTTCTCTTAGTAGCTAAAGACGCAAATGAACTCCCAGCAAACTGCACAGCTTCAGGAGAAGAATTTAGCAGCCAGATGGTTCTTGCAAAAGATTTGTTCTTAGCAAAAAAAAAAAGTTAACCCGTTTCCCCAATGAACAGCACACGGGACATGATCTGACACATCAGCAAGCAGTTCTGAACTGTTATCTTAGAGCATCAGTTCTACCACAGAAGTGCCCCTTCTTCCTAAACTGTCATGTAAATTATAATTATTGCTAAAAACTGATCAATTAGTACAAGTCCATGCAAGGCACTATAATTATCCCATGCACTCAGGGAAGAAAAGAAAGCATCAAATTTGAATGCAAACATTCCTTTGTTTCCAGCAGGAAGGTGCAACACAGAGAGATAAAAGAAAGCACAACTGTTAAAAAGGCAACAAGATTCAAAGAGCCATCTGAGGGAACGTGTCGAACTCCCACGAGATGGAGCAAAGCTGTGACGGGCTGGAAACTCCCATCCAGGCAGTGAACCTCACTCTACTGGTGTATTTGCATTTGCTTTCTCTGGGCCTTTTTTTCATCTCTCAATGTGGAATTGCAGCTGTGGATGGGGATCAAAGCATAGCTGACAATAAAGGCTCTCCGGACCTTCATGGAGACCTCCTTGGATAAAGTACAGAAACGCAGGCCAAGAAAGTTTTTCTCAGTCAACTCCAGGAAGTAAACAGCAAAACAAGTATCATTTGGCAAAAGGACTTGGATCACCTAAGGATGTTGATGGTGGAAGGGAGAAGGCAACCCATGTCAAGGACTAGATTCTCCCTAGCTGTCTGGACTGGAACGCGGGCAGCAGCACGGGGAACGACCATTCAGCAGGGTGATTTGGAGAAGCCAAGAGCAGGATAGGAACCCTGGACTTCTTCAAATGTTTCTGACCCACTGCTAAATAACACTTCAGTACAGTAAAGAAACAAAAAGTCACATGCAGGTAGGCATCTCTTTACTTAAATGTCCAAGCTTTTTGAATGAGCGGAAGAGGAACAGTATGAAGAAGTTACTCACCTAGTACAAGAAGTGCATAAAGTTCTGCACCTGGGGCAGAATAACCCCATGCATCAGTACCAGCCTGCAAACTGCGAGCGGCAGTCTGCTGTAAATGGCCTGGGAGCTATGGTGGACACCAAGGTGAGGATGAGCAAATGGTTGCTCCTGCTAGGAATACAGCAACTACCTCCTGGGCTGTGCTGAGAGGAGTGTGGACAGCAGGGTGGGGGAGTTACTGTCCCTCTCTGCTCAGGACTGGGGAGGCTGCACCTCAAACTATGTGTCCAGTTGTGGTCCCCTGAGTCCAAAATTAACATGGGGAAACCAAAAAGGTCCAGTGGAGGGCGAGTTACATGGTCAGAAGCCTACAGCACATGTCCTACAAGGTCAGGTAGAGGGAGTTAGGATGGTTGGGTCTGGCAAAGAGGAGGTGAAGGCAATCTCATTGCAGCCTACAGCTACTCAAAGGCAGTTATAAGGATGATGGAGCCAAACACACCTTTGTGAGGCCAGATGACACAGCAAGGAGCCACGGCCAAGAACTGCAGTTTTGGAGGCTCAGTTCAGACATCAGGAAAAGCTTTTTAATCAGCTCCAGCGCTGGGAAAGGCCAGCAAGTCTCCATCATTGGAGATTTCCAAAGCTTGGCTAGAGAAAGCCACAGCAGACCTGATCCAATGTCAACAATAGCCCTGCTCAGGGTGGGAGTCGGGACCCTCCAGAGGACCCTTCCCACCAGCACCTCCAGGATTCTGGGATTTGGCCATGCTGAACCACGTCCTCAGAGAAGTCTCTGCCACTGCACGGTGTCCAGGAAAGGCTTCCAGCACAGGGTGCATTTAAGGACTAAAGAGTTTCTGGGAAACTCTGCTTTAACTAACACTGATGCGGGACACCATGCTGGGAGAGCTGTAACCAGTATACAGAAAGTACATCCAAGGGCTTCATCCCCAAATGCAGTCAGAAAAGCAGACATACAGGGACAAGACAGAACTGCATGGAAGCATCTGCTGCCTTCCCGAGTGTCCCTGCCAGGGACCCTGACTGTGGCCCCCACTCTCAGGTCCTCTCAACGCCTGAACTCACAGGGACAACCACATACTCCCATCAAGCGTGGACCCAGGCACTATGCACACCGTCATTCCTGCTCCACCACTGCCATGCCTAGTGACGGACAAGAGGCACCCCGACCATGCCAAGGGGACACAGGCCACTCGTGGTCCTGATCCAGGCCAGGTGACAAAGGGCTTGAGCAGCCTTGGCCAGACAGGCCAAGAAGTCTGAGCTGCAGAAGAGGAGAAGATATCTCCATCCTTGGAGATTACATCCATCCTTGACAGGACAAGCGCCTGAGCAACCTGATCGAGCTTTGAAATTAGCTGTGCTTTGAGCAAGAGGTTGATTAGATACCTCCAGATCTCTCTTCCAAACTCTTCTATGATTTTATGAAAGCAAATACTCTGTAACCCCTGCCTTGCCTGATGCATGCAGAGAGGACCCTAACACTGCTGGCTGTCTGGGGGAGAAGGGCTGCAGCCTGTCGTCAGGCTGATGCCTCATACTACTTGAGCTACCAAGAAACCATATTAAAAACCACAGCATTGGAGTACTTTCTTGCTTCCAACCTCCTCAACGTTTTGCACATGCTTGTGTAATGCTTCTGCTTTTCTTGACAACCAGGAAGGCTAAAAAAAAAAAAACTCAAGTACTTTTCTAATCCCCTGATTCCAGGAGCAGAGAGCCTTAAGAAGGACAACAAATACTGTAACATCTGCTGGTGCTATTGATCAGCTCCAAGCTACAATGCAAAGGTTGTGAGGAAGGCAGGCCAGACCAGAGAGACAAACCTGCTGTTGATGCAGTAACACCCCTAAGGAGAATATCATCAGTCTTGTCACCTGACACTGTGTCACTGCTAAAGAAGTGACTGGCAATTGCACAGACCTCCACGTCTTAGCTCTGGACTGACCTTTAAGCATATTCTGGGTCCCTCAGGAGATAACTCAGCATTGCTCGCCCAGTGTTTGAGCTGGAAAAGCTGAAACTAAATCACAGAAAGGCTCATTGACCCAGCCAAGGATACAAAGAAGTCAGAAGCAGGGCCAAGACCAGACTCCAGAAGCCCTGACTTCCAGGAGCTCTCTAAAAGCAAAGTAAATATGGACAGAGTCTGTGCAACACCACATGCAGATGTGTTCTGCCTTACACACAGGCAGGGCCTTTCCATGCATGCTGCACGCAGGCCATAGGAAATACCTGTGTCACTTTGATGCCAATCTGCTCCAAGTCTACATATCATCACTGCCCACCACCATAATGGATAATCAGCCACCCAAAACTCACGCTGCTGTGTGTCCCAATAGCCATAAGACGACACCAGGACAGGCTGAGGTGAGTTTGCACATTTCAGCAAAGTCTGTATGAATTGCTTTGGCATCTCTGTGCAAACATGGAAGGATCCACCCTTGGCTTCTTTTAGCTGATGATGACTTTTCAGTACAATTGTCTCCTTTTCCCTCAGTCTCTGGAAACCTCCAGGAGTTGCAACCACAAGCATGAAAGGGGAAGAGAGGTTGGGCTTTGTAGATCACAAGCCTCCCTCCTCCCTTCCACACCTCTGTGTGAGTCTGTGATCGAGAAGCCCTGAAACCCTGTTACTCACAAATCCCAGACAGATCCATCTGGCTCGAGGACACAGCACAAAGCTTTCCTCACGGACAGGAGGGAGAAGCCCTAGTGCAATTCCCAGCCCTCGCAGGCACCACTGCGATGCTGCCTCTTACAACACCTCTTTGCAGTGGTACAGGATACTCCTATTCCACTGTGTATGCGCCTCCCACATTAAAAAAACAACAACAAAACCTCTTTAGGAACATCAAAAGAGGAGCTCAGCACTCAGAGGTATGTCTTAATGAAGGTGACAGCAGCAGAAAGCATTGCAAATCCAAGGGGAAGAAAACGCACACCTAATTAGACCGACTCCTTTCTTCTCCCTTCGGTTCTGCCTCTGGCTGGATGCGCAGGGTGAATCCTGCGCTGGGACTGCAGCTTCAGCCTCTCCACGAGGATGCACCCTGCAGCACGGCGGGGCTGAGCTGCGCGAGCAACCGGCACAGCAGCCATGTGCAGGCTCAGAGCAGAGATTAGAGCTCAGCTCTTTGCAATCTTCCTTGTCCTGCTTTGTGCTGAGGCTCTGGCTCAACTGATTTTCCCTCTCCCTCCTCCCTTCCCTCCAGGGTCAGGAGGATGGGAAGGGAAGGAAGACATTGCGCTTTCCAGGGTAGGCAGCAGCTCCCCACAGCCAGTATCACTGTGCATGCAGGGTGCGTAGCAGTGCGCCCGAGAGCTGGCCTCCGGAGCATCCTTCCCCTTCCCTACCCCCATCTCGCAGTCTCCCTCGTTGCTTCCAAGCCGAAGAAGGTGGAAAATTCACATACGTGCTGCTAGATTTCACAGATTTTGCTTGTTCCTTTGGAAGGCTTAATGGCCAAAGCCGTCAGTGGTGCCAGAAAAAGATTATGCAGGCACAAGGCCTTCATTACTAGCACAGTGATCGTCACCGAGTTATCAAGACACTTGTGGGGATGCGAGTTGTGGACCCCCACATCCCCTCCCAGCTTCCAACTCCACAGCGAGCCACGATGCCGAGCGTACGGACAGACAACCATTCCCCTGCCCTCTCCTTCCAAGCCCCCTGAGCAGGGCAGGTAGCAGACGAAAGCAGAAGGCATCTCAGCTGGGTAGCAAACTGTCCCCTTGCTCCTTCCCACCACCGACTCCTTCACACTTATGAGCAGGATAGGCTCCCAGGAGGTTCTTACTCAAGCGAAGCCCAGAGCATCTGAACACAGGATGGAGGTAATTAATGAAGGACCTGCTTTGTTAAGACAGGACTGCCATGCTCCCCATGCTGGTGGTGAGCCAGCGGAGAGAGCAGCGGCGGCTTTTCGCCGCTTCTAATTAACTTATTTTCTGGACCAGCTTTGTCTAACGCTCTTAGTGGGGAAAACACCACAGAGCCAGCAGGGACACAACGACATCTGCACTGACACAACGCCCAGGCACGGAGCGGTGCAGCGGCACCTCCACCTTTTTGCCCTGATAGTCCTCTTTAGAAAACCTCTCCAAACACATCCTTTGACGGTCCCACAGAATATAGGTCTGAGGTATGTGCTGCCTGGTGAGGAAGCGGGGACCAAGCCCAGGAAACGCTGCGGACCCTTGATACAAAATGAACATTATACAGGAAGGAAATATAAAATAATACACCGATGAATGGTGTTTTCTCTCAAGAAAAAGAAAGAGCTGCTGTCACATCAGTGACTAAGTAGTCTCTGAGGTTGGTGTAGGTTCTCCTATCACAGGGTTTTGTGTTTGGTTTTTTTTTTTAAATAAATTTTATAAAAGAATAAGCGTGGTAAGACCTCTTTCAATACGAATAAATCGTGTTAATAAGGCAGTAAGTGCTGAGAACACCAGGCGAAAGCTCTGCCTGTCGAACTGCCCCTGGTGGCTATTTCTGGCTTACAAGGCACCTGAAGTATCCCAGCAGCCTGCGCTGGGAAATGTAGTCCAGATACAGTAGGATGGTCACTCACTCATCTAAACATAATCTCCCAAGGTTCATAAGGACTTTACAGTCACACCTACCAGCAATCCAGGCTACCCAGCCTCTCACAGGAGCAATTCATAAACTGCAGGGGAAAAAAAAAAAAAAAAAAAATTCAAACCCAAACCCCTCAAAGCCCTGTTCTATAAATAAAGCCATTTGTAACACAGTTTTTATATTTCATTATCTCCCGTGCCGTTTCACGTTATGCTGGCAGCAGCCGGGAATGTCACAGCGTAAAGTGCTGTGCTGCAGCAGGATCGGGAAGCGCGAGGGAGAGATTATCCTGGGTGCCCGCACCACACCCAGCACCTGGATAGTGCTCCACACAGCTGAGAGCCGTCCTACAGCATCACGGTAGACAAGCAGCCCTCACCACCAGCTCGGCACCAGCAGCCTGTGCACAAGCACACGCAACCGCTGGGTTCAAATCACCGGGCAACTCACGCGCCAGGCGACGGTGCAGCACGTAGCAAACGGATGCCGAAATATCGGTGTCCCCTAAGGGCCCGCAGGAGAAGCCGTCAGTGCAACCTGCTCCCAAGGTGTTTTCCAAACAGGAATAAATTGGCCATTTGAGATCTAAAACCGATACAAACTCTCTAAGGGAGGCGGTGTGCCATTTGGATCAGAGCTTGGATATGTCCTTTGATCGTCACAAATAAATCAGCCCGAGTGCCCTCCAAAATAGAAAGAAAGAATAAAAAAAAAAGAAAAAGATTGTATTTGTGTCACTGATGGGAACAGGAAGCGAGCTGGAGATGGCACACACACCAAGAGACTCCATGCAGCAAGAGGCTCTGCTTGCCAAACGCTCCCTTGACCAGCAGCCTGGACAGCCGCGGAGCTCCCACAATGGCTCCATCGCTCGAGTTAAAAATTGCAACCCGTGGGCTGGGTTTCCAGCAAACACACCTGGGTGGCACACGCGTCTCCAAGCGGTCCGAACCTGCGGCGTGAGAGCGTGTGTTCCTCCAAATGTAGGTCTTTATTTGGGTTTTTTTTTTACCCGGAGCGGCTGCGAATGGCCAAGCCGCGACCGACGGTACAGCGGGGCAGCTCTAACAGCCCCCGGCTGCTGCTGCCAGCACAGCCCCAGCCCCATCCCTCCGCACCGGGAGCCGGGAAGCAAAGACTATCGCCAGGGCTGCCAAAGCAGATGAAAAAGGGCGATTTTCAGCCAGAGGATCCGGCTGTGCCAGGCCGGCCTCGCCGCACGCCGACTGCCTCTCCCCGAGGCGGGGCGAACCGACGTGGGGGTCCCCCCCACACACCCCCCCCCCCCCCAGCTCTTCCCAGCCTCTGGCAAAAGGCCACCGGGGCTGAGACGGAGCAAGGGGGGAGACCCCCGCCGCAGCCCGGTAATCGCCGTCCCTCCGGGGCTCCCGCAGCCTCCGCAAACTTCCCCGGCCGGAGGTACCCGCCGGCGGCCGGCCGGGCCCGCTGCTCCTCCGCCGGTGCTCGGGGAGCAGACCCGGTGCTGCCGGGCTGCGAGCTGGGGAGGGGGAAGCCGGGCTGGCCCCCAGCCCCTCTCCCTACCCACGGCCCCCTCCGCCGGGGCAGCCGCTCCGCGCCCCCGCGGGATGCGGGCTGGGAGCGCGGGGTGCCCCGCTCCCCCCCCCCCCCCCCCCGGCGGCAGTTTGCCCGCTCCAACTTCGGGGGGCGGGCCCGGCACCCTAAGGCCGAGCCGAGGCAGGGGGCGGCCGACCGCCCGACCGCCCCCCCCCCCCCCCGCCGGCGGGGGCTCAGCCCGCTGCTCTCCTTCCATCCCGCTGCCTTGCTCGGCGGCTGGAGCCGAGCCGAGCCGTGCCGGGGCGCAGCCCGGTGCTCGCTCCCCCCCCGGCCTCGCCTCTCCTCCGCTCCAGCAGACACGGCGCTTCCCCCCCCTCCGCTCCGCGCCCTCCCCGCCGCCTCTCCCGGGCCGAGCGCTCGGCTCCCGCCGGGCTCAGCCCCCGGGGTCCGGCCCCTCTCCCCCGCGGCGGGACCTGGCCGCTGCCGCCGACTCCTCGGGAGGAAAAAAAAAAAAAAAAAAAAAAAAAGAAAGAAAAAGCAAAAAAAAAGTTGCAGCGAGGGAAGTTCCCGGTGCGGTGCGAAGTTGGGGACGTGGCCGCCTCGCCCTGCCGCCCCCCGGGGAGCCCCGGCGGGGCGGGGGGGGGACGACACACACCGCGGGGGGGGCTGGGGGACACGGGGGCCGGGGCCGCACCTACCTTCAGCTATCGCCCTCTTCATCTTAGGGGTCGGGGAAGGCACGTCTGGAGGCGCAAAGTCGAGCGGCAGGCGGTACAATCCTTGCGAAAAGCGGGGCAAGATCCTCGTGCGAAACTTCAGCCCGAGCGCGGAGCGGCGGCGGCGGCCGGGGAGGGGGCTCTCCCTGCGCCGGAGCCCTCGCTCATCGGGGGAATGAGCAGCCCCCGAGCTGGAGTCAGCATCCAGGCGAGGCTCCCCCTCCCTGCCGGCTCGCCTGCCTCCTCCTCCCTCCGTCCTTCCTTCCTTCTCTTCCTTTTCTTCCTTCCTGCCTCCCTCCCGCCCGCCGCACGCAGGGGGCCGGGGCTGCGGCGGATCCCGCGGGCGGCGGGGAGCGCGGAGCCCTGCTGCACCGGAGCCCTGCTGCACCGGAGCCCTGCTGCACCGGAGCCCTGCTGCACCGGAGCCCGGGAGCGAGCGGGGCGCAGGGCTGGAGAGGCGATGAATGTTTTATGGGATCATGTGGTTTGACGTGAGAGGAATCAGCCTGGATCGGATTTACTGGCTGGAGGAGTGAGAGGGAGGACGGGGGAAGAGAGACGGGCGCGGGGACGGAGGGAGGGGCCGCGCCGGGGGGCAGACGGGGAGCGCAGGGGCCGCTCCGACGGCGGCGGAGCCCCCCGCCGTGCGCGGCCGCGGCCCGGTCGGGGCTGCGAGGGGCCGGGCGGCGCATTCCTGGAGGAGAGGTGCCACCTAAAGGACGCCGCGGATAGGGACGCCCGGGAGGGTCGCGGGTTTGTGTTGGTTTGGGGTTTGTGTTGGTTTTTCCGCCCCCAGGCTGTGGTCCCCTGGAGCCGCGGGAGACCCCTGAAAGCGCAGGAGCCTCGCCCCTCGCCAGGTTTGGCTTCGGCCGGAGGAAGCCCGCTGAAGACGGGCCCTCGGGCAGGGTCCGAAGGAGCGAGCTCTTCTCCCCTCCCGCACGGCCGAGCCCTCTCGCCGCATCCCGCCCCTGCTCTCCTGGGATCGCGCTCCCCTGCGCGGGGAGGGCAACGGCTTACCTCAGTTTACCCAAAAAGCACGACCTTTACACTGGCGGTGGATGAGGCAGGGCACAGATGGCTCTCCCCGTCCTCCTCAGCCCTCCCGCAGGCTTCCCTCCTTCCCTGTCCTGGAGCGGACAAGCGCTTACTGCATAGGCAGCTCCCATCTGCAGTTGTCCTGGGAAGCAGAAAGACGGATTTTTATTAAGTGAACTCATTTGCTCGGTGGGGAAAGGAGGAGGGAAGGATGGTGGCAGACAAAGCCGAACATCTTGAAGACATGGTGGCTCTGTCCCTCTAGTCAGAGGTTTCAACCTGCTTCCAGATAGGCGTAGATGTCTATATCTATGTACACACAGGTATACGTATGCCATGGAATATTCGTTCCTCTCTTACGGCTTATGACCCCACTCTTGACCATCTCTAGAGCAGCTTGCTCTCAGGGCTTGTGTCATAACCGCATCTCTTGAAGGCCTACCCAGTTTGCATCTTTCCACGTGGGCATTGTTCCGAGATGAGCCAGGAAAATGTTTCTCCTGTGTACAATAACCGGTCTCATCTCACCCAAAGATCAGTGGGGCATTTCATGCTGGCACCACAATCACCTGTGGAAAAAAGAAATGCAAGCAAAGGAAGGCCTAACTGGACATTTGAGCCAGGTGGAGGTGGTTTACCAACTGTGGGCTTTAACTATGCAAACAGCCTCAGCTGCCCAAAGGTACCGGGGAGCTATGGCTTCCAGATGTCTTCCAGACAGCTTTTGCTGGCATTTTATTGGTCATCCACAACCAAAGTGGAAAAGGAGAGCAGGGGAAAGGCTGCCGTTAGGATATGTGGGTGGATCAGTCTAAGCAGCATGCTGGAGCAGGGCTGAGATGCAGAGCTTCCAGGACCAGAGCAGGAGGGCTGCAGCTGGCAGAGCTCTGGAATGGGCCCCAAGTTGGGACCTACCTACCTACCTGCAGATCTATCAGCACCTTCAGTGCCACCAGCAGAATAGAGATGAATCTGGCTTTTCTCAGGACAGGGCAAAGGCTGCCAAAATGCAGCCACGTTGTCATGCGTTAACACTCATCTTTTGACGCCTGCATTTTGGGGACTTGCTGAGAAGTAGCTGGAAGCAGGATATGCTTTGAGGAATGCCCACACACAAGTGCTGGTGCCAGGACTCAGCGTGCAGAGAGTCTGGGGGCACCTACCTCAAGATCTCGGCTCAGGGGCAGGATGGTGTGGCACCAGAAGCCAGGCTAGTTACCTTCCCTTACAAACCTTGTAAACTTTTCACCTTGGTCAGGCATCTTCCCCTGCATCAGACTTCTCAGCCACTGACCATTCCAGTTCCCCCTTCTCCTGCTAGAGTTTCCACTTGCAGCGGTCCACCTTTTGAAATTCCACCTAAAAATGATCCAGAACTGTAGCCACCCAGACACTCTCTAAAATGGTCCAAATGTAAAGGTATAGCCTAATGCCTTGAGCCCCTCTCCTCCATTCCCCTGGAGATGGGAGATGACACCTGGGGAGGGCAGGGAGATAGCCGGCCCTCTGAGCACTGCCTTTCTGCCCCTCTGGAGTGCAAGGGTACAGGGATAATTCCCTAGTTCTCTTCCTTCCCACACATCCAGCCTGCATACCTAATTGCATCCCACCTTAGGCATACACTTACCTTCTCCTTTTGCCTTGCATGCCCTGTTCCCTCTACTTGCTCTGCATAAGGGTGATCTCCAGCTGCACCCCTGCCTGCACTCTAACCAGCATGTGCTGCACCCCTGCCCTGCCCTCCACATTCTAGAGCTTGGCACCGGGCAGCCCCTCTCTTCTCTGCAAGTCCTGCACACACAGCCCAAGGCAGCACTTAATGAACATGCTGCCAAGGGAGCACTATGCCCACAAGGTCAAAGGCTGGGACCCTCAGATGAGACTGTGGCTTTCAACATAGCTGTCTCCTTCGGGTGCTTGGGCTGGTCTGCAGCAGGTCAGCTCTGAAGGAACAGAAGGGACATCTGGGGGGGGGTCAGGGATAAAGTAAAGGTGAGGTCTGGGAAGAGACAAGGAGCATTCCCATGCAATCTGCTGGCAGCTCGCCTTGTTGTTGATTTGTGGACATCTCCTGGGGAGGGAGGATGATCCTGTCTTGCCCTACTCTTTCTGTAGTGACAGTCCAGGTACCACAGTTTAGGAATATGCTGCTCCTCACTTTTAAACACACCTTCAAGCACTCGTGTTTCAATAGTGCCCTCTGACTTTGCCATCCCAAGCGGTGCATCAGTAGAGAGAGGTCACCTATGTGCAGAGCATCAAGATCGCTGCAGATAAAAGGACCCTGGAGCTGGAATTGTCTGGGAGAGGGCTGGAAGGTGAACATGAGCAACGAAGGAGTTAACTGAAACTATAGTCACAAGGCCGAAAATTACAGGTTGTACCAGGAAGGCAGCCGGCTGCGTGTGGCTGTTTGGCTGACATTTCTGAAAGGTTAATCTTGAAATGGAGAAAGCACATCTGTAGAGGGCTGCGACTGACTTTTCTTGCAGATTCCTGCACCGCTTTGGGCTGGTTTGAGACCCAAAAGTTTGCTATGCATAGGTCACCATGAAGTAACATGGTGGCTGTGACCTTGGCATGCAAAGTGGTATGATGGGTATCCTAGTGCCAGCTTGCTTTCCAAGCTCCTGTTACAAGGTACAGGAGACTGGCTCTCCCTCTGTGCCTGCATGTTGGACATTTTTGCTTTCCGTTTCCCAACACGTCTAAGCGCTGTCTAGCAAGGACTGGGTGAAGGAGAAGGAGTCTCCCAAGTAAGAGACCTCCTGGGGGAGCTGAGGTGGCTTGCAGTGACAGCATGAGTAATTCCGTGCAGCTCATTTGCAGCTTGGAAAGGAGCCAACATTCACCGAGATCAAGAGACACCTTGCTTTGACTGGATAATTACATGTTCGTCTTTACCTAATGCTTAATCACACTTAGATCAATTCTCTGCCTTTGGATTGTGGGTCTTGCTTGCAAAGTGTCAACCATTCACTTGCTCTCTTTAACCTATGTTTGTGAGCAGAGCGGCTCTGACATGTTTGGGGCACATTCCTGGGTCTACAGGTGCTGAGGAGAAGGTGGAAGAGGGAGGTGGATGTGGAGAAACAGAGAGGGCACATAAAACGGGAAGCTATTGACCTTTGCCATGCTTACACCCACCTCTTTTTTGGCATAGGACCTAATGGAGCCGATTCCTGAATCCCAATGTTAAATAAGGTGTAGCTTTTACCCTTGCGCTGATCCAGTAAAGGCTTTTTACATTTCTTCCCCATTGTCTTGTGGCCGCACCTTTCCTGTGTCTGATGTGGATGTGAGCATCTGAAAACATCTCTTGGAGGAATAAGGAGGCAGAAAAAGGGCACTAAAAGACCAGGTTGTTTGCTGCTGTGCCTGGGCCAAGTTCTGGAACTGCCTGTGCTTGCAGGAGACAGGAGCAGACATGAGCAAATGGTGCATAATGCAGCATTGGCGATGAGCAGGTCAGGGAATATTACCTTCTCCACTAGATAAGGATCCCTCTGGACCCCTGGGCAAATCATCCTTCTGGAGATCCAAGAACACCTTGTCTTGAAGTAGTTTTCACCTGCTCTGAGGACAGGTTGTGGTAGTTTAAGCTCAGCCAGCAACAAAGCACCACGAGGCCACTTACCCACTCCTCCCTCTCTGCGGTGGGATGGGGAGGAGAAAATATAAAGAAAAGCTCATGGGTCAAGACAAGGACAGGAAGGGATCACTCACCACTTAGGGTCACAGGCAAAAGACAGACTCAACTTGGGGAAAAAACCAAAATCAATTTAATATATTACTAATCAAATAAAAAAAAGGATAATGGGAAGTAAAACCAAATCTTAAAACACCTTCCCCCACCCCTCCCTCCTTCCCAGCTCAACTCCACTCCCAATTTTCTCCACCTCCTCCCCCCACAGTGGCACAGAGGGACAGGGAATGGGGGTTGGGGTCAGTTCCTTACACCTTGTCTCTGCTGCTCCTTCCTCCTCAGGGGCAGGACTCCTCACTCTTCCCCTGCTCCAGTGTGGGGTCCCTCCCATAGGAAACAGTTCTCCATGAACTTCTTGGGCAAGGGTCCTTCCCACAGGCTGCAGTCCTTCATGAACTGCTCCAGCATGGATCCTTCCCACGGGCTGCAGTCCTTCAGGCACAGACTGCTCCAGCGCAGGCTTTCCCATGGAGTCACAGCCATCTTGGGGGGCATTCCCCTGCTCCAGCACAGGCTCCTCCACCATTCTCCTCCACAGGCTGCAGGGGCATCCCCTCCTCCAGCACACCTCGTCCCCTTCTTTCTTCACTGACCTCAGTATCTGCACAGGGGCTTCTCTCACATTCCCATCTCCTCTGCCACTGCAGGTTTCCCGTCTTAAATCTGTTCTCCCACAGGTGTTACCACTGTCACTGATGGGCTCAGCGTGGGCCAGCAGCAGGTCCAGCTTGGAGCTGGGGAAGCTTCTAGCAGCTTCTCACAGGAGCCACAACTGCAGCCCCCTCCCCTGCAACCAAACCCCTGCCACACAAACCCAAAACACAGGCATAGGCAGGCAGTGGGTCAGACTCTCAAATACAAATGTGAAAGGCCTCACCAGTCCCACCAACACTGGGACTATTGACATAGTTTATGTTTTATACCATCCACCTGCTGTCTTATATGAAGGGCACATAGATCATGGCTCTCTCTTGGACAATTCCAGCAGCTGAAACAAATGTTCTGCAGATTGGCCAAACATGGAGGCACAGGGAGGCTCTACATCAGCAAGGCTCCTTGGCCAGGTTTGCACACATGAGGACAAACTGTGCTGACATGATTTATCCAGACACCCAGCGTAGTTACTGCTCCATTTTCGAGACTTGAACTGAGGCACACCGGTGGCCAGATAAGTTGTATGCTGGCAGAGTGACTCTTCCAGCAGGCCAGACTACCATGAATGCAATATTGCATCATCCTACTTGCACACCAAAAAAAAAAATATATATATACACACACATACATATATATAAAGCGTCCCAGGTCACACACCAGGTCCGATTTCTTTCCTGCAGTAGGATACCCCACTGAGGAATGCGTCCTGGGTACCAGAATGCCTCAGATGGCTGTACGAGCAAACAGCACACTGTAGGGAGACCCCCGTAACCAGAAGACTGAAGCGTGGCTAGCCACTCCTGGACTCGTTTGCTGTCACGCTAGAGACGTGCTGACGGAGTCCTGGGCCCTGGTGTGAGCTTTGTCTGGCTTGAACCATCCACCCCCACTATGGCGGGCACGACACTCCATCTCTTGTCAACTGTCTCAGCTCATTACCATATTGCATTAGTTCAGGAAAAGACACTGAATATCTGTATTGTTCTTATGTGCTGTTTTGCTCCTATTGACACGAAAAACTGCGCCAAAGCCTTGCAGAGCTTGGGTGGGCAAGGCAGAGTGAGAAAAGCTTCCCTTCTGTCAGTGCATCCACCCCCTCCACAGCCAGCAATTCCCCATGGATGCTACCTCTCCCAGGAAAGTGAATTATGAGCCTCATAGCTTCTGCTTCGTGATTTCTCTCAGATTTCAGGCCTCTTCTGCCTGAACAATAGGGTCGGCTTGGACAAGTTGTTCCTGTAAATCATCTCAGCACTTGCTTCAGCCTGACACATCAATCCCCTCTCGTCACGCAATAAAAGGTTCCCACCTGGTCCTGGCAGTGCTGCTGAGATTGGGATGCGCCAAGGATCCTTCAGAGCATCGTAGGGCCATGCAGGAAGGGCCACAGATTTATTCAGGCATCTCTTGCTGAAAGCTGCTTGGTTTCAAGCCTTCAGGGTACTTAGCTGGATGAGAGCTTGGACACGGCTTGGAGCTGCCCTGAGCTTGCTCTGCACTGACTGTGAAGCAACTGGGAATAGTCAAAGATGGTAAATGGACTTTGAAGAAGGGGAAACGGAAACACAAAGCCCTAAGAGGTTTCTTCAGTGACTTCCTGGCCAGATTCTTGATTCGAAGGAGGTCCTCCATGGTGGATCTGGGTACTTGTAGGCTCTGCTGAGAAAGGCTCCACATCCCGAGTGTCTGGCGGGTAGCAGCTCAAGGGTAGATTGGTCCCCTGGATTTCTGGGCAGGATGGGCTTTTTTCCTTCCAAATGATGGACTGGATAGGATTCATGACCAAACGGACCATATGAGGGTAGAAGGTCCTCCTCAGCATGTGCAGAGGGAGCCAAGGGGAGTGAGGAGAAAGGCAGCAAAAGTCTAAACATGGACCAAGGGTAAAACCTGCTCCTCCATGGAAGGACTCCACACCGTGCACTCCACGTGTGTTGACCGCAGAGTGAACGGCATGGCTGTGCATCTCACAGGCCCACCCAGCGACCTGCTCCAGAGGAGCCCAACAGAGTCATGGCCTCTCCATTTCTGTACTGCTGCTCTCATCCACAGCTGTGTGAACGCCAAACCTCCAGAAGAACAAAGCATCCAAAACAAGCAGGTATTTGGGGTGGAAAGCCCTCCCAGTGCCCCTTCAGTAAGACCTGGTGACCAGATCCTGCACATGCTCTGTGGCTACCCCTGGAACACCAGGCTGTGTGTTGGAGCCAGTGTCCGGGGAGTGGGAAGAGTCCCGAGAGCAGCAGTTGAAGAATGGCCACTCCATCACAGCTACACCAGTATGATTCAACCGGGGTCACCTTCCAGGTCCTGTAACTGCTCACAGTTCTGCATTTCAGGAGCTCTGCTGTTCCCAGGTACAGCACACTGATGGTGTGGGCTGTAGCTCCTAAGTTTTTTAAGGGGTCAGCTTTTTGTTTTCCTCCAAGCCAACAGTGTCTCCACTGTGATGGTGCCAATCCTGGATGGATGCTGCTGCATATTGTTTCTCTGCCTTGAGTTACTGAGACATGCTTTCTCCTACTTGGTTTGTTTATTGTTTGTTTGTTTGTTTGTTTGTTTTCCAGTTTAAGATGAGAAAGGGTTACTCTTTTTTTTTTAAGGCTGACTCCTACTCTCTTAAATGTTGATGGATGTCCTGGCAGGGGCAGTTGTAGGGACATGCAGAAAGGCTACTGGAGATCACTGGCAGAAAATGAACATCTAATTCGTGACTAGGAGCATCTGCCCTTAAAGCCTGATTCGAAACGTCATATATTTCATGGAGGAATGAGAGCATGGCAGTACCACATGACCAATCAAAACAGCTCTGATATCAGATCTGCAGTACTCCCAACAGAGTTAGCAAATGAGTTGCAGACCGGGAACTATCTGCAAATAGTTTCCAATAATGAATTGAGGTGTGAAAGCTGCAATCTGCTCCTAGACAATCTGTAAACAGAGGGAAGAAAAATTCACCAAAATAAATTATTCATTTCAGATTACTCTCCTAGCTCATGTCTTAACTTGAAACCCTCCAGAGCCTGCAGAGATTTCCAGGGATGCTCCTATACCTTAAGCAGTGCTGTGTTGGGGGCAGGCACAATGACGATGAGGCAGATAAGGGTGTCCTGTCACCACTTGGCCAGCGCTTATCCCTGCCAGCTGATGTGGATTTGCTACCAAACATGAACCAACTCCATGGGTCGTCCAAAGACAGTGAGGGTAAGGCTATTCCAGGCCAAAAATTGGACTCTTCCCCTCTCCCTGCTGCCCTTATCAGAGAGAGATGGAGGAAAGGGCACCACCCTGGAGCAGGAACAAAAAGAGGTGGGATGGGGATGGGGGAGGGGGGGAGAGCACACAGCTAAGGGATAGAGGAGCAGGACAGGCTGGAGTCAAATTATAATTGCAAGCTGGACCAAACCATGTGGGACATACAGATGTGTCCCATCATGGCATTGCATTCCTGAATAAGGGCATGTGTGCTGGATGCTGGAGCCCACCTGCGTGATGAACCAGGAACTGTGCCCAGCCATCCTTTCGAAATCTTCCAAACAGCCTTAGGAGAAGAAATTGGTCCTTAAGAAGAATGAGTTCTCTAAGAGTAGCTTGAAGTTTCTTGAGGGCGCATCTGACCGGACAAACACCACCGACCTCAGGCAGACTGTCCAGGCGATGGGGAGTACGAGCAGGCTGTGTTTGAATGAGTGCCCACGAGTGCTCATGCACTCTTTCGGATGAGTTTAAGGCTTGGCTTGGCTTGATGCATGAGAAACTGGCTAAAGAGCAGAAAAACTGTACATGGTAAAGAGAAACATATGGAGCTGGAGGAAGGTGCAAGATAGGAAGCTGGGATATGGCAGTGATTATTTGTTCAGTCATCTGCAAAGATTGCTCCCTCTGAAGTGGCTTGAGCTGTTTATGGGTCCTCCTCTGCAGGACCTTCAGCTGGGACAGACCAGATTTAAGTAGCTTTGTCATTTTGACTGCTGGTGCCCTGTGGATCTCCAGATGCCACGGTCTGGCTCTTTAGTTTTCTAAAAACTGTAGTGCAGTCACAAGTCTTCAAAACTCAACATGTAAAACAGCAGACAGGACTGGCATGAATTAAGGTGTTTCACAGAAAGGTGGGAGGCACTATTGTCTTCTTTTATTAGAATTAAACAATTAAATAAAACTCTTGTGCATGTTTTCCTGAAAGCATAATGTGGGGGACATTGAGCTGACATATAGAAGTGCAAAGTTCAGAGCAGAATTTTCCATCCCTGATCATGCCAAACTGGGCAGAAGACTTGAGGAACAATGTATTGCTGACAATATAAGAAGATTTTAGGTTAAACGTGACCCCAGACATCACCTGGAGAGAATCTGTGGTAAGTTGGACTTTTTCAAACCCTATTTTCTGTCCTAAAACTTGCTCTATATTCAGGGGAGTACAGTAATACTTGAACAGTGAGCTCAAATCTGGTGGATTTGTCCTTGATCCATTTTGGCAATTATTGTCCCAAAGTACGGTGATCTCCCCAAATGCCAGTGTTTGGCCTTTTGGAGCTGCCTGTCTTACAGCCCTGCTAACGCTAATCACCAAGCCACAGGATTACTGTTGCATTATTGCTGCTCTGGACCACAATGATTTTTCAAGATGTGTTCTGAAACTATTGAGGCTTTACAAAGACCATTTCAGCTTTAAGAAATAACCCAAAGAAAATGCTGGCAGTGTTGTTCAACCAGCTCTTAATGAAAACTTTAGAAATATCGCTGTCAAGGTAATGGCTTTGCTCTGTTGACAAAAGGCAGGTGAACATTTGGGCACCTGACCAGAGTAAACTGGGAAGTGGCGAGAGGAACTTGTGGAAGTGAGCATTTTGGCAAAAAATACTGCCATGTACAGTGAGAGGGAGGTGGTGGTCTTGGCAGTGGCCTGAACCTAAAAGACCTCCTGTGGTTAGGTCACCTCATGAATCCCACTGATCTGGTGGCCACTTGTCATTCGTCCTTCCATATTTCAGTTAAGAGGCTGAAGACATGACTGAAAGCCTGTTCTTGCATAGTGTGTCCCCAGGAAAAATGAAGTGCCCACGTAGTTTCCTAAAGAAAGTGGTTTTCAGGAAAAGACAGAAGGCTGGAGGTAAACATAATGCTTCTCTGTGGGAAGACTCAGCATCCCATGGAAATCAGTTCTTTTCATTGAAAATTTGACTATCTGAAAACCAGCTGCTTGATTTAGAGACGTAGCAGCAGCAGTAAGAACTGTGAGCCTGGTGTCTCTTGTTCCCATCTATAAAACCAGGACTCCTCAAGGCCATGCTGAGCAGTTCTTGACCAGGTGAAGGCATGCAGGGACACTCACGCCATGCTAGCTGCTCATCAAGGGTAAATGTCACATCCTCAGCGGTGGGGTCCAACCATGAATGCTGGAGGATGCTGTAAGAATGAGACATACAAACCTCATCTCCAGCAAAACCCTGCCACAACATTTCTGAACTGAAGGGACTCCACAGTTGCCTCCGTGACGTTCCTCCTTGCGCTGACTCCTGGGTGCTGATGTCTGTGCCACCCCTCGGCTAAGGATCGTAAAATGGGCAATTCGGGGATGCTGATTTGGGTTTTTTTGTTCCAGAGATCTCAAAGCACTAGAAAGCACCTCACAATTTCCCAGGCTGCAGGCAGAGGTTCAGAAGCTCCGGGGAGCTGGTGCAGGTGTTACAGCTGTACCTTAACATGAGCTTGGGGCTTCTCGCTGTTCCTCAGATGCAAGTCACCCTGCTCTGGCATTGCAGGTGCTCTCCCCGGACTGTGAATAATGGTGGTCTGCTGCTGCCTTGCTGAGGAAAGTGTCCCATTAGATGAACACCCTTTAAGCAAGTGGAAGAGTGCTTGTGCAAGGGCTGTGTTCAGATGGCCAGACCAGGCCGTGTTTGAACTAGGGTGCCATATGGTACAGAGACAGTGCTGTCCATTACTTTGCAGTGAAATAATGTTTTGTTTTACGATTGTTTGCAATTAGCCTCCTGCAGCAGATGAATAATCTGTTCTTGTTGATTTGACAGAGACGTTGTTTGGAAAGGGGACAAATAGCATGTTCCGCCTCACCCAGCAATCACAGGCATTAAAGGAGAGAAATATGGACACACCAATAATTCCCAGTGACAACTCCAGTAAATTTAGCAATACTGGCACAAAGCAAGCAATAAATGCAACAAACAGTGACTGGAGGAGCCACAAAACCTGCTGCCCCAAGTCTGATGAGCCGCTGGCCGCTTGGGCATGGGTGGAGAGAGGGGTCAGGGAGGGGAAGGGGGCAGACCCCTGCCCCAGGCTGCTCGGCTCTGAAGTGTGACAGCCAACGGCACCGCAACCCCTGTGGGAGAGATGCTTTCTCGCAGTCAGAAAATATAAGCCATTTTCAGAAGGCGAACAGATTTTGGTTGGGAGGTGAGGGAAGCGGAGGGCCAAGAATAGAAGGGAACAGTGGGCGTAATTCTGACTCCCTGCTGCATTCAAAGTAAAGTACAGGACAAGTTTCAAGGAAACAGCGGGCCAGACCTGGGGGGAGCTGGCAGAGAAAATCGAGCCTGGCAGGGTGTTGGTGATCCGACCATGCTGCCCCGGAGGAAGCAAGAAAGCATCAATGCGGGCACGTTGTTTGAGTAGCACAAAGGCGAGATACATCACTGCACTCATCTCAAGCAGGGTACAGAGGTACAAATGATAGTCCCCTCATTAGGGACTATAAAGGAGAGACGTGAAGCAGGAGAAGATGATCCTGGGTGACAGCGGTGAAGTGGATCTTAAGCGCAACAGAGCTGAGCATGAAACAGAGGGAAATCATTCAAGTCACTGATAATTGATCACTGTCATAACATTTTCAAATATATATATATATGTGTGTGTGTGTGTATATGTATCTGGCCGTACAAACCCATGCACACACGGGAGTGGTGCTAAGCACACTGGTACACAGCAAACTGCAGAGCGCAGCTTAACGCCATCTACGCGGTGCGAACGGGAATTGCATTAGGCCTTCCCAGAGCAGAAGGGATGGCGGGACGAGGGGAGGACATCGCTTTCTGCTCAGCTGTTTGCCTCTGTTGCTTCGAAGTGCAGCATTTTCAGCAGCTTGGCATGGTGCTGCCAGATGCCTGGCATGGACCGTGTGTGTGTGTGTGTGTGTGTTGACCCATGCGATGATGGGGACATCGGGTAAAGCCAGCAGCTGCAGGGCACAAGGTTAAGAGACAGCTGCGGGTGCCAGGCAAGACAGCCCTGAGCATTTCCATGCTGCAGGAGCTGCGACTTTGGCTTCTTTTCTCCATGAGTGGCACCTGCAGGGCAGGGGGCTTTGCTCACAGTCTGCTGGAAATAACTACTTTTGCTATATTTGCTCAGCACTGCAGCTTTGGCTTGGGCACAGGCTGAAGCAGCGGCAGATGGGCTGGAGGCAGAAGGCAGTATTAAAAACGTGCTGCTGTCCTGGGCATCTCAGGGATGATGGGCAGGGCTGAAGGGGCCTTCCCTGTGAATTGGTGTGGAACAGAGGAGCTGTGGTGCCAAGGCTGTCCACGGCCGGAGCTGCATCTCTGGCAGTGAGCGGGAGCGATGCTCAGGGAGCAGTGCAGGAATGGGGTCGGTATGGAGGAGACCAGCCCCTGTCAGCCCCCAGCCACCCCTGCAGATGCTGGCATGCAAAGGAGAGCAGCGAGGGATGGGAGGGCTCTGTGAAAAGCCTCAGCCTTTCAGCGCAGAAGGAACCTCCTTTCCTGAGCAGTGGGGAGACGACCTGCCTCTGCTCCTGCACATCGCATCTGGGGAGAGGAGCTGCCCTGGGGGCATGAGCCCTCATACTGGATACATGGGGACCATGGTGGTGGAGGTCTTACCCCTGCTACTGCCCAGGGCCCTGGGAGCAGGGCAGGACTCTGCTGATTCCTCATTCCTCCTCCTCAGGTTTTTTCAAAGCCCAGAGCCCCTCTGGCATAGCCCTTTGGCTAATGCGCCCACCTTAATGCCTTTCCCACACTTCACAGTCCTGCCTCTTGCTTTTGTGGCACTTGATTCCATTCTCACCTCTGCTGCAGTCCCATAGCTGCAGGAAGGCAAGGACAGCAATTGCATCCCTGAAGGAGCCCATATGAGGATGCATCCCATCCAGCTTTAGCTCCTCTTGTGCAATTAATCACATCGAAACTGGAAGAGGGCAGGTCCACGGGACTAAGCAGATCCCCCAGCAGTTGGTCTGTGTGTCTTGTTGGTTGTCTTGCCTACACTAACCCTGGCTGAGTTCCCACCAAAGCAGCAGGGGAGGGCCTCATGTAAATACTCCTCTATCTTCCACAGCTGTTTTCATGGCAAACATCATCTGATCTGGTCTAACAGACGCCTTGTGGAGAAGGGCTGTCAGCCACGTGCGCTGGAAAACTGCAGGCTGGGAAGTTCTTGCACCACTGCTTGGGTGTGGAAGGACCTTCGATGTCTGGACAGACCTTGGGGCTGCTCTCTTCCTCAGGCTCCAGAGGGTCTGTGAATCACACAGACAACTTGATGTCACACTAAAGCAACAGAGAAGCCATCTCTGAAGGGCACCTTCCTGTATATGTGTGATAATGTGCTGTGAAATATATAAAATCGTTTCAGAGTAAGGAAGATCACTGATAGGTTTACCAAAATTTACTTGAAAAACTGTTTCGAAGCATTACAAATGTAGCTTGCCAATATCTGGATGTGTTTGCTGTTCTCTGAGAGGGGTGGGTGGTAGGTGCCTTCCTGCAGTGCTCCCGAGGAGCTCCTGTGAATATCAGAGCTTTGCAAACCACACTTCTGAAGTATCCCTGAAATGACAGCCCTGCAGCCTGCACATCACTGGAGAGGGAAGATGAGCTCCGGGAGGATAGGAAAGTCTTTTTATGTCAGGCTGAATATCATCCCACCAGCCCTTCAACTCATGGTCATGAGAGCATTTTTTTCTCCTTTAAATTGCATAGAGTATCTGATGAGCTGCTGCAGAGCTCACAGCTGGGTTGTCCCCCAGACCAGGGATGGCGATGTCTTGGGAAAAGCGAAAACCAGGAGAGAGGACCTCCCTCAGCATCCCCTGGCAGGATCTTGTCAGCCTCCTGGGCCAATTCGACTTTACGGGGAGGTAAGACGGACCGCGTGGGTTTGCCTGCTGCCTCCAGTTGGTCCCTTTTGAAACAGTGCTCAGGCAGAGCTGAAAGCATGTGTGAAAGAGGATTGGGGCTGGGGGAAGGTCCCGAAACTGCTGACAACTCATGGTGGCTACCACCCAGACGTGAAGTATCACCCAGTGGGGTTTCCCAGGCAGGCAGGTCTGGGTGTCCAGACTGCAGGCAGGTAATGCAAGTGGGCTCTGATAACCTGGGCATTTGGAGAGTCCCGAGGGATGTCTGCAGCCATCTCCCAGCCAGGCTTTGTCTGTTCTCTGCATCACATGGGTGACGAGCAGCCTGTCTGGCTCGCGGCTCCTGATAAACACAGCTCCCCATTCACTTTTAATAACAACAAGCAGAAAAGGACCGATGAAAATGGATTTTTTTCCCTTTCTTTTTCAGGAAACCTGGCAAGATGTCAAAATGCTCCGCTGCCACTCTGTGTGTGGAGAATGTTGCCCAGCTCTTCCGCATGCTCCTTTGCCAGGCCTGGAGCAATTGCAGATCTTATTTTCAGCAGCTGAACTGGCAGCATAAGCGGGAGGAGAACGCTTGGCTATCAGTCATCAGGAGATACTAATCACTCCCACGGAGGTGTTTACTGGAGGGGCGTATGTGTGTGCATGCATGTGTATGTGAGATGGGAGATGAACTGCCATTAGAATTGCAGATCGTGCACTTGTTAGCAAAGTGCCTAGACCCTGCTTTACAATTTGCTAATAATAAAGCATTTGTTCCCAGGAAACAAATGCCCAGATTTATGTCTTACTCACAAAGGACTCCAATAGATATATTGATACCTTGTGAATCTGCAGCAGAGACAGATATCGAAAACCGGCTGTTTACTTGACTCCATCAAGCTCCTCTATTGATAACTGGGAGGCATTTATTTCACTATGGATAGGCCACTTAGAATTGCTAACTCTCTGTTGCCAATACATCCCATATTTAGGGTTATTATATCACCATAAAATAGTTTTATGGAGCTATGAATATAGGCACACATCAATATCCACAACTGCAGCCACTGCTGTTTCATTTGCCTGACAGTGTTGGGAGAGCCCAGGCAGTCCCGAAGCCCAGAGGACAGGGAGCAGAGGTTTCAGCAGATGAAAGAATTGCTCTGCGTGCCTTTCACCTGCCTGCGTGCAGAGTCCAGTAATGCCTCTCTGGAGAGCTGGCGTGCAGGCAGTCTTGCTTTGGCACTGGTGGCTCAGTTTACCAGCCCATCGAGACACTGCAGTAACACACCGATGCTCTTGGGCTCGCCGGGAAGCTTCCAGGCACCGAAAAACAAGTGCAGGGGCTCTAGCGTTCCTCTACAGCTGTGGCTGCACAGTCACGGTTAGGGTGCTAGCCGGAGCGCCTAGGGATGGAGGCTGTTTGTGGTGGTTCCAGGTGAGCACGGATAGGACATGTTGGAGCACAGTTATTTGTTCTCCTGTTTGGCCGGTGGTGCTTTGCCCTGGGATCATTTTCCAGAAGACCTCATCTCCCAAGGGAAGTGCGGCATGGAGAGAAGGACCTCAGCTGTCAGCAGGAGGAGTTTCTTCTACAGGGGGAGTTTCAGACGGAGGAAGGACAGACAGACAATGCTGCTGGGATTCCACTGGGGGTTTGTACCATCCATAGCTAAGACCTTACACAGCCGAAATACCCGGGTAGGTCTGGGCTCTCCCTTCCCACCCCATTCGCATGTTCAAAATCTGTAGGCGCATGTTCAGGCATGCCCTTGTTTCTTGGTGATTCATTAAATCTGGAGTAAGCTCTCCAGGTGGCAGGTCTGCATGCACAGCACTGCAACTGCTACCAGAATGGGCCTCTCTGAGGCTGTGTTAGGCATTGCAGCTTACATCCTCTATTACGTTTTAGCTGCTAAATAATGCACTAATGGAAAAGGAAACCTTAGCCAGGGCATCTAGATCAAGATGCAGAGCAACCACAGCTTTTAGCTTTCATTTTCTGGCTCCAAGTGATGTATTTCTTAGCTTTATTTGTACATGTATATGTATTTTTTTGCACAGGCTTTCCAAGAAGAGAGGAAACAGATTTTTGACTATAGCACTTGAACTTTTGCTATTAACATTCTCCCTCGCAATAAATTTTTGCTTCGCAAGGAAGCTGCTGGATGTAAGAAACCAAATGCAGACAGTACCCAAAGCACAGAAAAGGCTAAGAGGTGCCTTCAGCCTTTTCAGAAAACTCTGTTAAGATGGTGTAGCTCTCTGATGATATATTAGCTGTATCAATCTAGCTATCTTTCTGCTTACTGCTGTATTCACTTTTGAAGGGGAGTGGGTTTCTCTTTATGACCTGAGATATTTTTTTATTCTGACTATTAAATTAATAATTAGTGCTTCATTTACTGGGATCTCCAATGCCCAGACAGTATTGATTTATGAAAGATGGTACAGTGGAAAGATGGAGCCTCTTCCACTGAATTTTTGGGCAAAGAGTCAACAGGGCTTCTTAGCTATTAAAAGGTACATTTCCCATGCAGCAGTCCAGAGAACAAGCAGGCTGGGGGAGAGGAGCCAAGGAGGGTGTATTGCTGCAGGCTGCTCAGCCCTGCGCTGGGCTGCCCAAAGCCCTCCTGGTGAGCTGCCTTGGGCTGGGCACTGGAGCTGGTAGCACCCCAAGGCTCCCGCTGGCATCCCGTTCCCAGCATGGCACCGTCACCCACGTTTCTGCTGCTCTTCTGATCCCCATAGACAGCCCATGCTGAGAATCCTTGGGGCAGAAAACACCTTTCCTGCAAGGCTATGCTGCCTAAGGGGGACTCCAGGCTCAGGACACTCCCCGTGGCTAGGCAAGGAATAGCCAAAGTCACCTCTCTGTTTCACCGAGAGCTTGTGATTCCTCTGGTGAGTTCTCAGCTGCTTCAGGAAAGAGAAACAAGTAGAGGAATTTGGCTAGGGAAAGTAGTCTTACTTACCTTTTGTATGCCGTAATTACTCTTCTTTCAACTGATTTTTAAACCAGAACCTAACTCACCACCACCACCCAAAAGCTGGCTGGTCTAATCCCAAGCATTCAGCAATTCTTGTATTTGAAGCAGCCATTTATGAACTAATGAAGCATCACTAAGAAATCATGGCAGATTTAACTGAGGAGACTGCCAGTCACCAAAGCAAGAGACTAGAGGTTATCCAACTCAACATGAGCATCCGCAGCCCAGCACAGGATATCTCTTATGAATTCCTTTCAAACTCCGGTTCCAGAATACACCCAGGACCCAATGCACCCAGAGTACACCTGGAGTTCCAGCCCATGGGGTTGTACTAAGGGCATGAAAACAGAGAAGGCTCAGCAAGAGGCTCTGCTCCCTTCAGTTGGAGCTGAAATGTGGGAAGGAGGGTGCTGTGCCCAGAGCACAAAGACTTGAGCAGAGAGAACGAACTGCCATAGATACACGAGTGGCAGCAGCATCACATTGGCACAAACAGCTGTGCAGAGGATAAGCAGACTTAGCGAGGCTTTTGCCCACAGCTGTCCAGCACAAGGAAAAACATATGTAAAAAAAAGTCTTTACAAATAATCTTAATCTAATCTGTAGCTACAAACTCTCTACACTTAACCACAATCACACGTCACATCCAATGATGCAAAGTGTGTTACAGTGCCATTCACGTGCTGGCTTGTAGGTTTTACAGCACCACATGGCACGTCCTCTCTGGGTCACAGCAACAGGGCCATTGTCACGCTGGGCATCTGCATCTCACCTGCAGCATCACCCCGGGTACTGCCAAAGAGAAGTTCAGCGAGGTTCCAAATTGCACACATTTACAACATGCCGTCTTGAGATAAAGACGGGAGACATTTAAGGGATTAACAGACTTAATTTATCTACAACAGCTGATCATCTTTCCATGGAAGAGCCGTTCCCAGCACAGCATGGTCCCTCCAGTGGAGTGGAGAGAGGTTAGAAACTGCTCTGGGCTCTCCAGAGAGAGCAGCCCAGCCCAGGTATGGGGTTTTTTAACCTTCTCCCACCAGAGGCTTGTCTCTCCCTGTGGTGCCCAGCAGGAGAGTGTCTCTGCACACCCCACTGTCTAAAGGCTTCTCCTGTGCTATCATTTCCACCAGCAGTGGATCAGATGTCTGCATGTTCCCTTCTGCATCTCAGGGATGCCTTGTGAGACTGGATTCCCAGCTGGGAAAGCATCCTCCTTTTCCCCTCTCGGCTCTCCCACTTCGCCCAGCACCAGCCTTGCACTGGCAATCAATTCTGCCCCACAAGTCTGACCAGCTGCGACATCCTGAGCGGGGGAAAAGGAGGGACCAGGCTGGATCTGAGAATAAACAACCCAGCCAAACCAGGTGAGGTCACCCAGAGACTCCAGCAGCATCTAGAGCGCATAGCAGGAACAGCGGTGGGTTTGGGGCAGTTCCAGAGACTGGAGTCAAGGCATTCCAGCTGTATCTCACCTCTCCTAAAATTTCTGGGGGTTTGGTCTGTGGAGCAAGGATCAAAATCCTGAAGACCTGACCATCAAATGTCCTAACGGCAGGAGGCAAAGGCAGAGCCCTAAATGAGCGAAAGCAAGCATTGCCTCCACCTGAGCACATGATTTTGAGGCCCTTTGGACAGCTGGCATCCGACGGCTTGGTGCTAGGAGCAGAGAGCTGCAGGGAGAGTCAAAGCCAAGAAAAGCTGGCGCTGCCACCGCCATCGTTTGTCAGACGGGGACAGCACGTGCCTGTCCAGCTCCAAAGACCAGGTGCCCAAGGGAGGGGAGCACCTGGCTGGGCTTGGACAGCATCTGAGAGCAGAACAGTTGGTCTGCTGGGGACAGCACGAGGAGCCGTGGGGACACGTCTTCTCTGCTGGGGTGTCCTGCTCTCCCAGGTGACCCTCAGGCTCCTCCGAAATAGCCCTGCTTAGTGGCTGGCACCCTTGCTGCCAGCAGGCATCATCTGCCAGCTGCCACCTGAGCAAGTGCCCAAGCCTGGCATAGCAAGCATTGGAAGGATTTTCCCTTGCACTGGTTTGAACTGTGGCTGTAATGGGCTGTTTACTGTGCAATTCAGGAGAAAGGAGCACTGACTACATTGCCCCAGATGCCTCCCAGTAGTTAATAGAGTCGTGAGCAAACTGTGCCACTGGAAACATCATTGAAAATTCATAAAATGACAGAAAAAAAAAAAATCAAAGGCTTTGTGTTTGAAGCTAACTGAACCAATATTAATTGAAATGAATTTGCAAATATCGGCCCAGGCCCCAGCTCCTGCACTTAGGGGACTTCTTAGATGTAAGAAGAAGCAACCAGTTGTCTGGCAAGAGGGGAGCTGAGCAGCATCCAGGATGGTCTCCAAATAGGAAGCTTTTATGTTCTGGCCTCATCATCCCAGATGGACTCAGGACCTCCACAGGCTTACGCAGAAGCTAGTCCCCAGCTGGTGCGTGGTGCAGACATGCTGCTCATTTTCTGCTTCAGGGGCCCTGGTTGCTGCCATCAGGAGGGTCAACACAAGCCCTACAAATAGTCCAAACAGCTTGGAGTTAAATTTACAAATGTTTGGGGCTACTGGGGAGTTGCTTTATCTTTTATCAAGGCAGAAGGGCTCAGTTGCAGGAAAGGAAGGAAGAAAAGAGGACAGAAAAAAAAAATCTGTAAAATTCAAGGACATTTGGAACAATCTCTGAAAAAAACTTCTAATTATTTTTAAGTCAGTTTCCTCATTTTTGAGGATTTTTTTTTTTTTAAATAATAATTGTTGAACTCTCAGGTTGCCTGGGCTTTCACAGGGGAAACAGAAAACCCCTTGGTATTCTGGGCAAGTAGCAAAGAAAAATGGGATTTACCCATCAAAATCTAGGCACCTTCCATCTCTGCGCAAGCACCTATAAGGAGATACTACAGCAAAGTGATCCTACTAATCCCACTATCCTAAACACTAACGAAATATTCAGGATCATGTTAAACTTGACAAAAACCAGTTCTGTAAGTACTAGAGGACCATTTTGTTTTTACAAGCGTAAAGTAAGTTTGGAAATTCCAGTGCAAACTGGAGTCCCTGCACTCTGGCAGGGCCACGCGATTCGCCCTGCTCTTCCCTGGGAGGGATCCTGGCTGCGTGACCAGGGTGAAACAAACGACACCGATGATTCAAGCCACTGCCTCTCCGCTGTGTTGCGGAGAAACCACCAAACACCCACATTTCTTGCTACGGAGCAGCACGGCCGGCTGAGCAGCCTGTCAGTTTGCTGGACCATCAGCAGCCATATACAGCAAAGCAGCTCGATCCACAAGACGTGTGCTGAGGAGCACCAGAGCAGGGCATCCGTCCTCCAGAGATGTTAGAAGAAACTTTTCCTGTGTGGTCAGCTCTGGTTTGGAAGAACACAGGTGTTCTCTGTCAACAGGGCACAGGATTTGGGTCAACACGAGAATCCTTGTGACTGGAGAAGGGTGACCAGCACCCTGCCAGAGCTTGGAAGGACCTGCACACCCACCTCACCCCAGGGGTGCACACCCACCTACAGCGTACACTGACCAGCCTGCACTATTTGTCCAGGGGATGAGGAGAGAAAGGGAAATCCATCATTTTTAAAACTAAACACCTGCTGCATCTGTGGAGACCCAAGAGAGAATCAGCACGGAGCATTTTCATTGCTGTTGGTCCTCATCATCTAATATTTTACAGCAAAAATCTCCTAAAGCTGTGCCACTTCTTCCTCTGATCCCCACCCGGTATACGAGGGGCAGAAGGAGAAAGGTGGGGATCCCTTCTCTGCGATGTTGTCAGTGTTTGCTATGGAAATAGAAAGTTGTGAGCACTGAAGCCACTCAAGAAGCAGGAACAAATGTGCTTGAAAAGATAAACTCTGGCCTCCAGAAAACAAGTTTCAGAGAATAAAAAGTCAGGCTATCTCATGACTGTCCACTGCAAAGAACTGCTTTGTGTTTCATTACTTATATTTCTTATTCTCTTGTATTATTTTCTAAATTTCCATCATCATCAGTTGATCCTTTTTATAAATGTTTCACAGATGAATTTGTTCCCTTTTTGCCTTTCTTCTTGGTTTTCCCTTCTTTTAATAGGTATTTCCTTATTTCCAGTTCCTCTGCTGTGTTGTCAGTGCTTCAGCTTTCAGGCTGACAAGTCTATCTCCTTCTTTCCTCCTCTTTCCATTTCTTATCATGTTTAATTTCCTCCTCCCAGCTTTCTCTCTCCTTAGGCCAGGTCTGTGCTGAGGCTGCTGTGGCTCTTCTTACTCAGAAGGACAGAAATAAACTTGATGGGGCAGGGAGAGCTTTTTTTAAAAAAAAAAGAAATACCAGTTTGTGGGGAACAGCCTGGTCATGAGCATTCCACGGCAGTTCACCGGGCTGCAGTTTAAAGACAGAATTCAGCAAGGAATAGATTTTGATCACTTAGCAGATGTGGTTTGGGATGTGATTGAACACGAGCACTCGGGGACAGCAGTACGGGACGTGAGTTTTCAGTTAGCAGAGGGTGGGCAGCAGTAGACTGACTGCGGAAGATTTGGATCTGAGCTCTCCTGGGGGAGCAGGATGGGAAAGCTTTGGGGCTGAGTTCAGGGAGCAATAAGGTTTAGGGTGAGCCGTCATGGTGGAATGCGTTGTAGTGAGCTTGCAGCAGGGATGAGAGTGGCCCAGGCTTTCATAGGAATAGCTGATGGTGAGTCAGCCCAATGTCCTGGGGTGAGTTCTTGGGCTGGAAGTTTTAATGTACCCACCTGGCAAACAGCCTTGGCAGTCCTGCAGGCTGGAAAGCACTTTAGAGGTTGCACCTTCTGGGGCTTGGGTGGCTACCATGTGGGAATATTTTAGGGTGACTCCTCTGTGTCTGTATATAACAGCAGTACAGGTTCATTGACCTCAACAGGGATCTGAGCTGATTCCACTACCAGGAAAAATCTTCTTAAAAGAAAGAGGGCACCAGGGACCCAATCCATTCACTGTCACTGCCTAGGGAGCAATTGTCAGTGAATTTGGAGACATGACCTGATGTGTAATCCAACAAGAATGTAATCCAGGGCAAGTGCTTGTGGGGAGGGAGGTTGAATGAAACCCACTGAGCAGGGCAGTAGGGTGGCTGAAGACGCCAGTCTCTGCTGAGAGCTCCCTTTGGGGTCAGTTGAACATGCTGTGTGACATCTGACTCCACTTAAAGACAAGGGGAAGGTCCTAGGGACACTGCGGGAATAGCAAAAGCACACTGCCAGCGGCTAATGTCTTGTGTAAATGACTGCCACAGCACAAGAGCAAAGACAGGGTTTGGAGGCCAAGCAGTTTCCAGGCTGCGTTGAGTGTTGGTAGTGGGTGTAGAAAAAGAATGATGGAGCTGGAGGGTCTCTGGCTTGGCCATCTACAGTACGATGTTCTGCAAAACCATACCTAAATGTTGCTGAAAACCCAGGCTTTAAAGCCAAGTCACTTTTCACAATTAAATCCCTCAGACATCTCTGGCATTAGCCTTTCCCTCCTGGCTACACTCAGTAGGTTGGGTGCTCACAGACATTTTGTAATGCTGAACTGGAGGAAATCCAGGTGCTTCCCAGAGTCTGGAGCTCAGCTTGTCTTAGCTGAGCTGTGGCTTGGCTACCTGCGTTATGTACCAGTGGCTCTGCAGAGCGGCTCAGAGCCACTGCCGGTTTCCAGTGGTTTGCACACAAAACAGAAATCTTTGGCCCATTCAGATTAATTCTTGGAAGGTTTCCATGGGATGTCTGATCCTGGGAAGAAAAGCTTCAGAAATACACCTGCCTGGAGCAGGTGAGTGCTACTGTCAGTGCTCTGGGAAATAAGGCAGTTAAGGACATTCAGAATAAATGTCAAGAAATTGCAAGGAGTCACCTGCTCATTATTTTTATAAGTTCTTGCTGAAAGAATGCTTCTTTAGGTAGCAAATGATAGTGCCGTGAGAAGCATAAATGTCATGTCTTTTTTTTCTTAATTCACACTAGGCAGAAGCATCTGCGTGTTACAAGTTTCTGATAATGAAGGGCATGTAATAGTGACCCCATATAGCATAAGCGAGCCCTGTTTAACATGCTCATGCTTCCCTAGGTGTTCATTACAAAGCCGACTGTGCCTGATGCAAACTCATCCATCCCATTATTGCTCTGCTTTTTATTTGGGGATCACTTGAGCAAGTTGAGAGCTTTGGTCTTTGAGGGAATACATTTACATTTGAAGCACTTGTGCATTTATTATAAGTGGTGTTCGGGGTGGGAGGGTCATGGCTTCAATCAATATGATGCAGCTGGACTTACAAAATAGGAGGAAAGAGCATTGCATGTACTCAGTTCTCTCCGTCCTGAAGACGGGGCATTTGTAAAGATGTGGTATTTGTTTGCTTCAAGTATTACTGGCAGAGGAACAGCACATGGCCATCACTGGGGTAATGAGGCTTCTCCCAGCTTTGACTACATGCCAAGCAGGCAGGGGGGCAGTTGGATGTACAGGGAAAAGGGGATTAGGACCTGAATGTCAGCTCAATGCGGGGCTCGCCTGGGGTCCAGAGCTGGCTGGGAGCCTGGAAGCTGTAAAGCAAAGCCAGACCAATGCTTTCCCATCTCACATACCTGCTTCTCAGTGGTGGAGCATGCCCTGCTGCCATGGCCATGCAGCTTCCAGAGCTGGGCCAGCAGTTCCTCTTCTGTCACCTTGTGCTAGATCTTTGGCGAACTCCTGGTATCCTCTGCTGTTCACCAGAGTGATCTTCATGCTTCAAGTCACCAAGTCCATGTTTGCCCCTGCTTATGGACATGTCGACTCCTAGAGGAGTTGGAGCAGAATATTTCCCTTGCCCCAGGGTGGGTTGCAGGACTGGCATGGTAGGTCCCAGGTCTATATGGTGTCTATACAGTGCTCCTGAGTCTGCACAGGGGCAATGAGGAGGCAGAGCAGAGCTGATGGGGAAGGCGGCGGGGGGGGGGAAAGGAGGCTGATGTGATATTCAAGGGCAGGGCTGGGAAAGTGGAAAGGCTGAGAAGAGAGAGGAGGGATATTTTCTCTCAGCTACATCTGTTACCAACTTGCCTGGAATTCAGGTCTGTGAATCAGGAGGCACTGATGGAGATCACCATACAGATGTGCACCTCGGAGGGTTGATCCCCACCTGCTCCCAAGCACAAGGAGAGGGCTTTGATCATGCTCACCTGCTGCCTCAGAACCAGAGGGAATGAAGGAGGGAGCAGAAATGTGAGTGCGCTGTTTGCACATCCAGAGAGGAAAAAAACGTGTGGCCGCAAGCACCTTGCAGCTAGGTCACAGGCCTGGGGATATCATGCTGTTCTGAGCTCACAACTACCCAATGTGACTGCATCAACTTTCTTCTGTACCAGCACCAGGCGATGTTCAACCTTAATATTACATTTCCAAGATGTAAGACTGGAGAGTTTAGCAGAGAAGAGGCTCAGAGAGAAGCCAGCTGGTTTGAGTGTGAGCTGGTCATGAGAGAACCAGCAAACTTTGGCAAAAGTTCAGCTAGCTCTGGAGATGACAGCCGGACTCTTCACCATCTAGACCAACCACAACCACATATTTTGTCTATGCTCCAAGGGCTCTGCAGGACACTGACCTGCTAGATGTAAGACCATCAATAAAGCTTCTCACCTAGAACAATGGGAGTTAGATGCTTTTGAAAATGGTCCCATTCACATCTGCAGCTTTCTTCTCTTCTCTGTCCTTGAATGAAAGATCATTCTACATGTAGAAGTGTTTTGAGGCACCAGCTCATCCTACAACACCTAGGTACAACACCTAGCACGACAAGGCATTGGTATTGGTGAATACTGCCTGGCATGTCTTTCACATACTAAGCCCAAGACTTTCCTGGAAGCTGGCTAGCCTTTGCAAAGCCTGAAGTGCCCCTGCACCATGTAGCTGCTCCCCGGCTGCAGCACACCTTCCTCTGCAGTCAGGTGCCAAGATCTTCCCTGACCTGGATCAAGGGACATGGCAGGGACATGGGAAGTGTTTCCCTGCAAAGGGTGCTGGAACTGGTACAGTGCAGAAGCTGTCCAAGCACATTGCTGGTCACCACCAAAATGAGTTATCAATGAAAGCATGACCGCAAGTGAGGGATGAGCCAGTTCCCCCAGTCTACTCCCAGGATGCCTATTCCCCCAGCACCTCTGACAGCAAAGCACAACCATCTGCTTTGCCACAAGAGGCCATTTCTGCAGGCGAGAAGTGATGGGAGCTCTGAGATGCCATTTGCGTGGGCTGCTGCTCTCCATCTCGCTGCCACCCCCTCCCCTCTTCCTTCAAAGGTTTTGATTTGTTTTCTTCTCATTTTACAGCAACTGGGATTCCCAGTCCTAGCTGGTGATTAAAGCACCAGCAAACCTGTCTGATGGGCCTTTGGGAGCTTTTGATCCCTGTGTGCATTTGTGCACACGTTTGAGAAAATGTAACTTACAGATCTGGAAACACCTGTGGAAACCCCCCACCACTGCAGGCGGGCAGCCTGGATTTCAGACAGTGCCTGTTTGTTTTATTCCTCCCTTTGACAGTGATCTGTGAAGGCTGCGATCTGTGAAGGCTGCCTTAGTCCTCGACTTATGCTAATGGACCCATGCTGAGGAAGGAGTGGAAGCACTCCTTACCTTTTCAAAACAAAAACTTGCTTTTCAGTCTATCTCTGCTCAGCTGCTGCATGGAGAGGTGGCTGAAGCTGTGAAATGGCACTGCAGCCACCGTGTCTGTTCTGGTTTCTGTTGGATCCTACACCGGACCCTTCCTCACTATACCTGTGTGCCTTCCAGTAGTGCACTATGCAATGTGAAGTGCATCAGGTTTGGTCTTGCCCTGTGCCAAAGCAGAAACATGTGCAGCCTGGTGTTTCAAGGAGAAACTGTCTGTACTCCCAAGCTATGTGTATGCTTTTCTCAGAAGGAGCAAGGCACAGAAACGTGCCTTGTGCTTGCAGCAGAAAGCAGGACAGCCCATGCTGCTGCAGGTTGCAACAGCTTTGGTAGCTCCAAGGAAAGCTCCATCGTCCATCCAGTGCTCCCACGCTAGACAGGCATGACTACACAAGGTTTCATGAGACAAGGAATCAGTGGATAATATTTTCAGGGGAAAAAAAAGTCAGAACAATTGTGATAAAATGAAAGATGTTTGGAAGATATTATTTTCTTTGTATTTTTTATTCAAACATTTCCCAGTTTTCTTCTAACTCCACTGCATTTCTCAGTCAGGTCATCCTTCCCAGCTTTCCGACTCACTGTAGCCATGCTCACTGTGCTTTTCCTTCTGGACCTGTGAGAGCCACTCCCTGCCCCTGTCCTGCAGCCGGCTGTACGGAGCCTCGTGCTCTCCTGCCCACGGAAAGGGCTCCTGGCTGCTTCCAGGCAGCATGTTGAAGTCATGTTGGAAGTCAGCCTTCCTGTGGCTGACAGTGGACATGCAGTAGGGCCACCAATGCGGGAGGTGGTATTTTCAGCAGTCAAAACGCAGGCAACTTTGGAAGGTGGCCTGCCGACATAATGACAGGCACCCACATCCTTTTTCCCCTACCCTATGTTGCACTACCAGATGGTTATTTAAGAAACAGAGTTTGTGGGGTTTTTTCCTGTGCTCGTCAAGGTCTGCCCCATTCCCAACATGTTTTGAGAGTGTTATGGCAAGCAGCACACTGTCTTGGCCCCTGCCAAGAAAGAGGTTGATTTTCCTTGCTGCTGGCAGTGGACTCCCAGTCCCATCAGTTTTAGTCGGGGTTCTGGCTCACAAGCAGCTATCGCCATGGACAGGGAGAAGCAAGCTGCCCCTCTCCTCCTGGAATTTTGTACATGCAGGTGCTCCAGTGGCAGTTCTGGGGCACTCTCATCCCCTGGAGGTGGGGAAAGGAAAGGACAGGCAGCATTTTCCCATGGCAGACAGCTCCAGGGAAGAGACCCGATGCCTCGCTGCCACTTCCAAGCAGAAGTTGTCTCTCTTGGGGATGACAGCAGGGTAGAAGCCATCAGGGTGTTGCCTGCCAATCCAGCTCTGCATGGGGCTCCTTTTCTTGGAGCAGCAGAGGCTCGAGGGAGCAATGTGTCATTGCCTGCATCTCTGCGATATAGCTCGTAGGTGGGAAAACATGTTCTGTAGGTAGGAAAACTCCCACAGTGTCTTTTATTCAGCAGAAAACATCAACAACTGCAGCTCTGCTGCCTCCTGACACAGGCAGGCAGGCGCTTGCTTGCTTTCGGACCTCCTTCTGATTTGATAGCTGGGGACATTCACTGGCAGTTGCCACCTGTGTCCACAAAGATGTCTTCTAGGCTGTGACCCTGAGCAAGAGCCATCACACCTGAAAAAATGCGTGGCACACAGTCAGCATGAACATGCCCCAACAGATCAGTTCCAGGGAAATTCAGACTTGCTTTCCAGCAACCCAGGGCCTGATGCTACCAGGACACTGTGATGCCCACAGTTATTTCAGCAACAGCAATTGGCAGACATTTCTGGAGCTTACTCAGGAGAGGTGAAATTGGGCCAGCAGCCAGCATGCTCCCACCCAGGCAATGAGCCCCTGCACAGCCAGGCTGCTGCCATGACTCCTCTCGTCACCACTAATTTCATTAGGGATGAAGCCCAGCTACAGCTTTTGTCCACCGATGAACAGAATTGTCTTCAACTTCCCCCTCTGAACACACATTTCCTTTCCAAGCTCCCTAATTCCCCCTCTGTGGCTGTTTTGGAGGAGGCTGCTCCCACATTGTCCCAGTCCCAGCACTGACTGGGAACACCCTGGGACCCAGCCATCCGGGTCAGCATCATTCCCAGACTCGGTCCCTGCCAGCGCATCCAAGCGGGCACAGCTGAAAATTTAATCAAATCACTGGCACCCCGCACCAGGCCAGAGCCTTCGTGATAGCACTCGAGTAGATGGAAATGTAACATTTGAATGAATGGCCCTTTAATTATGCTTTATCTGCCCTGCTCTTTTGCTTCCCGCTGCAGAAAGCCAAGTGAATGTTAATGGGAAGTAGCTCCGCAGGGCGGCTCACAACCTCACACCTGCTTGCTTTCATGCTGCTGGATGCCTGCGCAGAGTATTAATTAAGCAATTAAGGCAAAGGAGGTGTCTGCTGGTCTGCAGCCCTAGTGAAATGCTCCCTTCAAGGACTTCAGGCTCTTACAACACCTGCCGTTAGTGGCAATCCACTGTAAGCTCCTGGGACCAGTGCAAAAGGCCGGCAGGAGCGGTTGTGTCTTAGTCAGGCAAATGCAGCATTTGAGCTGCACAATGAAACCGGCTCTTTCAGGGATTTCATCCGTGCAGAGGCTTGGCCTGACCTTTCCTTTCCTTTTTTTTTTTTTTTGGTGGGGGGGAAGCTCGCTCTGCTCTGAGAAAAGCACTATTTGAGCAGAATACAAAAGCTTTAGAAAAACTCCCATAGCAAAACCTTCCTGAGACTCTTTTGTAATCTGCAGTTCGGAAACGAACGCTGCTGTACTCTCGCCCAGCTGAGCTGTCTTTGAGAGCCCTAGTGAGGGGCATGTCGCACAAGCTGTCCTTGGGCCAGGCTGGCGATGGAGTGGTGCTGCATCTCTGCTGCTCCTGGATAATATGGGAGATGCTGTGTAAGTCTGGGATTTATCTCACCCCTGTTCAGTGGGGGAAGGAAATGGAGATAAGCCATCAGCCAGGATTTGACTTGAGACCTTGGAGAATTCACTATCTATTGTCCTCTTAGACAAATGCAAGAGAAAAGATTAAAAAGAGCAAAGGCCTTCAATAGGAATTTATTAATTGATGGGGCAGGCGGTCTGTAATGGCTACCTGGAGCCCCATGTGTGGGGTGGGAAGGAGGGATGGGTTCCTGAAGGGATCAAGGCTATTTGCTTCTTGGGAGGACATAGAGCATTTGCTCCTTCGTATCAGCCCTCCATGTGGAAGAGTCAAAGAGATCACACACAGCCTGACCCTGACATCAGCTCAGTGATGTCATGGACTCGGGCAGTGATGTCCAATCCTGCTACTAAAAGGTGGCATGCCCTGCAGTGTCAGGTGTCCTTGTGTCCTAATGTGGATTACTTTCTCTCATGAGAGCTGACCAAGAATTTATATGCCCTCTACGTTGGACAAATATTAACAAAAATATGATGTGGTAGGTAGAGCACTGGAAGGAGCAGGTCTGGCTGCCCATCCAGATCTGCCATGTCTAACATGCTGAGGACAAGACTCACCCACCACATCCTACCTCCCCCTCAGCCCGCTTATCCACCTCCAGGGCCTTTCTCACGCTCTCTAGCCGAAAGCCAAGTGCAGCTGGTTCAATCTGTGTTTCTCTAACATACCTGATAAGGTCACCTTGCAGAGATGCCACCTCGCACAGATGCCACATCACAGGGTCCTGTGTCCAAAGGAGATCTCCAGAAAGCCTTTCCAACCCCAGCTACAGCCTGTGATCCTGCCCATTGAGGAACCCTCTCTCCTCTTACGTTGTATCTGCGGACAATCCTGGGCACTGAGAAGAAAAAAAAGATACCTGAAAGATACCTGTCCATTACTGATAATTCCTTTGCTTAACCCTAGGGAGAAGCAGAACTGGGGAGAGGATTTTTGCTATCCAGCCATGTACAGCCCGAGAGAACAAAAATGTAGGGCTACAGCTGGGCATCTCAAAAAACTTTATACTTGTCATGCAAATAGGCCAAAGAGCTTAAAAGAATCACGGGTGTGAAAACCAGGAACAGTGGCCTAGAAAATGTCTCCTAACAGGTTAACGAATTAATTTACAGTCACCCATTGCCTTCCAAATAAGGGGTGCTATTAGACATGTTGTATAAAGTCAGTTAAAGAGCAGTGACCAGGATCACAGCCACTGGGAGGGAAATTAAAACCTGCAGCCAGTCAGCTTGGACTGAAGGTTTTTCCCTTTTCAGGTGTACTGGTGTTTCACCTCTTAGCTTCTCTGAAGATTTTTTGTCTTTTACACATCCCATCTTCTCTTTCTCCCCTGAGCTTCTCAGAACTTCAATCATTACTCTGGCTTAGAATGGCTGATATTGGCAAATGACCAGCTAAGCCATTGTCATAAACTAATAGAAAGATTTAGGTTGCAAGGGGCCTCTGGAGGTCTCCACTTGCCTATTCTGCTCCAAGCAGGGCTAACTCAAAACCTGCACCAGGTTTCTCAGTGCCTCACCCAGATGCGTTTTGAAAATTTCCAGGGATGGAGATCCTCCCCACATCCCTAGTTCTGAAGGTGAAGAATATTTTCCTTATGTTCAGTGAGAATTTTCTCAGGTGAAACTCATGCCCGTTGTACCTTAATCCTCATTGTGCACCTCTGAAAGAGTTTGGCTCTATCCTCTCCATATGCACACACCCCTCCCGCCCCCTTTAGGTATCTGTTTTCAGACCATTTCTGCATTTTATCACAGCCACTCTAGTTTTGATTCTGACATTCATTCCAGCTGGGATGAATTCATTATTCACCAGGGTGGAAGCATCCTCTCAATTCTGTCCTGTAAATCAGGAACTAAAACTCAAAAGAGGATCAGTCTCGGGACAGACCTATCAGAACAGCCCTCCTGTTTGACAGAGAGCTTGTCAGGAGCTCTCCGAGAACAGCCGTTCACCTACTTGCACCCCCATTCTTTTAAGAAATCTAGAGTATATTTCCCTAGTTTGCTCAGAGAACATCCTGTTGCACTGTGTTAAAAGCCTTAAAGTCAATATATTTCACATCTATTGCTTGTCTTTATCCACCGGGCCAGTTACTGTCAAAAAAATTGGTCTGATTTGAAATGATTTGTTTCTGACAAATCCCACATGGTTCTTTTTCACCACCTAGAGATATCATATGTACTTATAAACTGAAGGCTTTGTACTTTGTTCTTTCTTCTTTCTGATATCAAAGCCAGGCTGAGGCAGTGATGCCATTTACCCCCTTACTGCTGTCCCCACACCGCCCTTCTTTGGTCCTCCCCCACCTCCTTAACATGAGTTCTGGAAGATATGGCTCGGCTCAGAGATGACAGCAGCTCGTTCAAGCTGCTGGTGCAAGCTGCACCCAGGCCCTGCCACCTTCTACATGTCCTGGTTTGCTCATCCTGGGGACCACTATCACTAAATTACCCATCCCGTTCAGCAGTGTACCGACACACCCCTTGTTTATTACTTCATTTTTAATGGTAATGCTTGACATGCCGTGTTGCTTTCAATTCAAGAAGTTTCCTAACACCCTACCTGCATGTTGGAACAACGCTTCTGTATTCCTCCTGTGTAGCCTTTCCCACCCCTTCCACCTCGTCTAAGTGTCCTTCTTATGTTGGAGCTCAGTCAAGAGTTCCCTCTTTAGCCAAATGAATGTTGAAAAGAATTGTTCTCATGCTTGGGCGGAGTTGTCCTTAAACATCTGCCAGTTCTCCTGAGCTCCTTTACCCTTCAGAGAGTAAAGGATCACCCATGGGATCCCACCTACCAGTTCCCTGAAAAACCAGAAGTCTGCTTTCCTCCCCAGACCTCCCCTGTCTTGCGGTCACTGCAAGCAACACAGTTATCATTATCCCATCTCCACTCAGCTCTTCCTCGTTTGAGCAGTACATCCAGGAGGGCATTATCTTCGGTTTGTGCATCCAAGAAGTTGTGTTAAGAAGTTGTCCCAGACAACTCTTACTCAGCTCCCAGCTGTTATCACCATCCCACAGCATACCCAGTTTAAACCCCTCCTCACCATTTTGGTAAGCCTGTCATTAAAAATGCTCTTGCCCCCACTTTGTCAGGTGGATCCCAACCCTGCCTAGCAGTCCTTGCTCACCACAGAAGGGCACATGTCTTATGAGCCAAAGCACTGCCTATGACACCAGCCAAGTGTTAACTCATGGGTTGAGTCCTTTCCTACACAAGTCTTTCTGGTTTCCCTTGCAGGATTGAAGACAACAATATCTGGGCTTCTAAATCCTTCTCTCACCCCTGCAGCCCTACAGTCATTCTTAATTTCTTACAGGTATCCCTTGGCAGCAGCATTGAGTCCATACAGATTTGCAACAAAGCATAACAGTCTGAAGGCCAAGAAAGCCTCAGCAGCACCTCCAGAACATCCAAGATCCAGGTCACTGGCGACCTACAAACCTCCTGTATCGTAGCTCAGGTCAGCAGATGTGTGCCTCCATCCTGCAGAGGAGGGAACCTGCGATGACCAGCACCAGCTGCTGCCTCCTGCTCCTAATGCTTTGTTCAGGTCTGGCTGAAACCTCCCTTCACGGGGCTTGGTCCCCTTCCTTGGCTATGAAGGATCTGCACCAATTTGCTAACACGGATCAGCAGGCAGAGAAAGGTCATCTCCCGTGCTCCTGAAGTCACAAGTGTCCAGACTCCCCCATCATGGAAGTCTTCATCCAGAAGTCCTTCTGGCCCCATCTCTTGCCATCCCTCCTCCTTTGCATCACAGAGCTCAGGCTTTTTTGTCTCTTCAAGATCTCTGCAAAGACCTTGTCACTCTCATGTTCATCCTCCCTGCAAGTGCAGTCTGGCCCTTGCCCCCACAGCCCCTTTATCTGCCAAATCAGCATGTCAACTGGTCCTCGCCTCCACCTGGGAGCCCACCATCACCCCCAGCTGCAGGAGAGGCACCAGCCTCTCCCTGCAGTTACAGACCACTGGTGCAAGCCCTTTTAATGAGGGACCCACCAACTGGGAAACAGCCCACAGAAACAGTTAGCTGGTGAAACCTCTAGATGATACCGGAAGAAAACAGAAGCAACAAACTGCATATAAGAAAAACAAAACAGAGAGAAAAATAGAGATAAAAAGGAGGTAGATGGACAGACAAATCTATCAAGCAGTGCACCCATAGAACAACTGTGTGTGAGGTGTGGGAGAAGAAAGAACAGAAAAACACCAAAACTCCCCTACCTAAATGGATAAAAAACAATGAGAAATACCCCACAAAAAACTGCTGGAGGGAGCCAAAAAAAAAGACTACTAAAAGCTTCCGCCCCTCCCTCCAACAGTCTCAAAAAGAAGACCTATCTAAATAATTAAGCAATAATTGTTTCACCTTGCCCTGTGTCAGCATGTCACGCTTATGTACCCTCAGTTTCTTCATCTAAAGAATGACCGGCTTTGTAGGGAACGCCAAATGTTAGCGACAGGAGCAGGAAAGGCTTGCACAAGCCTGTGATGTGCAGGGGGACATGCTAGGACAGAGAGACAAATCAGTCCTGTCAGATCAAAATCCAGCACGCTGAATCCTGCTTTTTTATACCCTGAGCTGCCAGATGAGACCTATGCAGCATGCTACGTGCAGTGCTAGCCTGGTCTTGCCCCATGCACTATGCTCATTATGGAGTGAAAGTGGCTGTGCTGGACGGGGTCCCTCCTCTTTTTCTTGATCAGCTGCAAAATAAGAAGGTGATAGGAAAGTTTTTGCTACCCTCATTGAAATAACAAATATTTGAAAGAGAGTTATTATATATTATTATATATAATTGATATATGTCTGTACGTATTGTATACGTATGTACCTATGTGGCCTCTCAGACTGTGATTTGAGCTGTGATATAAATTGCAATGTTTTTCGTGTAGAGCATTGATCTGAGAAATGTTTACCTGTTCCTGCATTGCACACTGCAGTGTACGGTAGAGAAGCTGTCTTCATGAACTCTGCCCTGCAACCTGCTGATGCCCAAGGTGCGCCCACTGCTTTTTAATGAGTTTCCTATGCAAATGCATCCTTCTGCAAGGTGCCTGTCAGCTGGTGAGAGGCTGACCATTGCTTATGCACCAGAGCTGGCCTCAGTGTAAGTAAGGAAGATTTAGGGAGTTTATAAACTCTCAGTTTTCCAGCACTGCTTTCCAGAAGACCCCAGATTGAGTGCTTCAGCTCTGGAGAGCTGCCTGCCTTGCGATGGGTTGGCAGGCACCTTGAAAGTCAGCCAGTCTATCTGATGTCGGGGTTTTCTTCTCCCAGAGGAACAGGCTGCCACGTGGGAATCTGCATTACCTGGAAATTATTCTGACAGCAGGGCAAAGTAAAAGATGAATAAAAGTGACTTTAATCCATCAAAGCATGGATCAAACCTCGATTGAGCAGTTTGTCATAGATACAAAACAGGAAGCAAATATGTGCACAAATGTTCACATTTACTGAACATCCTTTTCTTTAAGGTCTCCCCTCTAGTGACTGCAGAGAGACGGTGGAGTTGATCCAGACCAGGATGAGTCAGACCCGCTCCCGGGGAATGCGCATGTCCGCAGTGGTCCTTTCGCTGGACAGGAGCCCTGAAGCCTTGCTGGATGCCCTTATCCAATACCTCGGGAAAGCAGGGCTCTCCAATGACAGCAGCAGCCTCCCTCCTCTCCCCAAGCCTATTTGTTTTCTGAGTACAAACAAAGAGAACCGGACATTGGGGAATGACAGCATGCACAAATTTATTGCTGAAGAATATGGAGCCCTTGATCTCATTTTCCTAAGCCGTCAGGAAAAAAGTATCAATTCTCTTGTTGAGCTTTTCAGCAAATCTGCCTTATGCGAGGCTGAAGGAGAAGCGCATGACTAAATTACATCATTGGGGTTGGTGCGCACTCTGGAAGACATTGGACCTGGACACAACACATGACATAAGGACAACCAGAAGGACAGCTATGGAGCCAGTCCTGCCCTGCTTCTTTGGGGAAATACGGAGTTTTCACAGCTGCATTACTGGCACGGCGAGAAAATGAACTGTCAGTGGAAAGAGAGCAAAGGACAAACAAAAAGTGTGAATTTGATGTTATTCACTGAGCAAATGTTTGAACTTGCTGAAACTCATCGAGCTTCAGGTACATGTGATTGTTTGGGCTGTTCCCAAGCACCTACCCAGCCCAAGCCCAACATCACAGCAAAGAAGCCAGCACAGATTGCCATGCTTTGCCATCACAGGCAGAGAAACCAGTTCCCTCTCTGCAAGGGCAGCTGTGGCACCAGCAGGTAGGTAGGACCAGTCAGGTCCTGCCAACATCCCTGTGAGAGCTTCAGACACTGCTCAGCAAGTCAGTACAGTGCTCATGCTCTGAACCGTTACCATCATGGGGAGGTATGCCCTGGGAGTTTGCTGAGGAGCAGAAAAATACCCCCGTGGCACAGGAAGGATCATGAATCCCACACGTGAAGCATTTACAGGTAAAGTAATTCACTAGTTTCCAAGTCAAAGTCAGTAGTGTTCTTAAGAACATCCCCATCCCTACTTTACCGACCCAAAAAGGTTGCCCAGGGTTGGCAGCTCTGACGATTCAGTCCTCAGAGAGCTGTTATTTTTCTTACAGCCCCAGATGCAAGAGTCAGGGGATTACATGAGACTCTTGGTCTTGAATGAAAATCATATCAGAGCCAAACTTGTGACTGCAGAGAAAAGCTGGAAACATGATTCCTAACAGCTCCAAAAAATAGAAGGCAAATAAACAGAGCTGGAGTTTATTAATTTTTAAAATCTCATTATTTTTGGACAGCATAATGTTTTCTGAGACCTGAGTCAAGTGTTTTGAACGCCAGGAGTTGGTGAGGGAGCTGTGGAGTGTCTCAGTGCTCTGCTGCCCACATTCATTGCAATCAGATAATGAGCTATAGACAGGCTTTTCTCAAAGCCACCATCCACAGTGTCTGTTCCCTGACTGTGTTTCTGCTATGCTGCCGGTGCACATTATTTTTTTAGTGTGGTAGCGTGCTTGATCTCCCAGAAGAAGTTGTAGAAGGAGTTAAATCAAGAAGCATGGCACATCCACACACTCACCTCAGCATCCCAGAAGCTGAAATTAAGTCTTGGAAAAAAGAATTTGTTGGCTCTTAGCCTGCCTCACTTAGCGGCCGGCTGCGCGCTCCCCCGGTCTCCTCCTCCACCCGAGCCTCACGGGCGAACGGATCAGGACAGGACCTGGCAGAGCTGGGGCAGACCCCAGCCTGGCACAGTCACGGTGGGAGCAGCAGGGCTGAGCACAGCGCGGAGGCAGAGCAGCGGAGCGGCAAGCCAATGCGCTCCCCATCCGTGACTTGTTCACGAGGACACAAGGTGGGCTTCCTCCTCCTCTGCCCTCCCCTCTGCCCCCTGTGCTGCCCGCGAGCTCTGCTTGCCAGGCCACGCGGTGGACAAATGCCACCGGCATCTGGAGCAGGACCGTGAGCCGGTTGAAGGAGCAAGCTGTGCAGACAAAGCGCTGCAGCCCGTTCAAATGCAGCAGAGAGAAAAGGAAGCGCATCCCTTCACTCGCCTCGCCCAGGGCATCCCTGGGAGCTCCTGAGCTAGCAGAGCTCGTGGGTAAATGTCCTCAGGTGACAGCGATGAGTGGGATGACTCAGAGATTGCCACGCGGACATGAAATGTGCTTATTCTGCAACCTCCATCTCGTCTCTGAAACTCATGCACTGGTATGAGCAAGCACGAAGATGAGGCGCCTATTCAGTAGGAACTGCCCACAAGGCTGGTGCAATCTGAGCTGTCCTGTGTCATGCTGGAGCCCATTGCTGACAGGTGGGTCAAGGTGTTATGCTGGAGAGGATTCTTCAAGACACAAGGTATATGCTTTTATCAGACAGTCGTTCTAATGTGTCAAAGGGAGGAGTGAATGGTCTTCAGTGAGGGGTGAAAATGAACTGGAGATTGTAACATAAGAGATGTGGAGCATTGTACAATTCAAAAGAGGGGGTTGAAGTGAGCATTAACCATTTGAGCAGGGATCCAAAACTGATTTATAGGGCATTTCTGAAAGGAAGGTGAGGAGCAAGGAAGGCAGAAAAAGGTCCACGTTTCACACCTGCATCTTTGTGCCCAGCAATCTGCCAGCGCCTGGTGCAACCAGGAGAGCACAGATCCCTGCCCGCCTCTGCTGTATTGCTCAGGAAAATGGGCTCAGCAGCATCCTGTCCCAATCTGGTGCTGATCGCCCTCATCCCGGCCTCACCCTGTGCCAAGTCCTGTGGGTGCAGGGAAATTCAGGGAGCCCGTGGCATCGTGGGGTCTACAATGCCAGTGAAATAGGTGCTCTGTATAACCCTAGGCTGAAAAGCATTACTCCATTTGTGGCACGAAATTTAGCAGTCAGGTCACGGTAACATGCATTTGTGTGCGTGCATGTATGTCTGGTCATGATGGCAATGTAGCCCAGTAAATATAATTTTTTCCTAGTAGAAAGCCAAAAGCTCTTTATTGACCTGACAGTGGAGTCTCAGGACTGGTCAGTCTTGCCTTGGCCTGAGCTGCTTTTAACTTGTTTTAACAACTGCTTAGCAATTAAGGAACTATTATTACTGTTTTAGCTAAACTCTGTGCACACCATGTATATTAATGGCATAACAAATCCATGAAATAGAGCCCTTTATGTTAAGTGGGGCTGTGGGAGGCTACTGTGCAGGTTTCAAACTTTAGCTGGGAGTCAATGAGAAGGGAGCATAAAAGAATAACACTGGGGTCTCCCAAATCAAGGAAGAAGAAACCCCACCATGAACATAAGACTTGTCCCAGCAAACGACTGAGGATGCTGGTGGCTCTCTGTGACTCCCCACCACCACTCTGCCTGAGGAAGCCTGGCACTCTGGGCCAGCTCTAAGTACATTTAGACCCAGAGGGACATTGAAAGGGTGAGCACAGCATCAGAGAAAAGGACAGACATTGGGAATTTTTTTGTATAACAGTTGTGATTACATTACTAAATAGGGTTTTCTGTATGAATTAGATGACTTGGACTATTAGACTGCCAAAACATTAACTGGACTTAGACTTAGCTCTTTATATGTGGCGCCTTCCCTTTTGCCCATAATGAGACTTGAGGGGTAAGAATAGCCTGGAGGAGGCAGACAGACCCTAAGCCCTAGGGGAATTATGGGGTTTGTCCCCTGAGGTCTGTTCTCCAGCCACCAGGACTCAGTCCTAACATCTCCCAAGCTGTCCTGGTGCAGGTGGGTGTCTGCATGTCCTGGGCGCTGTCTCTCCAGCTACACACTTTGAATAATTCAGCCCTGTGTTTTTTGACATACTCATTAATGTTGCATTAGCAATTCACAACCTGCAGTATCTTGTCAGCTATTGAGTAAGACAATATTGCAGAACTGCCAGGAACAACCCCAACCTGACTAGCTCTACTGCTCCTGCTTAGGCAGTGGCTATGATCACCATCTGCTGAATGAGCCTGGCAGTTTGCAGATGGTTTCGGAGTCTTCAGGATTAGTCTCAACCAGTTTGGGGATTTAGCTTCTCTGGATCATTCCAGACTCCCCCATCTGGAAGTGAACTGGTCCAGACTGGACAGGAGAGCCCTTTGTGTTGAGTCCACGAGCATCCAGCTGCGTGCTTCAATGCATCAGCCAAGATGAGTGTGACTGGTTGGCCCAGTAAATGTACGAGCTGCACCCAGGGCTCTCATCTCTCCCAGGAACTCCCACATCTCACCCTGAACATCATAGCAGGTTGCAGCTTTGGCTGCAAGGGCTAAATTTCTACCACCTCTGCTCAGCATAATTTGCCAATGTGCTTGGGAAAACTCCTCCCTCGGCACAGCCCTTGCCCCTTCCCCACTCAGCCCACAGCATGAGCTGGGAACAGGGTCAGCTCAAGCATTTTGCAGCTCTCCGTTCTCCTCCCTGTGCCTTTCTGCCATTTCTGGAATAAATCGGCTCTGAGTGACTGATCTGGGTCCTGTGCCCAGAGCTGGCAGCAGAGCCCATGCTGCAGCTGGTGGAGGGAGAAAGTTGTTGTTTCAAGCCAACAAGGTCATGAATGAAGCACTGTTTTCCTTGAAACATCCCGAGGCTGCTGCTTATGGAGCATGGAAACACTGGTGTTTGCAGGGCAGGCCCAGAGTTGGTTGTGTGCATGAACTCCCAGGGTTTCCTGCAGCAAGTGCCTGGAAATGCTTCAGCAGGAATCATGGCTCCACTGAAAAGCTGGTGGGGGGATCACAGCATCTCCTCTTTGAGTATCACTGTCCCACACTCCACTTCCCAGCATGGTCCTTTGGAGAGGGATGCACATGATGCACACCATTGGGGTGGCTGGTGGATACACTGAGACTGTGGCAGAACTATGATTTGGTGTACGCTGTACAAAACCAGGCGGTAAGTATTTGCTATGGGTTCCCATCTTACTTCCCCTTGTTTATGCCTTTCTCCATTGTGCCTTTATTTTCACCCTATGCCTCCCTAATTTCCCTCCCCAGAGCTGGGCAGTGCTACCAGCACAGCTTCTCCTCCCCAGCACTGGAAGGGGAAGGAGCAGAGCATCCCTGCTGTGGGACCAGGACTGTGGGCTGTAGTGGGGGGATGCACAGAGGTGTTCAGGCCACCCAAAGCCAGAAGAGGAAATTGGCAGAGAAGGAGGCTGTCGGCTGCAGCTCCCAGGAAATCCCCCCACCAAAGATTGCCCCCCTCCCCTGGGGCCAAGCTGGGTTTAGTGGGAAAGTGGGACAGAGCAATGATCCTTTGCCCAGAGGTTTAAATCATGCCGTGGTCCTTCTGGTGACCTTCGCCTTCTACCACCAGAGTGATACACAGGAATAAACCCCACCAGGAAAAAGCACCATTCTTGAGCCCCCCTGTAGTAAGTAATGACCTCCCCAACCCATGCCCTTCCCCAGGTACCAGACTACCTTCACTTCTGTACCCAGGGCACCAAGCCTTGATGGCTCACACCGCTGCTTGCACATACCCCCACGTCCACAGTGCACACACTCAGTTAACTGGAAGCATGCACTTGCTGGCAGTGAGTTTGGACCTTGTCTCCCTATTCTCCAGCACTGTTTCTCTGCCACATGCTGTTTGCCCTGCCAGCACTCACCTGCTCTGCTCCTGGTCTCTCCTGACCAGAAGTGGTCCAGCAGTGAGGATTCAGACCTGGCTGTCACGGGCTCCCCATGGCTGCTGCCAGAGCTGACAGCGATCTGACAGCCACATGGCACCAGTTCATGGGCTCCTGGAGGAAAAGGCAGTGGCTGGACCTGTCAGGAGTTACCTGCTCCACGTGTCCCTGGAGCATGCTCCCTGGCAGGAGTATGTTGTAGACCCCAGCACATAAGGGTTGGGGATTATTTATACAATACAAACAGTTCAAGAGCCAGGCTTCTGTCATGTCCACCTACCTGGAAGTATTTTTTATTTGCCCCTGATCTTGAGGGAAGGAGTGAATAAGCACTGATCCATATCCTGATCTGCAGAAAGCCTGATTTTCCAGGAACTCTTTTTGTGAGATCTGTTAGCCAGTTCTTAGTCCATTTATCAAGTTCTTGACTGATGCAGTTTGGTGTTAATTTCAGCCTGGTTTCCTAAGGAAGCAGGAATTATGTGATATTACTGCCTGTCAATCCCGCTGTTGCCACCTTCTGTCAAGTTCAACTGAGAGGTAGAGCTCTCAGAGATATGGTGTTCTGAAAAATACCACGAATGTATGTAACCAGGCTAGAGCAAACAGACCCAAATTAGTGCTCTGCTGAGAAAGGCTTCCTTCTGAGATCAACCAAATTGCTAGACACAGGAGGAAGCACACAGGAGGCAGCCACAGGAAACCAAGCGTGATCATTTCTGCTGCCTGTGGAGCTATTTTTTAAACAGAATACTCCGTGACAGTAAATCAAACATCCAAGAAAATGTTAAAGCCTTTCAGTTTGAGAAACAAATTAAGCTCATGTAAGTAAGTGCTGCTCCTGGAAAGAAAAAAAAAGCAGTTTCCTGGGCTGGGGAATTGAACTGGCTTAAAACAAACCATTCAGCTGTAGCTCTCGGGTCAGCTTCACGTGGTATGAGCTCACTGGGCCACTTTGCCTCAAATCCTGGTGTCAACAGGGAAAGGATACCACCAGACTGGAACATGCAGGCTGGCGTGGGGTAGGCAAGGCTGCCAGCAATGCTGGCTTATGCCACCACTAAGTGAAGCCCTGCTTAACAAATAAGCTTCACCAAGGACAAGTTATGAATATTGTTTCATCTCCATTCCCTGAGCACTCAGCTCCCGTGTGGCTGTCTCCATTGCTTCCATTGGAAGTGAAGTTGCTGGTCTGGAGTCCTCGTTGCTGCTTTGCTTTGCTCTCCTAGCTGTCCAGCATTAGCATTCACCGCATCTCCAGGATGCTCTCATTTGCTAGAGCCAGTGAAGAGTTACCACCACTGGGCCAAGACTTCACAAGGCAGCTGGTGTGGGACTCCTGAGGAGAGGTATCCTATTGACTGGGCTCTGCTTTGCCACATTACCAGGACCGGGTTGAAATGGCTCCTTTTGGGAAAGAGTCTACTTGTACTTGTAGTTTCCCATGTTTCCAAACCACTTCAGAAAGTCCTTATTGTTCACTGACCTGCCAGCCATGGATTATTTTTTTTACTGTCTTCAACTTTCCTTATAAATTTCCTGCCTTTCCTTGCTGCAATTCATACCAGTAACTGTGGTTTCTTTCCCTTTCTCCATTCTTTCCATGTTGAGGTTTTATATCTAACAGCCTCCTTCATTTTGCCACTAAATCAGTGTAGACTTCTAGGCAAAATTGTCTTCTTTCTTTGAGGTGAAATTATGACCTAATAAGCTCTCATTAAAGAACTTCCCATCTTCATTCACTTTTTTTTGATTAAAATTTCCCTCCAAATTAATTCCACTCATAATTTTCCCCAGCTTTGGGAAATGAGTCTTTTTAAAGCACCATGTGAGTGTGTGTGTCTATAGATATATAGAATTGGTTGGGACTGTTCTCTCTTTGCCTATATTAAATATAATCAGGTCATGATCATGGGTCCCTAGGCAACCACTAACTTCCAGCATGGTGATTAATTCATCTTTATCCATCATAATGAGATCCAAAATAAATTACCTCATGTTGGGTGCAATACCTTTTCTGTTAGAAAATTACTGTCTCTAAAGTGCAATAATGCTAACAATGTTTGACTCCTGGCTGCACCAGGTCTCTGGCGTACACACACGCAGGGCTGTGATTTCTCTTTCTGTGCCTCACGGAGTGGTGGGGATGTAGCTGCTCATCCTCCTGCCTGAAAGACCTGTAGGAAATCCCAACTGGCCCCCACTATGGGGGATGTTAAGGAGGAAGAAGGGGAGAAAGCAAAGACCTTTCCCAGGCATGTTCCCTTGGGGACTTCAGAGGGGTCCCGTGTACCTTTAGCATCCAAGGTACACCAAGGTGGGGTATCAGACCTCCCTGCCTCTTCCCAGAGCCTTGCCTGAATTTTCTAAGGATCTGGTCTGTATTTTCCTGCCACTGATGGCCAGGATAGACATGACATCCAGTCTGGAGCATGCCTGATGGTGAAACTGCTGAGGAAAGAGGTAGTAGAGCTGCTGGCGGAGAGTGACTAGCTGAGCAACATCAGAGACCTCCAAGGCCAGGCACCAATCCAGCTTGAGAAATCGGTGTCGCCACCAGTTTCTGGGGAAAAATTGGCAGCTCCTCAGAGAGGAAACCAGCTGCTGGTCTTCTCTGCATGTACCTGGTCATAAGGCAACCTGCTGAGATCTGTGTGTTGTCTTTGGAGGAAATGAAGGTCTGGTCCCTATGGTGACATTGTCTCCATTGCTCTTCTTTCCTCCCATTCTCCAGGGAGGAAAGAAAAGCAATGGAGGCAGTGAGGGACTTGGAGTGCATGGGTACACTGCAATAACAGGCTGCTCTTATATGGCCTGTGATCACCATGTTTGTCTCAGGTCAAAAGGCAGGTACCATTTACATCATAGTTACATATTGGTGAAGGGAAAGCCAAGGTTTCTGTCTGAAGGCTCAGCCCTTTCTTTGGGTGTCTAGCTTCCCTTTAAGTAAGCTCTGGAGAAATCACAGAAAAAAAATGTTTTGCAATTATTACTTAGAGCAGGGTTGGGAGCTCAGGCTGCCCCTTTACCCCAGGTGTCCCAAAATCTTGGACCAAGAGTCCCACTGTCTTGCTTCCTCCTTGGCACGGCTACTCATTTAACTCAAAGTGAGACCATTTCAGGGGGAGACACAGCAATCGGAAGCATAGTGTGGCGGGAGGATAAACAAAGGAGACTTTGCCCCTGAGAAAGTGCAGGTCTACCCACTAAACACACCCATAGTCCCCACCAAACACGGGGACTGATGCCAGCATCATTGGATGATCTATGTCCAAGGGATGGGCAGGGAGACCTGGGATACGGGGTGCCTGAGTCAGGGAGCTGCAGCAGGATGAGGAGATGCAGCAGAGGCACCCTTATCTGCTCCCTGGTGCAGCGTGGCCAGTTCTATCAATTTCACTCCTGCCTGTGACAGATCAATCTGAAGCCCTTATCCGTTGCTCCTTTAATAAATCCCCCTCCTCTGGTTTTTCATCTTCCGAGGAGATTCGCACACAAAAGGCACCAGCCCCGCGCTCAGCCTGTGAGATTACCACCAGGAACACAGTGACTGATCTCTGGCAGGGATGCTCATACATAATGATTTCCAGAGGACATGTCTGCAGGGCTGGCTAAGCACCAGATGTGAGAGCAATCAACCAGTCCTGCTAGCCCAGGCCAGGGTGAAGAAGACAGTAACAAGAAGCTGGGGGACATGGGGTGAGCTTTCCAGTCTGTTCAAGGGCTGCTCTGTGAGAAAACAGAGACTTTGTGCAGAAGGCCACTGAATGCAGCTATCTGAGAGCTCAGGGGTGTGAAGTGCCAGGAGTCTCCAGTTCCAGTTATCTCTATCTGGTGGCCATGCAGCAGATTCCAGCATTTCATATGGCTCATGGTCCTTCCTCAGCTGTTCTGTCCCACTTTCTCTTTTCTGCCCTGCCTCCCTGCCACAGTCCTGCCACACTTGCTGAATTCTCTTGATTACTGAAATATTTCCCATGCCCCCTCCAGGGTCTTTGCTTCCCACACACATCTGGTGGAGTAAATGGGATCTGAGCACGACTGAGTACAAAGATGACCATGCCACAGTCCCGAGTGGGACATTTTGTAGGGCTCTCAGCACAAAAAAGCACAAAAAAGCACAAAAAGTCTTGGCATACTTATTCTCAGGGCAATAAACACTATCAAGAGTCTATGTAAACTTTAATGAGGAGTTCGGGGACGGGGGGGAAGGAACAGTAGTTAAAGCATTTGGAATGTATTAAGTAAGTCTTCCCTTGTAACAGCATCTCTTACTCACTTTCCTTTAGCAACGGAAAACCTTAATAGAGAAAGGTTTGAAGTTATTAAGGAAAGTAATAACTGTGCTTTCTGGGGTGGGGGAATAAATCAATTGAATGATACTAGGCTAAGGTGCTGTCATTGCTGGAATTTGATTCTGCTTTCTATAAGGAAAAACAAGGCTCAAAATACATTAACATGGCCGAAAAGAACAGCAAAACAGAAAATATGTCTCTGGTGAGAGATCAAATTGCAAGTCACTGTTGGAGGAACACAGCTTCAGTACATTCAATGATCCATTCTTCTGAGACCTGGCAAACTTACATCACCCATGAAGTTGCTTAACCCTTTCAGTGGCCTCATCAGTTGAGTGCTTCCAGCAATACTGCAACGGATACAATTACGCCCAGGTAAGCCAGCATCTCGCTACACAGAAGGAAATAAGGAAAAGATAAAAGGGAGAGGAAGGAATTAGAGCAGGGGAAGAAAAGCCAAAGAAGAGAGAGGAGCTGTACAAGGCTGTGTTCCCAGCATTTTCCAGGCTTGGCTCAGGTACTCACGGTGGGTATTGAACTCATCATTTCTGGCAAGGTGTCTCAGGAGCTGGTGATGGAAGGATGGATTCCTGCATCCCAGCAGTGGGATGCCAAAATGGCAGAGAAGATTTCCTACAATCCGTCATTATCTTTATGGATCGTTTCTTTACATCTCTTTTAAAAGGACCCTAAAACCAACCAAGAGATGCTCACATTTTCTCCAACAATTCAGACCTGCCCGTGACATGCCAAGGTCTGCCCATTTGTTTCCAGTTTGGCTTTCTTGGTTTGCCCTCTGTTAGACTTTTGACAGCTCAGATCTTCACACAGCCTCCCTTTCCCAGGAAAATCCTGATCTTGTCTTGAGTGGTTACTGCGAATCTGCAGAAAGGTATTGAAGTAGGCCAAACCTATATGGAGCCAAGAGATGCTCCACATAGGATGCCTCACTGAGGGTGTCATTCACACTGCAGAGTGAAGGCCTTGAATATTAAGGACTATCATAATTCAACATATCCTGAGCCCTTTCCTCACCTCACTGTAAATATTTGCATGAGGACTCAGCTAGCCTTGAGATCTTTTCCAAGGTGGAGGGTGTAAGCTCCAGCACACCTAAAGCCAGAGGTGGCCTGGACAGTTTCCTCTTACCAGATCTGTCCCAGCACTGATCATCCTGTAAAGGACACTCTCTATACTCAAATTAAAGCCTGTTTGCTTGACAGAACATGAGCACAGTGGACACTTTTATTGTTTGCAGTGTAAGGAAACTGGCTGAGAGACCTCTGAACAGCAAAGGTATCGCTCCCACAAGACAAGCTATCGGTATATTTCTGTCTGTGCAGCAGCTTGAACCAGGTTTATAAATAAAAGAAAGCAGGGAGGACAAGACAGGGTCTGCTCTGAATGGAGAGAGGGAAGGCGGAGGGGCTGAGCTGCTCAGGAAAGTGCCATCCCTGCCCTCCCAGCTCACTCCAGTTCCAGCTCAGAAGAGCGACTGTCATGCGGGTTCCTGCCCAGCTCTCGTGGCTGATACACATCTCAGCGACCCTGGGTGAGGAATCCCAGAGGAGAGAGAGAGGAGTTTTGCTGTTAGGTCTGCTCTAGGATTGTTTTAAACTTTCTTGTGGTTTCATAACTTCATTCCACATTTTGCAGTTACAAAGTTGACCTGATGCCCAGGGTAAACACCAGACTATCCTCTTTTCTGCCTCTTCAGAGAGACTTATCTGGACCCCCACTGTCAGTGGGGAGTGGTGATGCTTCTGGGAGCAGCTCAGCTGCATTTCTTCAGACATCTCTCTCAGCAGGAGATTCCCTGTGCCCTAGAAGTGCCAACTTCTCTCCATCAATGGTAAAGGCAACAAAGACGACAAGCTCTGGGGAGCAGGAGAAGATGGGATGCAGCTACTTTGCACAGAGCTATGTTTGGACAGATGAAACCCAACCAATTATTTCCGCTTTTAAACATGCCAGGCTCCGGAGGCAAATCCAGGTAAAGCTGAACAATGGGAGTTGTTGGATCTCCTTGAAGATGATGTCTTCAAACCTAACAGTTCACGCAGGCACACCTCAGGGTTATGTTCCAAGGGGACAAGGAGCAGAAGAATAATATATCCTGCTCCAGAAGGAGCAGAGAGATGCCTCACTGCACCAGCCAGTCCTGATCAGCAGCAGCAGTCAGCTGGGCACTGCACACACAGTCTTTGATTGGGTTTTGGGCTGGCAAGTGCACAGGACTGCTGGATGTTTCCCATTCTGCTTCTAATCTTTGGAGGTGGGTTTAGAAGAGGCTTCTTGCCCAGATTAATCACTGCAGAAAGAGACAAAGTCTGTGTGTGTGTTTTGCATGTTGAGGCCTGACATCCAGGGCCAAGTGTCAGTCCTGGAGCATCTCTGAGTTTCAGGGCCTCCTTCAGGGAGGTGATCTGCCTGCACCGAGAGCTGCCTGCTGAAACAGGCAGGAGTGAAGAGCAACCCCTCCTGAAGGGTTAAGCTGAGCTGTTCAGAAGATGAGTTAAGTTACTTCACATCATCTAAGCCTCTCTAATGAAACCTCCTCTTCCCGTTTGGAGGTAATCTTCCTTTGATCAAACCCTCTTCTCTTCTGATGAGAACACAGTGCAGTAATCAAGAAGCTAATCTGAGCCATAGCAGCCTCCCAGACCCCTCATAACCCAGAGCATCACATTCCCAGCGGCTGCTTCCTTGCCCTCCCTCTCCTCCTTGGTCTGTGCCAGGCAGCTATGCCTGCACTCCTGCTACAGCCTTCCAGCCCTCCTCTGGCAAGCAAGCCTTGCAGAAATCCCTCTACGTGGCTGCACCGGGGCAGGTGTTGTGCTTGGGTGCTTTTGCAGGGCATGTGGGCTCCTGAAACAGGGGCCTTGAGCCAGCCGGAGTGGAGAGGTAGATCTGTTCACACCTTTTCCTTGCAGTGAACTCTCTCCAAAGACCGAAAGGGCTTTTAAACTCCAAATCCAGGATTTATTAGACTATAAACTTGAATAACTACATTTCTGAAAAAGGAGGAACTCAGAGTGACTAGGCCAGATGGAATAGAAATAAAAAAGCTTATAAACAACTCTATCCCTTCCCACTGTGTCCCCATGGATGGGTCTTTACCTCTGGCTTGGTTTTATCTAGCTCAGTGGCTTTGTGAGTTGCAATGAACTCTTACTGAGTCCCTTCTGCTCCCTGGCACATCTTTTCCTTTCTGCCAGCTCACAAGAACACTTGTCCCAGCTGGGAAAATGCCATCCCATTGCATGGAAGGTCTCACTGTGCAGGATCAGGAAAGTGACTCAGAAAGGACAAGACCCACCATGGCTGCTCTGATGCTGATATGAATTACAGCCTACAGCTGGGGGAAGGGTTATCTTCCTTGCCTTTCCTCCCTCCCTCGAAGGAAGGACAGAAGTAACTTTGTGGGAATACACCTGGGAACGTAGCAGGAGGCTCTGACTCTGCCTTCCTTCTTGCATTTACTAGGACTGCTGGATAACATGACCCGTTGTCCAGACATGATGCATAGGCCACAGGGATTTATCCCCACCCTCGTCAAGCAATGCATTCTGACTCTTGGCATGTCAGAGCATCTTACAAACACTAAGCAGCACTTAAGATGATGAACAAGCTACTTTTCTCCCAGCATGATATGCATATGCTTGTTACTCCACATGCTTTCATCCTCGGGTATGCACGTACCACCTAAGAGGCAGAGGTGTGGGACTTTGGTGCTTGAAAATGCAAATTCAGGTCTCAACATCCAAGAAGAAACATAGAAGCAAATACTCAAATGGTTAAGCCCCTAGAATGCTCCTTGCACTGAGAAAGAGAGAGGCACCTGAGCCTCTCTGCGCACCAGAGCATTGCGCTCTGCTCAGCAAGAAGATGCAGCTCTGCAGAGCAGAGACAGCCTCATGCAGAGTGGCAGGTGTTGATTAGCTATAGACAGAAACATCATCACTCATTTCCAAAGGTGGGGAAGCCAGGGAGCAGGCCAGTATGTCCCAGGGCTACCTGTTCTCAGGCAATGCAGCTTAATTTTACAGGGGCAGATTGCCAGAGGATTGCCACAGCCAGGCACAGAGGTGTTGCTCATCTCCTGGGTCTAAAGCTTTGGGGTTCTGCAAAACTGAACTCTCTGAGATGAGGTGAAATTCCCACTGGAGTCCCTGTCTGGGTTTTTCTGTATGTTGGAGTGGGGGAGCTAGGTGTCTGGTGAAGCCATGTGTGACCGTCCCACAGGAGGTGGGAAGATCTCCCTCTGCCAGCAGCGAGCAATGAGAAAAGTCCCCAATGTCTGCCCTGTATTTAGGCATAATTTTCCATCTGGATTTCTCCTACTGTTTCCCATGGAGACCTCAGCCTGGTTTATTCCTTCTCATGAGCATTAGACAAGAAGGAGCATCCCTGAGTGTGCAGTGCTGTGTCCCGCAGGGGGTTTCTGCATTTCCCTGGGGAAGAGGCAGCCTGCACTCCACGTCCTACCCGAGCAGTCTCTGCTCTATCTTTATCCCTGTTGGACCTAATGTGGGCACAACCACAGAGCCAACATCCCAGTCTCTGGTGCAAGCTGTGCTGTGACCATGTCAGATGGATCCAGACCTGAAGGGCAGATGGACTGGGAATCCTGAGTTTGACAGTCCTGACAACCACATCTGCAAATTAGGCCTTTCAGCAGCATCTGGGTCCTGCTAAGGCTCTACAGGACTTGCCATCCACGGGACAAAATGCAAATGTTGGGCAAGGAAATCTCTGAGACCTCCGGGAATAGTAACCAGTAAATTCAAGTCCCCAGGATGGCTGTTAAGTCACTCTGTGGATTTAACCTTTGGCGTATTTATTGTGTTCTCTTCTCTCAAAGGGGGAATTTCTCCTGAGGATCTTTTCTCAGCCCAGTGCTGCCCATTATCTCTTATCGATCTGGAAGAGAATCATAATAATAAAAAAGGTAATTGCTGGTAAAATCCACAGAGCAGGAAATGAAATGCCGCACACCACCAGCGTATCGTGGCCAAGCCAAGCCTGAGCCGTGCCAAGTCCCACGCCTGGGGATCCGGGTTGTCCCCATGGTCAGGCCAGAGACCGAGCGGCAGAAAGCAGAGCTGCACTGGGAATGCAGTAAGCATGGCAAGTGGTTCATGATTCTTGCAACAGGCTGGAGCACTGGGCTGGTCGGGGAGGGCAATGCTGTTGCACACCCGGCCACCAATTCTGTAAGGACTTTTTTTAAAGCGTGCTGGGCTCAGGAAAAGCCACTGACTCATCCAGTTCAATCTTTCAACTGAGCCACTCTGAGAGAAGGTAAAAAAGAGAGATGATCATAGGTATGCTCCTGAGGAAGAGATTTCCAAGAGCAGGATGATTTAAATTAGGAGGAAAAGTCAGAACAAGATCTGATGGCTGTAATGTGGAGCTTGAAGGAACAAGCTGAACACAGAAAGTAAATTTATAACAATGGGAGGATTTGACCATTGGGACTGGTTGCCAACAGGCGCAGTAAATTTTCCATTAATTGGCATTTGTAAATCAAGCCTGCACTTCTCAGAAAAGTCTGCTCTTTCTCCTCAGCTTGGGTGAGATCTGGGTGGGCTTCTCTGGCCTGTGTTCACCAAGAAGTCAGGCTGGATCCCACCTAAAGAGAAATAAGCAGCACAGAAAATCCTTCAGGCACGTCAAGGGGTGTCACCTCTCTCGATGCTGTGTCCTGCCAGGCTGCACAGGAGCCTGCCCCTTCTTAAGGCTTTTCAAGTCTCAGACACTCATTATCACTTCATTAAATGTAATGGCTTTGGGACTTCCAAGGAAAAACACCATCTGGTGACTGTTAGGGAGGATCCACCGCAACCATGCTGCTGCTCAGCAGTTCTGGACTGAGCAGATCTGACAAACCTCTGTTTAAGAAGGGCAGTTGGTGCTTCCCGGGTCTGGATCCACCCGGACTTTAAGCTGCTGTAGCCACATCCTGCTGCTAAATGATGGATGTCTGCCACCCTCCCATGTGGGGCTGATCTCACCTTCACCCTCCCTCCAGCACACATGTTCGCTTGGCTGGGACAGCAACCTGAGCTGGGAACGGATCTGGCTGAAAACTATCACAGCCTTCCCTTCCAGTGGGAATAAGGTCATTCCCTTCTGCACAGGAGCTGACAATGTTTCCAGAGAAAAAAAACAGTGACGGCTGTAGGACTCCCCTGGGGATTGTGAACCTCCCCTCTTAAAAAAAGAGAAAAAGTGCAAAACTTTTGTGTCTTTCTTTAACAACCCTCCCCAGCCCAGGCTGGTCAGATGTGATGCTGTCTGGGTCCTGTGCTTTGCTTGCCCAGCCCATCCCTGGTGTCACCCTGGGGAGAATGGGGACAGAGAGTGCAGGCCCTATTTCCAAGAAGAGAAATCAGTGGCAAAATGAGTAATGTGTAGATCAAGCACCCCTGGGGAAGACGTGGTTTCCACCGAGAAGGGAGCATGGGGCCTCCATCCACCCCAGGAAACCTGAGTGCTGGAGAAGGGGATACAGGGATAGCTGCAGCAAAATGCAGCTCTCTAAACAAATGACCAGAATCACAGACTATTTCTGGCTTTCCCTGCCTGGATGGAGGTAGCAGGCTAATAACTCCATGGCTCAGCATGTGCTCCCACAGGACAGAGCAGCTCTCCGCCGTGCAGGATGGCAGCATGGCAGAGCATTGGTACATTGTTTAGGACCCGAGCCTGCAGCCTGTGATATTAAAGTCAAGGTGTAGCACACAAATCAAAGGTTTTTCTTCCAGAGGGGAAGAGCAAAATCTGGCCTGAAATTGCAGCCACAGCCCGGCAGGACATCAGCTTTCCACCATGGGAGAGTACAGCCACATTGCTCCTCCTCTGCTCCTTATACACGTCGTGGCAGGGTAAGCCAGCATTGCTGCTTTGCAGGATGGAGACCTAATGTGCCAAGAGTGATGCTGTGGGAGATGCCTGCTAAAGCTGGAGAGTCTCATCACTTTCCACAGGCTTGAACCCCTCCAGGTTCTGCAGGGGGCAATTAGGAAAGTTCATCCTTGGGCTACTGGGGTCCAAGTGCCCTCTGGCCCCACCTGGACATGGTAGCATCTGGGGTGGCAATCACAGGATGTGAAAAAGCCGCAGACTAAAGCTGCAGAGTAATAAAGAGGGCAGGAAACCTACCTCCTGCCAAAATCTTTGTGAGCCTTGAAGAAAGGGATGATTTAAGGTGTCTTGTGTCACCTCCTGGATCCCAATTTGTCATTCTGGGACCTTGTCCAGGTCTGTATTCCTGGGATACCCAGGTGAGCACCTCCTTTTCAAGGATGCCAATTACTGTGCAGGGCACAACACAGTAGGTTGTGCAGGGGAACGGGAGCTGCCTGGAAAGACACCAGCTCCAGACCCTCTGCTGTGGGTCCTGGGGAAGGCAAGGGTGTTGCTGATGGCAGAGTGAAAAGATAACTGTGGAGCTAAGAGAGCAAAGTAAATGGTGAACATGTCCTTGCCAAGGATTTGGATTAAGCTTTTGAAATAATGCTGCATGTTTGCTTGGGAGGGATCACCCCCAAAAATGACAGGGAAAAGAGGGAACTTTAAAAAACAGGGATAAAATCCCATGAAAAAGTGCTCCAAAATGAGCTCCATCTAGGCTTAGGAGGAGCATTAAAATTTGTGAAAAGAGGACACGTTTCTGCTGGCATTTATTGTCCAAAGAGTATAATTTAAAGATTCTTGCTAGAATGAGAAATAAAATCTAGAGAGATAACATAATGAAAAGCCAGACAATCACACAGCCTTACCCTGAGAGTCAGGCAGCAAAGGATCAATCAGATTTCAGCCCTTCACATAAAAGAAGTGGGTTCTGCCTTTTATTAAGCTGATGCAATGAAAATAAGACCTCAGGCAAAACACTGCTCCCCATTGTACCAGGGAAAGTCCAGAGGGCTCCGGTGAATCAGAGAAGCAGCAGCAGCATCTAATCCCCAGGAGAAGGCTAAGTGGGATGGGACCATGTAACTGCTCTCCAAAGAGCATGCAGTGTCCATGCAGGCACAGTGGGCTGCAAGCACCGCTCCTGTAACGACAACTGGAGTACAAACAGTGCGTGTAGGTAGCAGAAGCTCGTGATTTGGATGGGGAAATTGGGAAAACTCCATTATAAGCAAGATAACCAGGACCATGAGCAAGACCAGAGTGGGAGCGGAGGCGAGGGACACCATCATGTCCTGGAGTCAAATCTGGAGGCATTGTACCTGGTGCAATGCCCTGTGTTTGCAGATATACACACATGCAGAGCTCATTCCTGACCTAAACAAGACAAAACTGTAATGTTTAAAGAGCTCTGATGCAATCTCACTGCTTACCAGGTGTTGGGTCTACCCCCAGAGCTGCAGGGCTGCTGTGGTACCATTGCTCAGAGTCCACATACAGCTGGGCTCCTGTGTTCAGACCAGAATAAGGCCAGGAATGAGTTTGTTCATGCTGTCTGGGTCTGTAGCAGGCCTTTGCTTTTCCTTTACAGGGAGCTCAATTAATGCAAGTGACTGTGTCCAACAGAGAGAGGAAACCTCTCACTGCAGCCCTTCAGTTGCAAACCTTTTGGACTGGCAGGACTGAGAACTTGGTGCATTGAACACTGCTGTCCAAAGCAGCCTGGGAAAAGCTCCTTCCTGATGCACGAAGAACCTCGTGGGTCCAAAGGACTATGGAGCCTTGTGGGTTTGATTGCCGAGTCTCCAGTGGATGTTCAGGTACAAAACACCTTCCCTGCACATCCAGGGAAATTTGCTCCTCTGCAGCAGTGTCTGAATGCACTTTCTACCTGGTTTTGCTCCCATTCCCATGAGACAGAGAGACCACACCAAAAGTACCAGATTCTACAAAGAGATGGAAATTCTCCCTCCGCCACTCAATGCTGACGGATGCAAGGACAAAGTGTCAACACCACCAGCCCTTCAGGAAGCTATTAAAGGAAGCTTTCATTCCACAGGGCTTAATTTTGTGTCTGAATGAAACACTCCACAAGTACAATGCCACCCAAAAGAATAAGATGCAGAGCTTAGCACTGTGCACGCTCTGCATCTCAGGTTTGATATTTAATTAGCAGCTGGCAGTTACTCTCCTGCTGAGAGAGGCTATGGATCACTAGGAATAAATGGTCACACATAGACTTTCTCCTTGTGCCATTCAAGGCACAGAGCAGAAACCAAGGAAACTGGCACCTCTGCCCACCGGTGACACAAGACTTTGCAATGGCTGTGAGAGTCTCAGGGAATTGCATTAAACCCCCCAAGATTCAAGAAGCTGATCCCACAGGTGGGACCACATCACAGTAAGGAATGCACACAGGACAGGACGTGAGCAGATGGGATGTGATAGAGCAGTGTAACCTTCATGGGGGAGCCAGAGAGGAGCCAGAACAGCTCTGGGACCCCCAACACACCAGGTGACCCGATTCAAGAGTGGTTTCTTCCCCAAAGCAGAGGACAGGCCTTCATAGGGAAAAATCCACTCACAGCATTCACCTTTTTCTATCTTCACTGATTTTCCATGACACTGGAAATGCTAAGGGAGAATTTTTTGCTCTTCTGAGCAAAAAATTTTGATCAGCTGGTTCAGAAAGATGCTGTTGCACTGCACAGAAACAGTGAAGTTCAGGCACTCTGTTGCAATTATTTTCCCTTCTGGAGTGCCGTTTGTAGATCCACCAGAAAGGACTTGCTTTCTCTGTGCACATGACTGGAGTCCCTCATGCAGCTAGCTTGGAGAGGATTGCATGAGGATGATGAGGAAACAGACACACAGATAGACACAGACCTATTTCCAAGGCTTCTTTTCCATGCAAAGTGGGTGATTCCACCAAAATAACAAAATTAAGTTTCCACTGAAAGTATCGGCATGCAGATATACTTGATGGTGGCAGCCCGTGGCACCCAATGGAGACCCCCAAGGGGTCTGCCTGCTCTACCATGACCTTCTGTAATTTGGGGTATGCCGATGGCCCCCCCACGGCACGGAGGGGTGTGATTTCAGCCACTTAAGTGTCCTGCGCTTTCCAAACACATGCACAAATGTCCTAAGAAAAACCTTCAGCGTGATTTTTGGAGGTCAGGTGTCCCTAACAACACTGAAGCATGCCCAAGAGCACTCTGGGAAGCTGCTGCTGTTCTTAAACTCTTTTAAACTCTCCTTCTCTTCAGAAGAAAACAGCTCCAAGCTGCAGACACTCCCAGGCAGGGTGCCCTGTCTTTGGGGGCCACGCAGACGGACAGGGTAATGCAGAGCACGCTACACCAGCGTGGTACGATTATCACACGCTGTGATTTCAGGAGGTGCCTTCAGCTGCCACCAGCTGAGGTTGTCTGCAGACGGCTGGGGGTTTCTCTACAAGGACTCCTGGGAGACTCTCTCTGTCTGACATATGCAGAGAGGAGTGTGGTGATGGGGTGGCAGCTAAACCCCTGGGGCAGAGGGTAGAGATGCAAAAGGGATTGCAGAGAGATGGTTACAGGCCGGTCAGGGTGATGACAGCCCGTCGGTGCACTCACGGCCCTGACCCACCTCTGGTGCATGTCCTTCCAGCATGGACTTCTGAACAAGTGACAATAATAAGACAGTTGTGCAAGACAACCCAAAAAGCAGCTTACTGCCATCACTTGCTCTTTGACTTTCATCTCTGGCACTGACTAATGAATATGGAGAACATTAAGTTATGGGAAAACTGGATGTCCTGGTTTTGGCTGGAATAACGTTAATTTTCTTCCTAGCAGCTGATATAGTGCTGTGTTTTGGATTTAGGATGAGAAGAATGTTGATAACACACTGATGTTTTAGTTGTTGCTAAGCAGTGTTTATACTAAGTCAAGGACTTTTCAGTTTCTCATACTGCCCTGTTAGTGGAGGCTGGGGGTGCACAAGAAACTGGGAGGGGACACAGCCAGGACAGCTGACCCAAACGAGCCAAAGGGGCATTCCATACTGTATTATATCACGCCCAGTATATAAACTGGGGGGAGCTGGCCAGGGGACACCATGGCTCAGGGACTGGCTGGGCATCGGTCAGTGGGTGGTGAGCAATTGTATTGTGCATCACTTGATCTGTACATTCCATTGTTATTGTAATTGCTATTGTTATTGTTTCCCCTTCCTTTCCTGTCCTATTAAACTATCTTTATCTCAACCCACGAGTTTTACTTCTTTTTTCCTGATTCTCTCCCCATCCCACTGCAGGGCAGGGGAGTGAGCAAGCAGCTGTGTGGTGCTTAATTGCTGGCTGGGGTTAAACCACAACACTGGAACACCAACTTTGCTGTAGGTTTTTAAACTCCACAAAGATAGCTGATGATATTTGTAACAAAAATATCATTATAGTTTACCATGAATTTTCAGAATATTTACTGAACATGCTGCTTGCTCAGAAAGCATTCTGATACACATTTCCATAAGAACAGACACGAAGAGAGTGGCAAACAATTTAAAGCAGGAGTAGCTTCTCATGGGCTACTGCTGAACAGCCATTTTTCAACTGGAAGTAGCAGCTTTAAAAAGTTTGCTCAGTTTTACTGAACCTCAAACCATAAATGTTTTACAGTTTGGTAAGGCTCCTTGTCTGAGTTCCTGTAAGCACTTGAGGCCAGTAAGTCCATTGGGTAGTTTCTAGGGCTTCAGTGAGGTTACTGAGATGAGCAGACTCCCACTGGGCATTAAATCCCCTCTGAGAACCACTGTCCAGAGTGGGGCCCTTGGAGACCTTGGTCACCAGCCCTCAATACACCCTTGAGGGTGGAAAAGAGAAGAAAGTCATGCACAGCTGGGTTTTGACTGACTTGGGGCCAGTTCAATCTCCTTATTGGAGAAATGGGCTGATTCCAGAGATGTGGGACCCTGAAGACAGTGTCCAGCCATTGCAGCTCCATTTGGATATAGCACATCCCAATTTCCCACAAACTACAGTTTCACAACTCTGTGAATGCTCCTCATCATCATAAGCAAGTATCAGCCAAATGTGCCACTGAGCTGCGGGAAACCCACCTGGAAAAGGAGCAGCCAGCTTCAAAATGCCTTCACATGAACAGGGTCAAAAGGAGGGAGCTCGGAGGAAACCCAGTGCCCTTGTTATGGAAGTGTGCAAACAACATGGAAGTAGGACAGCACAGTAACATCAGGACTTTACATTCCCTTACATAAATATGCTTGGCAGGTCAGCCAAGCTTTAAAATTGCAGTGGTCAGCCTTAGGGCCACACAGGAACTGGGGAGCGGGACAGGAGTCCTTAGACAACAAGTGACCCCCACAAGAGTGGACTTATCCCACTGGGAAATCCAGAAATCTCCACCAGGAGGAAGGAGAAAAAGATGCCTCTTCTTGGCTCCATATTTCCTTATTCCTTTACCTCCTGCAGTATCTATACCAGCCCTCAGTGCTTTAGTCCTTCAGATTAAGAAGCCTCTAACCGAGGAGCCTCTGGGGGTTTATTTTTGCTTGACTTCCTTCCTCTGCCAATCTTCAGGCTTGATGCTTTCTTTGGCTCAGTGACTTGCAGAAAGCCTTGTCCCGAAGAGGTTCCAGTCTAAGCTAATACTATAGATGAACCGAGCCCCGATACCATCATTCCACAGTGTGACTCTGGGCACAATGAACAAGCAATTTATCTAGAAGGCCTGTGCAGAGCCAGGGTGAACACAAATCCTCCATCAGCCCTGTGTGAGTCAGGACTGGCCTTTCCTATAAGATAAATAAATGAGAAATTTCCTACAGGTAAATAAAATGGTCTGTATTCTCCTACTGCAGCCAAACATCGAAATGCCTGTTCCCACCCCAAGCCACAGAGACCAAGGATTGCAGCCAGCACGGCTGCCTTAGAAGAGCAGTGGCTGGAGGGAATGCCAGAGCAGGGAGCAAAGCTGTGCATCTCCTCCTGCTGCAGGACTCTGAACAGGCTCGTGCTGCTCATCTTGCCTTTCTAGCTACCCAAGTGCTTGAGGAGATGGAGCTGCCAGAGCAGTAAATGTCATTTTCAGCTAGGAATGATTTCACTGAGGAAAGACTTGTACATTAAAACCCCCTCCCAAATACTTAGTAGATCTGTAAAGAGCTTTTTAGCCCCCAAATCCTTTCCTGGCCTTTGCTGGCACCAGCACGGAGGGCAGTGGCAGTGGGCTCTTAAGTTCCTCCTGATTCTCCTGGTCTGACCTTCATGTTGCTGTACTTGGGATCTTGGCTCTTTAAAGGACAGTCAGGCCCTTTGCAAAACAGCCTGGAAGGAGTAGCTCCTCCTGCTGCCGGGGGAAGTGCAGGTATTTCCCCAGTGATGCTGCATCCCCCCAAAATAAGCATTTCCCTGCTAGCAGGCTTGTTCTCCTTGGGGTTCTTCCTCAGCCCACTGCACCCTGCTCAGCTTAGAGGTTTCTACCTGCTGTTCATCTATGTTTTTTCCTTCCTTCTTTTCCTCCCCCGATCTCCTGCTTTGTGTTTCTTCCAGACCATCCTCATCCTGTGCCTGCATCACATAGTGAGATAAAGGACCAGCTGGACCTCTCCAGTTGAGCAGCTTTAGTGCCGAGGGTGTAATTCCCCATCATGGGTCAGAAACACACGCCAAGAACATCTGGAAAACTTAATCCCTGTAACACTGCAGACCAACAGCCACGAATGTCACCGCTGCAGGAGAGCAGGCAGGGCCACGGGTGTCCCTAGTGTCATGGGTCCTGCTGCCACAGGGGAGTCCTCTCCATGGGGCTTGCTGCGTTACAGCAGATGCAGACTTCAGTGACTGTGCTATGCTCACTTTGTAAAAAGTTTGGACCCCAGGAGCCTGTGGACGCTGTTAGGCACGTCTCTTTGTACTTCCATGGCCAGATTCCTACTTGCCCTCGCTCACAAAAAGAACCGAGCAGGGTGGGACAGAGAGGGGATGAGGCCATGGGGAGCAGATGGAGAAATGTTGCCTGGTGACAGGTCATCCTGCAGTAGAGCCGAGCCCACAATTAGCCAGACTACCACAAGTGTCCATCTAATCAGTACTACAGTAATTAGCCAGGAATAAGCTCTTCCCCAACCTAAAAGGTTGTTATTATAATCTGTGGGGTGGCTGTTATCTCGTTAATTTTGGAATTGCTTCAGAGGTTTGCGTGTAATTACCCAGCAGTTGCAGGGAGAGGAAATTATGGGGCATTGCCCTTGTTTTAATACATTAGGGGGTTTTAAGCACACATGCACAGACTTGGTGCTGTGGAGGCGTAGGGGTGGCAGGAGGGCCAAGCAGTGAGGACTGCAGGGAGAAAAACACAGAGAGACAGATGTAGTCACCAGAAAAGCAACAGCTGAGCATTCAGGAACAGAAGCAACAGCTGGTTTGTGATCAGCGTACCTGGGCTGTGCTGACCCCCAAGAGCAGATCTGGAGTGAACGTGCACTGGGAGTATTTGATGTGGCAGCTGGGCTTTGTGGGTCATCTCTGCTTGCGACACATGGATATTTTCTACTGCTTCCCAAAAACGATAGCTTTTGAAAGCCATGCACTGAATCAGTAGATCCTTCTGCAGATATCCCCCACACACCCCAATGCTGCCCTGCTTGAAACCCAGCATAAATCAATGCCTCATAAATAGACAAGGATGAAATCCCCGCACCCCATGGTTCCTGCCACAAAAGTCACTTAGGGATGTTTCAGAGGGGTGATGGGTGCCAGTGCACCACTGGAAGGACCTTATGGTCACTGTTGGGCACCCAGAATATGTTATGCATCCCAAAATACAAACAGAGAAAATAAATGGCAGCATGTGATTTACAAGGTATCTTTGCCAGCACTTCATGGCCGCAATTGCCAGATTGGCTAATTCTTTATCATTCAGTTTTGAAAAGCGAGCAAAAGACCTGGGAGAGAAAACAAGAGGGGCAATTGACTTTTTCCAGGAACAGTGTCTGGAAAATGAAGACATGAAATTTGGCATGAAATGGAAAGGCTTGAATCACAAGTTGCAAACCTCAGCACAGGCTTTGAAATATCCTCACTGACTCCTTTCAGGACTAGCTCAGAGGAAAAGTTGCATGAGCAGAAAAAGCCAAAGGCCAGGCTTGTTTCCAGGCAGGAGACCCATGAGCCTGGGAGGCATCCTGCCTACAGCCCAGCACCCCCATCACACGAAGCGTGAAAGCGAAAATAAGACACAAGCCTGCCAACGCTGTCCTCTCAGCCTTGTCCTTTTGTTTACTGATACAATGAGCCGATTTTACCTTTCTGGGAAATCCTTTGAGGATCTGGAGTGGGAGTCTGGTGAAGAACAGCAACCAAGCATGACCTGCAAGCGCTGACACACAAACACATCAAAGGATGAAGGCTGGGACAGGCACCCCAAGGGTGCTGCAGAGTTTCAGGTCCCCGGGAGCCCTGCAGGGAACTGGCCAGCTCACGGCCCTGTGTCATCCCACAGCGCTTGGCAAAATCAGAGGCAAAAGAAAGGGGCAAGGAGCCCCTGGAAACAACGCGCAGGGAGAAATGTGGACAAAGGAGATCAAGGCTGCAGCAAGGCAGGATGGAGGAGGAGGGTGGTGGAAGGAGGACGCCAAAACAGGGCAAACACAAGGGCTGGGTGTGAGGATAGCTGAACTGAACCTGTTTGCATCGTATTTTGGTGAGCAGGACCAAACCGCCAGCATCTGAAAGATTTGGAACAAATCTTACACCACTGCTTTGTTGCACTAGTACCTGCAAAACTGTAGGGGTGCTCTGGGCAGCAAATGCTTAAACTGAGCCCCTCCAAAGGGCGAGAGGTGATTCGTGACCTTCTGCTCTCCAGTACAGAGTCCCAAATTCTGCCCCAGCCCTTAATGTTCCTTTCAGTTGCAGTAACACCCAGAGGGAATGGCCAGGGCAGGACCATGACTGCTGGAGAAGGGCTTGGGTGAGGGTTACTCATCCCGGCTCTGCTGTCCCCACTTCCTCTGCTCTTGGAGAACTCATTTCTCTTTGCTCTGTAAAAAGCACAGCATGAACTGTTGGTGCCTGGGATGTATCTGGGTGACACAGTTTTCAGCGCAAATCAAAACAGACGTGTCAGAGAGCCCTGGAAACAGAGTCACTCAAAGAATGTATTTTCTCTGTTTTCTTTACCCTGAAAATAAATATTATTTGAAATTGTGGAAAAAGACAGTACATGTGAAGAGAGCAGCATAGTCCTAGGGCACAGCCCACACAGACTCCAGCCTGTGAGTGCCTGGATTTTCGCACGTTTTCCTGCATCTTTAGCCTCTGACACGGATCAGAAACTCTGCTAAACATCATTGTTTAATTGGATTCCTCGGATCAGCTACTCCCTACCTGTCTTGGTCTCTTAGTCCACCCATGGTCTCAGTTTGGGATCCACGCTCCTCAGGAAGGATTTTTCTGTCACCACCCACTGATGCACTGGAAATGGCCCTCAACTGCAGACAACACCAATTACACTACTGGGAAGATTTAGTCATATTGGTTAAAATTCATGTCCCCATTGGGTGCAGAGGTAATTAAATCTTACTATCATTATTGTGTAATAAAGGGCAACTGAAATTTATTTAATATGTGCTGGGTGAGAGGTGCTTCATTATAAAACTCAGTTATATATCCTTAGGGAACACTGCTCAGAGAGCAGAGAAACGGCAAGCAGAAAAGCAAAGCTGTCTGGGAGGAAGGAGTGCATTTCTGGTGGTAATGTTGCTTTGGAGCCCACCAGGGTACCGTGGTAATGTTGCTTTGGAGCCCACCGGGGTACAGTCAGGACCCTGAAGGGCTGAATGTGGCATTTTGGGGAGACAGGGTGAGGAGGGGATATTGTCACTGCAGACACCCCAGCGCAGCTCTCCTACCTGCAGCGGGGACCTGCGGGCTCACGCTCAGGTCCCCAGTGCAGGAAGCCAGCACTGTCGTGACAGGCAGTTCCTTCAGAGACACATGCTTGGAGAAAAGCTTTATCGCCCAGGATACATATCCTGGGTATATTTTAGTTACATCTCGCATGACTTATGGCCCGGATGTTGATTCATGCAAAAGCTCTGCAGGAGGCACTGGGAGCATCAGGCGCAACATGACTTGGCAATACAGAAAGAAATCTGTGCAAGAGTTTTTCAGGGCTTCCTACTAAAGGCAAGCATAACAGTCCTTTAAATTTAAGGTTTAATTTCCCATTTTCGCAAAGCCCATGGATGAATGTTAAGTGCTCACTCGCACTTCTAACCCTGCCATCAGTGGGCGGTAAAGCCCATAAGAAACTGGGAAGTCCACAGGCAAATATTTTTCAAGCTTCTCATGGGCTGGGTTTTTTTCTTCAGCACCTTGCTTACTGCTAGGAAAGCACATGGGAGCAAAGACTTCTAACCATTTGCAGTGTGCCAGCAGCTCTGCTGGGACTATTTCAGTAGGACTAATTATAACAATAATCTAGAGGAACAAGCGTAGGGTCTAGTTGGGATCATGCAGCTGATCTCATGACTCTAGCAGGTAGCAGCAGATGTTAGCACTTTCTAAGGCCTATGAGTCATGGTCAGCCATCGGATGAAGCTCCGAGCCATTGTGTGATTCAGGGACTGACTACCAAGTTGGATGAGAAAGATGAAGGAGACTGATACACCGCTCCAGAGAAACTGCCTTTCACATATAAGCTGCACCACAGTGCTTGCTGCAAATGGGTGAGGATGGTGAGCCATCCGTACTGACATACTTCCCAGTGCTTGAATCATCTTTTAATTCAAAAGTTTCTTGCTTTTGATAACACAAAGCCTATTTTGGAAGTTGCTTTGAGCTATTCTCTTGCTATGGAACTAGTGTCATACATCCTCTGCAAAAATACTTCAATTGTGTCTTTTATTGATTCATTGATGGTAAAGGCAGAAGAAACCATTCAATCGTCTGGTCTGATCTCCTGTGTGGCACAAGGTAGATAATCCCATAAGGACACTCTGCCTCAAGCCCAAAGGCTGGCCTCTGACTAAAATACATCCCCTAAGAGGGTGTCCAGTCACCTCCTCTGAGGGATTTTTCTGGAGGAAAGTCACCTTCCATGTGTGCCATGTGCTTCCAGCCACACATCACCTCTTGCAGAAAGGGCTGTGGCAGCAGTCACCTACAGCCAGGGTCTCCAGCCTGGCTTGACACCAGACCATGGCTGCCAGAGGACTTCTGGAGATCTCCAGAAGTCTTCCCATTTCCCCCCTCCGGCCATGGCACGGGAGCTGACCCACCCAGGGGTAGCTCCGTCCCATGTGGGGAACCAGGACAAGTCCCTGCTGGGGAGCTGGGATGGGGGATCAGCGCTGTTGGTCTCCCAGTAAAGCTGTTTGGGATTCTGTATGCATTTCCACTGGCTGTGAGCCCACGGGCACTCTCACCCCATGCAGATCAGCACTGTGTCTTCTGTGTGGAATTATAAATATGGACTTGAGGAAAGAGGCTTGCTCCCAGGGAGCACACAGCCAGAAGGGATGGGTTAACATAGAGAACTGCAGGGTTTTATGGGGCCCTAAGTGCCTCAGTGGCAAAACCAGACCTCCTGCTTTCAGGCTAGTGCCCTCACCATCAGAAGCTCCATCCGTTAGCCGGCATTTTCTTCCAAGTAGATAATACAGCCCAGAAAACCACCACTTGCTCAAAGGCAATTCCCATCTGGAGGAAAGGTGCCCTCCAGCAGCAGCAGTTCACCTCTCATTAGTGAGGGTATTCTCATTTAGCCTCAATTAATCTCCTTGATGCAAATGTAGTTTTGGACTCATGTTTACAGAAGGATGTGAACCTGAGCACAGGTTAAGAGCCCTGCGTATCTACCAGTTGCCAGCAAAGTCAAAACCAATACACAAAATGGGGCTATTGGCAGTCAGTGCCTGAGCTGCTTCAGAGCCCCACAGAGCTGTCTCCCAGGAGCAAATAGCTGCAGAAGAAGACTGGCAGCTGGGCTGGAGCCTGCTGAAAGCAAACGGGGATTCACTTGGCAAAGCAGAGACCTGGATCAGGAGGCTGAGTTGCTCTCCAGGGACAGTTTTTTACTCTGAGGCCTATTTTAGAGGCCACGATCCTTGCTTAAAAGACTGTGCAGAACATGCCACAGATAATCATCCGGATCCAGATAGAGGAAGAAGAAAAACAGTATTGATTTCTGCTCCTTAAATACCGAGGACAGGTTTTTCGGTCCTCCAGGCTCTGCATCTCCCATGAGCCAGAGGCTTTCACCTCATTACCTACAAACTCAGCCCAATTACAGAACTGCCACCCAGGTATTGGGTTGCTGGTCAGGGTACAACCTGGAAAGCCCAGCTGACCTGTGGCTAGGAGGCCAAAGACTAAAAGTTCTGACTTGTTGCATGCAGCTTCTTTTCCACTGCATTGCACTGTGTACTTATGAGTCGACTCCACAGTACACTCACACACTTAATGTGCATTAAACATACTCTGTCACTCACACAGCTATTCCAACGATCGCTGGAAACTGTACGGTGGAGTAGTACAAATCTCTTAGATGTACTATTTCCTATTTCTAATCAATCCAGCCAATTAGTCTTACTAGTGTCGGCGTCCTCATTGCTCAGTTTCATAGACAAATCTGCACAGTCAGCTGCTTAACTGCCCTTCTCCGTGACAGGTTTCGCAACGATCGACATGCTCACTGCTTATCTAGACCAGCGACACATCTGTGACAAGTGTGATCTCACTGTCATCCGGTGGCCTGAATCCAGGAACACGCAACCACGTGCCTCCCTCCACGCACATCTGTGGTCCCACCAAAATCCACATTAAAAGCAACCTTTCTCATTTCTGTTGAAATAAGACTTTTGGGGCAGACCCCAGGATCCCAGCAGCCAGAGAGTGCCATTGACATCCCAAAAGGTGAAGGCTGGCTGTGCATGGGGGAGTCTCTGCAAAAGCAGATGCTCTGAACGCCCGGCTGGTGCCAGCCTGCAGCCTGCACACTTAATGAGCTGAGCACTCGGACATGCTCTGAATTCCCATGGGCAGTTATTCCAGTGAGAGCCGATGCAGCTCGATTTGATTAGCAGTAACTACAGTGTTCTGTGAAGTCAGTGCAGCCTCTGCTCTAATTGCTCATGTAGGCATGAGATAGCTGTTTTCCTCATGACCTCCTCTCAAAGCTTCCTAACCATGAGCTCCTACCTATATGAACATATTCTCTGGAGTATTCCTCTGCTCTCTGTGCAACCTGCCTATCGCTGCCATTGCCTAATCACTCCAAGCGTGACCGAGCGCTCTCCAGTGTGACACTGCAGATCTGCTTCACAGAAAAGCTGATGGCAGCCTGCCCTTAGAGGAGCAGGGCTAGGCATGCCAAAGCCCTCCTCAAAACCTGCTCTTCAGCGCTGTCCCCCAGCTTGCTCTTATCGCTTTCAAGGGAAAGATTGTCTTGTGACCTGTGCGAGAGGATGTCTTCTGAGTCATTAGGCTCCCATTCCTAAATAGATGCTAATTGTCAGAGCAGAATAAGGCATTGTCCGGACCACAGGAGTTTAAAAAGCTCTCCTTTTGGGTAAGAGCAGCAGAAGCAGCTTCTCCAGTCTCTCCCAGTGCAGCCACATTTTTGCTATCAGATTGACCTCACTCACCGTGTCCTGCCGGATCCCGACCTGGCTCATTCCCCTCCATGGGAAGTGGCAGAACCAGCAGGGCCAAAGGTCTTGCTGGCACTGTGGAGGGATGGGGTTGCCAAGGAGCTTCCCCGTGCAGCCTCACTTGAGAGCTGAACCACACGCAGATGAGAAAGTGGAAGACTTTCCTGACCAGGATGCTCCAGGTTGTGAGTCCCAGGCAGGTTCCTGTGCATGGCCAAGAGCAGGGAATCCTGAGGGCTGTCCCTGAGCATCTCCTGCCAAGGAGATGCTTTGATGTGGAGAAAAACTAGGCATGGGGAACCCTCCTAGTCCTTGGTTGATGCTCCAAAACTATGGCTGGTTTTATTCCAGGGACAGCCAGTCTGACAGCCAGCTCATGTCAACAGGGTGCCAAGCCTCCTGGAAGAGCCATAGGACCTGCAACCAATTAACCTTGATGGCTAAATGAGGATGCAGGTTGCCAGGCCACTGAACCATCTGAACTGCTCTCCTCTCTCACTCCCCAAGGGATGTCAGTTAAAGGTATTTCTGTACGGCACAGTCAGGCACCTCTGCAGAGCACACAGCTGAGCTGAGAGCCCTCGGTGAGGGGCTGGGAGCTTTCCCTACCCTAACTGGCCTCCTAGGAAGTAGGGGACAGTCCAGGAATGGCAGCCACTCCAACTTCATGGATGAGTTTGCTTTTGCTCAGCAGCTGGCTCTCAGCTCCCCTGCTTGTGAAACACAGAAGGTCTTTGAGACAGGTCCTGCCAGGAGAGGTGTAACAGAGACTAGTGCTGCAATGCCTGGGCTGGGAAAGGAGGGAGATAAGGCTAGAGCAGGGGTGGCGATCGCTGTGCCAGAGCAGGATCAGCAGATCCTGTGCCAAAACAGCTCCTGCATGAGCCTTGCAAGGATCCAAGTGTCACTCTCTTGGCTTCAGTCTGCAAACTAGGTCTCTGCACTTCAAAGCTGGAGCAGAGGAACTACACAGTGCTGCTGCTGGAGGCTTCCAGCTGTGGCAGGATGCTCACGGTTATTCTGAAGCTTTCTGCAGGCGAATGAGGCAAAAAGAGCCTGCCTGGAGGCTGCAGATGGCAGCCCTCCTGCACAGCCGCAGCGCTGCTGCCCAGCTACCTGTTCTCTCTCCTCTTTCTTCTCCAGCCTCCCTTTTGTGACACATTTCGTTATAACAAACAGCAGCACCTCCTCTAGGGTGGTGCAGAGAGGGTGCTGCATGGCTGCCAGTGTCTTCTCGCTTGCACGTCCCCAGGGGTGCACATGCAGGAGGACCCGGAGCAAGAGGGCACGGGATGGGAGGGCAGGGTGATATGAGGGATGGAAAAGGTAGAGCAAGCCTCCCTGACAGGTATTGAAATCTGGGCTGGGACAAATGTTAAGCATCAGTTTTATACAATTCAAAGAGAAATATAGAGTTACCTTTACTATCACCAAGCAATTGCAGCTGAACAGCACCATGTGGGGGAACATGGTGGGAGAAGGGTAGGTGGTTCATCCTCTTTTTAGGGCAACCCAGAGCCCATGTGCGTCCTGCACTGTTGTACCTCTTCCAGTCAGATGCCTACTGTGGGACTATGAGACCACCAGAGATCAGCCTGGATGGGCCCATGAGAGCATTTCCCATCTGCTCTCCTCTTGCTCAGCAGCATCAATGCTTCAGAGACTTTCCTGGTGAGTAGTCTCCTCTAGCCTGTCCTCAGAGGTCCCCTAGCACAGAGGATCCAGTCACCCATGCTCCCATCTCTTCATCATCTATGTGTTCTGCTCCATCTGCAAGGGCATGGAAACTTCCTCTGGACTGACCCCATGCCATGGTGGCAGGACTTGTTCTCTGCATCAGCCACATGCTCTGTTAAGGACTCTCCCTGAGCAGGGACTAGTGTCGAGTGTGGCTTGGAAGATGGGCCGTGGCTGCAAGTGGCAGGGTATGGCCAAACAGGCTTGTCTTTCTGCAAAGGTTTCCATATTCCAGGCAAGAACAAGGAAATTTTTGCCAAGAACCACTGGGTTAATTTTAGGAATTGCTGGGTTACACCACTGCTTCATCTCTTCCCCAAAACACCCATCCTGCCCTGCAGAGTGAGCAAACCTCTGCCCAAGGCACTGCTCAGAGCACTCTGCATCACGATGGAGAGAAGAGGCTGGTCATGCTCCTCCCCAGGACACAGACACCTCTGGCAACGCTGAACAAATGCAGTTCTGCATAGAAGTTTGCTGCACTTCAGACAAATCATTTCACCAGCCCTCACTTCATTTTCACTGGTGTCCTCTGCCCCCAGTTGCAGCCAGGGAGCAGAGGAGAAGGATTAATTGCCTGGTTAAGCCACATACTTGTGGCTTCCAACCTTCTCTGAAGAACAGATATACAAAGAGCTTACAGAAAGCTGATCTGCAAATCGATATGTGTTTTGTCTCTGAAACTGACTGCCCCGCTGAGCAGCACAAGGCGCTTTCCCATGAACAGACCCAGCTCCTGCACTTGGGTGGTCACTCTGTGCTAACAGTTTCATGAGGTCAGGAGTCCTCCGAAAGCTGTTGCTCACTCAAGAATCCACCCCAGGGAAGGCAGCTGTATCCCAGCAAGGCTCTAGATTCCTCATCCCCTCATGGCACCTCTTTTGGAGACCCTAACTTGTGAAATCACATCGCTTATCTCTGGAGGCTGCATTTGCATGCACGGTGCACCCAGCACTGGTGAACTGTGCTCTGCGTTCGGACCTCAAGCTCTTGCAGTGTGTTCACACTGGACAGAGCTGTTCATCGAAGACTCAAGTTTTGTGGAAACAGCGTGCCTGCTACAGCCTGAAAACCCTACAAACTCAGGCTATGAGCCAGAAAAAAATCTGTCTGTCCAGCCTCCCAGCTACCAACAGAAACCCTGCAAATCACTCCTCCAGATGCTTTTCCAGCTGTCACAGCCCTCAGAGAGATTTCCTTGTTAAACTAGCAATAAAAAGGAATGCCAGGGAGTTAATCCCAGAGAGACACCAGAGCAGATGTGATTGGTGTGTGGTAGAGGAGAGGGATGGGAGGATGTGTCTGGGTTCAAGCAGCAGGGCAGGTGAAAAAAGGCCACTGTACCACTGAACAACTGTCCAATTTTGGGTGAAGCCAAGTGTTATGTTGATCACATATGCAACCTTCATGCTTGCTTTGCAGCAACTCTCAAGATCTCACCAGTGTCAGGTTAATGGCAAGAAAAGTGTTACATCAAACACGTTAAATGACATCTTCAGTGTCAGAAGAGACAAGGTGTGTGGTAGCAGGAGTTGTAGCATGCAGGTGGTGCGTCTGCTGTTTCCCAGGTCAATGCTAACATCAGAAAAGAGCAAGCAGCAAATTTCATAGCCAGCTTTGACTTGGACATGGCATTACCCCAGTGGAAGGCAATTACAGGAAGCGTAACAGGGACTGCAAATGGCAGGCTGAATGAACCCACAGAAATTAAAACAAACAGTTTGTGTGGCACCTTCATTGGCCTTCACCAGATTTTCCCCACTCATTGCACCCCACAGCAGGTCCAGGGGGCCAGGGTTCAGCTCTGCAGAAAGCGGGCTGAGGACAACACCACAAGTGGCTTGTGTGTTTGTGGAAGGGATGCACAGGTCTCTCAAGTCTCCCCTGGCACTGCTTGTGAACAGAGTAGACTCTTCCTCAGCACCATGCCTGAACCATGGATTTAACTTCTCAAAAACTGCAGCTGAAGCACTCTCTGTAACTTCCACGTACAACAGGACACCACACTAAGCAGGGCTCTGCAGTGCATCTGCTGAGGCCATCTCCTCTAGTGAGGTCTCCAAAAAGACTAGAAGTCTTTCAAGATAAGACTATAAATAAATATTGCCTGTTTTCATCAGAATAAACAAAGAATAATTAGCTTATTTAAAAGAATAACCTCAAAGCAATTAGGAAAGGCAAAGGAGAGCTGAGAAAGGCTTATCATAAACCGTCTCTTGGTGGTTGTAGACCTTTAGGCAGGTTTTTACCTCCCTGTGTGAGCTGTGGCAAAGTCTGACCCTTTTCTCGCTCACCTGCTGCAACCAGGGGAACCTTCTCCAGTGGGAGCAGCCTCGGTAGCTCCCCAGGGAAGGACATCCCCCCCGTCTCCTTACAGAGATGCAGCAGAGCTAAAAACAAAGCTCGCCATCAGTAAGCGCAGTCTGTCACAGCATGTCTCCCTGCCTGCCTGGCAGCTGGCTTCTGGGAAGCCTGCGAGGGCAGCGCCCGAGTCTCCCCGCAGATTCGTACATCGTCTTTTCCAGGCCCCGGGTTTTGGTGATCTTGGCCGTTCCCCAGGCAGGAGGTGCTGCCAGGTCTGCAGTGCCTGGCAGGGTGGGCAGCACTGGGAGGATGCTGGCAGGCAGGGTCCCCAGAGGACCCCCCCGGAGTGATGCACGCTGCAGCCGGGGAGCAGGCAGCGCTCTCCTGGGAACGTCCCTCCTCGCCCCAGGGCAGCCTGCTCCTTCTCGGGGTGCAGAGGATGGGCTGCTGCCTGGCACAGCCGACACACTGATTCCCTCCATCCTTTATCACAAAGAGGCCGGCCCCAATTTCCACAACATGGCAGATAATTGACTTGTGACAACTGAGTTCAACACAAATTAGCCTGGTTTAGAAAGACAGCTTCATTTGCACTTCCAGCCAGAGAAAGCCAGTTAATCCAAGCAAAGGAGAAGAAATCATTAACTCCCACTTGCTAAAAGACTACCAAGTCTTCTGCCTCTGCCCAGAGCAAATCTGGCTGGTTTAAACCCACAGGTGCCTCTAGCACTTAGATCATACCGTCTTTTGCCTTGTCGGGAGCAGCAGGATAGCAGGAAGTGGGGCTGAGACCTAGTGTGGCCACCCTCCATCAGTGCACCAGGACCTTCAGCATGTACCCCTGTACCACATCATGTTTGCAGGTCTCAGGCTCTGCCTTCCCAGATTGGCTTCCCACAGTTTAATACTTCATGTATTATGCCTGTTTTCATTCATCCAGCTGCCCCTGCTTTTAGCTGCATTGGAATATAGTGAAGCTTTCTTAACATTTGGTATTACTGCTCCTTCCCTAACTGAACACAAAACCTTGGTCAAGGTGAGACAGTGAAATGCCCGTGGATGTTCACGGGGATGCAGTTGCAGTAGGGTCAGTGCCTGCCTTGTGCAGGTGCTGGTGGTCCCCAGGGCATGGTGTTTGCTCCCAGGCAGCCCCATGTAGCCAGTGCCACCACCCTCACACACAGTGGGTCAATACATCAGTGGGGCTCATCACCTCTCCACTGCCACCAGCTCCATCCAAGATTACCTGGCCACCCTCAGTAGGAGAAGACCCCTCTAACCTGGTTGTCAGAAATACAAGGCAGACACCTAGGGGCAGGTGATGTGACTCTTTCCCCTTCTGCCAAGACTTACTGTCACTGCGGAATGGTTTTTCTTTTTGTCCCAATGAGCATCTCTAAGGAAGTGTGGATACTTACTGGAAGCGTGTATTGGGTGGGGAGGGGGTGAAGGTGTTGATAAACCCCTAACTTTACATTTTTTTCCTTTTCACTTTTTCAGTAAAAAGTCATAACTCACCACTGCACATCCCTCATCTGTTTTCAGAGTGTGCCAAAGTGGTTCTGTCATATGTGAGGGGATGCCCACATACATCCTTCTAGAGACAAAGTCCAGTGGTGTGGCCTTTCTATACAACTGTGGCAGTGATTGCACCTGATATTGTAAATTAAAAAGAGGCATTTGAGTAATTCATGTGTTATTTTACCTATCCAGGTCAAAGTTTTATACCAGTGCCATTAAGACTAATGGTATTAGTCACTAACAGAGTGGAATAGAGCTCACCTAGTCTGGGCACTTAAGCCACCACCACCCCATCTCCATCCTGCCAGGCCCCTCGGTGGTCATCAGTGTACCAGAAGTCCTCTTCCTGCTGAGGAAAGCTGATCTCTTCTGAGTCCTCATGCCAGAGCTGCAATTACAAACTTCCCCACGAAGTCACAGACTCAAGCTGCCCAGCAAGGGCATTTTTGACATGCTAAATCTTCTTTGGGCAGTAGGCACTCATTAGCTGAGTGGTTATTCAGCCAACACATAGCACTGCACAGGCAAAGCCACCCCCTTCATTGTCACTTGGTTAAGTGTCATTTTACCCCTGAAGCATATTGCCCAGAAGCATCCCAGTGAGGGAGGTCCTACTGGGCCAGAAAGGCCAGATGAAGCTCTAGGTATTCATGCAATGAACATGGGCAACAGGTATCCACCATCTGTACAGAACACATCCTGGCTCTTAGGATCAAAGGGACTACTGAACCCCTCTGTTTCTAAGGCTGGAGGTTTCACTCCTAGTCCTCAGACACAGAGAAGCCCCACAGTGCCACGGTGAGAGGCCACGACTGGTACCTGTAGGAGGGTGTCCAGTGCAGTTGGTAAGGTGTGTGTAGGTGGGAGTGAGACCCCATGGCCCTGCAGTGATGAGAAGAGCTTGCACTGGAAATGAGCATTTTTGCCCTTTCCACACACGTCTGAAACACAGTGCCATCCTCCAAGCTGGACACGGGAACAGTCCAGCCAGCCTCTCAGAACTTTGCTGGAGCACATGCCTGGGACTACATTCACTAACTAGCTTGCAAGCCCTTGGGTAGTTTCCGCAAGGCATGCCAGACTGCATACCTCTGGTTCTCTTCCCTTGCTCCGGACATAGGAACTCAGCCCAGAAAATCCTAAGGAAAACAAACCATGCAAATTTGATGCCATCGATGTCCTGGCAGGTTAGCATGTCTTGAGTCCTGGCTTCACAGCTGCCAGGTAGATCCCTGGGCTGGTACCGGCTTTATTTTAAGTGTTTTCTCCCAAGTAGCAGCAAAAAGCCTCATATCCAGTCACTTCCCTGGGCAGAAAAGTGATAAAAGAACATCTCACTCTCTTGTCATTTGATTTTGCAACTGGATGTTTGGCATCTAATACATGCCAAAAATGAAAATATCCCCAGCATTATGAGGGCTCAAAGAGCTTTGCATTAATGCTGTATGCAGATGATGCGTTAATATATTTATCTGATCCAGCTCAATCTCTCCCTAATCTATTAGCATTAATATCTGAGTTGGGGGATAGAGCCAGATAGAAAACAAGCTGTGCAAAGCCTGACTTCATCACCTCCAGACACTCTTGATGAAGTGTTTTGCAATGGTAAACTCCTCTGAGTTCACAGCACCTTGAATCTGTGACAAAGCAAATATCATAAGGAGCAAAGAACGCCTAAGCCAGACCTTCCACTGTGGAAACCCTCTGGGCTTTGGGTATGGTCATTTTTAAATACCTTTTAGCTGCAAAATCTCACTGGCACTTGAGAACATCCCTGCGTGGGACAAACCCTACCCCATCTGTTCAGGCAGAAGTTTCCCCTTTTGCAATTTCCTGCAATAAAAGCAGCAAAGTGGAGAGCTGAAGCCTTGGCATTTCTGAGCTATAAAATGTGGACAGAACAAACTCATGCGTGAATCCTGAGCCTCCCTGGCAGGTTGCCTTCACGTGTCAGAGCCACGGATTCTCAGGAACACCCAGCAGCAGCAGCTCCTCTGGCAATAAGTATGCCTGGGGTTTTTTGGAAGTCACTTTGCAGCCCATTTGCATGAAACATACTGTCCCATATTGCAATTTAAAGGTCTGAGACCCTGTTACAGCAGAGGGGACTTCCTCTGTCAGTCCTGCAGGTCCTGGGAGGCAGCTATCAGCGGCACATACCACCTTCACCACTTGCCAGAGCAGAAATCTCCTGCTATGGTGCAGACGCTGGGGCTTGACTGCCTCTGTGATGGGCTGCAGAAAGTAGCAGCCTCCTGCCTCAGCCAGGGGGCGGGAAATCTCTTCCAGCTCCTCCTGCTACAACACACTGCAGACCACAGCAGGTTGTGATGGGTTATACCTACAAATTCCCTTCCACTTCTGACCCGGGCAGAAAGAGTAGTGTCCTTTTTCCTGGAAAAGGTACTGCATTTAACAGTGGGGGTGAATCAAGACTGATGGATAGGAGGCAATGCTTCAGCAGTAAAAATAATTAGGATGTGCTTGCTATGTTATTCGAACAAAATTTCTGTGATTCTCCTCAGATGTCCCAATAAGTTTAGCTGGAATGATGAAATATATATTTCTTCAGCTTATGAATGAAAGATACAAAGATAGACTGATCTGGTTCTGCAGTGTGTCCTTCACCTGAAATCAAAAGTCAAACATTTCTCTGCCTTGTAAATGAGATAAGCCCTGGGTGAATAATGCTTCTGCCTCTATTGTAAGCCTTCGCAGTTCCAAAATATATAATACAAACATGTGTAACTGTGGCCATTACATTTACAGGAATTATAAAGGTTTGTTTTAATTGGTTTTAGTTTGTTTTCCAGATTGTATTTGCACTCTTGAAATGACATAAATTGCATGGCCTAAAGGAGAATACAATGTCGAAAGGTGCAGGCATCCAATCACGACCTGTCTTTAGGCACCACTGAAAATGAAGACCTGCAATTAATGGTCAGGACAAGTAAAGAGCAATGCAATCAATGGAAAGAATAAGGTATCAAAACCCTCTGACTAAGAAGCATGAGAGATATTTTGTTAGATGCTGCCTCTGCATGTTGGGGGCCCCACGGGAGCTTTGAGCAGTGCTAGAATTGCTAGTGTGCAATACAGATAACATGGGCAAACACCTCCAAAACTGTCTCCATGAATTCATGGCAATATGGGACCCTGCCAAGTGTGGACAACCCCTTGGTTCCTAGAGGGGTTCAGGGCCAAGAACACATTGTTGTCTTCCCAAAGAACAGCAAAGCCCAAAAAGTTCGTGCCAGCTGCCTGGTAGGATGTTCCCCTTCATCCCAAGGGGACAGCACAAACACAGCTGTATATTGTGTTTGCTGTCCTTTTAATGTTTGAAAGGTCTTTTTGTACCTGGGCACTTCCTGGATTTCAGTTGGTGATCCTCTTTTTGTAACTATTTCTTCTGTATCAGCCCAAGAAAACTTCCCTGCAAATTACCTCCATCAATTGGTTTTGATATATTTAATAAATACTTTTCAATTCAACTGTTCCAACAGCAGGGCCCACACTCCCAAATGCATGCTTACTCCTCAGAGATCTACTGCAAAGGTGAAATATATATCAGTTACTAAAGAACTGAGAAATGCTAATTACATGTGAAGGCAAACAGAAAGCTCACAGATTTGCACTGTTTTCTGGTTTGCCCTCAAAACTGAATCTGTGTGTTCAGACAGACAAAATTGGATATACCTACATATAATCACTGCACTGTTGATTGTGTACTTTGCTTCTTGATGAAGGAGTGAATTTGCAGATTTTGTAGGATTTTCAAGTGCTCTGACTTCATATATAGTGTCCCATGGAAAATTTGACCTGAAAAGATGCTCATGTTAAATTACTCAGAAAATGTGTCTATGGCATAGTAAAAGGGGGGTTCCTTAGCAAATTCAGCTCCAGTGTTGGCTCTGTTATTTATCCAGCTGAGAATATTCTTGTATTTTAGCTGTGCAACTAAGCTGCCCCTTGGCCAGTCCATGAAGTCACTTTCTACTCCCTCTCCTGGATAGGTGACCGAGGCCATCTGGAGAAGGAACTGGGCAGCACCTTGCACTACTGCTCCTGTCTGGCAAGACTCTAGGTGCAGCACATGAGTATGGGGTGTGCAGAGACTGAACAGATTTGAGGATGTCCCAGTGGAACTCAGCCCTGATTTCAGGCGCACCCATAGCACTGCTGCCAAGTTGGGCTGGACTAACTTTTGGACACCACTGCCTTCCTCTGCAGTCAGGAATACCATGAGAACATACTTCTCCCTGGCCCCTAGGTCCAAGTAAGCCCAAAACCATGCAGAGTAGAAAGGTTAATTTTCCACCATCAAACACCATATGAACCACTCATACGCTGGGAGGACTACAAACACCACACAGCCTCCTTGCTTTTAAAACACTTCGTACATCCTTGTCAATAAGCACCTGCTGGGGCCTGGTGCCCAGGACAGTAGCAATGATGACCCCTTGCCCTACCCAAGGACCTTCCACCTTTGTTCCCTTCCCAGGCACGCATGGCATGCTCTTCTGAGTGCAGCTGGGTCCTTTGCACAGGCAGGTGTCTCCTGCAGTGTGGAAAGGCTGTGCTCCAGTTCACACTAGCATCAGTGGCAGGAACAGGGGAGCAGTCGAAGCTCTCATGGCAGGCAACATGGAGAAGCTGTGGGAGGCTATGAGCCCTAACATTTCCTTGGCAGATGGGGGAAGAAGAGAGGATGCCTCACAGTAAATAAGCTACTCTAGTAGAGACCTACATAACCATGGGGACAGGAGGGACAGGGCTTGAGATGAGGTCCTGAAGGCACTTGAAGGCAGCCCTTGATGTGTGGAGCTCACATGTTCTTGTTCACAAGAGAACCTGGGTTTTCACGGTCTCTGCTGAGATACAGGAGCTTCTGGGAGAAGTCTGCTCCTGGCTGGCCAGCGGTGGGGGACAGGCACTGCCTGGGACACTGACATCTGGCTCCCTGCCTGGGCTGCCAGTTAACTGCATTTTGAATTCCCATCCACTGCAACAGAGGGGAAATGTTTCTCCAGTCACAGCTGAACAAACACCACTCCAGAGGTCAGCAAAGGATCCCAGAGCTGCTCTTCAGGGAAAATGTGGCATGTACAGGAAGGGATTGCTTTGGTTTCTGTTGCTAGTGACAGGAGAGTGATCAGGATTTCTACAACAGACCTTGGCTCAGGCTCTAATTAGCAACTCAAACATGTGTTTTCAGTTCTTTCAGCTGTGCGAGAAAGACTCAAAAGCCTGAGCTATTGCTCACAGCAGAGCTGAGTCTTAATGTGACATCAAGAGGCAGGCAAGATAAGAGTCTACAAATCTACTTCATCCTTTAAAGAGATGTATAGGTACATTTTCCTTTTATTCTCTCTGTTTTCTTTCACAGACACTTCACCTCCTTGAGAAACACCCTTGGTCTGTCCTGTGGTACTGGAAAGCAAGCAGAGCCGCAGCCAGACCAGGGCTGAGGGGTGCCCTCCAGCTTTGCAAGATATGACAGGAGCCGCCACAGTCCTGACATCCCGGGGACATTCCTCCTCTCCTACCCTGCAGGAGCCATCCTCTGCTCTCCCCACCACTGGCCAGCAGAGAGGACAAGAGCGGACCAAGATGACACTCAAACACTGCCCATCCAGTGCTGCATCCTGTCAATACTGAAAAGATGTCTGGGGTTTTCCTCTAGTCTTTAAAAACACTGGAAACATTCACACACGTATGTGGAGGTGGACAGATATGCACACAGACACACGTGGATGCACTTGCTCATCCGAGCACACACAGGCACACGCACAACCCCACATTCAATACAGATTGGAAAGCCAATCAGTAGTTAAAAACGAGATTGCCTGCATAATCACCAGTAAGGCCTCTTGTGAATACTTCTTAGGAGGCTGAGTTTAATCATATGATTATTCATCACTTTTTATAAAAAACACCTTTCTTATTCAGTAAGCAGGCTGGACTTGCCTGGGAATCAGTCTGGGCTGTGTCATAAAGGATTCTGCAAATTCTTGTGACTGTGATGTTGAACACAGGTTTGGAAAAAAACCAAACTGTCCCTGCCCCTCCCAGAGGATCACATCTGCTTCTTGACAAGTGACTTAAAGTAAGATGCTATCAGTGGTCTCAAATCATGTACCCTTCATTTTCTGGATGACCAGCTTCATACCCTGATTTGCAGAACAGCCAAGTACTCACATCTGCACTGGTGTCAAAGAGACTTGCACACTAAACAAGTAAAATGTTTTGAAAGATCTACTTATGAAGAACTAGATCCTCCATGCCTCTTATCGAAAAACCAAGGGGAGCTTGTGACCTGGTTGCCTGGGGAGTGCCACTGTGCCCATGGGACAGTGATGCTGCCCTCCTGGCAGAACAGGATAAAACCTTCTGCAATGCAAAGTGTGTTGCAGAAAACCCTTCAGGGACAATTTGAGCAGGGTAGCACTAGTGTATACAGCAAAGAAGGGCCTGAGGCAACCAAATGAGGTAAAGCGTTACAGAGCTGCTTCTTTAGCACCATACAAGCAACATACCAACTGCAGTAGAAGTTTGTGGGACAAATGGTCTGTGGCTCTGGCATTTAAGAGTAGGGAACAATACATACAGATAAAGGAGCTGGGATTATTAGCACATAGGTCACCCTAAGCCTGGTATTTCACCACTGTTCTCACTCCTTTAAATCTAGTTTGGTGGGCACTCTCCCTTTTTAGCTAGAGCAGCAACCTACAGACCCACTGAAGCTGGCACCCAGATTTTCTGAGGATTTTGCATCATTCCTTTCTGCACTGCTGAGTCACATGGCAGAACACACCAGCTCAAATGCTCTCTAAACCAAAGGCCATTCCTGAAACGTTGACTTATCTATCTCTTTGCTTTTCTGCTGCAGCAGTTCAGTCTGTTCAGCCCCGGTTTCAAAAGGCAGAACTCTGCTGACCCCACTAGATAATCCCCCCTGCTGAGCATAGCCCACTGGTGGCCTTTCAAGAGCTTGTCTCTCTTCAAGACCTTTCTGATCGTGGCATCCATTTTAGGACATCAGCCCTAACTCACCCAGACGGATGTATTTTGTGGGGAATCAGACTCTGCTCCCCAGCTGGGATGGCCGATAGCTGTCCTTGGGACTCAGGAGACCAATGGAGGGTCGTGTCCTGTTTTGTCTCATGAGAGCAGCAGCATGCAGACATACGTACAGCTGCCCTGAATACCCACCAGTGCCTGCGATTGCTCTGGCACAACTCCCTTTGCTCTGTAGGTGCCTGTGAAAGGGACAGCACCAGCCCACACAGAGTCACCAGGGCCCAGCAGAAAGACCCCAAAAATGCAGAGGCCCCACACCTGTCCCAAGATGGAGCTCCTTCAGCCTCCAGGAAGAGCCGAAGGAATTGCCAGCAAGCCTTAAGGGAGCAGCACGCAACAGGAGAGGATGGACGGCAGAGCACAGGTGAGAGCAAATGGGCATTTACAACTCTGAGACTCCAGCCTAAGGGATGCCCTGCCAACACCCAGAGTTTCTCTGTCCACCAGAGCATTCTAAGGATGGAGGGGACTTCCCGACACTGGCAGCCTTGGGCAAGTGACACTCACCAGACTGAGCAGCACTTGCAGCCTGATGTGCTGAACGAAGTGATTGGCAATGAAATCAAAGGGGAATCTAGCAAGGTCACCCTGTGTTCCTTCTCCCCTTCTCCTTGCCTTACTACCTGCTGTGATCCTCCTCAACCTTGGGAATGCAACTTACTATACACACAGACTGCTCCTCAGAGAGCGAATATCCCAATCCCATGGTGATCCATCCATTCTGCAATAAACCTTCTGCAAAGCTGCAGTGACAAAGAGTGATGAAATACAGAGTCTGTTGCCTCTGAACAAATGTAGTTTTGTGTTTACAGCACAGTACAACCTTTGCACGTGTCCTAGTCGCCAGGCGATGTACTCTTACAGCAAAGCCTACCTGCTGCATCTTGATGGGCCCTTCATACAAATGCAGATCCTTCAGCAAGAGCTGCCCAGGAATGGTTGCTTCTGAACAGCAGGGAAAGGGTTACGGCTGAGCCTGAGTCTCTGGCAGATACATCCAGGGCTCTCACAGGCTGGAGAAGAAACTCTGCCCCTGTCCAGACCCTCATCTCTATCCAGTCCTCACTAGGAGCTTCTCAGCCAACCCATCCCTCTTCCATAGGGCTGCCTGGGCTGGGTGCAGGGGGAGATTTCCAGCCCTGCTAGTGCTGACACAATGCATAGCTCCCATTGCATTTTACCAAAAGAATTGGTTGAAATAGCACTTGGGTGTGTACAGACCAGGGCAGGCAACTGGATCATCAAAGAGATCGGTGGGAACTATTCCAGTGATGAGATGCCTGGCCAGCACATGTGGCTGGAGAGCCCCAGAGTATGTTTGGCAGCCAGAAGGACACAGACAAGCCCCCAGGCTCACCGGGACCCACCCTGCTTGCAGAGGCTCCCTTCGTGCCACAGACTGCTCGTTGCTTTGCCCTCACTGCCAGGTTCCTGCCTGTGAGAGGGGAGAGGGGACTTGTCCCGCCTCATGTGCCCTTCTGAATGTGCTCGGAGGCAAACTGGCTGTTAGAGGATGCCATCTTGCAGGATCAAAGCACATTTTCCAACCTCAGAATTGCAAAGAAAGGCTGGAAAAGGTAAGTTTGGGGTGGGGAACATGAAGGTCAGAGTGCAAGCAATGAAAAAAATTGTTTTTTCTTTTGTAAAGTATCCAGACCTTGAGCAGGTATGGTGATTATTAGAGGCTGGACTGGACCCCAAGGTTCATGAGCCTGGTGAAATGCTGGAGGAGAGGGCCTGCAAGCTACAAGTACTGAGCTGAATACCTTCTCTGTCCCCATAAACAGCATTCCCTTTCCCAGACAGCATTGCCTATGTAAATCCTCCTCCCATGTGCATTCACAGCACAAAGACTATGAACGTGTCTGACAGCAGAAGACCAGGTAGGAAGTTGCCATAACAGGATCCCAGAGCTTGTGAACCCTTGTTGGTGTCAGTGAAAAGGCTACAGCTGTTTTTAGGACTCCCCTTCCAAGTCTGGTCCTGGTTAAATGAATTTTCCCTGTTTACAAATCTGCTGGGAAAGGGTCTTTATCACCCTTTAGGCTCTGGATCTTGTGTCTGCAGCAACCTTTGCATTCAAACATCAAACGCTCTCGCTTGCAGTTACACCAGAGTATTCATCTGGGAATACATAAGTCTATTAAGGATGGATAAATAATCAATAGGACATTACGTTGTTACCAGTAGTAGGGCCATTAGCACAACAGGGGAGATTTGCTGAGATAGCTTTCCAAACCAAACCCTAGGGCACATGTAGGGAAAATTGTCCGTGACGTGTTGTTGCTTTGAACGTTCCTAATCCAAAATATACCATCTTCACAGAAAAAGAGAATGCAGCTTATTGTGCCTCTTGCATGGGGAACCTGCAGATCTCTGCCCTTCTCACTACACTCTTCTCCTTGGTTCTGCGCTGAACACCCAAAGTCCAGGTTCAGAGCCAGCCAACATCTGAATTAATTTACTGAATGAACAGCCCTATGAGTCAACAACATTATTGACAGTTACACCTGTTGTCTTATGGAACTGCCCCTATTCATAAAAATATGCTGCTTGGGCTGAAGCACCCACTTATACTCCATAACTTTCACTTTAAAGGGTTGCTAAAGTACTTGAGCTCTGTATCAGAGCCCACATGCTACCAAGATGCAGATGTTCTGGGGTGGAATCGGGTGCCATTTGACTTCAAGCACCTTACAAAATGGGGAAAAGGTGGGGGAGGGCTCCTCCAGCTGAGGTTCCTGCGGGCTTTAATCAGGCAGAATGTTTTATGACAGACTCTGGGATTTAGACCAAAGCTTCACAGATGGTCAGTTTTATACCTCGCCTGTAATGTGACAGGCCCCTCCAGCAGTGCTGCAGCTCATGAAGTAACTCACTTGGGTAGTTAGAAACCACCTCTGGCCAACATGTGGCTGTGAGAAGTTTCTCGTCAAAACCCAGAACTACAGAGCATGACTTTTAATATCTTTTTTCTAAAAGTGCATTGAAGTCAGCACTCCATCTGGATTAATTGCGCAAGTGAAACCTACCAATGAACATGCAATAGGATAAGGACTCTTGCACGTCAAACCAACCTTTCCAGATGCAGCAGCACATGACAGTACTTTGGATGGCCAGGACAGTAATGAGGTAGAGATGGAATAGAGAGAACTCAGAAAAGTCTTTTTTATACTTTGAGGCCAAAAGCTGGGCTAATTTGAAAGACACTAATCCTATTGGACTAGGAGGAAGGAGACTTCATCTAAAGATTGTCTCATCTCTTGTTTGCTCTTTCAGATTATACCATGACTTAACAGATCAATTGCAGTGTTTAGAAATGCCATAAATCTCAGCCTGTCCTTACAAACCAAACAATCAACATTTTAATTGCCTATAAAGTTTTTGACATTCAACCATAAGCTGTCTTTTGTAAGAGGTCCATGACATGGGGTTTCCTTTGCTTCATTACGAACTCAGCCTCAGCTTCCCTACCTTGCTTTGAACATCAGGCGGCAGCTCACTAATTCTCTTACCTTCCTGCCTGGTCTGTCCCTTTCCCCTTCCATCTTCTGGGCTGTAGAAACATGCTCTTGGCCAAGTTATGGCTCAGAGCAGGCTGCTGAAGAAAAGCAAGCACCCTAGGGAAGGGAAATGTGCATCTCAAAAAGACATTGCCTCCTCATTACTCAGCCCTGCTGAACCTGAGGAGGAACACACTGCTCGGTCCTGCAAGCCTTTCTTATGGGGCACAAACCAAGGGAGTGCTCTGTTGAACATATGCAGGCAACTCACATGAAGACATTGGTCAAGAGCAGCCTGCAGAGAATCCATGCTTTGATCTCTGCTGCGGTGCTTGCACTGTGCAAACCGTGGGTGTAAGTCAGCATCATAGTCCTGGGGTCACCAAAGACCAGCAAATGTTGCCCACAGAAGTCCTGGCTCTTGGTCCTGCTGGAATAACTGCTTACAGTTCTCCTCTCAGTTTGCTGGTGTAAATCAGGAGCACCCTGGCACCGAGCACTGGCATGGCAGAGAATTAGTCCTACAGGTCCTATTGCTACATGCTCTACTACCTTCTCAGTTGTCACTCCATCCCTCACCATCTTATTGTGAATTCTGCCTATTTTTGGAGCACACAGACTAGCTGCTCAGGGCAAACTCTGCTCCTTTCTTCACATTTCTCAGCTGCCAGATGCTGCTGACACAGCCAGAGGTCCTAGCTGTAGTAATGTGGCCTTTAAACTCTAAACCAGGCTTTGCACAACAATTAATTACCTTCTAACACAAAATCAATTGGCGCCTTTATTTTGCTCTGAACAGCAGTGATGGATAAGGCAAAGTTTCATCTTCTCTGCATTAATAAACTTTTTCCTGGTAATTTCCTGGCAAGGGACGAATCTGCATGTGCTCCTTCTAGTCACCCTGGAGCTTGGGAAGGATCATGGTTTAGGGCAGATGATGAAGAAACCCTGTTGGAGCTTCTCAAATGACAAGGACTTCAAATTGCCACAGCTCTGCTGTTGTCTAAGGTAAATAAATTGACCACATCTTTTTCTCATACGGAGCTCAAACACTCCATAGTCCTGGGGAAAGAGGTTTCACATATTGCCTCTCTTTTATAGATTTATGTACTAAATGTTTATACTCATAAATATACAGAAAACTTATATGTGCACTGCACTTGCATAGCTAAAGGCCAGGGCTGAGTTTTGTGGTTGAATCTAGGATTCAAACTGTACGTTACATAGGAAGGAGGCTTCAAAGAAAGTGTTTTCAAGGAATACACAACTCTAATGATTAATTAATTGCTGTATTAATTTTAAGACAAGTATTTAAAGAAATGTAGCACTATGTTTCAGGCTATTTTTTTCTCTTGAATATGTAGATTAGCACTGATTGTCCAGATTTCCCTCTCAGTTAAAACTATGTGAAAGTTGGTTCTTTGGCAACTTTTGCAGTCTCACTCTTTAGGACTAATGGATGCTGCTCCTGAATTTTTCCCCCTTCCCAAGGTCTCCTTTTTGTCAGAGTCTGATGACTATCATCTAGCTGAAGCTTATGGAGACTGCTCTCTCTAAAGGGATGCTGCAGCCCAGCAGCTTCTGCAGCTCTCTGCTTGCTTCTTGCCCCAGCTGAGGTCAGGGGCTCTCTGCCCACCACTGGCCTCGCAGGAGGGTGGCTGCACGGACATGATGGCTGCTGAATTTGCTGCCACTGGGACCAGGGAAGCCAGAGTGCAGCTCCTGCTTGGGAGGATGCAGCAGGACCAGCCTCGTGCTTCATTTCACTCTCAGGACCAAGACTCATCCAGAGCCCAGCAGCCTGTTCTGGGGCACAAAGATACCTCGGTTTCTGCAGCCAGAGCCACATGGGAGTGATCTGTCAGCTCTTAACTTCCACAGCCAGGCTGCTGCTGGGACAAGCAAGGGCACAAGTCGCAGCTGAGACTTTATATCAGAGCTCAAGCAGTACCCACGGTGCTGCCTTCCCTTCCTTTGCTTTTATGCTATGCAGATACAAAACAGTCTCCCTGCAGCAGTGCCCCGGGAGTGCTGATGCTAGGAACGGGCAAGCCACACAGGTGCTGGAGCCCTGGGTCCGGTCCAGGGAGGACCAGCAGCTGCATGATTTCATACCCAGCTGGCCAAGAACAAACCTGCCTGGCTGCACCCTCTCGCTCACGGTGCTGTGATACCACAAAGGGAACCAGGATAAATCATCTGCTCCGGGACCCTCTGCAGACTGCAGTGCAGAGATGAGGACTGTCCTGGGATCCGTCAGCCCTGTCGGCTCCAATTTAGCACAACCACATGGGTGTCCCAGAAAGTTCCCTGGTGAGCCACGCCTGAGAAGGGTTAAAAACCACATACTGGGCAGGTTGGCCAAGCCTACCAGCTGGCTCATGACGAGCCTCAGTTGCTCAGGAATAGCCCAGGCATTGCAACAGAGTGCAGGGAGATTTATCTGGAAGGAACAACTGCAATTGCAACAGGGGACAGGAAAGAGAAAAGAGACTCAGCATCAGTTCACCTTCAGCAAGATTTTGGCTCTACCATGACACGCATGCAGCTGAGAAGATAACATCCAGGGCCAGGTGAGGTCAGACAGCAGCACCGCTGTCTCAGGGCAGTGCCCAGAGGATGCTCATCAGCCTCCACCGTCCAGAGCCCTGCAGGAGCCAGCAAGGCTGGTGCTGACAAGGGACAAGTTGAGGACACACGCTGACCCCACAGCATCACGTGAAGAAAGCGTGAAGGAACAGACCATGCTTTGTGCAAATTGGATTTTCAGGTGAACACCAACAAACTCCTGCTCAGTTTGTTTAGAATAAGATTTTTCAAGAATTTCCAACTAGACTAAAGCAAACTGAGTTTCCACAGGGTCAGCACGAGTTAGATTATTCCCAATACCCAGGTACCATGGGACTTTCTTAAAAAGAGTAGTGTGCAAAGGAATTCTTTTTTGTTTCCCTGGCCCTATTTTCAAGAACAGCTGAACTGGTTTTTTTTATGAAACTTTCAAAACAAACATACAAACACTCATCTAGAGGAAGACGGTTGGCATGGGAAACATCAGCCCAATCTATCAAAGTGTGACAAAAACCCATGCCACTGAAAATAGGAGAATCACACAGCATTAGCAGTACCAGATCCATCTGTAACATAGCTACAGATCGGTTAGTTATTTTGTCTAAAGACAATTTCTCCCCCAGAAAATATATATGTAAACCGTTGATGTAGACAGTTTGCAAAGCTGTCAAATTGCTCCAGTCAAAAGATGAAGTTTTAAAAATGCCCCCAAGACCTAAAATTTTACAGTTTTTCTGCACAGCAGGTTTTTTCCTGCAGCTCCATCCTTTTATTTTTAAGTTGTTTTAAAAAATATTTGTTAAAAAAATCCCCCAGCACCACACAAATTAAACATTCCCTGACATGTTCTAGTGAAATATTCTGTTCAACCCCAAATTATGGCTTTATTGGCCCAAGAAATGCAAAATCTTAATTGTTTGCCCAGCTCTGGACACTGGAATGCACTGTGAATGGATCCTTGCCCTGAAGAGTATTTTTATCGGACTCCAGCAGCTCGTGTGTGTTTGGGCACTGGAGACTATCAATACAAGGAATCAAAGGTAATCTGAGGTTAGCTGCATTACTTACTAATCTGGAAAAAAATATATATCTTTTCCAAAGGAGACCTAACAGCCCCCAGGTGCTGACACTGTATTCTAGCAATGGTGATGGCTGCAGTTAATCTGTAAATGTCTAATGAGCCACTTCTTCCACTACCAACCCAGTGAAGAAAGAGGCCATTATCAGGGCTCTGTATTACAGTGGTATTTCCAAGTCCATCCTACACTAAGCTTTGAGACTATTTTTCTCCACATTTGCCAGAGGCTCTCTTTAGCACTCCAAAATACTATGAAGCACTCTGAGTTAATTTCTGAATTTTATTTTCTAAAATCACAGCATTTTGATTGACTAAATAGCAATTAGCATCGGAGTTGTTTTTATTTTATATCCTGCCAGTAGAAACATTTAAGTCAATATCCATCAGATTTGTGAAAAATGAATAAAACCTGGCCCTTTCCAAGCATAATTAGACTTGGGGAATGGTGTTGCTTTTATCTGTAGGTCAGTACAAATATTAGCAATTTGGCTGAGTCTTTTATTTTCACTTCTGAAAAAAAAAAATCTTTTTAGGCCTGGACAGCTACATGCTCCAGAAACAATCTTCTAGTTACGTGAGCACAACCCCATGGAGTCCAGGGTGCAAGGACTTTAGGAATTAGAAGTAACACCAATGAAGCCTAAATAAATTTGCATAAAGCTAGATGCAGCTTGGTCTGTTGTCACCAAGGGTCATACTTTTCTCCCCTGGAGCGCTGCAGTGTTTTCCTGGGAGCAACTGCAACTTCAGTCCTCAGCTAAACAAAGGTGCTCTCAGCATCCATCACATCTTTGTAGAACAAGTCTTGCTATGGCAGAGGACACTGGTGGCTCACACAGAGGTGTGAACTGCCTTCAAAGGCCAGGAGTCCAGGAAAGGATGGTCAGAGAGATGAAGCCCATCATCTCTTCCTCCTCTCCCAGTAGCCTGGAACAAAGAGAACCTTTGCCTGCCTGTCACCCTAACTTCCTGGTCACATAAGACTCCAGGGAGAGGAGCTGGTTTGATCAAAATCTCTTTGGTATGGTTGGAAATACTTTCTTGCTTCACTCCTATTATCCAGTTTGAATTCTGAATGTGCTGTAAGTGGTGGTAGAAGGACTGGCATGAGAGCTCATGACACAGGTGCCTCCAGCCAACCATCAGAGCAGGGAAGACAATGACTCTCTCTCCAGAGCATCCCTCTACCAGTGTTTAACAAGGTATCTTCTGCCACTGTGGGGTCTCTTCCTCCCACAGACCCATGGGCGCTCACAGCCAGCTACCTCCCTTCACTAGGGTAGGGCCAGCTCTTGCAAAGAAGTCATGCTGAAATTGCCCATCTCCCGATCGCTACTGGAGACCGCTACTTCTCCATAAGGATGGTCTCCTTAACCGCTACTCCCTAGAGGTCATGATGAGCTCAAGAGCCTGTGGAAAAGTTGCCCAAAGGAAGATTGTTTGTGCAGATGGGGGTGACACCTGGTGAGAAGCAACCAGGCTGGGGCAGAGCCATGAAATACTCCAGGTCCGGGCTGTGAGGCCAAAGTCCTCTGCCCAGACCCTCTCTGTCTCTGGGCTGAGCACCACTGAACTTACTGGCATTGAAGATGGGTGCTGTTGCACTAGCTCAACCACCACATACACATCTGCACTGGAGCCAAAATGTCTTCCCATCCTAGGGAAGGCAGTTGACAGAAGCTGTCCCTGGGCAAACAACTGCTACATGTCAGTGGAGCCCAGGTGACCAGCTCACCTAGACGTGCCTGCACCAAAGAGCCCAGGGAGATGAATCCCATGCAGACACAGCTGCATGAGGAGTTTCAAAGTGTTCATGTGATACCCACAGTTCAAGAGAGTCCTGATTGCTAAACCCTGAAGTCCCCTGCAAAACAGAGCTGCCACTCCCATGGGGGGCTCTTGTGCATGGCCCTCGGACCTTGGGGGACAGAGCCAGCAAGGTGGCACTGCCTGCTCTTCGCACCCACAGAGCTGATGGAACAGGACCCAGAGAATGGGAACAGCAAGGAAACAGTTAAAAAAGTGCCCACATATTGAACTGAAGTACTTTATTCCACCACAGTTCCTGTTCTCCTTGATTAGGAGCCATGGCTCTGGTAATTATCAGTTATGTCCGTAACTCCTGCCTACAGAAAACTTAATTCACAGGCAAGCTGAGCCTTCTCAGCTTTGCCCCAGCATCAGAAATAAAGATTTCCCATATTTGATAGAGAAAGCTCAGCTCAGTCTCTCATGCCCCAAACAGGAAAATCCAGCCACAGTGTTTCCCCTTGTTTTTTAGTGGTGGGTTTTTAATTTCTCAAGCTGTGCTGCACTATGTTACATGCCAAGAATATTTTATATGTTCCTTATGGAAACACGTGGGTTTATCTAAACACATGACCACATACAAGAAGCAGCGTGTGATTACACAACTAAGGGGCCATCATTTGGCTAAACGTTACTCTCCTGGTGCAAAACCAGGCAAAGGATGGGAACAGAAAGTCTGTTTTTGCATGAGCCCCTTTACCAAGAGAGAAAAGACATTAAATTCAACACCACAGTTCTAACACAGCAGAAAAAAGCCTTGAATTGCCACAGAATGGACAGGATGGGATTGCTATGGGCAGAGCACATGGGAGGCAGGCTGGGGACACTTAATCCAGTCATTGCACATCTATCTACACAGGAAGGTTTATAGGGTAATAACGTGTGGTATCACCATGCTGGTAAGCCAAAATGCCTGAGTAAGCGAGCTGCTATGTAATGATTGTGTTATTGCTGTTGATGAATTGGAGTGAGAGCCAGGCCCAGGAACCTCGCTGGTATCCTGCAGGAATGAAGATCATCCCAGATGGTAGAGTTGAGCAGATGGAAGCAAAAAATCAGTTGTGAATAATCTGCAAACAGATCCTCCTCGACAGGCTGCTGCTCTTTGCAGTCAGGTAACTAACACCATGCAGTTGTTTCTTCACAGGAGGAGGAAACACCCAAAGAGGGTAAAATTTGGGGCGAAAATGCTGCAGCCCAGCACAGATGGATGCTGGGGAAGGATGTGCCTGGAGAGAACCCTGCAGCTGTTTGGGTGAAGCCCCAGTGCTGTTGCCAGCAAAGGGCTGTTCCCACTCACTGGGTGAAGCACCCAGGTGGGGAACATGGACAAAGCGTTGCTACTTGGATAGTCAGAAGTCACATATAGCAAATAATCACGGTCTCTGGTTTGCTGTGGGACACGGCCAGAGACTAGAGCGCTGCCCTCCTGCTGTTCCTCCTCTTGGGAGCATGCAGCCCATGGTCCCTGGTTATTACCGTCTTGCTGACATGGATCCAATTACTTGCTCATTATTAGTCCAGCAGCAGTCAGAACAAGGGACAGTGCTAACGAAGCCAGGGGACAGCAGAGATCTTGCTCAGACTGCAAAGGGAGACCACAAAGCTGCTACACAGTTCAATGTCTCCTGGTATCAGGTGCCAAGCCTCAGATATAACAGCAGGTCAAGAGCCTGCTGGGGGCCAGCTTGTGCCAGTGTGCCTTCACACATGTCCTTGCCTCTTCTTTGCTTTCTTAGGTGCGATGCTGCTCACTGTGGCTTAGGTAATTATCTCACATCCCCCTTTATGGGAAGCATTACTAAGATCTGGTATATTTAGTAGTTGCTTTCATGCCCTGAGGCACCTCGTGCTTCCCTGGTTCTCCATGTAACTGCAGATGAGCAGCAACCTAGCACTCCTCAGAGATGACAGTCAAATATATACTGTACTGTGCCAAAACCTGATGCCTCGGGGGCAGGATGTACAAAGAGATGGTTCACAAATGAGGTCATAATTCCTTGGAAGAAAGGCCCATGTTTAGGCAGAGCTGCTCCAGCGCCCTGCGGATGTGCACAGTCTGGGGCTCCTTCTTGTACTTCTTGTCACCCTGCCCCATGGCCACAGCAGCCAGGTCCGTCCATCCCATCTCATGAGCCTGCACCACCACCCAAAACTGCAACAGCAGTCCCAGCATGTGCTGCAGTGTCCTCCTTCCCAGTGGCATGACAGCCTTCCCAAGATCATCTGGGGAAGCCCTCACGTCCATAAACAGCCTTTCTCCAGCTGGAAGAGCGGTCTCTGATGTCACTGTGCGAATGGCTGTTTGTAGGTTAGAAAAAAACAAACCAAAACAACCACAACTTATTTCCAAAGGGGAAAAAGAAAGGGTTGGGCTATAAATTTTTCCACCAGGGAAGTGCCCTTTTCCCTTGGAAGCTGCAGATTTTCATCTTTAAAACAAGGTCCAGGGACTAAATCCCAAACTTTTAAATTCAGAAACAGAGCTGAAGTGCTGCACAGGAGTCTTCCTGGGGTGCCTCCAGCCCTCCCTCTCCTTTGGGCTTTTTTGCGTACTCGCCTCGGAGCAGGTTTACATCTCTCAGCACTCACAGAGGCCCCTGTGTCAGACATCTGTTAACACACTTTGGAAGAGAGGTCCCGTGGCTCCTAGAAGTTGCAGATTAGTCAACAAGTCTTGTCAATAAAGGAGAGCAAGAGCATGGATTGGTGAAATTACAATTCCCATAAGGCACGGCAGCAGTATTTTGTAATAAAAACTCAATTTTCCACTCTGATATTTAAATTCTGCGAGGAAAGTTCTTAAGCTTCAGTTTCTCTTTGGAGTTTGGGCATTTTCTACAGTCATCCTTCACCTGTGATTTCCTGCTTTCTATCAGTTCTTCTGCATGGTCTGTGCAGCCTGTCCGTGCAGATTTGACAGCCTGCTGGATGTCAGCATGAGCATCCTGGAGCTCGTGAACAGTCAGCAGAGTCTGTCAGGCCGTGTTTTTCTGCCTGGTGGCTTGAAGATTGCCCGAAGCATGTGCACAGGAGGCCTGTTACATGCAGTTCCTCAAATACCCATTTTCAAACGGAATATCCTCTTCTTCTTCCTGCCCTCCATGGGTGGCATCAAAAAGGGACAGAGGGTAGTCATCCTGCCAGGATGTCACTTCAGTCCACCGTGTGCCAAGGGGACAATTGCAGCCCCCCCATGACCAAACCCTCCTTTGCTGTGTCCTGGCAGTCTTCTCAGGGGACAGGGACAATGCCACAGGTCTGCTTCACTGTGTGGGCTTCCAAGCCCAACAGTTCATGAGCAGGATGGGGTAACTAACACCCCTCAGGTTTTAGAGGCTGGTGCCTCTGCAAAGCTCTGCACCAGGACAGCACCTAATTGTTCCCCAAATCCTGCCTTGCCTCTGACATTGACACCTTCACAGTATTGCATGCTATAAACCATTCCAGGTTTTCCTCTGTGGAAGAGAAGGAGCTCCCTGACATCTGTTCTAGAGAGCTGCGGGAAGCCAATTATCCTTGAAGGCAAACTGTCCACAGATAATTGGAAATATAGACTTTTAACTGATGGAGTGTTGACTAAACTCCAGCTATTGCTTCGCATGTGTCACATTGAATCTCTGAAGCTTCTTATAATGTTTAGCAGGTGCATTATCATGTCACATCCAGACAGGTGCCATGGTGCTGCACCTAATTGGAAACCTGGTTTGCAGCATCCCTCCCACAACTACTTCTGCACAAGTGTAACTGGAGGCATTTTACTCCCTTCCCACCCCAGGCTAAAAAGACACAGCCATGGGGGCTGCAGTTTGTGGAGACAGATGCAGCAGAGCACTTTATGTTTTCACACTTGACTGCAGAACAGGAGGCAGCTCTTTAAGAACAATAGAAGTTTGCAAATGGGATCAAGGATGAAGGAGACCAGCCCACGCCACAAACCCTCTGCCTGGAGTCCATGTTCTGCCACTTTGCCTGGCCTGGGGAGATCAAGGGAGAGGCTGTACTCGCCTCTTTCCTTGATGCCTTTGCTTTGCCGGTGTGCTAGAGATCTCTAGGGATAACAGGCTCCTGTGGGAAGGCAAGTAACAGCTTTGCTGTTTGCTTGTGCAGGGGGATGCAGTTCCTTGGGGAAGGGCCACTACACATATGAGGGAAATTGTACCACTTCCAGTCACCGAACCATCTACCAGGGTAATGGAAAATTCAGGATCCAACAGCTTGCCACAGCAAAAAGGAAAAACGCTGCTCCCTAACCCTGCTCCCACGGGCACACCTACCCACCCAGCCCAGGCTGCACAGGAAGACAGAGGTTTAGCCCCCAGCATCTTCTGCAGATTCAGCTCTGATTCTTGCACAGAGAAAGAACTGGCACACTTTTCAGGATGCAGGAACTGAGAATACTAAATGTGACCCAGCAAAACCAGCTGGTCACTAAATGTCCAGCCAACAGCCACACACTTAAGACATTTTGCTTCACCATAATGCAATGGACAATTGGGCAGGAACCTTCAGCTGAAGAGAAGACCTGTTTTTCCTGGTATAATCCTCCAGTCCTGTGGCTGTGTTCAAAATGCCACAGGTCTCCCAAGCTAGGATACTGGCATTATGTGGTTTTACCCAACAGACAACCACCTCTACAAAAATATCAGCAACAGCCCTTCAACATCCAGTGATGGAAGCATGGTATTGCTGCAGCACAGCCCACAGAGACAAACTAGCCACAGGGACATCCCCCAGGACAGGGGGATATCCTGCAGGGATATCTGGGGCTTTTCATTAGCCCTTAAATGTTCTCCAATTGTTGGGCAGCTTGCTTCAATCAGGTGATTAGTTCTCATTAAAAAAAGGGAGATTATTTTCCAGGACATATCCTTGCATCCTAGCTCCTTCCTGGAGGAAAGAGGAAATCCTACAGCTTGCACCCCATGAGAGACAACCAGCAGAAGCTATTCATCTGCACGTAGACCTGTATAGGGCTGTGTGGGAGGCTGCTTTTCCCTGCAGAGCTGGTGGGAAGGGCTGCAGTGAGGTCACCATATTGACAGTCAGAGCTTTGCTGTTCTCCTGGCAGTGTAGCCCATTTGTGTTGTTAATTAATGGCTTTGCTGGGGGAAGATAAATGCTCCGGCTTTATTGTAAAACAGAAGTAAATTTTTAATAAGGTCCAATTAGTGGCAGTTTCCAGTGGTAGGCAGCTCTGCACCTTCCTAGCAGCCTCCTGAGGAGCAGGTAGGAGCAGCTGAATGAGCACCTTCATTAAGGCCCCTGGACTAGCAAGTCCCTGCAGGGCCTCTCCGGTGAGGCAACAGTCTCTGCAGCATCCTGTAGATGTGCATGAGTGCTCATGTGTGTAACACCTTCCCCACGGGGCAGCTGGCAGGCTGAGGACAGGAGACAGCACATCTCAGTAGCAAACGTACAGGGATGTACCACTGGTATCCTGGTCAAGCAGTGTCTGCCCAGACTCCCCTGAACCAGCATCCCAAGAAAAGACCTTGGTGTAGTCAAGTTCACAGCAGCTGGGCTGTACTATCAACTACCAGCACACACAAAACAACAACAGTATGCTGGTTAGGTAGAAATCCTCTGGAAGAGCTAGCCGGGTGTGGGCATTTTATTGTATCTGCAGACAGCCTGGCACAATAGCACTGACGGAGGTGTGCCAAAAATCACCAGCTTTGAGAGTGAATGGTGGTCATTTTACTCCGGATAAAGTCATGTTTCAAGTCAACTGCTGAGCCAGTACCCAAGAGAAGGACAATGAGGACGTCAGCACCATTTTCAAGGGGCCATCTCAGAAAGCCACAAGAAGACAAAGCTTTTCCAAAGTATTGGCAATGCTCTGCTAGTGCTGGGAAGGTTGCTTTGGCAAGGAAGGGAGGTGAAACTGCAGATCCAGTGACCTCCGCAACCTGCACTTTCTTCAGCTGTATCAGCATGCAACAGCAAAAGCAGACCAGGGTCAGAGCCTTGCACAAGACACGACCCTCCCCAGCATGGTAATGCCAGGGCAGAGCTGCATGCATCTCTGACATAGGCCAATGCCAGCTGCTTCAAAGGAGGGGCACAGAGAAGCCCAGCATTAGGAGTCACATTTAAAACTTTTATTAGGGACTCTCAGCTAAGACCCTGACTGCACTGACTAACATGAGCTGCATCACAGAATGACTCAGAGAGGAAGGGACATCAGGAGTCCTCTAGTCCATCTCCAGACTCAGATCCTGTATCAGACCAGGCTGCTCAGGTCTTTATCCCGCTGGGTCTTGAAAACCTCCAAAGGAGGACATCCCATCATCCGCTCAGGGCCCTATTCCAACACTTCACTGTCTTTACACAGAAGACTTCTTTTCCAGAATCATAGAATGGTTTGGGCTGGAAGGGACCTTAAAGATAATCTACTTCCACCCCCCCTGCCATGGGCTGGGACATTTTCCACTAGACCATGTTGCTCAAAGCCCTGTCCAACCTGGCCTTGAACACTTCCAGGGATGGGGCATCCACAACCTCTCTGGGCAACCTCTTCCAGTATCTCACCACCCTCATAATGAAGAATTTCCTCCTTAACATATAACCTAAATCTACCCTCTTTCAGTTCAAAGCCATTACCCCTGGTCCTATCACTACATGCCCTTGTAAAAAGTCCCTCTCCAGCTTTCTTGTAAGCCCCCTTTAAGTATTGGAAGGCTGCTCTAAGGTCTCCCCGGAGTCTTCTCTTCTCCAGGCTGAACAACCCCAACTCTCTTAGCCTGTCCTCATAGGAGAGGTGCTCCAGCCCTCTGATCATCTTTGTGGCCCTCCTCTGGACCTGCTCCAACAGGACCATGTCCTTCTTATGTTGGGGGCCCCAGAGCTGAACGCAGTACTGCAGGGGGGTCTCACCAGGGTGGAGTAGAGGGGGAGAATCACCTCCCTCAACCTGCTGGTCACGCTTCTTTTGATGGGGCCCAGGATACGGTTGGCTTTCTGGGCTGCAAGCGCACATTGCCAGGTCACATTGAGCTTCTCATCAACCAATACCCCCAAGTCCTTCCCCACATGGCTGCTCTCAATCCACTCATCACCCAGCCTGTATTTGTGCTTGGGATTGCCCCAACCCCTGTGCAGGACCTTGCACTTGGCCTTGTTGAACTTTATATCCAGTCAGAACCTCCCTTATTTCAGACTTTAAGCCCTGTCTCTTATTTTCACACCACATACCTCAGTAAAGAGCCTGTTTCTGTCTTCTCAATGCCTACAACATCACCTTCCCCACTTGCACATCCTTTTAACGCTGGAGTTCAGCCATGAGTTCCCTGTTCAGTCAAGCTTCCTCGTAGCCTTAGTAACACCTGATTCATTGGCTTTGTCTGCCAAAGCCCCACCTGAGCTACAGCTGATCAGCTTTTATCTGCCCAGTCCTCCACTGGCCCTAGCAACCACCTGAGCTCGACCCAAGTACTGCTGGTCTCTTGTCAACTCCTGTTCAGCACAAGTATCTGCTGCTCATGTTTGCTGTGGGCTCAGTGAAACTTTTCAAGATGCTCTATTATTTAAAAAAAAAAAAAATCAATTTATAGCATTTACTTTGCAAGGCTGGAAGCTATTGTCTTAGGTTACGGAAGGCACCCCCTGTCCCATCCTATCCCACCAGCATCCTTAGCCAGCCTTGACCTTTAGACATCACTGCTATTATTAACGTTTCTCCACTCCATGCCAAGCTGCCACCCCCACTCTCAAATGCCACAAAGCTCAGTGAAATGTCAAAGGCCAGCTGACATTTCAGGACTGCCCACTGGTCCCTTCCACGCACTGCTTCTTCCTTCCTCCATCTGCCAGGAGAACAAATCCTTCCCCTGCAGTGCTCTGCATGGGCACTCCTCCCTCCAGCCTTCCCTCTTGCAGTGCCTGGGCTTCCCCGGGCAGGGGGCACGGCCTGCTGTTTTAGAGAGCAGAAGTACCTGGACTGAGCGGCTTTCAACCTTTTTGGCTTTCAGCCTTTTATAACCATGCCTTCCAAGTTAGTTAATGCAGCCAGTTTTATGTTTGCTGTGCTTAGGCACCACTCACGGGTCCTAGGGGTCTGTAGATACAGATGGGAACTAGTGGGCCATAGGATGGCATCTGCTGAAGAGGAGCTTGGGTTCATCCCACCCTGCAAAAGAGGAGCCAGAAGTCCAAAGGAAGCACAAGAACCAGCAGTAAACAATATGGGTTTGCAAATTATATTCTGTGTAAATATAGTGTTTCTAGCAGCACACTTCAAACCAGGCTCAGTTATAAACACAAACACACACACACCTCTCTAGTAGGGCTTTAAGAGCTTCAAGGTAGTACTGCTTCAGTTAACAGAATGACTCCACTAAGCATTGCACCTCCAGCTGCAGTTATCCTTATGCGTTAGAGGAGATTAGGAACAACACCCTCCCCCTATATAAGGAAAACATGGGTTCTGGGGGAAAATTCTTCCTGACTGCTGCAGGTGGCCAGCTGAAGCCCAGAAACCTGTGATTATTAAAGAGACATTCTCTCAAAGTAGAGCTGCTCCTTTTGAGAAAAGCCTTGTGTATAGTACGGGCTTTTACCTGGGAGCCAGATACCTTTAATTCTCTTCCTCTATGGAAGTCCAAGCCCTAAGACAGCACTTTCTACTCCTCTGCCTTCCTTCACCAGCTGTTGCAGTGCCTGCTTTGACACAGTCAGGGGTATATGAGAAACCAGAAGGGCACAACGAAGTCCTGATACCTGTGTTTAATACCTAAACTGAGCAATATAGGCTCAGCTGTCTTTACACATCTGCTCTGGGAAGGGCTTTGCGGCTTTGGATTACTGGAGAATCTCCGTACAAAGGAGCTTGAACACCTTACAAGGTGTTTGAAGGATACAACTCAATTCTTAATGCTTTTTTTCTTTGTAATACTGGAACCATCTGTATTATAACTGCGAAAATTATTTGTAATCCTACTAACTATACACATGTTGAAGCCCTCTCACACTTGCCAAGTCCTTGGCTTCAGCAATTTTCTGTGGCAGTCTGTCCGCTGAATGGAAACTTTTCTCAACAATTTTTTAATTTGAAACTTTATAATTATTTGCATATCTGGTTGTTTTGTTTCATAAAATGATGAAAACAATCTCCTTTCCTCTCACCCTACTAATCAGAAACTGTAAATAAGTGATCTTTAACTGCAGCATAATTTCTTCCCCTGTAGAACAAGGCTGATTAATGCCACTCTCTGGGAGGTTTGAATTGTGTGAGATATCCCATTATTAAGTTAATTTCAGCCAAAGTAGCAACAAACACAGGCACTGAGATTCCTGTCAAGGGAACTAATTTTTGTTTGACTTCATCAGGTGTGGAGCCATGACCAGACCTAGTTAATGATGGCATCATCTGGGCCTTCAGAGAGAAATACAGAGGTGAGGTTACTCAGCAAGTCAGGATCACAAGCAGGCTTAGAAAACTGACCTCACTTTCCATTTTGGTGCCTGGTCCTCGGGGATCTGTACCTGCCTCTTCCTTTGGGAGAGAGAGTTATTACTATACAAACTGCCACAGACAAAAAGCTGTGTTTCCCCCCAGAATACACCAGAACTTTAGTGGTCTCCTTAAGCTTCAGTGAACTTTATTTAAAAACAATTTTAAGTACACAAAGCACAGGGGAAAGACTGAGCGTCCAGCCAGCAGCTCCCTCGTTCCCTTCAGCAGGGTATCTGCAGTGTTAATGGATGTTGTATACCAGTACAGAGCCCTAAACACCACTTGTAGTCAAGAAATTAATTGCTTGGCTGTTGGCTGTCTATATGTTGTTATAGGAATGTTTTTACACTTGAAGCTCCCTGAAGGCCTCTATAAGTATTCTGCTCATAAATACAATTATAGCAGAGCTCTTGCTAGAAACAGCCATCTATTATGGGATATTGCAGTCTCATCACCATACCAAAGTCACTGCAAAATCCAATAGATCAAAAGAGAGTTATCACCTGAGCGCTCACCCTGGTAGGAAGTTCAGCACTTGAATACTGAAGATGGAGACATTTCTTAAAGGCTTCCCCACATGATTTTGCAGGTGGAAGCTCCTTTTCTGGGCCTCTCTGTACAAATGTACGAAAGCCACGAACAGCTCTAAGTTTGACCAAGAGCCTGAGGGTTAAAGATGTCATTGCAGTGACAGGTCCAAGCAGCCAGCCTAGATGAGCACCTCTAATACAGATGTTGGTGTCCCTGCTCCTCAGTTCACCTCTGTTCCCTGAAGATGTTCTGTTTTCAGCAAAATTTAACTGTTTGAGAGCAGCCAAATCTTGATTAAGACACAGTCTCCTCTGTTAGTAGGATGCAGGGGTTTGCAAGTTGGTTCCTGCTTAACAAGGGCTCAGGCACACATGTGGTTTAATGCACGTGCTGGCATGTCCCAGGCCTGCAACAGAGACACCACCAATGGCATAGACGACAAGCCCCACTCTCTGGGGTATCTGTTCAGCCCCAAGTCCACTTCTCCTTTGAGATACTTTGCCTCTGGGATAGGCTGTAGTTAAAGAGATTAAAGCAAACACAGGCTGCTTTGCTGTTTGCCACAGCTCATTAGATAACTATTAGAATACAGCTCATTAGAATTTAGAAAATGCTGCATTGCTGGTTTTCTACAGGTTTGCTCGTACAGAACAAAACAAGAAGTTAGAAGATGATGAGAAGCATGGAAGCCATGCAGCTCCCAGATAGCAGTAGTTTCTTGTCATCATTCACTCTTCCCAAACTGGGAACTTTTCGAGCCCTGTCCTAAAGCACATTGGGTTGAAAAACATCTCAGAAAGAAGAGCAGGGGTTGCACACTTCATGTTCTGCATGTCTGCTTGAGAGCCTTGGACTCTGCAGATGCTGTAGGGAGAATCTTTCCTATGATGGAAACAAGCTGCATGCACCAGCCCTGTTGGGGGATGTGGATTATTCAACCTGCCCATGCAATCATGCAAATGGCCAGGCTCTGGCAGTAATAATCCTGAAGCTGCTGCACACAGGGCGCCTGAGTAATGCACGTGTCATTACTTTTGGTCCCCACAGTCATCACAGCCAGGTGCAAGGCTGAGCCCCATCACTCTGCCCATACTTACCAAGAACTACATTTTGGCACGTTTTCCTCTGTTCCTACCATCCTTCCCATTCTACGCTGTGCACAGGAGGCAGTTTGAGCCTATTGCAAAGAAAACAGGAACAAAGCTTCCATACGTGAGATTGCTCTTCTCCAGTAAAGGATCATATTGAGTTTGGACACAGTCCCAGAGAATAGCAAAACTCCCAGAAATTGAGGTTTTGTCAGGCCATTTGTTGGAGGGGTGGGCAGGTAGGACTAACATAGGTGTCAGGTCTCTGAGGATTCTCCTGGCCTGGCCATACTGAGACCATGGCATGGTGGGACAGTAATGAACCTCATCCCACACACTCAGGAGACATGCTCCCAGCTAGCCCCTGTTGTACATGATGGGTGTCCTTCAGGCAAGTTCTGTCCTTCTGACACAGGGACTCAGAGGGGACTTGGTCACAAGTGCCCAAACCATCCCTACCCTCTGAGGTGGTACAAGCACACCATCACTGGATGTTGCTGTGCCAATGGCTTACAGGTTGCCCATTAACACTTTTAATATTCTCCCAAGGGAGAGCAGTCTCCCAAACAGTGAAAAACCCTGATGCTGCAGTGTCAAGAGGCACTTGTTGATCTGCTGGAAATATGAATTGTGGTAGATGCGTCCCCTTCTGGACACATCTGGCAGATGTGTGTCTGGAGGAGCAGTCCCTGTGGACAGTCACCACAGCCAGTTCTGGCCACACTCCAAAACAAATCCAGACCACCTGGGGAAGAGCAGGACACATTGCCACTTTAAGATTGCACAGGTAGGGCAGGATTTATTTCCTGGCAGAGGCAGCCTGCTGCCGGTAACCCCCCGATAACCACAGAGCACGCCGGGTTCCCTCCTCAGCAACCACCGTCAGACCGAAGAGGGTTACAGCATGGCAGTGTTGTTCTGCTTCCCTCGAGGGATAACGTAATGGCTGATGGCACCTGACGGCTCCCACTCTTCCCCAGACATAGGATGTTGTTCTCTCCCTTCATGGTTTCTTCTTGCGGTTTGCAACTTCCTCAGAACCACTTAATTGATTTATAACCCAATAATCTATCCCCTTCATTAGCCGCAGTGTACAGTCATTTATCATTCCCTGCACAATAACTGATTTCAAGCCCATTAGTACATGACCTGAAATAGTTATGGGCCTGAAGAACTAAACAATTCAACCTGGCTGAACAGCAACATCTGCAAGGATGACACGGCTTGTGTCACCAGTACTAAACAGCAGGCATGACCAAAGTTTACAGGCAGCACTTTTGCAAGGTCGGTGTACCAAGCACCTGGAGCTTGGCTGCAACAAGGAGTCAGGGCACAGGGAAGTGTTTTTCAAAGTTTTCTTCCCAAAGCAAGAGCTTCCGGTCCTTCAAAAAGGCAGATTGCTCAGACTCCAAGCACATCAAGAGGGTCTAATTGCCCTGAGCAGCCTCACTGGGGCATCCATCCATTATTTTCATTGAGTAACTAATATTTGAAACATAGCCCTTCCAGGTAGGCAGCAAAGATTAGCCACATCTGACAAATAAATACCCATAGCCTCCCCCAAACCCCACTGAAGTGTTCAGGGGTCATTATGGTTGCAGGGAATGTCACAGAGTCTTGCAGGGCTGTGACCTGCCCCAGGGTCTCACAGGATTTGGAATTCAGCCTTGGGCCATGGGGAGCTGTGGGGGCACAGGTTCAGGGCCAGGACCAGGGATCTCATCTCAGGGCTCCACAGGAATCCTGAGCTGTCAGGGAGCAGATCAAGTGGGGCTGCTTTTCAGGGGTAGGCAAGCCAAGAGCCAAGGGTGACAATGGGGCAGGATTGTCACCAGCAAGAGCACAGTCCCACAGTACCCAAACAAGAAGAGCAGATGCAGTGATGGTTACCAGGGCTAACAGTCCAAATTGCCAGAGAAGTCCATGGTGATGGACCAGGTCCAAGGTCAAGTCAGCTAGGTACAAGGCCAGGCAAAGCATTCCTACAACCCAGTTCAAGCAAAGGCCAAAGACTGATGTTTGAGCTTAAATGCCTCTCATGATCCAAGCACCAAAGGAGATGGGTCAGAGCAATTAAAGGCTGTAGTTGTGCTGGACTGGAAGGAGCAAGACAGGGCTCCTGGACATGCTGGTGCTCCCAGGATGCAGACTCATGCAAGCTTGCCCATTAGCGGCACACATGCAGTCTGCTCAGTCTGCTCACATGGATGGCTGAGCCGTAGATATTAGTCCAACTCTGTATTCATTCATTATTCAGTCCTTCCTTGCAAGAGGAGACAGAGAGGCTTTCATGATGAATGCTGTGGTTTCTAAAAATAATTTACTACAGCTAAAAATGCAAGAGCTAACTCTTCCATCCCTGATGGGGTGTAAATTGGAGTCACTTCAGTGAGATCTGCAGTGATACACAGAGAGAATAAGAGGAGACTAGGGCCCAAATAATCTCTTCTGAAGTCTGATTACCTATGTCTTCATTTAAAGGTGAACAGCTACATCCCAAAGCACAGCCTGAGCTGCCCAGCAGTCTTGCTGCTGCATCTCACGCTTTACAGGCTAAGAGCAGACTCACCTCCTGAGACGGGGACTTGCACCACTGGGACATGGCTGCTAATGCTGGCGCTCTGGTGGCTGGAGAGCAGGTTCTCACTTGGCTTTAACAGCATCTGGCTTTGCTGGCAGAAGACAGAACCACCTAACAGCAGCCACAGATAGCTTCCAGTGCAACATAGGTGTTCAGCATCCTCCAGCCACACTGTCCTCTTCCCTCTTCTTGCCTACTGCCACCGTTTTCTCCCTCTCCAGACTCTTGCAGGGAGGGAAGGGGAGGGCTTGCATTGCACAACTAGTGCTATTGGCCATTATGCATGGTCACATCCATAGTACAGACTGGGGGAACATACTGCAAGTGCCTATGCCCTGCCTGAAGGTACTCGAGCTCTAAGTCATGCAAAGTGTAAGATAATGCAGCTGGAACAGAGTGCTGCTACACTGGCTGCTGAGTCCGAAAAAGCTGCTCTGACATTGCCACACTCTGGCTTCCAGTGACAAGAGTTATTACCTTAATGACCCGAGCACATTGGCAAGTCATTAATGCCAAGCATAGATGGCTGTAACAGCACAAAAGAAGTAACTAATTCCTATCTCTTGGTGCCGGTGTGTCTGGAGCTCAGCCCTGCCACCACCAGAGTAGGGCGATGCAAAACTGCCTCACCCAGAGTGCCCCACACACACACGCACACGGGTCTGGTGCCTCCACTGCCAGAGCAGCCGGCGCTTGTGTTCCCATACACTCCTCTCCCTGGCTGTGGCCACCTTATTTTCTCTTCCCAGTGTCTGATCTGGGAGTGCTGGGATGCAGCAGCATTTGCAATCTGGGGAACAAATGCATTTAACTGTTCAGGCAGGGTCTTCCACAGACACCTCCTTGTAGTGTCCCATGTGATGTGGAAATGCCCCCAGGAAAGAAAAGAGAGATCTCGAGTCAGACAACGAGCAGAGGAACCTGGAGCACACAGCGCAGGTGTGTCCCAGCCACAGCATCGCTGGCTGACCCTGGGACCGGCTGCTGGAGAAGCATCTCCAGGAAGGCAGGTGGCCCCCAGAATGCCAGCACAGCGAGGACTGTCCTCAGTCCTCTTTTTGCTGTGGAGGGAGAGGCTGTCCATCCCGTGCTCAGGCACCACCGAGGTTTCCTCCCCAGGGTGGGTGAGTGGGCTGTGTCTGGGGGAGCATTTGCACAGGTTCCTGGTTCAGCTCCCTGGATCACCGGCTCTGTCCCGGCCATGGGACACACTCCTCCAGCGGAGTCCCACGGCCAAGCCCACAGCAGTGACTGCAGCTTGCCAGCTCCTCCCTGAGCACGCAGAACAACTAACATGCCCTGGCAGGGCCTTGGGAAAGAGCTGAGGGAGAATGCAAGCTTTCGAAGATGGAGATTTCACACAATAGTGTATGAAACAGCCTGCCGAGGACAAGGTCAGGAGCCATGGAAGACAGGGGCTTTTTTCAGCTGCAGCACAGCAAAGGTGAGCAGGGTGCAGCTCCCTTCAGACATCACAGCAGCCCCCTCCTCTACCTGATCAGTATTTTCTGCATCCCCAAGGCATTCACACTATCCAAGAGATGGTTGCTAACATAACACAATGCTTCTGAACCTAGTACAGAGGAATAATTCTCATCACATCTGACAGTTAGCCACGCACAGCCAAGGAAAAACATGAATATTGTAACAAAGCCACACTAAGGGGAGGGAGACTGACACAGGCAGGCTATTATCCAATTAAATACTCCCTGCATTGCTGTCTGGGCATAGATACCACAGGGGACCTGAAGCTGCAACCTTCAAGGTTCTCCAGGAGCTGTCTCTACAGGTACCTCCTGTGGATGCCCAACCTCCTGATGCAGTTCTTGTCCTTCAGACCCACTCTCTCTCTCTGCCAGGGGTTACACAGCTCATGACAAAGCCGTTGACTCCAAAGAGACGCCATCAGAAGAAGGCTAAAGTCCTTCTCAGGCGATTATCGGAATGGGTCCAGCTGGGTAAATTCAATCTCTAATGCAAAGCAGTCCTATAGCCCCTCTGTGAGAACTACAGGGAGACATCATGGGCCACCAGGTCCACAAAGACCTCCCAGCCCTGGAAGGGCTGCTGAGCATGTGTCTCCCTGCAGCCACCCTCCAGTCCCACAGACGACAAACATTTGGATTACATGCAGATTGAATCCTAGACTCAGGATTGACTTCTTGCAGCAATTTTTTTAAACTTTAATCACAGATTTCAGCATCGGTCACTGAGGCTTGGCAGCCATTTCCCAGACTGCTGATAACTGGGGCATACCTTTGGATCAGAACTGGCAGCATATGGCAAATTGCTCCACTCTGCCCAAACTATGACTGACGTGTGTGTGGACCACAGCTCCGCACCTACCTGCTGCAGCTGCCACCCAGCACACCCACCCTTTGGCTCCCCAGAGCCACTCCCTCCTGCCAAGATCCCAAAACTGATTCCAGGCATGGACAGGTAATTGCACACAAAGTGCTGGTGGCATGATACACTGGATGGAAATCACCTCTCTGCAGTGGGCTAGCATGTAGCAAGTAGCAAGTGTAATACAAATATATTTCAAGTACCTGTGTGCTTACGGTCACTACCAGCTGCTTTGGGATATTTGCAGATCCCCTCCACTGCCACTCATGCCCACCCTTCCAACACCAGCATTTCTCCACCTCACTAGCATTCTCACTTGACAAGTTGTAAAATCACTTGGTGTAAAACAAACAAACAAACAAACAACTAAAAAACAAACAGAAGGAAACCAACTCCATCCCCCAGTTGTTCTAGAGCTTTAGTTATTGATTGTTAGCAGGTCAGTGAAAATTAGCCCACCTGTATTCACACTAAAGACAATGCAAATTAACACTTTATCCATTGTTAAAAGCAACTCCTACTGCTCAGGACAGAGCAACATAATGTAACGCTGTGTGATCCCAAAGATTCCCATGCCTTGGGTTTGGGTCCTCCCTCCCTCTCCCCTGGCTGTATAGTCACTGACCAGCTGAGCTCAGCCAGGCACCTATGGGACCTTCCTGCAGAATAGTAACTGCATGGGTGAGATTCTTGTGAAACCTCTCTCATGTCCACAGAGTCTTTGCCACACGTCAGCTCTGCTTTCCTGGAGAGTACCTGAGGTTGCAATGCCATTTCAGAGAGAAAACATTGGTTCCTTCAGGTTCCTTGGGTCAGAGCCAACCAATTTGCTCCTGGGGAAAACACTGTGGTGTAAAGACAAGCTGTACTTGAAGCTAGCGTGTAGGCTGCTGAGTCCATCAGTGCCAAACCCACCCAGGGCAGAAGACAGGGCTTGCTATACCATAAATATGAAAAATGTATCTCTTCGTACTGCAGAAGTGACATATGGCTCTCCCATTCAGGTAGATGGAAGATACTAAACCCCTTTTGAAAAATGTTGCTGTAAAACTAGAAACAGGTCTGAAAGCCTAGGAAGTAGCAGGCAAGCACTCTGTGGAGGAGAGCTCTCTAGTAGATAGAGTAGCTTCATAGAGTAGTTTCACAGCCGATCCAGGCCCTGACTGCCATGCCATGTCCTGCAAACAGCCTGGTTTAGAAGGACCATAGCAGACGTGGTCACTGACACGCACCCCTTGGCCAGGGCACAAGTTAGGGCTTCACTTTTCCTATCTTCCTGAACTGATTGCAGCTGCTGCTCAGGCAGACTATGTCTATTTTGAGGAAGATGTTTTTCTGCATGACTACGTTCTTCCTGGTTCTGCTCAGAAGTTTGGAAACAAAATCCCAGGTACAGGCTGGGGATGAAGGATGGCTGATCAGCCCACCAGGAACATGAGCTATCATGGTGTAACCTCAGAGTCTCAAGTCAGGTGGCAAATCTGCACCAGGACAAATCTTGCAGCTTGCACGGGTGCACTGGACTCAACAGCCAGGCATCAACCTCTTCACAGACAGTCCAGGGGGAGACCAAAATCCTGCTGATGCTGTCCACACTGCTCACTGCCGGCACTGCTGGGGCCAGCCAGCTCTCCTGCAGCTGAAACCTTGCTGGGGCAGACCGGACAGCAGCACCGGCCGGGCTTTGATGGGAGCTGAGAGCTCAAGTATTATATCTTAGTGCCTCAGAATTGGCAAGATGACACCCATCTCTGCCAAACACTTCTGTAGGCACCAGGTCTTTTAATTAGCAGTTTCTCCTAGTTAATTACTTTTGGGAAATGCTCCAGGCTCTGAATGAAAGCAGTATTTTCCTAGGAGAATGAGTCACCTCTCCTACTTCCTAACAATCATAGTAGCAGTAAAGCTTAGAGCTTGTGAGAGCACATTGCCTCTGTGGGACCCAAAGCACTCAACAGAGGGCACGGGCTGAATGCCACCTTCATCCTGTGGAAGAAGAAACTGAGGCCCATGGATCTGCTGTGTCCGCCTTGCCCAGCAAGGGCCAGCACTGTATCACGGCTGTAGTCACTGGAACAGGCTCATGCCACCCATGCAGGGCATCCTTGTCCTTGTCACATTGCCAAAGATGTGACAGTGTTGCTGAGATGGTGTGTGAGGCAGAAGATTGCCCTGGTACCCTGCAGCACTCATGGAGACACAGCCAGTGATGCAAGATCCAAATCAGGACAAACGGCAAAGACGAGAGATAGGAAGAGTAATAAACTAAGCAGACACAAGCCCTAACACTCAGCAGAAAATTGCAACATCAAAGGTCAGAAATCTGGAGTCATGTGCTGATGGGCCTTTGAGGGAACCCCTCAAACATCACCTTACCCATGTTCAGCCAGAACTTTGTAATTGATAAGAAAGGGGAAACAAGGTTACCATAGATCTCATGGGAAAGAGAATATTAATATCAAATAGCTGAAAGCACTTAGAGGAATGTGAAAAACTTATGGGATGTTTAGGGGAAAGGACAAACTTGGAGAAAGGGAGGGAACAAAGTCGATCTGGGAGGAACAAGTGTGGAAAAACAGAATGGAGGGGACAAAAGGGGGTGGTTGCTTGCAAACAAGCTGCTGATCAGTACGTTTTCCTGGCCAAGCCCTGCACCTGCACCTGCACGAGTGTGATCTCTACTCTGTGTGTGCATGTGTGACAGATGCAAAACTTCAGGCCAGACTAGCAAACTTCAGGCCGGACTAGCTGGCGAGTAGGATGAGAGGTGTGAGCACCAGCAACGGGAGAGAGAGGCTGCAGGTCTAAGGGATCAGTTGACTGTGTATAGAGAGTGTGTGAGATAGATACCTGCCCAGCCTTGCTGCTGGCTGGGCTAGGGACACAGGACCAGAGAAGCCTGGCTCTAGCAGATGGGCTCAGGAGGAATTTCCTGGGTCCCAAAGTCCCCCAGATCCAGGTTCCCTTAGCGACGTCTGTAGCAGTTTGCATCAAGGATCTTCCTGGTCACAGCCTTCACTTCTCTTGTACTACCCTGACCTCCGGGCAGTGATGATGCCCTCCCTTTCCCAGCAGCTGCCCCCATGCTGGGCTGCTTTAATACAGGGTGAAACCAGCTGGAGTATGTGCGAGTGGTGAGGTCTTGCAGTGTACATGCCTCTACATTCAGCCTCATGGAGGTCAGTGGTTTCTTCTCTTCTTTGGCTTGGGCTGCATCCCTTTCTCTTTCCCCAATACATGGTATGTGTGCAGAGGCTTCTTTCTAGTTTGTAGATGGCTGGGCATCTCAGCAGTAACATATCATGGCTTGGCCTGTGAGCGGTTTTTACACTGTTTTCTGGCTGGGAGCACAATACATTATCCATCCCCACTTCCATGGGCTACTCCATGCCTAACAGAAATTGCCTCCCCACACACGGCACCCCATGGATACCTGGCATGTGTGGGTCAGGGGGATAAGTTATAAGGTGCTGTGAATCTGCAGGCACCCACGGCAAGCATGGGATCACCCCAATATTTGGCCCTTTGCACAGCAACAATTGAATGCCACTGGGGACTGGGGGAGTCACAGAGATGGGGCAGCACTTGCCTCCCTGGGGAGCCTGCATGCCTGCTGCTAACAGATCACATTTGTCGTGATTTCATGCTTCTGCCAAGCACCTATATGAAGGAACAGAGCAATATTGAATTCTTCATAGAACTTACCCTCAGACTGCCTTAATCAACTGCTGTGTTAATTGCTCTGTGCATTGAATGGCCCCTCTCTAAAATCTTGTTCATTAATGAGCGTGATTTTGTGGATGTCGTTTATATTCATATAATCGGAAAGCCATCAAGAGATTTGTGGCTGAATGATTACAAGGCTCTAGAACAGCAAGGGCCCGATTCCAGACTTCCCTATGCCCAGTGCATCCAATTATTCCTGCCTGTGGCCTCAGGTAGCGCCAGTTCTCATGGCCCCTCATCATGCATGGGGTAGGATGACCTCAGTTGTGTCTACAGGTAAATATCCCAGTACCTATTCTTCCCTGAGCTGTGTATCACATTACCCAAATTCCATCACCACAGCTGCTACTATTGTGGAGGATTGCCATGGATGAGTTGTCTGTAGCACTCTGCCCATGTATTGCTGGACAAAGACCTCACCATCTTTACAAGGGTAAAATCAGTCGAAGTCAGCAATGTGTGTCCTGTGGGACAATCAAGCTTGTTTAATTCATGCAACTGAAATACTGATATGGGAAAAACTGGGGGGGGAGCAGGCAATGCATAGGCTTGGATTGGGAGATGCATATTTTGGAAGAGTGAGGAAGAAAAAGCAATGCATTAGAACAGGGTTGGGGGCGGGGTGGGTGGTGCAAGCTGTTATCTCTTCTAAAGCAACCCTCACTTAGCACTCCTGTATCACAGCAATCTGGTTTTCCATCACCTACTTAGTGCAAGACCCAACAGGCTTTCTGATTTGCTCCATGTGTATCCACACCAGATGTCTGCATCTTTTTGCTCTCCTGCTACTCATGGACAAGACTTGCCAGACTTGCACTGCTAGGTGTGCTTCGGGGCCTTTGCAATTTAGTGCAAATTGATAGGCAAACCAGCCGATGCACATATTCTGCAGGTACCTTTTCCCTGCCACGCATCAGCTGATGAATGCGATAGTGGAAGCCTGCAATTTGGGCAGGGATGCTTTTTGCATCATAAGTGCACATTAACGGAAAGTGCAAATAGCCATCTAATAAATAGAAGGAGATCAGCTCGCAGATGCAATGAGGTATGGCATAAGGAACACAAATAATCACCCTGGAGCAAAATGAGCAATCACTAACCACACACCATGTCTGCAAGTGGGGCCAGCCGGGGACCCAGCCCAGGCCTTGCTGCTTTACAGTCAGACACAGATAGAAAGTGACAGGTCTTTTCAAAATTATTTCCTAGTAAATCTCTGATTAAATAGGGCCATGTATTGCCGTAGAAAGCCCTCAGGAGTCCTATTAGCAATCCTACACTTGCTTCACAGAGCTCCCTCTAGCAACGAGGCGCAGAGCTGGAGAGGTTGGTGCCCCTGTGGCTACAGAAAATGATTGGGAGCAGGAGTTCAACAAAAAGCTTGAGAGATGCTATCAGACACCCAAACTGCAGAATGCAAAATCGCCTACCTCGAAAGAGATGCAGGACCTTCAGAAATACTGAAACTGTCCCCAAAGGGCAAGGCTTGTTTTTCAAAGGATTAAAAATATTTGGCTTTCTCTCTTTATGAATTCTCTACTCCTGTGGATAACCCAATCTTGCTGCCAACTCTCCCACATGGAAGGGCAATAAGGTGAGCTTGTGCCAGCCGAAAAACCTCTCAGTACAGCAATGCCCAAACATTCAGCATCTCTACTCCAATGAATTTGCAGTCTTGGGCAAAGCACTGAAAAAGACTGTACCACAGAAGCAGGTGGTAGGATCCACAGCACTCATCTCAGCAGTGTCTAATATTGTAGCTATGAAACAGGTGGGGAGCAGCTGTCACCACCACCTCCAGCCCCTTCCCATTCACTGCAGGTACTTGTTAGAAGCCAGAGGAAGAGCTGGGACTCGCACGCATGGGCTGTGGGCCCTTTCCCAAAGCTAAAGAGTTTCTTACAAGCACATCTGACCTTGCTTCAAGCACATCTGGAAGCTGGGAGGTGATCTGTGGTAAGGCTGTGTGAGTTGACAACCCTGATTTTGGCTGCAAAAAATACCAAGTAATATTACCCACATGCAGTGTGTGTAGCTTCAGACTGACCTTACTGCTTTTAAAAACTGTCAACCAGAGGAAAGCTCAGATCCTGCACCTTTCCTCTGGAGAGGGTTAAGATGAGCAGTGCCATTTCAGTGATCTAAAAGCATCAGCTTGAACCCATATAGACACACAACCAGTGCCAAGCTATGACCCAGGCTCTGGATGGAGAAGGGTTATGTATAAACCCAGGTCAAAACCAGCTTTTCCGGAAGAGAAAAAAAAATTCTTAAATATTTTGTCTCTGTTTGTTTTAATTTGTTGCTGTCTGGGTCTCTGAGCTTTGTATAATGTTGCTGGGATAGTCTGAGCTTGGGTCGGTCCTCAGCCTACAGATCTCCAAGGTATTTCTGCAAGGTTTCAGGAGGCCTGGCCAAGACTAACAGTGAAAAGCAATTGGAAGAAGAAGTGAATGTTAAAGGAATGAAAACTCAGATTTATCAGGAGTTTTTTAAAGTTTGGGATGAAGACATATCCCAGCAAGTGGAGGCAGTGTTGTTGTTGACCTTCACCTGTTTCTGTGCCATTGCACAGTGCTAACAGAAAGCCACCCACATGGGGTAACTGCAATGCCACCTGCACATCTACCTGTGGCCCCAGCTTGGATACTGTGGTGACTGAGCTGATTAAGGCCCAAATTGATTGTATCTTTCTGTCCCTTTTGTCCTTTATACCGTCAGTCTTAAAGAAGTGAGCTGTTCCAGTGTGTGCATAGTGAGCATTGACTCTGCAGAGCTGTGTTGACCGGTGGGTGGCTTGCATGGGGAAGCATATGTCTGTGGAAATGCAAACTGCAATCTTGTTCTCGGTTTCACGTGGAAGAGCAGTGCTAGCACAGCATCAGTGCCTTCTGGCTGGGAAACAGGGTTCTGCAGTCTGTTGCCTGTGGATGCAGGGATCACAGCATCTTCTCATGGCCCTGATTTAGGGAAGCATTTGAAAACAATAGTGATTTTCCTCACACACATAAGTTTTAACTAAATCAGTGGGACTTCAGAGGCCTGTGCAGGGAAGGACCAGCATCCATTGTATTTCCCCATTTCTGTGTTGAAAGAATGGTTTTGTTGTTAGGTTCTCAGCACTTTGAGATTTGGTCCATGCCCTGGCATGGGGATCAAATGGTGAAGCTGGATCCATCCGGCAATGGCTGTGGCAGCATTGGAGGCTGCAGGAAGAAGTGAAAACAGTCTGCTTCCCAAACTGGGTCTTTTCTTAGTGTCTAATGACCAGAGACCAGCACAAGCTCTGGGGCAGAACTGTTCATCCCACCTCAGTACCCTCCTCACATCTTTCCTCCCAGTCTTCCTGATGGGGCCCGAGTCCTACAGAAAAGGCCTCACTCTGACTCTTGCCAAGTACCTGGCTGCCTTCCCATGGTGACAAGTTCCACCGTGCTGTGTATTCACTGGGAGATGATGTGTCCCATTTGTTCTGAAGCACCACATTTCTAAACCATTTCCTGCAAACTGTATGATTTATTATGCTACTTTTCATCAACTGTAGCAGCCGTGGGACTTGACACACCTTCTTGAGCCTCCAGTCATTTTTTGTGTACATTATGTGGATAGAAATGTCTGCATGGCCACCCCAAAACCAGTTTTCCATGGGATGGCATCCAGACGGATCCCTTCTAGTATGCCGGATGGTGCATGGATCAAGACTGTTCTGGAGCAGCTCCAAGGATGCCAGGATGCCAGGTTTACCTGAAGACGTTCCCATTCTTTCCCCTACCAGACCCTATAAGAAGATACTGATTTCTTCCTCCACAGGGGCAGAGGAGAACAGGGTCCAGGCATGCATCTCACAGGGCTGCAGCACATCTGTCATGAGCCAGTGACCACCTCTTCTATGAGCTATCTAGAAGTTTAAACTGAAGAGGATTTTTTCTGACCACCCAGATGGTCAGCTGGAGAATGTCACCCTGTGACTCCTGCCTCAAACTCTGTAACTCATGGCTAAGTTGCAGTAGTTCTTGTAGAAAAAAAACACCTGAGTGCTACTTGAGTCCCTGAGTGGTGAAAAACCTTCCATGGCTTCCAGGAGTTCTCTCCTCTGCTTGCTAGAAATGTCTTCCCTATTTCCAGTCCAAATGTTTCTCTCTGGCTGTCACATTAAAGAGCTCCCTGAATCAGAAATGTTCTTCCCATGATCTTGTTGCCTTCCCTGTGATAAGTTAAACAGTGAGATCTCCATTCATCTCAGCAAAGACACTGATCTTGCACCTCAGGAATCTTTATTCAGTGCAGCGTTATCTTCCAGGTCTTGCTCAGGAACTGTAGCTCATCTCAGCAGAAGGACATCATTAAATCAGGGCACTTCTTTGAGTGAAGACTTGTGCTCACTGGCTAGCACTTCTGGGCCACGGGAGATTAGCTAGGGAGTGTTTTGAAGCCACGGAAAAATCTGCATCTTAAAGACATTATTTAAATTCAGTTCAGTCCAACCAGCCCTAATGATGTTACCCACAATATATCTTAATTTGATGTTGGTAATAAAGTTCACTGTAGCTAGAGCACTATCATACCGATGTACCAACATACAAATGAATGTTACCCATGTCATTTAGTACCCCTGGCTGTTAAGGTGTCACTTTAGCCATATATTTAATAAATAGGTCCTTTTATGACTATAATACTGATAAGTATTCAACTAATTTCCATGTATGTTGCATTCTATATGTTGCTAGGGATTTTACCAAGGCCGTCACCAATAGCAACTGGGACAAGGAAATAATAAATTCAGGAGGCATTCAGAAAGATCTACAACATAGAATCACTTTATAACAATACAGGAGACATTAATCACATTGGTGGCTAATGGGAGAACTTGATGCAATCAGTTTAAATCCCCTCTGATAGGAAGAGAAACCGCTTACTGCTCAGCCCTAGATCTCCTCTCAAACTAGAGTAAAACTTGCCTAGAAACTTTTGCCAGGTTCACGATCCCAGCCTATTTTTGTCTCTTTAGCCTGCGATGCCTTCCCTCTGATCATGGAGCACTGCAGCAATAGGAGGGAGGGCTTCAGAGACATCTGGAGTCAGAAAAGGTGCCAGAGAGCTACATCTTCTGGTCTGTTCCAGTAACTGAGCAGAGCTGCAGCGGGAGTGTTCATTTTCCCCAGATGAAATCACAAGCTGGAGCCAGCACCTTGCTAATTAGAAACTACCTGTGCTGCTGGCATCAGCTGTGTTTTACTTCCAGTCCCTCTCTTGTGCTTGGTGTATTTTTATTTTAATTGCTCCCCCTCTCTAGCAGGGGCTGGAGTGACAGCACCTGGAGCAGCATCGCTGCAAGCAGCAAGTAGAGGCAGGTGATCCCCGAGGAGGGGAGGCGAGGCGGTGGGGTCAGACCCCAGCCGTAATGAGTGCTCCTCAGCTTCAGAGCACAAACACCTATGTTTCCCCTCAGTGCTGTGTTTTCAGGGGTCAATTGCTCTGCCAAGTCGCCGCTTCATTAATGCGCGCGGTGCACCATTGCCGTGCCCACAGGACACGCTGCCACGCATGTGCAAGGCAGATCTGAGCAGTAATCTGTCACCATGCCGCAGTTCAGGCTGGGGTGGCCTTACAATAGCTCATTATTTTGTCTCATTACAGCCACTTGCACCGCAGCGGGGTAACCTGCCGCTGTAAGTTGGTAGCGTCTTGTCACACCAATCAATTACGCAAATCCTCTCCCCTGCAAAAGGGAACACAAACCTACTCAGCACAATTTCTGGGTGAGAAGACAGACCAGCTGATAAGAAACAGGAATAGGAAGCGGTTAATGAGAGGAGGGCAAGGGCCCACAACACCTCTGCCAGCTGTCGTCTGCGTGCATGAGAGGCAATGGCCCATCTGAGGACCTTCCTCAACTTCACAAATAGAGCTTAGGACAAGTGAAGCAGACGTGGACCGGAGCAGCTGCCGTGAGTGGGAAAACTGGCACATTTCTTCTGCAGGGCCTCAGTCAACTCAACTTTGCATCTTCCTCCTAGGAAGAACAATGCATTTCACACCAAACACCCCAGCCCTGCTTCTCTGGACTCCAGGAGTCATCCCCTGGACCATGGCTCCACAGCTCACCTCCCCGTGGTGAGCACCCCATTTGGGACTTGCGCTCCTGGGACCCACAGAACCTGTGGCTCAAGATGCCAGCAGCGCTTCCCAGTTCCTCTGAGGGACACCCTTGATCTGTGGGAGATCACAGGTGGCTGAGCTGGGTGAAGCCTGCTTAGACTGCAAATGGGGAATGCGTAAAGGAAGTGGATGAGTATCTGGTTCCTTAATAAAAACAACTGGAGCAAACCACATGTGGAAAGCAGGTCACATGCACCCAGCACTGCTGGGGCACAGCACATGCCTTGCCCTGTCATTGCAGCCCCACTTCTCCAAAACGCCCTGGCTTTGAGCCTTGGCCCACGCAGCAGCACATGTTGGCACCCTCATGCTGTTCAACACCCTTTGGAAGAGAGCGTGCATCATTTTGTCATGCCTCCCTGCCAGGAGCAGAGCTGGGTAGCTAGGTGGTCACTCAGACCAGCCTACAGACCCTCAAAATAAAGCTCTCCTGCCTCCCTTGGCCACAGCTGCAGCATGGGGCCCCTTCTCCCCCTGCCCTCCAACCTCACCCCATGGCTCCCTCCCTGCCTCTGGTCCAGAGTCCCTCCCTCACACACAGCTCTAACCCTCAACCCCTCCAGTTTTCTTCTGCAGGAGCTGAAATGCACATACCTACGCACCCCTGCCACAGCTCTGTGCTGCCCCTTGACCGAAGCTACATGTGCCCACAAGCCAGGTCCCAAGTACCTGTCGGCTCCCTGTACCTCATCCTTTAGCCCTCCATGCTCTCCCGCACACACAAAGCCCAGTCAGCTGCACGCAGCAACACGCAGAGCTCTCCTCTGCAGGCAGCTCCCTCCTCTGCCTCCCTGGCAGCCACTGCTCCTTCTCCACCAGCATGCCCAGCTTCTCAGTCGTCTGTGCAGGCAGCACTCGACCACTACCTCAGCGGTGGATGGTCTGCTCAGTGGGGCTGCAGATGGCTCCTCCATGGGATATCCACCAGGCCCCACTCGGCTTGAGGCTAAGCAGAGCATGGACCTATGGAATGAATGGCCACTCTCCTGTTCCCACGTCTAAAGTCCAGGTTAAGCTCTTTCCACCCCCAGGACTGGGGATTGCACTGACTGTGTGCACACAGGGCAGGCATGGCCAGTTCTGACTGCCTAAGGCTCCTAAGTGGGAGTGATGTACGAAGGACTGCCCAGCTCATCACAACACAACACCCAGCCGAGAGACCGTTCTCGTGTGTGGTTTGTGGAGAGCACTCACATGGCAGGTCATGGCTTTCCAGAGTGCTGGAGCCAACATCTGACATGATCCTGGTGCCCCAGGTGTGGTGCAAAGGGCACCTCTCTTTGGCAGAGAGGTCTCACGGGCTTTCCCTTGGCAATTCAGGGGCTCTGTTCAGCAAACAGTCTCCCCAAATTCAGGAAGGTTTTCAGGACTCTCTATGCAGCAGGCAGGGGTGAGGTCTATGCGCTCTGTTGTGCCCAGTTATGGGGAGATTGTTCCATGGCGACTCTCTCTAATATATTCCTCGCGTGGTGCTGCATTTAAGCCACTCATTTATCTGCTCAGTTTGCAGCATACCAATCAGCCTGGGGCTAGAACAGCAAGGTCAAGCCTGAGCAGAGCTCTCCTTAGCCCTGAGAAGGATTCTGGCGTATGCAGGATATTGTGCAAACAGGGTACCCTGCTGTTTTACCTACCCTGCGGCCATACCTGTTCTCCAGCAATATTGGGAGTATTGTCTGAGGAGGCCGGATGGAGGCAGGACCAAGCAGAGACACCAGGCCCTTGGCATGGGGTATGACTCCCCAGGGGTGTTTGCAGCAACATAAGGACCCATATGCCTTCAGGAAAGTTAGCCTTACCAAGCACCTTCTGGCAGCCTGCTCAGCTTTAGCTGGTTCACAGATCTGCCATAGACACTAGTCGCAAAGCCAAGTCCTTTGGGTGACACTGATTCCAGGGAAAAGGATCTCAGAGGCCATCCTGGATGTGCCTTGCAGCAGCCCAGGCTGGGCCAAGCTAGTTCTTCCAGGACTTGTTCTCATGCACAGTGTCATAGCTCCACTGCAAATGCAGAGCTGGATTGCACTGACCTGATACTGGAAGGAGAAGGCCCCACTCCCCAGGGTGCTCACGAAGAGACAGAAGCAAGGAGAAACTGATAGGTCAACTTCGAAGAGACCCTTCAGAAGATGGACTACCACGAAACATCTGGGACACAAGCTATGCTTCAACTGGGCTACTTCCCACTGTGTGGGAATAAGGACTGGATAACTCTTTCAGAGAACCACAAAACATCACCTATGGCCAGCCTGTGACCTCCAGACCTGGGCCAGGAGCATGACAGCTGCCTGAGAATAAAGAATACTTCCAAGGAAAGCAGTTGAAAACTTTCCGTAAATAGCCTGTGTTTGTTGTAGTACTAACATCCATGAGCACAATGTGGGGATCACAAGGAAAGGATGAGCACCCTGGACAAACTGTCCATGTAGGAGGGCTAAGGTAGTGCTGGGGTTGGACACAGCCAGGGTGATGGGGGATGGCGTGCTCCCACTGTGGGTGGATGCAACATCTCCTTTCCACAGTAACCCCAGCTTTTGGCTCTCCATTCCAGATAGGGGTGAAAAGCTAAAATCCTGGGTAGTTTTTTTAGCACTGAAAGCTCTCCGGCATTTATGTTCAGCCCCAGGCTACTGCCATGTCCAGCTCAGGCAGTGTCCTCCGTGACTGTTGGGCTGAGCAGCAAGCACCCCTTTCGCTCTTGGGCAAAGCTCCACACTCACACCTCTGCTCACAGACAAATGCTGGTCATCAAGCTGCCCAGAAACAAGCATCTCCACGTGAACCCAATGGAAAGCTTTGATCTGGGTGGTAGATACCACCACCACCAGATATTTCATTTTATTTTCCCAATGGGAAAAAAGTGAATAGAAAAATCTAGTACGGGAATTTTGAAATGTGCAGAAGCTGCATTTGCTGGCAAAATCCTGTGTTAGGGGATGCATTCCTGACTCCTGCAGGTCAAAATACATCCAAGGAGAGATTGCACGTCCCGGGCACGTGGACAGTGCAACACATTTTATGCTGGGTGGTTTTGTTCTCAGTGCCAATCTGCTTTTGCAAGTTCTGCCGCCTGCATTTACTGCCCGTTGGTTTGGCAGTACGGAGTCTAACTTACACTGAAATATTGTGGTGTGTACTAGTTACACACAGTTAGTAATTACTGAAGTGCAGTAAAGATAATTGGCTCTTCTCTAAAGAGTTAGCAGTTCCATGGAGTAATTCATATTAAATACCTGCAAGTGAGCTACTCGGGGTTGCATTTGTTAATTGATTTATTGAGTTGTTTCTATTAGAGACTATGCTATTCAGTTGCTAACTGAAAATAATGCTGAGTAATTCATTTGCTTAGGCTTTAACTTCCCCAAATCATCAACTGAGTTATGCACGATGGGAGCAGCTGTGTGTCTGTGCACTCACAGCATCTGCCACAGGAGGTCCCTCAGCTGCCCAGGTGTCCCCTCCTGCCACCATGTCACCACAGCAGTCCTGGTTCTGCTCCTCTCTACAGGCAGAGACCCAGTGGGACTGCAAAGAGCCCACAGGTCTCCCTTGCATGGTGCAGCAACCGCTGCTTCAGACCCACGCTGCTGGCATGGAGAAATCAGATCTCCTGAGCATCATCTGCAATGCTGTGTGAGACAGCCCATGCTGGCAAAGGTGAGCAGCCCACACTATCTATCATGGCCATCACACAGCATGGGGACACTGGAGAAGGCGCAGAGCTGTGCTGTGTGGATCTGACAATCACTTACTTCCCTGAACAAACATAAAAGCAAGTGTGTTGTTCCAGCAATGGGTGAAGAGTCTACTGTAACCGGGACCCAAAACTGTGGGCAGTGGGAGACAGGGTATGTGTGCCAGTGCAGAGCAAAGAGCACAGCTCAGTGCACCATTTGCACAGCTAGCAAGGCAGCTGGAATAGACCACTCCAGCTGACACATTCTATTCCAAAATGTAGTGGGCCCAATCCAGAAGGGCAGGAGTTATACCAAGGATGGTCTTGACCTGTTAGCTGAATCCTTCAAATATTGAAACCTGCAAGCAGCACAGAAACCTCTGCTCCATTCATGAATACAGAATTATTTGCTTTTATCTGAACCTGCCACGCACACTCTTCTCTGCCTGTAAGGCGTTGTGGGGAAGAGGCTGTCCCTCTCAGAGCTGGGGATGTGTGTGCATGTAAAGGGTTGTAAACGCTCTTTTGCAAACAGCGAAGCCAGCTGTGCGCTAACTTCTGTGGTGCCAAAAGGTAACGCACATAGGGATGAATCATTGCTCACAGTAAGTTGGTGTGGTCTGCAACCAGACCAATGCGTCTGAGAGCTTGGAGGGTGCTGGATCAGGCAAGTGTTGTCTGTCCGAAGCTTGTCACCCCTGTAAAACAGTGGCTGATGAACACCTATCAAACCTATAGCTTGCAGCCAAGTTGGAACAGACCCACCCATCTTTGGCAAGAATTTCCAGGAGTTTTTTTGCTTTCAAGAAGTATGCGCAGAAAATTGGCAGGCAGCCAGCCCAGTGAGCATGCCAGGCCCTTGGACAAGTACATAAAAAGCTACTGGACTCAGCTCAGGTGCAAGTGGGGTAGACCAAGCCTCTCTGACTGTGCAATCAGCCTTGTGTTCCCAACAGCTCCGGAGCAAGTTGGTCCATTTGGGAAATCTCACGGGCCTAGGTTCCTCTGTGTTACAGTCATACCTGACCATCAGCCTGTCCAGGGGTAGGTACACAGCACAAACATCACCTTGCCATGGCTGTTGTCTACCCTGGCCTGTGCTGTATCCCAGGCTGGGTCCCCCCCCACCAGCACTGCTGCTGTTCTCAGAGGTTAGGTCCACATCCTGAGCTAGGCTGGGATTAAGCCCATCACAGTATAGACAAAGTACCCTGCCAGACCCAGAGCATCCATTTCTGTCTCTGTCCCCTTGTCCATCCCAGACTCTTCACTCCCCACTGAAACATTTGCCCCAGATGGCAGAGAGCATCATCCTGCACCTGCCCAGGTGATAAGCCTGTCTCGTCATAATGAGAACAAGTTCAGGACCTCTTGTTGGGTCTTGGGTGCATCACGGCAGAACTGTGCATACAGTCCCCATCATGGCAAGCCAGCTCAAGTGGAGTTTGGCACTGTCCCTTAGCCTGAATCCCCCTCTGGCTGCTCAGCAGCGCCTTGGGAGCGAGCTCTGGGATGCTAACATTCTTGGGATCATGGTAATTTGTCCACAGGCAAAGAAAAATCAAAGCCTCATCCATTTCCCCAAGCCTGATTAAACAGTGATGGCCGATGACCATGGATCACTGACAGCCTTGTGTCCATGAGGTTTTTGATCAGGTCAAGTGGCTCATTGAACTGCAGCTGAGAATAAAGTGAGTGGAAATGCCTGGGCTGCTTTAACCCTCACTTAAACTGGCCTGCAAGTCCCTAGCTGATTGGTACATCCTTCTTACATGTTGGGGAAATACTAAGGCTCTTAAGAAACTAATGAACATGCACCTAAGGCAAAAGCAGAGCACTGGCAAATCATGGGATATAGCTAATACACAAGCAGAAGGGCACAGAGTTTATTTAAGGAATGAACGAAAATAATGACATTTCTTTTTGTTTAGTTAGAGAGCATAGGAAAGGCAAGAGTGGGTGAAGCAAAGCAGATGTGAGAGCCATCTTGAACAAAGCAAAACAGAGTGCTTTTGGCACTGGGCTGGCTGTAATATCTGCCTAATCCTTGGTAAACCAATGTACTACATGTTAAATATTAAAGGCAGGAATTTATAAACATCCAGGAAGATGGAACTGCGAGTATCAGAATCACAAAAAGACATTACTGGAAAAATTGATTGCTGGTTTTTTTTTAATAGAAACCCCTAATTAGTGCATGAAAGGACTGCGATAGCTGCAGCCTGTCTGAATTTTATTAAAACATCTGATGCATTGTCTCATGAAGCCATACTTGAAAAATTAATTCAAACTGACTTGGCTGTAGCCAGAGTCACATGGGCTGTGAATGAATGGAGATCCACAAAGTGCAGTAATAAACCATTATCTCTTGTACGGCAGCTCATTTCTATACAAATGAACCTTGCTTTGTGTGAAACATGGGACCCGCTCTGCCTTCACTTTGTCAGGCAGGAGTATCTCTCGCGAAGCCACAGAGTACCAATGAAATACGCCCTGAGAATGGATAGCTTGGTGAGGTTGCTTTGTTCTCCATCCCCAGTATTTGTGGAAAGGAGGCTGCTTTCTGGAAGCATCACAAATTTTAACAGATGACATGTTTCCATGCTTGCTGGGGAATGCCTGCCGTCTGTAATTCTCACAACTTTCCTTACAAGTCTGATGATACCTCACGTTTTTTCTTTAAGCCCCAGCTGCTGAATTCATGTAGTTATCATCAGAATATCAAAAGTAAATTTCTAACCTTCACATTTGGTGAAAAAGCATGAAATATTGAGTAAACCCTCAAGTGCACATCAACACACACGCAATGGATAACTGTTAATTATTTTCTGCTGGTTTTGCTGTGTTAGTTGATTTTTTCCCAGTACTTTCTCAGCATGTGGATCACTATTTTTGGATGCTGAAGGCAGTTGTGACTGTTTTTCACTCACCTTTAATTGTTACTCTCCTGGTAAAAAGACTCAGTAACCCAATAAAGTGGTAGAAATTGTCCCAACTGACCCAGCACGTGCAGTGAATAGTAATTAGCAGTCAATTGTCACAACAAACAGTCTTTGGTAATACTCGAGAATGAAAATTATCTACCTGCACGTACAGCATCCATATGAATAATGAATCCATCTGCAGGACTGAGCATCAGCTCATGAATGAAACTACAGCCAAGAAGCACTGAGTAATACAACAAAAATTAATCATTGTGACCTGTTTTCATAAATGCACAAACTGAAAGCTCAGAGGGGACCATCGCTCAAGCCGGGTGGTAGAATGAGTCTAAGTCAGGTTGTCACAAGTTTTCCGCCTTAGCAGGAATGAGAAAGGTTATAAAAAAGCTGTGTTCTCCTTTGGAGTCTCTGTTCCAATTTCTGAAGTCAGTGTGTGCAATTACAGCAAACTTCTGTGCTGAAATTAAGTACTTTCTTTAGAATCTTCTTTTAAAAATGGAATGTGGCATCAAAATGAATATTCTGTATCATATTTTATTGTGAAAAATGTCAGCCAAAAGCTTCAGCCACATATAAATAAAAAATTAGACTAGTTTGTCAAGTATCAGAACTGCTTTAATGCCTTCTGTTTTCTTTTTTGAGCATATTAGAGCAACTAGAGCTATGAAATGATATGTGTAGGATTCCTGATTCCTTGCTAGCAGCAGATCAGAAAAACATCTGATAAAAGTAGCAACATATTTGGTGTAAAGAGTTACTGCAGGTTTAAAAGCTCCCACAGAGACAGCACCTACAACTGAGGAGGAGCTTTGTTTGCTCTATCCAAACCAGAGCAAGTCCAGAGCTTCTAGCATAGGACTTGAAGCTGAAGGGAAAAGCCAAGCAAAACCACAGTTCCCTCCAGGATAGGGTTATGCCAACGCATCTTCACAAATGCAATGCTGTTGCAGAAGCCCTATGGGGTGGCTGTACTGCCAAAGCCAAAGCAATGAGGAATCCTGCTGGCAGGCAGGGAGAGGCAAGGCTTGGAGGTGATCTTTCCTAGGAAGAGGACATTGTCTTCTAACAACGGAGCCAGTGTCTGTGTAGTGAGTGTGCCACAGGGTAGCTGGGAGGACCTAGAAGGTGCCATCCAGAAGATCCCTCAGCTGAACTGCTCTTGGGGAAGTTCAAGGAGCAGCTCAGGACAGCCCAGGATGGGCTGTGACCCCCTCCTACCTGAAAGCTGCCATATAGGGTGATGAGACCGGTTTGGAAGATTTCTTACATTGCTAGTGTGAATGTCTTTGTTGATGCAGGGTTACCATTTTGAGTTCACCCTGACAAAAAACCATCTCTGCCATGGTAGTCTGGAAATAGCCAAGCGGCATGCCACAGTTTATTCTGCTGACAACTGCTTTAGTCTAGTTGCAACGGCTGGGCCAAACTTTGGGGAGGAGAAGGGGCCAGTGTCCTTCAATGGCTGAGAGATCAAGGAAGGTCATTTAATCACACTGCTGCAGCGCTGTCACTGTCACGCAGATGAGAAAGCACAGTATGTGTGAGCCTGGGTGTGTGTATGTGCACTCCCCACTGCCCTGACAGGCACAGACACTTGTTTCCTACCTAATAGATAGCTGTTTTTCCACAAAGCAAGTGCTGAAGGCTTTGCCCGCTTGCAAAAGTGCCAGAAGCTGCAAGCCTCTCCTCTTTTGGTGGGGATAGGATGACAAGATGCTGTCACAGCCCTGCTCTCCAGCAGGCAGGATCGACATGTCAGAGCCCCAGGGGGGTTAATGCAGAACAGCCTTCCCAAATAGCCCATACAGCCTTCCGATGTCTTGGTCCGGGAACACAAGGGAGGCCCCACACCCCTGTGCCCTTGGAGTCATGCCCCACAGCTCTGTGACCACCAGAGCAGTCCACTAAAACCACACAACATAGCCGAGCTATTCTCTTTTACTGGCCAATCTTTCAGCCATGCCAGCCCAGGGGCACCCAGGGGAATGGTCCTTGGCACAGAGGCATCTCCCATGAGATGCTGGCTGGGGGACACCACTCACAGACAGCTTTCCACGGGGAGATGTCGCAGGGCGATCAACCCCACCACAGCCAGACGAGGCAAATAGGGCCACCCTGGGCAGGATCGAGCACTGCTCACTGTCTGTCCCCTCTTCAATAGGGTGCTGCTGCCCCTTTGCACCCACCCCCGGATTTCTCACTGCCCCTCTGCCCCAGCGCTGCTTTGCAGCCTCTCTGCACACACGGCGTGATGCCCACACAAATGTCGCCTGGGTTCTGCTCAGTTTTCTTCAGCCCGTCCACCAGCACCCTCCCAGGATAACGCTCGCCGCCTCGTTATTCCCACTACCCCACTAGCTGCGGATCAGAGCTCCGGCAGCCAAAAGGAGGAGTTGTCTTGGCAACTGGAGCCGTGTGAAAGTGCAGGGACTCGCTGGCATCCCTTCGGCGCAGCCACAGCCACAGCCACAGCCACAGGCTGATAGATCTGACCCTGCAACAGATCCCTGCCCGGGTCGGTGAAAGGGAGGAAAGAGCATAGCCCTTCCCAGCTGGAGTCATGCCCCAGCCCACCACGGCCCTGGGCTGTTACACCACGAATACATTGCATCTACGGTTTTTTCTTTGCTAATTGCTACCTTTTTAGCAGCTTCTGAGGCTGCAGCAGCAGGGTGATATCCAGGAATAAACACATGTAAATAACCAGCGACAGAAGCTCCAAATTGCTGGCTGTAAATTGTTGTTAAGTGGCGCTTAAGCGGGGTCAATTGAGGCAGAGTTAAACCCAGCGGGTTAGCAGGCAGGGGCCAAAGCAAAGGGAAAACCCCAGGCAGCTCTGGGGTGGCAGGGCTCAGCAGGCTCCCTTCAGAAAGAGCTGAACATACAGCTCCAGCCTGGTGGTGGATTGCAGAGTGAGGAAGGTGATGGGTACAAGAGAGTCTTGGAGGGGTTATCTACCAACAACTCCCCGCAGGGCTACCTTCATCTTCGCAGCTACTCAGAGGTGCCCTGAAAAAGCTGAGGACCATCCTTTCCAATTGCTACAGGAGTGATTCAGGATAGCAGATGCACCCGGGAGCCAGAGCATCACCCACCCGGCTGGGTGCTGCTGGTCCCCTGCATGTGCAGGGCAGTGCTCATGTGTGCGCTAACATTTGGTACCACAGTGGAGTTCCAACACCTGAAATAACAGGGATAATCTCACGCATGACATCCCAAACTTCAGTGTAGTTCGGTCCCTCCTTCCCTCTGCTTGTCTGGGACCAGCATGGCCCATGGTATGTCAGGAAGCAGAAAAGCTGGATGTAGAGTGATGGGCCTTAAGCCAAGAAGGGAGATCCCCATGGCCCCATTCGTGCCTTGCAGGATGGTACCCCACTCAGTGACAACCTGTGGTGGCACAGGTAGCACTGGGGGTCCCATGCCCAGGGTTGTTTCCCAATCAGTGCAGCTAATTCAACCCATCACACACAGAGACTTGGTGTCAGCCCCACAATCTCGCAGGGAGCTGCACCTAGCACTGCTCAGCTCACGGGAGTCCCTCCTGGGAACGCCAAGAGGCTCCAGCTGAGCCACAGAAGGCATCCGACAGATGGAAGAGTCTGATTCTGCCACTACCCCTTACCAGGCCCTTGCTGCTGTTTCCCAAGGAGGAAAGGTGACCATTTCAGACCAGCGATGCTCCAGCCTCCACTTTCTTTCCCATCCAGCAGCAGGGAGACACTGGAGTTCTGGCTCATCCAGCTGCTGGCTTTCAGTGGCAGCTCCTTCACTGCTCCGTATGCTGCCTGACATTCCCGAGTAGTTTTTCACCCAAGGATGGGGCTATCTTAGGACTTGCCTTTTTTTCAGCATCAGCTCTGGGCACGGTCAGCATATTTGGGTTAAGCAACAGCACCTAAGGCCATGCAGTGGGAAGCTCTGATTTGAAAAGGGGGATACATGACAGGGTTAACCAATGGCTAATGAGGCGTTATATGTGTGTGTCACTTTCTGTCTGTCACTTCTCAAAAAGAAGCAGAGCACGTGCTAATCAATCTACTAGGGGGTACCAAGATGCTAATATGTGGCATTACAGCATCTGCTGTGGCAGGTACTTCATGGCAGAGACCGATGCTTCTTCCCAGGGTCCCAGGCCTCTGCACAGGGAGGAATGGCACAGATTCAAGGAGTGGATGAGATGTGGCAAGTCAGTGTCAGAACAACCTAAACATTGTTTCTAAAATTTTCCCCCAAAATAATAGTTGTCCAATGCTAGACAATTATGCAATGCTGTTAACTTTTTCTTGCCAGAATATCATTTTTGGACAAAAGCCATTAAAACCCATATTTTGTAAGAACGTGCCAGCTCAAAACAATCCTTCTTGAATAGCATCATCAGGTAGAGAAGAGATGCTACAAACACTCAGGGTAACTCTACTGCAGGCATTCAGTATGCATTACTGTATCTGAGACTGCATTTTCAAGATTGCCTTATTCAGAGACAATACACAAGATAATAACAAGAGCTAAATTAGGATAAATTACATCTAGAAGCACAGTGTTTACAAGGACTGGTAATTCACCCACAGCATCAAATGACTTTTATGGCAAGAATCTGCTTTTAGTGGGCTCAGCTGTTGTGAATGAATGAGTCTCCGTACGAATGCAGACTTGATTTACCTAGGAAGTGTTTAGTTACCTCTAAAGATGGAAGGGAGACAGGTGGATGGATGGATGAATAGATAGACAGACAGACAGATAAGCAGACAGATACCCAATATAACATCTGGCTTTCTTTCAAATGATAGTATTTACAGAGGAAATGTACAGAATTGTATTCAGCAATTTCATTAGGTAAATGGACTAATCACAAATGGAAAAAAATCACAGGGTTGTTTCTGAGTAAGCTGCTCTTAAAGAATGAGGCATTTGCAAAAGATACAAACACAGCTTTCTTATTTCATTCAAATTAAAACTTCCACTGGAGGCCCTAAAGTGCTCCACTTGCAGCTCAGCACAAAAAGTGACTGCAATCCAGCCAGGAAATGGTTGGACATATTTCTGGCTATTGCCAATGTAAAAAAGGCTCCTGTTAGAGGAGCAGCAAGTTGCTCAGCAGATCAAAGATAACTGCATAAAGCCAATGTGCATCTCTTGCAGTCCTGAAACTGATTATCAGTCGGTGACACACATGAATCAGCAACATATGAAGCAGAGATACTTTGTCAGAATTTGAGAAAATTTCCAGGAAATAATTTGAATGTTTTAGAAACCTTGCAAAAAAGTCCACATAAACAAGATGTTCAGATGGAAGCTGCTACACTGCAGAGATAACCTTTTCCAAGCAGATTTATAGAAAACAAACTTCTGAGCTGGAATTAAGAAGATTTGGGGGAGATGGGTAGGGAGGTAGAAAGTAGAAAGATGAAGAGTTGCTCCCACACTGTTGCTAAAGGACATGCTAGATGGTGGGATGAACAGAAAACCCAGAGACGCTTGGGCAGTGAAGACTCTATTCCTAACAGGGGTTTAAAAATGTGTGAGATCAGCATATTGGACTGTGGCTGTGGCCAGGCAATATATTCATCATGGTCCCCATCTCCAGCCAGATGTTTTGTCCCCTGTTGTTGCTGGGTTGTGAGCCTCATTCAGTAAGCGCCTGCAGCTCCTGGTTGGTGCCACCCCAAGATGCTCACGCAGAGCAGTCCCTACTGCTCATCAAAGGCCCCGCTATGAAATTTGATGGTGCGTGCACCAGTCCGCCCACAGCAGATTCCAAGCTTGGATGTGAGCTGGCAAAGTGCCATGACAGGACAGCGTATCAAGACCTTGCTCTAATTTTATCACATGGTTATGCTAACTATGTAAAACAGCTATGGTTTGAAAGCATATGGTGCAGTATAAAAATCTCCATAGAATGAATTACAGCAACTTCACAGAGAAGATGTAGAAGAATTTAGAAAAACATTTCAACAGATTTTAATATAAAATATCTTATAAAACTGCTTATTGGCTGGTATAGAATGATTTCAAAGTAGCAGTTACTTCTTTTAGTTTTATACACACACACATGCATATGCATCCCACAGACTGATGTCGACTGAGAGTCCCTCAAATGAATTCTTCTGTTGTGGTGACAGTGTGCTGCATATCTTAATAAAAGTGCCACAGTTGGACCTCAGATTGTGTAATATGATCTCATTATTGATTTTCATGTAATGGGATGCTAAATAACTTTGCCTATGTACATTGGATCAATGACGAAGGTGCATTGTGCATGGCGTATCAATGTTCAGCATAAAGATTACATTATGAGCCTCATTCATTTAAGCAGTGAGATGATCAATAGCAGCTAACTTCAATCAAAAACACATCAATTAATAATTGCTTTTCAGCTTCTGTCCTTTTTGTCATTTCAGCTATTTGGCAGATGAACTTTATACCCCTCCCAGCTATCAAGCTGTGGCTGATTGCCCAGGCAAGTGTATCAGATAGATAGATAGACTAGATTAGATTAGACTCTACAGCTATATACAAACTGCAAGTTCTTTGTCTAGGCCACTAATAGCAAGTTAATAAAAAGTGAAAGATTGTCAGCACTTGCTTATTGATACTCCCAGATGAAAAACATATGACTTGTTTAAGGAGCCATATTAAGATTGTTAAAGACATAACAATTACTCAGGGCAAATTTGGCTTCATCGGCCTTCGCATCAGGCTCTTATGAAGAAATAAGCTTAAATGCAAAACAGCAAACAAGGACTTAAAACAGAAATGTTAGAAAACCAGGAAAAGTACATATAAAGTGCTGAAGTCTATATAAGAAAGATTAACTCTTTGTGAAATTTACCCAACAACAAGCATGGCTGTGCCCCCTCACACCGTGATGGCGTGCACGGGGCAGTCATGTGCAGTGGTAGTGCTCGATAACCAGCTCCCGTCTCTCCAGGCTGGCTGGTTGCCCCAGCTTTGGCTGTGGGACATGAGCGGCAGCTTGGGCTGCAGCACTCCTGCAGGCTGAGACGTGGGTTCACACTGGAGCCACTCCAAGAGATGGTATTTCTACCACGCTGTGCTCCAGGGGTTTCAGGAAGATGGTTGGTCCATCACGGGCATTCCAGCAACAGGCAAGGTCCACACCAGCATCGTAAATTGCAACTGAAGGTCCGGGGGAGACCCCGTGCCACGGGGCAGGAAGCAACAGTTGTGGAGATGCTTGCGAACAGAGCTGTGAGACCCCACATTTCTCCTGTCTGCAGGAATGAAGCAGGTGGTACACTCACCAAGTCCTTGATTTCAGTGGGGTCCGGTGTAGTCCAAGCAGGTCCGAAGCCAAACAGCCCAGAGAGGATGGTCCATCCCTCCTGCTACCACGGCAGCCAGCCCACAACAGCTCTCTGGCTCAGCACACCCATTTTAAACCATGTGCTCCTGTACTCAGATATAAAATTCACATCCGTGCCATCACAGTTGCTTCCCCACACCGCGCGGTCAAGGGCTGGGAACAGCAGTGTGGGGCTCGCGTCACTGACCAGCACAGTGGGAAATCCCAACCCTGCCACTGACTGCTGGCACAGCAGCAGCAGGCCGAGAGAAATCTGCCCGAAAAAAACGTGTGACTAGGTCTGAATGAAGAATGGGCTTGCAAGTGTAGCAACCTGTTCATAGAAAATTCACGAAGAGGAAGAAAGGCAGCGCGGCCCGAATTAATTATTTCTTGCAGATGATTCACTTGCCTCTAATTATAGTTGAGCTTCTAAACACAAATGTCGATTAAAATGTTATAGTTCTTCTGCAGCTGTCATTCATGTGCTAGTGAAGAGATCAAGGCCGGAGCTATTAAAAGCCTTGGGAGTGAAACAAGGTGAAAAAGAGCCCTTGGTGGAGTAAAATTGTCAAGTAGGAGTTTTGCCCTGAGCATTTTAGGCCCAGAAAGCTATCATCTGTATTCAAAACCTGCCTTCTGCTGCATTCCCAGCAGGCAATCAAGGGCTTTTAGGGATAGTTTCTCATTTCTCTGAAAATGCTGTGGTGCACGCAGACCCCCTGCCACCTTGAAGTGGCACAGGTGAACAGGACAGGACAATTTTACTACTGGCTGCCTCCTTACCCAGAAATGGGAAAGGAAGAAAGACCGGAAAAAAGCATAGTACCATGTGAATGATCATACAAGACTCCCTGCCTGTGTGTTGGATGTGTGCAGGGAGTGGATGTCTGAGAAATAAAAGAGTTTATCTTGTTTTACCTCTGATAAAAATGCCAGGATTAGTTAACATGTTTTGGTTCAGCATTTTGAGACATTTAGATGAGAAGTCCCCACACAGGAAAGCTCCTTGGGGGCTGCTCTCCCTGCACAGAGCAGAGCTTTGCGGAGCCTGCACTCCAGGCAGCAGTGGCCTTGCCTCTGCTGGGTTGAGATGTCTGTGGTATGTCCTGGGGCGAGTGAGAACCCCAGGAGGAAGGGCAGTTCCTTGCCCAGGGCATCATCCCTCCAGCGAGAGCTGCTTTGCAGAGGGTGGATGGCCATGGTTACCCTTACCACATATCCTAGCAGGATGCTGGCCAGGCCAGCACTGTAGGGTGCTGCCTTGTTAGCAACCACCTACCCTCAAACCATCTCGGCTGTCTGAGCACCACCTCTTAGATACCATCAGCACCCAGAGGAGGAGCTCCCTTTCACTGAAGCCCCCATACCACATCCCTACAGGCAACAGAGATCTCTTCAGGCAGGTAGTCAATTCTTGTGCCATATGAAGCACAGCCCTAAGTAGCATCTCTGCTTGTTCCATTATTTAAACTTTTCCTTGGCCAAATGTGCCCAAATAACTCAGCTTAGACTAGCCACTCAGTGAAGACTCCTAGAGCAAATTAATAATCTGCTGCCTCCTGTTCAGCATGCTCAGTAACATCTCAGCTGTTAACTCTGCAGCCTGTGAGCATTTGGAGTTTACAGTTATTTTATTTTCCTAGGACAGATGGCAGACAGCACTGTAGTAGAGGGGCAGATGGCTGTGCACCTATGAGCAAAACAAAAAAACAGAAAACCTGCATGGTTAAGCTGAAAAGTAAGTGGGTTCTGCTCCTGTTCTCAGACACACCGCATAAACCCAGCCACATCCGTGTGACTTCCATCTCATCTCACATACACAGGTGAGAGCAGGATGTGGCCCTTAGGGTTTAATAAAGCATCAGACACAGAAAGAAACAACATTTTTGTCACTTAAGTTGTAATCTGAGGATAAGAAAGTCATGGCACAAGGTGAGAACAGCTAACCGCTTCATTGGCACAGGACAACTGTGGGTGATCTCCCTCCTTTCCCATCATGGGAAAGCAACCCAAGTCCTCCTGCCCAGGGTTGAACTATCCCTCTCAGTATGGAGACAACACTCCTGGGGGAGTCCCAGGAGGGTGCCAGCACATGGCAAAGGGCACAGCGGCAGCTCCTACTCTCACTAAGGCTTTATTACATGAAATTGGCAGGACTAGTTGCAAAAAAAAGATCACTTCTTTGCCCCACCTTAGCCTTTTGAAGGATGCCTCCTCATGCGTGAATGCACCCATGCCTCTTGGAGGAGCACTCCCAAGACTTTGCAGGTTCACCCTCCTGGTTTCAAGTAACCCACACTGGAGACAAATCTGACAAATCCCTTTAACCTTTAACTGGTTAAAGGGAAACAACCTAGGAACACTCAGTGAGGAAAAATATCTCCTCATTACACTAAAATAAACAACAAGGCTATCCAGTTAAATATTGTCGGGTTCCACCTATTATCTAATGAAATAAAATGGCCCATATTTAAGCTTTAGTGCTTGATGCAAGATGTACTAGCCCATCCAAAAGGTGAAATACTGTAAGCCTAGAGGAAGCAGGACCCTGAGAAACTCAAGCAGAGCTTTTTACAATGAAGTCTTTTAACAGAAGAAAAGGGCACATGAGAAGACAGGGCTGAATAACTACTTATATACTTCCATGTCCCACAGAATTAAATGGCTACAAATCTCTGGATTTTTATTAGATATCATGTTCCTCCAAGAACCATTAACTTCCAATATTTGAAGCCTCTTAAAAAGAGAGCAAGAAGAAGGTCAGACCCACAAGAGAGATGTCCTGCTTGGTCTCCAACAAATTAAATGTCAGAGCTATCAAGCCAACATTAGGAAACACATGTGTTGAGACATTGCGGGCTATATTTCCCAAACAATTCCTTTTTATCCACCATGAATGTTTGTTTGCCCCCTCGGCTTTCATTTTATAATTAGTCTCTCTGGACAGAAAGCGAATCTTTCATTGACTTGCTCACGAAGAAGTACTTGTTAGCTAACCTCGTTCTTCTGGAAGGTTTTAATGCCAGCCTACATCCTGCACTCAGTAAAATTCCCATAAATTCTTCTAAGGGATTTTGTTTTGCAGCAGTCATCCAGGCACAAAGTAGGAAATGCCCAGGGTGTAAAACAGCTGCCAACTTTGATAGCTCTTGGCAGGAGCTGCTGAATGGCAGAGCCCAGTGGTGCCCTCCATCAGTGACGCATGTCCAAAGGAGCAGTAGTACAACTTGTATTACGGGTTTCATTGTCTTACACTGGTGGTGGTTTCTGAAAGCAAATAATGATGAGGAAAATCACTGTGCAGTTTTCTTTGTATTCCATCTTTTTAAATAAAAGAGGTAAAATAGGCTAATGGACTGGAATTCCTTAGTTTGAAACGTGATTGGAAAGTGGATGAAATAACAGCTCTTAAACGATTCTGAACCATCAAGAAATTTGTACCAGTGCCTCATCAGCTTGAGAGGAGGGGCCCAGAGGGTTGCCATCAGCAGCATGAAGTCCAGTTGGAGGCAAATCACTAAAGGTGTACCCCAGTGGTCGATACTGGGGCCAATATTTCGTAGTATCTTCATTAATGACCTGGGACAGAGTACACCCTCAGCCAGTCTGCAGATGATACAAACAGGGAGGAGTGGCTGATACACCAGATGGTTGTGGAGATGGTTGTGGTCCATTCAGAGGCACCTCAACAGGCTGGAGAATTGAGCAGAAAGGAATCAGATGAAGGAATCTCAAGGGGAAATGCAAAATCCTGTACCTGGGGAGGAATAACCCCAGGCAGCAGTACATACTGGGGTCCGACCAGCTGGAAAACAGGTCTGCAGAGAAGGACCATGGGGTTCTGGTGGACCTCAAGTTGACCATGAGCTGGCAATGCACCCTTGCAGCATAGAAGGCCAACAGTCTGTCTCCTGAGCTGCATTAGGCAGAGCATTGCCAGCAGATCAGGGGAGGTGATCCTTTCCCTCTGCTTAGCACTGGGAAGGCCACATCTGGAGTGCTGGGTCTGGTTCTGGACTCCCCAGAAAAAGAAAAGTATGGACTTAATGGAACAAGTCCAGCAAAGGGCCATTAAGATGATTAAGGGACTGCAACACCTTACATACGAGGAGAGGCTCCAAGAGCTGGGACTGTTCAGCCTGCAAAAGAGAAGGCTAGGAGGGATCTTATCAATAAGTATAAATACCTGATAGGAGGGTGTAGAGAAGAGGGAGCCAGACTTTTCTCAGTGCTGCCCCGCAACAGCACAAGAGGCAATGGGCACAAACTGAAACATGTGAAATTCCATCTGAACACAAGGAAACAGTAGGAGGTCAAGCACAGGTTGCCCAGAGAGGTTGTGGAGTCTCCCAGCTTGTAGATATTAAAAACCTGACTGGACACGGACCTGGGCAACCTGCTTGAGAGACCCTACTTGAGCAGGGGTTTGGACTAGATGACCTCCAGATGCGCCTTCAACCTGAAAGATTCTGTGATTCCTTTGGACTTCCTGAATCTGTGGTAGATTCAGACACTAGGGATCCTGAGCTTCTCCTGCCTTGTGCAAGAAAAAGTCTGGTCAAATTTGAGAAGCCAGACATAGAAGAAACATTGTTGGATCATGGCAGAGGCCGTTAGAAATAATAGCCTAACTGATTCCATTAGGAAATTTGTTATTTTGGGAAGGGAGTATAAAACATCATAAAATAAGAAAACGTTTGATCATCAAAGAGCTCTTAGAAAGAATGTGAACTTGCACTGAGAAAAACTCATTTTTAGCCTGGTTTCATGAAGAACAAAGACTCACAGGATCACACCGTCTAGTCTGCCCAACCGTCTGCCAGCCCCTTTGTATAAGTGAACTCCAGTCACGTTGGGAAGAGGGGAGAGGTCTCAGAGGTAGGAGGTGTCGTGAAAACCTGCAGCTGAGGAAGAGAAATTGATGCTGTTTGTGTCTTCTCTGTGGGAAAGGCAGGGACAGCACAACCCTGATCTGCTTAGAGCAGCCGACAGGCTGGTCAACACAGATCGAGACTGGCCACGTTCATCCCAGCGGGTGAAAAAGAAGTAGGGAGGTGATTTGGGATGGTAAAGGTGTTTTAGGATGAGCCCAGAAGAAACGAGCAGGAGCTGAGGGTCCTGTAAGAGATACAGGAGTTGTGCAAAGGAACTGGAAACACCATCTCACAGAAGCACATCATGGATGTGCTTCATCTGCCCATTTAATGTGACCTGTTTGCCATTCAGGATGCCCCCAGACCCATCAGAGAGGCATGTCACTGCTGCAGCAGTGCCCACATCCAGACGCTGTGCTCCTCTGCAAGAAAAGAGAGCCGTTGCCTCCAGAAGCAGCACAAGGTCTAGGCAGAGGTGCCAACTACTGCAGCTTGCCAGGCACATCTGGCTTTGCTCTGCCAATACTGGGACCAGGAGCCAGCTGGAGAGCGTGGCGTGAAGGAAGGAGGGGACCCAGCTCCAGGGTGGATCCAAGCTCCCCCTTCCACCAGCACATGCATGCTGACCACATGGGGTGGAGGGCAGAGAGACAGAGTCCGAGCAGCACAGGGTTGGACGTGTGCAGGGTCTGGTGGGCGCGTGAGACAATTCGTTGCACTGACCTAGAGAGGGCCAAGGACTAAAGTCTATGCCTAGATGCTTTTTCATGTATAACAGTCACAGAGGAAAACGTTTCACCTCCTTAATTTTGTCTCGCCTGCCTTCACTAGGAGGGGGTGAACGCTCTCTTCTCACCTGAGCTCTAATGCTCCTGCACTGAAGAGCTCATGCTCTCACCTTACAAACACAGAACACACATCAACTCCCAAGCAGATGTCTGGAGCAGGAGTTTTAATTTTTAAACTCATGTTTTTAAAAACTGGGCTGGCCAAAATTTTGAGTTGGGGAAAAAACCCTCTGAGCATGATTGAAGCAAAAATATTTACAAACAACTGGATAGGATGGAATTTAAATCAATCAGTATGTGTCTGTGGGTGGATCTTTATTTGAAATCATCCTGAATCTGAGAAGTATATGGCAATTAGGAATAGTGTTAGGGTAAAAGAAGTCCCTACAGCTTTTTTTTTTTTTTTTTTTTTTTTTGGTCTGCTCTGAATGAGAGGTTTCTAAGACCAAGAGATAAAAACATTTCTGCTGTGGAAATCAAGCCAGCTTGAAATTTTGGCTGTGATTTCATTTCTTTTGCCATTTAAAAAAATTAGCAATTTTGGCTCAGAAGCCTTTTATCTCCTTACTGAAAAATGGATTATATGTTATGCAATAATAATATTTTGTTATAAGGGTTAGTTAATTATTTGCATGGAAAATGGAAGGCATAAGGAGAAAATGTGTAATGCAAATGCTGTTTATGATGTGAATGAATCAATGGATTGCTAAGATCTGTAATTTTAATACTACTGTATAGATTGGTTTAAAAGTTGGATTGAATTTAGGACAAGTGTTGAATCTGTGGGTTTTTTATATTCTGCATTGTATCAATTTTAAAAATAGCACATATTTGGATTAGCAGTGTGAACAAATTTAAAGAAGCCAAAGTAATCAAATCAAATGGCTTTCAGTGACCGATTAAAAATGTAAGAATAAACTTTTCTCCACATCATTTTGCTCAAGACTGATTTTCATGTCCTTTCATGTAGGAGAAAAAAGTTTAACAATGTTTCACAGAGAGCCCCCCCACTTCACTTTTCAGCACAAATAAAAGGGCAGTACATAAAAAGTAAATTGTTCAGTAAAGATCAGAACTAAAATCTCTTTTTTATAGATAGCTTCTAATCCCTCTTTAGCTGCATATCACTGGATCTTCCTCATGTCCCCCCTCATGTTTCTCATAACCCTCCCCAAACCCACACACATGCAGTAACCCAATCTAATTACGGTAGATGGTAAAGGACAAAGAGGAGTAATAATCTAGTACACAGTGCAGCCTTTTAAGCAAGAACTTAACTTCAGATCCTATCCTATTTGCCAAATTCATTTGAAATCAGTAAAACAGTTAAAAAGGTCGGGGGGGGGGGGCTGTTGAAGTGGGAGGGAATGATAAGCAGACATGCAGAGGAATAAGTAGATGAACAGTCTAGGAAAAGGCTCATCAAATAAATATCATGTCATTAGGAAACTGGCTGGAAAGGGAGAAAAAAAAACCCACAAGTTTAAAAACCTAATATTTCAGTTTAAAAAAAAAAAAAAAAAAAACAAACCTGGAATCAAAAAAAGAACATAAAAGGATCAAAAATACACACTTGAATCTATACCAAAATTTTTGATTTAAAACTACTGCTGAAAAAGTAGCTCATCTAATAAAAAGCAGTATATCAGGGGAAAAATAAAAAGCAGCGTATCAGGGGGAAAAAAAAAAAAGGATGGTGCTGAGAAAAGTTATTTTTCCAATAGGAAGAGTTTACAGCCAGAAAAATGTGACTTTTCTGTCTGAAGTACAGAAAACGGACTAGTCTGGACCTGGGCCACTTTGATCTCAGTGGGATACTGGGAAGTCACCAGTATACTTATCCCTTATTATTAAATCCATTACTATTATTACAGATCTCAGCTCTGGAGAGGGTTTGGAAGAGTCCAAGCTCTGTTCCCTCACCTGCAATGAGTAAAGCTGATGGTGATGGAGACCCAGCATCCACATGTTGGGTTAACTTCGACACAGCTTTTGTCCAGTCCTTTGGGCCAAATCTCCACCACCAGCCGGAGCGCTTAAGAGCTGCTCCCAAAACACTTCTGACAGTTTAATGCTGTCCAAAAGGAATCGAGTTCACGTGCTCCTGGAGCACTCTACAGTGCCTCTCCAAGCAAGGTAAATTCAATGATGGAAGCTTTGCTTTAAAAGCTGATTTCTGAATTAGAAATCTACCATTACAGCAAAGGAGCACAGGATATCAGGAGCTTCAGAGGGGTGCCAAACATTTGCTGGTCTCAGCAGGCAATTCTGGCATCCTGACAGTTTATGCTCTTCTTTCTCTTGTCAATCTGAAGAGCCAGCTGGGAAGCTGGGAACTGCCCTTCAGTGAAGGGTCAGGGAACGAAACAGGAATTTTGACAGGCAGGAGCTGAGAAAGACATGCTTTCCACATGCCCATGATGCAGCAGACCAGAGCCTTTTGCTCCATGGAAAGGAAATGCTGTCAAAGGTTTCAACTCTGAAAGCTAGAAATGTTCAGGCATTCCTCTAGCTGTATGGGATCCTTTTATAGTCAGAATGGGGATCCAGTGGGAACAGCAATTCCTCTTCCACCCACATGGAGAAGGAAAAAAAACCAAAAAACAAAACCAACCACAAACCACTTGAGGCAGGCATGGGAGAAGGAGTACAGTTTAGAGCTAAGGACAGAAGCAGCTGGTGTGTGTGGGGGGGGTGATTTAAATAGTGAAATGGTCTGAGGTAGTAAAACAGGTTACCTGCTGAAAGCCTCCAGGTGGGCCAAACTTCAGACATGGGAAGAAGCTTTGCACAGGCAGAAACAGCAAACTGTTTGGAAATAAGCTGAAACAGGGTTGCACAAGATAGAGCCCTGCAGATAAAGCTAAATAGAAGGAAGTGAGGAGCCCCAGAGAGGAAAGAGAAATGCATGCAAAACCTCTGAAGTATGCACAGAAAATAATAAAATGCAAATTGCCCCAGTACATAAAGGCAAGGACACTTTGGGAAAAAATCATCCAAAAGAGCAGGCAGTCAACAGGAGGGGAAGGCAGCCAAGCAGGGAAGCCGAGAGGCTGCAAGAACTGCAGGGCAGCAAATTAAAGTTTCACAGCCTGATCTGACTGCAGAAAAAGAGCACAAGTCCTAAGCCAAAGCTCAGGAGTGCCAAGCCAGCAGAGAGATGAGAGACAGTACTTGTACAATGCTGCCAGGTTATCAGCAAGTGAACCCTTAATAATTACAGCTACAGGGAGGGACAGAGAAGCAACACAGCTGACCGAGTACATGGGGACCATTTGCAGTACCACAGCAAGAAGGCCACAGAGACCAGCAGAGCTCCTTCACCTGCTCAGAGCAGATCCAGAGCAGTGAGGGCATTAAATGTTTTTTTCCAAGACTTAGAGGTCCTAGTGGCTCAATGCATCCCCTCCAAGAAAGCAACAGTGTTGGAAGGGCAAAGCTAAGCTTGTCAGGATTCCCAAGTCAAGATGTTTGAAGCACTGGTCTAACCCAGGACCTAACCCAGAGGCAGCTCACCAGCACAGGAGATGCACTGACATGGGAAGAGCTGCCAAGACATCACCTCCACCCAGTCATTCACTCAAAACCTGCCAAAAGCTCATGCACTCCACTGCTGCTTGCCAAGAGGCCTCAGGCAGATTTGCTCCCCTGCCTGGCTACTCTGCTCTGCTCCACCCAACTTCACCAAGTGACCACCTTACTGGAAAGGCTCCACCTCACACCTCCACATTTAGCTCAGACTTGAGAAGCTCAGGTGACACCTTTGGGGTGTAGCTGCTGGTTTTCTCAGTGAATTTTTAGCCCTTCAGTAAGAACATCCCTAGCTGTAGTTCTTCTATTTTTCCATCAGCTGACTGAGACCTTGAACAAGCACTAGGTATAACCCTCTCTAAATGAACTGCTAACCCTATGTAGGTCTGCTCTTCCCTCAAGAGCCTATTACCAGGTGTATGCCCTTAAAACACACAGGCTAATTTAGCAAATTATTAAACAGCAAAGAGTTCATGTGTTTCTTGTCAAGTTAAGCCCCAAAACCTGGCCCTCCTGGTGTGCCCAGGCATCAAGTCCTCACTAGTTTTCAGCACTAGGCTGAAAAGAAAAATGTTCCTTCACTGGGATGGATTTCTCCAGGGTCAGCCATCTAGAACCCACCCCAAGGCTGATCTCCAGATGGTCCTGGACCTGTCATCAGTGTGGGACCAGGGCCCTGTTTTGAGATACAACCCTCTGCCAAGCCATTTGCAGCACAGCAATGTGTTGCTCTCCCTGCACAGACCGCACATTTTAGGTTGCAACTTCTGTGCAAGGCATCTCCCTCAGGGCTCCTGCCCACCCACAGCTTGTCCAGGTGGCTCCAGTTCCCAGAAGCCAGCTTTAGTCAAAGGGAAGGGGACAGCTATAGGGAACCAACTATTCCTCCAGGAACCGATTAATGGTTTAAATTACCACTAACCCCATCCCCGTGGGCTGATGCGTACACAGCTCCATCCACATGCACACCATCTGCACATCCATGTGCACACCAATTCCCATGTGTTTCAACATCAGCATGTTTGTATCCAGCCAAATACGCAGAGCAGCGCTCTCCTTCCCTGACCTGACTTTGCAGCACCTGGTTGATCAGCAAAACTTTTGTATGGCAGATGAGAATAGCAGAGGACAGAGAAGATAACTGTGCCAGTTAATTGTCAGAAGCAGAGAAAGACACAACATATAGACAGAAGCAGGAGAGCTTCCCTCTGCAGAAATAAGATGAACAGCCATGTAGTAAATGCAAAGAGCAAGATTTTTCATTTTTTTTTCTCCCAGGAGCTCCTGTCCTCATCCTCAGGCTTCTTCTCAGAGTTTGCTCAATGAGAGTCCTTGGAAGAAGGAAGCTCCATTGACCTGCTGGCAACATGCCTGAAGAGAGACCACACTTAGACACTTCTGCCACAGCTACAGCAGGTTCCTGTGAGCGTGAGCTGTCACAGCCACCCACCGCTGTAGCTTGGGGTCACCACCTTAGAGATGAAGACCAAGGGAACCAGTGGGCAACAAAGTGGAGGTTTGGTCACTCATTCACGGCTTCTGGGGCCAGGAGCATTGTGATCACCCAGGCTAAACCTGCGCTGTATGCTTGGCTGGGGTTGAGCCTTAAGCTTTGGTTCAGCCAGTGGCTTACTGCCACAGTGTTGAAATTAGGCAGAGTCCAGTGCAGGACTCAGCTGGGGATCAAGACCAGATGTACAAAAAGGAGACAATATTCAGTAACGGAGATGATTCAGGCAGAAAGGCACCTCCCAGTCACACAGCCTTGATCACTCTATCTTTACTCTAAGCAGAGCTGTTTGCCTACGAGTACTGGGTTCATGGGTACCAGCTTTCACAAGCTATTGCAGAATTCAGTTTGGTGAAGAAGGGCACAAGTAAAGGAGCACCCACTCACTTAGGCACCAGCTTTAGTTGGAAGGAGGTGTCTGAAGACGTTTGTGGCTTTCCACCTGCAACCAGTGTCTCCCCCTCTGTGAGCTCCTCTACATTTCAATTTTATTGACTGTTGCTTCTTGCAGATACCCTGCCTTTGTCCAAAAGACTGAAAGAGCTCTACAGTCTTGGAAACATTCTCCCTTACAGGGCCTTAAAGAACAGCCTAAACTGCACCCCAGGCTCCTCTCTAAAAGATGAAGTTGGCAAAATGGCCTTTAACCTCCCATCCTATGAAGGTTTCCCATACCTTTATAGACCTGTTCTCAACCCTTTCTTCTTCACAGCCTGAAAACCAGCACTGGTTTGTGCATGATGCAGTATGTGCAGTTGTGATGGGACCCCAATTTAGACACAGCTTTGAGGTGTCTCTGCCCAGCCTTTTTTCCCCCAAATGAGCTCCCCAAAGAAGATCAGTCAGTTCAAGAGACAGGTATTATTTATAACATGCATTAACTTTTACACAGAAAGAAGAATCAAAGTGACAGAATAGAATTAGATCAGATAGAATAGACATGAAAAGGCTCATTAACAGCTCTCCCCCGCCTACAGAGCCCTTGCAAGCGGGTCCCTGCTTCCAGGCTTGCTTTCAGCCAATTCAGCAGCTTTCTGAGTTGCAGCAGACTCTGCACAGGCCTGGGAAGTTTCATTCCTGGAAGTTTTATCCCTAGGCAGTTTTGTTTCTGTCTCTCTGGAGGCCCAGCTGTTTATCTCCACAGCCTGGCTCCCTGCTGTGCGTCTTTATGCTCTTCCTCCTGCCTTGCAGTTCAGAAATCTCTCTCCCTGGGCAGGCTCGGCTGCTCTCAGGACAGGAGTTAATTTCCTCTTTCCTAGGAGGTCTATTTGACCATTTCACTCTTCTTCCAGAGCAGCAAAACATAAGGAACAAGCCACCCAAGCCAACACTATTGCTCAAATGGGGAATGCCACAGCCCTACTGCTACACCATATTACCACTTACACATGCAGGCACCATGGGGAGGGAGTCATCTTATTTAACTTCCACTATCCTGATGCTAGACACTGAAATCTGTTGAGGTGGCTCCGGTTTCCCCAGCCATCAGAGGAGACACAGGTGCTCCAGCACATCTGCCCTGTTCAGAGAGGTGACACATCCTACCTCACACCAGCTCTCTTAGCCGCAGTGCTGCCCAGGGAGCGAGCTCAAAGCAGATGTTTTCTGTCACAAGCCCAAGTTTCCCAGAGAGTCACTGCTTACCATGACACGCTCCTCCCTCCCCTAGGTGTGACTGATCCTCTTCATTCCTCATACAGCAGGCAGAAATATTTGTTTAAAATATCTGCTCAATAGAAAATTGATTTTTTTGTCAAAACAGGAAACCTCCATGGGAAATTTTGTATTACAGTTTTCACATTTTTCACTGAAAACAAAATAAAGAATGGGAATGGATATGTTTTGGAAAATGAGATATTATTCTTCTGACTAAACAGAGGTGCTGTTTTAGCTGTCCCAGTGCCTGACACCCACCCTGCCCAGCTACTGCCTCCACCCCACTTCTCAATGTCTTGTCCTCCACCTCCAGTGAGCAGCTCCACCTCAAAATCTTCACCAGAGGGACACCACTGTTCAGCCATCAGTCCTAGGAAATTGTCCATGCTCCTGCTCTCGTGTGCGCACAGAACACACCCCTGCAAAATCCTCCTGCCAGCACTCCTCATCTCACTGCCAGGCATCCTCACAGCATTCCCACTGCATCTGGACCAGCCAGGGATCTGCTACAGCAAAGAAGCACGAGGATGCCTCCAAGCTGAGAGGGAAGCTCTCTAACCAAGATAGACAGAGAAGACAGGGACCAGAGGAGCTGTCACTAGGGTCCAGGGGAAACAGTAGAAGCTATGATGGGACATGGATAAGGCTGGTGTGGGTGTAAAAAGATCTGATAGCAGCTAGAGGAAGGCAGGACATGGTCAGAGGACCCTTCTCTGGCACCTTCTGCTCACCTTCTCCTATCCTGGCTCTCCAAGCATATACCCCTGCCACATTTTAGAAGCCATACAGTATCTCCACAGTCACCTTCCTCTAGGACAAGCTCAGCCTCCAAATGCTGCCAACCTCATCGCCTCACTGTCTGGTGCCAGTTGGCCTCCTGGGCACATCTTGCTTTCCTGGACAAGTCCCTTACGTGAGCCTTGCTGGAGAGACTGTGACTTGCTGTGCCAACTGTGAGTGTGGGCCAAGTTACCTGCTGCTGCAGTACATGCATTGTCTTCAGTCCAGTGCTTTCCCTGGACAAAGGTGGCTGCTGCAGATGTGTGCTGCACGTGGTGCCCCTTCAGGGGCCTTTTTTGAGCTAAAAAGCATTGGATCTGCTCTCAGTATTGCCTTGTAGGAACATCTCCTCTCTGCCCAGAGAGGGAGCCTTATTGGCCTTTGGGTTTGCTCTTCACAGAGGTCTCACTAACAGGAGAAGAGTGCTGGTTTCCCATGCCTTTTTGCAGAAGACTGTAGCAACAGCTTTTGTGAAGGGATAAGAAGGTGCAGAGAAGTGCAGAGAGGCATATGTGCACTTTGTGCATATGCCCTGTTAGATATTGCAGAGGAAAATTGCTTTGTTATGTATATGGCCTCTCATTGTGCAGCTGGGGGAACACAAAGTCTGGTGTAGACGAATTGCAAACACAAATTGCACTGTGAAGCGCACCAGCCCTGAACACCAGATTGCACCTAGGAGGTTTCCCCTTGCTGAGGATTCATTTTCTGTTTTGTTTGGGAGGGGAAGGGGTTGTTGTTTGGAGGGGGAGTGTAGCTTTGCAACGTTTAGGGCAAAACTTAACACATGAAAAAAATCCTTCAAGTAAAAAACTTTTTTTTTTTTCTTCTTCTTCTTTTTTTTTCCTCCCTGTTTTCACTGCCTTTTTTGCCCAGAAGGAAATTTTTCCTGTGAAAGGAGCAGGAGGTTCACGTCTCTCCCGGCTAAGGCTAGCCTACTTCCACAAGAAGTTCCTGGCAGATGACTTGGCATGGAGAGGTGGGAGAGCACTGTGAGATGCAAAGCCCCCTGCTCTGCTCCCCCTCCGTGCAGAGACCTAGTGTCTCTTCACCATACCATCTGCAGGATGGGCATGGGGAGGGGGATGCTTTGCATGAAACCCTCCCTGACAGCAGGCTCATGCAGACATACTCCAGAAAATAAAGGAAAAATTAAGAACAGTCTTGAAAGGAAGGGATTAGGCAAAGCACACTGTGCTTTAAGTGGGCACTCACAAAGTAGACTGACTTTAGTCTGCAGTAGCTTAATTGAGGAAGTGGATTAAGTTAAATCCTGAAAGCATTCCTCGTACAGAGAGAGCACCCCAAAACATGCTTTCCTCTGCAACGGTGTCCTCCTGTAGCCCATCCCTGAGGTCACCCTCTTCACCCACCAGTGCCTCAGGGGTGAATGCTCCTCCCCTGATACCAGCTGCAGGTCAGCACCTCTGGTTTACATGACCACATTTCCCAGGTCTTCCTGTGCAGAGGGGGTCTGCTGTCCTGCAGCAGTGCTGGGACAGCCAACAGGTCATGGAACCAGGCATGGCAGATAGAGCTGCACATCCTACATGAACAGGAAAAGGGGAGTGGAAAAAAGAGGGTTGTCAATTGAGCCAGCAAGGGAGTTTTGGGGGGCCCTGGTCAGCAAAGGAGCTGGGAGAGCTGTCACCCCATTGACACCATGCCTCTGTGGACAGGAGTGGGGACATACTTCTGTTGAACCACTGCCCATCCTATATCATTCTCTGCCTAAAAGAGAGGTCTTTACTATCCATGGACCCACCCAGGGCTAAATGTCTGGTTCAGTGGAAGAACAGGGAAAAGCAGCAGCTAATCTGGACCTTCACAGCTTGACCTCCCTCACAGCCCAGGGTGCTTTTCAAGCCCTTTGAGAGAGGGAATTAGCAGTAAAACCATCTGTCTTGTCTGGAGCAGGGAGTACAGCAAGCTCTGCTGATATAACACAGCAATGGACGGGCTCACCTGTGGTATCAAAGGGGGATATTGAAGAGTGGTATCAAAGGATGAGTTTGGGGGTTCTGAACAGGTTTTGTCCTGCTCTCCTGTGTGCCTGATGTTGCTGCATGTGGAGGGACAACAGATACAGATATTTAGGTTGTTGAGTGGAAGATGAACAGGCATGCATGCACCTGCTATCAATTCTGCTGTTTTGGTGAGGAGCTATGATGCAGTCCCTCCAGCCTCTGGGTACCTGCATTCACTGGACCAAAAATTAAAACTCAGACATTCAGTCCTTCCCCCTGCCCCTAGTCTTGGACCTGGCTTAGCAACAGAATACCAAAAATAAAACAAACAAAACCAAAAAACCCAGTGGTTTATCCCCTAGCGTCCAAACCTTTGAGTTGTGCTGCGATAGTGATTTCAAACCTCTCCAAGGCCAGAGGCTTAAAATGTTCCTCTGCAAAATAAAACCCGAGAACTACACTTCATAGCCGGACTCCAGGCGCTGACACCTTGACAAGAATATCACCCACAATAAGACTTGTGATTTAATCCTGGGAAGTGGCATTGCTGCCTCTTAGGCAATGATGGCTGCAATTACCAAATGTGCGTGGCTTTGGGAGGAAGAGCGTGGGGGCTCTTTCCCAGCTCCCCTCACCCTCAGGACCTGTAGCACAGCCTGGGGGCTCTCGAGAATCGCCTGCTGTCTCCTTCACCAGTCAAACACGACATACATCAGCCCCCATCTCCTCCCCCTTTCCCTGCAGATTGGGAGCCTTTTATCCACCTGGTTGCCCTCCCAGGAGATGAATATTTTAAAAATCCTCCTTTTTGCTATTTTACAGAGAATATATAAAATGTTAAGTATGTGTCAAAGTGTCCTTTTGATGGTTTCTCTCTTCTACATGCCAGGGCTTCCTGGGCTTGAGCTCAGTGATTGATGCAGGAGAGTCCCTTTGCACATCCCACTGCCGGGGACTCCCATAGAGGCAGCCCTGGGCTGGCCGAGCCCCAGCAGGTGAGGTCCTCCACTCCATCAACCACAGCTTGTCTGGAGCCACTGGATAATTCATTCCTCACACATCTCTATTGATTTATTTATTAGACTCCTTGCTCACAGGAATGAAGATCTGTGCTTCTGTAAATTATCAAACTGGCAATGCTGGAAAGTGGCCATGATCCAGGCATGCAGCCACCTGCTGAGATGCTCAGAGACTGCCTTCGAGGCATCACACCCGCCCATGTACCAACTCGCCTGCTGGTAGGCCAATGTTGCTGCTTATGCCTGTATATAGCCTGGCTTCTGAAGACAAACCATGTAAGAAATGATAATAAATACCATAACTCAGGCATTTCTAAGAAACCAACGGTCCAGCAAATCTAGCTCCTAGAAGTGAGTCACTGGGTATTACACAGGAAGACCGAAAGTCCAATATACATTGCACTGTGCAAATCTATATCAAGACAGATTGATTTCTTCCTGTCCCAGCTGACTAGGCATGAGCCTCTACCCTGAAGCTGGAGACTTGTTAACATGCTTTTTTGTAATTCCTTAGTAGTACAACTTCAGGCCCTGTTCTTATTCATAAAAAAAAAAACCCTCATCAAAGGCAAATATAAAGAGAATCTGACAGAGTACAACAAAAGGGAGAGACTCAGAGGTCTTCTCTGTACCTCATTTGCTCTCATAAACACCCACTGCTCCCGCCCCACCTTTGCAGGACGACTCCTCCTTCATCCCAACTCCTCCTGCAGATTTCCACCTCCCGCCTCCACATGCACTCCGACGTTCCCACCCTCTCCATCTCTCAGCCTCTCCTCCAACATTTGCTTGCCTTCTCTGTGAGGCTGCATCCCCTCAGTATACAAGTGTCTGGGTCTTCTCTGAAGGAGGGGTGTTTTTCGCTCTTTCTGCTGCCACTTCATCTTTCTCTTCAGCCTTTCCAGGCTCTAACAGTCCACAAATTTCCTCTGCATGGTGTTTCTCTCCTGGCACACCTTTGCACTCCTTGATCTGCTGCCTCTTCTCACACCTTCTCCTGGCCAAGCCTCCAGGTCTCTCCTTCCTCCTGCTGCTGCTTTTCTTTTGGCTGCTTTGGGATATGCTTGATCTTACGCCCTCCCAAGCCCAGCTGTAGATTGTGACCTCCAGTGCTAGACAGGGATGAGAGTCAGGTCAGCAATTAGTACCACAGGGCTGGTAGGAAGGACCTGAAGACGGATCTCCAGGCACTGGAAAGCTGGAGTCAGTAAGAGCAATACAGCATGCTCTGAATTGTCCTCCAGACCCCATTGAGCATGGTGGGACTCAGACACCCATCTCACATGGAGCCACCCATATGTAGACACCTGCATGTAGAAGTTTCCATCTGGACCTGGACCCCAAACTCACTGCCATTTTCCTGGCTGAGCATCAAGACTGGGTCACGCTGTGCATCACAGGCAGATGACAGTTCATCGCCACAGTAGTGCTGTGCAATATGCAAAGTTGCCTTCTCTGGTGTCCTGCTCTAAGAAGGGCAGAGCTGCTTCCAGGTTCAACTCCAGACCTGCAGGTTGCTTGGAGAACTTGTGAGACTGCCTCCCGTAGAGCTTCCTCCCAAAGGCAAAGGCATAGCCGTGACAGAGGTCACACAGCAAAGTCCCTCATTTGTTCCATGGCCTTTGAGAGCTGAAAGCCAGCAGTGACACATTCCACTCACGATACACGATGCTGAGGCCTCCTCTGTCCAAATGCACGATGACCCCAGATGTACAAAGCGACACCACGAATGCTAGCAAGCACCCATTAGTTTTTGTGTACAGAGGTAAACCACTCTTCTGTCTAGGACTCTCAGAAACATTGTTTTTCAGCTAATTAAAATGGTAGCAGCTGTTAATCATCTGAAGATCTGTCAGCTCTACTAAAGGTAGGTGGTGGCTATTTATTTTCAGCATAACTGTCTTTAAAAAAACCTGCAAACAGTCACCTGAAAAAAGGAAAGCTGGCCCTTTAAAAATTCCAGACATTTTCTTCTACAAAATGTTTGTTGATGGGACTGACTATTCCCTGGCTTCCCCTCCTCAGATCAAAGCCTCCGGCTCATGCTGGAAGGATGGTATTTCCAAAGAACCTCCCCCAGAAGAGACCTGCTCACCCAGCAAACAAGCACAGGCACTTCTTGGCTTCACCACAACATCGTTAAAGGCTGAAAATAGCGAAGGCCAAACCTTTGCTATCCAGCCATTTTTTATTTTAACTACTTTATTCATCTGACCACTAAAAAATTCATTACATCTAAAGTTTAATGAGAAATTAAATGGATGGATTGGCTGCTAAACAGCCTGTGTGCGGGTGTGAGCACTGCCAGAGGGGCTGTGGGCTAATGAAATGTTTAATGCTGAGGACTGCAGCGAGCTTGGGCGCAACAGATGCCAGGTTTGGTATATAAATAAGCGCAATGATATGATCTCATGTTCTCTTGACACTTTCCTGAAACCCTCCTCCTCTTGCAAAAAGCTTCAAACTTCTCACAAACTTCCCGAGTTAAAGGCTGATCTCATACAACACCATCTCCTTGGCCTCCACCACCTGCATAAGCGGTCAGCCCTGGTCAGGGCTGGGTTTTCTCTCAAATCCAGGCTGATCCTCATCATCAAACTCAGTCACTGGAAAACAGTTGATCTCTTGATATTCGCTGAGAAAGTTCTGCCAGTCTCCAGGCTGGCCAAGGAAATCCACTTCGGTGCCTCTCTGACAGTGCTCTCCGCAACTCTTTGGGGCAAATTTGTACACATTTAGGGAACTTCAGGGCGAGAGCTCTGAACCCCAGTCATCAGGGACCCCATCTTCCTGCATTTCCTGAAGGAAAAGAAGTCCAAACAGCCTCAGGATCAAAACATGATGCAGGGAATTATGTGCAATTCAGACCCAGGGATGGTCAAAATGAAGCAGAAATCTGAGGCAATTACCCCTTTAACAGCTCCATATTGAGCCATGGGCACCAGGCAGGGAACAGGCACCCCAGGAAGAGCTGCAAAATCAGCAACTTGCATAGAGCGTCTCAGCTGCATGATAACTCACATTCAGGATGAAAGAACAGGACATGTCCTCAGATCAGATCAAATCAAGGCAATGCCAGGCAACAGCAAAGGAGGTGGATCCTTGCAATCTCATCACTTGCAAACAGGCCTGTCAGTGCACCCTTTAAAAATCTATGGCATCCTGTCTGGCTCAATGGAGATCACCTGTTCAAGGAAAACATTTTAGGGGGAAGTATTGCAACCTCAGCTAGCTGCCCTGCTTTTTGCAGGAAACTAGTTCTTTCCATGAGAGAGGAGATGGCTGGGCCCTGAGATGCGTCCATGTCCTGGAATGCCTCTCTGGACTACTCAATTCAGCACTGTCTCCACTGTGATATTGTGGTCCAGGGATGTTCAGTGTGTCAAACATGACTCTCCACCGTCCAGAGTGGCTAAGCACAGAGCTCCTTGCAGCTCCTTGTTGTGGGTGTTATGTTGAGGTGCTGTTGATCTCCTGGTCTCAGCACATTTCTCTCCAGTTTGCACTAGTGGGTGTAAAAGGAGTGTCAAGCTCCAAGAAACTTGGTACATCAGATTTGACAACTTGCAAGCAGTGTGACTGGGGATCTGGGCTGTGATCAAGGCCAAGAGGGAGTCAACCATGATGGCATTGACCTTGTGCATGCATCCTGCACAGCAGACATGGCTGGGTTAGTGCTTGTAAGAAAGAGCAGAGATTTCCTGCTGTTTTCAGAAGGCAGGCTGCCTTTGGGAGCAGCAGGCATGTCTGGATCTTTTCTGTTACAATTCCTTAATCTTCTTGTAAAATTGGCTAGTAGGCTTGAAGCCAAAGGCAAATCCCACAGATTTCCAATGGCATCCTTTAAATCAGAACAAAAACAGTGGAGTTCGTCACTCAGAGAGGGAGAGGTTGCACTTGTAACGTTTGTCGTTGCCTGATGACGTATAAGCCTGCTCTGCTTTTGATGGCAAGCTCCCAAAAGGAGCAGAGAACTGGGGCAGGAGCCCTCCCCACTCTCAACCCAGAAGGTATTTGAATCTTTCATTATGAGATTTTCTCCCACTTGCTTGTTTGGAGGCAGAACCACATGTTCAGGCAGAGACTGGTAACTAGATGATCAAACGCCCCTGCTTCCCATCGCCTCATGCTCCCAAATGACATTTCCCCCTTGGTGGACACATGGGACAACAGTAGTCTGGGCACTGAGCAGAAGATGCATGCCAGAGCAGGATGGGGCTCAGGATATTCCTTCAAGTCCCACAGCATTATCAGACGACGCCTTGGAGCCACAATTGCTCCACATTTCTGAAACGAACACAGAATGAACACAACGTACTCCAAAAGGATAAGCCTGCCTCCCGAGTGAGGTTTCAAAATGTAAATGTGCACAAAAACCACCACACAGCAGGGACGTTTCTTGAGGACTGAAAATGAGACTGGCTATTGGCCATACAACAGTTAATGTTTTTAACAATAACCTGGAAAAGAGAGTAATATCATCCTTGCCAAGGTACAGAGCCAGCACACAGACCAGAAGGACTGGCTAAACACAGCAGAGGATAGGTTAACCCCCAAAGCACTCTGGAAAATTTGGTAATGAGACTGTGAAAATGGTCAAATGTGAAAGCACTCACCTAGGAATTAATAATTCAGACTGGGTACATTGGGAGGGGGAGTGTCATTCTTGGGGAGCCACGTGTTAGGAAGAAGTTGGGGCAGGCAATTAGTTCAGAGTGATTTCCATGTATCAAGTCAAAGAGGCAAATAACTACTCCGAATTATCAAGTACAAGGAGAGTCTGTGCCTATGAGTTTAGCACTCAGTACCACAGTACCACTGCTGGATTAGCATGTTCCACGCCAGAAGGGCACTGGTAAACTGGAGAAGGTACAGGAGGGAATCAGGAGAACAGGTCATGGACTCTCACTCTCCTTCATTTATCAGGGGAAGGTCAAGAGTGCCTTGATCATTATCTGCAGTTGCCTGCTCAGGGAGCAGAAATCCGATAGCCCAGAGCTCTTCAAACTAGCAAAGATCTAACAAGATACAAAGCGATGCCACACTGAAACTAGCAATAGGGCATGGAAGTCTTAACACAGAGATTTGGAACTAATTTTCAAAGGATTGTGGGGGATTCACCAACACTACAAATTTTAAATTAAAGAGTTCTGCCTAAGAGATACTGGCTTGAAGCAAGAATCTGTTCCAGGATAATGATTGGCTGTGTTGTCTTCTGGAAATAAGGCTAGAGAGCTCATCTACGAATGGTAGCTTTGCACAGGGAGGCAAGCTGCAACCTGCTAAGACAGGGGTGTCCACCTCCACACTGGCTAGTTAACCTCGAGTGTTTCTCACATCCTACTCTTCTCTGCAGGTACTCAGGGCCTATCCAAAAGGTTAAAGTGCTCTCTTCAAACCCAGTACCCCTTTCAAACAGCCATGCTTAATCCCCGCAAGGTGGGAAATATTCTAATGTGTCTGAATAGGAATAGGCTGAGTCAGAGGATGGGCAGCGACAGGCATACCTCTATGCCAGAAGGAAAGGGTGGTGAGAAAGCACAGTCCCAGCCACAGGCACACAGTTGTCCTCCTTCCTGGAGGCCCAAATTGTCCCACCAGGAACACATCATATTTCTTTCAACCTAACACACGGGCAGAAGAAACCGTTTTGCATGGTCCAAGAATCAGGCACTCTGCCAGCCCTGTTCTCCCATACGCCCTCTGCTACAGCACAGAGCCCCCTTCACCACCACAGTCACAGAAACACCTTGAAATGAATAGGCATAACACCCTCCCCCCCGTCAGGAGAAGAAAGATAACATGGCATCCGTAAAGCAGACACTCTGTCTTTTTTTTTCCTGGAGGAAGCCACGGGGCACCTCAGGTTGGCTGACAATCTCATTTAGCTCTGAAATCATCCGCTTTCTCTGCTATCAGGAAGCAGAGAGAAATGTGGTGGGTATGTCCATTCAGCAGATATATCCCACCATATGGCCAGAGGAATGCTTATCCGCATGCACGTACACGCGCAGAGCTAACTTTGGCTCCTGAAAGGCAGCCTGCGACCTTTCTGCGAAGATTTTCCAGCAGCCCCAGGTGGGCAGAGGGGCGATGAGTCACTGCTGGGAGCAGCCGTGCAAAGAACATGTGATGCATGCCTGCTCTCCAGCAGGCTTCAGGAGTTTTAATCCTTAGAAATCAGAGCGCTAGTGCCTTCTGAGAAAACCCAGCTCTTGAGGAAAGCAAGGAAAGAGAGGCCTGGGGAGCTAAGCTCCGTGTTGGAGAAGAAACAGTAAGGAATTCCCACTGCTCCTGCTGACGTGCCATCCCCAAACCTGCACGAAGCACCACATGGCAGAGATTTCTACAGCTCATTAACTCTCTCTGGATCAGAAAGGTCACATCAGCCTTCACTACAGCCCTCTCCAACCCCAGCTTGGCTGCATGCTCTGGGTATTCAGGAAGCTCTCCTCCACGTCAAGAAGCCAGATCAAGTCCCTGCATTCTGGAAAAGCCTATACCTCCTGAATGGATGCAGACAGTCTCCTCTGACTGACTCCCTTCCGTCAGTCTCATCCCCTCACTATTCCCCATGGCTTCTTGGTCCCTCTGTTCCCCCAGCAGCACAATACGCAGGATCCCGTGGTCTGCTGGCACTGGACTAAACTCAAGATCTCTTCCCTGCAACTTGCCTCAGTCTGCATTACAGGCACAGCTGGAGCTTGCCTGAATTTTGGGTTGCACAGCCACCACCAATGTGGAGGAATAGAGCTGGTCACAGGGTTTGGCTGGGAGCACAATTGAAGGTCTCCTTCCAGAGTCTTTCCTGCTTTGTTCCTTTGCTTGGCACTGCTCAGTAAAGGTTACTGCACATCATGGGTCAGGTGTGGGGAATGCACCATGAGACCACCCCTCCCTCAGCAAGGAGCCACGCTGGGGCCCGAGAAGCTGCCTGACCTCAGACAAGCCTTTGAGCTCAGTACACGTAGGTGAGCACTGACTTTAAGAACAGGAGAAGCCCAGACAACAACAGGCTACTTTAGATGTGCTGTGGATTTCTTATTAACAGGCAGATACAGCTCTGAAATGCAGGCACTGGCAGTAAAGTCTTTACAGTTTTGCCTTTGCCAGTCTGGTGAAATCTGTCCTAAGAGACCACTCAAGGGACCAGCAAAATCATTGCTTCTGTTAGAGACAGAGCAGGCAGGTAGCAGCAGCCATTTGGATGTGCTTTGGGACAGTTCCTACAGGCAGTGGGTTGCTTACAAAAGGTTTACTCCAGGTGCCATTTGTTCATGGCCTGTTAGTTTAGGGGAAGCCTAGGGAATGACGCATTAATATTAATTGCTTGTCAACTGCTCTGCTCATGACTTTCAACCGTGCTCTCCCTTTCCATCTGCCAGTGAGGCAATCCTCAGCCACATGCTTCAGAAGCCTCCTTCAGCTGCTTCTCCCATGGCCATCTCCATGTTTTCATCCACACAGGGGACCTGTGCCTTGCCTAGATGATGCTACACCACCCTCTCTGCCTGCCCCCCCCCCCCCCCCCAAAAAGTGCCTATGAGAACCAGCTCATGAGTGCTACCTCAGCCAGAAGCAAAATCATAAATGCCCCTGGAGCCCCGGCTCTCATCAGGATGCTGCAGCCCCTCAGCCTTGCCCCTACCTCTACCCTTGCTGGCACCTCCCTCCAAAAAGGGGTTGTAAATTAACAGTGGCAGTCACAGCCCACTCCTTTATGTTTGGGCACAAAGATGTGCCACAAGATTGTCCTGCCATCACAGCAACAGTCACCCCCATGAGGATGAGCCACTGTTTGGGCTCATAGCACCAGCTGGGGAGTGGTTTATAGCAGGGCTGTCCTTGGGCACTTTATTAAACAGATTGCCTTTGCCATGGTCCAGAGCAAGCCAGGAGTGCAAAGCAGGACTGTACAATCCCAAAGTGACATCCAAGCACAGCAAGCAGCCTAGCCCCAGCCCAGACACTTGACTGAGCCCTGAGCAAAGCACCAGCTCCATAGCATGGCCTGTGCTGAGCAAAGCACGAGAAACCTTGTGGCCCTCTACACAGCTGTGCGTGGTTAGAGCACATCACCCAGCATGGGAGAGATGCTCTCCCTAGGGCATGCCAAAGCATCACTGCTTCCAGGGTACAGAGAGTATCCTACCCTGCAGCAGGCCACAGCTCACCAGCAAACCACCACGCTCGTCCATTTCACGGTGGGTACGCGAGTCCTAACAAGCTGCAAAGGGCATCACACAAAGCCTCACCAGTTCTGGGGACACATGCTAATCCCTTGGTGCCTGCAGAAAGCCAGGCAGCACCTCCCCTGCCAGCAGCTGTGTTGTAGGTGTCTGCAGCATATGTGGGTACTTGCTGAGAAAATGCTTCCCAAGCTGAGTGCCTCCAAGGTAGGATGAAGGAGCTCCGAGCTCCCAAGCACAGGTGTCCTCAATTGCCCAAGGCAGAAACCTGTTCCCTGTCCCCAGGACTGAGGCAGGTTCACGGGTGTCCAAAGGCATCAGTTCCAGTGCCTGCAGAGCATCCCTGGGCTCCCTGGGCACTTCAGCAGGTGGGAGACAGCCGAAGCCAGAGCAACACGGTCCTGGGACCAGCCTCACCCATGACAGCAGAAGTCTCCAATGATGGGGCTGAGACTCACAAGCTGCAGAAAAAGCAAGCAGCCCAGAAAGCTCCCAGCACTGATGTGGGAGGAGAAGGGAGAGATTGGTGTCCAGCAGGTCTTGGGCAGGGGTCACAAATACGGCATTGCCTGGGTGAGAGCCTGAGCTGGGACAAGGACACACCAGAGCCCACCTCTGGCCCGAGCGAGAAAGGTTGCAAAGGGGTGAAACCTGGTCTGCTGGATGAGAGTCTCCAGCAGCAACTGAAATCCAGCAACTCCTGCTGCCTTGGATTCACTTGGTTAAGTAATTTAGTGTGCGTTGGACCAGAGAGAAGATGCTGGTTTCCCTGTAGTTTCTCTCTCAAGGGGTCCGTGGCTGACAGAAGGGGTTGCAAGTTGTTTGCTCCCTCTTAATCCCCTTTCTGAGGGTTTCCCCTCCACAGTCAGAGATCAAGGGATAAGTGTGGATGCCTCTGCCTACGCCTCTGGTCCCTGAGGACAGCAGCCCCCGCTTAAACTGCTGTGCTACCTTCCACTTAATATCTTTGATCTCATATTTAAATACAGCTAGCCATAAAGGAAAAGGGAATGTTTCCCAGCTAAGATTTGATTTCCAGTCTCTCCGTCCTCCCAAATAATACTATCAAAGTATCAGACTTTGGAAGACTAACTATTTCCTTGGCTAATCAAAAATAAGGGGGAGTAAAGGAAGGGAATAAATTCTCAAGAACAATTACCTTCAGGTTATTTTTCAGTATTTCTTTTTTATATTATTATTTGAAATTAAACTTCAAGCTGGTCTACCTCTGCATATTGCACCTCCAGTCTTAATCACAGCAGCAAATGAGAAGCTTGTAATCCTGATGGATTTCCAGTACAAACTCATGATCTTTCTGGAGACATTGCTCTCACCACATCCTCTCCCCTACCCTGCAAGCATAACACATATTTCTGGTTCCCCACATTTATGACCTGGCATTTAGCTGCATTAAACCAGGGGCTGTTTTATCACCTCCAATTTACTAAGTGATATAAACAACACCACCTGATTACCCCACTTTTGTCATTATTTACTGCTTCAGCAGTCTCTCAGTGTCATCTTCAAACTTTATCAGTAATGATTTTCTGTTTTCTTCCAGATCATTGCTAAAGATACAGAATAGCACCGAGTCCAGGGGAGATACCTGTGGGACCCAATTAGAAATGACTGCACTGAAGGTTGATGTAGCACCAAAAATTATATCCTGAGATCTAGCAGTTAGCCAGTTTTCAAACCCAGGCTAATCATGCCATATCCATTTGTTAAGTACTAATAAAAACAAAGCCACAGCAAGAGTGCCCAAATTAACTCTTGGCAACCCCAACACACCAACAGCTCTACAAAACGTCATTGTATTGGCTAAAAAACCCAAAAGTGACACCAAGTATTTCACTTCCAATATGACCTTCACAGGGCAGCATATTGGTATTAGCTCCAGTCACAGCCCCAGAGAGGTCAGGTCTCTCTCCCACATTTTTTCCTGCTAAAGAAGATTCGTCTCCTGGTGCCCAAGAAAAGGCAAAGACAAGGCAGGCAATGAACAAGAAAAAAAGGTACCTTCAGTGCCTGCTCATCTGTTGTTCCCAGTAAGCTGATATACAGCTTTAGAGGCCCTTGGAAATGTATGTTACATCTCTATGAGGAAGCTGGTCCCCTTCATCTCCTCCATTATAAACAGAACACAGGCCCCAGATCAACTATTTATTAAAACATGTTAGCTGGGAAAACAAGCAGGGGGGGAGGGGGTTAATTAAATTAAAGGCCTCTCTAAAGAGAAGGCAATTAGGGTATTGATTGCAAGAAGTGCCAAGTTAATTGGGCATGTGACACATTGACATTTTTCACAATCAATAAACCTGCAACACCTTCAAAGAAATCTCGAGCAGCACACGACCACATCAGGGTCAAAAATGCAATAAATTTCTTGAGCTGATTATAGCTGTTGGCTTCTTTCATGTTTTCTCAATACAGAAAGCTGTCTGACAGGGCAGCTCTTTCCCCATGTGGCTTTAATAAAAGTCTTTGATGGAGCCAATGCAAGCTTTCTCTCTTTTTTTTTTTTTTAAGGAGAAATCTTGTCAGCTTTGCCTTTCTATTCCCTGCCGATCACTGGGAAGAAAGGGACTGGAGAGGGCTGGGAAAAGCCAATTAATAGAGGTAGTGGAGGAGTAACAGAGCAACCGGCAGTGATGCTCTGAAGACAGGCTGGTGCCTGGAGACTGCTATGGATCATGCCCAGCGTGACATTGTGTGCACTGGGGAAGAGTCTCACTGCAACAAGGGACTGGCAAGACCCTTCCTTTCCTTCCTTTGTTTTATTTGCTGCTTAAAAGCAGACCTGATGTTTGTCATAAGGCTGCTTGAAATGGGCATCCATGCCCCTAAATCAGCCCAGGCTCTGCTGACAGCCTGGGTCCAGGGAGAGCAGCCTCCCCCGGCGCCTGTCTGCCAGCTCTCACAAGGGCAGCCTGCCTTCCAGCACAGCCCAGAGCCAGCCGGCGGGTGCCACTGGAGTGTCTGACTGCTCCCCCCGGGACACAGGACAAGCTCTCTGCAGACATGGGTTGGAGGAAGGATCCTCCATCTGACAGAGAACGGGAGGGATGCTGCTGCAAAAGGAGGGGTGAGCAGAGGACCATGTGGGCTGGCTGCCAAGTTCTGGCGCTGCTGTGGTACGCAAGTGCCTTCGTATTCATACAGGAGCCGGACTGCAGTCTGTTGTCCTCTCCTGAGCCCACCTCCCCTCCTTTTGCTTCTCCCTTTACTTATGGGGTTGTCTGGGTGCTGTGTTATCTCAAGGTGCTTCAGGTGGACATCACTGAAAGCTGCCGGCCTGATGGGGCCAGTCTGTCCTAGGGTGCATGTCTGTACTGGCTGGACTGGACCTTCCCAATACCCAGTCAAGGTCATTTTCATTGTCAGCACCTTCTGTGTAGCAGTGTCATTTTAGAAAAAACAATCTCTGATAGTCTGAGACATCACACAAAAAGTACTGAAATCGTATTCAATGCCTTCCCTGTCCTGGGAGGGAAGGGTTGGAGCTGGCATGTCCCATCAGGCAGGATTTGGGAGCAGGAGGCGTGGGCATCAGCTCCCAGAGGCTCACGAGACTGCACTCAGGACTTCGACCTCCCAGGTGAATGCCCTACACATGCTGCTCTTCTATCAAGGGTGGTGGCTTTGGTGCCATCTTTTCCTCCTCAGGAGCTCTGCAGCAGTATTTGTGAGCCCTGCTCTGCCCTTCAAAGCTGTAACCTTAACCACCTTCATCCTCCAGAGCAAGCCTTGGACTGGGAATGGGCCAAGGAACAGGTCCTGCATGGTGGTACCCAGTGTCTGCTGTTCACTGGGTGCTAAAACATTTGAAAGTGCCCAAATAACTGATGAGTCCCAGAGGTCACCTATGCACAGTGTTGATACGAACTTATCATTGGAAATACACACCCAGGCTCGATTAATTGAAAATTTGACTTTCTGGCCCTTTAAATTGTTTTGCTAAGGAGACCTGGGCACTTGCCCTACACTAACAGCGTTATTTCCAAGGATAAGCCAACTACTATGTGCCTGCTGCTTACATTTGTGATTCAGAGATTTCATTGCCTGTTGTAATGTTGTATAACTTGCATCAACAAATTATTGTGCACTTGCAGAAACATCTGTGAGAGGATGTCATAGCCATGACCTAGCATGTAGCCCCAATACTATTAATTGTCTGCCGTTCACGTTAACCTTATGTAAGGCTACACTCAATAATTAACTTGTACAACTAGAACTTGACAGGGCCCACGAAAGCCACGTCTTACCAGTGTCTCCCAGCGCACGTGCTGCCTCATTAGCAGCGTCACCCTGACTACCGCCTATCAGACAGTAGCTGCACCCTGTTTTTCCAGGCTCAGTGTATCTTGCCTGTACAGTGACATCCTCCTGCAGGAGTTAGTGGTGAGCACAGTCACCTAATTACAATGAACCCTGCAGCCTTATCTTTTATTTGTAAACCAGACTGATTTCAGTGGAAACCATGTAAAACTTAACCAACTTTTCTAGAAATATGTTATTTTCTTCACAATTCTGAAATTCTATACTAAAGCACCATTTCTGCATTACCATATTAGCTTTTGTGGGTTTTTTACATTGTTTAATGGCACAAGGAATAGCATAATATGCATATTTAGTTCACCTGGGATTGAGCTTGTGGTCCTTGGAGACAGAAGTTTCAAACCAATTCTTATCAACTTCATGTTGTAGTAATTGTAAACATTCATTTATAACTCTACTTTTCCTCTGCATCTCACACAAGAAGAGGAATCCACCACAGTCTTTCAGTAGGTGGTTGGAGTACAGGAGCTGAGCTCCATCACAGTATGCAAAGTGGGCATCGGTGTGCTACTGCAATGGATACTTGCCACCTAACCCTACACTAATCAATAATCCTGTGCTAATCAGTTCTTGTCACCCAAAAGCTTTCGGTGAGATTTTTTCAGCTATGAAAAGCTCTGCCTCAAAATCTGGAGTGTCTCAGAGGGCCAGGCTTGGCTTTAAGGAGACAGCGATTGTCTCTTTGGAGAGTAACTATAAGCGTAAGGTTTCTCATCTTCACCTCCTGCGAGTGTCCACCACCAGCAGCAGCCATGCAGTGGCACAAAGAGCATGAGAAGCTGTGCTTGCAGATCCAGAGGAGCAGTTGAGGACTGGGGGACGACACCTAGAAGATGTCTGTGTTCCCTGGGAGCAAATATGAATGATCCTTCCTGACAGAAGACAGACCCAGGCATCTAGGCAGGAGCACGGATCTGGGTCGGTTCTGTGAGCCATCACGCAGCTCTCCTCCAGGAGTGAGCAAGACCGGCCCAGAGCAGGGATGGATGGTGGCCTGGGGTAACACAAGGTTTGTCAGGATTGGGACATCAGAAACACATGCCAGCAAGGGACCGGCCAAGACCACAATTTTGACACCTCTGTGCACAGCACTCCTCAGGTCTGTTGTGCCCATAGTGCCATGCCATCTGGCATGGCCAAGCGGGGAGAAGAGAGTCTGACTCAGCATCACTGGAGATGAAGAGGAGGCAGTTTTCTCAGTGATACACCATGAGAGGGACCTCAGGTGACAGTTTGTTTGGGGAGGAGGGGGTGACTGCAGAGAACATGCCCCCCCATTCTCATATCTGTCTCATCCCAGGAGATGTGTCATGTCTAATTTGTACATAATGCCAGGGATGATCTGGAAACTGTAAAGTTAAAAAAGCAGAGAGATGTTTGTATAATAAATTCCTCTTAGGTGATTTATAAAGTATGGTGACAGGCTTAAGAATAATGCAGTGATCCAAAAAAAAATGCTTTAAATAGCAGAGGTGACATTTCCCAAATGAGCACCATTTACACGGCAGGAGGAGAGTGTTTATTGCCTAAACCCTGTGTTAGAACGTCAGTCATCTGCGTAAATAGTGTGTCCCAGGTGGTACCCATGCAAAACTAGTGCAGTATTACTGTCATAAGGTTGCAAGTAACCTTATATAACCAAAACTTCATATGATATGATGCATATTGTACTGGAAAGGTCTCAGTTACAATGTGTGGGGCATTTTTTGAGGACAGACATCCAGTGAAGGCTTCAATCTTCCAAGTAGAGAGGAAAACAAGAGTGCTACCATATTTTCTTAAAATAAAGAATGAGACAAGACAGGAAGAATGAGGGATTCCAGACAACACGGTCTGTGCTGTTTTTGCATAGAAAGGATGCAAATAGCTCCTAGGCTGAACCCTGAGTCTTGGTTCTTGTGAGGATGGTGTTTGGCACAGGGGACACTGCTTTGTGATCAGTCCTGAGGCACGAGATAGCAACAAAGGCAAACTGGGATTCATATGCCTTGCCTTTTTGTCACTCCAATTTTGTAATCAAATGCCCAATCATGCACTTTGCTGTATGCACTTTGTTATCATTTTCCTTAATCTTGTCCAGTAGCAAGAAGGACAAACCCCAAGGAGATTTGTCAGGCAGCGGTTACTTCAATCCCAAGGAATGGATGTGCACATTATCCAGGGTTGGCTCAACCAAGCACATTACAGGAGGTAAGCAAGGGCTGTGCTTCCTCCAAAACACTGCAGGAGACCAGCTGGTAAGTGCTGGATAGGAGGACATGGTTCTAGTTCAACATGTGCAGACTAGGTGTCTTTCACAGCAGGATATCACAGGGACGAGTTACAACTCAGGTTCACATTGCGTATGACAGAGTGTCATGGTTTAACCCCAGCCAGCAACTAAGCACCACAGAGCCACTCACTCACTTCCCCCCCACCCAGTGGGATGGGGGAGAAAAATCAGGAAAAGTAAAACTTGCGGGTTGAGATAAGAACGGTTTAACGGAACAGAAAAGAAGAAACTAATAATGATAACACTAACAAAGTGACAACAGTAATAATAAAAGGATTGGAATACACAAATGATGCACAGTACAATTACTCACCACCCACCAACTGACACACAGTTAGTTCCCGAGCGGCAATCCCTCCCAGCCCCACTCCCCCCGAGTTTATATACTGGGCATGATGTCACATGGTATGGACTATCCCTTCGGCCAGTTTGGGTCAGCTGTCCTGGCTGTGTTCCCTCCCAACTTCTTGTCCCCCTCTAGCCTTCTCACTGGCTGGGCATGAGAAGCTGAAAAATCCTTGACTTTAGACTAAACATTACTTAGCAACAACTGAAAACATCAGTGTGTTATCAACAGTCTTCTCATACCTAGCTGAAAAACATAGCACTATACCAACTACTAGGAAGACAATTAACTCTATCCCAGCTGAAACCAGGACACAGAGACAACCCAGGTGGGGTACTGCTGGGCACTCAGCTGCACATACAGCACAGACATGCTGGTGATTGCAGGACCCGAGAGAGCAGGAGTCCCACAGCCAGTCCTGGAGGCCAGTGCATGAACCATTTACCACACAGCATTTTAACCCTGCCTTCCATTCAGAGCTGATGCTGACTTGCATCAGCAATGGCTTTGGCAGCTTCCAGACAATTTTTTTCTTTGCATTTTATTTAAGGATTAGAGGATTCATCTTCCAGAGAGGAAACAAGTGGGAGCTGCCTGTTCACATGTGACCAGTAGGTCCTAGGCCCCAGGTTGGATCTGAAGATAAATCAGTAAAGGAGTATTAACATGACAGAGATGTTACACACAACAGTGCACATATTTGATCAGAGTGGAGCTTTCCCTTTTATTGTTGATTGCAGCTGTCAGGACAGTTCAAACCTTTGCAAGTTATTTGCCCCTGCAACACAATAGGTATTAAAATGCCCATTACATCTTTTCCTGAAGAAGCAATCTTCTACGCGTGAAGACAGTAGAAGGCAATCACAGCTCTGTTGCACTTAGGAGAAGATATTACCAGAAGTGAAGAGCTGTATGACCAAAATTTCATGCAGCTAAAATTGACTAATAGCTTTGAACTTTTTTTTTCTAATGCATGTTATTGCTCACCATGTTGCTGCTATTATTTGGGGGAAATTCCTGCTTCTGTAAGTTGTTGTTGGGTTGCATTTGTTCCACAAATAGAGAAGGCACAGCTGTATTGTAGATACAAACCATACAGGGACCACCCCTATGAACAATTAATCGAGCTGCATCTTGCCAGTTGAAGTTTTTCAGCTAAGAGTGAAGCACAAGTGAAGAGCAGTGAAGTCCTCCTAGGGAATGCAGCAGAGAGAAAATAAAACATCCCTGTCTCCAGGCTGGCCTTGCCCCTTCAGAAGTCTTTACAACCTCTCTCAAGGGATGCACATCATCAAGGAAATCTGCCTGGAAGGGAGCAAAGAGTTTTTTCTGCTCACTGTACACTGCCCGTGAAACGTAAGGATGGCTTAGGGGAACAGTGGGGCAGGAAAAAAGCTGCTGGTTGGTAATTTGTGAGTTATTCTGGATGGCAGAAGGGGTGATGTCTGTAGTGTTATGCATGGAGAAGGGATAGCTCTGGAATGAGAACAGGCACACCCTGCTGTTTTACTTCCTAGATCTTGAACTTGGCTGCAGAAGGAATGCTCCCTCCCCTCACCATGTGCCTTTGCAGAGTGCAAGGACAAGGTAGGAGGGGCACTGAAGGCGGCATCATGCCAGGGAAAACAGTGTTTTCTGTAGGAAGTGGCCCAGGAGCCTTCCTTGCACAGCAGGTCATTTCAGGTCTCCTGCTGCCAGGTATCTGCTTGCCTCTGCACTTCTGGTGTCATATGCACAGGTCACAGCACAGCTGTGTCTCCTCTGGCTTGTTACAGCCACCCAGCAGAGCTCTCAGGCCAAGCAGGAAGACTGGCCACAGCATGCAATTCCCCGCATACCCCCTGACTGTCCCAATATTGTCCCAGCTGCTACACAAGCAGGAAAGCTGAGGAGCACCCACCCTCCCACCCTCTACAGACCCCCACAACTCCCCCAGAGCTGCAGCCAGGTCTGCCTCCCCACCCACACGTACCTCAAAAACCCCCATAGCATGGCTTGCACCACTTGTCCTGGCCCCCCAGCAGCCCCTCTCCAAGTGAAGGAGAAAATGGCACTAGAGATGAGGCTGTTGCACAAAGTAGAAATCTTGGTCTCTCCTCCCTTTGTTGCCAGACTGTCCCAGGGCTTTGGGAAGGTCACGATGACAGATAGGAGATCACAGCCCAGAGAGTACAGCTGGTCTAGGGCAGACTGGAGACAGTTGCCAGGCTGAGGCTGAAACCTGAAGGCTTCCTAGAGCAACACTAAAAGTATAAACAGCTGCTTTCAGTGATGGAAAAAATTATCCCAGGGTGCTACTGGTTTCTGGTGCCCTGAGGCTGTCTATGAAGGGCATGGATCTGGAACATACCAACTTCTCTCTCTGTGGGTATGCTACCTTCCAACCCCAAAGGGTTGGACATCCCATTGACAGTCCTATCACGCCCACAGCAATAGCTGCTCTTTAAGAAGTGTGCTGGAGAACAAGCACAAGTAAGGCAACACGAGGGCCACAACCACCAAGCAAGGGTGTGTGGCCAGAGCAGAGCCTGGTTTCTGCTTCACCTCTGAGCGTTTGCACAGTCCATCCCCTGAACCCTAGTGTGGCCAGGCTGAGCCCAGGTAACCTCCCTGAAGCAAGGAGGGCTCGTGCATCAGTGCAAGGGTCCCATCCAACCTGAGCTGACCAAATCTTGCCTTCCCAGATGCATTCTGAGTGCACTTTGGATAACACAGGCTGCCCTAGTGAGAAAGCTGTCAGCTTTGTAAATATTTGCCCTAATTCCTGGTCTTCCAACACAGGCCTGGCTTTTAGAACTCATCATTTTTCCAGCCATCTCTCACCAAGGCCAAATAAGTGGTTATTGTCCTTGAAAAGAGTGAAAATGTTTTACCATGTGATGGCACGGCAGTGCCCAGGACCGCCTTGCCATCTGGCTTTCTGTTCCATCCTCGCCCCCCAGCTACTCGCCCTGTCTCTGAGACAGGAACGCTTTTGCTCATTGTGGTACCCTCACCTGGGACCTGGCATGCTGGGGGACACTGGGGAAGCAATGCAACCTGGCTCTGGAGCCAAGGGTTACAAGAACAGCATCCTCTGGGCAGGTCTTGGGAGGTGCTAACCATGTGGGATGCATGCTCAGCAGTTCTCTTTGTCTTCTGTGACTCTTATCTTCTTCCTTTTTAAATGGAGCAATGAGTAGGAACCATGTGGGGCGGATGACCTCCCAGTTAGGATGCTCACTGGCTGCACATAGAAGAGCAGAAGCAGAGAAGATGGAGGGTCAACAGGTTTCTCAGCCATCTACAGGCATACTCCCCAGTTCCTATGAGCTACCATGACAGCAACATTTGTGAGTCACAGTCCCTTTTCCAAAAGCTGTTACTGCCTGGAAAGCTGCTCTCACTGAGCTGAGAGCCCAAACTGGACAAGACAGCACACGCATGTGGTGGTGTGGAGAGTGAGTGCTAGCAGGGAAGTCGCTGCTTCTCACTATGAGAAGCCACAGCAAATGCCCACTGCAGAGACATTTCACCTATTCTTCAGAGGTTGTTTGGCTGTTGGTGTTTGTTTGTTTAGAGGGGGTTATGTTTTGTTTTGTTTGGTCTGTAATTCAATATGTTAAAGCAGGCAGAGATGTGAAAATTGCCGGTACCATCTGCTGGTAGCAGTCAGCAAAACGCACTGTTAATGATTGATCTTCTCCTCCCCCTCCCCATGCTGGAAGATATCCATGTATCTGACAGCCCGGAGACAATCCTGTGCTTGGGACATCACAGCTCTGGGGCAAGCAGAAAAGGAAGAGGTATCGGTTACCCCAGCTTTTCTTGGGCCTGCACTTCACCCAAGAAATTTAAACCTCCAAGCATCATGCCAGTCCTATTTATGGAGATTTTTGGTCACCCAGTCACAAAGCAGGCAGAAGGACGTGATGAGGATGAACCTGCCATGCTGCCCATCCTGTGAGGGGACCCCCCAAGCCCAGGGAAGCCCTGCTTTCCCAGGGGGAGTGTGGGAATGATGGCCAGCCACGCTGATCCTGCCAATTTCTGCAGCAGCACCCTCAGCAGGAATGGGTCTAAAGGCATTTTACAGCAGCACTGCTCCACGGACTCCTGCTTACAGAGCTGAAAGCTTCATAGATCAGGAGACACGAACAAGGAGTTTCCCACTGCCCCCACAGCAACTTCCACTCCTTCACCAGACACTCCACTCCTCCACACCAGGTCGGAGTGTGTCTATACAACCCCCAGCTCGGCCACCCCCCCTGCCATGCCTCACCCCCCAGCCCAGCACGGCCCTTCCTAACCACTGGCCAGTCAGGCAGAGAAATAACAGCGTGCGAAGCCGCTGCTTTGTAGTCCAATTAACCTCCGCACTAAGCTCTTATCTCTGCCTGTTAGGATGAGGAAGCACGTTGGCTCAGTGATTTACCGGGGAGCAAGCAGGGGCACTAACAAGAGGCGAAGCAGAGGGTCAGTCGCTGAAGTGTCAGCTCGCTGCTCACAGCCGCCGGAGATGCTCTGTAGAGCAAGCAGCCCTCCTGCACCCGGCTGTCTGCAAACCCTTCCCCTGCGATACCCGGGGTGAATGCATAACAGGACAGCTCTGCACTCTGCGTCTGCTGAATCGATTGCTGCTGCTTCTCTCCTCTTCTTCCTCCCTTCCCCCAACACATATTTCCCTCGAAAAAATACATTTTTGCCATGTGTCGAGAAAAAAATACAGTGCAATTACACATTTTTATAGCATACCTTTCATAGCTTATCGCAAAGCTCTGCACATAAAAAAATGAATTGCATAAATTTTAAAGACATGTAATACATACACAGTTAAAATCATGCCGCAACAGCAATAGAAAACAGGTGTGTGCTTAAAGGGAGATTTAAACCAGGGACGTGAGTTGCACACAGGAGCCGCAGGGGTGAAGCAGCCAGGCAGAGAAGAGCTGCAAGCATATACTGATTACTGGGATGGAGAGAAGCGCTGTAAATCTCAGCTGCAAAACAGCAAAACAGGCACCCAAGGGGAGAGCAGGAGGATAAGGGTAAGTACCTGGGAATTTGAACCCTTGCAGGAACGGTGCTCTGCAGAGACTGAGTCGGACAGGGAAGAGCTCAGAGCTCAAAGCAGAATTTCCTGCTGAAGCTCTACCCCACGGGGATGCAAGTTTAACTAGTGCCCTTGTGCATTTCTAAAACCTCAGGGACAGATGCGTACTGCTACATACAATGCCAGCCCTCCAACTGTTCAAAGATTTCTGATCAGCTGTATCTTGGCGTGATGGAGGCTAGGCAGATTTGCAGGACTGTAGATGAACCAGTATCTGAACTTATGCCCTAGGAAAGCAGCCAGAGGATGTTGTTGGGACCTCTCAAAAGAAGTATCTAACCAGGTCACTGGGGCTTAGCACTGGGATAGAAATATGAAGCTGACCTGTAGCTTTGCCCAGGTGTGCAGTGTGTCCAAGTAAACCTATGCTTAGGCATAGGCTTGTGCTGCATCCTGAGGCACCGATGAAAAGCTAATGTTGGCCTTTCACAATGATCAATCCCCTACCACCTTCCTGGGAGGTGTGCTGCCTGCCCTGGCAGCAAGTTCCTGTGACTGACAGTGGACAAAGAAGTTGGCCTTCGTGTCCCTCCAGGAAGGAACCCAATACCACTTGCAACATGGACCAGTGGGATTCACAGGCATCCAGAGCCAGTGCAAACTCCTGCTGGATGGAGCAGCAGACAGGCCTCTGCATGCTCCGGGCTTCACCATGAGCAGAAGTAGTCAGAAAGGCATGCTAGTGTGACCTGGGCCATGTCCTGCCCAGCCCCGGGCTGCAGCATCCCCTTCATCAGGGAAAGGTGGGGAAGATCTCTCACAAAATCAAGCCTCCTCCTCTCTGACTCCAACAGTCCCAAATGGGGGATATCTCCTACTACAGCTCAGCAGAGAGGCAAAATACAAAGACGCTTCATTCCCCTTGACCAGCCCAGAAGACAGGGTCATGCACAGACCAAAGGGAAAAGCCAAGCTGATCCATGGTGGAAGCATGGTCCCACCCCAGCAGTGTTCCCCTTTCAAATATCAATGCTTTCTTTCCCTGTCTCCAAGTCCAGCTCCCATGGTGCTCACCAACTCTTCCACACAGCACAAGAAATGGAAATTACAATCTACCCTCTGTTCTTATCAAGGTCAGGATGGTAACACAGGGATGCCCAGAGGAATCCCATGAGCAGACATATCACTGTCAACCCCAGCTCAGTCTGTCACCTGAGTGGAGCAGAAGCTGAAGGAGGCTGTGCGGACTGACACAGCTCCAGGAACCATACCATACTTTAAAATGTAAACTTTCTCAGCCCTGCCCTCCACACCTTCACACAAGTGGGGTCTCCCAGCTGCTGCACACACCTGCATTCCCAGATGTCCATGCCCCAGGGCATGCCATGTCACCAGCACAGCTGAGCCAGGACCCTGGGACAGCCCCAGCCATGAACCATGCAGGACACAGGGATGCCCCATAAAAAGGGCTGGCCAGAAGACTCTGCAAACCTCAAAGGTGAAGTTTGGAAATCACTCCAAAAGGCTGAGGGAACCCATGGAAAGTTTTTAAGAGTCAAAAAATGGAAAAATAAAGAACTGAAAAACATGGCAGTTTCCAAATAGAAACCCCAGAGGGTATTCTTCAAAAAGCTGCCTCTGAAGCAATGGAGAGGTTCAGATCTGAGAAGCTCACATATTTTAAAATGTTTCTTTCCAGCATAGCTGTCCTAGTAAGCCTGCATGATGAGTTCCTCCCTGGACCCAAGATACACCATGATTATGGGTTTTTTTAATCATTATCATTAATTTGTTAAAACCGTTATGACACATGTTGGTTACAAGCCAGCATTTTTCTAATGAAAGCTGTTTTGGCAGGAAGTTGACTGGCTTATGCACCTCGGGAATCCCAGCCACTAAGAAAGCTATTAAAATGAAAGTGAGCATTCACTGGGATACTTGACAACTGCCACAACTTCTGCAGGATGGCCCACTGCATCCCAGCAGTCTGCTCCCCCCAGGTCTCCGGGTACCCCATCACACCACACCACTACGCTGGCAGACTCACAATAATCCTGCTCCCTGCATTTCTACCAGGTAAGATCTGTCTGTGCTCCCAAATGCAGACTGGTCCTAAGGAGGATTAAAGAGCTGATGATCCACAACAGTGCCCACCTGCCCATGCTGATGGCAGAAGACAGTGGTTTGGAGCAGAGGATTCCTGCACCACTAACCTGCATCAGGAAATAATGGGAAATGTTTGCAAACATTCGAGAAAACTCAGCATGACTATGTAGAAGTGAGACTTCCCCATGCCTTGCAGGTGGTCCACCCTCCATCAAGCTGTTCTCAGCCCAGCATGGTGCTCCTCTGCAGGGCAGCCAACACCACACAGTCCCTCATTTCTTTTTGCTGCTCTTCCCAGTAGCCCCCGACAGCTGCAAGCTCTCTGCTAACCTTGCTCTTGCTCCATTCTCTCTGCTTCATCTCTGCCCCATGTCTCACAAGCTCTGCTCCCTGGTGGCTCCACCCTTGCCTGCATGCAGCAGCTAGCACAGTCAAAAAGTCCCTTCTTGCTGGTACCCCAGCCACCACTTCGGAAAGGATATGACATACAGGTGTACAAAATTGCAAACAAAGCAGACACCATCCATCACAGGAGGGTTTGCTTCACTCTCAAGAGCTCAGATAGGAAAATCTACTGCCTGGCTTTCAAAGTGGGGGTTTCAGTCAGTGCTATTTAAGCTTTCAGTGAGAACCTCTAGAAATCAATCTATGCCCCTTTCTACCACCCAGATGGGTCACAAACTGACTTGTCTCAGCCCTACCACCTCCCACATCTTTCGACTCATCTCCCACCACCCCCTTCTCATCCCTACCACTCCAGCATCACATGTGGTCTCCTCCTGACTCGCTCCCTGTCCCTCATCAGCTACTGCAGTGACCCAGCTCCTCTTCCCTCCCCTTCTCTCCTCCCTGATCCTTCCCCTGTGCTGCTGGCAGCTCCTCATGGTCCTCTCAAGGTTTGACACTGGAACCTTCACCTCCCTTTGCCCTCTGTCCAGCCATTTCAGCTATGTGTCCAGGGACATTTCTCATATCCAGCCTAGTTTCATTGGCCCTGTCCCCGCAGTGACAGGGCTGTCCCCCTGGTGTGGTATGGAGGAGCCAGGGAGCAGCCTTGCCTCCTGGGACAGGACAAACCCTGTACAAATACTCAGAACATAGCGCCTGTCTACCGAGATACCCCTCAGCTCTCCTGTCCCAGTCTAAATAAGCTCTGCTGGGGCTTGGCACTGAGGACAGGAGACATTCCCAAAAGGTCTCACCTGCGACATGGCTGTTCAGGGACATACCTGCACCCCTCTGCTCCCCTACTTTCCCTGGAGCAGGTGGACCCACAGCTGTGAGGGGCAGCTCAGGGTATATGGGCAGGGTGACTTATGACAGCAGCTGGCTCATGGCCACAGGTCTCTGTGGGTGCCTGTGCCGGTTGTTCTTTGCAACCCAAAGCAGGACAGTCTACAAAGTGTACCCCACAAGCAGCCTGGGCTGCAGCTGGGATTCACGAAAGCTTTGAATAGATACCAAACACTGCAAGAGTTAAGCTCAGGGATTGGCTTCACTCAATACCCACTTTGTAACTAAAACCTACTCTGATAGAGCTGTTGGAGATCCAGGCGCTTTTTAAGACCATTTTAAGCTCATGTTCTTCTGGTTTACTGCAGACTCAGCCTGCCCACCATGGCAAGAGAGGAGGTGAACACTTCAAGACCTGCAGTAGGTAGGTGGCCAGCAGCAGGACAGCAAAGCAGCATGGACAGCAAAGTCTCTGCCCATCCTGCACTTTGCAGCTAGAGGCAAAGCAGGGAAGGATGCATTGCTGTCCTGCAGCTCTCTGCAGTGAATTTACCAACACTTCAGTTTTCTCAAGCTCATTTCAAACGGTTTCCTTGATTATTTTAATCCAGTAATTGATTTATTCCTAAATCCCACTCACGCCTCTAAGTGCTCTCAAAGTCGTTGTCACTCCCAAGGTCTGAGTCAACCCTGGCCTCACAGTGCTCCCTGTCGGTGGCCTGGACCAACAGCAAAGTCCTTGAGAGGTGTCTGCAGCATCCCTGATGGTCAGTGGTCCTTAGAGCAGCATGAAGCCATGGCTTAGACACCTCTCAGGGATGAACTTCAAGACCCTAGATTAAAATCCAATGTATGGGAGAGCAACCTCAACTCAGCCTCTGTGTTGGCCATGGGCCCACAGCATGGGATGGGACTCAAACCTGCTGCCATATGCATGGGGGCCCAGGCAAACACCCACAGAGCTGCACTGATTCACCAAGCCCTCCTCTTCTGCTGTTCACGGTCTGGCTTTGATTTCATTTCCCCCATGAGAAATGCGTGGGTGGGCAGGGGGCCTACACTGCAAATGAAAGATTGCTACACAAGGCCCTCCCAACTGTGCATTTCATTTGTTGTCATGTTTCTGAGATCTTTGAGAGCTGGTTATTTCAGGGCAATCCCATCTGAGTGCACTGGCGACTATCCGCAGGCAGGATCCATCTCTGGTGGCAGGCATGGGTAAGTGAGCGGTGCTCAGATGAGCACAGCCAGGATGGTGAGTGGGCTGTGATAGTGGGCACGTGTGTCACCTTGTCACTGTGCTTTAAGTGGGAGCGTGCAGCACCGAGGAGTCTCTGCAGTGGGTGAATTTCACCTGCTGATGCCACCTCATTGCCTTGCTAAATTCCTGCTGTATCTTTCACCCACCAGCACTGCCCTTGGAATCATCAGCCCTTCAGTTTAAAAAGAGAAAAAACAGCCACAGAACATAAAACCAAGGTGATGTAACCACAGAACACTATTATTCACAAATTCAGTAACCTTCAAATGTAGCCAGAGGTTACAGCTCCACTAAAGCAGGGAGCAACTCCACACCACAGCAGCGTGCACAAGCTTTGAACACCTTGGCACCAGATCTGCAAGCCCACTTGCAGAAGCAGTTCATCACTCTAATGAAGACAGGTACCACGGGAACACTTAACCAAGCCACAAGAAAGTGCAAGTCTGTGCCAAGGTATGCATGGGGACATACGTGGAGAAGCTTATCACCTCTTCCTAGGAAGATACCTGGGAAAGATTCACTCTGCATGGTGTATGCAAATGGCTCATGGTCCAGTGATGTTCTCATGGGTGCTGGGGGCTCTCTGCAGCAAAGAGTTAAATCTGAATAACTTCCCACACTTGTGGAGATGGTTTCCATGCTTCATTTAGCACTCCCTGCCTGCAGCAGACATCTGACAGCTGCAGCTGGCCATTTCCAAAACAAGATCCTGGCAATTTAGGGGAAAGACGGAAAGCTTGAAAACCCAATTTTTGCTCCAGTTTCTCATCCTGAGGTAAGGATTGATGTTTAGCTCTAGGGTTTGGGGTCCCCCTTACCAGAAGAGGGGCTGCAGCCTCTCACCTTCCCAGCCTGCCTTTGTCCTGACCTAAGACCTCGCACACATGAAGGACACCAGCAGGAGTGGGAGTAACACCAACAGCCAGGATACTATACCTGGCCCACAATGCATGACTGGTGCCTCAGGAGGATGGTCTTTCAAACACTAGCCTGTGATACTTTAGTGAGCATGGCATACTAATTCTGAAGCCACTTCTCTGTCCGTCTCCATTCTCCATCTATTAGCAGCATTTAACTAATTACAGCTTTACAAAGGCATTCTGTCAGCTAGCAAGGTCAATACATCTTCTCTTCCAGGCAAGGAGCCTGACCAATTATCTGTTATTATTGTTTAATTCTACCTGAGAAATCATTACAGATTTGGAAAGCTGTGTTTCTTCTCCCTGTACCCTGTAGCTGGCCCTGAAAATAGTTGCAGTCCTGCAAGATCCCAGCCCTGCCTCTGCCATGCAATAAAGCACATCCTGAATAAACTGTGCAAAATAAAGGGACAATTCCTCTTTCAAGCACAAAAGATGAGATTGTTCTCACTTTGCTTCACACATCTGTTTGTCGAAGCCTGAAGCTAAGCTAGCCTCTCAGGCTCCCATGCAAATCAGTGCTTCCAGAACAAGCTGAGTGTGCTCCAGCAGGTCCGCCTCCCTGCCTTGGCTTCCAGGGCACCCAGACAGCCTGCACAGGTAGAGGTGTCTAGGTGGACAGAGCCACATTTGAACAATTAATCCCACCCAATGGTTTGTTTATGTGTCAAAGGCTCAGGTACCTTCCTGACAAGGCACCCAGGCAAGACTCACTTGAGATTCAAGCACCAAGACCTTGTTACCTCCAGGCATGCTAGCTACCTGAGCTTCCATTACCATCACTGAAGGGATGGTGTTTACAGACAGGTATCCAGCATCATGTCAAGTGCTCTGGGGGTCCCACAGGGCTTCCAGCTGCATCCCCAGAAGGATCTGGGTCTCCCACAGGCAGGTAGACTGCATGTGCAGGTGCCCCAGATTCACAGCTGACACCAAATAGAGACTCAGATCTCCAGGGGATGCATTGGGGCCTTGGGCAGCCACTGCATATGAAGACCATGACAAAAAGAAACCTACATTTAGGGGTTTATATGGGAACCTCATCCCACCACTAGCATCCCACCTCAAGAGCTTGACCCATTGCAGGGCCAGAGTCCTCCATTTGCCAAAACGCAAAAGGTGTCTCATCCATCCTGCACAATAAACACAGACCCTTTATCTGAGTGTCAACGGACCAGAAATTCCTTGACAGAGGACCTGTGTTACTGTCACTTTAAAGCACAGGGAAGCAAGGATATCTTTCATACATGTTTATTTTACAGTCAAAACTTGCTAATGTTTCAGCTCTTTGAGCAGCTTCTAGTAATCCTGCTGTGAAATGAGAGACCCTGCAGGCCATGTAAGAAATCTTTCACTTACTACTTGCGAAGAAACACGAAACTCACCCTTTGTTTCCTTTAACCCAATTAAACATTTTCATAGGTGCTACTGCATTCCCAGTGGGCTTCATCTTTTTATCTGCCACTGTGAAGGTAAGTTTTCCTTTTACTCTGGTGAGCACATTAGCTCTACATTTACCCTAATTTGTTGCCCTAGCTGTAGGATTTGCTCCTGAACTGAGAATCATTTGCAGCATGGGGCTATTGCATATATGAAGCGCAGAGTCTTTGAATGTTTCCCATGCTGTGCGTTTTTGCTTGACCACTCATTTAATTTGCTGCACAGACCACATAATGTGGTTTTAGCTCTCCAGCACCTGTAGCATCATGTCATAGGTACAGCAATTTCACATGCATGCTCAGAAGTCAGCCTACTCAGTCAATAACTCTTGTTTGGCTTTGCCCTGTGTACCCTACAATAACAAATCCTTTAACAAATCATTTAAACTCTCTCCAAAATCATAGTGATTTTCCAATTCACCTGTTTCATTTCAGTTCAGGTCATCTTTGACAGTGGAACACATTGCAGTCATTCACAGGTGGGGAAAAGAGATTCTTTGCATTTCTGTAAATGGTTTGTTTGAAGGTTTGGTACAAGCTATGAGACTGCACCATGAGCTTCAGACATTATTCCCTTATGACACTAAAATACTGTGTTTCTTCTCAGTTACGGTTTTAACTTTCTGTATTGCAGTGTGCTAGTGTCACAGTACAAGCATTCCAGTTCCCTCCTGAACAAGCAAACAAGTTAATTTTCTCCAGGCACTTCAATCCTTCCAGTTCTAACTGGATCCCTGAATTTTGAACGCACACACACACCCTTTGCCTGTGGAGATGCAGGTAGAAAAAGTCAGAGCCTGAACAGTTTGGGGAAAGCTTCTCGAGGACAGCCAGCCTTCCTGGCCACCACCGAGCCCTTCTGAAGTACCACTCTCATAAGCAGAGCCAGACACCAGTGTGCCTGGGCTGATGTCCAGGCACAGAAAGGGCAACATACAGACACGGTCTGCATGGCTTTGGGGAGGTGAATAGCAACCAGCACATGCCAAATCCGTGAAAGCCATGCAGACAGGACCATTTTCAGCCTGGGCTGAGCTCACTGAGGATTAAGAGCTTGACATGCACCTTGGGGACCACTGGGCACCCTACAGCACCTTGTCCTAGGGTACCTCATAAGAAGAGCTCTCACAAATTTGGTATTTCAGGCCAGCAGGCCACATTGTCTCTCGTCTCCGGTCTTTTTGGACTCATCCAGCCTTTAACACCACTGAGCAGCCTCCGGGGCTGTTCCCGTCCATATCGACCCCCTGCGAGCCCCCCGTCGTTCACCTGGGGCAGCACCTGGGGACCTGCAGAGGCTCCAGCTGGCCCCGTTGCCAGCAAACATGCCCCACTCTGCAGTGAGGCAGCATTCGATAGAGAGCTACCACGAGAAACCATCACCCAGGCTGGGTGAATTAGGGCTCCCTGGGGTCTGGTTTTGGCCATCCTCTTTATCGTGGTTTCAGCCCAGCCGGTAACAAAGCACCACGCAGCCGCTCACCCCCCCCCCCCACCCCCCCGGCGGGATGAGGAGAAAATATAAAGGCAGGCGCATGGGTCGAGATAAGGACGGGGAGGGATCGCTCCCCACTTACGGTCACGGGCAAAGGACAGGCTCAGCTTGGGGAAGAAACAAAATCAATTTCATTTACTAACAACCAAGTCAAAACAAGGATCTGAGGAAGTAAAACGAAACCTGAGACCACCTTCCCTCCCCTTCCCGCCTCCACTCCCGGTTCTCTCCGCCTCCTCCCGCCGGCGGCGCAGGGGAACAGGGGACGGGGTCGCTCCCTCCTACCGGGTCTCTGCCGCTCCGTCCTCCTCAGGGGGAGGAGGACTCCGCCGAGGGGTCCCTCCCGCGGGAGACAGCCCTTCACCAACTTCTCCAGCGTGGGTCCTTCCCGCGGGCTGCAGTTCCTCACGGACTCCTCCAGCGCGGGTCCCTTCCACAGGCAGGGTGCAGTCCTTCCGTCACAGACTGCTCCAGCGCGGGAGCCGCCGCCATTTTGGGGGGCACCCGCTCTCCTCCATGGGCTGGGGGGACAGCCTGCCGCCTCACCACGGGCTGCGGGGGCATCCCCTCCTCCTCCTTCCTCACTGACCTCGGTATCCACAGAGGTGTTCCTCTCACATTCCAATCCCCTACTCACTGCAGGTTCCCCTTCTTAAATCTGTTCTCTCACAGGTGTTACCACTGTCACTGATGGGCTCCACCTGGGCCAGCAGCAGGTCCGGGTTGGAGCCAGGGAAGCTTCCAGCAGCTTCTCAGGAGCCGGCCCTGTAGTCCCCTCCCCTGCTACCAAAAAACCCCACCACACATACCCAAAACACTGTTTGGTAGCATTACCAGAGGTCTGGAAGGAGGCGTGAGGGTGGACAGGTGAGCCTCCAGAAGCAGCAGGGTGTGCTGAGCAGCGCAGAGCAACCTGGCCATCCTTGTGAGATGAGTTTGCTGAACAGCGTGAGCTGAAATGCAGGATCATGCAAGATCTGAGAACCCAAAGGTCCTGCTTCAGGGGGGCTGGAAGAGCTTTACCCTGAGGTGCACGAACTCTGAAGAGAAGCCTGGCTCTTACTGGAAGTCCCAGGACGTGGAGAAGGAGAATATGGCTCTTACTGGAAGCCTCTAGACATGATTTCCACCACAAGGCTTCAGTTAAAAGACTCCTGACCAGAATACTGGAAGTATGGACAGGGCAGGCCCAGCAGCAGGGGAGTTGTGGCCAGCAAACTGCCCTCTCTTGCAGTACAACCACAAACTCTGTTGCTGCAGGAACTGCATTTTCCCCTGTGGATTGCTGTGAAGCCCCCTGCACTGCCGGTTGCACATGAGTTCCTGCTGGCCCTGCTCTGGGCCAGCATGGTACCAGACGCTGTACCACTTCACTAACTTTCTGGTGTGTTCAAAAAAGCCAGCAAAAGTGAGAATTAGTGTGAGTACAGAGCAATGTAGCATGGTTACCCACTTTGAAAAGCAGATGATCGGTGTGGTATGAGCTGCTAATCCACATTGTCTGGAAAGGACATGTTGTCAAGAAAAGGAGGTCTGGAAGTGGGAACATGTTGTGCCTCTCCAGGGGCAAGCTGGAGTACCAGCCTGGACCGCGTGGGACTCGCAACTGCCCTGCCAGTCCATCGGAAAACGGCTTTTTAGTACCAAGAACATAGTAACCTGGGAGGCTCAGGCAGCTGTTTTACCAGACTGTGTTGTCTTTGCATTGACAGGGAAAATATGTCAGAGCAGTTGTCTGGGAGTTTGGGAAGGTGAACATGAAACCTTTTCTAAACAAACAGAGAAGCAGAGTTGAAGGCTGCTTGGACGACAAGGAAAGGGACAGACGGCTGCTCACCCACCTCTGGGGATCTCATCAGCTGGGGAAGAGCAGGATCTGTGCAAAGCGCAGGGTGGGAGGGCTGCTGCTGCTGTTACATGTGGGATCGGTGTTGAGCTCCCAGCAGGTTGTCAGTGCAGAGGGGTGACCAGCTCTCAAATGCCGGTCTGGTTTCTTCCTAAAACCCTGAGTCATTGGTGTTAAAAACTGCCACAGATACCAAGTCCTGTTAGTGGCTGGGAAATAAAAATGGAAAACACACCATGCCAAGCTCCATCATGAGATGGAAGTGGAACAACTTGGGTTAAATCTTAGTGTTTTAAGCCATTGCTTTAGCTCTCACTCATAGCTGGACCCTGGGTGTTGGACTAGCCAGGTTGCTAACTCAGCTCCTGCAAGCACCTCCAGCACTTGCACTCACATCTGACCAAGGCTGGATACAGCCAAATGTAGAAAGAGCACAGTGAATGATCCTGGGAAAAGCAGGAGCCAAGGCAGAGATGGGAGGATTTCCCCACAACATGGGGAAAACAAGTTGCTTCCACAGTGGCAAATTTGGGATCACAGGTGTCACAAGGACAGCTAGGACTGTGCCCCTGCACACCATCCCATGGACCCTGGCAGCATTTTTCTGCCTTGCCTTGTGGTCTTGAGCTCATTCCTGATCCATCTGCTTGGTCAGCAGCAAGTGGCTGGGGCATTCAAGGTATACGGTGTTTGGGGACAGATGCTGCTGCTGTTCTGTAGGTTTCTGGTGTGACATGGGACCTCTGACCTTCAGGCTGGACCCCCTGTTCCCAGAGGAAGGGGCAAAACAGGAGTGATGTGAAACCAGTTCCCACATCTCTGGCTTAGGATGGGTTTCCTTATCTCCATGGATAAGGATGAAAATTGTCCATGATGCCAGACACCTGCTCCAGCCTAAGACCCATGGTTGGAGGAGACTCTCTAGCCCAGAAGAGTACTCCTGGGGATGAGGAAGAGTGGACTGCTTTGAATTGACAGGTCTGGTGGAAGAGGTGCACAAGAACCGGCACACAAGGACAAAGCCATTCTCAAGGGGGATTAGGAAGTATCTAAAGGTGGAGAGGGGATGAGAAGGGGATGGTGAGGGATAGAGCAAGAAAGGCTGTGTCTTTTTTACTGGTTTTAGTTACACAGTCATGTTCTGTTCTCATTCAGGCTCCATGCAATGCATGGGTTGGGCTCACTCTAGGGACTGTGTAACAAAGCAGTATGCCTCATTCCCTGGGAAGACCAGAAAAGCTTTACTGAACAAAGTAAGGGATTGCATGAGAAGAAAGTGCACTCTCATGGGGGTTCCTTCCTACCCTTACATTTCCTCCAGAATTTAGAGCTGAGCTTAATTATGCCTTTCTCATTTCCAGGGTCCCTAGTGGGAGATCCTTAGGGTCAGGTTTGCAGAAGTGCTGAGCACTCAAAACAGAAGCCAACAGGAGCTATGCTTTGAACAGATGAAATGTAAAGAAATGCTAAGTCCACAGAAAATCAAGCACCAGGGCCTGCTGCGTGGGATGGTATGAAAGCATCCAAACTCAGACTCTCTCTCATACTGGTGCTCATCTTTCTGCCTCAGTTCTCAAGGGAGAAAGTGCAAGGTCATTACATAGGTGTTTTGTGGAAATAAACTCGTTAGCACTTGAGAAGCATTCACAGACCCTGATGAAAGCACCAGAGAAACACCCAAGGGGAAATGAATGATTGTGTAGTCAACAGAGGGTTTGGATGGTGTGCAGCAAATAAAGCCTGCGGCACACATTGAATGGGGAGGATTAAGAGAAATATCGAATGACTACCCAGGCATGGAATGAGTTAGGGATTCTGTGGAAAAACTAGTATATGATCATGTAATTAAAGACTGCATTGTAATGATCCTGCTCAAGAGGCTGGAGCTGAGGACAGCCTTAATTTTGGTGCTTCCAATATTTGAAGCACTTGACTTTGAGTGTCAGTGTACTTTTAGAGTAGATTTTTTAAATGTAATTCTATGAGTAAAGAGGAAGAAAACCTTAATGCTTAGGCCATAGGGAGCTGACTGACTCTGCTATCTTGCAGAGGTAAACATGATATCTAGCATTTACCCTTATTTAAGAAAGCAAAGCAGAGGAGGGAAGATACATCAGCAGTGATTACCAGCTATGGAAAGCTGAGAGTTGCTGATGGCTCCTAAATTAGATTGGAAGAGATTGTTTAGCTTCAAAAGATGTTCAATGTTTAAGCATTTTGTGTCCAGAAAACATGCACATCTATAAATGAGAGTATTTCATTGCAAATACAAAATTTGTCATGGTTTAGCCATGTATTTACAATTTTGTATGTGAAAAGAGTTATATTCTCTGTGTACATTGTGAGTGTAAAAGCATGAAATTGCAGTGGGATGCACATTATTAGACACAAAAGCAAGGCTTATGTCCATTAGAGAGGGAGACAAGGGAGAACAGCTCCCAGGAATGGGGAGAGAGGTGGGTACACAGGGGTAAGGGGATCTGCAGAGCCGGAAAAACACTGAAAAAAACCAGGGAAAAAAGTCTGAAAAGAGGCAAGACATGAACAATCCTGGAATTTGTGCTGAATTTGACAAAAAGTGGGCAAACTTAATTCAGTTTCTCATTTTGGAAATGCTGGAATATTTTGTTTGGATCTGTCTTTATTTTGAAAGACTTTTTTGACTTCATATGGTGCCAAGAAAAAAGTTTCAGACCTAAACTCCCCCCTATTATACAAGAAATTTGGATACAATGGCTGGAGTAGGACTGAGGTACCTCTGACACGAGAGAAAAGAGCAGCCAGTGATGCTGCCACAGAAACCGGGCCATGCTCAAGGCGTGAAGCATTTGGTTACACCAGGGTTGGGCTGTTCTGGCCCTCGCTGCTCCACTGTCTACAGGCTGATGAGTGCTGTAGGATGAGCTCCAGGAGAAGAAGGTTTATCACTCAGAAAGAAGAGGAAACCTTAAGAGGGGACTGAAGGTGCAGAGGGAGCCTGCTCCCCTCTATCAGTGAGACCTGCAGGAGCTGGGTTGGGCGCTGTGTCTCTCTCATACCCAGGCATGTCCCCACCAGCCATGGCAGTGCTCGCTGCATGGGGATGCGCAAAGATCAGGGTGCAGGCAGCCGAGACGATCACTGCTGGAGCAGGCAGCACGACTCCCCAGACTCCGTTACCCTCCAAAAAAGCTGCAGCAATGCAGACTCTGACAGGTTTTGTTCATTAAACCCGCATTAGCATTTTCTGAGGAGCCTGACCTTTATTCCTCAAATCAAATGTCAAACATGTTTAGCAAGAGACCAGACTCACTGAACTGCAGACAGTTACCGCTCTGTGTGAGGTGGCAGGACAAGTGCTGGAGGACATGGTCCCCTGTCTCCATGAGGTGCTGGGTCTGGCTCACTGTCCCCTGTGCAATGCCCATCAGCCACCACCATGGAGAAGGGTGGACGCAGTTATCCCTGAAATGCTGAGAGGGTGATAAGGTGCCCTGGAAGATCCAGGCACAGCCACAGGGTCCATATGGTCATCCAGCTCACCAAGCCTCTGCTTTATGCTCCCGCTGTTTTAATTTGAACCCTATCGCAGTGGGATCTGGCAGTGGCCTTGGAAGGAGCCACATCTCTGAAGATGTGCTGGGGGACAGGGGCTGTTTTGGCAGACCTGGATAAGCGGCTGCCAGGGGAATGATGGCTTGCCCAGGAAGCACAGCCACCACACACCGCCAGGCAGAAAAGCACTGGAGAAGGTCAGGAGATCCCTGACAGCTCATATCCTTGCCCTGCTCCCTGCACAAACCTGGATGTCTTCCCTGCAGAGCTGTCCCTCTGAGAAGGTGACATTCCTGTTAGGCTTTTGGCTGAAAAAGCCCACATTTTTATTTTTCTTACAGAAAGTCCAAAGTTTCCAAGCCCAGCAGATGCCTCCGCAGACAGTGTCTGGAGTTACCAGCTTTATTTTCTGTTGAAATGCTGTTTTGACAGGAACTTTCCGCCTGGCCTGAGCACCAAGATGACAGCTCTTTTTTCAGGTGGATCCTCTCCTTTCTGAGAATGGCAATACCACCATGGCTGAGATAGGGTGAGTGTCGCCATGCTGTGGGAGACTGAAGAGGAACCACAGTTGGCATCTCTCCTCGGGTGGTTTGCTCTGTACCTCAGCACACCCCCGTGGACCTCTTGCTTTGCTTGCTTTCTGCAGGCTCCGCAGGCTCATACCCCCGGGCTTGGCCCAGGCTGCATTCGGCACTCAGCAGAGCTCAGGCGTGCTGACTTCCCTTTGCTAGTAATGAAACAAGTTTGAAAACTCAGTGAAATGGAGAATTAATCCTTGATCTTCCTGAATTGGAGGGCATCATCCTGAAAGTCTTCTGGAGGCACTTTCCTGCCTTGTTTCCTTTATATCTGGCCTCTGCACACTCTTACTCGCGGGTGGCCAAGGTGGAGGTATCACCTAGGGCACAGGGACTCCTTTCCACAAGTCTCCATGAGTTAGCCAAATGACAGCAAAGCCTGGCTGCTGTTCTTACACAGTCAGGTCTGAAAGATCATGGGATGATTAAGCAACTTTTCTAACCTGCTAATACTCACTATGTGACATATAGGAACCAGAGGGGGAGAAAACAGCCCAGTTTTGAGCCCTGCCTCCGTCCAGCACCCACCATGCTCCTCCTCACAGCGCTGCCTGCGATGGGATGCCTCATCCTCTCGATCCGCGCTGTTCTAATCACATTCCTTTTATGTAAGGTTTATATATTTACAGCCTTAACTCCAAGCTGAACAAAGTTTTTTCTATAGGAGTATACTTGTCAGTCCATCTGTCATAGTAACAATTCCCCATCTCCTGGCTGTCAGAGAGCCTCAATAAGCTGTGCACTTGCAGATTTATGTGTTGGTAATAACAAAGTAACATGGCGCAGACTGCAAAATGTAATTTCCTGCAGAAAAGTACAATGTGACCTATTCCATCTCCCTACCTGTTGGTAACGTTTATAGACTGGCTGTCAACATCTTGTCTTGGCAGAAAGGGTCCGGTCTACATCCCGGAAAAGTCACTGACAGTGTCTCTGATATGTTGAAATTTGTGCTGAGTCCTGCATAAGCCCATGCATTTGTTCTCCTTGTTCCTCCCTCAGAATGACGTGCCACCAGTGCATCCCAGGAGTGAAGGCCAACAGCATCTTGGGCTGTACTAACAGGAGCATGGCCAGCACATCACGGGAAGTGATCATTGCCTTGTACTTGGTTCTTACTAGACCACATCTAGAATACTGTGTCTGGTTTTAGGACCCCCAGTAATGGATATTGATGAACTGGGAGTTCTATAGAGGGTCACCAAGAGGGTTGTGGGGTCCGACCACTTGCCCTGGTGAGGAGAGGGCACAGGAATGGGTTTCTTCAGCCAGGAGAAGGGAAGGATTTCGGGGCATGTCCTAACAGTTTGCCAGTGCCTTTGAGAAGGTCATCAGGAAGATAGAGCCAGGCATTTCACAGTGGTGCATGGTGGAAACACAAGAGACAGTGGACATAAATTGAAACAGGAGAGGTTCAGGATGGATATAAGGAAAGTTTTCTCCCAATTAGGACAGTCAAGCAAAGAAACAGGCTGCCCAGAGAGGCTGTAGCATCTCTGTTCTTAGAGGTTTTAAAGACCCAACTGGAGAAAGTTCTCAGCAGCCTGGTCTGATTTCATTGCTGATGTTGGAAGGTAGCTGCACCACAGACCTCCTGCTGTCCCTTCCAAACTGGGTTATTCGGTGATTCCATGATTATAATTAGTGAGCACCGCTTTCTGGGGTGACTGAGAGTGTCAGGCAAACCATTTCAGCCTGCTTAGCTGGATGGTGGGATCAACGCAGGCCTGTAGAAGTCAGGCACATGCCAAGGCTTCTTCTGTTTCCACAGATTGAAAACAGATGGCTGCCACAAGCTGCTGCTTCTGTATGCAAGCAAGATGGCTGTGGTACAGCCGTGAAAAAACACATGGAAATGTGACCAAGGCAACATATGTGATTCAGGCATGACAGCATCTTCATGTCAAAACAGACCACTGTATGATCCTAGTAAAAGTGTAGACCTTAAGCAGTGGCTCTGCCAAAGGTACTAATCCAGTCCAGCTGCTGTCCAGTCCAGAGCAACCCCAGCATCCAAAGGAAAATGGACTGCAAGCTCCTTGGAGACGTACAGTGAAGACATCATCATGCTGGTAAAGGTGTTGTGCAGAACAAGTACAGCTCAGGATCCAGGGCCGGGTAAAGACTGAGGCGTCACCAGCTAAGCACACCACAGCTTGAGAGGCAATAAATATGGTTCCTGAGACATTCCCTGTATACCATATATTCAGGGCTATTTTCCAGGATATGCACTGTATGCATGCAACATTACAGGATTCGGCTGCAGAGGCTTGGGCTGTTAGCATGGACAGAGCAGATGGGAACAGCTTCACTTAACTGAACAGAAGATGTTAGTGAGCCACGGGGCTCTGGATACTCCCAAAGGGAGGCAGGACGGCCTCCACACACAGGCAATACTTTACCAAGATAATGGATTAGGCCATAGCCCCTCAATCGTGGATTGCGTGTTGAGTGCAGGCTGTCCACTTTAAAGGCTGATAGGGACTAATGATTTCTTTGCATCTGTGTAAATGTGTGTATACATGGGCGCAGTTTCCCATGTGCCTATGGGTGTTCTTGGCTGCACGTGATGCATGTGGTTATTGGCATGTCAAGGTGGGTGGCTGTGCAGGCTCTGCACACACAGGGCTGTGGGAGCCATCTGAGAACTCCTTGTCTTGTAACCATGGCTAAATACACTGCAGCAAAAGAAACAAAAGAAGCCCAGCTTCTTTCTTTCTTGCAGCCTCAAAGTGTAGCCGATCATATGAGAGATGGGATCCCAAAGGAACATTACAGTTTAATAGGGAGCTGCTAGGTGGGAGTCACCTCTTCTGAGCACATATAATTGTGAGAAAGCTCATGGCTGCGTGACTGCAGGAATGTGGTTGCAGCAATAAAAAACATCCTGCAGTTCCCTGCACTATTGCAGGTTCACAAGGAAATGACCTTTTTCCCCAGTGACATGCACCGGTATGAGACCCAAATTCCAACAGTTCCAGTTCCCTGCTGCCCAGACACGAGTGTTGGAGGAAGGACAGGAAAGAGGAAAAGAGCACTGGGGTGAACTGGACTGAGACACACTGCAGATGTGCCCAGGCGGTGCCTCATTACCCAGCAGGGATCTCTCATATGGCATGGTTTGTGTGACTGCACACACACCTGGAGCACAGCTGGGAAGCTCAGGCTTTGCTGGCTGGAGTCCAAGGCTTCCCAGGCTGCCTCTGCTTTCTGCTTGCAAGCTCCTGCCATGCGGCAGGTCCTTCTGATTGATGATCAAGGCATTTTGGTTTTCTTTGCAGCAAATGTGGTTGAGAGTTTGGTTTGTTTACTGTGCATTGAGAAGACTCTTGATCTTGTCACTGGTCAACCAGCTATCAGGCAAGGATTTGCCAAACACGCATCTTTAAACTAAATCTTTATTAGTCCTTTGTCAGCAGAGCTGAGGAGGTCTGGTTCCTCTCCAGTCTTAACAGGAGAAACTGGATGGCAGGTAGGGTGGGAACTCAGCTCCAGAGCAGCTCAGCAGCAAGCCTCCATCATACTTGGTTATGTAAAAACATAATAACGCAAAATATGGTTCCCCACTGGCACTCTCCAACTCCTGATACTGTGGCAGAAGTCTGATTAAAGCAGTTTCATTCAAATGGGTTTGAAACAAAACTCGGGTTGAAACAAAACTCAGATTTGGGATGTCTCTTTCTGAGCTAAACAGTGCTGTTGTGTTTTTCCCCCTATGTGTGTGCCTGCTGAGGAAAATGTATTTTTTCTGTCAAAAATCGTGAACTGAACATCTCCACATGGATATGTTTCCACACTGCATCTTCAGGGCTGTGACTGGTTCCTTCATCTCCCATCTAGAAAACTTCCCAATGACTTCCATCTCCCTCCTCCCTATGAGAGGGAATATATTACATTTCAATGGCTACAGCCAACCAGGGATACCAGTGGTGAAAGGAGACCAAGAGCATGAGGCAGAACAAGGGACAGCCCTCTGTCTATACTCTAAGATTTTCATGGTGTGAATGGCTGAGGATCCGGACCTAGTGTGTGATCAGAGCCCCAGAGTGCCCCTTCACTTCTATTTCCAGATGAGACACGAGATCCCCACAGAGCAGAGCACAGATGAGTGATGGGAGCACAGCCCTGTGGATCTCCTGCCAATGTCTGTGTCATGGTTCAACCCCAGCCAGCAACTAAGCACCACACAGCTGCTCACTCACTCCCCCCTGCCCCCAGTCGGATGGGGGAGAGAATTAGAAAAAAAAAAGTAAAACTCATGGATTGAGATAAGAACAGTTTAATAGAACAGAAAGGAAGAAACTAATAATGATAATAATAACAATAATAAAATGACAATAATAATAAAAGGATTGGAATGTACAAAACAAGTGATGCACAGTGCAACTGCTCACCACTCGCCAACTGATGCCGAGTTAGTTCCCGAGCAGCGATCTCCCCAGGCCAGCTCCCCCCACTTTATATACTGGACATGACGTCACATGGTATGGAATACCCTTTCAGCCAGTTGGGGTCACCTGCCCTGGCTGTGTCCCCTCCCAACTTCTTGTGCCCCTCCAGCCTTCTTGCTGGCTGGGCATGAGAAGCTGAAAAATCCTTGACTTAGTATAAACACTACTTAGCAACAACTGAAAACATCAGTGTGTTATATCAACATTCTTCTCATACTAAACCCAAAACACAGCACTATACCAGCTACTAGGAAGAACATTAACTCTATCCCAGCCAAAACCAGGACAGTCTGCACTGTAAGATTTGATGGGACAGGCACTCCAGGAGAAAGGGACAAAGAAAAGCAGAGGCTGAGCTAACATTGTGCATCAGGAATAATTGCAGCATTGGCTGCTGCTGATCCCAAAAAAGGCTGAAGCTGGAACAGGGGTTAAGAGAAAGGAAGACATTATCACCTCAGCTCTTTGGCTGATTTCCCAATAGGTCCTCTAGATTCATGCTCAGTTTTAGAGCATTTCAGGAAGTGGTAGTGAATGTGCACTCTTCAGATAAAGTCTGTCTTGATAAAGAAGTGAACAAATACCATTACCTGAGGAATAAATCTCCTCTACTTCACATTTTCTGCAAAAGACAATCTTTTTCTGTCCCTTGGCCAACCAAGTTTCACCATCCCTTGCCATGCACGGCTCATTGTTTCCTCTCAGCACCTTAAGCAAAAGGTCTGTAGGCAGAGGAGTGTTCTCTGTGGCAAGACCTGTTGCAGCCAATGCCTTGTAGGGCTGGGCTGAGATGTCCAGGAGTGGGTAACCTTCCAGCGTGGATCTGGTGGCGGTGGTGGGATCAATAGATCCTGGCTGTAACCACTTGCTTTTCCAGTAGGAAGATGGAGGTTGCTAAGCACCACAATTCTGGATCACTCAGCAGGTGAAACAGATGCAAAAGGTGACAAGGGTAGTGGCTCTAAGCGCTTGGTAGGTCCAGCAGAGCTCTGAGCCGAAGTCCCAGCCCAGCTGGGGTCCGCAGATCTGCAGGGTCACAGTCAGGAAGCTCAGACTGCATATCAGAGGGCAAGATCTTCATCCAGCTCTTATCTTCCACTCACCTCTTCTTTCCAGGAAACAAGCACAAGTGGGGAGGAATTGGCCGCTTCTCAAGACAAGTTAAACCCTCACTTTTAAAAAATTGCATCTTAAGTCTAGCCTGACTTTCTATAACTCTTGCTTCACAACCCCGGTCACTGAATTAGGCCTTTTTCTGTGCAACTGAAGAGCCCTCTACTGTCAGAAATCTCCCTCCCATGCAGATAGTTACAAACCTCTACCAGGGCACTGCCTAACACCCTCCTTGATAAAGAAAATCGACTAAACCTGTTCAGTGCTTTGCTTTAAGGCAGGTTTTCAGGAAACATTGCTTTTTAATAAGTATGCTTTACTGTTGGTGGTGACCCCTCAGACAAAATTTGAGATGCTGATCACATATGGTCATTAAAAATTCCATCAGTTATCTTACATGGACCAGGGTTGTTGGCCTCAAGATCTCGTCCCAACTCCATTGAGGGTGATCTCTTTCTTTTTATGTAGCTTTCTTCTGAATTTTCATAGATGGACACAGTCGTTCCTGTTGTGCAATGTTAATTCCCTGAAATCTTTACACTCCAAAACCCCATTGCTCATTGCCTCATGGGTACTTGTTCAAGCAAGTAGCCCATTGTGGGCAACGTCCCACCTGGGCCACAGCAGCTTTCTGTATCCATGAACAGCATCAGAGACCCATGGGCAGCAGTGAGTGGGAGTCTGCTGGGCTGCAAAGCCGAGGCTCCATCTGCCTATGCACTGTCTCATGTCCCTCCTTCGTTTTGGAAGAGAGGAGCTGTGGAACCTATCCCCACCCCATGCAAGTGGGAAGGGAGCTATATTTCCATTCTTCTGTTGACTGTGTTGTTTGGCAAACAGGCCAACCTTCATCTTCCTCTTCTTCTGGCTCCTCTTTGCTGCTCAGCCTCTCTTGGTGATGACAGGCATCACACAGTGAAGAGGACAGAAGAAACTACTCTGATATGACCTTCCGACCCGAAAGCAGACTAACCATCCAGCAACGTGACAGCCAGTCAATGGGTCTGATTAATTAACTCCTAATAAGTTAATCTGAGCACTGAGGCAGAGAGAAGGCCTCCTGGTGAAAGCAGCCCTCTGACGCCTTGCAGGCAGGGGAAGGAAATCGATTCCCTGCCTGCCCCATTTATCACAGTGAAACAAAGAGTTTCATTGAATAACAGTGCTGGATGGATGAAATGTCACTGTGTCATTGGATGGAGAGGTGTGTGGGCCTGCGCTCACGCTGCTGAAGGGTCCTGGAGCACCTCTCTCCTGTGCGGATGATGAAGTGATATATAAAAGGAAAGATGTAAAAAATCACACCGGAAAGAAACTTTGAATAAGAGTGCAGGAGAGCCTTTTTCCATGAGGCCCTCCAGGAACCACCAGCAATACCCTGAACATGGTCAGTACTCACATGCCCTTCTTCACTCGTGTTATTGTTAGACCTGTAGTTTCTGAAATTGGAGGAGAAGGGGATTACTGCAGACAGACTGCTTTGTCTGCTGTCTGAGAGGACAGTTTGAAGATCCAGAAGCAGCTCAACTTTCTGAGAAGTTCTGGCAGACAAGATCTGTCAGAGATGCAGAGCCCACTGGAGGTGCTTCGGAAGGGAAACCTGTGTCTCCTCTACTGCCAATTCCCTGACATGAGCAAGCACGGAGCAGGCAGAACATCGTGAGTGCAAGGAAGTGATGCCCACGAATCTGATTTCATGTTACCTTTCTCATGTCCTGGGACTCACAGGAGACCCTGCCACCACCCTGCACATCCCATGTGCCCTTGCTGTCTTTGGTGTGAGGAGAGTGGAGTGACTTTTCTTGTGAATGGGGCCATCCTATGCACTGCATGTATGTCTAGAGGGCCTGGACACGTGTTGTTCATGTTCCCATTCAGCTTTGCAGGCTGACACCCAGGATTTAGGGCTTGTGTGAGCCTGTGTCCTCTTTGCATTGCTCAGTTGTCTCTTCCCAGAGCTGAAAGGGAAGACCACACATTTCCACTTCACTACCCAAATGAGCTTAGTGGGACACTTCTAGCAATTTTTGACAGTGCAATGGGGGCACAGAAGGTGTTAGATCCCATGAATGCATCCCTGTCTCCTAACTAGCATGGCCCCCACTCTGCAGCAAACAGCAGCAGGGCACAAAGTAGCAGGAATCTCCGTGACCTCTAAGCAGATTGCTCTCCCTTGCAGGATGAAAGCACGTTTTTCCCCTGCTGTCATTGACCTTTCTTTATTCTAGTATTTCCCTCTTCTTCCTGCCCTTTCTTCTCCAGCTCTCTGCTCAGCTTCCCTGTGCTCCTTTCTGTTCCTCCCCAGGAGCCATCCTGCCTGATTTTGACCCAGGTGCCTCTTCTGTCATTCTCGGACTCCAGTGTTGCACACCAGGGACACAACAGACCCCTGGCAGCCTGCTTGCCCTCCTATACCTCTTAATCTGATTCATAGTCCTGGATTAACCAGAAGAGTTGGTCAATCATCTTTGTCCTCTCCTTTGTCCCTGACTCTGGTGCTGCACTCTCCTCTTTGAGCAACACCATCATTGCTTGGTCCTATCCCCTCCCCTGTCAGAGTATGACTCTGGGTTCGTCAGTACGTTTGATTTATGTGGCTTCAACAAGCTGGTCTACCTTGGCTGAGTTGTCCAGGTACATGCTCCATAGCTAACACATGGTTAATCAGCTTCACAGAGCCCTCTTCTATTCCTAGGAGACATTGACAAAATGCAACAATATCTTCCCTCTCCCATCACTTTCCTTCCTCCTTCTTCTGCAGAGCCTTCTTCCAGGTGTGGCCTCTGCCAGCTCTTTTCTACTCTATTGATTGCTCCCACAGCGTTTCCTTTGGAAGATCTTTTATGTTCCCTTGTGAAGTTCTTCATGGCTCTAGTCCTGGTTCCTTTTCTTCTCCCTCCACACCTTACCTGCAACCACACACACAGTGGACTCACATATCCAACTCTGAACACCTTCCTTTCATCTTGAGCAGAAGTTTTATCTTGTGTCTTTAATGTCTCCCAATGGATAACTAGGCATCACTCAAGCTGATTATCACCTTCAAACTCATCTTAAAACTCTTCTTCACCATGACTCCTGCCTGGGTAGAACTGACTGCCCCAGGAGGTGCCTGTTTCTCCCACTCCTCACACGGAGGAGATTAAACTAGACAGGTCCTTTTCAGAGGGCTGGGGTTCACGGAGATGAATCCCAATCCCCATATGCACGCAGAGAGTTAATGTGCCATGACTAATGCACTGTAAATTCATAGCCTGGCACCTTGCATACCAGCTTCCCTGTGCAGATCTTTGACAAAATCTAATGTTTTGTGATTGCAATGTCAAATGCAGGCTTTAGAGTACAGTCTAAGGTCTGAAATCAGTCTAGTGCATCTGGGCTAAGAATGTGCTTTTACAAACAGCATTGTTTGATTTAGCCATTACAACAATAATCTTTTAGTAATTCACTTTTTCTGTGAGTAGGTGAATGGCTGGTAAATTTGCCAGACCCCTTCAGGCATGTTTTTGTTGTTAACATTCAAAGTATTTAACTATGTGCACTATGTCTCGAGTTGCTAGTTGAATTCACTTTTTTTTTAACATACATATCTTGCACTTCTTAATCAGGATTGTCACAGATAGCAACCAAAGCATGTACAGAGAGGCTTTGTGGTTGAATAATCATTCAAATTAAACTGCTTTGTAAATATCAGGGTGTTTAAAAAAAAAAGTTTGAATACCCAAATTCTTGAGCAGACTATCAAACATCTATGAACAGGAATGAACCACATTCAGGGCTTTGTCTTATGAATTTATTCAGGAACAATTTTTTTTTCCCTGTTTTACGTAAATCCAGCATGCCTGATTGCTTGCAGAGAACATCTGTGAAGGACTCATGAAGATGGGCTCATCAGAAACTCTCTTTCAAAGTGAATAAATATCCAAGCAAGCCCTTACCCATTATTCACTCAGCTTTCCATGCTCCATCAGAAGAAAAGGCACAGAAGAGTCTTCAACAAGCCATCTAAGAGGGCTGGAGATCCCTTGGATCCCTCTCTCCAGGCTGGTAGCTCTGCAGCATCTCCATGTGCATTCAGGCACAGAGACCGAATGCTGCTTTTTCAGTGCTTTTGATTTGTTACTCCACCTTCCTCACGTTTTCATTGTATCTTATCTCAACTTTTAGCAAGACAAAATATCTTCATGACACGCTCAGTTACTCTCTACTCAGCGTCGGCAGTCTTGAATGCTAGTCACCGGTCCAATGAATAAAAACCAGACATGATGCCAATGACTTTGGCGTTGTCATTTGAGAGAAAGAAGATACACCAGTCACACATTTACAACCTGGCTGTGCTGGCCAGTCCCTACTGCATTTGTAAGCCTACAGGAGGTGGTGTGAGTGTGCTGTGTCCCTGGCTAAGCCAGTCACTCGCTGTGTGCACAGCTGCATAAGGAGACGTCACACCAGAGTGAGCAGATTATGGGGACGTGCTATTCAGGCAGTGCAATAACTGATATTACATGCATTGATAAATATTGTCATTTAGCCCTCAAACAACAGGCTGGAAAACATAAAAATAGTTCAGATTCTGGAGAGACTAGTGTCTCCATGGGCTCCTGATAGGGCTCCAGACACTCTTACTTCATTAAAGTGTCTCAGGGGATAGATTAAGTGTCCACACAGTGTTTTCTGGTCTCTGAGTACCTGCTCTAGAAATAATTTTTGGCCATTATCTTCATGTCTCATTAGCATCACATTAATCTAAACATAATGAGTGGTTTGTCTGCAGAGTCTGCACACCATAAACGACACTCGATGACCAAAACCAAGACCCGTCTGCTTTAACTGAATCAAACGTTATCATTTCACTACTTATTTTGCTATTAAATAAAGTGGCAACACATGTAGATCAAATGAGCCACCATCCAGAAGCCCAGCATCACCATTAATGGTTTCAGGGAACATCTGCTCGAAGGACACTTAACCTTCAGGAGAGGCCATTTCATGCTCTGTGTTGCATACACACATGCTCACACTCGCCAGGCATGGAGACTGTGGTGGCTGCTGTGTGACATGCAGGCAGGTTTCCAAATGCTTCCCTGTCTCAGCCCCGTTTAGCTGTTCCTGCCACCTCATCCACAGGCTGAATCCTCCTGGGTCCTGAGAAGGGTGGTTCAAACTCCCCATGCCAAGGTGGTACACTGCGGGCATGAGGACCACCAAAGGTATCAGTTACTCTATTTTTCCTTGAAGTTTTTAGGGGCTAAACATGTGACTGAGCCATCTGACATGTCTGAAACATGTGAGGATCCACTTTGAGCATTTTGGTGCAGAAACAAATGCAATTCCCAGGAAGCAGTTCGTCTCAGCTAGAAATGTTGTGTTGTGCCTAGGAAATGGTTTGACTCAAGTCTTTGGTTCATTAGAAATTTAAGAAAGAAATGTAATTTTTCCAGGTACTTCTTGATATCCATCTCCTTCACATCCATGTGTGCATGAAGCTTTTGAAAATAAACATCACAATAACTTTCTTTCTCTTTCCAGCTTTTGGAGGAAAAGTTTGATTAATTTATAATTTTATGCATATGCCTGCCTCTTTGCTCCTGCACATCTCCACAGGTCCATGTATGTTTGTGTTTGTACACAGAAATAATATACTGAGGGAAAATACAGTTCAAGAAATGAACTTTGTAGTTGGTTTTGAAGAGGGCCAAGCCCGTAGCCACACTTCTCCACTGGGGTAGGGAGATACACAGCCTGTGGCCAGATGCTCTGATCTCTCTCTCACTGCATAATCACAGCAGAGGTAGCAACTGCCATCCTCATCCCACTGTGTATTTTAATGTTTGCTTTCCTTTTTCTTACAGTGTCCCACAGAGGCAATTAAACAGAGCGGGGAATTAAGCAGGGCTCACAGCAAGTCTGCATTTCCATGAGGGCATTCTTAATGATGGTTTCCTGGCTGAGGTCTTTGCTGGGTCTGGGCTCATCACTGCCTTTTGTGGAGACTCCTCCATATGTCCTTGGCAAGGGACATCCTTGCCCCATCCTCCTGGTCAGTGGAACCAACACTAACTACTGTCGCTGTGTCACATTTTCTCCAAGATGCTTTGCAAGCCTCAGAGCTGTGGTTATATACAGACTAGTGTTATGGAGAGAGGTTGAATAGACATTTGTGAGTTATTGCCAGGGCCAGGACTGTCCTTCAGGGTAAGGAGAGCTTGCAGACTGCATGCAAGGGCAAGGTGGGCCGAAATATTTAGCACATTACGCAGAAGTCAGAAAGTTGCCCATTTTTGCCTGGTTGTCTTCAGCAATGCTGCTGCTTGCTGGGCTCAGGGCTCAAGGCTGGGCAGACCTGCTTGCTGCCTCAGCACCATCCCTTGGTGGCCAACCCTGTCACTGTGCTCCTTTGTGTACCTCAAGCACAGCATTTACTTCAAGACAAGCCTTGAGAGATTGATGCACAACAGCCACACCAACATGCACAAGCTCCAGGGGTCCCTTGACAGCAGTGCTCTTGTAGCATCACCCTCCTTCCCCCAGCCATGGTGTTTTGTGCTAGTCTAGCATTTCTTGTTGGCTCCTGATGAGCCCCACCAGCCACACTGATGAGTCCCAATACACCATTCCCAGTCACTTTTACTTGAACCTGTGCTAAATATTCCAATCCACTTTAATTGAGACTAATGGACCTGTAAGTGCAGGTCTGTTAGCAATATGTCACAGTATGCCTGCCATATGTTTCATAGTGCCATCCTGAGGGGCCTCTTCTCACCCACTTATCACAGCTCTGACCAGACACACTTTGCTGAAACCACCAGCCTCCGCACAGAAGGTGTGAGAAGCAGGTCAACAGACAAGCCATGGGGTTGGTAGTTGTATTCCCAGCCAGATTTGGGGCTCTGGAAGGGAGCAGTGTTGGTGCACAGGTAGCAGAGACCTTGCCAAGGTGTCCTGCCTTCCCTTTGTCAGCATGTGCGGGGCAAAGGAAGCCTGTCACCAGGATGGGGGATCAGGGATGGTTTGTTGGTTCTGTGGACTGTAAATTCTCAGGATAATTTTTTCCTCCACAGGAAAAAATCTAAGCTTCTCCAGAATGCTTCATTCTTACGAAAATCTTTTGGCCCAAATCTGAACATGCTTGGCCCAGTGTTTTTTCCAATGGAAGTGTTTACTGCTGGGGTGGGGGCTCCTAAACATCAGCCTCCTTCTTCCCACAGCACACACTGGCCAGTTCAGACTGCCCCTTTCCCTGTGCTGGTGAGACACACAAAGGCCCAGCACAGCCCAGCCGCTGTGGCTGCAGGACGCGTACAATGTTGAACCTTTGCAGCCATCAGTGCCAGAGAGCAGCCACTTTGTTTCAGAAGCTGAGTATTTCCAAGTGATGTTTCAGGCTCCCAGACTCTCTCTTGTTCTCTCTCTTCCCCAGCTGTCCTTTGCCTTTTAATTTTTGTACTTGCTATTTTCTTTACTTTAAGCAGCCAGTTGCTCCTTGCCCCTCCTGACCTCAGCAGCCTTGACTGCTCTTGACTCCAGATTCCTCAGACCACCATGTGCATGGAGCCAGATGCAGCCCATGAGACGGCTGCAGCTATATCTGTCTGGACTCTGCCTGATGCAGCTGCAATGAAACCATCATAACAAACAAGGACTGTTTTTACTCCTTTATTGTGACAGGTCCAGCTCTAGAAGCCTGATGGAGAAGCATCTCAGCTGAGGGACAGAAGAGTTGTCCCTGTGGTACAACAGCATCATTTCCCTGATGTAACCTGGTGTGTGCTGGAGAGGAGCAACCACCCCGAGGGCACATGGGAGCACAGAAAGTGAAGATTTCAGTCTGTTGGCAGGAAAATGAAGGCGTCAATGGGCAGTCCTGGAACTGGTGATTTTGCATTTTGATTGATGTGTTCCTGTTAAAAATTTAGGCATTCCACAAAGCAAAAAGAAAATAGTACCATCTTAGTAATAGATCAAAATCTGGGCCAGCCCCATGCCTCAATGTGCCCCAAGGGAGCGTCCTTTGTTCGAGGCAGGGCTGCAGCCTGCAATAAAAAATCACAGCTTGGAAAGGAAAGTGGAGGAGACAATTTGTTCAAGAAGTGGTGTGTGCAGCCTGGACCATCAGTCCAGGCTTCCCTCCTCTGCAGCAGTTTGAAGATAGTGGGCCTCCGAGGAGAGCACCATAGCAATAGACCCACCTCGCTGCAGAGCTCTTTCACACTTCATTTCACTCAGGCAAGATGTTCTACTTCTTGAATGCCACCAGATAGTTCATTCCTCGAAAGATGCTAATTACTGCTGATTGGTTTATTAGCTTGCTGCCAAGAATCCATAATTTTCCTAGGAAAGGCAATGCCAGCCAGATGCTTCTTGATCTGAGGCCTGCAGGGCTTAACTCTTCTTACTCTGTGAACACTGCTTAGAGCCAGGGCTGGCTCTGTGGCATGACTGGCAGCAGGTTATACCTGCAAATCATAAGCACCTAAACCGAGCGTATCAAAGACAACTCTGGTGACTTCCCTGCAGAGCAATGTTCAGCTCTAATTTGTTGGGTTTTTTTCTTCAAGGACATGCACATCCAAAATTGAGTGCTGTGCAAACATTTCTTTTATAAAAGCCTACATTCAGTGCCTGCATTTTCAGAAACAACCTTGCCACTGCGTTCAGCTCTCCCAGGTGGGCTGCAGCTCCACAGAGGGAGCATGGGAGCACTGGCATGACCAACGCTGGTGTCTGATGAAAGATGGTCCCCAGGTCATACTATATCCAGACCTTTCCCTTTGCTCCTGCCTCTGGGCCAAGGGAACCCCTGGATACACTGGACCATGGACAAATCTGCCAGGAGCCCTGTCCTGCCTATTCCCCACTCTTCAACAACTATATCCCTGCTCTGCATACCTTCCTTGCCTGCTTCCCTCTCTTCTTCTCAAAGACAGCAGATACCCCTCTTCTCCTTTTCTATCTTTGCCCACTCTGTCTATACGTCCCAGCTTGCTTTCTTGAGCCGTGTATTCCTTTCATCAGACTCCTTTAGGTCCATCAGCCTCCTGCTGCACAGAGTCACCAGCTCCATGCTCTTCCAGCCAAAACTCTATGTCTCAGCCCCACCAGCCAGGTCGCTGCTATCCAGGCTCAGAGATGGGGCAGAGAATGGTGGGTAGAAGTTCTTGTATTTGCTGAGGAATACAGTGACCAAGAGTGCAATATATCCAGCGATGGCTCCTGTCCTGCCTACCCAGCCAGCCACAGCCAGCTGAAAGGCCACGGCAGATACTCTTGCTTCATTCAGGACACTTCCGGGGCTAGTTCCTAGAGTCCTGAATGTCCATGGTGTCTCCTCTGAGGTGTTCAGCATCTCAAAGTCCCGCAGGAAGACCAGTGAGGCACTGCAGGAGCAAGATGGACTGGCTGCAACACCACCACCCTTCCTGAAGACTAGCACTCCCATTTCCCCAGCCTGATCCATTTCCTCTCCTCATTCTGGTTGAACAGTGGAAATCTTGCTTTCAAGTAGGGAAAAGCTACTTCTCAGGAGCATTCAGATGGTGTCAGTTGTTTTCTACTGCTTAAGCCAATGTCCTTTGGATTTTCAGGAGGCACCCAAAAGATCAAACTCACCAACCACCTGGCAAACCTTGATCAGCATAGGGCTTCTTGACACACCAAATGCCAAGGTTTAGTCTTGTGCTGACACATGGCGACCAAGCAGCTGAAGACCAATGTCTTCCATTACCTGAGGTTTCCCAAGGGCTCGTCCCCTGCAGGTGGTAATGCCATGACTTTGAATCTTGTGCTTTTGCTTAATATTTTTGGTAGCACCATATGACCTCTCCTTGCTCTCTGTACAGGTCAAAGCACATTTGTCCTTGATCTGATCGTGTGCTGTTTATCCATTCTGGGTCATATGCATCTTCATAGCCATGCCACTGCCGATTAACTTGGTTTCCAGCATGACCTCCGCTCATTCCACACTTTCCAAGACGCAGTCCCCCACTGTGTAATTGCAACCTGCATTCTTTGTTTCTAGACAGTGACCTTGCATCCAGCTGTATTGTACTGCATCTTGTTTGATTGCATTTGCCGCGCCAGGCAAGGCAGATTGATTGTGAACTATTTACTTCAGCTATTCACTCTTCATTATTCACAGTATGAGATTCATCCCATAAATGAGGGAACTGGCTAGAATTGCTCTTTATTGGTTTTGTTCCCTGATCATGTTCTGAGGCTTTATAAACAGGAGGAGGGAAATTACAGGTATTTCAAAATAGCCACACAAACATATCCTGCATCAATTTGTTTTAGTGAAGACATGCTTTCTGGAGCTGATTCAAATCTTAGACTGGAAAAACCCTGTGATGTCCCTTTCTCTTTTCTCCCCTTTTTCATAGTTGATGATAATTTCTTATTGAAAACAAATACCTACATCTGAAAAATCTCCAACCCCACTAATGCGCATTTGGGTATTTTGAAGATTTTTCTGTTTATGAAGAAAAAAATCACTTTTTAGTGAAAAGCAGATCCAGAGTGCTCCAATCCCATTTGGAAGTGTCACTGCCCCTTCCTTTCCATCTGCCAACACAGTGGTAACAACCGAGCCATGTCGAGTCTTCCAGCTCCTTCTGTTTCTGCTGTCTACATTAACTTCACATTTCTTGGCTTGGTCTTGTGATACAGGGAATTTCCAAATGCTTTCCCATTCAAGAATAACATACATCAGGGACTGATTCACATCCAAGAGCAAATATGAGGAGGTACATTCAGCCCTCAGCTGGCCAAGGACTGCAAATGATTGGGCTATTTAAGTAATTTCTAGGAAATGAGCTGGGAGGGTAGTGTTCAGTCACTGGCAGTCACAAACCCATTAAATGGCTGTGCTGGTTGGATCCAGGCAACGGTGCTGCGAACTGCACAGACATGAGGAACAGATATTCTCTCTCCCAAGGAGCTTACAGTCAAGTTGACTTAATATTCACCCTGTGAAATTCTATCCGAAAAGCCCTTTCCTTCCCAGAGAAGCCACTTTTCAAAGTGATGTGTTGGAGCAGTTTGGTTTAAATCCCCAGCACACTAGATGCCTTTGCAGTCATCAGCCACTACTGTTCTTCACTTAAATCATGCTGAGCACAACCCAGAAATGCCAGAGCAATGGATTGTAAAGTTGGATTTGCACATCCGTAGCGCAGAACCCCGGTGGGACTTGAATTTATATGGATAATGAGAATATCCAATTAGCAGAGTTAACACTAATGTGTTTTGGAAAGGACATTACTAAACCTCCTACAGCAGGGCTGAGCCAATTTCTGGCTGTTGGAGACTGGAGTGGGATTTGCATGGGAGGAGGAGTCCTAGAGATGCTCTGCAGGGTTCCTCTGCCAGCACAAGGGGCTACTGCTGCCAGACAGCAGACACTGCTCTAGGCAGGCTTTCCTCTGGCCTGGCCACCCCAAGGGACACTCTCAGCCTTAGGTGGAAAGTGTGTCGGCCAGGATGTTCAGCCCACGCTGGCACCGGGTTCCTCACTAGAAAGAGCACAAGACCAGCTGAAGAACGATGATGCTACCACAGCCGGTCAAGTTGGTGTTGGCCAGCCCCTGGAAGTCTGGAAGAGAGCGCAGCAGGTCACTCACAAGAAGGGTATTTTTAGGCTGGGCTGGAGGCCAGATGCCTTGAAGCAGCTGGTCTCCTCTGAATGCTGAGCCTAGCTATGGGTTCTTTCACCCATGGAGAACCCTGGCAGGCGCAGGCTCAGGTTGTCCCTCAGTTTTGGGCAATGCTGCCGTCTACACTGCAAGGTCTGTGGGTGCTGAGCACCTCGTACCACTGCTGGGGACCTGGTGGGGACATGTCTCAGGCACAGGGTCTCACCAAGCCCTCAAAAAGCATTGTGCATCAAGCGAACCCCTCCATCCTAGCAACACCTCCTCTCACCTGGAGAGCAGCAACAGCAAGGACTTCCTTCCTTCCTTCCTCAGCAAGGACTTGTCCCTCCTTGGCACAACATCTGACTGATCCTGCAATGAAACGTGAGCAAGGAGCTGCTTGGGATGTCCTGGCCAAGCGCTGAGTGTCTGGGAGGATGTTTTCCCTGTCCCCACAACACACCACATTGCTTGGGATCACAACAAAGCCAATCTCCTTCACGACATCTGACAGAGGTGTAAGGGGGACAAGTCTTGTTCTTATTTCCTGCACCATGTACCATAGCACCGCGCCTAGCACTGAAACCTGGAAGAAAAGCATTTTGGGGCTCTGATGATAGCAGTGTCCTCCCCGATGGCTGCATCAATACTTACTCAACTGGCCTTGCCTCATACTCTATCAGCCTATGCCCCTGATCTTTCCATGTCCCCAAATGCAGATAGGAGGGTGTTTTTAAGGTGTGCCTAACACTGGTGTCAGAGATGGACTTTTTTGTGTCATGTTCTCTGCAGCACTGCAAACAGCCATGCTTAGCAAATAGATTAACACCATTGTTTACTCATGAAACATTTATGATAAATTTCAGTTGTGTTAGAAAAAAGACAAACAGTAAACTAAACATGAATAACAACTTAGATTAAGTGTTAGAGGAGTCTTTCTTTCTACAAATGCACAGAATTCAAATGATCAGGAAAGAGCAGTACATCTTTTTATCTGCTGATTTAGCACAAACTCTGGGAGCTCCACAGACATCTTCCTGCATGTTGAGAGAAGTGACTGTTTGAAATGGCTCTGGTGACCAGGGTGATCCCCGTGACCTTCATGTCCTCCTGGCAATATTGCAAGAAATGACTGGTGACAAAAAGGTCTTTCCATGACTATGTTGGTCTGGTTAATACATAGGTTGATGTCAGTGCATACTTTTCCCCAGCAGCCTCAGAGGACAGTTGCAGCTTCAGTAGTTTAACAAGTGTTTTGAAGCACTTGCCTAAGTAAACTGAGAAGTCCTGCTTTCCACCCATGGTGCCTGCAGCAGTGTTGAGTGACAGTCTGGACACTGAAGGATGGACTTACAGAGAAACAGCCCCTCTTCCCTAAGTATTTTGGGCCAGGCTAAATGCACTAGCAAATTCATTTCCTCATGCTCTGAGGCTCACTGCATGGACACTTTGGGGTCAGAACTGAAAGTTCATGGGGGATAAACCACTTCAGATTAAAAGGAAGATATTTCATTTGTGGATAGAAGAAATATTTCATGTAACCAAACCCAAAACATTTCCTTTCCCTTCAGGGTCTTACTGAGACATCCATCACACCATAGAGAGAGAAGGGCCATGTTGCCCAGCACAGCTTCTGTCCTCAGCACCTGTGGATGGGGGAGACTTCTCCTCCAGCCAAAGGAACATGACTCCTGTTCCCAGGACAGGGTCTAATCCACCCTGTCTTTGAAACAGTGGATCTCAGAGCTTGAGCAAGAAAAGTGGTTCTCAACAGATTTGCATTTCTGTAGCATCTCTCTCTTACTGGAGGATCCGATTTACATGCTTGTTCTTTCCCCATATGGGTCTCAACACTCAGACACTGAATGCAACATTTCAATGTGCTCCTCAAGGCTAGAGAAGCCCCAGCACTCTTGTGATGCAGTTTTGGATGAAGAAATGGACATTCAGAAACAGCTGCAGCCTCTCCAATCAGAAATGTCTGTGATCCGTGTTCGTCCTCAAGGCAGGAAATTCATGGTTTTTAGGATGAATTACCCTGTGTCTGGCTGGTGAGATTTTTGCCTGGGCACTCAGACAGAAGGGAAAAGCAAGCTTAAGAATATCCTGAGTAACTACAGAGGAGCACTGAGTCATGCTCAGGGAAGAGCAAAGTGAAGATGATGATGCTGGTAGGAGCACTCCCTGCCTCCTGTGAGACCGTCAGTGCTACAAGAGGTTCCTCCAGCAAACTGCTGCAAATCACAAGCAGAGGTGTGGGTGCTCTGCCTCTGTGAAGAAGAGCTGCAGGAACATTCATCAGGCTTTAGGCAGAGCTTTTATGAAAGCTCATTTTATTTGGTGTAAGGCATTTGTGTAACTTATAAACTTTTATTGAACCTTTGTCAATAAAAACCTTAATGAACATCAGATAGTGAAAATAATAAAAATCTTAATTGAAGACAGCAATACCAGCTTTACAGTGAAACATAAACCCCAACAAAAAGCAGTGTACGTTTTATAGGATAACAGCATAGATAGGTACATGTCTTTAAAAGTACTGAGTGCCCATATGGTCATGCTGCTCTGCTCCCAGGAGCGTAGATGCTGGGTTTCTAGCTGCTGATCTTATTCTGGGGTTCAACTGAGGATGGGAGAAGTCATTGCTGGTGATGGTGGAGCTGCTACTGTGAGGTGGGAAGAGAAATGTCAGGGGCTGGAAATCTGGGTGTATTGAGTGCACAATGGGTTAAAAGCTTGGGGAGTCTAATCTAAAGTGTCTTGCAATCTCCATGGATTGTGAAATGTCTCACTTTGGAAGGTAGAACTCATGAAACCCTGAGGCAGCTGAAAGCTGAGGACATTGTTCTTACTGTGGAACAAAGCTCTTTTTGTACTGTACTGTTCCTTTTCCTATTTGCCTGCATTAAAGATGTTTGGGTTTTTAACCCCTGTGGCATCATCAGCTTCAGCAGGAGGAAGTACAGAGGAATGAGAGGCCAGGAGGGAGGGAATAATTTTTGATGTGTCAGAGAGATTATAAGTATGGGGTCATCCTCAACCTTGGGCTGTAGGTAGCATTTTGGTGAGGAAAGGAAAGCCAACAAAGAAGGCAAGGAAACACAAAGAGAGACATGAAAGGGAGCTGGAAGATGTCAGAATGGCTAACGGACAGAAAGTACTAATAGTTTATAAAAATAACAGCCTGGAGCTCAATTTCTCTGCAGAGATCCCATTTGGAACACAGACAATTGAAAGAAAAGGCAATAAAACTGAGATCAGAAACCTTCTGAGTTCACATCCACCCAATATCACAGCAGCCACAGGGCGCTTGACTCAAATGCTTGCCAAGGCAGTTGTTTCACTGTATGGCACATGCTCCCAACTGGGATAGCCCCCTTCCCAATACTGCAATCTGGGCATCTGCTGAAGCACTGGTAGCAGCCGTGTCTTTGGACTCTGGCATACGGAAGAGACTGTGGGAGTCTGGGGATAACCACTCCCTGACGATGTCCAGGGAAGGCTCTCAACCCCTTAGACATTTTAATGGACCACAAGACACCAGGGTTCCCTGGAGACCTTCTAACCAAACATCTAGTGCAGCTTGTGATAGCAAGGACAAGAACTGGAGCACTTCTGAAAGGTCTTTGCTGTTCATTGTTGCATTAAGATCCTGCTGGAGTTTGCTTCCTTTGCTGCAACATCAGAACTTGTCCCATGTGGGAATCTTTCTCTCACATTTTCTTCAATTTATGGTCAAATACCTTGAGATTCTCCAGGCTACTCTAAAGTAAGACCTTGACCAACCTCTGCCCTAGATTTCAAGGGAAACCATGATCTCTGCAGACAGATGCGCGCAAAGTAATAGTACTGAGAAAGGAGCATTACCCAGCGGTGTCATTGCAAAGAGTGTGCATACAACCATGCCAGCCGTCTAAGGTGAAGGCATTCACTAATATGATCCCAGAGCAGCGAACAGGAGACATGCTAGGAAAAGTACTGGTTGATCTGAAAACCCCATAGTGGTTTTGGTTAGGATTATTTATGGGGCAACAGGGTTCAGTGAAATAGCAGGTACAAACATTACTCCAGGTGATCTCCTAAATATATTCTTTCCATTGTCAAAGTAATAACCCACTTTTCAAGAGGAGGCTGCTTAATGTTTAGCAAAGAAGGATGTTGTCTGAAAAGCATTTTCAGTCAAAGAAGGAAAGACCTGTCCCCTGTGAGGACAAACACTCACGTCACTCCTCTTGAACATCTTCATCAACTTGCTAGACAATGTTCAGTGCACTTGTGCAGTCCCAGAAACCCCTTGAACAGTAGAGAGGCTCTTTGTCATTGTTCCCAAGAGCTGGATTACTTCAGGTTTGGGAAGATGGTTCTCAGCCAGAACTCAGCAAAAACCCCCCTTGCTGTCTGGACTTCTCTCTGAATTTCACTTCCTTGCAAATCTTCTGCTGAGGAGAAATCCATTTTTGCAGTTAGTTCTCAGCAGCTCCTATCAACAATATGCTTTCAGCCCAGCCTCAGAGAAGCTGTTGCCAAGTGCTCCAACATCCTAGACACTTCAATACAAAGGGAAGTGCAGTTACATTGACATGTTTTCATTAATATTGTTTGTGCTGATTATTTACAGGTTTTAACCTTTTCTTCTTATCCTTGTCTTATTTTTCCATTCATTAACTCTTCAAGGTCTTGCTCATTGGTGTTCTCTAAGAGACATTTTATTCTAAGCCACGTTTCCTCAGGAACAGTAGTCTTGCAATTCTTGTTAGCTCATCTCCACAAACATAAAGGAACAGGAACAGTAAATGGAACCCCAATAACCTAATTAGAGTGAACACCGCACCCTACCCCAGGTCCTCCCAGGCCTATCCCAGCAGAGCCATCACCCTTATGGTCCAGGTGGGACACCCACTGGATGAGTCAATGGGAGCAGCTCTCCAGATAGCCTCACAGGCTGAGAAGGGTCACTGCCTGAGGGCATGGGACATGTTATCTGATGCCAGGAAGGGCATCTGGGGATTGCACAATACATTTGGGGATGTTTAGAGGAGGTACAAAAGGCAGGGAATGGGAGGGAGTGCATGAGTCCTCAGTGCATGTGTCTGGACACCTCTGTGTGGGAGGGGGTCTGAGCAACTGGAGCGGGGCTGTGGGTCTCAGGAGCTCATTTGTCCAGGTGCCAGAAACTGGGGAGACCCAGGATCCAGGGGCAGCTACTGGGCAGGCTGTCTAAGCCCAGCTACTGGAGGGATCCATATTGGACATAGGCATATATGTAAGTTTTCCACTAATGGTCTTTCATCCTGATCAGACGCACTACTGCCTGGACCTGGGAACAAGGAGCTGCAGCTGTTCACCTCTGTTGGGCTATTGGATCTGGAAACTCCTAACAAATCTAACCTCATTTCTACATGCAAATTCCTTTTTTTGCTGGTCTTTGCTATTTCTCCCAGTACAGGATGCATGTACTCTGTTACTGTTCTTCCTAGTTCTCCCAGTTCCTATCTGCTTTCTCTCCCTGTGTTGTGGCTTTGGATTAAATGTTTTGGGGTGTCTCCAAGTTTGTGCTGATGTAACTGTGCCTGTTTAGGTTGTGAAGTGATGCTAACAGAGAAGACATATTCCAAAATACCACTTCCACAGGGGGAATAAGCCAGTATGTCTGCATAGCCAGGGGCTTGCAGCATTTTTACTGCTATACTGTGTTACAGAACCACTGTATGTGGCCAAGAGTTTGAGGATGATGGGTGCCTTGCAAGGCTTACCACTTCCCTATCACATCTTTTGCACTAGTTGTACCTGAAAGCTGAGAGCACTGCAAAGATACCTAGTAAACTGCATGGGTGCAAGAAGAGAGGATCTGCGCTCACAGCCTCTTTTTTTTTAGTAGTAGATAAAAGAGGACCCAGGCTTAGCACAGTCCCATGGATGTCCAGACTTTTCAACAGTTTGCATGGATCTTGGCACAGCTTTGGCCCAGGACAACTAGCACGCACTCAGAAAACTGCGAGACTCAATGTGACACGTAACACAAGACAGAAAATGCTCCCAGAGAGTTTGGGTACAGCCATCCCGCACAGGAGGAAAGCCTGTTTAGCCATGTGCCCATGAGCCATATTCTGTCGTTTGATCTCCAGGCCAAAGAGCAGTGCCTGGTCTGTTTTATTTACTGGCATAGGCAGGAACCTCCAAGAACCTCCACCCATCCTTTTTGCCCTACAGTCCCGCAAGTTATTTCACGCTATGTTCCTGAGCTTTGGCCTATGATAATAAAGATTCATTGTTTCAGTTTATAATGAGTCAAAAACATTCACACATATATACTGTGCCCCCTCTCACCTGCAAAGAACTGCTTTAATTACTTGCTGCTAGCCTAAAAGTTCATCAGTTATTTCCTTTACCTTCTCCAAAACCTATTCACTCAGACATTTCCTCTGTGCACTTTCCCAGGAACTCCAAACTTGCTTTTTCCAACTAATCGCTTTGTAAAGTTGCTGTCGTTTCTTTGTTGTCTGGACTTATTCCATTTCCCCATTACAGAAAAGCTGCAAGAACAGCAGCTGCTTCAGCTTGCTGAAGCCATCATTAACTTCCATCAGCCTCACAGTCGGTCAAGGATCCATTTCCCTCACAGTATTGTTCTCTTCCAATATTTGTGCAAACACTTCATGTCTCCACTCTACAATCCTCTAGCATTAGTGTTCTGATTTTATTGTTACCAGAGGTCATTCTCAGTTACATTTATGCAGCCCGTAAGTGTCAAATGAGGGCCTCCAATCTGGTCGTCTTCTCTGGTTTTCAGGTTCAGAGGATCTTTCTACCACTTCCATCGGACACCCTGCTTTTTCTTCTTTACTGTGCTGTTTTCAACACAGCTTATGGTCTACTAAGCTTGGCACAGCCCCAAGGGCATCCTTGGACTTGTACCAAGCATAATTGAACTTACATATCATACACATCCCTCTTTTCTGACAACATGTGTCTCACATTACACTGTGCTCAAATCCTTGCTTTTTGGATTTCCCCTGATCCCTTACAAAACTTAATCTGATGAATCCACTCCTCACTAAGCTTGAATCCAAGCAGCTGAGTTAATATCACTGGACTGGAACTGAGATTTCCTGCTATCCCAACCCCATCACCCCTCCAGTGGAGGGATCAGTAGCTTTTAAGGGGCTCCTCCTTGAGGTGAGTTCTCCAGATGGTGATATTTTCATCCTCATACCAGAGGGAACTCTCTGAAGATACAATTCTGGCTGTTTTTTGTTATAATATGTCTTGTTCTCTGAAAATATGGAAAACAGCACCATTCTACTGCATTAATCCTTGGCATTAGAGACAAGGTAGTAACAGATGGATACAAAGTGGACGAGACTTGAAATCTCGTCAGAGAATATCCTTCTCACTGTCCCAGGTCTCAGCGATGTCCTGCAGTAAATGAAAGCGGTTCATTTTGTGTAAGCGAGCTTTTATGATTCCTTAACTATGCAAATAGTTTATCCACCCTTTTTCTTCTCACACTTGATGAATTCGTCTACCAAATATAACCATCTAGAACTGAAACACAGCCTTCCTTTGTAGTTGGTAGAGAAATAAATGTGCTTCTCATTCTAAAAGAGACTTTTAATATCAAGTGAAACACGACCTGTCAGAACTCCACATGATCAGCTCATTTGCAGACATCTACATTGTAAGAGTCTAAAGTTAAGCGAGATAAACCCAGTCTGAAGTCTCTCACACTCAGCTATGTCCACTGCCTGTGGGAGATGCCAGAGAGAGGATGTTTCCACCACACCGCTGTCCTGTGCCCTGCCACAGTCCCTGGTGTAGAAGTGTTTTGTGTTTGGGGATTATTCCCATACTCTGCTCTTTGCTTTTGGTAGAGGAGAGCCTCCTACTGAATAGACTTGGAATTTAACCTGATGTGGTTATTCAGCCATTTCTACCGTTGGGTTGTGGCCTACAGACTGTCTTCCATCACCTCACAGTCCTCACCACCAATTCTGTACTCTGTATTTTATTGGCATTTGTTGCTTGCTCTCTGATGACATATGGCAGGTGACCAGGGTTAAATAGATAATTACTGCTCCTTAATCAAACACTAAGCTGTCCTGGTTCTCACCCTGGCCACCTGCTTAAACCAAAACCCTGAAATCTAACCATCTTTCCCTTATTCCATGGGAATTCAGGGGGCAAGCACAGCTTTGCTGCATGACGAGCCAGCTCCAGTGCTTTGAGAGGGCCACTCACGGGGGAGGTTCCCAGATACAGGTTTTGTTCCCCTTGTTCATGGATGTGAAGGCATCGGAGGTACCATCCTCACCCTCACTGCCGTCACTCATCTGGACTAGAGAAGTTAGTTCAGCTGTGTCTGGAGGCTTCCAGCACAGCACTGGAGTGGCAGCCACCATCCCACCCCTGGTGTTACAGCCTCAGATAGCATGTGGTGAGGAGCATCTTGGAGACAGGGTGTGCTGCTGACAAGCACAACTCCAGGCAGCAATGAGAGCAAATGCTGGTGATGGTGCTGGATGTCTGCTCTGCTATTCTACCCTCACTGTAAATAATGACATTGCTGGAGCAGAGGTTGCAGAGAGCTCCAAGTCCTGCGTTGACAAAGCATCTCCCTAATGACAAGCTACTGACCTCCAGCTCACCGGGAAAGGAAAAAGCCAGGAGTCCCACTAGCGCGCAAGCCAGTATCCCAGATCTGAGAAACCAGGGAGGCAAGGACCCGGACCACCTTGCTCTGCATCCTTCCATTGACTTGCTTTCTAGCTTTATTGCATGGCAATGACATGCACAACTGTCTGTAGACTCTTCCAGGTTTCATTAATGAGGCATTTCTATCACACACCCCAGGTCTCACAACAGACAACTGAGATTTAAGGTGGTTGATTCAAGGTGACAGTCCATCCTGACAATATCTGCCTGTTTGAATGGTTGGTTCTCAGTTAATGCTGCCAGTTTAGGAGAGAGGAGGCGTCACACCGGCACACTCTTACTCATTATCACAGGATGTGCTATCCCTTCTAGCATCTACAATGCTAGGCATCATCTCAGCTGGTGGCAGAAATGGCAGAGCCCTGTGCAAACCACATTAGCAGGACACACAGATTGTCTATCCCCAGGAGCAGGGTTCCTCCATCCCCGCTCCAGGGTTGCACCCATCACTCCTGGCACACTGTGCACACTAACATCAGTGACACCGCTTGAACCACAGTTCAGTTCATGCCTTAGCACAGCAGCAGTGAAGACTGTAACACGCTTATCAAAGAGCTCTGAGTTTGTAGTTGGGCAGGTGCCACTCTCGGGTGACTTAGCTGATCTGCTCAAATACGTTAAGATGGCTCAGCCTTGACAGCTCTCTGATGGTGTCCTGGCTGAAGGGTGAAGCAGGGTGGAGAATCAGGGCATGGCTCTAACACTTCTTGTTGGGAGAATTGCACAGCAAAGTTGTACTGTACAGGATAGAGAGCACTCTGCAGGCAGGAGAAATCTGCAACATTTGCTTAGGAGAAAAAGCAGGAGAAAAGAGAAATCAGGTGGAGCCTTCAGTAGACATGCATCCCTGAGCTGCCCCAGCTCAGCACTGGATTGCGTGTTCTCTGCAGCGCAGCAGGTTGATGGGAAGGACAAGTCTGGGCATTGTTCTTTTGTCTTTTTTTTTTTTTTTTTTTCTGATTTCCAAACTGGATTTAATGATGAGACTGTCAGAAGTTATGGGTTTTTTTCAGAAATGAAAATACCAGTCTGACAGAAATAGAGAAAAGCAATAATGGGCCAAATGAATGTTTGGGTCAGCGTGACTCATAGTGGGCTGGCAGCGTGGGATCCAGACTGACAGCCTGCCTGCAAACACCCAGGCCAACACAAGCCCAGAACAGCCAAGAGCCCGGGAAATGCTGGAGAGGCTGACAGCTGAACAGAAACACCCTACAGAGCGTGGGGTCATGTCCCTTGTTTTCATTCATTAGTGAAGCCTGAATCCATATCCAAACTTCTTATGTACGTGTGTCCTGATAGGGATCACACTGAGCCACGCTTGGGCTTTGTGTATACTGGGACCAGATAAAAGCAGCATTTATATCAGCACCTCTGCTGTGCACTCAACAAATGCAGCTTCCAGTCCACACATTTGCAGATTTATGGAACTAAAATCACAGCCACAAGAGCTCTGGTGGTCCTAGGTCTTCCTGGCTTTTACCCCAAGAATCACACCCCAGTTGTGTTTCCTGATAGGAGCAAACATCTTTACTGAAAAAGATTTGAGTGCTCCTTGATTTCGCAGGCGTGTAATTTATGAAATGCCACCTTGAATAGAGACTTAATATTTCATATCAAGTCCAACATATCCATTCATCTTCCATCAAAATCAAGTCTACTGATGCTGGAGAGGACCTAGGGGATAGAGTGGACACAAGGTTGAATATTAAGATAACAGTGAGCTCTAATTGCAAAAAAGGTAAACCACAGACTGGTGTACATTAGGAGGAGCATGGCCAGAAGACTGAAGGAACCTATCATCACCTCAGAAGTCAGATTCTTAGTTCTAGAGGAATTGGAGAAACCTGGGAATGTCCAGCAGAAGCTACCATCATGATCAGAGCCACATGTCTGGTGGAGAAACATTGAAGGAGCCAGGCTTGTCTAGCCCAGTGAAAAGGTGGATAAGTGGAGATACAGGAGCAGCCTGTAACTACTGGAAGGGAAGTCATAAAAATCACAGAGCCAAACTCTTCTCAGCAGTAACAGCCACTATAACAAGGGGCAATGGGGCAATGGCCACAGGTTGTAGCTTGTGAAGTCCAAATTCCACATCAGGAAAAAAAATTTGCACTGGGAGAATGGTGCAGCCTGGGAACAAGTCATAGAGGAGTGGGAGATATGCATCCTTGGAGTTTTTCCATGTCTGGCTGCTGAAAATCACTGCTGGCTTGACCTAGTGCTGGTGACAGTCTTGCTATGAGCAGGTTGTTGGATCAAAGACCTCCAGAGGTGCCTCCCAACCAATGCCTCTCAGATTCCATCAGTTTCCAGCTTTAGATCGAGAACAGGACTTCATCTTTTAAGAACCTACCCTATGTCCTGAGTCACAGTTTGCTGCACTGAAATTATGTCATGGTTTCTTCACAGTCAGTCATTTGGGACATTTCAGGACACAGAAGCTGCCTCCAAAGGAATGTAAATGTGTCTTCTGTTTCATAAAGTAGCCAGGCAGGAGTGTGCTAAGAACGTCACCAGGGTCTCAGAGCATGAGCAGATAGCATCTGGAGATGAGAATAACATTTGAACTGGTTTGCTGAGAGTTGGATTATCAACATTTACATTGCTGCAAGTCAGAAATTAACCAGGTGACCTTCACACTGGGTTTACCAAGGTGAGCAAAAAGCCACCTTGTATAAGCTACTGAAAAACAACACCTCTTTCCTGTGTCTTTATTATGGCAGACGAGCTGAAAGATTGCCAGCTATTAAAGGTTCCTGGCCAAACAGGTTTTGGATTCAAATTTGGCCCAGGAAAACTATCTACTTCTGTCCAAGGACACAAAGCAGCTGAATGATTTCAGAGCATTCCCGTGCCAAGCCTGACCTGAGTCCAAGTCAGGAGAACCCAGCTGAAGACTCCAGGAAGTCCCTTTTTAAGGTAGAAAGGGTTTTAAAGTATTTTTGTTCCTATTTTAAAGGACTTGTATTTCTGGCTCCATTTCTGACCAGCCCAGTGCAGCTATAACTTAACCAAAGGACACATCAACTTTTAACAGGTATTGATGTGCAACTGGACAGCAGTTACTCAGGTCTCCTGTTATCTTCTACTCTTTTATTAAGCTGCATTTTGGCATGAAACAAAATTTCTAATGCTTCTTTGATATCCGTGTTTCTTTGAAGCTGGCACAAAATGTCTCCAGCCCTTCTCTTGGATCTCGCAATCTTAAACGACCTTTGCATATGCCTTTAAGCATGTTTTTCTATATCACTTTAGGGATTCCAATCCAGGTGTCTTCCAGGGAAGTTTTGTCGTGTGCTGAAGTACCCCTGTTAAGCACATAATATAAATAAAATTGTGCTGTACTGTTACGCTGAATTACAGCACAAGGATCTGCTCCTCCACTCATCCTCCATTCAGGCAAGAACAACCTGTGTTTCCTTTGAGACTGCAGACACCTGATCTCTGTGAGACTGACACAGAGACAGGGCCACAGATCATCAGTGCTAGTTCACTGCCATCAGAGGCATCATGTCCTATTAGCATGGTATGTCTCACCTTAACAGTACCTACCACCAGTATCTGTACCAAGCTGAAACATGGCAAAAAATGATGTGGAAAAAGAGAATAGTGCCATCAGAGTTAATTACCCTGGCATGAAATCTGTTCCCAGATGGCCACTGACAAGAGGTGAGATTATCAAAACAAAAGGGATGGAAGGGAGTGCGGATCAGAGAGAAGCCCACCATGCAGCTCAGATTTGGCCTGCTCCCCCTGCCAGAATAGCACACCATCTCACTGGAAGGCTGTCTCAAATGGAGCCCCCCAGTACTCAGGGACCCCTTGGACTGTGCCTCCAGGATTGACATCTGCCCAAATCCTTCTCCCATGCTCATAGTGGAAAATGTTTCCCTTTTAAGAGCAAATCATACCGATGCAGAGGAAAGGGAAGAATAATAAGAGCCATTACGGCTGCATCACAAGCTCTTTAGGGCTTAAAAATAAAGAATTGCACAGTAAATGGGAGTGAGGACACGTGAGTGCAGAGCGTGTAGAGTGGCAGCACAATCACACTGGAATAGAAACAGCACTCCCAACATGCGCCAGGCTGGCGAGGAGCAGAAAGGGCACAAGAAAAGGCTCCAGAAATACCTTCAAAGTAAGAAGATGACAAAGGGAAGCCTAGCCCTATGGGACCATGACAGCAAATAACAGATGACACAGATGAGGCTGAAGCATTCAGCTTATTCTTCAACACTCAGGATAAAGAAATAATTGCAACAAGCTGTGTAAGGCAATGTGTTTTACAAAGAGATTAGACAGGCCAGGTGCGAGAAAGGATGAGTTAAAGATGACTGAACCAGAACAGAGGTACTCAGATACACAGCACCTGGAGACGTCCCCCTGGAGTACTTAAGGATTCAGCTGAAGCTGTCTCTGAACTGTTTTCTATACTTTCAGGGAGCCATAAGAATATGGGAGGGTGAGAAGGGGCTGAGGCAGAAGTATAATGTCTGTTCTTAGAAGAGAAAGGAAGGAGGGGGGTGAAAATTATGGATGAGCTCCAAATTATTGTTTCACTCCAGAGCCTGGAGATTTTTCAGGAAAACAATATTAAACAATTAGATTATGGCCACCCAAAAGGTAAGGTAAAAAAAAATACCAGGTATGGATTTCTGAAGAACAAATCACGTCAGGCTAGGCTCATTCCTTTCTTTGCTGTGATAGCTGACCTACAGAGAGAGGACAAGTACTAGATGCAATGTCTACTTTGGTGAGGATCTTTTGTTTTCTTTGTAATACATGGGGATTTGACCCAGCTGGACAACTGAGAGACCAGCACATCCTGATAGCTGAAACCCTGATGGGTACAGAGTATCATGTGCCTTTCCCACCTAAAGTGTCCTTTATTTGGAAATTTTTAATCCCTTTCCCAGGAATGGGTCTAGGTCTGACAGCTCAACCCTTCCCTCTCACTTGAGAGTTAAGTGATAATTTGGTCTTTACCTAGCATTCACTTACTCTCCCAAACAGGATTTTCAGCTTTGGATTTATCCCAAGTTCTCTCTTTCCCTTTATATACTCTATTTAAAAACATATCATTCACATGTTACATTTTTAGGCCTCTTCAGATGTCCTTGTTGCTGTTTCATGGTCAGCTGCTCCTTCTTCCTGAGCTAACAGAGAGCTATTAAAAGCCAAGATTACTATTGCTGTACTGAACGGGAGCTGCTGACTAACCTCTTCTTTGCAAACACCCACTGCTTGCAGGGACAGGGTGAAGCCCTGCTCAAGCCTTCCCTGGTGGCTGCTCAAGTTCCCTGAGTTTCAGCCCTGAAGGGGATTAGAAATGCTTTCCCACCCCGGGTGTTTCCTGGATTTGCTTTCCCTCTGGTACCATGTGTTGCTCGGAAATTTCTCAGAGGCAGAATCAGCTACAGGCATAAATCGAGTAAAGAGCTGCTCTGGCCAAAAAGGTTGTTTTGCCTGTGCTGGATGCCTAGAACAGAGCAGGCTGGATGCAACCTCTTCTCCCAGGGTGAGAGGAGTAGCGGCTGGGGGGCAGGTGGGTGCTACCCAAACCGGCCAGAGGAACAACCAGGTTTTCAAGAGCTCGCTCTGCCTCCATCACACTTGTGCTCTTATAGTCTCTCCTGGCACATGCAGGAGCAAAAATTCAAAGCTGCTCAGCCTTAAGCTGGCTCTGCTCAGGGATAAGCAGTTCAGCAGAGCTGTGTTTTTCCCATACCCTGAGCTCTGGCTCAAATTCATTGGCTTTGATCCACTGTACAGCAAGACATTCAGCTCCAAGAGGCTCTGCTGAGGCTGTGACAGAGGTTCATCCCTCGCTAGTCACCTTCTCTTCCTGGAGATGTAATTTCCGCCCCCTTCCCTGGTTTCCGAAGGAAAAACCAGATCCCATGAGACTAGCTTTAGCCTTTAAATAGGTACTGCCGCACCTACCTTGGAGGAGCTTGCCTTGGGGCAAAGCAGTCCTCCAACATCAAGTGCCTAAAGTCCCTTTCTCGTCAATGCAGACAAGGGGACAGCTAAAGGATGAGTCTATCCACGGAGGTTATCTGAATTTAAAGGTTTTGCCCTAAAAGAGAGTTCTAGGTTAACAGAGACTCTTCCCTACAGCTGGCAAAACCTACCTACACTTGAAGAGGAGCTGGGCAGTGTAAACAAATCCCCTTATTGCCTAGGCAGCCCCGAGAACTATGGAGAAGTAGTCCTCAGTGGCACAGAGCCTGAAAATGATGTGTTGCAGTCCTCAGCATTTGCAACACTTAAGGCTCCTGGGAAATGTAGCTCCTGAGCCAGTCTGACATTTTTTGAAAATTTTGCCCTCTTTATTATAGGTTACATTTAATCATGCTGAGCTGGTGAGTAATATCTTTAAAATACTCTAGCAATTTCATACAAATTTTTTGAACTGCTCAAAGAAAAAAAAGGGATACTACTGAGGATGAGTCAGGCCATGAGAAACAGGCTCCATGGACTCATTCTTTGGTTAGCAAATTGTTTGTGAGCAGATTCCAATTGCTTCAACTGGGTCATTTCCTAAAAGGATTTTTTGACTAGTTTTCATGAGTCATTCAGAGTGCCTTGAAGAGTTCAGCTGGTTGCTAGCCACTTTCCACAATGGGATTCAGAGTGTACGATTTATCACTTAACTCACAGGGGTTTGTTCCTGCATCTCACCCGAATGGTTGAGTGATGGCTAGAGGTAAAAAGGGGGATGAATGCAGAGTGACTTTGGTGCAGATAGCTCATGTTGAAAGAGGGCAATTTTAGAATTTGTTCACAGGTGGCAGCAGGCTCTCTGAATATGAGTGAGAAATGATCTGATGCAGAAACTGAGCAAACTTGGTCAGCAAAGTATTTGGCGGGGGGGGGGGACGACACTGACTAAGGTGCCCAGACTGGGATTATGAATTAGGACCCAGAACCAGTGCTGCTGGGTGAGCCTCTGCTGAGAAGTAGGGATGTGGGTGAGCAGATGCTGGTGCACGGTCCAGACCCACATCCTCCCCTCTCCCTCTGCAGGTGCTGAGATCTCTTTCCAGCTGCACTTAGGAAATGCTTTCCCTTCTACTCGCCACTTAACCCCCTTCCAATAAGCAGCAACGTTCCTGCAAGGGAATCATATCATATGATTATATTCAGATCATATAATTACATTAATTTTATATTCTACTAATAATTTATTTTTATTGAAACAGGTGCACACTCCCAAGAGGGAAAGTTATAGGTTAGAAAAAGTGTAAACAACCTGGAAAACAATGATACAAGTTGCATTTCTCATCTAGGACCGTTGCTAGCAGCAGAGAATCATTCCTGTAATGGGCAATATCAGAAGGATGGATGGCCTTCTGCACAGCTGTAATAGGGGAAAGCTGTTTTGGAAGGCACCAGTGGGAATTAGGTGCTTCAGTGCTTGGATACTGGGGAATATTTACCCTTTGCAACAGTTCTTTGGTGGTTTAGCCCTCCACTCCACAATGGATATGTGCAACTTCATCTGCATAAGGCTTTTTTGGCCAAAGAAGGGAGGATTTATTTAATACAGCTGAGAGAGCACCACAGGAATTGTCCAAGCGGTGGCTACCTCCATTGCAAGAGATGCCAGGGATGCATCTGTGTGCATGCCCACATATCACAAGCGTGGAAGATATGTCAGGAGAGGTGTCCAAGCCCATTGTGGTTTGCTCTGGTGATGCCTGCCCTGTTCCCCACCTCTCCTGTGCAGAGTGGCCTGAGCTGCAGAACCTGCTCATGACAACAAGGGTTCAGGCTCCTCAGAGCACTGGCACTTGCCTGTCTCCTGTCTCCTGCAAGGATGTCCTGATCACCGGAGGCTCTTGCTTCAGTCATGGAGTCACAAAAATGGCAGATTTCATGGCCCTGTTCTGTAATTCAGTAATGGCAGCCCCAGGACATTGCTTGTGGTTCCCTCTGTCATCAGCATGAAAGCAGTGGCTGTGTGCTGTGGGTTTGTATCATTTATTAGCGAATAGCCTCTTCAGTAAGGAACTTTGTTAGGTATTTGTCCCGTAACTGAAACAACTGTGCTGTGGATCAAAGCGCTGCCCTGTGATAAGGTGCAGGTATGAGAGTCACCTTTGCTGAGCAGGTGCACATTTCTGGGTGTTTTCAGACCCGATTCCCTATGCAGGAAAAATGTTTCCCTGAGTGGGGCACACTTCTTACATGATGTTTTTTTCTCGGCTAGAGCTGAGGTATTTAAACACAGGAATTTCAAACCACCACTCAGACCAAGCTTCTAGACAATTAACTCCCAGGAGATAATTACTTTTAAAATGAGCTCCAAGCTCAAGCTGAAAAAGTGAATTCTCCTGCTGCTTATACAATGTCTTCTCTGCAGCCACCTCTCTATGATTTCTGCTTAATCCCAGTCTAAAATGTAACCTCTCCTGCTTTCCCCACTTGCCTTCAGTGACAAGCAGGGACTTTAAATCCTGTATGCAGCAGAGCAACTGGGTGACACCAAACCACAGAGTGGTTCAATGTTCCCCAGAAGAGTTCATGTGTTTCATTTCCTACTTTCTGAGATTGCAACCTTAACGCACATGCATATGGTGTTTACATGGCCTTCTGCACACAGAAAGATACTGTGAGATGTTCATTAGCAGCCCAAGCTTTATACAAAAGCCATTTCATGCTGTATAACCCCATGGAAAGCAGAACAGATACATTCCTTAAGAGGTGAATGAGAAGAAGCTGGAGATGTGGGGTGTGAAGGGTTGCACGGAGAGGGACTCTGTTTTGCTCACAGAAGTCATCACACCAGATTTCCCCTCTTCTCCCAAGATGCAGGACAGAGATGAGGGAACTGCACAGACTGTGCCAGTGAAGCAAAATTGGGCTGTGAGGAACAGCAGTTTGTCTGGCAGGATTAAATGCCAGGCTAAGGCTGAATGACAAGAACGGGATGTAGTTTGACTCGTGGAAGCAGAGCACTCTGCTGGGAGCATCAGGGCGAAGCAGGAGGAAAGGCTCTCTGAGCATAATCCAGTGCAAGCAGCCTGATCTACACCATCCCTAGGGAGAGTCAGATGGAGCAATGCTGCATTCACAGCCACTAATTAGGCTGATAGAGTTTCAAGCTTTCCCTGGATAAACCTGAACTGATGTGATGCTCTGGGCTTTAGCAAGATGGAAGCACCACAGCTCTGAAGATGTTCGAAGCCAAGGGAGTTTTGAATTAAAGAGGAAAATGGGTCACAGTAGGTGCTTTTTATTGGAAATTCAGTGTCAAGCTGTTTTGCATAGCCACCGCCTGTGTAATGCTGATGACCCATGGGATCAGATTTTGCACTACAGAGGGCAGGGTTTTGCTAGAAGAGTGGATGGAACTCATAGGAACTTGGGAGAGGCCTAGGAAGTATTTCATGTTTATAGACAAATTTTGCTGGATGCTTTTCGTTACATCCATGCCAAAAGTCAGAGGCAGGGTAACTGCAGGAGGTGATCTACACTTATGGGTAGAGGTGACATAGAGCAAAACATCCCTTAGGTCTGTGAGCTCACAGCTTTGTTTCCTGGTCAGTCCAGCTGTCAAATTGGCACACTTGCAAATCTGAGAAATGGAGGCCACAGAAACCATGTCTCCAAGAAAAATCCAAAGAGCCACATGGCACAGGCACTCCGTAGAGGCAGAGCGTTCCCACAGCTCTGCTGGATTACCAGGTTTGCTAGGGCTTTCTTTTCTCCCTGTGTTATGCACCCATGTGCTCTCATTCTTGAAAGCATCAAGCAGTGCAGGGCTGCCTCACCCCTGGCCCCGAGGGCATTCACAGAGGAAGCCAGCCTCCACTCAGTATGCTTGTGTGTCAGGCCCAGATAATGTCCAGATCTTGGGATGGGATGGGGAAAGCCATGTTTCTTCTCACCACACTCCTGTTTTCTGGTCCTGGCATCTTTCTCCCTAGGGTACCATTCACCAGCACTGATGGCAGGCAACCAGTGTAACTAACCCCAGGTTGTGGATCCATGTTGCAACATGGCCAGCGCTGGGTGCAAACCCCACAAGAAGTGAGTTGCCAGCACTGTGCTCATCCCCTTACTTTTTAAGCCAATGTGGAGCAGAAACATAAGTATGAGGCCTCTTTAGCAAAGTGCAACTTTTCACATTGGTAATATTTGCTACCAGTCCATGGCTGGCAGAATCCAGGAATTTACTAAACACCCCAGATAGCAGAGATGCACAAGGACTGTGGGGCCACCACACTCACAAGAGGTTAAGTCTGTTGCAACCAGCTGTGTTTGGATGGCAGCACCCTTCACCAGTGGAGTCATTTAGGACCTCTGGCAGGACTGGGTCTGCTCATGCCTCTACTGGAGTCAAACTACTGGATGGTGTTACACAAGGGAGAGCACAGCCCACATCCCTAGGGTAAAACCACAGGGAAATACCTCCCCAAACTGTGGTGGTGCATTTCTTTCCCCCTCTCCAGGCTGATTTACAAACTCGGGAATTCTCGCTAGGCCTGAGCGTAAGTGCAATGAGTCGGGCAGTTAAGTGACCCTTGACTGTGCCAGGAACTCTTACAGAGCTAAGACAGGGAGTTTTGCTGTGCGCCTCAAGGAACCTTGAGACATTACAGTCCTCTCCTGACAATCTTGGAGCACCCTGTATCTACATTTTAAGTTATTCTCCAACAGCCTCGGAGCTTTCCTTATCTGCACATGAAACTGTACCAGCGCAGCTGGGATCCCAGCAATTAGTTGATGACGAAAGTCAATCACCTCCCGAACCTACAAACAGCAGTACTGAGTAAGGCCCTTTGAGCTCTCCTGGATGGCAGCTGGCTGGGACCAGCATCTCCCTCTGAGTGGGACGCCTCTCAGAGCTCGCAAACTTTCCTGTTTGTGAAAATCGGAGGTCTGGCACCGAAAGCCGACATGACCTGGGCTGATACTCTCTGCTCCTTGAGGCTCGACCCTTTGCCCGTTGAGAAAGATGCCAAAGCATTCAAAGTGAATCTTTTCACTGACCTTGAGGAGAATATTTAACAGGTATACCTCTTTTACCCTCTTTTACTGTCTTATATCTCTTAATGTCTTTATGCATACGTGTGTACTAACCTGAATAGTCTATAATAAGTACATTATAGCAAGTATAAGATATTAAGTTATAGAAGTATATTATAAGATGTTAAGTTATAGAAGATATATTATAAGTTATTACTTTCAAATTTATACTTAAATTACTGTTGTGATTTTTATTCACCTGTGAATGAATTTTAGGCTGCTATTATGATCCCTTTAAATATAAACCGTTGACCAAGTCTGGGACTAGGAGTTGATCCAGCCGCACCTAGACTCTGACAGGCATTTAGAAAGCAAGGGGGTCTTCTCTGAATCTCATGACTCAATGGGAGGGTCTCCCTTACCCTTTCCTACATTCCCTTTTACCCTATTACATTTTCAGTCCCTATATACATAAGTTTAGTTTGACTCTAATTTAATTTTCCTGTGTGCACTAAGTAATAGGGTGAACCTTGCCATCAAATTCTGTGAAGTCACACTTTTATACAAATTTCTATTAAATCATTTTTCTATTGCTAATACAATTGGAGGTGATTCTTTAAGCGATCCGAACCCCTCTCTCTCATTTTTAATGCCCCCCCTCCGACACAAACCAGCCACAGTCTCACCAGCTAGCCTGTGCTTAGTATGCAGGCTGTATTTCCTAGAAGGCTTCTGGAGATGAGATGCCTGTCACCATAAACCAGAATCTGAATGCTAACTGACAGTGACCAGACCTTGCCATTAATTCACTCCCCACCCACTCCAGCTGTCTCCCATGCCTGCACTTGGTTTAACCAAGTGACCTCTGGTGGAATTTACAATCTTCCCGTTTCCTTGATTTATTAGTTGCAGCCTCTGGGTCTGATGATTAGATGGTCTGAGCTCAGCTCTATCCCTTTTTTCTAAGTCTACAGCAGGTTATTTGTTTATGACAAAGGCTGATAATAAAAAATACTCTGCCACACTTATTCTAAATCACATCACCATGGCAACAATGATCAAAGTTTTTGAGTTTTTCCTCAAAGGAGTTTGCTGAGTTAGGTTGTTTATAGAGATCTCCATGTGCGCTTGGTTGGAGGTTTTTAGTGATTTATCTGGCACAGGGTTTGTCAGTTATGTATGTTTGTTTGTGGAGCTCAGCTGCTCTCTTCTTCATCTCTGCCCGTTTCTCTTGGCCTCTGTCCTTCTCCGCTCTCCGCATGACTCCCTGGGCACAGCCACCTCTTCTCCTCTCCCCAGCCCAGCCCCCAATCTCGGGTCACTGCTTGCCTTCCAGCCCCCCTGCCAGACTACAGCTACAGCAACATCCATCCACCATCAGCAGACCCACCTCCCTCTGGAGGTGAAGGCCAGACCCCGGGGCCACACACCACGAGATCTTGAATGTGCCCCAAGCTACGTGAACAATGCGTGGGGCTGGGCACTGCAGACCACTGCGGGACCGTGGTTAGGAGCACGGGGTCTGAGAGGCACGGGGAGAGGCAGAGGCTATTTTGGGGGTTGACACACCGTCAGTGCCTAAGCAGGATGAGATTTCTTGCACCCGTGTCCCCACTGACCACCCTGGTGTCTCGGGGGGAGACAGCGAGGGATGCTGCACTGTGGGTGTAGTCTTAGGTGACGAGGACTTCACCCTTGGTCTCAGGTCTCCATAGGCAGGTCTGCAGCATGAGATAGAGTTTGTCACCCAAGATCACGTCACACATTGCCAGCCACTGCTCCCCTTGGGGGCCCGAAAAGCCAGGCATCCCAGAGGGACCTGAAAGATGCTTTTCCCTGAAACTTGATACTGCTTCAGCAACAGCTCTTCTTCTCGCTGTCTTACACTTTACACTTAGAAGGAAACGGCCACCTAACACCAAGCGTGGTGGCCTGTGTGCTGTGCCTCCTGCTGTTAGTGGGATAGGGCAATGCCTCTGCAAGTGAGCAAAGAGCAGAGGTACTCCTGCAGGGAGGTCGCCACACATTTGCACCATCCCTGCACTTTAGAAGCAACCTTTGTGATTTTATCAGACCTGTCCTAGCATGGCCAGCATACCTGCTCTATAAGCTGTCCCCATCCCCACACCACTAGACTGCGCCTTGCCCTGAGATAGGGCATTCCCATAGGGAGTACTCCAAGGTCCCACTTGGAGATATTCAAGTCAAAGTGGCTGCTGCCCCGTACCCCTCCAGTTAGTCTACACTTGCTGGACTCAGACATAAACCACCTTGGTGCAGAAATAAACATCCAGCCCTCAACCTCCTCTTCTTTGCATGCTGCTTGCCCAAATTTAACCAGGCCTGATTCCCAGCCAACTCACTGGTTGACAGCCATGGTTTCACTCCAGGCTGCCCTTCTGCACAGTGAAGTTCTCCTTGCTCAAGCCCTTCCCTGAATTCCCCCGTTCACCAGTGTCTTGCTGCCCTGTGGTGCCCAGGGCCAGTCCCAGGCTCTGGAGAAGGTCACTTCCCATGTACAAGAAGGTGCCTCCACTGGAGGTGGGTTCCAGAGGGAGGACCTATGCAAGGATCTAGGGCTCCTGGCCATGCAACGTGTCCCAGGACATGCAGATGAACTGCCTTACTCCTCCCAGTGTCCATGGAGCTGAATGCCAGTAGTACAGAGGTACTAACAATGTCTCTACCCTCTTCCCACCTAGCACTGGAGTTGCTCATGCTGCTGCAAAACTCTGCAGACCCTCTCCCTTGCTCTGTCCCACCTCAGATGACACTGCACTAGCCATCCAGCTCATCCTACCCACACTGCATGCACTGTCACTGGGCACGACTTCCCAGGCTGAAATCCCCTAGTTTATCCTAAGCCCATTCCCATCTCATGTCCTTGAGCAATCCTGCATGATTCCAACCCTACTAGATAATACATGCACTTCAGGTTCATTCTTCTGCACATCTAACACAGATCAGATTGAACCAAGGTGCCTTCCTGAACCCCTAGCTGCATCCAGGGTCGTTGACCATTGCTGTTTGGTAAGCTATGCAGTTCAGAGCAACATACTCTTTAGGCTCCATTTGTTTTGGCACTAAGGTTTGGGGAGTCTCACCTCTTGATTTGTTTCTCTTCTTCATTATTATCATTGCTCACTTTACACTGGTGCTTTATCTTATGAATATTGATTATTTTGTCTCACTGGTTAGCAATTGTTTAGTCTAGACTAACATTTTCTATTCTTACATTTCTGCACACTAAGGTGATTTATAAAGGCAGTAAAACAAAGAGCGCTTGTTGCAGGGAACTCAAAAAGCTTTGCTGTGCTAAAGGTTCCTGGGAATAATAAATCAAAACTAACCTTGAGTCAGAGTGTAATCTCCGCTACATTTGCCCTCAGATGGAGTCTTCCAACACCACCATCCAGAGCTCACACAATTCACAAGACAGCTCTGTCTGCCCAAAGCTGCCTGCAGGTTCCCCCAGCTCTCTTGTGGTCAGAATTTCCAGGGTGATTTCCGTCTCCGTGCATGCCATTCACCACTGGCAAAGCAAGGGGCTGGCTGAACCTGCTGGAGAGAAGCCATGGCAGCATGGATATGGCCTCCAAAAATCTCCTCACTGCCTTCACGCCATGTGAAGACATCCCACCAACTCCTGCAGACGTGCCCCTCCTGTAGACTCATCACCCCGGGGCCCAGGAAACACAGTCAGTGGCCGCTGGAATAGATGTGGACCCTCACGTGAAATCCCACCCCGCTGAGTGCAGGAGACCTGCCGCAGGGGAAGCAGCCCCTCTCTGCACCCACAGCGGGCTCCCAAAGCTCTCCACTCTTTGGGCAGCTCCACAAGCTGTTTTGTAGTGTGTGCAAATAGCTGCAACCATAGCAGCAAATGCATTCCCAGCCAGAGCAGTGCTGCGACTGCTGAGGAACAGGAAAGTAAATGAAGACGCAATTCCCACTGCCCATCATAGCCACACTGCATCCTGTAAGGTCACCCGGCCTTTGCCTACTGGCTTTGAGGTTCTCCGTGCTCAGAAACCTTCATTCCTCTGTCTTATTCAGGACAATGGTACTCTTAATGTCCATCCATCAGCTCTGGAAGTCTCTATCAGCATGAGAAGGTGCCTGTTTTCTTTTCCTGGAGGCTGTGTGCGTGCAGCCTGACGTCGTGCACAGCCAAGCAGGGCTCTGGTCTAAAGGGCAGAAGGCATGTCCCAGCCCCTTTTCAATGCAGCATGTTTTCTGGGATATAAGCCAAACCTGGGGATGCCACACTTTGGACAGCTGGTGCAGAGAGAGCCTGCAACCTGGAGGAAAGCTGCCTCCTCGCTGGGTCCGGGCTGGAGTAAACTGGTGCTGCATTTTGGTGGTGGGACTTGGGAGCACCCTTGCCTGCAGAGGCTGCAGGAGGGCTATCAGGCTGTTCGGTGGCCACAGGGTACAGGAGGTCACACAGCCACATTAGGAGTATTTCTAAAGACGAAGCATCAGGGGGAAGGGAGGAGAGGGAGCCTGAAGGCACAGCGCTTCCTCCAGCTGATGCAGAACCAAAGCACACCCCAGCACGCTGCAGAGCCAGCCTCCCAAGGAGATGACAGATGGTGTGACAGCAGGGTTTCCAGATACCTGCTGGGCCAGGAGGAAGATAAACCCCTTTACTTCCTTTTCTGTTCCTTTATCTCTGCAAGTGCTGACCCGGAGGACCAACCAGCCACCCTTTAACCCCCGGGTACCTGCATCTGGGTGTCAGTGCAGAGCGTGTGTGAGTGCTGGGGGATTTAATGCATTGATCAAGAACAGTGAAGGGCAAGACTGCTCAGAAATCAGTATAGCTGTGCTGTGTTGCATAGGATGTCTCTTCTACCCCAGATATGCATTTACCTGCATGCGTACTTGGAAAGCATTGATGGCTGTATCAGTCAAGGCTAGCTGTCGAAGCTGGCATCCCAGCTAGGACAGGCTGGTGGCTGTGATAAATTAAGGGTGATTCAGACTTTGCTATCAAAATCTTTTCTCGGTGAAAAAACTAAGATTTTGGAGGAAAAATAACTGGAGGTAAGAAACATACACTTTCCTTGAAATGCTGTCACTGCAAAGGAGAAAACTCAAGAAAATCACAAGCTGAGTGGAGAAACATGGTTTCTTAAAGTTTTGTGGTGATTTTTTATCTCAATGATCAGAGAACCATGGGATTCCTACTGTGTACAAAATTTTTAATTTCAAAAATTTGTCTTATTCTCCTTGCTGATCACAGAGGAAGCAGCAGACACTTGGCGCACTGAAGGTCTCCCACGGGGAGCGGCCAATGGCAGCAATAGCTCCTTTAAAGAGTGGGCATCACTCCCAACTTTCAAAGTTTGGAATGACCCCTCTCCCGTTCATTGTAGAAACCAGGGACATGATGCGAGTGTGAGTGTTTGGCAGTTTTGTTTGAGGTCTGTCCCAGTGAGGCTTTCTCATTTCTTCTCTCTTTGTTGAGCAGGATGAGCCCAGACTCCAAAGAGTCTGACCTGGGAACAGCCCAGTGTCCACAGATGCTGAGCCATAGTCCAGCCCACTGGCAGGCTGCAAAGCTCTTTCTCATCTCCCTCACAGCAAGAACGCCCCTTAGGTTCTCCCCTGGCTGAAGGTAGGAGCAATGGCAGAGAGGGTAAAAATCAGGACCATAAATAAAATTCACAAAGCTGTGTCATTTCCCTGGGCTCTCCAGACTGTATTGAACCAGCACCAGCACTTGAGGCACTGTCCTTCCTGTTCACACCAACCCCAGGTTCCAGTCCTAAGCATGCAAGTAGAGCCCGAGGGTTTGGTTTCCATACAGACATTAGATGTAAACCGATTTCACAGTCTCTGGAGCTGCTGTGGAACAAAGCCACTGTCCTTCTGTGGCTTTGCCAAGGAACCTACCAGAAGAGATGAGACAGGGGTTGCCCAATGCTGCCTTAAGTGTATGACCTCTCCCCTCACTGCAAAACCCAAAGGACATGTAACATCACAGTTAATGGTGATGCTACCCTAGGACCAAACAGCAACTATAAATGGACCATTTGCTTCAGTGTGGGCTGAGCATGGAGCTAAATACCCCACTGCACTCATTCAGCCCACACTACCTCCTGCACAGCCCCATCTCCGCTTTTCCAGGTAAGCAAGAGAGAAGCTGGCGCTGGTCTGTCCCTGGGCTGCAGACACACACTGAGCAGCACTGACATATCTGAAATGAGGTGCTCTCAATTACTGTCACATCACCCCCATCTGACAGTCACTCTCAGCACATCCCCTGTCCCTCTAAATGCCCCACTAGCCTCCTTGCTTATCTGAGCTCCCAGTGTGTAGTTCCTGGCAGACTCACAAAGGAGACAAGCTCTGGAGGGAGCAGAATGAATATTCATGGTCACTGTGTCTGGAAGGTGAGTGGAGGCTCTCAGCACATCCAGAGGCAAGCAAGACATCCATCATAAAATTCACATTCAGGGTCTTATTCCTCTTACAGCATTAAATATTTAACAACAGAAACTTTCAAGTGTCTTCACAATGTAATTACAGTGCCAGGAGGATCATCTTCAATTGCTTAGCCCCAGCTCACCGCTGGGATCAGCACTGCCAGCAGGAGTGCTTGGGTGGCCCTGAGTCTCATCTGCGCTTCCTAAGTACCTGCAAGGACAGCCTTGCCAAAGGTAAAAAAAAAAAAAATTATGAAAGTTGTAATATGGAGAGAGACTGCAGGAACAACACAGATGTCCAGGAAGATTAAAATTGAAGAAAAAAACCCTGTTGCAGTAATATAACAAAAAACATGGTGATAGGAAGATAGGGAATCTGGGAAGAGGATGTGTACAATTTCTCAAGGGCAGCAATTCTGGGAGGGGATACAGGCTAGGTAGGGGCAAGGAGCTGGACCCAGAGAAGTGCAGGCAATGCCATGGTCCCACACGACCACCCAGGCACAGACCTGCACTTGAGAGCAAAATGAAGAGAGAGGCAGCTTCTCATGGCTGTGTCATGGACACTTCCTTTAGATACCATCAAAAGTTGAACACCCACAATGTGTTGCTAATTCCCTTTAATATCCCACAAGGGAAACTGAGATTCAGTAGTATATCCACAGCCCATGCATCAAGAGAAAGGGCTGACCATCATCCAAGAGAGATGGGTTCTCAGGAAACATCGGTTACACACTCCAGCAATGACATAAGAGCAGTTATACCCTTGGATGCTGACAAAAAGGGAAAAAGAGGGTCAAATTCATTATGTCACTGGGTGACTAAAGAAAAACAGAGGATTGCTTAGTATAAATTAATGTGTCAAGGCTGAATTTGCAGGCTAATGTTCTCCAGAGATATCAGTCCTTGGCAGAGAAACAGCAAAGCTGATACAGGATCAAATTAATAAAGAATTAAAGGCTAGGAATATTATCAAGTCCAGTCAACATGTTTTTATGGAAAGCAGCCCTTGCCCAACAAATCTGTTCTCATTTGCAGAGGAGAGCACATATGTGGCTAATAGGATAAAGTGCCCAGGCACAAGCAGGCTTTACACCTTTGGATTAAAACCAGTTCCAGCCAATGCTGGTAAAGCCCATGTGTAAATATGCTGAGCATATTTTGGATGAAAATGGCAGATCTCAAAACAAGTAGGGAATTCTCATCAAATGAGAGTGTGATGAAGGGATTTTGTAAAGGCCAGCTCTAAACTCTGGAACCACAGGGAAGTGAGATGATGAGATAGAGATGGAGATGGAAACAGAGGGAGAGGGAAGGGGCGGTGGGGTAGGGAGGGAGAGACAGAGAGAGCACTTTGTCTGTGAGGCAAAATTTGCAACGTACCAAGTAGTGCCAAGGATGGAGCAGCAAGAAAAGAGGTCCAAGTGCTTGGTCAGCTGGGCCTATGTCAACAACATGCACCCTGATGCAACCAGGTGACAAGACCTAACATGAGGACAAAGAGCACCAGTTGCAGCAAGTCCCCAGGGCTGTAACCTCCCCAGCCCAGATACAGCAAACCCTCCTCTGCTCCCAGGCCTGCAGAAAACCCTGGGCAGGCAAGAGCTTTGCCTTCCCCAGGTCTACCCGGACTTCCCCATAGTTTGCTACCTCATGGTCTTCGTGTTTCTCTTACATGGATCAGCAGGTGAGGTGGAGCTGGTAATTGTATAAACACATGGCCTGGTTTTGCCTCATCATTAACCATCCTGCTCAAATCAATGAAATAAAGGCTGCTGAGAGAGAAAATCCTTCTCCCTTGCCCAGACTTGCCTCCTGGCAGCATCTGCCTTGCTTCTCACCCTTTGACAATCCTGGTTGCATATTATTGCTTAATTATCATCTCCTTACACCAGCCCTGGAACATTTAATACGGCCTGTGCTCTGCCTGGCATTACTGTAAAAGCAGTTAACAAATGTATCTGCATGTCTCACTAATCATACTAAAAACATGATCACTATTCTGTTAAGAAGCCTGCTAATGAATAGACATGAACTGCAGCTCCTAGGGATCCAGCTTGTCTTTCTCTCCTACCCCTCCTGGAGCTCAGACCACAGCTAAGCTGTTTCAGGAGGACAAGGAAACGTATTTGACATACAACAGCCTCTGGGGCACTCAGCAGAATTCATGCTCTGGACAGATCATCCACTCCTAGGGGAACCTGTGCCATCCTGGGGGGAGCACCAAGTAGAGACACACAGAGCATTTGGATGTCTGTCTTCCACTGAGTCCACAGAAGAAGCACCCAGCACAATTCCAGGGCACCAAAATCCAACTGAAAAATAGTAAAAATAATAACAGTGTTTAATAATAATGATAATAATAAAAATAATAACTTCTACTTATACAAGAGAAGCTCACTGGCAAAGGAGACCTGCTACAGGTGAGGATGCAATGGCCAGCCAGAGCCTGCAGGACACTAAGGTTGCTCTGTGATAACTGCCTACAGCTAGAGGACTGTACACCATATTTTGGAGGCTCTTCACTGCCTCCAGGACCCTTGAATTGGGCAGCACGTTTGAAAGGTCTGCACCAGTCGCTGGCTGTTTGCTGCCACAGAAGTGTCAAGCCAGTGATGGGCCAGTGATGGACTTGGGCCTCACAACGGTAGGAGATGTAAGCTAAGCCTTAACTCAGCGCTTGGCACATTCGTTATGCCCACTACCTTCCTTCGGTGCCAGCTGCTCCTGCCCCACAGTGCAGCGGGACACTGAAGTGCAACGCATGCACGGGGTTGCTCCGTGGCTGACCTGACCTTGGCAGTGCTCTGCTCTGGCAATGAGTTTGTGGCTTGCTGGGTGTGCAAGTTGCCTCCATCTTTGAGTGGCAGGCTGCTAAGATCAGCCGCTTTCCTGCAGCCAAGGTGTATGTCACAGGTCTGCACCTTCACCGTGCACAGCTGGCAGTGGCAAGGGTGCAGAAACGCAGGTCATGTAGATATGAGCAGCAGGAAAATGCAACAGATAAATTCCTTCTCGAGGAGGTGGTCCAAACGTGGCCTTGCAAACCTGCTTGAAGTGGAAGTGGCAGGCAGGCTGTCGGGTAGCTGTCCCACGCAAATCCCCACAAGTGCTTTGCTGCCAGGTTCCTCCTCGCACAGATCTTGGGTGAAGCAGGCAGGGTGTGAATGGAAACCTGCCACCCAAGTCAGATCCACCTTCCTCCAGCCTTTCACACAGCTGCTGGATGAGCTGGTCCTTCCAGGAGGTGTGGGGAGGAACAAGAGAAGGTCCTTCTGTAGCAGAGCAAGGCTTAGAGTAGCTGTGTGTCCTTATTCCTGCTCCACTTGGGTTTGCTCTTTCAAAGTCCTCACTTCCCCTTTTTTTACCCTTTCTCCTTCTGCTCCGTTGTTGTTGTCCTCTTCCTGACCTAAGGAAGTTCACACTACGGGAGTTGTTTGCATCCATGTGCTTGCCAGCACAGGATCATGTCAAGTTTATCCTCTCCACACTAGTTTATGATTGCACCATACTGAAGTGGATAAGATATGCAAATAAAGTTTTACAAATATTTTTACTGAGAAAGTGATCCACATAAAAATACATCAAACTATTGATAGTTCTCCCACAAGAAAAAGCAAGGCTGCTATTGAAAAATGTGAGTAATGCGATTTCTAATACCCAAGCAAATGAAAGCAGAAACTGAAATTTTGCATAAATATATATAAAACTTGTATTCATTGATGTGATTGATATTAAACAATAGCAATGTATTTGACAGAAAGATGCCATGATAAAATACCACTGATGTCACAGCTTTCAGCAGAATTTTATGTTGCAGTTTAATTTTAAACCCTTATCTCTCTCTGCAGATAAGACTTGACACACTTCCTTTGGGTTTCTGAAGGTTCAGAGAGCATCCTTGTCACGGGATCAGTTTTCTGAGCCCTGGCATGCAACAGAGGCGCAAGAAACATGAGCCTGTGCGTGTCCACAAAAAGTGCAACGGTGTCTGTGATAGAACACTGCAGGACCTGAGCTTCCCTGCTGCATGTCCCAGCTCAACACAGCACTTCAGCCTGTGCTTAACCCTAGAGAAATGCTCAGGTCTCATTAATACCAAACACTAGGGCTGGCAGTGAGGTCTGGGAATGGGATGTTACCTTGGGATGCTCATGGAAGGGCTGACCTGCTGACATGGCTGTTCATGATTGCTGCTGCTCCTCCATTTTTTGCACAACCACAAGGAAAGCAGATTTTTTTTTTCTAATTCAATTTTCACCTCACAGCTTATCACTCAATGTCAGCTTCCATATTAATGTACCTAGCTTTCCACGCACAAGCTGCAACTTGGTGCTGGAGGTGCTAATTCTACAGGTACGTTTGCCCATATGTTGTGAAATTGCAGCAAAATAAATGATCCTGGGAACCAAATGACAAACAGCAAAGTTTGTGGGTGTAATGCCAGCTCCATTAGGCAGTGGACCAGAGTGCAGATCCCAGGTATTCAGATGAGCCATGGAGCCAAGTCTTCACCCAGCTCTGCTAAAACCCAGCAGAGCTGCGTGGGGGATGCTCTGGGCTGGCTTTTCAAGGCTCTTCATTCTCCATGTGCTGGGGCATGTGGTGGGCAACGAGGGGGCACCAGGCTGTGGCTATGGGGAAGAGGAGCCTGGTAACAAGGATTTTTTTGACAGTCTTCCCCAGCTCAACAGCACAGCCACTGGTTACCACACATCTGTATGGCTCGTACCCCACTCTGGGACCTGTTTCCAGACTGGTCAGAGATGGGACATGGAGAAAAGAGGGTAGAGGTATGGTTCTCATCACCAGGGACCTGGGGAGAAGGAATATCACTCAGAGGGTGACTTGCTCATGTGGGGAGTGCCCAGCCTGGCCAAGGAGCAGGTGGCATCTTTGCCTCATTGTTGTGAGCATCTTAAATCTGCACCATACTTGATTTAATCTCTGCAGTGCATCCACATGTCACACGGACCACCCCTTCGCCTGGTAGCTGGTTAGTAAAACATTGCTTCAGCACCCCACACTCAGAGCTGTCCCACGAGCATGTGGAGGGCTACATCTCCCTTTCAGATGGCAGCTGCCTTCAAAGGCAGCTCTTTGGAGCACCCTTTGCTGATCACCAGGGCAGGGAAGGGACAGCTCTCCTGTGCTTCAGATTATGCTCCTGCCCAAGCCCAAGGGAAGAGATGCAAGCAGGTTCTGTACCCTGCTCTTGAACACAGCATTTAGGGTTAGCAATCACTGTTTTGGCTATTCTTTATTAATGGAAGCTCCTCCTGCAGAAGGAACCCCAGCCCTGCCCTGGTGAGGACTGTGGAGTCCCACAGGGATGATAAGACAACACAGTCCAGCCCCACAGAGGATCATTGTTCCCAGACTTCACCTGGGGACAGGTTGAAGACCATTGGTAAAGGGGAGATTTCAGCTGCGAATAAAGAAAGAATGAGGAACAACGCTAAAACGAGATATCAGTGAGTCTCCTGGAGGGAGCTCAGGGACTATCCACAGCCTGCTAAGCCTGGAGCAGTTTGGACACCTTATTTTTTGACTGCAGTGTATTTGGAGTTATTTTATGTATCCTATGTTTCCCACACAACCTCGATTCTGGCTTTTCCTAAATCTAAGTGCCTCACTTTGCAGTTCCTGGGATCCTCCTCTGTGCATGTTGTACCCAGGGAACATGAACGCACATTTGATCTACAGCCACGCTGCACGGAGCAAAGTCAATTGTGTTGCTTCTGAGCCATCACCTGGGATCTGGCTGGGTTCAGCTGTAACAAGAACAATGTGTGCAGCCCTGACTGAAACCCTGAGTTACTCTTCATCCATCAGCTTGATGGGAACTTGGTGTTAGGGAATTGCCAGGCAAACCTTTCAACCATTCTGCTGAAGAAACTTCCTCTGGAAGGGCTGTTATCATTTCTGGTTAAGCAGAGCTGTCTAGCAACTCCTTTATCCTCATGGCCCTATTGTTAAGCTGCTAACCCATGAAAAGAACTGCAATAAGGATGAAAAAGAAGCGTAACAGGGAAAGTGCGCTGCAGAGCATGCTCAGTGCCCCATGCTTAAATGTTCATAACTCTGTTATTTATGACATGACTTTCTTCAAACTTGGCAGCAGCTCTTGTCCCATTTGAAGGCTAAGTGCATGGCAGACTGAGAGTCTCGAAATGGAGGAGCTTTTGAATTATCTGCCACGACAGAAAGCTGCAACCTTCTGCAAAAAAAACAGAAACTGCCCATTTGTTCACTGTTACAAAGCCAAAACCTGCTGGACATGGGGTTTTTTGCAGGACTTTTCAAAATTTTCTGTTGGGGGGAAAACGGAGGACAAGAAATTTCAGCCCAACAGGACATCTAGAGATAGAGAGGTATAGAGAGAGATGGGCAGGAACTGGAAGTAGAGTTCACCACAAAATTACTCCTGTAGCACCAGTTATGGAGTCACGTCCATCCCTCTGTAATTACCATTGGTCTTGGCTGAGTGGTCGGCACGTAGGAGCAGGAGCACAGCTCCACCGAGAAGCACTGCGGTAATGGGGAGGAGGAACCACGTCCCTCTGTGCCCCCAAAGGTCCCAGTGACCTTGTCCCCTCTGCCTGCCCGGAAGGTCTTGGAAAACAGTTAATTTCAGTTCATCTCTGTCGCTGATAAGTTGGCAAGGAGGACGGTTCCCTGCCAGCCAGTTCCCTATTAGCATTCTGCCAAATGCCTTCAGGACAGTTTCATTTACATGCCTATTATTTTTATGATATAGAAGATTCATGGGGAAGTGTCTAAGATTCAGATGTGTCTGGGTAGGAATGGGAGCTCTGGCATCCACAGCCCGGGTTCTCTGAAGACCTCCTGAAAGCTACAGATATGGAAAATAGCAAGCCGGGGAGAAAAATGGGCATGAACACCTCACCCAGCACAGCCTTCTCAGCTTTTTCACAGGCCCTCCTGCATTCTGGCAAAACGTTTGCTGTCTAGAAAGTTTTAACATGATTTTTATGAGCAATTTGCATCCTGTGGGCTGCTGCAGACTGTTCTCGCTGCTCCCTGCTATGTGCTGCATGCCGTCCATATAGGGGTGGACAGGTCCAGCCATACATTTCTGCTCCTTGCACACATCAGCTTCACCTTGGGTGAGGGGACAGTTATGTAGAAATGCATGAAGTTTATGGGACTTCAGAGCTTTTTTTCTCAAACATTTTGCACCCTTTACAAACATCCTCCCATCTCATGGCTCTATGAATTGCACCAACCCTAGAGTGTCCTGTGTTAATTGCAGGTCAGAGTGTTACCGTTTAGGCAGTTGCACCTCACCTTCTTGCCATACCAGAGTTGTGGCCATGTCCCAGCTACAAGAAGTTAAGGAGAAAACCCTTATCCCAGCCTGGCCAGGCAAGCCTGCAAGAGGAGAGAGAAGGTGCCATCTCCTGCCATGGGAAGCATTACTACCTAAACACACAAGGGACGAGGAGGAGCAGGTCGCACCCAGTGCGTGGCTTCCCCAGCGCAAACACCCCAGGACGCACCAGCAGGCTTTTCAGTCGTCTTCCTTACCCACCACATCAAGGAACCACATCAGGTCCCTCCCATGGTTCCTGCTAGCAAGCACAAGTGAAAAACAAAGATTTTTTTTTTTTTTTTTTTTTTTTTGCAGCTGTCAATGTGCAGGTGCAAGTGTTTATAGAGATGATTGGCAGATTATCCAAGGGTAACAGGGCAGATCATGAGCCATTTGTTCAGGCAGTTCCTTGGGAGCTGGAGGCAGGAGTGTGGAGGCACGTCCAGCTCTCTGTAATGTGCCATGCAGCTGGCTTGCTCCCCTCCTCCTGCTCTTCCCTGCCTTGCAGAAAGCTGGAGTTGTCCTGCTCTGGAAGAAGTAAAACAAAGGAGGGAATGGAGCTCTTCATTCACCTGTAATGCTTGCAAAGGGAACAAAAGCATTGGCTCAAACTTGAAGAGCTCTCAATACAGGCAGGAGCTGAGCTCTTGGCACTGCAGAGATTTTGGAGCCAGTCAGGTCTGGAGAAAGCTAGTAATAATAATGACAATAATTAAGGGAAGGAGGGGACCACCTGGTAAAATGTGGTGGGTCAGGCTGAAGAACAGCCAGCTGGTCTTCCCTGGCCCTGCAGAGACTACATGATCGATGGCATTCGGCGTGTCTTTCATCTGCAGTCAATTCGTGCTAATTCCACCCAGACCGAGCAGACCTCCTTTCTGCCAGCCCAGAAGATATATCTGGTAAAAGAAGTGGCTCACTAGGGTCTGCTAAAGAAAATAACATTCTGCACTGAAGTCTGGAGAGCCCACGAGAAGCCTGCCTTTGGCAGATGAGCTCTGGGAAGAGTTAAAGCACAGCGCCAGCAGAAAGAAAAAGTTGCACTCCTTCCTTTCTTTTCTTTTTTTTTTTCCCCTCTTAAAAAAATCGCTTCATTTTCACTTCAGTGAAACTGGAGAGGCAGGAAATAATACAAAGGCTCTTTACAAAGCCTGACTTCTTTCTTCTGTGGCATCTGTGCTGAAGTATCTGTGATGGTAACAGCCTCTGCTCTCTCTTCACAGGACTCAGCTTCATCAAATATTCCCTCTCTTGAGGCCATGCCGTGCGATGGTGGGATTCCCTCTCCCAGCTCCATTGCATTTCCAGTCACACTCAGAGCTGCTTACAGAGCTCGGGCAGAGAAAACGGAAAAGCAATTCTGTTTTGCTTCTCCCAGCCAGAGAAGGAAGGGGCTGTGGCTGTGGGTTTGCTCCCCCTTCAGCCTCCCCGTCCCCCCGGGAGGCTGCGCTTGAGCAGACCATGCCCGTGGGTCAGCCAGACCAGAGGGGACCCTGGTGACAGCGCTGCCTCCCCCCAGGCACGTTTGTCAAGTCACCATTTTCCAGGCATATTTTAAACCCCTTTGGATTGTTCTAATCTAAATCATTAATCTGTGCAGAGCCCTTCTCTCTTAATTTGCCAGGAGTGGTGGGCACACATGTGCTCTGCCGCAGGCAGAGCATCCCCCTGCACAGCCCCTGCTCCCCTCCATCCCCGCAAGCACCGCTGCCTGCTGGTCCCAAGGCACCGGCAGATTGCCGATCCTCACTTTGCGAGTTCATGCCGGGCAACATGAGCTGGCAGAGGTGAGGGACCCTGCCCACATCTCCCAGGATAGCCCACCCTACACACTGTCAGCGGCTCTGCTCCAGCATGCACGGCGACATCCGCTTCTACAGCAGGCGATGATGATCTGCTGATTGCATCAGGCTGGTCAGCTTGGAGATGAACCATCCCACCGTCCCCTCAGCCAGCAGCTCTGCAGGCAGCCACAAACGCTGATGGCATTGCAATTCCCTGGCACAGTTCATGCCACTCTCCTTATTTCCACCCACAGTGAGAGCATGAGGACAGCCTGCCAGACACACATGGGCACAGAGCTGTTCTGCTCCTTTCCTGTGGCCCCTTCCCCTCTGAAGGGCAGGGAGCAAATCAGCCCCAGCCAGCATGCCTTGGGCACCTCTTACCAGTGCAGAGCCCAAACAAGAGTCTGGGGATGACTCGCGCAAGAGAGGGGACAGGCAGCATCTGTCCCAAAGTGACCATCTTTCTAAGGGAGGGGATGTAGCAGGAGAGCAGTGAGGGCACCGTGTCCTGGGCATAAGGAGGTGCCGGGGAGCAGGGAGCATCCCAGTACCCTTGCTCAGGGAGCACAGTGTGGGGAACCAGACCCTGGGTACCCCCCAGGTCCTGGAGGCAGCAGAGAGGCCACAGCGGCAAGCTGCAAGGGGATGAGATTGACCCTGTGACAACATCTGCTGGGACCTTCAGCAGAGCAGGCAGTACCAAAAAGTCCTCCAGCTGCCATGCCCACATGTGTGCATGCAGGGATACAACTCTGTGGGAGACAGACCCTGCCCACGCGCGCAGGATCTCCCCGACCACTGCTCTGGGAGCTGCGGAGTCCTGTCCCCCTCGATGTCTTGGTGACTGGGAAGGAAAGGTCATGGCAGAGGCTATGGAGCACGGGAGGCTGAACGTGGGCTCCAGGTAGACCCTGTACAGCTTCTGCCCCAGGGGGATGCTCTTACCCAGGCATGGCAGAGGTGGCAGCAAGCACCAGGGCCAGTTCAGCCCCAAAGGCAGCTCAGTGTACACAGCACGTTGCTGGTGATGATGGGCAGCCTGCTGCTGTGGCTCATAATCCCTCTCTCACCGCTCTGGCCCATCACCACTCTTGGAACTCTTCTCTCACCACTCCCACGCTGACCCCAAACCCTCCGGGAGCTTGCACTCATGCTGTTTTCTTCCAGAAATATCATTTTCCTAATAAAAGTGCTACTGTTTTCACCTCTCCCTGGTGCAGACACACTCTGTTCTCCTTCATGTTTTAATTCTCAAGTTCCTCTAGTATTTCCACTGTAAAAATTGACTCAGAACAGCACATTTCGCCTCCTCCCACAGGACAGCACAAGGGCAGTATCCCTCTCCCAGGGAACCACTGGCCAGGCTTCCCTGTCCTCCACCAGACCTGTTATGCCAATGCTCATGTTCCCCAGGCAAGAGCGAGACAAGACTTGGAGCATCCTACCCCAGGGCACCCTGCACACATGCCCCAGAGACCATCTGCTCGGGCCAGCGAGAACTAGTGTTGGACCACAGAGATGAATGAGGGGTCAGGAGCCATCTGCAGAGAAGAGGATCCTCACTTAGGTGATGGCAGAAGGGACCCAGCTGGGGATCAGCATGCCCAGTCCTGCCCCTGTAGCTCCTCCCTGCACCTCAGCAGCCCCAGGTGCTGCATTATCCACACGGAAATGTCAGCAGGAGTCACACAGAGTGTGGCCGATGTCCAGGCTCACTGGCCCAGTCCCTACTCACATATACCTGCATGTCACCTTGCGTACATGAGGGGCCGGACTGGCCCTGGCAGAGCCAGAAACAACATGGTGAGGGAGGGTTTCAGGGTCCAACCCAGCTGGAAAAAATGGTGGAAATAGGAGCTTTTGAAACTACACACCTGCTTCCTCACTTACCAGTTCTGCCTTATTTTGAACTGGGTAAAGAATCAAATACAACTTAAGAAAACGAATAAAGAAAAAAGCAAAACCAAGTTAATAATTTCTTTTTTCAGGACAAATATCTTAATTTTTGCTGATGTGAAAAACATCTGTGTTTCTGCCCACAGCTTCCCTTTGAGCTCAGTGGGTCTCCTCTGAGCAGCAGCAGCCAGCCCCAGGGCCACCTGCCAACAGGAGCCCGGGGCAGACCCCAGGCTGCTTTGAGGAAGGAGCAAGAAGAGTTTCTTCAGAAGATTCCATCCCACAAACACAGCAGGACCGGACCCAGTGACCCTCCAGTCCTCCAGCCCTGTACCCAGGATCACCGCCGTGATGAATTCCCGGGATGCCCAGCGTGAGTCGATGCTGCAGCCGTGACAAGCGCACAACGGGGCCCCGCTCCGCCTGCCAGGAACAAACAATTATGAAGCGATCAGCTGCACAAACACAGCGACTTGCACAACGAGCCCCTGGTCTGCTCATTTGCAGTAATTAAGAGCTGCCAAGGCCTTGCTTGCTCGCCGAGGGGGCAGGGTGAGTGCGTGTGGGTACACAGGGCTGTGCAGGAGTCTCGCCTGGGCTGCACCACAGACTGTGTCCCACCGTGGGCACGGTGTCACTGGGGGTGTCCCATTCCACAGCCTTCATGGGGTCCCGCACCAGGCAGCGTGGCTCTGCCATGAAGGTGACACAGTGAGAGCACAGGTATGCAGCAGCTTGAGTGGGAAAAGTGGGTGCAAAAGGTGCAGCGCCGGAGAAAGTGTCTCAGGTGGGGAGCACATGCAAGAACCACCTAGCCACAGCCACGTGCCCAAAAGAAACAGGGTCTTGGAGTGCATCCACTCCTGGCTCATCTGTATCACAAGCCGCGTCCTCCTGCAATTACCTAATGCAACAACATCACAAGTTATTTACATATTTATGGAGTATTTACCCCAAACCTCATAATACTACAAAAAATTGATCATACAGCTAGTAATTTAAATGAAAAATTGTTATTCATACATTTTCATTGTAATGTCACATGCCACAAAATATTACGGGTTCATGAGGCAGCCAGTGCTCTGCTAATAATTAGAATACATTACCACTTTGATGAGGCATTTACACAAAACTGCAGAACCATCTCAGAACTGCCGAGATGCTCCCAGCACCGCAATTAGAATATGTCAGAGGCTTTTATTTATGCTATAGATCGTGCGGCATAAATCGCACCTTTTGCGATTTTTTCCAGATACTTTACACACCACAGAGTGTATGCGCCGTCACCTCCTGGTCCCCCTCCAACACCTGAGGGTGCAAGTGCTTTGAGCTTAGCGCAGCCAGTGCCTTCATGGGCACGAGGTGCTAACAAGTCTCGCTGCTCAGAGGATCTGTAGCGACAACAGCCATGGCAGTACCTGTAGTGGACCTTTCCCCGTGGGACGTGCAGAGGGTCTGGGTGTGAATGGGGACCCAGGGTGGGAGCTCTGCAGATGGTCCCTGGGAGACGACGCCAGGAGATGGACAGGCAGAGGGCACAGGGTCTGCAGAGAGCAGCGCTCACAGGGGTAAACAGGTCCGCACCTCCCCTCTGGTCCCTCCATCCCTCCTGCACAGCCCTACTGCTCCTGCCACCTCGTTTCCCGGCTTCCTACCTGCTACAGCCTCTGCTCCTAGTACTCACCTCCCTCCTTTCTCACCTTCTACAGCCCAGTCCATCCCTCTGGTCCCTTCATATAGACCCTCCACCAGCCATCCCACCTTCTCCTATCCCCCAATCAGGCTTCCAGCCCACTCAGCCCTGTCCCACCTATATGTCCCCCAACACCTGATCACTCCTCCTCCTCAGGCCCCCTGGTCCCATTAGCAGAGAGTCACAGCTGCTCTGCTCCCCAGGTGGACCTCATGTCTCCCAGGATCATCTGATACCAGCAAAGTCAGTAGGAACAGCCCCTTGCCCTGCTCCCAGCTGCTGCAGTGGCGTCCGAGCCTCTCTCAAGTGCCTGTGTGGAGAGTGGAGATGCAGGATGCAGGGTCCAATCCTGCCTGGGCCTGTCAGTGATGGGTGGGATACAGCGGGGCTTGTCCCTGAGAGCTGATGGGGTTAGGACATCTGACGACACACCAGCTCTCTGCTGACTAAGCAGGTATCGCTACACCCACCACAAGCGAAGGCTTACAGTCCTCATTTCCAGGCAAACTGGCCTGGCACATCTGTTACGCTTGGGGTTTTTGGTAGAAGAGGAAATACATCCCCTGTTTACTTGGTTGCTTATTCCAAGGGCTGGGCAATAGCTCTGTCTCTGCACAGACTGCTCGCTGAACCCAGCTTTTGGGTCAGCACAAAGTTACCCACCTTCTGCATCAAAGGGTGCCCGACCCAGAACCCCAGAGCAGCCATCCCAAATAATCCCAGCAAGGCAGCCGGCCACACAGCAATGGCACAGTGCAGGGAAGTGAGACGACTGGTGGAGAAATAGATTTAAGTGTTGTCACACCTTGAAGGAGCAATTACCGATGACAGGCACTGCAGCAATGAGCTGTGAAGCTATGACAAATGCCCCAGCAGCACCCCTCTAACAAATAACCAGAAGGTGAGAACGCAGCAGGGAAACACCAGCTGAATAGGGAAAACGTGCCTGTGTCTGTGGAAAACATCTTTCGCGTTGCTGGGTTCATTATGGTTTTGGCTTTTCCTTAATGCCGTTCAAAGCCAATAGCATTGGCCCTCAGGAGCTGCACATCTCTGCTAACCAGCTGGCAGCGCACGCCTTGCTCTGCTCCTTTCTGTGTGCCAAGCTCACACTCACAGAAACACCGGGATAGCCGGGCAAAAGGGAGCTGATGGTGCACAGAGGAAGGGATCGACTGGGTAATGCAGGGAATAAAAACAGGGAGGGAATAAATGGCCACGGCAGGACAGACCTCAGGGCTGTCCAAGGCTGCAAAGCCAAGAGATGCCACAGCTGTTTTCAGCTCAGCTGGTGGCTTCACACTGCTGTAAACGGAGCCTGCGGATGTGTTGCCTGCTGGCGGCAGGAACGGTCTGCTGGGAGCGGTGGGAAGGAAACAGGGGCTCCTCACACTGTGCCAGCTGTGCAGAAACGGGCTGAGAGCCCAAACCCCGCATTTCACTACTGGGGCAGCTGGGGTGAGCAGCACATCCCCTGTGCAACTGCATTCAAAGAGAAGGGGTGGTGCTGGATGGGACTCGGGTGAGACGCAAGGACATAAGAAAGCACAGACTTGGGGGACCCCGGCAGTAGGAGTGGGGTCCTCTCCATCCACCACCGCCAGTATGTGAAGTGGTCCATGTGCGCCTGGTGCTGCACAGCCATCCTCGGCCCAGCCCTCAAGCCTGGCAGGTCTTGGGGACCACACCAAGGGTCCACCACCCCTTTGCTCCTCCTGCAGCACCAGGGGCTGCGCCATGCGGCAGCTCCCGAGGGGCTGCCTGTCCCTGCAGCCTCAAGAGGGCACCGGGAGTGGGAGCCGCAGTTGGAGAAGACGGCAGCCACATGGCTGTGACCCCGGCATCAGCGACAGTGGGCAGGGCAGGAGTTATGGAAGGGCTCCAACAGGCTGGACCCATTGCCAGCCTGAATCATGGAGGGGTCAGGACCAAAATAAACCTTATGGGAGACATCTGAAGGGAAATACGAACTTAGCACTGGGTCATGCTGTGTAACTTCGCCATTGCTAGGGCAGGGACAAGTCTCTTCCAGGAGTGGGATGTGTGCAAGCGGGTCTGCCACAGCACAGCCAGTGCACCTTTGGTCTCTACAACATGCCATTTCCCTCTTGTATCCACACAGGGTCTGCAGTTCTGCTTTTCATACCTCCACCTTGCTGAAGCTATATATCCTACTGTCTTTTGTGCTAAAATGTAGCATTGTCATTAGGAGTTGTGCCTCGTGCAGAATTTTTTGCCGGGGTCTTTAATTGCACGTTGTAAATGTACCGCATGGGACTAATGATACCACAAGAAATTTTGGGTCAGAAGGAAACAATTTTATGATTTCCCTCTTAAAAGCAAGATGCCTCTCAGACACAGGAGTAGCACTATACCAAGAGAAAAAATTTCCCAGACATTTAAGGTTTAGAAGAGCCTGTCTTTAGGAAGAGAGAAGTGCTTTATTTAGGATCAAAAAGGATGACCCCAGGGATCCTCACCAGAAGCTGTAAACTACATCATAAAAGTGAAATAACTTTTACCCAGGCTTAAAAAAAAAACCCAAAACCTTCCTTTCAAGAATATTCTGTGCAGGTTCGAAATGACTCTTATTAAAATGAATCCATTTCATAAGCATGCTAACATCTTTATTCCTCAAATGTTAAGTAGAACATTTAGAACTGGTGAATGTATTGTGGAAGACCTTTCTTACATCTAAATTCATGTTTCTGCTTAAAGGTCAAAACCTTTCTGGGTGTTTTTTCCTTGATAAGCTCCTTCAGAGGTGTTTATTTACAAATTATCTGCTTCTATATGTAAGCCTCATATAATAACTCCCATTGCTTTTATTCTCAGTGCAGGAGATGGATGTGTACAAGTGTAGCAAGGCCATTTGATGTTATAATTGGATCTCAAAGCAAGCATTGTACAGAACAGAGTAGAAGTGGGCCCAGACCTGATCTAAATGGTGCTGCAGATGCCTCACCTCGCACACAGACCTGTGCTACCCGGACTGCCTCATTTGGGTGGCAAAAAGCCCCTCAGCCATTTGGGGACCTTCCTCTACTGGTCACAGATGCTCTCTCATGGGGGAGCATGCTACTGTCTCAATATAAACCCAGCAGGACAAGAGTCACCTCCAAAGGTTTAAATAGAAAAGACAACAATGTCTGTAATGAGTGATGATCAGTCCATTTCAAAACTCTCTAAGAATTAATTTTCTCAAAAAGAGTAGTTACGCTGAAGAATCATAGAACTGAGATTTGTCCCCAGGCAAAGCAAAATGTCAACTCCTTTTAATTCCTGATGAACTCAAGGGATATTTTAGAAAGTGGACCAAATCAGAGGAGAAGTGAACACTCTGAAGATGCTCTGGGACTCTCCCACCACAGCACCAGACGTGATTAGTTACATTGCACACACACAAAGATGCTCCATATCCATGAGCCGTGCAAGGCAAAGCATCCATCCAGGGAAAGGATGACAGAAACCACATTTTCCTTCTAGCTTATGCAGTTAAATTTTTTCGTGTAAGCAGTGGCCAGACAGCTAAAGCAGAGAGCGGTGAACAAAGAGGAGTCATGACACACCAGGTTTTTAATGCGACACACCGCATTATTTCTTCAGCACTGGGAGCAATAGGAAGTTGTCAATGTTCTGGCAAGGAATCAGAGTTAATGTATTCTCGTAATGAATTTAATGGGATAATGAAATGCTGTTGTAATTGAAGGTATTAACAGCTTCTCCTGCTAAATACCAACTTGCTTAGACCATGTGTTCCTTGAGAAAAGACATGAGCTAATCTTGGTAAACAGAGAGAAATAGTGGGATTTAATTTGGATTTAGGACTCTCAGTGTCCAGTCATTTGGTGGTTTTCAAGACTACTCCTTTGAGTGACTTCTTTTAAGTAACTGATTTAAATGCTTTCTTTGGTTGCATTGGATTTAGCTGAGATTATTCAACTTTGCATATGCAGATACCATTTAGATTACATGAGATATGCAAAGAGGATTCTCCAGCCCTTGAATTCAGCTATTGTGCCCATCTCTAAGCTCCTTTGATTGTCTAAAAATTGTAAGGGAGAACTCACCAGCAACTCTGGGAAAGGACGTGCTTTGTCCTCAGCTCGCAGGAGGAGAGGGACCCTCTGGGCACACATGCTCTCCTCCCACACATCTCAATTATCAGCTCTCAGCAGAGGTAATGGCTGCAGCCACTGTTTGCCATTCGTGTTCTGTCTCTCATATTCTCTCCTTTCCCTAATAATCAAATAGTCATGCTTAGTAACTGTGATTATTGTACCTGCCTTCAGCTGTGATGGATAACAGACCAACTCGATGTCTTGGTCTTAGCAGAGACACTGAGGAACATTTAGTCTTTGGGCATTCAGGTTTCCCTTGGCTAAATTTCAGCCTGTTTTTAAGGGAAACTACTTGCCAGTCTACAATGTGATCCCCATGAGAGCTGGGCTAAGGGCAATTGCCCCAAGAGCATCCACAGGTGGGACGGAGGGTTCACTCCTCATCACACGTCTGTGGCCATACACAGCTCTGCAGCATGGGAGTAGCTAATTGACACTGCATGATGACTTCCACCACCCAGTAAACTGGGGGGCAGTTCTGTGTAACGCCTTCCTATGTGTTTTGCCTGCATCCCCCAGAGCATCTAAGGAGGACAATGACCTGCAGGTATAGTCCAAACCTCAGCATCTGTATGAGGACAGCATGTGATGCAGCGGTCCCTCCAGCAACATATTTAGTTTGAATATTTTATTTGATGCCCGGGTCAGAAGGGGCAGTTATGCTTGCAAGGTCTGACCTCCTGTGCACACCAGGGAACTGCACAGAGTGAGTTCTGCCCCATCACCTGAGGTGCACCTGAGGCACATCTCCTGAAGAGATATCCCAGCTCAGTTGTCATGATTTAACTCCAGCCAGCAACTAAGCACCATGCAGATGCTCACTCATTCCCCGTCCCCCCACCCGGCAGGATGGGGGAGAGAATCGGAAGGAAAAAAAAGTAAAACTCGTGGGTTGAGATAAGAACAGTTTAATAGAACAGAAAGGAAGACAATAATAATGATAAAAATAGCAATAATAAAATGACAGTAATAATGGTAAAAGGATTGGAATATACAAAACAAGTGATGCACAATGCAATTGCTCACCACTCGCCAACCGATGCCCAGTTAGTTCCTGAGCAGCAATCCCCTCCCCAGGCCAACTCCCCCCAGTTTATATACTGGGCATGACTTCACACAATATGGAATACCCCTATGGCCAGTTGGGGTCAGCTGCCCTCGCTGTGTCCCCTCCCAGCTTCTTGTGCCCCTCCAGCCTTCTTGCTGGCTGGGCATGAGAAGCTGAAAAATCCTTGACTTAGTCTAAACACTACTTAGCAACAACTGAAAACATCAGTGTGTTATCAACAGTCTTCTCATACTGAATCCAAGACATAACACTATACCAGCTGCTAGAAAGAAAATTATCCCAGCCAAAACCAGGACATCAGTTAAAAGTATCTCACTGCTGCTAGAGAACCCACCCTTTCACTGGGTACTTAAAGGCTAATTGTCTCCTCTAAGGAGTGCGAGTGTTACAGGTCAGACCTGCTTTTGCGTAGAGTGGGAGTTATGGTCCTCTGAAGGAGGCTGCTTTAGAGTCCAGGGAGCATCATCAACTGGCTGGAGCAGCCATACTTTGCTCCTCCACTTTCCTGAGATTAATAGGATAAGGTGACATTGGATTTCCATGGGGACAGATAGGAGCATTTGCCATGGTTTTGTTGGAATTGTGAGTAGGGGCAGTTGGTTTGTGTCTCCAATGACAATTTCTATAGGGAATGATCTGAAGGCATGGACAAGGCTGAACCAGGGCAAGAGTTACAGGCAGGTTGAGCAGCCGGTTGGAGAGCTTTACAGAAGATTAAATTTCTCAATTTCACCGTCATAGGATGACTTCTTTCCTGAGGTGATTTCCAGTTCAGTTGTGATAGTGTAGGCCAGGCTAAGAGGATGCATGTGGCAAGTGAAAGGAAAGCAGTTTTTGTAAAAGAATATAAAAGTGAAGACCAAGCATTGGGACTGTATGTGTCTGGGTCTCACAGGGACATGCTGGCTCCTTATGGGGAGTTGCTATCAGAGGACCTGGGAGGAGAGAGGAGGGCTCGATGTGCAGAACGTGGATATTGCTCCGGTGGGCTCCCCTGGTGCCTTCCAGCTTAACCAGTCTCCTGGCAACCAGGAGCTGCTGAGGGAGCTCGGGGATAAAATGAGCTGCCTGCACCTCATTTACAGCTCTGTAATTATTTGTTTGGGTGGCAGGCATATGGGCCATTCACTAGAGCCTGGGATTGGCCTATTATTCTCTCTTCAGTTTAACACCATGTTCTGCTAAATTATGGTATTTGTATAGGTCTTTGCTTAAATTAAAAAAAAAAAAAAAAGAGTTGGAAGACCAGAAAGGTGCAGAAAAAAGCTACAAAGTTGATTTAAGGGCCAGGAAGAACACCTTCCATGCAGAGATTTAAAGACTTCAAGCTGGTTAGCTTTTAAAAAAGAAGACTGAGAGGTGACTTCGTCATTGCATCTAAATACCTTCAGGGGGAGAAAATATCGTGCAATAAAGGCTCTGTGACTCCGCTGCAAAAGGCAGAACAAGAGCTGGAAGCTGAAGCCAGCAACATTCGAATTATAAATTAGACACTTTTTGAGAAGGAAAGCATTTAACCACCACTGAAAGTGGCCTGACGAGATCTTTCTGAAAGATGTGTTTCAGTCAAGCCCAAGTCACTAGATGCACTACATGATGAACCCAGTGAAATGTAATGGCCTGTGATTTACAGGAAATCAAGTGCGATGATCTAATGCATCTCTCCGGCTTTACACTCTGTGAATCTATTAAATAAAACCATCACACGAGCTGCAAGCCAGCAACAAATTCCTTCTTCTTGACACACACCTAAAAATGAGGAGGTGGCTGGAGCTCTCCGGGAAGCATACACCGCTCCTGGGAGAGACAGACAGATCACTGCAGTGTCCAGAAGGGGAGATTGGGAGAAAAAAAATCTTTTCTACCTTGTGTCAGCTCAGTGCAATTTGAGACTGATGAATACATGGCTGAGATCAAAGATCCTCGGGCAGGTTTTGGAGGTTTCGCAGCACCCGGTGCCATGGACCATGGCCCAGGGCAGGACATGGAAGAGCTGTGGATGGGCAGCGACTCAGCAATGGCATAGCCCTGCTCGGGAGCCATCCCGCAGGCAGAGACGAGGTGGAATGACATAGGTAACGCATCCAGTAATGCTGTTAACCTGGGGCTAACGCCGGGTTAGTGGTGGTCTCTCTGGGGACAGCCAAGCTCGAGGGCTGATGCACACCCCACAACTCCCAGGTCAAGCGAGTGCCAGGATCACCACATTTAAAAAAAAACAACCTGCAGCAGTGGCATAGTGTCTCCTACTAACTGAAGAGCAGGTCCAGAACTTGGCAAAGGCTGACCCCCACCTCCTCTCTCCTCTCTGCACCCCAGAGTGAAGAAGACAAGCTGACTGAGCAAGCCACTTCCCCAGGCAGGTGGCAGAGGATGTCCCTGTTAACCCATCCTCTGAAATCCCCTGGTATGCTTAGTATTCACAGCACAGCCCAATTATTTATAACAGAAATTTTTCATTTTGAGTTTCAAGGTATAACAAGGTGGTTATAAAACTGATTTAGGGATAGAAAAGTTTGATTATAAAGGGAAATTATTCGAAGGTTTCAATGGAAGGAATAAGTTGCTATGAAATAATGGTCCTGTTACAGGGAAGATACGCACTGAATAAAAAGCCATTTAAGTGTTCCTTTGCCCTGTGCACGGCCGTCCCACCAGCCCTGGTGCCGCAGCAGGAGTGCTGAGGTTTCCGCGGGGGGAAGCTCCCTGTTCCTGCTGTCTCGGAGCCTGCTGCAGGGCAGGGAGGGCAGGAAGAAACGAGCTTGGCTGCCAGCAAAGGCAAAACTGCACAGCAGGATGTGGATTGCGGGTTAGCATGAGGGAGAGAATAATTATATGAACTTTATGATACAACACTTCGCCTCAGAAACAGATATAAAAGTGATGGAGTGGCCCCTGGAAGCAGGCGGCAAAGCAGATAGAGAGCTCAGCCTCCTGACAGACAGGACGCGAAGGAAGGAGGGGCCTGGGTTGCAAAGCCAGGAAAACTCTGTTTTTTCACTGTGGCAGGACCTGTTTTTTTCACACCCCGGTGCATAGCACCGGGTGCTCCTCCTGAAGGGCAGAGGAGGCAAAAAAGCCATCCTCACCCCTCCTCACACCAAGGGTGTCTCTGCTCATACAAAGCTTGGAGCATTGGGACAGGTGGCTCAGTGCCGGGGCTGGCAGGGTCTGTGAGACACGCTGTCCCCAGTCCACAGAGAGACCCCCGCCATCCCATGCCCATCTCCCAGCCTGCAGCCCCCCATGCTTCATTCCAGCTACACCCGTGCTGCAGGGTACTCTGCAAGTGACAGATCAGGCTTGTTTTACTCCATAAATCAGATTTTAAATATTTGTCATTAAATAAATTCTCCTTTTAACAAAAAATATTGTTTGCTTGCACTGTGCAAGGAATCAATGTGCCATTTTGCAGTGGTTTTCATTGCTACCTTCCTGAGATGGGCAAAGTCCAGGACAGAGGAGACCTCTGCCCTGCTGCTGAGAGAAGCCCTGCAGTATCCAAAGCCCTCATCCCTCACACATGCACTCTGCAAGGCTACAAGGGAAGTGTGTAGGCTGTATCCCTGTCTCTTCCCAGCCCGTGGTTGTGCAGACCCCCGTGTGAATGCATCCAAGAGCACAAAGAGGCTCTCCAGGGTTGGGCACAGGGCCGGTGGTGAACATGGGGATGCATCATGGCTCAGGATCGCACATCCCCAGACCCATGCAGCCCTTTCTGAGCCAGGGAGAAAAGCAGCTTGGTTCAGCTCAGCTCCTGAGAACTCTGATTCATTTAGCAGCTGCTCCTCCAGCCCCTTACTCTGTGCAGAGCACCCCAGCTTCAGATCTGTCCCTTGGACAGGAGTTTATTTCAGCAGTCTGGTCTCTGGCTCGCAGCTCCTGCGGCCACAACGACCACCTTCACATGTGCCAGGATGGGACCGAGCAGCAACAAGGGACGGGAGGATGTGAGTCCGCAGGGGTGCAGGAGGAGCTGGTGAACAAGACAGTGGGGAGGACTGGGGGGTTTCAGCCCACCTACGGGCACCTGCTCCATCAAAGCGCTCTGGGAGTGGGCTCCCGAGAGCGGAGCAGGAGCAGGAGCAAGGCTGGACCGCAGTCTGGGATACACAGCTACCAGGAGCACCTCTCCAGCTCTTTGGGATGCAGATAACCGCAGCCAGTGACTTCCCACTGGGAAAGGAGGCAGAGGATTCATTAAAGAATACAGGTCAGCAGAACTGTTATTAGACAGAGGTGATAAAATTGCTAATAATGAGGCAGGGAAGACAGGAGCAGAAATGTTAATGTGCTTGTGGGATGGAGCCTGAGGACGTGCTGGTATACCACAGGAGCCATGGAGTGTTTCCACTCACTGCTGCAGAGAGTTAAACACAACCTATCGCTGAGAAGCACCTCTAAACTAATCACACCAGACAAGGTACGCCCGGTGTCCCGTGAGCTAACAAGGAGATATTTGGTCTTTATTAATTTTGACTACATCAGAGACAACAAGAAGCTGAAGGAGATGGTGAGAACACTGACATTTTACTTTGCTGCGCCCCGAGAAGGAAAGCAGGTCTGTAATCCAAAATCAGTCTCAGAAAATAGTAGGAAAACCAACACAGGTTTCATCTGATAAAGAATTAAATTATAGGATTAACACCAATCAATGTAATTGCATGCAGGTAAGTTGTTCATGGCAGACTGCATAGAAAAGGACCGGAGCCATACCATTGCTTTGCAGATAAAACACATGAACAGCACCAGGAACCAGCATGAGGTCTCTTTGCTTTTAGGCAAACAGTGAGGTGAGCCTCAGCTCAATGTGATCTGACATGCCCAGCGCCAGCGGCCACTGGGGATGCTTCACTCACTGGCAAACAGTGTGGGTGCACAGCTGCAGCTGGAGCAGCTCATCACCCTGCCCATGCCAGGTTCGTCTGAGGGAAAGCACTGGCTGGGATCTAGACAAACATTAAAGCTGGCTCTTCAGATGAGATGAAAATTAAGGATAAGATAAATTCACTTTTTAAAACAATCAGATCTCCAATTCCCACTATTAGACTCGATTGGAGAGACCATGAGGACTCAGGTTAATGTGACAGATCGGCCATTTTGTGGAAATGAACACATTTATTTTAGCTGTGCTGTACAGGCAAAATTCACTTTAAATTACATAACATGGCAATTTGTCTTCATCATCCATTACCTGGGAGTTTGTAAGTGAAAAATCTGTCATCGGAGATGCAGCCTACACTTGTCTAAAAGTTCAGGACACCCAACTGGTTTTGTGCTTGCAGGCGTAAACGTGCTCTGCAAGGATGTCCAGTAAAGTGGCACGTGTGCTGCTCTGTGCAAAGCACCCGGTGAGGGCAGGTGGTCTGCCCTGCTCACCTTCTGCCCCCCGTTCCCTCTGCTTGATCCACATCCACATGGGCTCCGAGCAGACATCCTGGCCACAGTGCAAGCATCAGCCTTGCACGCACCTATAGCTCTGATGGAGCCAGTCAGACCACTGTCCCTGTGGGTCATGAGCTCAGATAAACAGCCAGCCTTGGCACATACCAGATGCTGGTGACATCAGGCACTTTTCCAAATAGTCATTGTATTCAGAAATTTGGACTCACATCCATGGTGTGAGTCCCATCTGGTGGCATCTGTAGTCCCCTTTTTTCCTCCCAGTGACCAAATTCTCCACTCATGGAGATCTTTTTGCTTGGCAAATTATGACTGTTTTGTTGAGAGTTACAGCTGGGTCTTCCCATACATCATTTCTCACTCCCTTTCTCCCTGTGTTTCCTCCTCCTCAGATCTCAGTCGCAGCCTTGTCTTTTATCAGAGACTCAGCAAGCCACCAAAATTGCAAGATTGGCTCTTCTCTCTAGATCAATCGCAAGTAATCCTATGATTTTGTCTTCTTTGTGTGCCCTCTGCCTAAAAGCATTTTGCTCATGGGTTTTATTTTCTACATGGACTGCAGCACTCCCCAGTTTTCTGTACTACAGCTGGGTGCACTTAGCCTCTTCCGCTTGACTTGCCTGAAAAATGTGAAATTCTTCAGGAGCTTCAGAGTAAGCAATTGTCAAGAAAAGCTGCCTTCAAACTTTCTTTTTTTTTCTGGTAGCTGTTTCTTGAAGCAAAATGAGCACTGAAACAGTGCCTAAGCATTCTCCATTTGGTTTGAATTTGTTCATACAGCTTCAGCTCTTGTGAGGCTCTTAATTGCACATTATTATTGGTTTTGCTCCTGATACAACAGGAGATCAAAGATGGTGAGTGCAAAAAAATTGCAAGTTCAAAAAAGGTCTGAGCCTGAAGTCCAGCAAAGGTTAAACACTACCTGGTGTTTGGAGAAACCTTCTTATAATCTGAAGAGCAGAGCACTGGAATAGGTGGTCAGAGAAATCCTCCTAATCAGGGATTTGTTAATAGTCTGTTAGGTGAGCATCCATCAAGCTGATGCACTTTGGAGGGGAGATGGGTAGATGGGCTCATTTTGTCTTCATCCTATTTTTCTATGTTCTGTTTCAGCTGCCAGCAGAAGTTTATAGAGTCCCCTTCAGATATATGCACTCAAAGGCAGGGTCCTTCAGCTTTACATCTATTTTTACTGAACAAGTTCAAGCACCAACAGTACTGAAGCAAGTCCAAGATGCTCCTTGACTTCCACGTCATGTGCTACAGCTATTTCATTTGAGTCAAAGAGGTGGAGGGTGGTAACATCACTCTCTATGTGCTAGAATTGGCTCCAGGGGGCTGAGTTCATTGTAGGGATCGGGAAGGGGAACAGTGGTTGCTCCCTGCTATAAGAGCTGCCTGACCGTACTGCCGCAGCGGTGTTCCTGGGCTGTATCCCAGTCCCAAACAGCATCCCCCCTTCTGCATGCAGTTTGCACACACAGTCTTGCTCCCACGTTTTGTTTCAGATGTGATGTAATTAGTGAAGTCATCCTCAGAGTGTTCCATAATCTGAACTTTCATTGCAAATAAAAGTTTATAGCATTGATGTTTGCTGGATAAACTGGCGAATGTGAATCAAATGCAGCAATCTCTTCCTTCCACCTGAAGGCAGCCTGAAATAATAGCTCCAAAAGAGCTATGAAATGCCTATTAATTGGATGGGGCATTAATTTTGAAAGCAAATAACATTAATCATTTCCCAGCTGATTTATCGATCACAAACATTCAGAGAGTGTGCTTATCTCAGAACCTACAGTAACAAACATGGATCACAAAAACATCAAGTACTTCCTTGTTGCCTTGTGCTCCCCCCAAAAAATCCTCTAATGCATCCTGCAAAGTACAAAAAAAAAAAAATCTTTTCAGTACGTTGCCTTCCTGCTTCTTTTAATATAGTGCAGTAAATATTTCCCCAAGTCTCTGCCTTTCACAGCCCTTATTCCCAGAGTCTATTAATGATATTTTCCTTGCTCTTTCGGAGACTTCTGAGAATTTTCCTGCTTGCATAACTTTTAATTGCAGCAACTTCATTTGCACATATAATACAGGTGTTTTCACCATTTCATCAGAGAGATTATTCTAATTGGACATGCAGATATTTTACCTTAGCTTTTAAAATTCATCTTCACTATGGCCCTACTAGAGAACTAATAAAAATTTATTCCAAAGTTCACAATGCCCAACTTCCCATGGCCAGGGAATTAGGGACATCCTGATGTGTTTGAAATGAAATACAGACACCTATTGGAGCAGAATGCTTTCAGGTGCCAGCAATAAATACTCTTTTATCATGCTGGTTGCAAAACCGTACCTGCTAGAAAAGCAAAATCAAAGAATAAAAAGAAAGAAAGTGGCTCATTGCCTGCATCAGATTAACCAGTGACCTACTTGAGGAAAGCCAGGCCAAAAGGGATGTACTGATTTGCTAAAATGCATTGACAGAACTTTTACAAAATCAGTCTGGTTTCCCCTGGATCACGTTACAAGATCTGAGCTTGGCTCCTTTCCTTTCCAGGCTGTATTTGTTTACTGAGTACTTGGAGGGTACCAGCCCTTCTGGTTTATCTTTAAATAGAAAGGCCTAATCTTTGATTTCTAACAACTAAGGCTCATTACTACGTGCCCGATGCCCAATGACCATGCACTGTCATAAAGCCCTGGGCCACTTAAGATTGGTTGTTTTGAAGTGCCTTTTCATACCACACCTCTGAAGTCCAAACGCTGCTTTGCCTTGGCACCCTGCTTCTTCTAGCCCTCCTGCCAGCCTGGATCGAGCCAAAACTGCATTGCATTATTTGGGCTCCCAGGGATGTTCAGCCCTTCCTAAATTCCTAGATTAAATTCCCACTGGTGAGATAACACAGCACCCCCAGGGACAGGCCACACTGGGGCTTTGCCAGGGACCTCAGTCCTTGTAGTGGTCCACACTGGTTGTGTCCTCCCCAGCCTAGGACCAAGCAACTACTCTTCTCCAGCCATTCTTGGCTATAGCCTGCTGATGGCTATTTTCCACCTCCTCCCATAGCAGCCCTACCACATTTGTGCTCCCTGAGTTATATTTAAATCCTCCCACTGAGTCATTTCGGTGTGCTGTGTTTGTCCCACACCAAGTCCTTCTTCCCTGTTACATGTTTTGTGCTTCAGGGTGTTTCTCCCCTACTTCTAAAGGGAAAGAGATGGAGGCTGTTTGTGACCATCTAGGTCCAATCTCTTTAGTTACCCTACCTAAGGACAGGCTGGGCAAAAAAAAAAATTGAGAGTGTCCTTGCTGAGATATTTCAGACTCTCAGCACTTTCAGCTTTGTTTGGGACAGCTGCAGAGATCTACATTTTAGCTTGGGATCTCCTTCCCCTTCGCAGACCATCCTGAGTGTGGGCAAATGCCCATGGCCACCATGTCCCTTTGTCTCAAGCACTCCTAGTCCCCCTCCTATGGCATGTGCACAGGGACCGAGGGCTGCTCTCAGACAGCTCCTATAGCACCCAAATTCAAGAGCTGCCAGGCACATTGTCTCTGCCCGACTGGGGTTTTGTACCAGCTTTTGTGCATCAGCCACATCCACGAGTCCATCTCCCAAACTTAGACGGTCCTTGGCTGCCTCTTAATAACCTGTCCAAAACCAGCCCTGCAGCCTGGCAGGCATTTCCATGGCACCTGACCCCTCCCTCCTCGAGTGGTTCCGTAGCACCAATAAACTCTGGGATGATCACACTAACGAGGCTGGTGCTCATCCTGCCTGCCCAGTGAAGTCCGGACTGCACCCATCCCCAAGCAGAGCCCGGCCGGCTGGTCCTTGGCTCTGGAAAGTGCTCCCTCTTTATGGACTGCTGCTCCTTCTCTAGCTGACTGCGCAGCTCTCAAAGCCAAGGACATCTGACGCTTTGCCAGGAAGGTTTTGTGAGCTTTTCTATCAAATGTTTTATCCGAGCTAAGACGCGGTATGTTTGCTGCAGTCCCTCTGCCTCCTGACTCCATAATGGTGTCGGGGAAGGAGCGGAGACGCGGGCTGATTTAGCAAGAGAGTGGAGGGCTGCACGGGGATGCGAGAAGGACAACGGTCCCTGGCAGAAGCAGGAGACATGCCATCGGCTGGCAGGATCAGTGCAAGAAGAGACAAGGGGAATCTCTGGGGAAAACTGCCTATGAAATACATCGCTTGTGAATGACAGGCCCTCAGAATAAAGACTTTTTAAAAATACAGTGTATGTATCACTGTCAGATCTGCTGCGGTGATTATCCAGTGCAGTCATCGAGTTGTACATTGCCCTTCATTATCTTCACATGGGTGGGTGGGGGGTGTGCTAGCAAATGGATTTACACATATTTGTGCAGGTTCACGAGCGTGTGTTGACATGAAGGGGGAGCGGGGCGGCTCTGGAGGAGCAGAAATGCTTTGCCGTGCACTCTGTGATCCTGTCAAAACTGGTAATAAAGGAATTGGCTGCATCTGGCAGGCTTTGTTCCACGTGCAGCCGTCTGCTTCCTGCCTTGGGTTTCATTATGATAATGGGATATTGATATGATAATAATGCCTAGCTCTGTTATGGAGCCATATGTCTGCCTGGTGTTTTGCAGACACCGAAGGGGACGGTCTGTGTGCTGGGCAGTGCAGCATCGAAAGGAGACAAGAGACATAGTCTGTGGTTCTTCTGGATGCAGCAGGGTGGCCAGCGCCTGAAAGTCACGTAGGGGCAGGCACAAAGTCGGTCCCTTTGAGAAAGGCCCATGTAGCCCATACATGGGGCCAGAAGGGCCTGGACAGAGCTATCCAAGGACACCCTGAATATGCCATGGCATACAGGTGCTGTGCAGCAAACATACAGGTGCTGTGCAGCAAACATCACCATTGCAGGGACAAGTGCGGCAGGGACAAGTGTGACAGGCACTGGGAAGCACAGAAACAGCAAAGAGCCCCAGGAGAAATGACACAGGAGTGGGGCCACACGCAGTCACGGGAGGGCTGCTTCCCGCTTCGCCAGGCACTTCGGGAAGCGACAAAACCACACAGTAACTTAAGCTGCTGCAAAGGTCTATGGGATCACCCCAACAATTTATCACGCGGCTTAGATGCATGAAGCAAAGCCAAACCTCTTGTCAGGGAAGGCTAAGAAGAGACAGTATCCACTGCAACCACCCATCAGAAAGAAAACACAGGCTCAGCTCCTTCCTGCTACTCTAATCCCTCAGGAGGCAGCAATAAATCCCAGGATTTGGCTTGTCATGTAAGTTTGCAGCATTTTTTCTTCTTTTTTTTTTTTTCTTAGTAAACAGAGATGCCAGAGGTTTTGGATAAAGCCTTGCCAGGCTCGTGGTTCCAGGATACCCATTGTGTCCCATTCAGAGTGTAACCTGGACCATTAAAAACTCAGACGTGAGAAGGCAGAGGTTTGGTGGAGACGCTGCAGGTGCTGGGTGAGCTGCACATCTGTCCCCTGCAATCGGGCACCATGGAGGTGGGACGCACTCGTGTCCCCCCATCTCTGCTGGTGCAGCTGGGGCCCAGAGCACATGTGTCCCGCCCTGGGTTTGGGTCGCAGCGGCCCTGGCAAGATCAGATGAAACCTCCCAAGCTGGTTCACTTTATCAAAGGCAACAGGCTGACTGTAGCGTGCACTGAGGAGCTTCTGAGTAGAGCCTGGCAGCTGGCCTGTGGGCTGATGGAGCTGCCTGTGTGCCCCTGCACCAAAGGCATGTGAATCTACAAGCCCAATGCTTTTCCTGAGTCATCTGAAAGTCCACGTAGCGGCTGTTGCTGAAAAGCAGGAGGGATCATACAGGGGTAGGTGGACACAACTGACCAGCAAAATTCCCATCACTTTGTCCCCATGTTTTCTTGCACTGCGTCAGGGAGGATTTTGTTGGCCTGTGCTTCAAGGTCACTCAAACATCACTAAGAAGAAGCCAACATAAACTCTTGCAAAATGCAGCAACCCTGAGCCAATAAGCTGCCTTTCTGCACGTTAGCTGCAAAAGGGAGCACAGACGCCGAGGATGACCCAGCACCGTGCACGCTGCAGTCATGGAAGGACTTGAGGAGAAGTCTTTAAAGCAGCAGAGAAAACAGATACTTTGTTCTGCAAGCCCCAAAACATCCAGCATCATTGCAGACTTCACTGAAGGCAAAAGCCACAGCTGCCTCTGTAAGTCTGCTTTTAGTTACTTTTAACTGCACCTGTCCCACCGACTTCTTATTTCAACCCATGCTCTCTGCTTAGGGGTATATGTATTTTTAAAACCAACAGAACCATGTTTTAAACAGCCTAGGACACAAGATTAGGAATAATTTAGCTGCTGTCTTTCCATCTCTTTGAACAACAGTAATGCCAGATGCCCCCAGTATGAACCTGAAATTTAACACAGTGGTAGATCATCTGTAAGGGAAATACTATTTAGTGTCTTAGCCAATGTCTAAAGGAATTTCCCATCGATCATAAAATCTGGGGGAAAAAAAAAAAAGAAGCCACAAAAAATGAGTGAGGTGTGGAAAACCAGATACGGCGGTGGCTAGAGGGTATTTCATAACTCAGAAGCACCAGGCAAAGTAAGTTCTTATTCCTCGTGCAGTTCTAATTCCAGCATCCCTTGACTTCGAGTGTTTGACTCTTCAGCCAAGGCAAGCGATGCTTTGTATGGAGTACACCTCCACAGAATAACAAATCTCCACATGATTAAGCAGGTGGGGTGAGCAATTGGCTTTGCACCACACTCCTCTGGAAGCTGAGTGGTCTGACTTATAAGACCCATGAGAGGTATGTGATTTATTTCAAACCCATTTATGGCTCACATAAAGCTTTAAGATGGAATCAGGTTTAGTATTTTGTTTTTATTTCATTTTATCATGTCTGTACACTGTAAATGTAAATGTTTGGCCTGAGCGCAGCAGGTGTAAATCAGGATAGCCCCTTGGAAGCTAGTGATGCCACACAGACTTACACCCACTGTGGATTTAGCCAGGTCTCTCTTAATATATGTCCTGTTAAGCACATTTTTATTTGTGGTTATATTAACTGGCTTTTGCAAGGTTGCCAAATAAAGAAATGCTATCCAGGGGACAGCAAAATGCTGTCCTTGGCAAGATTGTTTTCAGCCCCCAGAACCACCTTCCTGGCTGTGAGCAAGCACGGGCCAGAGTGCTGCTGGGGAAGAAGAAAGATGTGAGGAGAGGAAGAGGGAAATAAGAGGGGACATAATATGGGGGAAATAAGAAGGGGGAAAAAGCTGGGCATGGATGAGGGGAGGTAGCAGAGCCCAAGGCAACGGGGTGAAGGACAAGCTAGGCAGAGCTCAGGTCCGCCATGCTTTGCCTCATCTCCTCCCCTCTGAGCTGCCACATTGCACAGAAGGTCCGAATGGCACGGGGCAGTGGGGTCAGGCTGATGGTGACACAGGCACCGATGGAGCAAGGAGTGTGGGGGCTGCAGAGAGGGATTTGAGTGCTTCAGGCTGAAAAACAAATCAGAAACGTCAAGAGGTGCTTTAAAAAGCGGGTCCCGTTAGACCCATCAGACCTTGCCTTCCCTGGACCACAGGCACCCCGTTTCCAATCCTCTCTGCTGAGGTCGCGTGCCTCAGCCCGGACAGGTCCCTGCCAGGCTCCAGGCTGCCTGGGGACAGCAAGGGCACCTTTTTCCTGAGGAAGCTCTTCCAAAGATCAGTCACTAAACTAAAAGCTTCTTTGCTTTTCCCAGTTCTCTGGTGCTACAAAGACTGGTGCGGCACCTGTTTTGCCCTGGGAAGGGGTCACCCGCAGCACTGCATACCCAGCCCCTGGATGCAGAGGGACGTCGCAGAGAGCTGCGACCATGGACAGGACTTGAGATGTCACCTACGCAGCAGTGTCCTAGAGCAAAGAGAAGGGAGAGCCCTGGCAGGGGGAAGGAGAGTGGGGCAACACTAACAGCAGTGACTCAGCCCGTGTGTCTCAGCACAGTCCCTGGGGTAACTGCCGAGGCCCTGCAAAGAGACCCAGAGGCTGAAAAGTCTCCTAGTGAGATGCATCCACCTTCCAGACTGCCAGGGGCAGGATGCAGATGCCTCAGGCCCACATTTGTCTACAGGGTGGTCTTTTTTGACCAAGCTCTCAAATGGCTGCAGACATTTCTGCCATCCTGAACCCTTTGGCCAGACGGCTTCTGGAGGCCGTAGGAACATACAGGCAATCTCATCCCCTGGAAAGTCTTGTCAGTAAATATCTCCCCCTCCCTTGCTCAGGGCAAGGTGTGGACCTTGACTAGGCTGAAATCTCTGGCATGGTTTGGAAGACTCACAGGGAAGCAAAAGGTCTCAGATGAGCAGCAGACCCACCAGCATCCCCCCAGATGGGGTTTTTGGAGATGCCTGTGCTGCTGATAAATTCTGCGGCCAGCAGCAGAACACTACTGTAATATCAAAACTGTCAAGGTGAGCTGGTTGCGCAGCACCACAGGCACCAGAAGGGAGGTTTCTCTCCTTGACTTTGGCACTGCAGCATGTTAAGCTGCCTGGTTGAATAGGAGTTGCTATCTTTCAAATAAGAGCTAAAACAGAGGCCCTGATTCCTCATGGAATGTTAAAATAATCAGGATGGGTTTTTTTGCAAGAGCAAAACTGCTTTGTCTGGCTACTGGTCATATTCTAGGCCCATTATTAAATGCTGTCTGTCTAAATTTCCTCTCCCTGTTCAGCTGGATGTAGTGTTCTTCATCTCCCCTTCCAGACAAGCAGGTGTGGAACGGCTCTGTGTCTTGCCTGGGAACGCTTAGCCATCTGATGAATGGTAAGGTGATGTGCATTGCTGTTGTACAAAAGAGTATATGCATTTGGCAAATGTGAAAATAAATATTGCTCATAGGATGCTGGAAAATCAATGGCACAATTTCTACTACAAGGATCTCAGTAGGGAAAGCCTGTCTGAGATCACTTGTGCATGCGTTTCTGTAAATGGCTACACGGTGCGTGCACATTCGAGCGATCTGTCACTAATCCATTACAGAAAATGAACAGGATCTGGCAAGAGACAAGAAACAACCTGGGAAAAGTAGAAATAGATCTGGAACCCACCATATGACGTTCAAACAAAATCCCTGTCTTGCACAGGAGTGCACCTGAAGCTGTAGATATCATGATCTTCCACCTCAGCCAGCTCTAGCAACACCTTCCCAACTGGGGGTGGTGGACGCTTCCACTGGGCTGGGCTTTGCAGAGGAGCTCAAAAGAACCAGGCATACAAATGTTACTGCAACACCGTGCAAATAAAGCCCAAACATGGGCTTTACTTATGCCTGTCACTTCTTATATCTATTTTCTAGGATTCTTCTCATTTGATATCAATTCCCAAACATTTTTCCTATTTCTATATATAGATTTTCTAATTTCTAAATACTGTTCTTCCCAAACTACAAGAGTTTTTCCAAGATTTCCTTTCTTTGGGGGCGACCCTATGGACACCAAAACTGTTCTTACATAAGCTAAAATTTCCATTCATATTTTTACACCTGTTTTCACTTCTACTCAGTTTTGCTTAAACTCTTTCTCCTCTGCAGGAACTTTCTGTTTCTTACTTAGCCCTGTGTGCTAAGTATTTCTGTCTGAGCCATCCCCTTCTGTCCCACGCAGAATGAAATGAACTGATGACCACCAAGGAACAGCAAGAATCTGAACTGGTGATGAATAAAACACGTCTTTATTCTCACAAGCTGGTCTGGAATAGGGTCACACCAAGCAAGCTGAGGTCTGCCTTGTCTCTTGGGATTCTGGCTGACCACACCAAGGAAAGGATCGCTGAAGTCCTGCCTGGCTGGATACCCTGCTCCTCTCCATTGACTCCAGTGACTCCCTTGGCTCCTCTCCAGTCGTTATTCCCCTGAGGGAGCCAGCAGAAGCTCTGCCTCCACTGCCCCCATTCACAGCTCTGGTGTTTGGCATGCACCCTCCTTCATCAGCAACTCGCAGCCCTGCCAGGACCATGGGACACCATTTCCAAGCACTCAAGAAGTGATGGTTCACCCTTGGCTATGCAGGACCTCTTCGAGGCTACAATCCCTGTGGAAACACAAGATTTCTCTCTCCGCCTCTTAAAGGTGGCTGATGGGTTTCTGCTTTCCTTCCGTGGTCTGTAATAGATCAAAAGTAGCCCTGTGGATGTGGTGTGGGTCTCTGTATCCAAACACATATGAAAAGAAACACAGGAAATAACCGCTCAATCTATGGAAAACACAGAGTGACTGCATATTGCTGCCATGGGACAGTGCAACAACAGAGTGGCAGAAATGCCGGCACTGGAGACCCGGGAGCCAGAACTCAGCAGCAAACCTTCTGCCAGGTTCCTCTCACTGGGAAGGTTTGCTAGTGTCCATGGGGAATCCTCACACACAAGCAATTTTTTCATATTACTAAAAAAAAAGACAAATCATGAGAGAGTGTCAGAAGCAGTAATGTATAAATTCCAGGTAGATCTAAAACCTCCTGTAAAAGGTGAGGAATTACTGCCTGTGTTGTTGCATTTTTTGTGGGATGACACAGTAAGTAACTGATGATGGCATGCACATCCCTCACTTCATAACCAGACAGTGCTCACTTCTGCTGAGTCTGGCACGCTGCCTGCGGCGCTGGGCAAGTGCATGGGGCACGGTGTTTGCAAAACGCCATACTCAATTTGGACCCACTCAGTAGGAGGGACTGAGAGTTCTTCCTTCCCTCAATGTTTCCTCACCCCACTTGCTTGTCCCTGCTGGACCAATACGTTAGCCCAAGGTTCAGGCACTTTACATGTGTTCCCTACAGTAATCACGGATGAGCTGCCCAGTGCCAACCAGTCACACCCTCTGAAATATGGTGGGCTGTCACAGTGTCCTTTACAGAACTGGGGACAGTGACTGCGCCTGATTGCGCCTGAGGGCCATATGGGTAATATGTGTAATAACAGTAAAACAAACATTGGCTCTGAACAACATGGGTTAGCACTCCTCTTCTGACACATCCTGGAGAGGAGAAGACCCCAAGGAAAGTGCAGAGGTCCACAAAAACTCACACCTGCTCCCAGTGCCCTGGATCTCCACGGTCCCACTGCTCCTCCTGCACAGCCCTTGGGACAGCTCACTTATCCTTCCTGTTTTGGACTGCAGTAGAGCCAGGCATCACCCGTACATGAGGCAATGCACATACCACACTGCTGCCCACACCTGCCCTTGGGTCACACCAGCACAGATCCCACTCGGAGGAGGGCTCCAGGACTCCTGCTCCGGAGATGCTGGCAATGCTCCTTTCCAGAGAAGTCTAAGTATGGCAGAGCCTTGAGAGCCTGAGCTCCCTGGGTCCCTTCTCCAGGTTCAATATCCTTGCGTGGTGGAGGAATCCATCCTTCATGGAGCAGCAGGGATCCTCTCCACCAGCGCACGGACTGGGCAGCAGTGCTGGCATGAAGAGCACTCTTGGTCTCAGCTGCTCAGCACTTAGCAGGAGGCTCCAGGCCAGCTCAGATTTTAGGGTCACATTTTTTTCTCATTAGCTGAGTTCTTGGCTGCACTTTAATTGTTAATGAGAGTTCAATAGCTGGAGCTTGCTACATGTAAATGGAGGGAAGGCATGCCAAATGTCTCGCAGCCCCCAGCTCACGTCCAGCCATCCCTGCAGGAAACGTGGGACACAGAAATGCTTCAGACTCCCCTACTGCAGGGGAGTAAAGGAGTAGGGACTGGTGCTTGGAGGAAAAGCTGTGCCATGCAGCCAGCAACCACAGTGCCTGTCCCCAGGAGGCAGAGCAGGACAAAGGCTGCATGAGATCCCCTGCCCTGGGAGCACAGCAGCTCTGAGAGCACGAGAAATGTGACCTCTCCCAGGGAACAGAGGGAAGGTGGCATGGACCTGCTCTAGCTGGACCTTTGCAGCTGCCCCAGGTGTGGTCTGAGCCTTGGGAATCAGATGGAAGCTGTGGCTCAGTGATGATGACTGCTGGTGGGGAAGGTGCAGAGCAACCTTCAGACCTGCTGGGTCTGAACTAGAAGACTTTCTCTTAGACCCATGGACTTCTGATCTCATGTTCGGGAAGAAAGGTAAGGTCTGAAACGCAGATTCCTGGATCAGCACTTCACACCTAGTCCCATCTGCCAGTCAAACCAGTCTGATCACCAGTTCTCACCAGAGTCCTTTGAGAGACCAGAGCAGCCAAGTTATGTCCCAGAGCAGAGAAAGGAACAGTGTCAGAACAGCAGAGTATCTGTCTATGCCTAACCCACTTAATGCTTTCAGCTTCAGTCCTCTCCCACCATTACCCTGGGTTTCTGCTGTGTGCCTGCCTCCTCCATAAACAGCTAATAAAAGCGGCTACTATTCATAACTCAGAAATAGAGACCAGAACTCGCTCACTTTCCTGCAGAGGAAGTTGACAAACAGACAAAGGGACTTTGACCAGAGGTTTGGGTATGTTTTTAAGTCCATGTGCTCTCTACAAGCATGCAGAACCTGAGCTCGGTACAGGATGCAGCCAAAAAGTGACAGTAAAGGAAGGGAGAACAAAGCAAAAGACATTATTCTGCAAATCTGTACTTCCATGGAGTATTTTGAATACCGTGCATGGCTCTGGTCAGATCATCTCCAAAGCAGAAGTAGAAAAGGTAGAGAAAAAGGCACCAGTGCAGGCTGCAAAACAGAGCAGACTCTGTTTGGAACAGGTTAAACAGAGCAGGACCCGTCGGCTTGGAAAGGGTGGCTAAGGTAGATATGATAGCAGTCTGTAAAACTGGGAGCGACAAGTGGGGAATGGTTTCTCAGTGTGTTTTGCAACAAGGAGCAGGGGCTGTCATGGAGTGATGATATGGCAGGCTTAAAAAAAAACCAAACAGCTTTAGATACAACGCATCATTAACTGGTGGGACTCAGGGCGACAGGATGCTGGGGAAGCTGCAGGGACTTTAAAAAGAGATTAGACAAATACAGAAGGTAGGAATATTGATTGTTATTGAAACTATATTCCAATAGTATAGGCACAGAGGCGTGGCTGTTCGTGAGCATGGCTCCAAGAGAGCTGGGACCTCTGCAGTGAGCTCCCTTGCTGGGATGCTCCTTTTCCCTTGGACTTTTGAAGGAGTCTCAGCAAGTCCCGAGGGTGCAGGATCATGGTGCCAGGTCATTCAAACTCTGTTTTGCCCATACCATGGCCCAGGTAACAGGTCTGTGCTCAGTCCACACTGCCAGGCTCTCAGGAGAGCTGGCAAATTTGCCAGTACTTCCCACCAGCATGAAACTCTCTTCTGAAAAACAGTGACTGCGAGACGCAGCATGTCCTGCCTGGGCTGAGATAAGGCCCACATGCTCTATAAACCAGGTGCTCTGCACACACTAACAGCTCTGCCAGGAGATTTACAGGCAGCTGAATCCCATTACAGCCTTCCACCCCAACAGTGCCTGCGGTCTGGTTAGGAGATGCTGGGGTACCTGTTGGACAGTTGCATCTGGCAGACCACAACGTGCTGCTCCGCATGTGCACGGGTGGGCTGAGTAGCCCTGGGTTGGGGGTGATGGATATGGTATGTGCGCGTGTGCATGTATGTGCACGGCAATAGTTCAATGTGCGAACAGACGCAGTGTGTGTGTACGTGTAAATCTCTCAGTCCCTGTGTGTGTGTTTGCATGAGCAGGCTCTGTGCAGAGCAGGTAGCAAGCTGAACATTATAAATCCTAGAAGGAGTTCACACAATTAATGTTTTTCATGAGATGGAATTTATAGACCTCTCCTTTGATGTTTTAGGAGGGTGTAAATATAGGAAAGCAGCCCATAACTTAAAGGCAGGAATGTGCTAATTAAGTGTGCAAAAGGAATGCTAATTAGGAGATGGTGAGTGGGAAGGGCACAGACATGGTGTAATCCCAGAAAGCCTCCCTGAGGCTCTCCATCCTGCCCTGGAGATGGAGTTGCTGCCTGGGGCGGCTGCTGCGGGGCGGGGGGGGGGTCCAAGGCCAGTTCACTGCAGGGATGCTCCAGTGCTGCTCAGGAGTAGTCAGGAGGTGATGGGGCACAAGGCACAGCCACGGAGCCTGGCAGTCTGGTCTGGGAGATGGCCAGGCAGGTTAGTATGGAGGACGCCTCTCTCCATGATTAATAACAGCCCCAGGGATACCACAGCCAGAGCCCAGAGGCTGTCGCATCAGGGATGTTCAAAGCCAAATCGGTCACTGGAATTTCCACCCTTTCCTCAGCAGCTCCATTTCCAAAGCGCCCCTTCTACATCCAAGTTCTGGAGGGCCCAAAGCTTTGGGGAAAGAGCACACAGAAGACCTGCGCTATGTGCAGCATTTTGAAAGGACTCAGGTTTGCTGGAGTTGTGCTTACCCGTAGATGTCCCGAGAAATAAGTGGTTCTGCCAAAGCCTTGTAAGGATGTTCCAGCTCTCTCCCGACCAGCTCTAGCTGGTATCTCTGGGAGCTTTGAATGAGAGGATGTTTCTAGATGAAATATTGAGGAATCCCTACTGTAAAAAGAGAGCAGGACTCTTCCAGATGTTGCAAGACACCTGCCCCTGAGTCATCCAGCTGGCTCATGATAAACACTGAAGAATTCAGGCCCCCCCCAACACCCTAGTACCCCCCCACCTCCCAGACCCCTCCCCAACCACAGCAGGGTCCTCACTAACCAAAGTCACAGCAGCACAAGATGCAACACCAGCCCTGCTCCAGGGCAAAGACTGTGGCCCTCCTGGAAGCATGGGACATCTCTCTTCTGCAATTGCACCTCGCAAGGAGAGAAACTCCATTTGGGGAAATGGAGCAGGGAACGTTGTGATAGACCCTCTGCCTTTGCACTCCCTTTGCAGCCCTGAAAGGGCAGACCTGGAAGATGGGTCCCTCCCTTAGGGCCACGGGGATTGCACCGCTGTGGGTAAGTCGCAAGCCCTGTGAGCAGCACCAGCTTCACCCCTACCAGCTGCCATGGGATGCTGAAGAGCTGGCACAGCTTTTCTTGGTGGGAAGCAGAAGGGGATGGACAGAGGGACTCCCCGGGGTGCTGTGCTCACAGCTGGCCTCAGAGCAGTGTCACCTGGGGCACAGCATCGCTGAGCTCTGTCCCAGGAGAACGGCTGTCTGAGGGACAGGGCTGACAAAATGAGGATGGATAGTAGCAGCCACAACCCAAAATATCTTCCCAGCCTGGCCTCTCTTGCTCTGAGTTTTCTCAAGTCAGCTAGGATGTATTCCTTTATTCTGGACAAATGGCCCTGGGGGCTTTTCCTTCATTATGTGCTGGGAGTTTGTCCCAGTGGAAGGCAATTAACGCTGGTGGCTGCTCATCCGCACAGCAGCACAAGAAGAAGGTGACATCCACCCCGCCAGACAGAAGAGAAGTGAGGCCAGAGCATGCACCCCAGCCGTCCTGGGCTGATCCTGGCTTATTAGAAGATGGAAGCGCAGAGCTGCGTGAGTGCCTGGCCGCCTGCTGATTGCACCAGGCTCCCTGTCCTCTGACTAATTACCAAATGAAGCTGGCGATGGTGAGGTGTCCACACGCTGAGCTGCGAGAGCTGATTGCAGCCTGGCTCTGTTAACATAAAGAGAATGAATGACAGAGGGAGCTGCAATTTCCCAGGATTTCAGAAGTGCTATTTTTCCTCCTATTACAATGTGTGAACAATGGTCAAGTGTCTCACTTCTCCATCCACAGGCCTTCCAAATGAAAGGGATTACAAGTGTATCATTAATATCACAGCGACCTGGCAGCAAGTCGACAGATTTAATTTGGTGACAAGATGAGTGGCACCAGAATTCTCCCATCTCCCCAGAAAATGAAAAATAGGTTCTGCCTGCTACTAGTAAATATTGCTGGTAAGTGAATAAAAATTCAAAAGGGAAAAAGCAATTTTCCTTCTGCTCATATTGTGCTTAGTTCTCAATACACTTCATGCAAGAGGCTCCCCTGGCTGATGGATTCCTCCTAGATTATATCATGCCTTTAAATTTATATGCCCCAGCTCTTTAAAAGACTGTTTGCCAAGGCCTTTGCATTCCGTGTTAGTCTGGTAACTGCTGACATTTGAAAGATGCCATCGAAGACAAATCCAAAATGTTTTTTTAAGTGAGAAAAGGAGACAGACCTAGCAGGTAGAAGGAGATTAAAGATTTAGTCAACAGCTGAAATCAAAGTTTTCATGAAGTGGTAATGTCAGAAAAAGTTTACAAAGCCTAATAGAGGGCTCGCGTGTCATGAAAACCCAAATTAAGTTGGGGTTTTTTTCCCCTCCTAGAACTTCACATGAATTTTTCAGGGCTCTGGCTTCTCCGAAACAGCAGAGCAGTAACCCAACACGCAGCCCGGTGAGAGCTGGCAAAGGCAGCAGCTCTGCTGGCATCAGGCGTAGCAGTCGGGAGGAAGCCTGCTTTGAGCTCAGATCCACATATCTCCAATGAACAAAGGAAAGTCCCATATGTGGCCACTGAATTTGTATTAATTATCTGCTTAGAAAGGCTGTTATCTGCCATCAAACACTGGAAAAGTACAGCAAATTGTCAGTGCTCCTCACGCTTTGAGTTAATGTCTTTGTTGCCCAAGGCGTCGCCGCAGTCCTACAAACCATCTTTCATGGCAGTCATCGCTGGTGTGGGGCTCCAGTGCTGAAATCAGGTTATGCTTCACCCCAAGAGTTTTTATGTTAAAGGGTGGAGACAACACATCAGGACTCTACACCACCTCCCCCCACCTCCACTGAGCCTTTCAGGCTGAGCAGGTAGGGAGCAGGGACAGCATCCTCGCCCTGCCACCGAGGGATGGTAGACATCCCCTGGCACAGCTTGTATGGCTTTGCAGACAGGGCACCAACATGAGACTCAACGCATGGGAGAACTGCTGGATAAATGTACATGCTGGTCTTGGTGGGCCAAAGGAATGGGTAATGAAAGGAAGGGGTGGTCATCCATCCTCAGGTCTGCCAAGGGTAGCTGGGCTGAGCCTACCCTCATGGGAGGTGATGTGGACAGCTGAGACGATGGCATGGTGGTGTCTCCTTGGGCATGCAGCTGGAGGATGGATGTGGCCCTGAGTCTGCAGTGCCTGTTCCCAACAGTGGGTGATGTCCAGTCTAAAATGGCCCCCTGCCATGGGTCTGCCCCATCACCAGCACCAAGGGAGAGCTCTGCCTCACTCCCTGCACAGAGCATCTCTACACATGCATCTCCATTCCTTAGAGACACCAGCATTTCACCCACCCCCTTAATCCACAGACCATGGTCTTCACCCATCCCACCCAACTATGGCCAAGAGAGACCCAAACTTTGGCTCATTCCTCGTCTGTCCTCTGCAGCAAAGCTCTGCCTTCCCCACACATCATATCCTTCCTGGTCACCTCCCTCTCCCACCCCATCCAGCTCCCTGGCCCCACAGCAAGAGGGAGTCAGTAGAGGGATGAAAGTCAATGATCAGCACCAGGTTGCGTGGTGTTATGGGGCTGCCATATAAAAGTCCCCCTGCACCAGAGAGCAGCAGAGAAGAGGAACTCAGTTCTGTGTCTTCACCTCCTCTTTGTTTAATAAAAAGATATTAAAAGCAAATCAGGAGCTTTTCACACCTGTGATCTCTACACTGAAAACTGCTGCCAGAAGGTACACTTCTATCCCTTAACTAAATACCTCATTAGCAGCAGTGCTTAATTACTGTTGCTCTCCTGCCTTGGCCTGGGCTGTCCAGTGGAAAATGTGAAAGGTTTTTCTACTTAAGATGAATGAACCTACTCCAAAAACAATTTAAGGAGCAATTCCAAATCTAAGTAATGCCTCCTGACCTGGATCTCTACAACAATTTGACCAATTTTAGTCAAACTTTGCAAGAAACTTCTAATTATCTTCCAGAGCACGCTCATCAGTCTTCAGAGCAATGCAGTTGTGTGAAAAGCTAAAAATAGGACCTCCATGGAAACCTTTTTTAGTCCTTATGGTGAAGGGCTGTGACACTGGTGTTGCAATATATTCTGCTGCATGGGGTCTGTGGGGCAGGATGGTGGATGTCATGGTAAATACCAGTGTGAGATAATATCCTAAACACAGGGTTACCTGAGCCCTTCACTGGGTTTGTCTGCCCAAGCGAGAAGGTCTGATCCCTGCAAAGCCAGGACCCACTTGAACCCCTGGCATGAGTCTTACACATCCCACTGCACATCCTCCTCTCCAGTGGGGAACATCTGCCTTTCATGCATGGTGGTACTTGCCTCTGATGTGTGCTAAGCTCTTCCCTGGGGCTGAGGGAGAGCATGGGCACTGCACCATGCGTGGAGCCCATGCTGCCTCTCTCCCGAATGCAGTCACAGGTTTCCTCTCACCTTCCCTCACCCATCCCCACTAGATAATGAATACACACTCAAAGCAGTTATCGCCATCCTGGGTCTTTATTTAAAAAGCAAAAGATCAGAAGAACACCTCATTGCCAGCATGGAGAGATTAGTGCTGCCATGCTCTGAGCAAAGGCATTAGGCAATCAGTATGCTCCTATATAACAGGTGCTGTGAATTGTTTTTAATTTCTGTATTCATTTATTGCCATTTATTTGAGAAGAGAAATAATTGTGTTACTTGGCTAGAGAGTCACAGGACAGCAAACCCATGTCTGCCATGACCATGAGACAGCCGTGGCACTGACGAGCAGCACCTGATCCTAACTGCTTTTAACAAAGCTATTACTTTTAAAACTCAGTCAGCCTATTCATGTAATTCCCTATTATGCTCAAAGAGCTGACACTGTAAACCCTTCCAGGCTTGGATGATGTCCATTGAGGGCTGCTGCCTATTCAGCACTTGTCTTCCTCAATTATTGGAAGGATAGAAATTTTGGTGTGGCCTCTGGGGTGAGCAGCTTGCCCTCCTCACCTTCCCCGGACCCCTGGCATCAGGGCCTCCATGCCCAAGGATGTTCAGAGCATTTATTTACTGCAAGCTGTGGAAGTTTATTCATCACCTCCCTTCCAGCCCCTTGAATCACTTGTTTCCAGATGATCATTTTCCTGCTCTCAGTTTGTGGTTTATTTTTTAATTTAAACCATTGCCACCATTTAAACCTGTGGCAATGTTCATTGCAGACATGGAGATCCAGCCAAAGGGCTCCAGTGGCTTTTTCCCCAAGCACCTCGTCTCGTCCTTGCCCTCCACAGACTCAATTTGCAGAAAAACCTCCATCTTTGATCTCCAGACAAATATCCCCTCTGCTGGGGTATGGCAGAGAGCAAGGATGAGCCAGCCCAGCTCCACCAGCAGCTCCCTGCCAGCAGCCAGTATGCACGGTCTGGGGCCACTTGAAGACATGCAGCTCTTGGTAGCAGGAGGAATCCCTCTTGTTGAGACACACGCAATCAGTTTAGCCCCAACGTCAGTACCATGGCAGTCGTGAACAGTGCAGTATGGTGCTTGAAGGCTAGATCAGCCATGTGGGAGAACAACTGCAAAAGAAAGGGATGGAGACGCTGGGCGGCTTGTGCTTTAGCATCAGAGAGACCTGGCCCTGCAGAAGACATAGGCCTTCGCTACTTGGAAAAGGTGCAGAATATCCCTAGGAGAGGGACAGAGGCCAAACTAGAAAACATGTGGAACAGCCAAGTCAGGGTCGCAGAGTGGCAGAGGTAACCCCATGAACTGTGTGCACCTAGACAAGCCAGCTCCCACCTGCCCATAGCACTCTGCGGGATGGATACCCTTGGCCAAACACATGCCAAGCCCAGAGGACCCCTCACTACGGCGAAGGCAGAACCAGAGCACATGGTGGAAACCAACCCCAGCCACTTCAGGGTTAGAAATGGGGCACCTCAACAGAGGATTTCAGGAGTGCTGAGACTCCAGCTCCAGCTGCATGCTGGACCTGCTGGCAATTTGGAGGGAAGATGATGTGCCAGGCTTGCACACAATCAGATGGCCTTCTGCTGCTACCCACAGTCCCTGAACCACTGGCCCCATGAAGTGGACCGTGTTGTCCCTGCCGCACCAAAGACAGTGCCATGCAGCTGAGTGTGCCTGAGGCTGTGCTAGCTGAACTTCTGACAAGCGATTTCTGGTGCTGCCTAATTGTTTCTCTGCCAGTGACCCCAACCTTCCTCCTCCCGGTTCCTTTTGGACCGGTAAAATGCAGCTGCCCCACTGCCATTTCTTTCTTTTTGCAGCTGGGTAATTGCCAGCGACACTTTTTAAATCACTTCAGGGAGGTCTGATGAAACAAACTAGATGGAAATCAAATTTCAAGTAACTGGTAGGAAATTGAAGAGAAAATGTTTATGGAACAATTTTCTTTGCTTCCTCAAATGGTGGAAATTGTTACGGTCACTCATAAATTATTAATTTCAATTTCCCCTGTTCTCTTTCAGGGTTGCAGACTCTCACATTGCAGGGGATCTCATTGGAGGCGTGCCCCAGAAGTGCTCTGGCTTGCCAGAGATGGACAGCAACTCTCCCCAGCGCCAGAACAGGGTGTCTCTGCCTTTTGGAGAGGGTCAGTCCTTCCATATCAGTCCCAAGGGGGCTTTTATCTGGACACTCTGATATAGTCAGTACTGTGAAAAGCAAACAGCATATATTGATGACAAAAACACATGCAAGGTGGGAACAGGCTGGTCTTGGGAGCTGTAGTGATTGGAAATCCACCTCTAGAGTGGTTAACTTGGCTGGGAGGTACCCAGCAAGGCAGGTGGTAGGGAAAGTAATTTCCAGAGTGAAAGTGGCTCAAGGACTGCTGTAATTATCATGTTTGTAGAATTACTGCAAATGGAGCTAGAAGAGACTCCGGAGAAGCAGATAGAGCCATGCTTCTCCCCAGTGCTGTGGCAGACAGAAGGACCCACAACCAGAAGTGGCTCGCCTGGTGTTACAGAAGGAGAACATCCCTAGTAGGGAGGTGAATGGCAAGCAGAATTGAGTGAGAAGGACAAAACACTGACAGAAAAATGGGAGTGAAAACAGGGATTTTTTCTTTAGAGGGCAAGAGCCATAATTCCATAATCAAGTAAGAGGATGTGTTTGGCCAGGTGCCCATCCTCTTCAGTGATGAAGTGGAGGCAGCTATTAGAAATAAAAAAAGCAATATATAGCAAAATGGAGTGTAGGGGGGGAAATAGATAACCATTGATTTTGAATTAGAAATTATGAAGTACAGAAAATTGATACGAGAAGCTACACTCGTCAGTTAAAAATGCATGACTTAGTGAATGAATGACAGTGAGAAGGCAGTTGAAATGCTCTGTGAACAAAAAAAAAGTAGTGAAGAGTTTTTCTTTATAGAAGTGAGCAAATTCTTCATAGGGCAGAAATGCAATAAATGTTTCTGGGCTGCCTTTGTGTCTATATCACAAGAAGATGCCAAAAAACTCACCAGCATTTTTAAGATCAAGAATGGTGTTAAATGGCACTGAACTGGGATATGTGACACAATGGGCAGGTCTGGAGAAGGTTGCTCAGGAGCATCTCCAGTAAATCTTGGACCACTGGGGAAGCTGGAGCAGACCATCCCAAAGGAGATCGCAGGCTGGGTGAGTCTGCCTCTGAGCGTCAGACATGGGCAAAGCCAAGGGAAAGTGATACAGGACTCAGTTGAAAGGAACCTGGAGAATTAATGCCAATCAATATGGTTTTATGGAAAACAGGTCTTGTCAGCCTTCATTTCATTCACAGAGGAGATTACATATGTGGTTGATAAAAGTAACTGAATAGATGTGATATACTTCAGCTTGGGGAATGCGCCTGACTTAGTGCTGCATGGCTGATTAAAAATGAGCACTCGACTGCATCAGGGAGAAACACGTGAGACAGACTGAGACTCGGGTAAGAGCTCAAGCAGCAGTCGCTGATGGGGAGCTGTCACTAAATCTGTGTTTCTCATAATGTTTTGTAGCAGGAGGCTTAAAGTAGTCAATATTTTCATCAATGATTCGAACATACATATTAAAAACTCATTCATAGAAAATTTGTGGCTGACGCAAAGAATGGAGAGATTGATAAATCACATCGAGCTCTTGGCAGGGTAGGGGAAAAGCTGGGATCACCCAGGAAACTGGACCCTTTCCTGTGTTGTGTTACAGCCCAGTGCTTTGTCAAGGAGTCCTACAGGTCTGCACATGGGGCTCTGCAGATCACCTGTGGGCTGTTGTGAGTGCATGCAGGACCCCCTGTGCAGTTCTTGCATGGACTGAGGGATAGAGAGAGGAGGGCAGTGATTCCACCTCTGAGAATAGTACAGGCAAAAGAGATGTGCATGCCACATCCAGCCTGCCTGTGCAGACTGGAGGCCAGTCAGCGATTAGATGGATGGGGAAATGAGGGACTTGAAAGAGCTCAACACGTCTATCTTGACAAATAAGAAGTCTGCAGGCTGACTTAATCATCCCACATAAGCACCTTCCTGTGGAAAAGATACTTTGTGCTGGAAGGAGCTTTAACTAGCAGAGAAATGCCCTAGTGAGTGGGCAAGGGAGGCAGGTGCCTCCCTCAGGTCTCCACGTCTCCTGGACTGGGATGCTGTTCTGGGGATGCTAGAACTGAAGGCAAGTGACACGTCTCTGTACAAGGGCTGAGTGGGTGAAATGCGATCAGCTGTGACATGCTGGAGACTGGAGACCAGGAAGCTGCAAAGATCCTTGCTTGAACTTGTGTGTCACTTGTTTCTTCTTCCCTGCTCGGAGCACCTGGCTTACAAGAACCCTTGCCAAGCAAAGCTTCACCAGTCTCCCAGGATAAACTCCTTGGGGAAACCCCTATATCCCTTAAAGAGAGGATCTTTCATCACAGGATAGAGGCCAAAGTCTCGTTCATAATTACATTTTTCTCCAAGAAAAAAAGACATCTTGTGCAGTGACATACACTCAGGCAAATCTACGGGCAAGTAGATAGATGGGCAGTCTCCTTGTTCACTTGCTGAGGGCAGTGGCATCTGAGGAAAGAGCTGGTCTTGCTGCAGCAGAGCAGAGGGCTTGTCGCCCCACACTGTCTCCCCACAGATGGGCTGTCCCCCCACACAGAGCATCTGCAGGTGGGGACATCTCTCCAGAGCCTGCTGCACCCCAGCCGTCACCAGAAACCTCGACTGATAAAATGCATTCACAGAGTACAGCAAAACTTAATGTTCCCATTGCTGGATGTGGCATCAGTGAGAAACCCCCTCTGGAGCCACGCTGCATCCCAGGATGATAGATTGGGTCAGCGATTCATCAGGTGAAAAGCGATACCTGGAGGGAATGGTCTGGAGAGCTCGAGAGCAGCAGGACCTCTGGGACCATCACAGCCCTCTGCAAGCAACTCAAAGTCCTGAAGGCTCATCACACAGGACACCAGTTAGACTAACAGGAGGGCAGGAGAAACAGCCTGAGAGAGGCAAGGGGGAGCAGGATATGTGCCTCTGGGAACAGCTCTCCTCACAGCTGGGGTGATGCTGGAGAAGACCCATTTGAAGCAAAGCTTGAGCAAGGAGTAGGATAGACCTCAGGGGTCTCATAATGGGACACCAGCCTACATGCCCCTGTGCTCTGCGTGCCTTGCCCTGCCCTGGCCTCCTGGGCACTCCCCTGCTCCCAGAGCCCTTCTGGACTAGCCTGGACCTCCACCACAGCAAAGGGACACTGTTGGTGTCCCTGTCAGCAGACAGACCATGAGGACAGTCCATCAGGAATTGCTGCATCCCAGCCCCCACTTGTGCTCCTGGCCAGAAAGGTACAGGGAGCTTTCCATCTCTTGTGATTGGCACTTCCCATCTGCTGGGTCAGTCCCAGGCTGGGTCAAGACCAAAATGTGTGTGGGCTGAGGACATGAGTTTGCAATTGAAAACAGCTCCAGATGGAGACGACAAACAGAATTTCGCTGACAACCTGGAAAACAATCTCTCCATTACGGACAGGGCATGCTGGTGGTCTCTGTTCGGAGGGAATCAAATGCACTCACCAAATATTTGCAGAAAGCACTGCTATCAGAGCACTATCTTTTTAGCTCCCAATAGCCTTATCTCCCACAGAAAACAATGAGCATTCAGAAAAATAACTCTGCTGCAGCCTCCTTCAGGTAGCAGCGCAGGCATGCAACAAGTCTCCCTGCTCTTCATGGGCCCAGCTTTCCCAGCAAGAGGTGGGGGGGGCGGTGGTGTGGGAGGATGGTCACCACCTCTCTGTGGAGCGGCATCTCTGGCAGCATCCACGCTGGAGGTCTGCCCGGGGTCATCTCTAGGTTTTGCTCGACAAATCTTGCCACTCCTCCCAGCAGTACCACACCACCCAGGGATTTAAACCTGGTGCTGCTTGCGAGCAGCAGCCTCTCCAGATGTCCTATTCTGGCCAAGGTGCTTGAGCTTCCCTGGGTCCTTTGGGGATGTTCCGGCTATATCAGCTGAGAAGCATCTCAGTGTGACAGCGCACTGATGGGGTAGAAGAGGTGCATGGCCTTTAGACAACCACACTCAGAAAACAGGAGTCCCATGGCAAGGGCACCTGCCACAAAGGATGTGGCACATATGATGCCCCTCCACGGCCTGAGAGCAACTGTGGATGGTTGAAAATTCCAGTTTGTGCTAATGCTGTGGTTTAAACCAGGCAAATGGAGGCACTAGAAGAAAGCGGAAGAGCTGAACTCCTCCTGGAGAATGTCAGGCTGAGACAGGAGCCTGGAGTCCAGAGCAGCTCAGCCGTGAAGAGAGGTTGGACAGCCTGGGGGTGCTTCTTTGGAGAAGGGACAGGCAAGAGGGGCACGATGATATGATAAATGCTCTAGAAAAGAGTGATTGGCAGCTTCTGTTCTCCCTGCCTCATAATCCAAGGACACCTAGTGAAACTGGAAAGCAGCATCTCCCATGGGGGGACACCTTCTTGCAGGAGGCATCTGTGGGCGTCCCCAGAACCAGAAGACACTTTGGTCTTGGAATTTAGTGAGACTGAAGCAGGTCTTGTACATTTACACAGATAACAAGATTATTCACGTGCTGCTGAGCACAGCAGCGACTCTGGCAGAGATTCTTTGCCTGGTACCTTGGGAGGAAGCCAGTCTCTAGCTTTCAGAAACCAGAATTATCCCATACATGCAACCCCTGGTGCTGCACCTTCTACTGCAGCATCTGGTGGTGTCCCCATCAGCCCTGGAGCTGATCAGGTCTGGCAGGTCCATCCTCTGACACATGCGGTGACCTCCAGTCAGCACACTGACCACCTACGTACAGCACCTACAGCGTGACCCAGGCGAGAGGGGTCCTGCGTGCTGTGGAGCACACCAAGCCTGCCTCTGGGTGCAGGCTCATGTTGGATTTTGGGTCAAAGGCTCCATCCAGCTGGAAGGTTTGAGAGCAGAGACTTGGAAGTGAATGATGGGACTTGCTCCTTTGGCAGTGAGAAAGCCATATGGCATTAGAGATTAGATGGCTTCTGCATATCGGTCTGCTCACAGCCAAGCCCAGCAGCTCCTAGTAAGGTCCCTTCAGCCCTGCAGCAGGACCACATGCCTCCCACCTTCCTCAATGAGTGTCCTCATCACACGTGAGCACTTTCTGCCCTCTGAGAGGAGATGTCCTTCCCGACAGCAGGACTGTTCCTGCCCTGGGAAGGTCCATTTAATGGAGCACTCCCTATCCTAATGTTTCTCACTGCTCCCTCCATCGCTCAGAAAATGCCACTGAGATGCGGAAGTGCTTCTAGACATCAGACGTCTGCAGAAAGCTGCCAACAAGTGTCCCTTATCAATTAATCACCTGCTAGGCACTGTCAGCCTCATCCCTCCCAAAAATGCAGCCTGGAGTTGTGGTTGATGTGGGTGACAGCCCCCTGGGTCTGCTCACATCCCATCCACAGGCACTGAGCCTCTGAGGTTTGCTCCAGGCTGGCCAGGAGAAGCAGGAGGAGCACGTAACTGTCAGCAGCATCTCCCGAGCACTGGATCCCAAGCATTGCAGTGATTGCTCCCCGACTGTGACAAACAAGTCAATAAACTCAAATTAAATTACAAAGCCGTAACAAACAGCAGGGTCAGTGGCTCCTCTCACAGGCACTGGGCAGGTTAATGGAGGTTCCCCTTCCCGAGCCCTGCAGCGAGGACACCTGCCACCAACCAACGTTACTTTTCAGAAAGAAAGGGGACAGCCAAATCTGATGCGCCACAGGCTAGAGCACAGGGCACTGAAATGTCCTTCAGGCATCTGAGGAGCAGAGATGGCATTTGCAGGAGGGGGCTGCTCAAAGCCTTGTCACACAGAGCAGGCTGGAGCTGGAGAGCACCTACAGTCATCATAAGCCCCCTGCCAGGGCTGACCACCGGCAGGGCAGTGCAAAGGGCTCAGGGCACTCCAGAATAAGGGATGGAGAGTGGTCACCTTCCTTCTGCTCCATTCCCATCTCGTCCACCAGGGAGACTCTTGGGTAAAAAACTTCTTTTATGAGAAAACAGCACTTTGTTGCTTCACCTGGACTGTCTTTGGCTTAAGGATTTGTTTCTCTGGTCACTCCTGGCCAAAAATGTTTGTTCTTGGTCCTGATCAATCTCATTTTTCCCTGCTAGCATTAACCACCCCCAGCCGCAGTGGCCAGATGGCTGCTGGTGATGTCTAATTCCCTGAGTTGGTCTGTGACCAAGGTTATATTTGTGCCTGCTGACGTCCAGTTTGAGGACTTCCTGAGTCCAGTGAGACTCCTGGGAAGCAGTTGACCTGTGTCCACACAGCCCCAGCTCCAAAGCAGGTTTCCCAGCCAGGCTGGACAGTGATGATGCAGAATTCTCCAGCCCTGGGGGTCAGTCCTTTGTGGGATGGTCTAGACCATTGCTGTGTCCAATCCCATGGAACAAAATGCCATTTCATCGGTCTGCCTGCCTGTGGTTATGGCTCCCAGGGTCAGTTTTATTGAACACTTCAGGATTCTTGGCCTCTCCACCTCTCAAATGCATTCCTCCCACTCCCTCCTTGCCTCCAGCCCAGCTCCACATGATCTTCAGCATCTCTGCTGAATGTCAGTCCCATTTTTGTCCTCCTGCACTTTCCCCCTTTCTCACTCCCTTCTGTTCCTCGTCTCTCTTGTACGTCTGGAGCTGCATTTAGGCAATGCAATGTCAGTAATCATCCTGGCCTGGCAGGTCACAGGTATACCACTGGAGCTAAACCCAGCACAACCAAAAGCTGTTGAGACCAAGACACACTCATATGCTGTGCAACCTGCTCTCTCTGTTGGTTGCTCAGACTCTCTTGGACTGCTGGTAGGTTTTATTTCCCAGTTCAGTAGCATCTAATGAACATGTCTACTTCTCCTCCCAGGTGTAACCTCATTGCCTGATACACAGTAATTTACATGCTAATGCGTAGGCACATACATAGGTACCTCACTGCCTGTGACCTAGCTTTGACAGTCAGGCATTTTGCTTGCTTCTCCCAATTTCAAGAGCAAGGAGAGGAATTTGCTCCCAGGCTTCGGGCCAGTTTAGGCTACACCCTACTTGAGGCTGTGAAGTCTAAGCCATGTCTGCATCACACCTCTGCACCATGGACCTCATGCACCCCCCTTGGCACCGTGTGAATAATTCATCACATGCACCAGTCTGCCTCTTTTTCTGTTCTCGAATTAACCATGAGCAGATTGCGACTTTCTCGAATGAATTTGTTACTTGGAGCCGTTCCTGTGAACAATTCTTAGGCAGTAGCTCCTTTGCAAGCTGTTTAGCTACAAGCATGAATGCCGCTTTGTTGGCCCCACCACGCTCACTCCAGCTCTAAGGCTGCAGTGGAGGGACGTCATGCCTTCCCACCCATAGGATGCTGTCCCAGGAGATGCTGCTCCTGTTCCTGTCCCTTGGGTTCAGAGCAGTGCTGGGGACTCACAGAGATGAGCATCCCCCACAGTAACGCTGCGCTTTCACTTGAAGGATCACAGGCAGCATAAATCCACTAATGAGCCTCCAAACACCGTGCCAGTTTCACAAGCCTTCTCAGCCCACTCCCAGACAGGCACAGTCAGGGAAATGGCAAGGAACGAGGTGCCAGTGCATCCTGCAGGATGTAGAGTGATGGGAGAGGATGTCCAGAGGTGCTGCTCAGTGGTGCCTTGCCTGGTAAGTGCCTAAACCCAGCAGATGTCATAAGAGACCTTGGGTCAGCTCATCACTGGTGAAGCGGGGCTTCATTTTTTCCTTCCCATGCACCAAATAACAGCAGCTGCACCTTTTGCAAAAATTCGGAGGAAAGGAATATCCAGTTGCTCACCTGCACCATGCAAGTCTTTTTACAGGCAGGCTTTGCTGACCGCACCTGAGTCCCATGCAATGGTGTCCTTCACAACTGCAGACAGTTACTCTGGCGAGTAACTGCAGTGACGTTACTCTGGAGAGCTGTGGACAAGAGGCTCCCAGGCTGTGTGCGGACTGCTGCTGAGCATGCTGTGTGGCTACATAGCCTCTGCTCCACCAGTGGATGATAAAATTCATCTTTTCTTAATAAAACATGTTTCCTTCATGACTCACTGAATGAGCAAAACCCATCGTCATAATAATGCACTAACCTGTATATTTATTTCCAATATCTGACCTATCGGGCAACTGCTGAATTACTTCTCTAATTAGTTTTCCCATTTGTGAAGGATACAACCTTCCTCTCCAGAGAGAAACGTACAAATGAGAAACTATTTCTTGAAGGCAATACCATAAAAGCAGCAGTCATATCAAGCATAAACAGCGATACAAAGTTCTGCTATTATAGCAGAAATAAAAACATTTTCCTTCAAGACTTAACAAATTTTCTCCATTTCCAAAACAGGAAAAAAATAAAAAGGAATATGAATATAGTCTGCTCTTACTCCCAGTCTGGGCTGTGTAAATCAGTGTGGTCAAGAGGGAGTATTTGACTCCAACTTCTTTCATAAATGTGGTTATTAACTCCAAAGAAATCCCCAGATCGAATGCCCCACTCGTATCTTGCTTCTTGCAGAAGCCGTTCGGGCTTGGCCATGCGGCAGGGCCGTGCCAGCACCAGCAGTAGTCCCCAACCCAACAGCCACCCTCCTCCCTCCTGCTGCTCTTGGCCACACCACTTGCATTGGTGGTTGCTGTGGCTGACCTCCAGGGGCAATCAGAAAAAGCTCTCGAGGGCAAAGACTTGACCCAGACTGCTTTTCCCTTCCTCAGCATTGAATGTCTTGCTTTCCAGGCCTGCTGAGCATCCACACCTCATGTCACCAGGTCTTCCACTCTGCAGACAGGCTGAAGCATCTCTTATGCAGGGAGACCTGGTTGAGATCATTCCCTGGGTGGCTGCACCAGCAGAGGAACTGCATGTGATGGGGCAGCACTTCTTCCACACTTTCCTTTCAACCATCCTCATATGAGACATCATTTTGTGCCGGGTAGCAAAGCACAGTAGTGGGAATGGCTGTGCACCTGGGAGCATGGGAACCAGGACATCACACCTGCCTCCTGTGAATATTCGGCTATTTGCTACCTTTGGGGACAGCTTTATTAAGGAGTCTCCAAACAGGCTCCATCCCATCGCTTACACAAGCTGTCCAGTGGCACAGAGCATACTTGAAACTGGGATGGGGAAGCATTGCCCCTACAGCCCCCAGCTGCTGTCTGGGACCAGCCCCAAGAGCTCAGGGAAAGAACATTTGTAGAGGTACAAAAAACCTCTGCTCCCACCAGAGGACATAGGGAGGACCGAGCTGGCATTAGCACAGTCTTCCAGGAGGGTGGCATGTCAGCCTCCCTTCTCCACACTGAGGAAATAACCCCTTTCCTGAGAAAAGGAGGCAAAATCGGTCCCCAGCCAGTTGTCCTCTTTCTCCTCCCAGCAAGGACGCCTGCACCACCCATGACCATCGGCAGCAAAAGGCATTCACTGCCCAGCTTTGAGACACAGCCAGCACCACTGTGGGGGGTGAATTCATGCTTCCATTGGAGCTGGACACCACAGGAAAACCATCACTGGAGAAGAGGCAGGAATAGGCTCTATTCGGTTGTACCTGAGAGCAGGCTCATTGCAGGGCAGCAGTGTCATGGATGGTGTCAAGGATTTAGTCTGCTTCTGCCCCAGGTCAAGGGCTCCATCCCTGGATTGCACAGGGAAATCTCAATGTCCAAGAAAGTCCCCATGGGAGCACAGTGGATACTCACACCCAGGTCTGTCCATTTTGCTTTGCATTGCTTCTGCCAGCCAGGGAATTTCCCACAAAGTGGATAGTCTCTTGCTGGACCTTGCAGAGAACCAAAAAGCAGCTCTTTCCCTGATGCTTCTCAGGATGCAATGAGACACAGCTTGAACCAACAACCGTGACACTGCAGCAAGAGCATCCAGCCCTTCTCTGGACCCTCCCCAGTATCAGAGATCCCCCATCAGCTCACAGGTTGACACCCTCTGACAGCTCCAGCAGACAAATATCATCAGCCGTGTTTTTGCAGGGAAACTTAAGCTCAGCAAAGCCGAGTGGCTTCAGCACAGCAAGTCAGCCCAAATGGGTTGAGGATGCTGTCAGGATGTGGTCACCTGCCTTTGTCTCTCTTGTGCCTGCCCAGTCCTATCCCCTGTGGCACATTTGCTTCGTGCTTAGACTCACCTTTCTAAGGGCTTGCAGGAATGTGTGGAGGCACTTTTGTGGAGGGTGCTGTCCAGAGAAAACCCTGCACTCAGCGTAGTTGGAGAAAATCAAGCCTGCTCCTACCTCCTGCCCAGAGACATGCCCAGGCATACCTACATGTCTGGTGTGCATCATGTCATGTCATGTCTTGTCATGTCATGTCATGTCATGTGTCTCCCATGTCAGGAGCAAAGGCACTGAAAGATCTGTCTCTGGGAAAACCTGCAACACTGCAGGACATGAGGACTCTCTCCTACCTGGTAGCTCTCACAGCAATGGTCCCAGGACCTGTCCCAGCTTCCCCAGGCTTCCTTACTCCCCTGGCAGCCCAGTACCATCCAGCTCATCACCTTCCCTCACCCCCCTGCTCACTGGGCACTGGGACAGGTCCCTGCTGAAGGACCAGGACCCCCATACATGAGACCAAGACCTAGAGAGCTGTCACGTCCACGGTCCTCCTCCTGTCCAGCAACCTGCATACCCTCGGGGTCTGCCAGGGTAGGGGGCTGGAGGGATTCTCGGCACAGCCCTCCAGAGACCAAAACTCTAGGTGTGGGCTGAGTGCGGAGGGCACAGACCAGGCATTTGAAACTCAACTGAGAGCAGCAGGGCAAGCAGATGGGCATCAGCAGCGTGATGGAGGATGGCTGGACAGGTGGTACAGAGCGAAGGTGCAAAGGAGCTGGCCCAGCTCTGATCTGCACAGCTCGCTGTGCTCTGTGCTTTCACGAGCTCTGACATCACTCCTGGATAGCTTTTTATTAAGATGTAAATAAAACCATCCCTGCAGCCTGGAGACGCAGCTGTTTTCATACCACCTTTGAACCTTTCTTAGTGGCATGGCCTTGTAGCCCCTGTTTCTATTGGGGAGATATCACACGGACTGGAACATGTTCCAAGCGCTGTAATTGCCCAATAAAAAGATGTTTCTTCACCATCCAGTTGAATTAGTGTCTGCAATATGTTTGAAAGCTTTATAGCCCAGTTAATTGTAAGGCAGTAACAGGAAGGGGCATTATGGCTTTAGAGAACACAAGTTGCATCTGTATTTAATGATATTAAACCATAAGAAGCCTCCATTCAAATAAAGCGATGACTGCTGTAGTGCCCATAAAAGCAAGGATCTCTGTTCAGCAGAGACACTGAGCCAGGATGTAGCAGGAGCAGGGACACTGGTGGCTGGGGCAAGGACATCATGCAGCTCCTGTGGCCATTCCCAGCTCATGCAGCTGAGAGCACACATCCCTGCGCCCCAAAGACCTACAGGGCGATGCTCACCCCATGCCTGCTCCGGCAGCCTGTGTCACACACAGGCTATTACCCCACAGACCCTCAGTCAAAGGTGCTCCATATCCCTTTGGAGGGAAGCTCCATCACCCCCATCCTGGCCACTAGACAGCTCCCACCCTCCCTGCAAGCTCTCACCACCACCCTGCCCACCAAGGGACCTGGGACCTCCCCACTGGTAGAAACCAGTGGGCTCCAGACATCCTCTCATGGCCTGGTGTGGCTAGGGTAGCTGCTCTGGGAGTGGGAACCAAGGCATGAGTATTTGTGAGTGAGACGTGTGCTCTTTGCTTTGGTTAGGAGGATGGGGATTTGGGGCTGGGGAGGGTCCGGAGCAGTAGTGCACTTAGAACAGCCCATGGTGTTTCTCATGGGCTCAGCAAGGTCCTTGCTCAGCACCTGCAGACGGTGCTTCTTGGGAACTCTCCTTTCTCCAGTCGTGTTTCAGCCAAAGCCAGGAGGACCTGGGGTAACCCCTGGACCCCAAGGTATCCCCTAGCTCTCCAGTTGGGGATGAAGAAACATCTTCTGGAGCTAGCATCAGAGGACACGAGGGTATTGAGGGGCAGGGGCTGCACAGCACCTCCCATACCTCAAAGGCTGTTTAGAGAAACATCTGGGCTCATTCTTGTGCTGGCAGGAGGGGATTTCAGCTGCGTCATGGATCCTCCCACGTCCTGAACCACTGCCCCAGGGAGCTCAGTTCACCAGGCAGGGCCACTGACCCAGCACGGCTCCTGATGACAAGGACAGCCATAGTCAGGGGCAGAAGGACACACCAAGCAGGGCAACAGTGGCTGTGGTTGATGGCAGACAAGCTGTGGTCACTTCATTGGGTCTTTACAGTCCATCCAACCCTTCTGTACCCCCCTGGGGGTGTGCATCCATCTGTCCAGCCACTGTGCACATCAGCACTTGGACACACAAGGGTACCACCAGGGCAGGAGGGCCTGGAAGCTGGCTCAGAACCAGTGGTGGCCATGAAGAGAGAGCTACAGCCCCACAGTGAAGAACAGAATAGAAATCCAGGGACACAGGGAAGGTCCTGGCCAGAGCCACTTCTTCCTTCCAAGCAAGAGGAGAGCAATCCTGCTCCTTTACAGGCTTGACCATCCCCAAAGCCAGCATGAGGCCATGGACACCAGCAGGTTGCTGTGGTGTGACATCAGCTCGCAGAGACCCACACCTGCTGACGGTAGCCATTTGTCATGAGTCTGGCGTGCCTGGCATGAACCATGAGCTTTCCTCCAGCAGGGCTTCAATGAGCAGAGGACCAAGAGCCAAGAGTCAAGGTTGGGCCAAAAGCAGTGACTGAATGGAAACCCATGAAAGCACCAGTCTCTGCAGAGCAAGAGCATCAGCCCCTTTCTTTAGGTGCAAATGGTGAGTATCCAGCACCTGCATAAATGGGTAACACGCAGGTGACAAGCCTTTGACTCCATCAGCTTTTATGTTTGCAAGTATTTTGGCTGTTGAGATTAATTCAACGTGCAGGTAGGGAGGTGAGGTGCCAGTGAGTTCATTTAGAATTAGATATGCAATCAATGGAAAATTAATACAATTAAGTTTCAAATTGTCATTTAATAAAACACCTTTTTGCAAGTGGAATATTAAGTGGGCATAAATGCTGAGACGCTGCTTGAATGCATTGCTCTCAGCCAGGGAGGCGTTTGTGCCTGGGAACCGTGCATGGACCCCCCCCTCCACCACTGTAATTCGTTAGACAGACTCTAATTATATATTTATAGTTTACAGAAGTTTCAGCTAATTACATGATGCCTCTCAGAAGCCTTGCTTGCTGTTAATGGGGCATTGGTTATTACTGAATTACCCATAGCTGTGTTTCAGAGAGCATTTAGTGGATCTGCTGAGGAGCACAAGCCTCAAATCTCCTTGCCTGACATGTTAACTGCATGCAGGGGCATTTCCTCTTATAGCACAGCTAGAAAGTGGAATGGAAAAGACCCCGATTGCTGGTTTATGTCATGGATTTGGAGAGAAACTGCCCTGATTTTCCAAAGCAATGTGCACAGGCTGAGCCCAGAGCCTGGCCATGAGAGGACAGTGATGGGACACCACCAACTGCTTCCAGAACTGCTACATGACCTATTCCCAGAAGGTTTCCTTGGGCCACGAGGCAAGTGCTGGTATTTTGCGTGAGTGAGCACCATGAGGGATGTGCAGGAGGAGTCTGGAGGTTCATGGAGGCATGCGGATTCAAGGGGACAAGGACATGGGCACAGGCAAGGGAAGGGGACGTGGAGGCATAGCTGCAGCCCCAGCAGTCCCCACACACCCCAAACTCACAGGGTTTAGCTCAGACCACCTCTCAGCCTCTCCACTGCCCTTGTGGCACTGATGCAGCAGGGCAGAGACCCGAGGCTCCCTGACAGCTCCCTGGTAGAAGATTGTCAGTGACACCAAATCTGCCAGATCCTTAATTGAGCTGTTCAGGCTCTTTTTTTGTTTCTGATCTGACTCATCCTAGTGTCTGTTTCCACCACTGGCTCTCCTCTATGTGTTGTTCTGCTCATCTGAATACCTGTCTCTTACCAGCACCATTCTCCCAAAGTGAGGACTCCTGCACTGCTGGCAGGTCACCTTGCAGCCTGGCCTCTCATCTACCAGGGCAAGGCAAGTTTTTCAGCCAGTTTGCCCTTCCTGCAGCTCTTTTCTGATCATCTTCCAGTTTGTCGATATCTGTGACAAAGTGGGGGTGCCATACTTGTCTGGAGGATCCAGTCGTCGGCTCATTAGAGCAGAATATGACCGTGCAGGAGCAAGGCAATGGACTTTGCATGAAGCTGTCCAGTTGCACAGTGAGGAATTGAAGTTAATGAACAGGAATTGCTTGCTTGGAAAAATGCAATATTGAGTATCACTTGCACAGTCTGCACATGGCCCTGAGCTGGCAGGAAGGCACCTCGGAGTGTGTGAGTAGGAGAATAAACCCACGCGGGTCTTGGTGGAGGGGGATCAGCGCCATAATGCATTCAGTGTTTCTGAGATAAGTGATTCAGAGCCCTGTTTGGAGCCCGTCTGTGCATCACACACCCCCGGCCCCGGTGCACACCGTGGGACCGAATGGCAGCGGGACCTGGGCCCTTGGCAGCTTCCAGAAGGGCAATAAAAATAGAAACTGAAGCATCACCATTGCTGTGGGTTTACTGTACAGATCCCAGAAAGAGTTGCAGAAAAAACATGTTATTAGGTTAAATAAAAATAAAATGAATTCTAGAAAATGTTTTGAAATTTATCACATAATTAAGCTATTAATTTAATGGTCTTTATTATTTGGGTTGGAAATTCACGTGGGTCCTCATCTCATTCCCTTTATTGAACAACGAGCTCATCATACACAGTCATTATGCATTTTCATAAACATTTGATGAACAATAACTGTGAGAAACATAAAATATTGTTTTTGTCCTTCAACTGTAATGACCATATGGAGACGCGTTTTGCATTGGAGTCAGCAGTTGCAGTACATCCTAGTTAATAACAGCTCTTGCTATTTTTACTGTTTACAGCACAAATGCAGCCCTTTATGGGGGGAAAGAAGGATTTAATCTGCAGGGTCTTTGCAATGATTTGTAAGAGAGATGCTGTGCCCACATTCCTCTGTGATTCAGTACGAGCTATAATTACTCAGTATTCTGGACAGCTCTCTTACAAGATGTCAATTTATGTGTAATCGGAGCGAACGCGGCGGCTGGGGACGTCTCAGGCCTCTCCCCCTGCATACACATGGGCGGTTTCCTTAGGTTTGCAAAGAAAATATTTTACAAGGCGATGGTGCAAGGTCTCGCCCTGGAAGCAGGGCTGCTGCTGGAGGGCTGGCTTGCACAGGCACCTCGTTCTGCTTGTGCTTACCAGGATGGGGATCGAGCCATTCCCTTGGTCTCCCCTCACTTCAGGTGCCCCGTGTTTATTCTTGCTCCTTGGTAAGGACCTTGGTACTGCACTGGTGAGGACGGGAGGCTTGGTGGTGGCGGGTGATTGCCATCACGCAGCAAGGCTGATGCACGTACAAGGTGCTCTGGGATGTCTGTCAGCCACAGGGGAGATGGCTGGCTCAGATTTCTGCTGGCAGCAGGCTCAGCTCGGGCTTGCACCAGGCTGAGCAGACCCACAGGCGGCTGCCAGACCCACCGCCAGGGGCTGGCCGGGGTCCGTCCCAGCTGTGGTTCAGCTCCCGCTGCCCCAGGAGGTCCCACCTGTGCCCAAAGGCCAGAGCAGGGACCCTGCTGTGCTGCCCACAGCACCCTCCCCTTGGGCTGGATTTTACCGCAAGCCTGAAGCACAGAGCTGGGAGCCTTGCCCAGTGGGTTCCTAGGGCAGCGGTGCCTGGACACACTATCTGCAGAAGCACTTGTAGAGTGAATAGAGATCCCTCGAACCACAGCCATCCCTCAGAGGGGCTTTTCCCCATGTCCCAGAGCACCCCAGGGTCTGAGGCAGAACAGCTTTGTCTAGGGGACAAGTGGTTCTGCACAGGGCACCAGTCTGGACCCAGTTCTTCCATTCCCTTCCAAGTCCAAGGAGGGATGCGGTTTGCACCAGAGCTGCTCCACGAAGCAGGGGAGGCAGGAGGGTAACTGAAATCACAGCAAAATGTGCCACCACCTGTCCCCCCTCCCAACAAAATACCCAGCCCTCCTGCCCAAAGGAGGCTTGGGAGCAGAAAATCATGTAGCAGGAGCACCAAGCTGCGGCAGGAGCAGGCAGGAGAGCCTGCAAAATCCAGAGATGAATATCCCAGGGCTTGGATCTGTCTGGCTCACTGTGCAAAGCATTAATAAAGTTTCTCCCAGGGCAGGACACAGATTCAGACGCAACACTTCCCCTTCAGCACCGAGTCCCGGGCCAGTGTCGGCCCCGCATGGATTTATGGCTCCCTGCACTCGTAAATGTCGGCACCGCCAGTGATGGATGCGGGAGCTGGGAAGAGCTCCCCCCCAACTTCAGGACTTTTCTTTATTTTTTTCTGATCTTTTACAACAGCCATAAACCAGCTGCTGATTAGTGACGGGTCTTAAAACTTTAGGCAAAAGCTGTTGAAATCAGCTTTAAGTGCTAAGCTTCTCCGAAAGCAGAGCAGCTTAGCGTTTCCCTTTTGAGGTCACATCTATGACGTTTGGCCCTCTGAGCCGCGGCTGTTGCACCAGCAGGTCTGGGCAGGCCTCGCAGCCCCCCGGGTCAGGGACCAGCCCTGCCCTGTGCTGCCCTCCTTGGTGCCACAAGCAGCCAATGTCCCCAAACAGGGCCATGCCTGTGGCCCCGGGTCCCGCATTGCCCAGAGCGTGCCAGGCTCTGGACCTTGGGTCTCCTCTCGGACCTTGGGAGAGATGTGAGGGGCAGGACAGTGGGCAATGATGGGCATCACCACCTCTCCCAGCAGGACAGAGACCCCCCTCCAAGGCATCACTCTGCTCTGGCATGATCCCCACGGGGACTGGCCATTGCTCCCCAGCCCCGATGCAGTGGTCCCAGATGATGGGCAACACCAACAAGGGCATGGGGTGAGAAAGGAGGTACTGGGAGGACCCATCAGAACAGCCCTCAGTGCCCCGAGGACATGGCAGGGCCAGTGGTGGTCATTGTTTCTAGCGAGTGGGCTACTCCCATCACATTTCCCCATGAGTTCACTGAATATTGCTGACTGCAGAGGCCACAACTTTGTTTTCCTTTGATGCAGAACATGGCTTCACATTTTGGGATAGGAAATTGTCTTCTAGTGCCTGTGACTCCTCACCATTCCTGGCTTCCTTCCATCTTCCAGCCCCTGGGTGAGTCCTTGTCCTCCATCCCAGCCTGCATTCACCAGTGTTGACTTTTTCCTGGCTGCTAGCATGGGGCTGCACCCGCAGCCTCAGCCAGATTACTGCAGCACCTTCAGACCTGTCTTGGTTTGTGCATCTCTGCCTCCTTAGCTCAAAGGGGTTTGCAGAATATATAGTCCTTTTTCCCACATTACGTTGTTAACAGTAGCAGATTCTGGTGGGCTGACCCCGGCTGGATGCCAGGTGCCCACTAAAGCCACTCTATCACTCCCCCTCTCAGCGGGACAGGGGAGAGAAAATATAACAAAAAGCTCATGGGTTGAGATAAGGACAGGGAGAGATCACTCAGCTATTACCGTCATGGGCAAAACAGACTCAACTTGGGGAAATTAGTTTAATTTATTACCAAACAAATCAGAGTAGGATAATGAGAAATAAAATCAAATCTTAAAAGCACCTTCCCCCCCTTTCCTTCCCGGGCTCAACTCCACTCCCGATTTTCTCTACCTCCTCCCTGCCAGCAGCCCAGGGGGACAGGGAAAGGGGGTTGGGGTCAGTTCATCACACCTTGTCTCTGCTGCTCCTTCCTCCTCAGGGGGACAACTCCTCACTCATCCCCTGCTCCACTGTGGGGTCATGAGACAGTCCTCCATGAACTTCTCCAACGTGGGTCCTTCCCATAGGCTGCAGTTCTTCACGAACTGCTCCAGCATGTATCCCTCCCCTGGGCTGCAGTCCTTCAGGCACAGACTGCTCCAGCATGGGTCACCCGTGGGGTCACAAGTCCTGCCAGCAAACCTGCTCCAGTGTGGGCTCCTCTCTCCACAGATCCGCAGGTCCTGACAGGAGCCTGCTCCAGCGCGGGCTTCCCACAGGGTCACAGCCTCCTTTGCGGGCATCTACCTGCTCCGGTGTGGGGTCCTCCCTGGGCTCTAGGTGGATATCTGCTCCACCGTGGACCTCCCTGGGCTGCAGGGAGACAGCCTGCCTCACCATGGTCTTCGCCACGGGCTGCAGGGGAATCTCTGCTCCGGCACCCAGAGCATCTCCTCCCCCTCCTTCTGCACTGACCTGGGGGTCTGCAGAGGTGTTTCTCTCACATCCCACTCCCCTCTCCGCTGCAGGTTTCCCCTCTTAAATCTGTTATCCCAGAGGCGTTACCACCATTGCTGATGTGCTTGGCCTCGGCCAGTGGCGGGTCTGTCTTGGAGCCGGCTGGCATTGGCTCTGTCGGACATAGGGGAAGCTTCCAGCAGCTTCTCACAGAAGCCGCCCCTGTAGCTCCCCTACTACCAAAACCTTGACACATAAACCCAATACATAGATGGATGGATGAAAGGATGGAAGGACGGATGGAGGGATGGATGAAGGGATGGGTGGGCAGACTAACTGGCTAGAGAGGAAGCGTGGCATTTTGGGCACATTTCCTCTAGGTAATAACCAGCCTGACCCACCTCTCTTGCATTCCCACTCCCCCTTCCATTATACTTTTGGGCTGAGCAGACCACGGGGAAGGTGCCCGTGCTCAGACCTGGCACGTCTCCATCGCTCTCGCCGGCAGGGAGGACGCTCCATTTTCCTGCAGGATTGCTGCATGGACCATCTGTCCCGCACCGGGGCTGGGCACGTTCCCTCCTTGTCTGCTGCTTCTCTCAGGAACAGAAGTTAGTGAAGATTTATCATAGCACTAAACCTCAAATTGAGCACATTTGAAAGAAGAACAATTTATTCATCAAAAATATAGCTTCATTTTATCAGCAATTATTCTCAAGTTAAGGCCTCATTCAGCAAGCAGTTGGCTGAATAAACAGCAACTTTTTATGTCTAAACCACCTCATTTTGACATTCCATCACAAAAACAAGTGCAGGAGGACATAGCCTTCCCAGACAACATTTGGAAAGTTCCCTGGCCATTTTTTCTTTTCCAAAATGCTGGGACTGGGGAGGTAGGTTGGAGGCAGCTCTTCCAGTCTTGCTTCTCACCAATATGGAAGGACAGGTTGGGCATCATATGGGGCACAGCAATCACAAACAGCATGGTTCATTGGTTTTGACATTAAGAGAGCATCCAGAAGAAGACAGTTGGCTGCACAAACACAAACTTAACAAACTCTTGGGGGTGTTTTACCATCAGCAAGAGTCCCTTGGGAGGGCATCCTAAGGAAAAAAAGAAATACAGGACTGCGGGAAGTTACTAAAAGAGAGTATATTAGGTGCACAGCAGCTAAACATCCTGATGCAGAGGAATCGCAGGACAATAGTAAAAGACCAATATTGCTGCATCAGGAGCACTTTAGTGTCCTGAAAATCAAAAAGGAATCCTATAAAAATGGGAATGAGGGTATAAGGATGAGTGTAAAGGGAAAGCTCAAGCACATGGAGGTAGAACAAGAAAGGCTAAGGAGTCACTGAGTTACAGCCAGCAAGGAGCATAAAAAGCAATGAAAGAAGTTCCAAAAATACACTGGAAGAGTAACAGAGAAGAAAGGGAGTCGGCACTCATGTCTTGTGACAGAGAGAAGAAGCAAAGAGATTATATAGAGAAGTAAATGGTGCCTTCCTTGCCATGGTTTTCACAGTATAAGGCTGTAGCCACTATCTAGAACAATTTTCATTAGCCAGGGGCTAGGAGCTGGGGTCAATGTCAGGAAGGAAGCAGTTACAGGACTCCAAGATAAGCTTGATGTACATGAGTATTCAGTGGTCATGAAAAATTACCCTGGAAAATTTAAGCAATCTCTGAACAATTAGCAGTAGTTTGTGACAAATTCTGAAGGCTCGAGAGATCCCAGAGAAGTGCAGAAGTCTATCTATCTGTAAAAAAAAAAAAAAAAAAAAAGGAGATGAAGAAGTTGGGGAGTTACAGATCAGCCAGCCTGGCTCCAGTTCCTTGAAAAATTTTGGAACAAATTATTGAACGATCCATTTGTAAACACCTAGAGGACAATAATGTGATAAAAATAAAGAATAAAAACCAGCCAACACAGTTTTATCGGGAAAGAATCATGTCAGAGTGATCTAATTTCCCTCTTTGCCAGGGTAATTGGTCTAGTGGAGGAAGAGGCAGCAGTGGGTGTGATACATTTTAGGCAAAGCCTCTGGTGCTGTCCTGCCTGGCATTCTCATAAACAAGGCAGGGAAATACAATCTGAGTGAAAACCCTGGAGATGGGTAAAACTGAGTGCAAATCGGTGCTCAAAGCGCAGACAGCCGTGCTTCGCTGGCAGGCTGGGAGCAGGCTGCCAGGGGGCTGGCAGGGCTCTGTCCCGGCGTGGGCTGGATGCCTTTTCTCTCCTGCAGCGTGGCTGGTGGGCACATCGAAAAGTGGGGGTGACACCTGGGTGGATCCCCAAAGCCACCGGGGATCCCCAATCCCCTGGCAGATGCTCAGCAGTGCCAGTTTCTCTTGGGAAGGAGGACAGGGGCCGCGTGGGCAGCAGCAGTGCAATGAAGGCTTGTCCTCCTGGGAGACGGCTGATGGAGCTGCCTGCAAACGCAGCCATGAGACACCCACCAGTGGTGAGACTGGGTGGGGATCAATCACCGGCTCTTTGGAGAGATGCAGCAAGAGGGAACATGCAGAGGAGAGTCCCAGGACGGCTGTGACCGGCCCTGCTGTCCCCTGCTCAGCCCTGCACGCCTCCTGTCCCTCCCAGCACCAAACCCCATTGGGAGGGCTGACACCCTGCTCCAGCCCCTACAAAACATCTGCGAACTAAAGCAATTCCTCTTAACTGGACATTTCAGGTGATGGGAAGCGCATAGCTTTGAGGAAAGCCCTGTTAAATATAGATATATACACATATTCAGATCAAAAGACTCTATTATTATTTTTAATTATGGTTCATGCACTAAATTAAAAATTCAATTCTTCCTCCAGCCCCACTCGAGCCTCCTGGCTTTTAAGCAATGATCAGCCACAGCTTCAGCTCTGTCTGCCAGCTCGGCCCCGGGGCAGCGCGCGAGGAGCCGCGGTCTCAGCGGCAGCATCGGTGCTACAGCCCCAGGTAGCTGCCCCCCCACTGCAAAGAGGGGTGATGCTGCGTGATGAGGCTCCCAGTTTAAACTAGTCCAGCACAAAACAACAGAAACCATCCACCGCCCCAGGGAGCAGAGGGGTGAGCTCCAGCCCCACCTCCTCATCTGGGCAGATGGTTTCCAGAAGGGCCCCCGAAATGCTCCTCTCTGGGCAGCCTCAACCAACAAGTATTTGAATCCACCCTGCAAACCTTTGCTTCCCTGTTTCCTCCACCACTGCCAAGACCTGAGAAAACACCCCGTTCTCAGAATGAAACATTGCAGAAAAGCAAAATGACACAATCTTGGAGTTCAGCTTCGTGCATGCAGCCCCTCCGCCTGAAGAGGCTTGACAGTTTGGACTGGGAGGAAGGTGTGATGCTGCAATGTTTCTTTGGAGGGAAGGAAAAAAAAAGAAAAAAAAAAAAAGGATGGCTTTTATTTTTAGAAGTTTTAGCAGCCAAATTGTTGTCAGGCCGTCTGTGCTCTGATGAGCAACACGCAGCATTGGGCACAGCCAAGAAGAGTTTTCTCACAGAGCAAAATGTCACGATAAAACCAGGTTTAATTAGAATCCCAGCACCCTTCACAGAAAAAAATGCCAAATTTTGGACAATCTGTGTATTGTGTATATCATCTTTTTTGTTACATGATCCAGTAACGGGCGGAGAAATGTGGCACTGGGCCTGAACTGTTGTTTTCTTTGGGAACATGCCACCTTCCCTATTGATGCCCTCTGGTGATGCTGAACAGCCAAAAGGAGGTCTGGGAAATGAGTTCTTCTCTTCCATCCCCCACCACCACCCAGCCTGGCCCTTCATTGCTGTCTGTGCTCTGCAACTGGAGACACTTCTGAAAAAAAAAAATGAGAAAGGGTATGGACCGTCTTCTTATTTCTCTTTGTTTTCTGGCCTTGGACATTTGCCCCATCTTTCCAGGGCTCAACAATCTCATTACAGGCTCACAGAACTGCTGAGGTTGGAGGAACCTCTGGAGATGGTCTAGTGCAATCCCCAGCTCAGGCAGGGTCACCTAGAGCAGGCTGCTCAGGGCCATGTCCCATTGGGTTCTGAATATCTCCAAAGATGGAGAGCATCGCTTCTCTCATTACAAGCTCCAATGGCTTAATCATCTTCACAGCTCTTCATTGGACTTGGTCCAGCATGCCAACATCTGTCTTGTACCAGGGAGCCCACAACTGGGTGCAGCACTCCAGGTGCCACCTCACTTGTCTTTAAAATAAAACTAGTTCTCTGATAATCGCTTGCATCACAGGGCCAGGCTGTGGGAGCTCCACCTGACCTGGAGAGAAGCTCATAACCATGGCTGGCCCTACCTCTGCCTGGCCACCAGCATGGGGCCAGGCTGGCATGTTGGCGCACTGCAGCATGGTTGAGGGGACATGTGAGCCCAGGAAAGGGCAGCACCCTCAGCCTGGGCCAGCCCCAGGGTGGCCCTGCAGGCACCGGGATGGAGCAGGCAGCAAGCCCAGGCTGTGCAGTGCCTGCAGAGGTTTTGCCAAGCCCGTCCTTGACACCGACTCCCAGGCACGTCCCAGGGAGGATTTATTGCTTCAGATCCTTCATAAATGCCAAGTCAGTGTGTGATGGATGGGCTGGGAGCTCCTCCCAGGATGTTCTCCGCAGCAGCTTCAGCAACTGTCCCCGGGAGCAGCAAAATAATGCCATTGCCGTTCGGACCAGGGTGAGGCACATGGAGCAGGGCCTGGCAAGGGGCTTTTTGGGGGGAGCCCTGTGTCAGCCATGTACCGCAGGGCCAGCACAGCGTGTCCCCAGGTGCAGGGCTGATAGACCCACTTTGGTCTTGGTGGGCACTGCCCCACAGCACACACACACACCCCCCACCTCCTCCAGCCCTCTGAGATGTGTGCTCCCCAATAAACACCCCTCACCCTGCCTGAACACCCCTCACAGACACACGTACAGATGTGCTCCCACAGATGCACATGTACACACACACGCTCTTCTGCACAGTCCCGTGTGTGCTCACACCTGCATCCCACACACCTTCGTCTCACGCACGTAAAGACACTGGTGGAGCTGGCTGACAACGTGCTTGGGAGGGCTGCCACGTCCCCTTGCATGTGCACAGGCATGGGTCCGGGTGTCACCAACCCACCTGCCCTCTCCCAGCACCCTGCAGGAGCCCTGCATGCTGCCAGGCGGGGAAGAGGAGGGGGGGACTAGATGCAGCCACCCAAGGGCAGCCTGGTATCTCAGTGCCACCCAGTACACCTACATTAGGGCTCCTTGGGGAGCTTGCCAAGTCCCTGCCATCTCACCATCGCAGGCTGGAAGGAAAGGAGAATTTTGCCTATGGGAAAGCCGAATGCACCTTCCCCCCACGCACCCTGCTGCCTGCAGACCCTGAGCTGCAGAGCGGTGCAGTGCTCAGGCAGGAGGACCGGACACCTGGACACCTCGGCCGTAGCAGAGCTGGAGCACAGATAACTTGAGTTTTCAAAGAGAATTGAAGGGCCCACAGTGCTGTGCTGGGGGAGAGGGAGGGAGGCCGGGGCAGGGGCTGGAGGAGCCCGAGGGGCTGCAGCGGGATGAATTCAAGGGAGCAACCACTCCGAGAGTGGCGCAGAGCCCGGGCTGGGGGACGAAGGCAACCGAGAGAAAGCGGAACGGCAAGCAGGACAAGCCCCTCCGTGGCTGCCTGACCACGGCATCGCAGCAGGTCCTCGCCGACGGAGCCCCGGCAGCCTTGCTGCGGGCAGAGCCTTCGCTACAACGCCCGGCGCATCTTCAGCACGGCCGCCCTCCCCCCTCGCCCCTGCCCGGGACCGGCGGAGCGGCCAGCTGCCTGCCCCGCGGGGGGTCACCCGGCCGGGAAACCGGCGAGATACCGGCGGGCACCGGCGGCTGTGCGGGGCCGTGCCCGGCGGGGGATGCTGCGGGGAGCCGAGCAGCGCGGGCCGGGCAGAGCCGCTGCACCCCAACAACATCCCCCCGGCACCGGCACCGGCACCGGCACCGGCACCGGTACCACCGGCACTAGCACCGGCACCACCGGCACCACCGGCATCAGCACGGGCATCACCAGCGTCACTGGCATCGGCACCGGCACCAGCATCACCAGCACTGGCAGCACCGGCACGGCGGGCGGAGCCGCAGCTCCACCCAGCGGCGGCGAGGAGCTACCGCCTCCCCGCACCCCCCCCCGCTCCCACCGACACCCATCCTGCGCACCCTCCTGCCTGCTCCCTGCCTGCTCCCCGCCTGCCCCCGGCGCCCCGCTGGCCGGGAACCGCCGCCGTTGCCCCAAGCGGGACGCAAAGGCCGCTGCTTCTCCCGGGCGGGTGGTGTGAGCAGCCCCGTTCCCGGCCGTACGGGGGTCCTGGTGCAGCTTTGGCCTCTGGTCGTGGCCCGGACGAAGGAACCGCGTCAGTGGAGGCGGGCAACCCGAGACCTTTGCAGGCGCCATCTCACACCAAGACCCCTCACGTTGTTAGAGCTACATTTCTGTTTCTGGGTAGGCAACACAAATCTGTTCTCTCCAAAATGCAGGGGAAAAGAGGTGCCACGGTGCTCCCTGGAGGGACGGAGCTGAGAGCAATCCCACGCGAGGTGTGGTGATGGCAACCCCAAACTTATCTTGGAGCAGGTCCATCTCTCATCTTCAACCTGCTTTTTCTCACCTTGAACTAGCTGCCTTGCACTTAAAAAAAAGATAAAGAGACCTTTTTAGTAACGCAAAAAGTGTTTAAACACTTGGAATGGCTCAGATCCAATATCCTTGTACAGCTGTTTCTCCACGGGTGAATTTGGTCTGCCTTTGGCCTCAGCATCTGGGGGCTTCCTGGAGGAGTGACTCAGTCACCATGGAGTGCTGTGGGGTCCCTGCTGCTGCAGAGGAGCTCAGGACTCAGCACAGCCCATGAAGGTCCTTCTGCAGAGCTCCTCAAGCCTTGCAGGAATGGTCTGACTTGTCCTCCAGGCAAGACCTGAGTGCAAGAATTCACAGGAGGGAGATGGAGTCACACCAGTTTTCCGGAATGTTCCTCATTAAAAGCAACCTCATGTGCATCCAAGAGCCAGCTTGCAATGCACAGATGTGTTGAGTAGCAGTTTGCTTTTGGTTGCCTGTAACCAGAGCTTGCAATAAGATCCCAGCACCTCCTTTCCATCAGGTGGTTTATCTGAGCTGTGTTAGAGTTGTTCTGGTGCAGCAATGGATGGACAGCAGCTGCTGTGCACAAGCAGCCAGAGGAGCAAAGCCCTCTGGCCACCTCTGGGCTGGTAAGGGAGTGGGATGGGGTGATGGGACAGGCATCCCCACAAGATGCAAGGCCACTGCAGTGTCTGCTTCTGCAATATCCACAGCTCCAGAGAAAAAAAAAAGCTTGGGAAACCCCAAAGAAATTCATTTGTCATGGTGGTAACGTCACCTCTTACACTGGCAGAACATGACCTGGCTGGAGCAGAGCTGCAGAGCAGCTCTCGAAAGCATAGAAGCAAAAATGTCAGCAAGAGGAACAACCTTTGTTGGGTCTGTCTGCCAAGTCCTGCCTGGATTTTGTCCAACTTTACCCTTTAGGCCTGAAATTTTCCATCCCAGAGTCTTTTTCTTTCCAAGTTTCAGTGCAAACAGTCGCAGCCAGAGGGACAAGGAGTGCTGAAGCTGGGGCAGCAAAACACCCAGAGATCTGCTAGGGGGGGGACGGTGCCCTTCGTCAGAGCAGCAGATGAGCTTTCAAAGAGCGAGCTCACTTTTTCCAGCTGTATCAGCAGGTCTAATCAGAGAAAATTACTTTGTTTGGCCTGCATTAAGAAAAAAAAAATCAGTCACTCCAGTGGAAAGCTGTCACATCGCCAGCTTGTGGAACAGGGACATGGAGTGTTGCCTTCTCCTGTCCCCAGGAAAATCTGCAGAAATTTGGCTGATGACGTTGAAAAATGATTTGAGTTCTCATACGGTCAGGGTATGAGTTTTGGTGGCAGCTGCCAGCGCTGCTGTCCCAGGCCTAATGTCCTCTCACCGTCCCCGGTGGGAGCATCCTTCAGAGCACTGGGGTGGGCTCTGTCCTGGGCTCTCCCTCGTCCTGCGGTTCTGGGGTGGGGGTCACAGCTGTGTGACAGCGGGAACAAGGCTCAGGGAGGGCAGACCTGTGGGGGCCACTGGCAGCTCCAGGTCAGCCTCCCCCTTGGCGGAGCATTAGATCAAGCTGTGGCTTGAATCCCTCCAAGGAGGGATGCTCCCTTTGATACTTTCTCAGGGAAAGAATTAAGAAATTACATATAAAAAAAAGTCTGACCAGAAGGAACTTTGAATGTGCAAAACTAAGCCACACAATCACCAGAGTGAAAGATGGGATTCAGCCTTGAAAAAAACAGCACTCCTGGGCAGTAAAATGTACCTTGAAGTGACACCAGCCACGCAGTCTGTTTTTCACAGGCCATGTTCATCAGGCAGGATGGGGAGAGCAGGAGGACGTCAAGCTGGGGAGGAAGGATGCCATCATCTGCATGCCCTGCTCCATTTGGTGCCAAAACCCAGAGGTGGGCAGCGAGTGCTGCAGTAAGAGGAAGGGGCAGTGAAATGTCCCCCGGAGCAACACCTCAGCTCTGCCCTTGCTCTCCTGCGGGCTGCAAAAGCAAATTGCAAAGCTCTCAGCTGGGGAAAGGTGAGTACAACAGAGAAGCCTGTGGGGAAGCAAAGAGCTGGTTTGGAGACATGGGGGACACAAGGGTGGTGGCTACAGAGAAGGTATAAAGAGTGAAAAAAAGTATGAATATGTTGGCAAGGATTTGCTGTGAGCGAGGATATGTAGGTTTGGACATGTAGTTCAGGGCTCTCTCCTAACGCCTATGGATGTTAGAGATCCAAAAGTGGATGAACCCTCTTTGAGCATCCCCTGGCCCTGCGGTGCTCGTCTCAGCCCAGGGGCAGGAGCTGGCTGGGATCACAGGGCAGAGACTGCAGGGGAGATGGGGGAGGACAGGAGACACGGTGGAGATGGAGCCTGGATAGAAGCAGATGGGGACAGACCACAGTGCCCAGCTGATCTGTCAGATGATGGATAGCTTACATGCTGCCGCTGGCTGCAATGGCCAGGGAGGGATGCAGGCATGGCCAGTGTTGGCAGCCAGCAGCCTCAGACACTTTTCCCTTTTTCTCCTTAATTTGTCCCAGAAGGCCCCTGTCCTCCCCTTCTCAGGCTGTGCCTGGCTGTCAGACAGGTTGCGATGCTGGTGGGAGGACAGGGGACTGCGGGGCCCTCGAGCAACCTCCTCTCCATCTCTGGGACCTGCAAGCCACTTTGCTCCCAGCGCGGGAGGCTGACCCCAGAGAGGTGAAACAACCCCAGAAAAGTCAATCTATTTTCAATTCTGTTTTCTATTTTTTTTCTATTTTCAGCCTTTATGGGATCTTGTGCATGGAGGGGAGCGCAAGAGGCCCTTGCCCTGGGTGCTCTCCCTTTGAGGGGGCAGCTCAGTGCTTCCCTGGGACAGGAGAATAAGGGAAAAGCATGAAGTTTCCTACAAAGTACTTGCCTATGAAAAAGAGGAAGGGAGGAAAACAACACAAAAGTAAAGAAAACAGAACAGCTTTTCTCCTTTCCCTATGGACACCTGAGGAGCGCAAGGGGAAAGGGAACATTTTTCCTTCCACTTTGTTCCACTGGAAGAGAAGTCCAAATGCCACTCAGTGCTACCTGCTCTCAATTAAATACAGGGAAAGTTAAGAAGCAAAAATAAGTGACACTTGGAAAAAGGCAAGTATCAATCAGCTGCTGCGAGCTGGGAATCGACCCGTTCCCTGACCCAGACTGAAACCCGCCTCCACAGAGAAGCCGTCTCTGGGCAGTGGACATCAAGGCTCTGCGACCAGAGGGGCTTTGCTGGGGCTGTAGCAGCCCTCAAATCGATGAGGTTTTGCTGCGAGACATCTCTGCTTCCCGAGGCACAGTAATTAAGAGCGTATTTTTAGAAAAATGAGCCACCACATTAATCAATAAGGAACAGCCAGGTTCTCAAGGGTAAGGGTGGCTTGAGTTAATCTGCTACAGCCTTGAGAGTGCTGCTTATCCCGAGTCCCATGATGTCTGGTTGCCCCCAGATTGCTGCAGGGAGCCCTGCCCTGGAGCCCCCAGCACGCCGGGCTCCCACACCCGCACCTGGGGGGTTCTTCGCCTCGGCTGAGCATGGGGAGTCCAGCTCCGTGGGCCTGGCCAGGGGATGCCCCTTGCAGGCAAGGGCTGCAAAAAGGAGCAGAGGGGCTTAGTAGCATCACCTCGGAGGAAGCTGAGAGGTTTGGGAAGATGCTTGCTGGAGAGCTGTCCTTGGAGGCAACTCGTCCTGGGGACTGCCAGCCGCGGGCACACACTTCCCTGGATTCGCTTCTCAGCAGCAGCTCTTGACGGGGGCAGGAGGGGCACAGCCAGCCCCCCACCAAACACTCCTGCTCTCCCTGCCCAGGGCTGGCCTCTTCTGCCTTCCACCCATCTCCTAGGGACCCGTGCCCCTGCTCTGCCAGGGAAGCAGAGCCAAGCAGCCCCTTCCCTCCACCAAGCCCTGCTTCTGCCCCGAAGCGCTCCTCTCCCTTGCCTTGCCCTCCCCGCTGCTTTCCCGGGAATGCTCCCCCAGCACGAGGTGTTTAAATCATTTATGAAGGGCTAAAATAGAGCTGGCTCCCTTCCAGGCACTCTGGCATCCAGGCTCTGTAAACAACCCACCTGCCAAGGGAGTCAGCTTGGAAAAAAGGCTCTTTATGCCTATTCCCCAGACCCCACTTCCATAGAAACCTTCCAGCATGATCCTTTCTCAGCTGTAAGTGCAACAAAATTGTTTCAGGCATTTGCTGACCTTCCTTTTCCCCCAGGCACACTCGTGGACATCTCACGCGACCCACTTCTACCCACTTTTTCATCCCACAGATGGAAAACCAGAGGGACCCTGTGAGAAAAAAAAAATTACCTGGTTTGAAAAGCCTGATGTGCCTTTCCCTGCCTTGGATATTTCCTAGGTGCCCATTCAGAGGCAACCTCCTTCTTTTTTATAGCTTTGACCTTTATGGAGATAGGAATTCACCCAGGTATTTTCTCATGGCTGCTGAGCCACACCAGACCTGCAGGAACTCAGAGAGAAAATCAAGAGGACATTTATTTCTTAGGCTGCAAGTGATTCACTGAAAATTGTTGGGATTCAAGTGGAAAATGCCAGGGATCAGAGCCCAGCCCAGCTCCTCAAATCCCGACTGTGCTGGGGGAACAAGGTTCGAGATGGCCGGGAGATCAGCTGCAAGAGGAGCCCCCCGGCATCTCTGTCCTCCGGCAGGGTCTGTGGCAGCTCTCAGCTGCTCTCGCTGGGGCTCCTGACCCACAGAAACACCCCAGGAGCTGGAGCTCCCACCCTGTGATTCCCTGGGTGACCACCAGCAAGTCCCCAAAACTCCCTACTCTGGTCCCGCAGAGGCAGGACACAAGTGCTGCGGCCCCCCCACTGCCTGCGCAGTGCTGGGATGGGGTTCACTGCTCCCCTCGCTGCAGCAGTTAAACCTCCAGGGCCCTCTTTTGCACCAGAAGGAAGGGGAAGGACGCAGTTCCCCGCTTCCCGGCTGCGGGAGGATGGGCTGGCTCCTCCGCCCCAGTGCCAGCATGGCACAGCAAAATGGAGCAGGGCTTGCAACGGTCCGTACTGGGGCAGAAGGCAGAGCCACTCCCAGGAGGGTGACAGGGCTGCTTGGAGGGGTTAGAGAGAACCAACTCATCATCTGAATAGACCTTGTCCTAGGGCTGGGAGCTCCTGTTTACCCCAGGGGGTTTTATTCCCATCAGTGTGGTTATTAGTGGGTCTGGGGCTCTCCCTGAAGGGTCGCAGGAGCGACAGCAGGAGATGAAAGAAGAAAAATAACCCTCAACCAGATGATGAGCCGCACACCATTGCAACTGGGAAGCACTGTCCCAACTTCCACCTTCTCCTCTGTTTTACTGGTGGGTCCACAGCAGGCAGCTGCCCCTGACCCATGCTAGGGAAGGAAGGGCTGCAGCTCCTGGCCACTCCATCACATCCTGCTCCAAGGGGCACATTTAGCAAAGCTAAATGCTAGCTGAGAGTCCGCACTGTTCCCCACACTCCTGCCTGCTTGCTGGCAGGGCGTAGATGTCCCTCCCAGCATGCTGAGCTGGGGTGGAAGCGGTTTGCTAGTGCTGGTGCTGGGCACGAGTCGGGTGTATGATCAGCATGAGAAATACCCAACGGAGGAGGATGTGAATCAGCACTCTCCAGGGAAACTGTGGAGGATGGATGCTGGGAGCGCTGGGTGCCCAGCACGGAAAGGGCTGCTGGAGCAGGCAGAGCTCCGGAGCAAGCAGGGCTCCAAGGCTGGCACAGCTACGCAACAGTGAGGATCAAGCCCCATTCCCTAGGATGGGGCAGGATTGCCCCTACCCCAGCACTGGGCTGGAGGAAGACAATGGTGAGGAAGGCTGATCCCTGCGCCTTGGCGATATAGCACAGCCCAGCAGCCCCCAGGTCGTGTGCCCGTGCCCGCTTCTGCCCAAAGGCAGGAGGAGCCATTTTCACCTCACAACTCTCCCTCCCAGGTGCCGTGAGCGGCTGCTGTTACTTGTTGCCATCCGTTACTTCCGCAGAGTCAAAAATGCCTCCCTGCCAAGCACCAGTCCATGAAATATGCATGACGTGGCCTCCCCCTTTCCAAACTGCCATCTCCTCCCACACTAAACCCCCTTCTTGCCTATTTGTCTAGCATTCAAATCTGTTCCTTTACGACTTATGGCTTCTCAAGCCATCAATAACAGCCTCTCCCCGGCTCAGTGCCGTCGCTGGTGCGGCCGAGCATGCGGGCTGAAGGACTCGGATGCACATTGTCAGGCCCGGGTCACGTTCCCCGTGCGGGATACAGCAGCGTGGTTGTGTTCGTGATGCGGATACTTGTGACGTGGGCTGGACCGGGCTCCCCACGCCACGCAGGGACCATTTGCAGCCACCGTGCCAGTAAGAGCAGACCTTGAGCCTGCACCGTCCTCCCCTGTGCCAGCAGCATCTGCCTGGACATGGTGGGGTATGGGGACAGTGGTCTGAAGGGCATAAAGTCACAGCTGAGGGGTATCAGGAGCTGGGGATCAGTGCTCTGCAAGGCCATGCTCCAGTGACCACAGGGGCTTGGCGCAGTCCCCACAGCAGCCTGGAGCATCCCTTACTGGTTTTGCAGCCATCAGCAGGGCTGCCAGCTCAGGGATCCCCTCTGCTTCAGGAGCAGCCATCCGAGATAAACACCATCAGATTTTGCTTCCACCAAAATGTGGCTTTTTTACATTTCATTTCTGCATTCAGATCTGAGACTAAGGTTTCTCTGGAAACTCAGACCTGGGCGTGCACCACAAACTCCCCCTCCCAGCCTGGAGGCTCTGCTGACACCACGGGGCTGCCAGGTCTGCCGGCACAACGGGCAACGCTCAGAAACTTTCCCTGCTGAGATGAGGCAAGTATTTCCCAGAGGTGACTGATGCCATTAGAGCCTTTCAAGGGAATTTTCTCTGTGGCACCTGGCTGAGAAACAAGGTCCCTGCCATGGCAGGGGTTTCTGGCTGTGGCTGTTGGTTAACAGGGAGTCACGGCTTGGCCTGGCACCACTCAGGCTAAAAAAGGAGCAAAAGTTATAGCTGATTAAGATTTTTTTTAATTGCAGCAGTGGCATCTGCTCCTCAGGCTTTAATGCAGCTCAGTATAACATTGGCTTTTTTTTCTTCAACAGGAGTTTGAACTGCAACCTGAGATTTCACGTGCGCAACCTCATCGCGGCAAGGAACTTCAGGTGAATTATTTTGCTCTAAATACACGAAAGAGTTAATGCAGCACAGGAAATATTTTGAAGGAAATTGATACTTTTTCATAGCTGACTTTTTACCCAGCTCGGGTAGGGGGCAATGCCACTGTCTGGCTCTCACCATGGAAGGGTGGGATGTCCCAAAAGGAAACCTTGCAAACGAGCTCAAGGAACTTCTGTGATTTCACTGCTAACTACAGCAATGCCAGTGCTGGGGTGTGGAGGAAAAAACATTTGCTGTAATTAATTTTTCCTGTACCACTGGCCCTGTGGAAGCTGTACCTCACTCGGACAGGGCCAGACTTTTACAGTGGTTACAGTTTGCTTGGCTGGGAGTTGCTTTGGAAAAGTTTTGCATCGCAGCTGCTGGAGCCTTCTCAAAGCTTCGGGCTCTTCCTCTCCACCCCACTCAGGATGTGGTTTCCCACCCCAGCAAACCTCGCAGACCTGCTGCTGCTGCCTGCTCCTCTCCTGCCTGGCCGATGCTGCCTGTGCTGAGCATCCCCAGGCACAAGATGTCACTGAGGAGCTGGGTTTGGGCAGGTCTGCATCAGCCCGGAGTCATCCTCCGGGAGCCACTGCAAAACTGGGACTGGAGAAGTAGGCACAGAGAGGGGACACGGTCACAGAGAGGGGACGTGGGCACGGATATGGGATGTGGGCACGGATATGGGTTGTGGGCACGGATATGGGATGTGGGCACGGATATGGGATGCCGCTGTGATACTTACTGCTGCAAACGGTCCTGCAAAAAGGAAGGGAGGTCCCTGCTCTCTGCTCCCCGGGCCAAGAGTCGGGAGCGTATCCGGCTGCGGGGTGCCAGGGAGGTGCTGGGTGATCTCTGGAGTTCAGCACTGGGTGTGCCTGGGAGGAACAGCTCAGGCAAATGTCTGCCAGGAGCAGCACAGACACTCGGGCCCTGCCTGGGAACGTCCCAAGGCCCTGCCAGCCCTCTCGGTGGCAGGGCTCCATGGGGCAGGCAAAGCCCGACTGCCCCAGCCCATGCTGGCTCAAGCTGCCCCAAGCACCCATGAACCTTGACCAAACGGATGAGGATTCAGCTCAAACCCCCAAATCGTTCATGCACAGACCCGGAGGAGCAAGCACAGGGGCTTGCAACACCATCTCTCCCATGACAGGTCCGCTGGGTCTGAGATACCCTCCCCAAGGGCCTCCCAGCTCTGCGGGCTGGACAAGCCCCAAGTATTGCTACGAGGGGATGGGGACCCTTTGGGGGCACCCTTTGGCCCTCCCTAAGCAGTCAGGAGCCCCTGGGCCCTGCAGGGTTGGCCTCTCCGGTGGGACGCGGACCGCTCCAGGGCTCCCTCGAGATCTCCATAGCTTTCCCTGGGGCTCCACCAAAGGCACGGGGTTCTTTTTGCCCCCCACCCCCGGCCCTCCCCGGCGCTGCTCCAAGGGGATGGGGCTCCCCGCAGGCCACCCCTGCCCACTCTATGCCCTCCCTGGGCGTCCTCGGAAGGGATGCGCCCCCGGGGTGCGGATGGGAACGGGGAAGGCAGAGGGCTGTGGAGAGGAGGGTGTCGGGCAGGGTGGTCCCGGTGCCGGTCCCGGGGCGGAGCGGCAGCCCCGCAGCCCCAGCGGGCGCGGCCGTGTCGGCGGGGAGCCCCGCGGGGCGGTACCGGACGGGCGGTATTTAAGGCGGCGGCGCGGGGCGGGCGGCCTCGCCGTGCCCATGGCTCCACCGAGCGCGGCCCGGGCGCTCTGCTCCGCCGCCCGCCTGGGCGTCCCCCGCCGCCCACGCTCCGCGGCCGCCGCCGCTGCCTCCCGCCGCGGGGCCGCTCCGCTACCGGCGGCGGACAGCGGGGGGGGCCGGCCGGTGGTGCCGCCGCCGCCTCCTCCTCCGCGGGGTGCGGAACGGGAACCGCCGCCCGCCGTGGATTTCGGGGACCCACGGGAAGCGTTCCGCAGCAAGAGCAGCGCCGAGCTGCTGCGCGGGCTGGTGGTGCTGGGGCTGTGCGCTGTCGGGCCGCTGGTGGAGCACAACCGGGAGGTGGGTGGCCGGTCCCGGGCGGGGGGGGGGGGGAAGTCCCGCTCCGGGGTGGGGTGGCGGGGGACCTGGGGGGGGTTGCCCGCTCGGGGGGTTGCAGGTCCTGGACCGGGGTGGGGGGGGAGGTCCCCGGCGGGTGAGGGGCTGCCGGTTCTGGACCGGGGGGTTGGGGGGGGCTGCCGCTCCGGTGGGGGGGGAAATGCCCGGCGGGTGAGGGGCTGCCGGTTCTGGACCGGGGTGGGGGGGAGGTCCCCGGCGGGTGAGGGGCTGCCGGTTCTGGACCGGGGTGGGGGGGAGGTCCCCGGCGGGTGAGGGGCTGCCGGTTCTGGACCGGGGGGTTGGGGCGGGCTGCCCGCTCCGGAGGGGTGCCGGCCGGCGGAGCGCTGAGTTGCCGTTCTCCCGCAGCTGCTGCAGGTATGCCAGCGGGTGCTGGGGCAGGCGCTGTTCGAGCGGCTGATGAAGATGACCTTCTACGGGCAGTTCGTGGCCGGGGAGGACCAGGAGGCCATCAAACCGCTCATCCGGCGGAACCAGGCCTTCGGCGTGGGCGCCGTGCTGGATTACAGCGTGGAGGAGGACCTGAGCGCCGAGGAGGCCGAACGCAAGGAGCTGGAGTGAGTGCGGGGACCGGCGGGGCCGGGGCGGCGGCGGCGGCGGGGGGGGGAACGCGGCGGCGGGAGGGCGCGGGCAGGGGGTGGCCGGGCGCGGGACTTGGCCGCTCTGCTATTGGCTGCGCCCGCCCATCCCCCCGCTCCCATTGGCTGCGGAGCCGGCGTTGTTGTGCGTCACAGCCCCGCCTCCCGCTGCGAGTCCCCGTTCCCCCCCTCCATCCCTCTGCACGTACCGGGGTGCTGCCCCCCCCCATTCCTCCCCCACCGAGGTCCTGCCCCCCTCCACCCCCCTGCACACACCGGGGTGCTGCCGCCTGCCGCCCCCCCAAGTCTCCCTTGTCCCCTACACCGCGATGCTGCCCCCCCCAGGATCCTTGCCCCCTCTATCCCCCACCATACACACGCTGGGGTGCTGCCCCCCACCATTTCCACCCCCCTCAAGCCGGGATGGTGTCTGTCCTGTCATACCCCTTCTCGCACCGCCCCCCGCCCCCCATGCCGGGCAGCCTTCCCTGCCTCCGGCCCGTGGCCAAGGGCAGGCACCGGCCCAAAGCCACCGGTAACTTTCCACTATTTGGGCTCCAGTTTCGGGTGGCTCCACTCACCCAATCAATGGGACGCTGGCTGGCACCCCACGGTTACCGGGGTGGGTGGTGTCCCCCCCGCCCACCCGGGATAAGGGTGGCCCTGCCAAAGGGTGCAGGCTGAGGATGCAGAGCTCCCCCGGGCAAGGCTGCAACAGCCCCGTGTCCCTGTTCGCAGCCGGGGACACGGTCCAGCTGCCACACACTTGTAAAACGGTGTTGGAAATCCAGCGGAAACGGCTTTTTGGGGTCATTTGCAAGTGGGGTTTCAGGTCAGTGTGGCGATGCAGGTGCTGCTCCTGGACTCCTCCCAGCTGCCACAGGGAGCCTTATCTCTGCTCCCCACTGAGGCGCTGCTTATCAGGGACCCCGGCTTGCCCCTCAGCCGTTGCTGCTAGAAATCCCCATCAGCATGAAGGTCCTGCCTGTCCACAGACAGCTGGGGTGGGAGCTGCATGGGGGGGATCTGCCCTTGCAGATTGAGCTGCAAACTTTGTTTTTTATATAAAAGCTTCAAAATACCCTGCTGCAGCCCGTGGCAGGGGTGGCTGTTTTGAAGGCACAGAGCAGCAGTGTTTTCAGGAGCTGCTGGTTTCTTCCCCGGGCACGCAGTCATGGTCCAGGCATGCTACTCAGCATCCCTGTGGGGCTGAGCTGGCAGTACTGGTGGTGCCGGGCTGGCATTGCTGCCCTCCTTGGTCTGGCTGTGCCTGTGCCAGGTGCTTTCCTGTGGTTGACCACCGAGAGGGCTTTTGCAGGCAGGGTCTGCCTGCACCTGCATCCTGCCTGCTCATGGCGGGGGCGAATGCTGGTTTGTGAGCTGTCCGGCCTGTGCTGGTGTGTCGTTGTCTGTCACACATGCCCCCCCTCCCCCCCCCCCCGCCAAGCAGATTTGGGAGTTGTGTGTGTGGGACCCCTTGCTAGATGAGCTCTGCCTGTGCTGCATGGGTCATTCCCACTCCAGAAAGCTCAGCAAAGCCACATGCTGGACCCCGTTCCTCAATGCCACCCTGCCCCAGCCCCAGAGGGATTTGCTCCAACATATGGGGGGGGGGGGTGTAAATCCCATCCTGGAGGTCACCCAGGGATGTCACAGAGCGGGTACAAAGCCCAGGGGAGGTGTGGGTGGCATTAGAAGAGCTGTGCTGGACCCTGGCCCAGGCCAAGCATCGCTCTGGGTCCTCCTTGGCCCTGTTCAGGGGCAAACCCCCAAATTACCAGTGCTTCTGCCAGGAATGGTGCTGAGCTGGGCTGCGTGTAGTCAAGAGGGGGTGAGTGGTCCAGGGCTCGTGGCTGCTGGACTCTGGAGCTGTGTCCTTCCCTCCTGTGAGCACTTGGGGGCTTTACCCTGCTGCCAGCTGGGAAGCAGAGGTACAAACCAGATGCAGCCAGTGGGTTTTTTGGCCTCCTGGTGCCATCTGCTGTTGTTTTCCCCAGTCCTGCAGGCAGAGTCGTGCTGGGCTTACCAGTGCAGCCTGCTCTTCTGGAGCAAGCTGGAGATCACAGCAGGGAAATGCCCTTTCTTCCCCAGCAATGGGCCCTGGTCGCTCCTTGTCATGGGCTTTCTGGCAGGGAACAGCAATGCAATGCAGGCAGGCACCAGCTTATCCTGCCTGCTGCAGGCTCATACCTGCCCTGCCCTGCCTGGGCTGGCATCCAGAGCTCTGCCAGCTTGTCCCAGGAGTCCTTGGCCACGTGCTGAAGGCTGCTGCCAGGTCATGGTGACACAGCTTGGAGAAAGGTGTCCTGCGGGCAGCAGAGCCTGGGTGCTGCTCTGCTCCCGGGGCAGCCCGTGGGCTGTGGCCTTTGGGATGGGTGCAGCCCTGGGGGGTGTGTGGAGAGGCAGCACTGCGGCTGGGCAGGGGCTTCTGTTCCCCAAGGAGTGAAACAAGGAGCTCCCCCCCCCGCCCCATAGTGGAGGTTGTTGTGGTCCCTTTGCAGCCTTGGAACCAATGCTGACCCATGGGCATCCCAAGCCAGGAGATGGGTTGGGCTTGTGCTGACATGGGGAAGATCAATCCTGCCCCCCAGTGCTGGCAGAAACCCTGAATGGCTCTGCCATGCAGTACATGGACTTTACTTCCTCTAGAGTTTTCTTCTGTGGACACCTAATACCTGCCCCAGCGTGGGACTACAATCCAGCCTGGCCAATCTGCCTCCCAGAGCCACTGTCTCCCCTTCTCCTCCCGCTCCCAGTGCTGCTGCCACCTGTGCCCAGTGCTCTGCCTGCATGTGCCACAGGTCCCTGAGATCACAGGGTGGTTTCTGTTTAGCTGGAAGCTGGGCAAGGAGGTCCTGCGGTGGTCCTGGGCTGGTGCGTGCTGGTAACTCCTGCATGGGGCAGGGGTGAAGGACTCTTCTGCCAAGAGCTTTGCTTTATTCCTACCTGCAGGGTTTTAAGCATCACCCATAGCTCTGGGCTGGGCTTCATGTGACCATGAGTTTTTCCTTGCATGTGGTCATTCAGGGAGAACTTCTTCCTGGTGTTCCCTCATCCGCTTTGCCAGACCCATTTGCTGACGAGCAAAGCAAATATGCTGCGCTCATGGCACCTTCCTGGTAACCTCCAGGGCGAAATGGATTATTGCCTACTTATTTCTGACAGGGGGACCTTTGTGCTTCTCCTGAGACAGTTTATTTGAGACTGATAAAAAAAACTTCCTGAAAGCCCTAGTCTGCTTTGTCAGCTGGATTACAAGCCAGCAGACCGCTTCGGGTCTTCATAACCTGCTTTGCAGCACTTGGAGGGTCTGCCTTGTGCATGCTTTGGGCAAGTGTGAGCTCCCAGGTTCTGAGCGTGCCTTGGAGGTGGCTCCTTTCTGGTTACAGCCTGCCAGAAGTGTTTGGGCAGTGCCTAGAGATGTGTCCTGCTCTGGGAGACTTGTTCTCAGTTTGCAGAAGGGATGGCAGTGTCTAAGCTGGGTTAAGTGGCACTTGGTTGGTGTAGGAATGGCTTTGCTGGCCAAGACTAATATTGCAAAGAAAGCAGATGATATCCAGGAGGAGCTATTTCTTCAGCTGGAAGCAGCTTCCTTTATTTTGCTTGATGCAGAACAATAAAGTGAGCACCATGGCACTGCTTTGAATGCCCCCCTCGGGGACTAAGGGCTCAGTGCAGTCATGCAGCAGGAATGCTGCTGGAAAGGGTGTGTTTGTCTTCAGGAACACGAAACACTTCAAATTCAAGGGTGCCGTTTGCTAATTGAGTTGTGTTCGTTCACCCTGAGTAGGTCAGAGAAGGCTTTGCTCCCTGCTGCTTGTCCCCAGCATCTCAGATGTGGGATGCAAGGTGTGCTTTGGGATTCAGAGCTGTCCCACTGTGCTGCAGCTGCGACCTGCCCACAGGACCCATCGCTCTCAACATGTCCTCAGAGTCGCAGCAGTGTGTCCAGCTGAAGTCTTCTCCTGTGCCACACTGCCTGCTCCGAGGGGAGCTTCCATCCACTGCAGACTTTGCTGCCGTATCCCATCGCTGGGCGTATGATGTCTCCTCTTTCCTTTCTTCCACCCTCTGTTTTCAGGGGCAGAAAGCTTCTTGACCTGTCCTCAGGGTAGCAAAATCACAGAGTGGAGCCTGCTAGACATGGTGCCTGCTGCTCCCCATGAGCTTTGGCTGCTCCTGTCCCCGTTCACGCCAGGCTTTGCTGCACTTTGGGCAATGCGGGGCTGTTCCTGGCTCCAGGGAGCAGGAGGGAAGGGCTTGTCTCCGCTTGTTTATGCTTCCAGCAGCCCCTAATCCCTATCTCAGGGTTTCCATGTGGGAGAACATGTTCTGGGACCATGCCACGTGCCTGTCTGCTCTCTTGTGCGAGTCCGCTGGATCCGGACGGGTGACTTTGCTGCTTGCCTCGCAGTGTGCTTCCCCACTGTTGGGCCCAGCCAGTTTTGGGATGGTGACTCCAAGGCAGAGACCTCCTGGAGGACATGGCTCTGCTGTCACTCAGGGCTGCTCTGCAGGGGCTGGCAGTGTTCCTGGGTGAGACACTGGGTCCTGCAGGCTGGATTTAGGGTGTCAGCAAGAAGGCTTAGCTGCTCAAGCTCAAGGAGGATCTCGTGACTTGGCCAGAATCCCCCAGGCTGTCAGAGCCCTGTTATCCCTGTGGCAAAGAGCTTGAGCTTGAAATTACATCCAAGGTCAGCTGGAGTTGAAGCCGAGACCTTGTTTGTTTGTGAGTTGTTGGCTAATGCCAAGGCACAGAGGAGCGCAGGGCAGCTGAGCTGCAGCAGGACATCCTATGGCTTGATGCACCCTGGGTCTGCAGGAGCTCCTTGCTTCATGGTCTGGCTGCTGGTGCCTGCAAGGTGGCAAGGTGTTGGGTTGAGGCTTGGTGCCACCACAGTGAGGACCATGGGCTGGCATGGTTGGAGATGGAACACCCAGCCCCACCAGGGCTGACCTTGTCCTTGCTGTGGGGTGGGCTGTTTGAGAGCAGCTCTGGACCCTGGAACAGCATCCTCCCCTGTGCTGCCTCAGGGCCTCCAGGTAACACTTTCCTGGATGTTGAAACCCCATTGCCTTCCATGAGGGGGTCTGGGGCATCTGACCTGCCAGTGGAGCTCATGCTGAGCAGCGTTTGATCCACTGGCGATGGGATGGTGAGGGAAGAGCAGGGTCCAGTGCCAGGCTGGCAGCAGGGAAGCCTCAGAGCTGCCCTGGCCATCAGCGGGGGGTTGCAGGGAGTTGCTGACCTGGCCCTTATCTTCCCTGTTTCTCTTCTTAGCTCCTGCACCTCTGCAGCCGAGAAGGAGATGGGAGGTGAGTGACCCAGCCTCTCCTGCTGACAGGAGATAGTCTAAAGGTCCAGATGATCCGGGCACTGCAGGCCTGCTGTGGGGGAAGGACCCAGCTCCCACAGACTCAAATCATGAGCTGGATGAGGAACATCTTTGTTCTTGGGCAACCCTGCTCCTCAGCAAAGGTTCAGCCTCTGCTCGGGCAACAGAGCAGGCAGGGTGCCTTGCAGCCCTTGGAGGCTCTTCTGAGGTCCAAGCCGGAGCCCCTTTCCCTATGTCCACGGCAGAAGCTCCTGGGGAATCTTGTAGGAGCTCAGCAGGGCTGCATGGCCCATCTCCGTCCTCTTCCACCCCAGGAGCAGAACAAAGGGAGAAGCAATACCGAGCCCATCGGGGATTTGGAGACCGCCGCGGTGGGGTCATCAGCGCCCGCACATATTTCTATGCTGACGAGGCCAAGTGTGACCAGCACATGGAGACTTTCCTCCGCTGTATCGATGCCTCAGGTAAGTGCTCCACGTGTCCTGAGCAGCCCCACTGTGCTTGGGGACTGCAGGGACCCTGCAGCCCACCACCATATCTCAGGTGTTCGAGACCACCACCTTCCTTCTGCCTGAGCACCCTGCCTGTCAGGCTAGCTCTCTCTTTGTGGCTCCATCCAGGTGGCAGCTCGGAGAACGGCTTCTCGGCCATCAAGCTGACAGCACTGGGCAGACCTCAGTTCCTGGTGAGTGCAAGGGCTGTGACCAGGGTGAGGGGGGTCAGAGCTGCAGGTAATGCATCTGCAGGGGCAGGTGCTTTGGGGTGCCAGGCTTGCTGCAGTGGCATCTCTACTGATGGCAGAGAGGAGTGGGCACCAACAGGCTGTCCCCTGTGTGCCCAAGACCACCCTGGAGACCCTGCCTCAACTTTTTGGGATGCATGAAGAGCTCAAAAGTTTAAAGGTCCCAACATGGGGGGGGGGGGTGTCTGTTAGGCTTGGCCCTGGCCTCAGGCTGGGTATGATCTTGCAAAGCCCTGGTAGGACAGGAGGCTCCGTCTCACCTCAAGCTCTGTCCCCACAGCTGCAGTTCTCGGAGGTGCTGGTGAAGTGGCGGAGGTTCTTCCACCAAATGGCTGCAGAGCAGGGCCAGGCTGGGCGGGCAGCGCTGGAGATGAAGCTGGAGGCAGAGAAGCTGCAGGTGAGGCGGGTGATGTCCGAGGGAGGAGGTTGTGCTGCTGGGGGTAGCTGGTGGCTGTAGAGGTCCCGGAGCAGCCCTGACGCATGATGCCTCTGAGCCTGGAGCAGTAAGACCCCTGTAGCCCCTTAGCACTGATGCTCCTTTCGGTGGCAGGAGGCCCTGGCCAACCTCGGCATCGCGACCAAGGCGGAGAGCCAGCACTGGTTCACGGGCGAGAACCTGGGCATGAGTGGGTAAGCTGCCTGTGACCTGGGGGGTGCTGCGGGATGGGGATGCGTGGGCACCTTGTCCCTCTTCCTGGGGCAGTGGGGCAGCAGCAAGGGGAGGTCTCCAAAGGCCAGCGCTGGCTCAGCACAGCGACCAAGCATAGAGAAGGTTTGGGTGGAGGTGACAAGACAGGTCAGGGTGGCTCATGCCATGCACCCTGCTTGGTGGTCGGGGCTGGGAGCTGGTAGAGACCCCCCCTGCCCCTGCAAACCACCAGTACGAACCTGGCACTCTGCTCCCAGCACTGTGGACCTGCTGGACTGGAACAGCCTGATTGACAGCCGCACCAAACTCTCCAAGCTGCTGCTTGTCCCCAACATGCAGGTGGGTACCCATCTATGCCACCCCCCGAGCAGCCCCACCAGGAGGGCACTGGGAGTTTGGGGGAGCAATGTGTGGGTCCGCTGTCCCCAGCCCTGCCCGGTAGCTTGCTGGTGGCTGCAGTGCTGGCTGGCATCTGTGCTGCCAGAGCCTGGCCATGCTGTGATTCAGTGCGTGCGGCCACCAAGCTGGCAGGGTGGGCACCCTGTGCATGCTGTGCTGGCCAGTGGGGGAGCTGGGGTGGGCAGCAGCCTTGGGGATGGGCTCCCTTCCAGAGGGTGCTTCTGTCTCCCACAGGCAGGGCTGGCCGCAGGCAGGCAGGCAGGGTACCACAAGCTGTTCTTGTTTCAGACTGGGCAGCTCGAGCCACTGCTCTCGCGCTTCACCGAGGAGGAGGATCTGCAGATGAAGCGGATGCTGCAGCGGATGGATGTCCTTGCCAAGGTAAGGGGATGCTGGGGCTGGGGGAGCTGGGCATGGGCGCTGCCACAGAGGGGGAGACATGTAGCAGGTGGCCCCATGAACCCAACTTGCGTGTTATTCACCCCCAGAGAGCCACGGAGAAGGGCGTAAGGCTGATGGTGGATGCAGAGCAGAGCTACTTCCAGCCAGCCATCAGCCGCCTCACCCTGGAGATGCAGCGCCGCTTCAACAGGGATCGGGCGATCATCTTCAACACCTACCAGTGCTACCTGAAGGTGAGGTTGGACAAGAGGCTAGGCAGGAAGGACCTGCTGGAGCAGCTGGATGGAGACCTCGGCTCCTGAAGCCATGGCCATGCAGTGGCACAACTCTGGGGCTGGGTACCTGAAGGCGCAGGGCAGAGGTGGCACTGGTGCGATGACCTTGTGCCATCTCTTCCATCTGGTCCCAGGAGGCTTACGACAACGTGACAGTGGATGTGGAGCTGTCACGCCGGGAGGGCTGGCACTTTGGCACCAAGCTGGTCCGTGGCGCCTACATGGAGCAGGAGCGGGAAAGGGCAGCCCAAATTGGCTATGAGGATCCCATCAACCCCACCTACGAGAAGACCAATGAGATGTACCACAGGTAGAGGACAGCCCCAGCCACGCTCCTCCCTCCCTGGGTCGTGGGCTTGAGTGGCTTCACCATGCAGCGTCGTACTGTCTTACAGGTGCCTGGACTATATCCTGGAGGAGATCAAGCACAACCGGAAAGCCAACGTGATGGTGGCATCTCACAATGAGGACACAGTGAAGTTCACCCTACGCAGGTGGGTGCTGGGGAGGCAGCATGGAGTGGCAGGGGCTGGGGGCTTGAGGGATGGGGGGGCCAAGCAGAGCTGCGGTGAGATGTGCTATGGCTTGTCGGGTCTCCTCTCTGCTCACCTGGTGGGATCCTAGCTCCCATCTGGTGCTCAGGGCTTCAGCTGGGGCTCGGAGCTGGGACACAGCATGGGAGCCCACAGCAGCTGCAGAGCTGGCCCCATTCCCCAAACCAGAATCTGTTTTAAAAACAAATCCCTCAAGTCCTCGCATCCCAGCATCCATCTGGGATGTGGTCAGTGCCATGCTTTTGTACTGGGAGATGATCCCTGCTCCTCTGGTAGGATATGCTGCCCCTGTGTACTCCGCTGTCTCCGCTCTTCCCTAATGCCAACGCTTGGCTTGCAGGATGATGGAGCTTGGGATCCATCCCTCGGAGAAGAAGGTATACTTTGGGCAGCTGCTGGGCATGTGTGACCAGATCACCTTCCCCCTGGGTGAGTGCTGGGAGCAGGGGGGACTTGGTAGATGTGCTCCTGCCCCACCTTGACCCCTGGGGTCTCCCTGAGCAGCTGTGGTGGGGTCTGAAGGATGGATGGAGCCAGGCTACGGGTCTCTCAGAGAGCAGGGCTGGCTGAGGAGAGTGCCTTGTTGCCTCTTCCCCAGCTGTGTGGAGTGCTGTGACCCTTGCATGGGGTTTGGGGAGGATGTGGATGAGGATGTAGATGGAGAATCACATCTGTCTCCTGGAGGCCCCATGAGACTGTGACAGCTGGGCAGGGAGATTCCTGCTTTGGACTATGAGCTGAGATCAGGGTGCTCCTAGGTGGGGCAGAGACTGATGCTGGCAGCCAGCAAACCCCTCTTGTACCTCCTTGGTCTGGGAGCATCACTCTGCTCCACTGGAGGTGCACACCAAGTCCTGGGCTCTCCGCTACCGGGGTGGCAACAGCCTCTTGCGTGACCTTGTCCTCTCCTCTGCTGCTGGCCCAGGCAATGGAGGAGAGCTCTCTGGGGCCTGGACAGAGGGGCACACAAAGGTCCAGGTAGCCCAGCTCAGGTCAGGGACTGATCTCCCTGCCCGCATCAGTGTCCGGAGCAGAGACCAGGGGCCAGGAGAGCAGCCAGAGGCGGACTGGGCAGTTGTCCAGCGCGGATGCTGCTCTGTCCTGGAGTTCCCCTCGCGAGCGGGGTTTGGCTGCCTGTCTGCAACCTCCTCTGGTCATGCTGGAAAAATGTGTTAACTTGATGTTTCTGGTTGAATGCTTCTTGAATTGGCCCAGCCCTGGCTGCCGACATTCCCAGGGCTCCTGGTGACCTCGGCCCGCTCCCCCCGGCGCGTTCCCAAGCTCCCTGTGCTGAGATGGGGAGGGAAGTGCTGCCACTCCTGCCTGGGCAGGCTCGGCCTCGTCTGGCCGGGGCTGCTCCCAGGCTTCCCCTCCCTGGTGCTCAACCGCAGCCTCTGGCTGCTGCAACCCTCCTGCCCACCATCCCTCACTCCATTGGCACAGCCCGAGGGGCGCAGGAGAGCTTGGGAGGTGAAAGAGGCTTTTTTCCCTTTTTTTTTTCTTCTTCTTTTTTCCCTCTTTTTATTCCCCCCCTTTTTTCCTTTTTTTTTTTTTTCCTCCCCATTGTTGTTTTTTTTTTTTTTGCTTTCTTGGTACTTTCCTGACCAGCCTCTCTCCCTCCAGGTCAGGCCGGCTTCCCTGTCTACAAGTATGTGCCCTATGGCCCGGTGAACGAGGTGCTGCCCTACCTGTCCCGCAGGGCCCAGGAGAACAGGGGCTTCATGCAGAGGGCGAACCGGGAGCGGGACCTTCTCTGGAGGGAGGTCAAGAGGCGGCTCCTCACAGGGAGCCTCTTCAGCCCCAACCACTAACCCCAACCCTGGCATCCAGCCCAGGGGCTCCTGTGCCTTCATCTGTAACCACTATTGCTGTTCCCCATCCTAGTTCTACTGCAGTTTTCCCCCCCCTCCTCAGCACCCTTTGCCCTGGGAGGGGACATGTCCTTGTTGCTGTTGGAACCACAGAGACCTTCTGGAGGTCACTACTGTAGGGTTGCCCTAGCTGGCACTGCCCCGAGGGATGTCCCTCTGCCGCCCCAGTGGCTCTTGGGCTGTGTTTGCCCCGGGCTGTCTCAGGGGAGATGCTGGGGCTCCCCTGCCTCGGTGGTCCTGGGGTTTTCCCCTCGCAGGATTGCACAGGGAGATTTGGCTGCCCGCTTCGTGCCAGGGTAGGCTGGGTGGCTTGGGAACAAGCTCCTCCAGCCTCTGCCGGGGCTTGGTCTCTTCCAGCTCCACGGAGGCAGATGCCAGAGCAGAGGCCACAGTGACCTGTGAAGAGTCACTGGGTAGGGGCAGGATGAATCCCTGCTGCCTGTCCCAGGGCAGCCACTACCTGGTTCCTTACCAGCTTTGCATGGACCAGAGCTGGGCAGGTCCTGGGCAGGACCAGGCTCTCCCCCCATCCCACCAGGCTAAGCCAAGCCAAAGCTGCCTGGGGTTGTCCATCCTCAGGCACATGTCCAGTGGGGCAGAAGGGGTGAGGGGAGCTGGCCAAGCCTCATCCCTGTACTGTTCCTGCCCTGCCTGCAGTCCCTGCAGTCAAGGACCAGATCGGTGCTGCGGGCAGGGGCTGTGGAAGCACCAGGAGCCGGACCACAGCTCGGCTCTGCTGTACACTGGATTTGCAGAGAATGGTGGTGATTAAATCATAACTGTTCTTGCTCCTGTCTCGCTTGGAGTTACTGGGCAGCCATCTGGCCATGGGCTGTGCTTTGCTGTCCCGGACTCAAAGCGGGGGTTAGTGCCTGCTCTCAGCCCCCTCCAGCTGCATGCTTTGGCCTGAGCAGGGGCCAGGGCTTGGGGAAAGGAGCCAGAGACGGGCTGTACCGAGTGAGGCCAAACTTCCCCAAGCCTGGGAATGAAGAAGCTGTGGAGCTGTCTGTGATGAGCTTTGGGGGAGCTGGAAGCCCTGGAGCATCCTACTACCTGCAGAGGGTGGATGGCAGCTGTGGGAGAGCTTCTCCCCACCCTGAGATCTGCTTTTGGGGGATATGCACACTGCAGGCTTTCACTGCTTCAAATTAGGGGCAGTTTTTCCTGGGCTTGTTTTGGGTTCTGCAGGACCACAAGCATCTCTGGCCTTCCCTGTGCGGCAGCCAAGGCAGTGTCTCCTTTTTTCCTGGGTCAGTCCCTCCACAGCTGGTGAGCCACCCCCAAGCCAAAGGGGTGAAGCTTAGGCTTTCTAGACATGTTCACCTACTGCCTTTTCTCTAGCTGAGACTCCCATGCCTTAAAAAAAAAACACCTGGAGGAGCAGAGAGCATGACTGGACCACAGGGCCAGGGCTGCCGGTATTTAAAAGTCGTGCTGGTGCAGGCAGCAGCCAGGCTCCTGGTATTTCGGGGAGGAGAGGAGATGCACTCCTGGCACCAGGCTGCTTCTCCAGCCCATGCAGAATGCTGCAGCGGTGGCACAGGGCACACTGCTGCTCTGTGACCTGGGCTCTGCTGGTGCGGCCGGACCCAGAGCTGGCTGGATGCATGAGCAGCTCCTGCCTGCTGCAGGCTTCTGCAAAGACCCTTGGGCACCTGTGTAGCTACTGCAGAAGCTTGCATGCCAGCAGCTTCATGCACCTGTACACAGCCCCTCTTGAGCCCCCTTTTTTGGAGTTAACCCCTCCTCAGCCCTCTTTCCAGGACAGAAAGGACAGCTCCACAGTATGTCTCTGCAGTGCGTGTGCTGCTGTTTGCAAGGGCTGTGTATGGGTCAGGGTGCTGGGTGCTGCCTCCTGTCTACCCAAGGCATCGGGTGCCCTTGCAACCCTGCAAATCCCCATGTCGCCAGCAACCTTCACCTGTGCTTAGCCAGAAAATGGCAACCGCTCCTTTTATTTCTGGGTGCCTTGATCCAACCAAACCTTCGTTTTAGCTCTTGCTGCCGGAAGCTGCTTTCTATTTGTCCCAAAGGAAGAGGAGGTATGAAACGGTGGCGGGAATGCTGGTAGCCCGTGCTGCAACACGCTTGCAAGGATGCTGGCTACAGCAGCAGGGGGAGTTGGAAGGGGAAATAGCCTGTATCCTTGCAGCAACCATCTCGGCAGCCTTGTGCTCAAATGCCGTGAGCAGCCCAAGCGTGCACGTGAGCAAGGGCTTCTTCCAAGGAGCAGAGCCTGGCTGCGTCGCGGTAGGATGGTGACGAGCGCCTTGTATCGTATGACTCCAACCCCCACCGCCCCACCGTGCAGTCCTGCCCACTGAAACAGCTGCAGGGATTTTTGAACCATCAACAAAACAGCATATTTTTCCTTAGTTTTGTGTTCGGACATACTATAGTACTGGGGTTTCTTTTTTTCTCCGATATTTTCCAAAACACAGTTCAACAGGAGGCACCTGGTGGGGCATTTCCAGCCTGAAGTCTGAAAAAGGAACTGCTATCAGTCATGTAATGGAAAGCATCAAGCCATGCTCGCAGGGCACTGGCATGGCCTGCTCTGCACAAAGGCACGGGCAACAGTCTCGCTGGGACCAGAGGGAAAGGCAGGATGGGTGGCCAATACCTGTGGGCTGTGCAATCCCCCAGCCCTAGGGGGCAATCCCCCAGCCCTGGCAGCACCAGCCAGCCCAGACCGTGACACCCCCCCACCCCGAGCACCGTAAATCCTCCCCCCACCTCCTCCCCACAGCACCCTCAGCAGCTTCTTCAGTCTCTGGTTACCAGCCAGCAGCATCTTCCAAGGGACCAGCTTATCTCCCAGGCTATAGCCCAACCCCTGCCCTGGTGTGGGTTAGACCCGGTAAAAACGGAGCAGCACGGGATACGCTGCCTGCAGGAAGAGAAGAGAAAGCTGTTCACAGAAGCCAAGAAAACAGACAAAAGCAAACACATCTTGCACAAAACAATAGCATGGGAAAAGTGTAGCAGTGTGAGCCTGCCCTGGCTCATCGGGAGTGGGGCAGAGGAGCACCAGGTGTGCTTGGCACAGCAGGGAGATGATGGAGCGAGCAGGATCGGAAGGGAATCCCAGTTATGGAAACAGCCAGAGCGAGGCCATGGCTCCAGGTGGGCATGGCTGCCAGGGGAGGCATGGGGATATGACCACCAAGCCTGGCTTCCTGCCTAACTTTGGAGATAACACCCTCCCCAGCCCGCTTTCCCAGACAGAAAAGGATGCTGAGCTCAACCCGGGGCTGAGAGTCATCCCAAGGGAGCTCCTCATGCCTTGGTGCGGCCAGGCCACCACGGTTTTCGCGTTCCTGCCCCAGCCACAGGGACACCTTCCAGACAGGTCCTGTGAGCAGGATGGGGCAAAGGTAGAGACAGGGATGTGGAGGCAGGGGAAGCCAGGCAGGGGAAGCCAGGCAAGGGATGCTGCTTCCCGATGCTGCTGCTGAACACGTGGAAGGGGACTGGGGACACGTGAAAGGTGCCAGGGCTGCAGAGGGATAAGGGGGGGGGGGGCTACCCGATGGTCACAAGCCCATGTGAAAGCTCAGGTCCGAAAAGGAAAGTCGGTGGGTTATAGCAGGTAAACCACCAGACCTCTCCTCTACACCAAGGATGCTGCCAGTGGGATGTCAGCCACAACCTGCTGGTACACCCATGGCACAGGGAATGGGGAAAAGGCAATCTCAGGCATGGTTGCCGCCATCTGAGTCCCCACCAGCGGCCTGATGCCAATGTCACTCAGCAGGAAGGAGGAATGCACTCGGCTTTGCCTTCCCAGCTTCATGCTACAGAGGGTCCTGGCTGCTCCCTGCTGCGGCATCACACATGCAAAGGCCACGGGGCGTCTGGGCTCACTGCACCCTGCCAGGCAAGGCGCCGGACCAGGATGTTACAAACCCAGACTGTCGACATTGCAGGTTGGTGGTAGCTTCTGGGGTGGTCTCTGAAAGCCAGTGCAAAGAATGCATGCTTGCAGGGTGCAGTCCTGTAGATTTGAAACCATCTGTGCACTTTGCACAAGCTACTGTCTATGGCTGGGCATTGGGAGGTCAGCAAGACTCCTGCAGTCACATTTATGCAGGTGTAACTGCAAAAGAGAAAAGTTCCCACTGGTAAGACCGCCAGGGACTTCCCTGTTGGGAATCTCTTGTCTAAGCAGGAGAGAAACCTTCCCTGTACATTAGTCCCATGTACTGCAAATGCGAAGGATGTTGGCGGTGAGAACCCACCAAACTCATTTACTCTTTGCTCAGTAAAGGGATCCCAGGGCTGGGAAGGTGCTCAGGATACTGCCCAAGACTCCCTAATCCTCTCCAGAGGGATGCTGCCCAACCCATGCCTACTGTGATGGAGGCTCCACATCCACAGGAAACCCCCCGAGGTCTGTGGCCCTCAGAGCCAGCTCCACGGGAGATGCACACTGCCCATACACCTTTCCACAGCACCTTGGATGCAGTCAGCACTCAGCAGGAGATTGATGCAGCTATTTAGCTGCATTTTTGCTAGCACACAGGAGATGGTCAGGGTGTCCTCCATCCATGCTTTCACCATACAGCTATCGGATGTCCCTGGAGATCAGACAAGCTTGAGCCATCTCTGGCAGTGACCATTAAGCTGAAAAGCCAGCTGGCACAGGATGGTGGCCGAGGAAGCCGTGGCCCATTCAGTATTGCTATACCGTCAGGCTGAGGAGGCTTATTGACTGGGCTGCTGCACCGGGCTAGAGGTGTGGGACCGCTGCAGGTGCCCAGTGTGTTCCCCCAATTCCCAACTGTGTCCTTATGGTGGGTTAACCAGTGGCTGCTCTGAAGCCCTTCTGTCCCTGTTCAGGATCGTGCTCCCTTGGCTCTGCTACTGCAGGCACCACTTGGCTACCACGGGTCCCTGCGTGGCTCCCAACAGGCTGGTCCAGGGGCTGTTGGAGACCCGGGACTGCCGGACACATAGAGATGCCAGACCACCAGGACAGCTGGACCCCGGGACTGTCACATACCTGGGGCTGCCGGACCCCCCAGGACAGCCAGATCCTGGGGCTGTCGGGCTCCTGGAGCTGCTGGATCCCTGGGTCACCTGGATACTGGACTCCCAGGACAGCCACAACCCGGTCCTGTCACACGCCTGGGGCTGCCAGATCCCCAGGACAGACGGACCCTGGGGCTGTCGGGCACCTGAGGCTGCTGGACCCCCAAGACTGCCCGACCCCAGGGCCGTTGGACCCCTGGAGCTGCCGGATCCGCGGGTCAGCCAGATCCCGGGGCTGTTGCGCATCTGGGGCTGCCAGATCCCAGGGACAGCCGCGACCTGGAGCTGCCGGACTCCCAGGGTCCCCCAGGCACCTGGGGCTGCCAGACCCCTGGGACAGCCGGCCCCCGGGGCTGTTGGGCACCCAGGGCCGTCGGGCCCCTGGAGCCGCTGGATCCCCGGGACAGCCAGACCCCGGGACTGCCGGACTCCCAGGGACTCCCGGGAACCCGGAGCTGCCAAACCCCGCGGCTGCCGGACCCCGCGGCCACCCCAACCCCGGAGCCACTGGACTCCCAGGACTCTCAGGCACCTGGGAGCTACTGGACCCCCGGGCTGAACTGGAAGCCAGGACTTCGCAGCCATCCCTCCCGACCCCCCCCCTCCTGGGGAAACCCTCCGCCGGTTCCGCGGGGCTGCCTACCCGCTAGAGAGACCCCCGGGAGCATCGGGGCGGTGACTACCCCGCGGCTGGGGAGGCGGCAGCCGGCGGCCCCCGGAGCCTGGCCCGCCGTCAGGGGAACCAATGCGGAATTTCCTGGCTGGCGGCGGGGCCCCTCCCGCCGCTGCCGAGAGGGGCGCGGGGGAGGCGGCGGCGGCAGCGAAGCGCTCGCACTGCGGCTTCCGCCCGCCGAGCGGCAGCCGGGGCAGGGCGGGTACCGGGCACGGCGGAGCCGGGGAGAGGACGGGGAAGGGGTTGGGGTCGGGGGGGGGGGAGAGGAAAGCGCCCGGCCCCGTATGGGATGGGCCGGGTCAAGCCGGGCCCCGCCGCTCCGACGGTCATGGCGGCCCGTGGGTTGCGACCGCCCCGCCGCGCCCGAGCCGGAGCCGCCGTGCTGTTGCTGCCGGTGCTGGTGCTGGTGCTGAGCCGCGGAGCCGCCCAGGAGCTGAGCCCCCGCGGCAGGAACGTCTGCAGGGCCGGCGGGTAGGAGCGGCGGGGCGGGCAGGTGTGGCGCGACGGGACGGGACGGGACGGGACCCCCCGACCCGCGGTTCGGGGGTCGGGGCGCGGTGGGGTGCGGCGGAGCCGGGGGCGGCGCGGGGGACGGGACGGGACGGACTCGCCGCTCCCCTCCCCCGGGCCAGCCGCGGTGCTGGGCGACTTCCAAGACAAAGTCCGTCTTGTGCGGGGCTGAGGCGGGGGGAGCCGGGCGCTGGGGAAGGGGCGAGGAGCTCAGCCCCAGCCTGGCCGGGAGCGGGGGGGGCGGTCCTGATCTCCGGGCGTCCTGCGGGGACCCGGTGCTGGGCACACCGGGGCCGGTCCTGCTCCCGCTTGGGTCAGTCCTGCTGCGAGGAGCCTGTCCTGAGTGCCCCGGGGCCGGTCCTGCACTCCGCGGGGGCCGGGCGTGTTGCGGGGAGCCGGTCCCGGATGCCTCCGGGGCCGGTCCTGCGCCCTCCGGGGCCGGTTCTGCGGTGGGGAGCTGGTCTTGGGTGCCTCTGGGGATCGAGTTGCGCTGGGGGGGGCCAATCCTGCATCCCCGGGGCCGGTTCTGTTGGGGGGGGGGCGGTCCTGGGTGCCTCCGGAGATCGGGTTGCACTGTGGGGGGCCGGTCCTGCACCCCCCGGGGCCAGTCCCAGTGCCGAGCCTGGGCTGGCAGGATGCAGGATGCTCTGGGTATCCTGGTGGAGCTGCCCCGGGGCTGCTTGGGGTGGCAGAGTTAGCAACTCCAGGACCCTCGGGTTTGGCTCCAGAAAGTGGGTGCTGGCACTGCCTGCCTGTCCTCGGGGGTCCCATCCTGCCAGCCTGGCCGGGGGCAGGGCACTGCCTTGTCCCCGCTCCCAGTGCTCTCTGTGCACCACGGGTCGCTTTGCAGAGCATCACCTCAGGCCAAGCTTCTCCACAGCGCTCGGGCTCGGCGCTGGCCAGGCCCCTCGGCCAGGCTGGCCCCAGCAGAGGGGGGAGAGCACCCACAGCTGCTCCCTCCCAGCTAGGAGAGCAGGATCCCCTGCCCTTGATGGGCGGCCCAGGCCATAAATGCACCTTTACATCTCACCCGTGAGGTCAGACGAGTCCACAAGGAAAACATGTGCTGCGAGTGAGAGGGGCCGCATAATGGCTCCATTCAGCAGGGCCGCAGGGCGCTGGTGCCCCCTCCTCAAATTACAGCCTGAGTTTCCTAAGGAGGCATTTCAGGAGCCAGAACGGCCGCAGCTCCTGCTGTACTGTTCCTCGGCACGGGGGGATGCGGGCATCAGTCCTTCCTTGGCTGCCCGTGATCTGCCAAGCTGGTTCCTAGCAAAACTCACCATGTCCCGGGGTGGCAGAGGGGACGTGAGCAGTGTCCCCCCCTGTTCCCAGCATCCTGCCCCACGTGCTGGGGATGGGGTGCCTGAGTGCCCGGGGACCCCCCACATTCCCGCTGGATGGAGGTGGGGGAGATGCTGCACCCAGCGCCACAGGGCTCAGACTCGCTCCCTGTGCCACCTGTGGGTGCTGTGGGGTGTGCAAGAGGCACTCACCGGCAAGCAGGACAGGGTGCACGGGATGGGCAGGCAGTGGTGTCCATCATCTGGTGGCGAACAGGGCCTGGAGGCAGCCTAGGAGCCAGACAAGGTGGGGAGGGGATGGTCCCTGGGAAGCTGAGATGATGTTCGCATCATTTTCCACCCCTCACACCTTCCCCACCCACACCCCTGGCATCCACCCCTGCCTTTACTGTGCTGCTCCCCTCCATATAGCGGACACCCCATCACCATCCAAACCCACCTTGGCAGCCCCAAGAACCCGGGGTGGGTGCTGTGGGTCTTGCCCTGGGCCTGGGGCCAGGGACAGCTGGGCTGGAGGTGGCTTGGGGCCGAGGTCCCAGTGTCCCCTGCCTAAGCTTGGTAAAGCTGTTGGTTAGACTCTTGGCCGTGTGGCTCTACCAAGCACATCCAGGCATCCCTCGGAGATGCTGGCTGCGGGTTTCGGAGGGCTCGAGAGGAGGATTCTGCTTGAGCCCCTCCTGTGACCTCCTGAGACCCGGCTAGTGAGTAGCAATTCGAAGAACTATTTAGGGCAGAAGAAAAGGGCATATTTGGGGCTATTTGGTGTTAAAGTTCTGAGTACTAAATAGAGCTTGCTCCTAAATTTGAAGCTTTCTTATAATCAGTTACAAGTTGGCGTGACCCTCTCAGAAGCTGCCATTTGGATGCAGGCTGATGAGAGCCCTGCGCGCATGGGCATTGCTCTGTCCCTGTCCTGCTCTCACTAACGCTTCCTTTTGGTAATCTTTGGGTTTTAACTTATTTTTCTTTTCTTTCTCTGGCTGAAGGGTTTCCATTTACGCACATGATCCTACTCCTGCCTGCACCAGGGCATCTCTGTCTTTGCCTGTACCCTGAGACTGGGTTTGGGTTGGGGAGCTGCAACTGGCATCGGCTGGAGGGGGTTGCTGCTGGCTGGGACCCCGTAGTCCCAAGAGCCCTTTGTGCCACACAAGGGGAGCTGGGTGTCACCGAGTGATGAGTGACATGGAGAAAGGAGCTCAGTGCTGGGGTGATGCTCAGGAGGAGCAGCGGGGTGGGGAGCACTGGGGTGGCTGTGTGACTGAGGAAGGTGACAGCAATGCTCTGGGCTTCGGGGACATGCTGCGAGTCCGGAGGGCTCCTCTGCAGCTCCGTCTGGCAGGCTGAGAGCGGGGAGGTCTCATGTGGGACCACGGGCAGCAGCTTCCACCTGAGCCCAGGGTCTCTCTCCTGCTTTTGGGGGTGTGAGCCTGCTTCTCATTGTTTAGGGGGGAGCTGCGTTGCTCTGGATGAGGAGCCATCCTTCCCATCTCAGGAGCCCTCTCCATAGCCATAGGTAAAGGGGATGTGCTTCAGGGAGCAATGCGGAATATTAATCCACAAGAAAAATATTCTGCCTCTGTAGAAACCCCCAGAGCATTTGCGGAGGTCCCGCTGATGCTCGGCGTGAGCAGGATGTGGCCACATGCCGGGGGCAACGATGGTGTTGCGCGGTCCTCCCTGCAGGTCACAGCTCCGGCTCTGCTGACATCCCCGCTCCTTTTGCTCCACATCAGCAAAGCTCCCAAGCCCCGGCCACATCTCGGAGGCAGCTTTTCTTTCTTCTTTTTCCCAGTGTTTGTAGTGCTTTGAAGAGAAGAAATAGAAAATGTATTTGCATTGTGCATGTCTGTAGCGGCATGTCCACAGCAGCATGTCCGTGTGGGTCAGGGGTGAGCTTTTAAACAGATCTCCCAGTTATCCCAGTTCCAGTGGTCACAGGGCACATGGAGTGAGCCCTCTTTGGAGGAGCTGAGACCACAGGACATGCTTTAGACCCGTGCCCTGATGGGTGCCGGTCATCTCTGCAGCCAGCACCGACCCTACCTGGGGCCGGCCGTGCTCAGGGACCAGTCCATGTGCTGCACTGGGAGCACCAGTTACCCAGTGCCTCATCCCAGCTGCCTCTCCTTGCAACGGGATCAAGTTTATTTGCTGTCAAAGCCGCTGATAAATGAGGCGGGGGCTGAGTGGAGGGGTGCGGGACGCCATCAGCAGGCACGGTGAAGGAGAGATTAGCTATCAGTGAAAAGATAAGCACGAATCCTGCGTCCGGCAAGGCGGTGGGTGGGCTGGGGTCCCGTCTAGTGGTGGTCACGGTGCCGCTTGCCTCCTCCAGCTTGCAGCAGGGGAAGGGTTTTTCCCTCCTGCCACCGTATTTCAGCGGCTCCCAACTCCCCGCCACCAGCTCGGGGCTTTCAGCACGGGTGATGCTTTTTGGTGCATCACCCATGGTGCCCGCTTCGATGGCCAGGCTGAGCTGTTTGAGGGAGGAGGTTTCCCAAGCAGAGGGGTTTCCCCTTGCAAACCTGCGATGGTTTCATCTAAAAAACACCAAACACTGAATTTCTAAAGGGTGGAGCGGTGAAAGCAACCCCAGGTGGGACAGCGGGTGCATTGGCTGTGCCATGGGAGGGTCAGCGCATCACAGACTTACCCGCCTGCGCCCGAGCATCCCAGCACAGCTGGAGAGGCTTTTTGGGGAGAGCAGCCTGAAGGCTCTTGCAGAGAAGAACCTTGTCTCCAGCCCACCCAGTCCTCGGGGAGGTGGTTTGGTGGTTGACCCCCACTTTGCCATTAACACCGTGCATCCCCTTGCATGCTTGGCCAGAGCAGAGCCCCCCACTCGAGCCCCGGGGTCCCCGCGCAGGGGGTATGTGCCGGGCGCCATTGCAGCGTCTTGCGACGGCTTCGACGGCTGAATAGATGGAGCTATTTTGGGCTCCGGCTGCAAGGCATTTTTTCCAGGCCTTGAATCATTTTTGTGGTTCTTTTCTGCCTCCTTTCCAATTTTTCACCGTCCACCGCTAAAAGGGGGACGCGATGCTCCCAGCTCGGCTGTGCGGGTGCTGCCCACCAAGGGGCCAGCGGTGGGAGCTGAGTCCAGCCTCCCTGGTACCCGCATTTGGCCGGGGGGCTGCTGGCAGCTCCCTCCCCGGCCCCAGGACAAGGCGGTCTGGCAGCCAGACACGGTCCTGTGACTGCGCTGGGTTTCGAGCTAATACTTCCTCTCTGTCTCCTCCTCCTCTTCTGCATTTGTTACATATAAAGAGGAAAAGGGGAAAAAAAAAAAAAAAAGAAAAAGCAAAATGCATTCCAAGCTGCGGCGCTGGACCAGCTCGGGTGAAGTTTTCCTTGACTGCAGCGTCCGCTCGGGCTGTTTATAACACTCCAGCATCGCTCCCGTCGCCAGCGGGGACCAGGCGGTGGGGGTCAGCCCAGGGATGAGCGGGTTGCACCGGGGATGAGCAGGATTCCCCCACTCCGGGAGTTACTGCGGTGTCACTAAACTGGGAGTGCATTCCCCACACCTGGGTTGCAGCATTGTGAGTCCCCAGCCATTGGGCGTCAAGCCGGGTGTCCAGCTACAGGCAGTTGGTTTTCCCCTGGGACATTTAGAGCCTTCCCTTTTTTTCCCAGCTTTTGGGGGTCTTTGGGATTATTTTTTTTTTTTTACAATAATGGTTGCAAATGTGACTTTCGTTCTTTCATCGCTCCTGATTAATGGGAGGAGCTGGTCCTGTCCTCACTCCCAGCATTGCCTCAGCTGGCTAGTGAGGCATCTCAAGCCGGTGCCCATTGGAGCCCCCCAGCAGATCTGTGCTGCCTGCGTGGTGGAGGAAGAGCCAAGAGCTCTCCTTGCCCCACAGGGGTGCAGCAGCCCCCGGCCAGGGTTCAGCTGACCAGGAGCACTACCTCTCACCGTCACGGCATTGATGCTCCAGGTGGGTTTTGGGAAGGACCAGGACTTTCTAAGGTTTGTGGTGCTTCTTTTTCCCCTGCAGCTCCTCGGTGCTCGTGTGCTGCCCGGGATGGAGGCAACAGGGAAGCGAGTGTTTAATAGGTAAGCACCAGCATTCTGCTTCATTGGACACCGCTTATCTGCCCATACTTTGCTGAGCCCTCCTGGCCTCACCACCGCTGTTGGGGGCCACCCTGATGTACCCCACAGTGGGGAACCCCTGTCCTGGGGGCCTCTGTCTGCAGCCGGGCTCCCCAGGGATGCTGGAGGCTGTCGTGCCTCTCTGTGGTACTCAAAGCCAGCAGTGTGTGGGTGGAATGGGTGCTCAGCCCCAGTGTTGGGGTGCTGGTCACAGAGCCCAGCCCTGGGGTACCCTCTGCCCCCACAGTGATGCCCTGGGGTGCCCCAGCCCTCAGCGGGCTCCTCCATGGGGAGCATCACCCCCGCTCTCAAGCTGGGGGGTTTCTCTTCATGCCAGCCAGCTTCGGGTCTAAGGATTTGGGGGTGCTGCTCTGGGACCCCAGGGACAGCAAGTTGTCCCCGCAGGGTGATGCATGGGGACAGGGAAGGTGCAGCTGCAGGGATGGGACCCCAAGATTTCCCAGGGGTGCTGCAGAAGCATGGGGAGCCAAGCCAGAGCCACCAGTGGAGGAGAAGCCTCCAGGACCAGCCACATGTCCGTCATGGCCCCACTGGGGAGAAGCTGCTGGGGCAGGCAGGCTGTCAGGCAGGACCCACCTTGCCTGCAGGCAGGGCAGCCCCAGCTGGGGCTACGCCAGGCATTACAGCTCTTACCAGGGGCCACGGCGAGCCCGGCGTGGATGCTCAGCATGAAGCCCCAGGAGCTGTCATCCCCTGCACTGCTGCCATGATGCAGGTGGCTGATTTGGGGTTCCTGTGCTACTCCCCGCAGTCTCAGCTGGCCACGGGGCTCACCTTGCCCCAGGAGAGCCGGAGGAGCTCTGTGCACCAGCCCGGGGCATCAGCAGTTTGCAACTGGCAGCGAAGACCATGTAACCAACTAACCCACCGTGCATGAGCCCTCGTAACCGCTCGTTGCATGCGTTGGGTGCCCGCGCACCGGGAGCAGGACGCGGTCCCTTCAGCATGCTGGCAGGACGGGAGAAGGACAGGGTCTGCCAGGACAGTGGGGGGAGGATGGTCCCACCAGCGAGCTGTCCCCATCTCCTTGCCCCCCCCAACCTGCTCTAACCGTTAGACTCACTGCTCCTAACCTGTGTAATCTGTCTATTTTAGGGGTTTCTATAGTATCCATCACCGTAGGTCTAAGAACTCCCAGGTAAGGTGGATGGGATGGGTGGTCTGCTCTCCCTCTCCCGGTGGCTAAGGAGGCTTGTCCAGGGCCATGCGGGATCTGCCTGCGCCTGCCTGCACCGCGGTGCTGCCTGTCCCACATCCTGCGCCTGCCCCGCTCTGGGCATTGGCTCCAGCGCAAGGTCCCCTCGGCAGCAGAGGGGCTAGTGGCCTTTGGGGGCTGGTGGCCCGCGTGGGAGAGGCGGTGGTGGGGGTGGCAGTGACGCAGCTGCGATCTGTAAGGAATGCAGGGAGGGGGACAGGGGGACCGTGCTCGCCGCTGCCTGCAACCCCCCCCACCCCATGTCCCCGTTCTCCCCTGGCGCCTGCAGGCAGCCCATACCCAGAGCTGCCTGTGCTGGCGATACAGAGCTGAGCGAGGGACGTTCCTGCTGGGTGCAGCCAGTGGCAGGGACAGGGCTGGGCTGGGTGGCAGGAGGCTGGTGGCAGGGATGGAGCTGAACAGGGTGGCAGAAGGCTGGTGGCATTTTTCTGGTGAGGGTCCCATCCAGCCTGCCCGGCTGCTTGCCAGGATGGTCACAGTGCCACAGCTCAGCAGCGCCCGGAGTGCCATCACGCACCCCTTACCCTGCTCTGCGGGGCTGGGGGGGGTGGATTGGGGGAGCAGGGAAGAACCCAGTGGCACTTGCGCTCATGCCTGCTGTCTGTCCGTCTGTCCAGCCGTGTGCGATGGGAACTTCACCTGCAAGGAGAACGAGGTGTGCGTCAGGCCCGGCGAGTGCCGCTGCCGGCACGGCTACTTCGGTGCCAACTGCGACACCAGTGAGTACTGGCAGGTGCCCGCGTGTCCTCGGCGGGGTTCGCTGGAGTGGTGCTGGCTGATCCTGGGGTGACTTTCCAGAGCAGAGCATCAGGGACGGGGCTGCAGATGCTCTTGCTTTGCCCTTGCCTGTCCCCCTGGCTTTGTCCCCAGGGCATCGTCCCTTTGGAGGGGTCTCCTTTGAGATCCAGTGCACTGGGAGGAGGAGAGGGGGACAGCGGTCGAGAGGTCCCATTGGGACTGGGGGTCTCCACTGGTGCCCAGTGGTGGGGTTGTCCCACGGGCAGTGCTGGGGCTAACAGCTCTGTCCACAGAATGTCCCCGGCAGTTCTGGGGTCCCGACTGCAAGGAGATGTGCAGCTGCCACCCCAACGGGCAATGCGAGGACGTGACAGGCCAGTGCACCTGCAACCCCAACCGCTGGGGTCCCAAATGCGAGAATGTCTGCCTCTGCAAGCACGGCAAGTGTGACCAGAAGACGGGCAAATGCACCTGCGAGCCCAACTGGTGGGGACCCCAATGCTCCAGCTCCTGCTATTGCAGCCACAACTCCCAGTGTGACCAGCAGACTGGCAACTGCCTGTGCCAGCCCGGCTGGTGGGGCCGCGGTTGCAACAACCAGTGCTCCTGCAACAACTCGCCCTGCGAGCAATTCACGGGCCGCTGCCAGTGCCGGGAGCGGACATTCGGGCCCCGCTGTGACCGGTACTGCCAGTGCTACAAGGGCAAGTGCAACCAGGTGGACGGGACCTGCACGTGCGAGCCGGGCTACCGGGGAAAATATTGCCGCGAGCCGTGCCCGGCTGGCTTCTATGGCCAAGGCTGCAGGAGGCGGTGAGTGGCTGGACACCATCAGGCCTGATCCAGCACCGTGGGCTCGGTGGGAGGTGGCAGGAGGAGGTTTCGGGGATGCTGCGCTGGGTGACGGGCTCCCCCTCGGCCGTTGCAGGTGCGGGCAGTGCAAGAGCCTGCAGCCGTGCACCGTGGCGGATGGGCGCTGCCTGACCTGCGAGGCAGGCTGGAACGGCACCAAATGTGACCAGCCCTGCTCGCCTGGCTTCTACGGAGAGGGCTGCGAGAAGCTCTGTCCCCCCTGCAAGGACGGCCACACCTGCAACCACATCAATGGCAAGTGCTCCCATTGCAATCCGGGCTGGATCGGAGACCGGTGAGTGCAGCTGGGTGCAGAGTCGGACCCCGGTGGAGCGATGCCCAGCCTCCCTGCTGCTCCCTGCCCAGGGACTGGGGGTGGCTGTGGGTTTCTGCAGGCAGGAGGGGAGGGCAGGGATGGGCTGAGCCCGCTGGCACAGCCATGGGACCAGAGGGAGCCTGCAAGACCCCTGCCCCATACCCCTAGGTAACGTTGGGTGCTCGCGGTGGGGCTCAGCTCTCAAGTTGGGAAGATTTCGCGCAGGCTCTTGTGCCCAGGATTGGTTCTGGGGCTTAGCAGCACCCAAACAGGGTTGACGACACACAGCCCCATCTCCCTGCCTGCAGGCAGGAGGGCCGGGGGGATGCCAGAGGTCCCCAGGAGCTGTGGGTGCTCCAGCCGCCTGCCCTCATCCCTCCCCAGGTGTGAAACCAAGTGTCGGAATGGGACGTATGGGGAGAACTGCGCCTTCGTCTGCAGCGACTGCGTCAACGGCCAGTGCCACTTCGAGACCGGCCGGTGCCTCTGCCACCCCGGCTCCCACGGCACCTAGTAAGTGAGCCACGGCAGGCACGCTTCGGGGTGCACCCCAGGGCACGGGCGATGCTCAGGAACCTCCTGCCCCCTCGGGTCCTACACGGTTCCCAGCTGAGAGGTTTCCTGCGGTGGAAGTGCTCGTGGGCAATAATTCCGATGATTTTTGGAGCGGAGGGGAAAGGACACGCTTACAGAGCCGTTAGCAGCAAGGTAATGCCACGAGAGAGGGGTTTTGCTTTAGGAAATGCCTATTTGGCAAAAACAAATGCCATTGACAGAACGGTGGTTTGTTGGGGGGTTTGGTTTTTTTCAAGTCTAGGGTGGAATTTCTAGCTGAAAAGAGAGAGAAAACCACATCCCAGAATAGCAAATAGCCTCATGGGCATGGCATCTGCAGGGTGCTCCTGCTGCAAGCTGTGCCTCCAGCCGAGGTCTTCCTCACCCCTGGGAAAAGGCCCCCCAGTCCTCCCCCTTTCCCCCAGCCCAAGGGAGAGGCACAAGGGACATCACGTCCTGCATGCCCTGGTGTTTTTTTCCAGTGTGGGCCTGAAATGCTGTTTGAAAGGCAAAGAAAGTGTTTCCCACCCGTCTGGGGCATGCAAACAGCTCCCCCAGGTCCTGCGGGGTGTTGCTCAGATTTTCCCAGCAATTAACTGTAAGGGTGATGGCAGTGACAGGGATTCAGAGCTGGCATCCTGCCCATGCCAGCATTTCTCTCAGGGCATATAAACAGGGAGCGTTTGCATTTTGCGTGGGTGTTTTTGGGGCTTCGCCAACCACTCGTGCTGCCAAAAGTGCCGGCTGGGCACTGGCACCAGCTCAGGATGCCCAGCTTGGGCATCGTTGCCACCTTTGGTAGCAAAGGCAGAGGTAAGTGGGTCCTGGTGTTTACTGGGGGTGCGCGGTGGTGCTTTCGGCACAGCACCGAAGGGCAGCACGTGAATTAAACTATTCTGAGACCCCAGCACAGCACCAGGAATGTGGGGGCTGGGGGTGCAGCCCCGGCCCCAGCAGCATCCCGGAGCTGTAACTGCGGGCTGAGCTGTGCCATATGGGTTGCACGCCGGGCGGGCTCAGGGACTTTCTTGGTGCTCAGGCGGATCCCTGTGACTTATGTGCAAACTAGTGTTTTTGTCAGCAGCGTATAATTTTGCTAAAAAGGGGACGATTTCTGGAAGGAAGGCAGAAGCGATGTCCTCACTGGGCAGGGGTGTCCTCTCAGCTCTACGTCGGGAGGATGCTGAAGGAAAGGCTGCTAAGTTATTTGTGGTGTGCACAAAGAGGTTTATGTCCTCATCATCATTCCCAGAGGTGTTGGGACCCTCTTGGAAAAAAAACGCCCCCCTCTGCTCTCCCAACATCTCAGCCTGGGGCAGAAATGTGGATCTAAGTAGTGGGGTTTGGAGGTTTGGGTTGCCGGGGAAATATCCCAGCTCCCATCCCACCGCGTTTGCTGCCCCAGCACAGCTGCTCCGAGCGGCCGTGGGGGCTTAGCGCCCGTCCCGGCGGGCACGCGGCGCCTGGCGGGCACAAGGCTTGGCCAGGCCAGCGCTTTGCAAGTCGGCGGAGCATGAAATGGGCTGAGCCGCCTCTGGGCACGGCGCCGAGGGCTGGGGGCAGCTGCGTTCCCAGGGGAGTGTGTTTGGGCCGGGGCCCGCTGGCTCCTTACAGCTGCAGCCGCTCCGGCTGGGATGCTGCTGCCGGTGAGCAGCTGGTGGAGGGTTTGGTGGCCGGTAGCGCCACCGGCATCCCCCAAATCCATCCGGGTCCTGCACCGCAGTGCCTGTCCCACCGCCAGGGTGGAAGGTTGGGTGGTCCCGCCAACACCGAGAGCCCCGGTTGCTTTGGCGTGTGCCTGGCACGTGTTTTCTGTGCTCAGGCCCTTGATGCTCGCAGGTCGGTGCCCGTTCCACGTGTGTCCCCTTCGCCTTGGTGACGCTGTTGGGGAGGTCATTTTACCAGCAGTGGGGATTTGACGCCAGGGATTTGAAGCCAGGCTTAGCCAAACCGGGAGGGTCTGCCCTGACAGAGCGGATGCCTCAGGGCTGCTCATTTGCTTTTTCTTCTTGGAGGCCAAAAAATAAAAATAAAATCAATCTGGGCACTTTCCCAGCTCATGGCTGCTGTGGCTCTGCCCGGCTCAGTGTGGGGGAGCCCGGGAGTGCCATGGCCACGTCACTGCTGAGCTGAGCTGGAAATCTTGCATGTGACACTGGGGTGACTTTAGATGCAACTGCTGGGTTAACAACCTTTCCTAATTGCTGCACCTAATTGCTGCACGCAGGGAGCAGCAACAGTGTGTGAGCTCTAGCTGGGCCAAATCTCCCGAACGATGGGTAAAGCCACTGGGTGGGTGATGGGGTCCTGCTCCCTGCAGCTTAGGGGGTCCCCCAGGGTGCAGGGGGGGCTGTGTCGGAGCAGCCTGGAGAAGTGCCCCCCACTTTTCCCCAGAGCACGGAGGGTTTGGGAGGAGGCAGCAGCCGGGGCGGCGAGGGCTCTCACTTGCCCCCTTCCCTCCAGCTGTAACCTGACTTGCCCGCCCGGCCGCTACGGAGCCAACTGCGCCGAAGCCTGCAGCTGCCACGACGGCGCCTGCGACCCGCTGACGGGCGCCTGCCACATGGGTGAGTGCCGGCGGGCACGGGTCGGGGTGCCGGGCTCTGCCGCCGGGCCATCACCGGGGCTGACCGGCCGGTTTTTTGTCTTGCAGAGGCCAACCAGCGGATGGGGGTGATCGGGGCAGGAGCCCTCCTGGCGCTGCTGCTCATCCTCCTGCTCTCCCTGCTCTGCTGCTGCTGCGTCTGCCGCAAGAAGGACGAAGCCCGTGGGTGAGTGCCAGGGCCGGGGGGGCTCTGCTGTGATGCCCAAGCAGAGGGGAGAGCTATGGGTCTGGGGACAGCTGGGGATGGCAGTGACCAGTGCAGGGCTGGGACCGCTGGGGCGATGCAGGGACCTCACTGGGACGGTGGTGCTGTGGGGAAACTGAGGCAGAGCGGCGCTGCCCACCTGGCACTGTGGGTCCCTGGGGTCTGAGCAGGTCCCGCTGCGTCCTCAGGGCAGCACCCAGCTGGGGGGCTGATGGAGGGGCTCGGGGTGAGCCCTGTCTGGGGACACCCCCTTCCCCCTCTCCCTGATGTTGTTTCCCTCTCATGGGCCATTACTTCATGGAGACCCCCCAGGTCCCCTCCAGTCTTCAGGGGGCTGGAGCTGATCTGCAGAGGGAACCCTAAAATACAGTAAGGGCATCGAGACGTGACCGAGACCCCCAGAACAAACCCCTGGGCCCTGGGGTGAGACCTGGAGGGGGGGTGATGGGCTGCAGCACTGCCGGCTGTCCCGCATGGGGATGTTCGGAGCGGGGAGGGTGAGTTCCTGCAGCAAGGTTGGGTTGCTGACAGCACCCCGTGACATCCCACCATGGGGACAGGGATGGTGACAGCCCCATTGCAGTGGGGGGAAGGCTTGTGCTGCTCAGCAAGGAATGAGCGGGCCATGGAAGCTCCTCCGGCTGCGGAAGAAAGCCTCTCCTCATGCCACCGGCCGCTGCACAGGAATTTTCCAGAAGCCTCCCCTTGCAGCCCTGCCAGCTCAATCCCAGCCCAGCACATCTGGCTTGGAGAGCCTGGGGGCTGCGTGTAATTATCCCACAGATAAAAGCACAAATGCAGCCCCGCTTGAAGTATTGCACAGGGAGAGGGGAAATGGCTCAAAATAGTTTCCTCTCTCCCCGGGTGCCTGGACCTCCACAATGTCCCGAAACAGCTGGGTCACCCGCGGTGCTGTCCCAGCAGCGCTCCCTTGCCGGAGCATCCCGAGGGACCGTGGCAGTGGTAGGCACGTCGCAGGTTGCCTTGCATCAACACGCGAAGCCGTTCGCTCCTGCGGCTGCAGATAATTGCTTGAAACCTCGGCCCCGGGAGGCTTCAAAACCAGAGAGCAAATAAAGAGAAACCAAGTGTTTGTTTTAGGGTTGGGATAATTTTTATTTTTAAAGATTCAGGGTCTTGGCAGGGTGTTGTGGGTGTTTTGGGGCCAGGCTGCCAACGGCCATGGCCGGATCTGGCCTTGCCACCATCCCCTGGCACTGCTCTGCATCCTGGTGTGGTGCAAGCTGGTGCCCGGGGCTGGCAGCAGCCCTGGCAGGTCCCTGACCCCCTGTGCCCTGGGCATCCCCGTGCTTTGATCTGCCCCATTATCTTTCCTGAAACCCCTTGCATTTGCAGCATCCCTGAGCTCCTGACTCTCTCCATGGCCCCATGAAGGTTGTCCCCACCACGCGGCAGGTGCCAGTGCCTCTGATGGAGCTGTCGCCTTCTCTTGCAGCTCCAGCCAGGACCCGGCAGCAACCAAGAAGCCACCGAGACGCTTGTGCGGGCGTTTCAGTCGGATTGGCATGAAGCTCCCGCGCATCCCCCTGCGCCGCCAGAAGTTACCCAAGGTCGTGGGTAAGGTGCTGGGGTTTGGGGAGGGGGCAGAGGGCCAAACCCTGGGGGCTTTACTCCTGGCAGGGCAGTGCACATGACTCACGGCATCCTTTCCAGCCCCAAAACGAGGGCGGTGAGCATGGCAGAGCAGTGATGGGGACACACGGGTCCCCGGGACCAACGCAATGCTCGGTTTGAGCTGCCTGGCTCACAGGGGCTCAGCCCTTTCTCAGTCGGCAGCTTCTGGATCTCAAAGCGCATCGTTTTGCTTTGTGAGAGTGGGTACCTGGTGCCTGGAGCTCTGCTGAGCTGTTTTGTGAGGCTTTTAGGTTCCCCAGGTAGAGGAACAGTCCCTGTCGCGGCAGCGTAACGCCTCGTTTGCTCTCTTGGTCCTGACTTAACCCTGCCCCAGTTTTGCATGGAGCCAGAGCATCCAAGCTGGGGCCGGAGCCCACCCCGCTGTGGGTGGGCTCTGTGCGCAGCAGAGTTGAGGATGGAGGGGCAGAGACTTTTGGGTGAGCTCCCCACACTGCCTGGGCACAAACTGGTCTTGTAGGGGGATGCTTGCACCTGGTAAAGCCCCTGACCTGGAGCTGTCAGGGCTGTTGGGGACCCCCTGCATCCAGGCAGCTGGGGGACACTGTCCCCCGCATGCTCCAAACCCTCCCTGCGCTCGTCCCAGCATGAGGAGCTGGGGATGTGCTGCCTTGGAGGGGAATAAACTGGGGGGCGAAGGCAGCGCTCCCCACCCTGCGCTGGCATGGGTCTCAGCCCCGTGCCCCGCTTCCCAAGCCCAGCACGTCCCCAGGCGTGCAACGCTGGTGCAATGCCCTGAGCAGCCGCATCCCAGCGTGCAGCAGCTCGGCGTGAGGCTGAATCCCCCATTCCAGGTGGGACACAGAGATGGCCCCCATCCCAGCACGCCATGCCCAAGCTCCAGCATCAAAGCAGGGAGGACGAATCCTCGCCTGCCGCGTGGGGCACGGCAAAGCCCTGCCCCAGAGCAGGGTGCGCCGGGGCCGGAGAAACATTCCTGCTGCAAGGATAACAGAGGATAACAGAGGCCGTGTTTGTGGAAGGGGCCGGGCAGGGCTCGGGGAGGACAGAGGGTGCCTGTGTGCGGCGAGGGCAGGGGGGGCTCAAGGGGGCTGCCTGTGCCTTCCCCATGCCGGCTGGCACCCACCCAGCTGCTCTGTGTAAACAGGGTGGCAGCAGCCCCGGGAAAGGCTGAGGATGCAGCGCCGGTGCCGGAGGGATGCTCGGGATGGTCTGGGGTCCCGGCAGGGCTGGAGCTATTCCTGGAGCCTAGTTGTGGGGTTGGGGGTTGTTGTTTCACTGGAGAGAAAGGCTTTGGTCGGGGCTTGCCTTGTGTTCATCGTGTCGTCCTGCACAGCAGAGCTGGCGTGGGTTGCAGCAGCTCCCAGTCCTTCTGGTGCACGGTCCGGCAATGCCTCCAGCACCCACTGGGTCTGGGGACCCCCCGCGGGAGGGAGACCTGCTGGGGTGCCTGCAGCAGCTGCATCCCTGTGATGCCTGATGACCGCGGTGCCACCTCAGTGTGTGGCTCCACCTGGAAGCCACAGTGGCCGGTACATGGTGGCAGAGGCCATCTGTGTCCTGCGTTGGTCCTGCCAGCAGGAGGGTCCAGAGGATGCTGAAATGCCCCATCCCAAGTGCCAGGTCAGCCCTGGAGGTGCTCAGGACCCTGTGGGGATGTTGTGGTGAAACCGGTGCTGGCTGAAGCCAAGGACACCCAGTAGATGGTCGCTCTGGATCTGCTCGCATCCTTGCAGAGCCGCTGCCGTGACCGTGCGTTTGCTGGTGCCGGGTGGGTTTTCCCCTCTGGGCTCAAACGTGACCATGGTCACCACCAGCTAGCACAAGCCCACTCATGGGAGCACCTTCCCAGGTGGGACAGCAGGTCTTGAAGCCCCACCAAAGCTCAGTGGGTGCCTGGAGCCCCAGGTGCCCCCCTCAAAAGCAGCTCCCCAGCCTTGGCACCAGCTTCAGATCCGCAGCATCTCCCTGGGGATTGCACCTGAGCTGGCAGCCTGCGTGGCCACATCCTGGCCTGACACCAGCGGCCGCGGTGCCAGGGTTTGGGTATCCCTGTCTGCCTGAGTTTCACGGGGTTTGCTTCTCGGGACGTCAGCGGTACCAGCATGGGTCTCGGTTGCATGTCGCCCCGCAGATGCCGGGACTAACCCGAGCTCTGCAGTGCACAGTGCCCACTCCTGCACCCCACCACTGCATCTGATCGCTAAGCAGTAAAGCTGAACCAGCCCTGAGGGTGATGCCGACCACAGGGAGCTTGGGATGAGTGGGAGAGGGCAGCCAGGAGGGCTCCGGTGCCACCCTCCCATGGCCCTTCTGTGTCTCCTCGCCACTTTGTCCCTGTCTTGAGACTAATTGACCGCCAGGGAACCAGGGCTGGGGTTGGCACCCTGATGCTGTGGCCCTGGGAGATTTTGGGGAGCAGTGGCAGGAGAAGACCTGTGGGAAGCATCCAGATTTCTCCTGGCCCTATCAGCCCATGATATATCAGCTAGGGGAGATGAATCCCAGGGGACCACGCAGGAGCCCCCAAGCCTGGCTCCGAGTGCGCTGCACATCCTCTTTTTATCCTTTGGCCGTATCCTGGGTCTCATTCGAGTCCTGGAGACGCCTCGTGGCCATGAGTCCCAGCCGCTTGTCATGCCTCCTCTCAGGAAGCATCTCCCTTCATCCGCTTCCAGCCGGCTGCTTTTAATTTTCCCTTTTTGGTTTTTATTACAAGGAAAGCCATGTTGAAACTGCCACTTCCCCCTCTCCAGGCCGTTTGCTCTTTAAATATCGCTGCTTGCTTTTTTTTTTTTTTTTTTCCCTTTCTCCAAGAAGCCAAACTGTGTAGGGACGAGCGTGCATCGCTGCCGTCATTTTAATGACCCTGCATCTCTGAAGCCAGATTCCCTAATAGAGAATAAATGTTCTGGTGGACATCCCAATAACACTTAGAGTTATTTTATTGTAAAACAGGGACGTGATGCAAAAATGAAACAGTCAGAGCAGGAAATTATAGTGCGACTTAGATGGTTGGGATGTGCGGACAGAGGTTATAAATACCTGGAAATATCGATGTCCAGCTGCTGCGCAGGGGGAGCCTGGCTGTGCGCTGGGTTTTTGCAGCCCTTGCTGCGAAGCAGGGCTCTGCCTGGGCTTGGAGGCAGCTTGCCACCATCCCAGGGGACAAAAACCAGCAGGCAGGGGATGGGGACAAGAGCATCTGGTGCTGCCCAGCACTCTGGGAGGGTTGGTCCCCTCCACCCCGCTGGGTGCTGCCACAGTCCTGCGGGTACCCCGAGGACGATGCTGAAGCTGCAGGCACCTGGGGAAGCCCCACAGGATGGGTTGGGACATAAACTTATCCAGCAAAGAGCCTTAAAAATGATCAAACAGAAAAACCAGTCCCTCCCAGCCCAGACAACTGTCACTGCTCAGCTTTTTTTTTTTAACTGTTGAAACCAAAAATATTTTTAACACCAAGTTTTTCCTCTCTTGTGGCTTTTCTCTTCCACGGTCAGCCCCCACAGCAGAGGGGGCGGCACCAGGGCGAGGGGGGATGCTTCTCCTCGGCTTCAGGATGGGAGAAGCTGGCAAAGCATGTGAAAAGTGGCAGAATTGGGAAAAACCGGTGATGTGCATCCCCCTGCCACAGGCATCCTTTTATCATCCTTCTACCTCCTTTTGCAGAAGCAGAAGGAAAAGGGAAATGCAAACCATGATGCTGAAGTGGAAATTAGTGCAATTAAAGCTGGCAGCTCATTTCTTTCCCCAGGAAGGGGACAGTCACAGCGCCAGGACTTTCTTTGCAAAGTGGCTGTGCCGGGTCGCGCAGCTCATGGGTGACTGCCAGGACGCTCGCTGGGTCCTCGTGGGACCCAGAGTTTTGGGTGGCTCATCCTTCTGCCACGTACATCCTTGATTTGGGCAGCTGGAGACCTGCCATGGAGAGTGGGGATAGGTGGGAGGTGTAAGGCTGCGTGGGCTGCTCTGTCCACAGCCACTCGTCTCCGGGCATGGGGGATGCTGGTCACCACCATTGCGGGTTGATGACTTCTGTGGATGCTTGGCTGGGGGACCTGGTGGAGATGCGCAGCGAGAGCTGTCCCCATGTCTGGGATGCTGTCCCTGTCCCCAACACCCACTGGAAAGTTGGGCAGGGGGGAGCTGTGCAGCATCCCACTCTCCTGGCTGGCGTGGGCACTGGGGGGTCCAGCAGGATGGGCACTGACAGCAGTTCCTTGCCCTCGTAGTGGCCCACCATGACCTGGAGAACACCCTGAACTGCAGCTTCATCGAGCCACCCTCTGTGGTGGAGCAGCCTTCCCCATCCTGGTCCTCGCGCGGCTCCTTCTCCTCCTTTGACACCACGGACGAGGGGCCGGTGTACTGCGTTCCCCACGAAGGTGAGCAGGGGCACCGGGTGCTTCCCCAAGGGACTTCGGGGCCATCACCAGGGGCCACCTCCTGCTCGGTGGAGAGGCATCACCCTTGCGCGGTGGGAACCATGTCACCCTGGCTCCTAGTGCCCCGGGAAGGGATGCGGGTGCCAGCGTTGCCTCCCACACAGAGTTTCACAGCTCCGTCCTCTGGCGTTTGCTGCTCGGGGGTTGTTTTAAGAGCCCTCTTGTGCTGGGGTCTCTGACCAGGAGGAGAGAACGGGGGAACCTGGCAACGCACTGGGGTGCAGGGAGGAACCAGGTGGGATGCCGTCCCACCGTGCTGTGGGAGCATTTCGGTCCTTCCCCTCCCCGGGCACACCCTGACCTGACACCCCCGTGCTCTCTTCCCACAGAGAGCGTGGGCGACAGCAGGGACAGGGGGACACCCGCCAGCCCTGGGGACAAGCTGGTGGCCCCGGCAGGCGGGGAAGAAGCGGGCGAATACACCTTCCTGAAGGAAACGGGCTCTGTCAGAGCTTTCCCAGCCGACAGCAGCGAAACACCCCTGCTCAAGTCCTCGGACAGCGAGCGCTCCTCCTGCGGCTCGGGCTCGGCCGGCGCCGCGCTCTACGCCCGGGTCGCTCGTCTCTCCAAGCAGTCTAAGGAGGAGGAGGATGCTACCACAGAGCCCCGCAGCTCTGGGAAGCCACCATCCCCGGAAAGGACCAAGCCCCGTCCCCCAGACCCGGCCACGAAGCCTAAAGTCTCCTGGATCCACGGCAGGTACAACTCCAGCCAGTCCAACTCGCTGCCGGCACCCAGCCGGTCCCCGGAGCGAGTGGCTGCCCAGTCCAGCAGCCCGGAGCAAGGCCAGGGCTTGGCCAAGAGGAAGAGGAGCCCGAGTGAGACGTCAGCCGGCGTGCAGGGCAGAGTGGAGGAGAAGGGCGGCACGCGGGGCAAGGAGAAAACGCAGAAGCAGCCGAAGGAGCCCGGCGTCCCTGAGGGCAAAGCCAGCCTTGCCGGGGAGCCCCAGTCGCCCTCCAAGCCCAAGCAGAGGAGCAAAGCCGGCTCGGAGCCAACGGAGAGCATCAACGGGGCGGTGCAGAATGCCTTCCGAAAGATGGGCGCCTTCCAGCCAGAGCGGCGGGTCGGGGACAACAGGGATGCTCCTCGCAGCCCCGGCGCCAGCAAACCCCGCTCCGAGCCCCTCCATCCCCACCTGGCCTCCGAGCTGGCCGCCCAGCTGAAGGAAAAGACTCAGAGCCTCAACAAGGGGGACGGAGGCACCCGGGCGAACGGGGTGGGCGCCCAGCGGGAGAAGCCCACCCCTCCGCAGAAAGCCAAGCGCTCGGTGGCCGCCGGCGGCCAGAAGACCAGCAAGCCCTTGCTGCCCACCTCTCCCCACCTGCAAAAACTGATCCCTGGGGCGGCTGAGCCGGCAGCCGGGGAGCCCAAGCGGGTGGAGAAGCCAAGCACCGGCAGCGGCCAGGACCAGGCTCTCCCCAACGAGCAAGCGGCCAAGAAAACCCCCATTAAAAAGCCTCCCAGGAAGAAGAGCCGAGAAGCCAGCCTGGAGCCGCCCCGAGCAGCCGCTGTGCCTGCTCAGGCGGTGCAGTGACCAGGAGCTGGGCACCGGCCCCACACCGGCCGGCCGCGCGCCGGGAAGAAGGACATTTGCCGGCACGGCCAGTGGACATGGAAGCCTGGACTGGGCAGGGGGCACTGGAAGAGCCTTGAGCCTCCATTCCCCCCCTCCTCCATCTCTCTCATCCCCTTTTTTCCTTTAGTCTCCCCTGCCCCAGGACCTGGTCCTCCCCATCCGTGCCCTGCTGCCTGCTCCCTGCCCGGGTCTGGCAGCTCGCCCTCCCCGTGCAGGGCAGGACTGTAGGGAGCTGGCCCAGCCGCCAACCCGGGGCGGGGGGGGTCCGTGCGTGTCATATCCCCCACACACTTTTTTGTAGCAGTATTATCAATCGCATAAGCAGTGCTTGTTGTACTAGACGTACCCACGGTATATTCTGCAGTAACGGAGCCGCTCGCTTCCCGCACCCCACTCTGGTCTGTTGGGCTCATGGTGCACGGGAGAGGGAGGGTGCTGCTGCTCGGTGCCCAGGGCATCATCAGGGACGTGCCCTGAGTCCGTCGCCGGCAGCAAACCCCGTGCCCCGGCGGCCTGGGCTCCAGGCACGGCTCTCCATTGCCGGTCCCGCCACAGCCGAGCCATGCCCGGCGTGGGGTCGAGCTGGTTTCGACCGATGCCACCCTCCCCTCTGCCCCTGGGGTTGCTTCTGGCCAGGAGGAAAGCACTATTTATGGCCAGAGCTGGATGCCCTTCGGGCTCCCGCATCCCATCCAGCGGAGTTGGAGGGATTAGTTCGGTACGACAGAGCCTGGCACCTCTGCAGAGCGCTTTCCTAATAAAAATGTATTTCTTCTGTAGCTGGGTGCTGTATCTCCATGCCCCAGGCTCTCGGTGGGCGGGTGACATGCTGGGCATCGCCCGGTCTTGCTCGGGTGCTCAGCCCAGTCCTGAGCAGGATGCAATGGGGAGGTGGATGACCTTGCAGCAGTTTCAGGCAGGTAGGCAGGGTGGGGAGGCAGATCCCCACTGTGGCTGCTGCTGGGTGCTCACCTGGCAGCAAAGACCAGCCCTGGGGGCAAGGTGAGGAGTCCTTCATCCCCCAGTATCCAGCATCCTCCCCTAGCCCAGCAAGAGCCCCAGGGGCTGGACCGGTCTTGTGGTCAGACCCTCTCCAGCCTAGCAAGGATTGGACCCTGGGGCTCAAGAGAGCTCTGGCTGCTGTGCAAAAAGAGTCCACCCCTGGCTGGGTGCTTGGGGTGCTGGGAGACAAATTGGGGGGGAAACAGGGGGCTGGCAGTGGGGTGCAGGGCTCTGACCCCAGCTTTCTAACCCCATTGCCAAGGGGCTGCCAACCCTGGCAGCACTGGGGCTCTCCACACAGCCCCAGGCACGATGCTGCCATGTGGCAAGGCTGGGACAAGGTCAGGGGCCAGCCGAGATGGGCTTTCTCCTGCACGGCTTCTGCCCAAGATTCCTGAGCAGTCCTGCCTGCAATTTGCCTGCACCCTGCCTACACCCTACCTGCATGCTTCCATCACTTTGCCGGTGCACTGTCTGCACGCTACCTAATCTCTACGTGCGTTTCACAGGCTTTCTGCCTGCTGCCTGTGCTCTACTTGCTCTCTGCCTGCACTTTGCTGGCACTCTGCCTGCACACTACCCGCACGCTGCCTGTGCTCTGCATCACTGCCTGCGGTGGGAAGGCAGCGGGGCTCTGCGGTCTCCCTGCGGGGACCAAGGGCAGCAAAGCCCTGCCTGTCCTGCCGCTCCTGGTGCTTGCCCAGGGCCTGCTGCCCGTGGGACTGTAAATGCTGGGTCCTTTGGCATAGTGGCTCTGCCCCTGCCAGGGTCCTTCAGCCTCAAGCGGAGCCTCCGCCAGCCCACGGGGCTGGAGGACCCATCGTTCTGCCCGGATCTCCCTGGAGGAGCCGGAGCCGCGGGCTGCAGGGGACCCTCCCTGCCATGAGAAATGAAAGCAGGGCTGTCCGCTCCTGTGGGAGCTGGGAGCACTGATGCCCACGGTTGAGCCATCCCGAGCTCTGCCCATGGTGGGGGGATGATGGCCAGGAGAAGACCACTGGACCAAAAGGCCAACCGCAGGGCAATCACAGAGGTGATGGAGGGAGCTGGTGGACACCAGGATGGGATGAGACCACCCAGAATGAGGACAGCAGCCAGTCCAGCATGGCATCCAGGAGGGGACAGGGCTCCGGTACATTCCCTGGCATTGCTCAGCATCATGGAGCTGGAGCCAGTGCAGTACCTGACACTGGCTGGAGCAGCAGCATCTCATAGCAAAAAGCTGAAGAATAAAGGGACGGGACATCACACAGCTTGTTGGCGTTGCTTAGCAGACTCCTGGCCACCTTTCAGAGTTCCTTCACTCCCCCTCCCCTTTCCTTCAGGTTTTACTTGGGAAGATGAAGGACGACAGATGAAGGTACTCCAGGTTCTTCTCAGCAGGGTCCTTCCAGCTCAGACGGGTCATATGCTTCTTCAAGAAATGTCCTGTGATGCCACAGGCCATAAAGGACATCACCATTGCAACGGATGAGGCATTGCCACACCTCAGCATCATGAAGGTCTCACTTTTCCGCATAATGTGACTGTGAATCTCTTTTCCAAGCATCCCGCCAGGGCCTGCACTTTGGTTATCTCTGACTGACAGCACCCTGCGATAGACACCAGTGAGGGGACTTTGTTTAGGAGTCCACAAATCAGCAGAGGCTGAAAACCATAGAATTTCCCCTGCAGCTGTGAGTCCCACCAGAAAGATCATACATAGCAGAAATACACTTGCTTTTCTTAGCCGCTTTCCACCACTTTCTTGGACGTGCAGAAACCTTTGACCTCAAGGAAAAAACAGCTGAACCCACTCACTGGAAGAAGTCATAATGTGAAGCAAATCCAGGTCTTCTGCTTCCCCGAGATGGAGCAGAAGCCACTTTCAGGAGCCACCTTCCCCAAGAGACAGGTCGGGCTTTTGGTGATGACGTGATGGCTTGACTAAGCACGTTGCTTGGCCTCCCATGGCTGAGGAGACAGAGTGGATGAGGCTGGCAGGAGATGCTGTAATGGAGCAGGACCTGCCCAGCGGCCACCAGCCCTCCTCTCCACTGGCACCTCATCCAGAGGAAGCAGAGGAGCACAGTGGCACTTGTGGCCCATCCTCTCCTCCACCAACACTGATCTTCTTCCCATTTTGTCCCAATTTCCCAAACCGAAGAAGGAGCCATTGGGTTGGACAAAGGCATATTTGTTTTGGCTTGGCCGACGAGCAGTGATAAAAGCGAGCCCGTTGCCAACAATTCGTTTCCTATTTCAGGCCCTACCAAAAATAAACTCGGAAGGGAAACTCCAATGAGAACAAAACATGCATGAGACAACGGGTTCCTTAAATTATATAGGAAATTTCTCTCTCAGTGCTCGCTGGGAGGGGGGATGGCAGTGCCAGGGGTATTTTGTGCTGGAGGGGGAATTGCGAGGGGCTTGGGGAGCTCCATCAGCTCCACAGCACAAGCCAGGGTTGTAGGGATATAAGTATATATTCAGCTGACACTTCATGTAGTGGCTTCATGTGAGTACATTACATGTGGGGAAATGGCCCTTTCCTTCTTTGTCCCCCAAAAGTGGATGTAATGGTCCCTGGTTGCCTTCCCCAGGACATGCAGCTCCAGGGATGGGGGCACTGGAATGTCCCCCGGCCACGTGGGTGACATCCTCGTGCAGCCAGCATCCAGCTGGCATGGGGCTCCCCGCAGCCGGACTGAGCAGATCACCCCACAGACTGGGACCCCAAATTGGAGCAGCCACCGCAGTACTACCAAAATTATTCCACATTCCTCACCGCAGCCATCAGTGACCTCACCAACGTCCCTGGAGGACACCGGTGGCATCTGAGTTGCAATAAATAGCAGCCTTTTTGCAGGCTATGATCTCCTGCTTGTATGTCCACCCTCTGCCCAGCGGCTCTGCTCCCGTGGTGGGGCTCAGCCCCTCTGCCAACCCCCGGGCACACAGGAGCCTGCAGTGCCACGAGCACGGGCGCTGCGGTCCCGTGGGATGCCCAGCCCTAGCATCAGTCCCCAGCGGGAAGGACAAAGCTCTGGGGTGCCATGGGTCCCCATGAGGGCGGGTGGTGGCTCCAGGACCCTGTGCCACCTGGAATCGCACCTGCAGGTTTCCCTCGGGATGACGGAGCCTTTTGGTGGCTGTTTGCAGCCGGGAGGCAGTTTTGTCGCTGCAACCTTTCCCTGTGCTTGAGATGCCATAAGACATGGGACATCTATATAAATGTATGCTTCAGGAGTATATATTTTTAATATGTATATACACACACACAAATAAACATGTATATACACACACACACACACTCCTATACACTCCAGGAGTAAATTTTTTTATATGTGTATATGTACTTATTTTCATATATATACACCACACACTCTCCTATATGCTCCTGGAGCAGCTAGTATATATACTTATATAAGTATGGATATATACACTTCTATATTTTTTATATATATACACACACTTATATATTTTTTTATCTTTCCATTTATTTTTGTATACATATATGCATATATATCTATGTATATATATACATACACACTTATATATTTATATAAGTTCCAGGAGCTGAAGGTGAGGATGGCCAGGCCAGGCTGAGGCTGCCCGCAGCACCCAGGTGCCAGCCCCATCACCGCCGGCCACGTGGCAGTGCCACCCAGGCACCCACAGACTGGGTCTTTGTGATGTTGAATCCAACAAGGGAGATGCGCTGGGCATCTCCCTGAGGATCTGGGGTTCAGGGAGCCACAGGCATGGGGGTGCCCCAGCATGGACTTGCTGGGGGAGCACGGCAGCAGGACTTTACCTCCATGCACCATCCTGAGCCCAGCAGCAGCTCCAGGCTCTGCAAGCGGGACCTGACACCTCTCTAAAGCCATTTTATCCCCAGTGATGGGCACCCAGGGCTGGGCAAAGGGCCATGCTCCTCTGCTGCAGCACATTGCGTGGGCCGAGCTGAAGGGTGGGCTTCGAACTGGGGACGTGCCCTCGGCTCATCGGGGTCTCCAGGGGACCCTCCGCAGCCCCCCCAACCCTCCAGCCCGAAGGATGGGGTGCCCATGAATGTACCTTTTCGGGGGGGTGGTGCCGTGCCCTGAGCAGCCCAGGGCACTGCAGGGGAGGCTGCAGCTGGAGCACCCCACTTGGCAGGCATCGGGCGTGCGTGCAACACCTCCCTGGGCAGCCCGCCGAGCAAACCCGCTTTGGCTCCATTTTAAGACCCTCCCTCACCCGATGGGGTAGTGGAAGCATTTGCATGTGATCCAGGGCACCAATTAATCCCTGGCCCTAATGAACTGCACAGAGCAAAGGGACGAAGCTCAGCAGCTGCCGGTCTTCGGGGCTGCAGACACATTTCTAGCAGACAGAGCCATCTCTCAGCAGATCCAAGAGCTTGAGCCTTTATTCCAGCCTCTGGAAGCTCTGTCTGGCATCATTTGGGAAAAATCCCTATTTTTGCACAGAAAGCGTGAGTGCGCTCGCATCCAAGCACTTCGAGTAGGAGAGGAAGAATAATTAGGCAGAAGATGGGCAGAGGCATCCGCACCGCCGCTACCTGATTTATCCCTGCGCCTGTGCTGGCCTGGCCGCACGCCGTAACACACCCGGCCTTGTTTAGTCTGTGTGGGAGCACAAATCACGGCGCAATGTCATCGCTCTGCCAGGGTCTGGATTTCATTAGGAGCCACATGATCGGCCTCGGCTGCCGCTGGGGTCTGGCCGCGCTCCCCCCGCAGAGCTGCACAGGATGCAGGGGCGACGGGTCGGGGCGCAGGGCTGAATAGGCATCTTGTCTGCAGGTGAGGAGCAGCAGCCACGTCGGTGGGACAGGGTTTTGGTCCCCCCAGGATGTTTGAGGACCCTGAAAATATCCTTAGGGAATAGGAGTGTGGCCTGAAGCCCTCCCTTGCTAGCATGGTGACTGCGGGGGCACAGCGAGATGGACACCCTGGAGCAGCCCTTAGCCCAGAAGACAGGACCCACAAGTCTGGGTCACTGCTCCTCCCCAAAAGTCAGGCTGCTGAAATAGAGGGACACAGCTGGCAAATGGGCAGTGCCAGGCCAAGGGACGGAAGGAGCTGGCTGCAGTCTGCTGCATCCCTTGCAGCCTACTGCAACCTCTGCAGTCTGCTGCATCCCTTGCAGCCCACTGCAACCCTTGCATCCTCTGCATCCCTTGCATCCTGCTGCATCCCTTATGTCCCACTGCACCCTTTGCATCTCTTGCAGTCCGCTGCAGCCCTTGCATCCCTTGCAGCCTGCTGCATCCCTTACATCCTTTGCACCCTTTCACCCCTTGCAGCCCGTGGCCCTTTGCACATAACTCCCAGCCAAGCACATGCACTTCTCCTCTCTCACCCTGTCTCCGTCCCAGGTATGAAGGACCGTGCAGTCACCCAGGAACACCCACGCCAGCCCTCTGGCATCCCCTCCATCAGCGTGCAGGGGAAGCAGCTCCCGTCCCTTGCCCAGAGCGAGCCCAGGCTCACCAGGCAGGGCCGCACAGGCAGGACCGGGTTGTCCATGGGGTAGTATAGACCTGTCACCCCCCCGTCAAACAGACCTTCTGACAAGCCCTCTGCTCTGCAGGGAGTGGAGACACAAGGAGCTCCTGAGCCACAACTGACACAAATTTGCCGTGGCTGAGCATCTGCGTCTCCTCCCGGGGAAGGATGTGCAGTCAGGACACGTGTGTGCAGCATCTCCCCTGTGTCCCCATGGATGCTCAGCCCAGACAACCAAAGCCCAGCCATGTTTTCTGACACATTTCTGACAATGCATGCTCCTCTCGGCAGGTCAAACCCAGCTTTTCCAGCTCAGTAGCCCTTGCTCCGCCAGCTACGTCAGCAGCCAGTCGGGAAGGGAGCACAGAGGTTTCACCCAGCACCACTGAGAGCCAGCGACCACCTCAATCCAGATCTTATTTTAGCTGCAGCTCAGGGGTGAAATTCCCGTTCAGATATTCAGCTCCAGAGGCCAGAGTGGGGGAAACACTTTTACTCCGCAGTGTTTAAATTGGAATAAATCTGGTGAGCCCGAGGCCATGAGGCTCCCGTGGTCCTGGCCACACACTCCCCTCGCCCAGGGGATGAGAGTGCATGAGGCTGAGGTCAGACACAAGGTTAAAGTGACCCAAAAAAGGAGGGGAGGAGGCTGGGGATGGGCGGCAAAGCCACCATAGTGGGTGACCACACACCCAATGCAGGATGGAGTTGGGGGGGCTGGTGCTGGAGCCCCTTCCCCAGGGGTGCAGGGGACTCGTGCAGCTCTTGGCTGGAGGAGACTCAGGGAAACCATGCAAACCAAGTCGGGTGAGGAGAGCAGGATCCAGCCCTGAGGAGAGGAGCTACCCTGAGATCTGGCCCTGCGGGGCAGTTTGCAGCTCTGGGAGCACCCTGGCTCCATCCCCAGCTCAGGTACCAGCCAGGGACTAACCGAATGCACCGCGGCTTGGGCTGAGCTGCTGCCAAATCACCCAATTCATAGCCATGCCACAGAGAGCGGAGCACTGGTAGGATGCTCGCTAACTCCCAGCCTGAGCCCCAGCTGATGCTGCCTTGTCCCCATCCCCACGGTAAAAGCAATAAAGCCGCATTTGGTGCAAAGGCCTTTTTTGGTGACAGCTGGCTGCCCGGTGAAACCACGCTCGCCAAAGGCTGAGCGGCCACGGGGGGAGCTCCCAGCTCTGGAGTGGTGACTCAGAGCCATGGTGACGTGGCGACTCTCCCACAGGGACACCGAGCTCGGGCAGCCGTCTCCTGTGGACGGGTTTGTGCTCTGGTTTCTCTGGAGGATTATGCCTAATTGCAATGTGCTTCAGTTGCAAAAATGAGCTGTCCTGCTCCATGCATGTGGGTGACCCACTCCCGCTGCCATCTCTGCTTGACTCAGGATCGGCAAGACCACAAAAGTGCTGTTTTTCCAGCATTTCTGAGCATGCAAATGTGCCCTTTGGGGTAAGGTAACATCCAGGCATCCCTTCTCTAAACAGGCAGTGGACACCTTTGCGAATCTCTCCAGCCTGGGACATATTTTCCCTGCAGGTGAGTGCAAGAAGCCTGAACCCCACAGGGGACCCTTTGCTTGGGGGCAAAGTGAGCAGCTCCAGTGGGAAACAGAGTTGTTTGGCCCTCTGGATCTCCTTGCACATCCCATGCTGGGGCACGGGCTCCATAGCACAATATGTGCTTGTTTCCCTGCTTCTCGCCACCCACCTGTGCAGCAGCAGTGTGAGGAAAGTCCCGCAGTTGCTTTGGGGGCTCAAGAAGCACTGGGCCAGGATCAGTCCCAGCTCCCTCTGTGCTGAGGCAAGGAGCATCCCACTCTCCTGGTGCAGAGCCCCCATGGCTGTGAGCACCCAAATGTGGCCTCATCCTGCCCAGCAGAGTGCATCGCTCTGTGCACATGGGCCAGCAGCAGCTGGAGCAGGATGATGTGGTGGGACCATGTACCTCCCCCACGGTCCCAGACCCAGCCTGGGGCTGCAGATTGTCCCCAACAGGCAACCCAGCTGCAGTTCAGCTCACTGAGCTTCTTCCCTCAACTCAAAGCCCCTTGTCCCTCTGTCCCCATGACACTCATGCAGGTCCCAGCGGACTGCCCTGTCCCCCAGCTCCAGCTCCATCTACTGCAGTGAGTTTGCCCTGCACCACCACCAGCATCCTGGCCCAGCAACAAAGGCAGCATGAAGCCTACGCAAACCAGGGGCAGCTACCTCGTGGCGTCCATGCCGGCTCAGATATCTGGACCAGGTCCCCCAAAAGCCCAGCCTTTGCAGGCCCCAGCCCACCAGCCTGCAGAAGGCAGCGCCCGGAGCCTGCCGGGCTAATGAGAAGCGCATGGGACCCACATCTGGTAGCGATTGAGCGGGAGCAGCGCTGGGAAGGGAGGAAGCGCAGATTTCCTGCAGCACAAAGGAAGGGAGAGGAATGTCCGTGGCGGAGCGGAGGCCCCAGCGTCCCCCCTCCCTCCGCCGGCTCAGTCGCGATGACTTCAGTAGGGATGCAAAGGCACCAGATCGTGCCATGCTCCTTTGCCGGCACTGCTGGAGCTCGTCCCTGGGAATGTGCTCCCCTCTTCCCTGGGCTGAGCCCTTTGTCTGCCCAGCTGCTCCCCTTTTCCTCTCGCAGGGGTGCACGGGCACCCCACAGCCACTGTGCATGGCTCATGGCCATGCCGGCCCTCCAGACCTCACGCATGGTCTCTCCCCTCCTGTCTGGTGCTGCTTGGGGTCAAGGTCAAGACCTTGCTGCTCAGGGTCTGGGGTCAAGACAAACCTCCCCACACCACCGGGCTTCAACTGCCCCTCGAAACAGCCTTGGAAAGAGAGCAGAAGCCCCAGCAAGGCAGTGAAGGTGGCAAGATCAAAGCAGGGTCTGCCGTGACGATGGGGATGTGATGCTTGGAAGGGACAAGGGAGGTTGCATTTAGGTCCTCACCAGTGCAGGCAGCCATGTCAGGGGCAGGCAGCTTGCCTGGTCCTGTGCTGCTACCAGGTGAAGTCTTGGCCACCATACCCGAGCATCCACGGCTGCTGAAGGGATTTTGGGTTGTACTCCCTGGGGAATACCCTGGGACAACGAAACCCTGTGACAGCAAAACCCTGGCTTCAGGTGACACCCAGAGAAGGATATTTAGTAAAAGCTGCTGTCAAATCTTCATGGCAGAGGATGGGGATGCTTTTATCCTGGTCTTTCATATCGCCCCAGCCAGAGCTGAGCAGTACGTCTAATAGCTCTTAATTAAAAGACCCTTTTTTCCCTTCCCCAGCAGCTCAGCAGGCTACAGCCACCCAGGCTCTGCGCCACGGCTCTGCCGCCAGCAGCTCCAGTGCAGCAAAAACCTCTTGGCAGTTCCAAGGATGGGGTTGGGGTGATTTGCCTGTTCAAAATATGGGGCGGCCATTTCATGGGGACATTGCTGCCAAGCTGGGGGAAGAGCAAGCAGGGGATGGGCAGGACAGACAGACACGGCAGGGTTAACTCTACAAAGCAGTGGTCTAAGCAGCCCATAGGCAGAGGGGTCTGCAATCAGCCCACCCAAAGCCTCTCCAGCACTTGGGATTTGGGGATCCTTGGATGGAAATCAAAGGCAACCAACCGGAGGGAAAAAAAAGGGGGCAATTTATATTCAGGGATATTTTAGGGATGCCGTGTTCGCCTGGGGATGCTCCGTGTTCTTCTCCAACATGGCTGTTTCTACTCCCCTCAAGCTGGCAGCGCAGCTTTTGTAGGCTTTGAAGTCATATTAAAACCGATACCTTTAAGACATTTTTAATACACTTCAGTGGTTCTTTCATTTTGCTAATTCAAGCCAGGAACCTTTTCATGCGTGCCACTGAAATGAATTTGCAACTCGGCCTGCGCTAAACATTGATCTCATTACCTGCACCCGAGCGCTCACGAAAAGAACCCATTGCCATCCCAGTTGCATGTTTGAAGTCGAAACGCACTTAATAAACTCCGTGTGTTTTAAGGGATTAGAAGGGATCCTTGCAGCCGAGTGGTCTTGCCCTTCTCAGGGCTCCCCAGTGAACCCACAAATGTTGCCCGGCTTTGGTCTGGCGCAGTGTCTACAGGGAATGGTCCCCAGCTCACCAGCTGGAATGAAACCATGAAGCCAAGGACCCGGAGAGCGAAATTCCTCCAATGCCGGTGGTGCTGGGGGCTCACGGCATTTTCGGCGGTGGCGGCGGCCAAGTCACCGCGTACGGCAGCTCAAAAACTGCCAAAATCCATCTGAAAGGCTTTTGATCGAGTCATCGAAAACACTTTTTAACCGCTTTCAAGCCCGAGCAGGGGCGCACCCCGCCGGTGCTCTCCCTGCGCGTCCCATGGGACGGGCTGGAGAGAAACCCCCAGGAAAACTCGGAGCGCGGCTCCAGCCGCTGAGGCACCGCTGCGCACACGCACACGGCTCCCAGGGGAAGGCGGAGGCGCCGGTCGTTGCCGCCGCTGCTGCCGCCGGCCCCTCCGGGACCGGCCCGGACCGAGGATGCTCGGGGCCGCGCAGCGGGCTGCGCCACCGGGGCGGGGCGGGGCGGGGCGAGGCGGGGCTTGGGGCGGGGCGATGGAGCGGGGCGGGACGATAAGGCGGGGCGGGGCGGGGGAACGCGCATGCGCAGAGCGCGACGGAGCCATGGAGCGGTTCGGCGGCGGCGGCGGGACCGGGACCGGGACGGGGAGCGGGGGGTACGAGGCGGCGGCGGAGCAGCTGTCCCGGCAGCAGGAGCGGCACTACCGGCTGCTGTCGGAGCTGCAGGCGCTGGTGAAGGCGCTGCCCAGGTGAGCGGGGACGGGGGTGAGGCGGCGGGGCCGGTTCCGGGGCTGACCCGGTTCCGGCTCCGACCCGGTTCCGGTTCCGGCAGCCCTTGCCAGCAGCGCCTCTCCTACACGACGCTGAGCGACCTGGCGCTGGCGTTGCTGGACGGCACCGTCTTCGAGATCGTGCAGGGCCTGCTGGAGATCCAGCACCTCACCGAGAAGAACCTCTACAGCCAGCGCCTGCAGCTGCACAGCGAGCACCGCGGTCCGCGGGGGCACCGGGGGGGTACCGGGGGGGGGTGCAGCAGGGGAGGGCACTGCAGGGAGGCGGGGGCACCGGGTGAGGGCAAGCCCGGGGCACCTGGGGGGGGGACGACACTGAGAGAGGTGTGGGGCGTTGGGGGAAGGTGGGGAGGGGGGCACTGGGGAGGAGTAGGGGGGGACACGGGGGGGGCAGCTTAGGAGCAATTGGGGGGGCAGGTGGCAAGGACGCTGTGGAGGGGAGGCATGGGGGGGCGACATTGGGGGGCAGGTTGGGGTGGGACACTGGGGGACACGTGTAGTGGGGAGGGAGGGGATGTGGGGGTGGGAACTGGGGGGAGAAGCGTAGTGGCAGGGAGGAGATGTGGCAGCGGTGGGGACACTGAGAGGGAACACGCGTAGCGGGGAGAGAGGAGATGTGGCAGCAGCGTGCCCTGACCTAGCACCCATCCCCGTGGTCTCAGGGCTGAAGCAGGAGCTCTTCCACCGGCACAAGGAGGCACAGCAGTGCTGCAGACCCCACAACCTGCCGCTCCTCCGGGCCGCCCAGCAGCGGGAGATGGAGGTAAGGGATGGGTGGACTGGTGTGGAGGTTGTGTCCCTTTCCCCGGGGGGCTCACAGCCCCTTTGCTGCAGGACGGCTCCAGCATCGCAGCATCTCCAGAGGGTTGAACTAATCACCTGCACCCCCTGCAGCCCTGCAAGCCGCCAGCCATCCTGTCTGGTGTTGCTGGCACAGCCCTACGTTCCTCACCCTGACTTGGGGTTCCTCTCCTCTTGCTCTGCCCTTTGTCCCCGCAAGAGCGGGGGCCCAGGCTCTTGCCATCTCGGATAGCTGCGGTCCAGGTGTAATCTGGGAATCGTGGAAGTTCAGGAGCCCACTCCAAAAGAGCGGTGCCCTCCACAGTGCTTTAACAATTCTTTGTTATATGATGGGCTGAAGCCTCTATACGGATAGAGAGCAAGTTGATAGAAAACACGGAGAAGATACGTGAAATCTGCCATTATGTCATAGCAAGTAGAAAGCACAGAGTACTCAAAAAAAAAAAAAAAATCACATTTTACTTAGTAGCAGTGATAAGGAGGAAGTACCTTGAGATACGTAAGCATGGGGATAGTTTCTGCGAGCATCCAAAGGCATTTGGAGAAAGGCACTTCAGCACGAGCAGTACAGTAAGCCCCAAAGGACTTATCTGTACATTGGTGATAAGATAGAGGCAGTTTTATAAGGTAAAGGAGATTGCAAGTAGCTAGTTATCTTAATCGATGGAGTTTAAATGTAGGGGGGAAGTTACTTTACTCCATGTAAGGGAAACAGATAACTGTTTATATACAGGCTTTTTCCTGACCTTTGCCTGCGGCAAACACCGTATCAGCACTAGCTGTTGGATCTTTTGTCGTGGTGTTTCCGTGTCCCTCGTTTCCTATTGAGGTGACTAAAGCCAGGCTGGACCTCTATTAGCTGTCCCTGTTACTTCTAAGTAACTTATACTTGCAGCAAGTAATAATGTATATTGCCTGTTTTAAAGCATTTCCAATGTTGTCTTCACTCATTAAGTAGACTGTATATGTGCCATTTCTCCTTGTCTTACATGATGTGCAGCTTCTTCCTGCTTCCTTCCACCTTCCCTCTGCCTTTCTCTTCTGTTTTCCTCTGCCAGGTGTTACTAGAGTTACTTCTTCCCTTTTTTTATCCTCTAGTATTTCTGCTGTAGAGCATTTCAGGAATAGATTGATCACCTCAGTAACAATTGGTATGTGTCTAATCGGAGCTGCCCTCTGTGGTTAAAGGTTTCGAAGACCAGCTCCCACGAGATAGCTTGGGATTGGGCTCCCAGGAGAGGTAATACAAGATGCAGTTTTTAGATGTGGCTTCTCAGTGGAACCCACAGCATTTAGAACAGCTTTGCCCATCATACAGGGTCACCAGCCACCAGAGCTGAAGGAAAAGCTTGTGTTTAAGTCTTAGTTTTCTCCAAGATTTTGGCACTTTTCTGTAGCCCAGAATCAGTTGCCAGCCCTAAACAGTACGTAGGCACTTGATCTGGTTTGTTTTCAAACCCAAGGAAAGTCACTTCTCCAGCACAGTAAGTGGAGGAGACGATGGTATGGTGCATCTTCCATCCCCCAAGCTGGCTGGGAGGAAGGAGAGTCTTTGGGAAGTGAGGGATTTGAATCCTTTGTACCTTCCACAAAGAGAATGAACGTCTAGACTGAAGGAAGTGTAAGGACAGAGCTTCCTTAGGTTCATGAGCATCCCATAGTGAAGGAGGCAATGAGCCCCTCTACCTTCCCTTTTCCTGAGGCTGAAGTTGTCTTTCTTCACACTTATTCTGTTAAGATCCTGCCCCAAGTGTCTTCTGTGGAGCACCTGATGTACAGTAATCTTTTGGTGAATCACAGTCCTGCATCCTCCTTAACCTCAGCTCTTTTCCAGACCATTCAGGGCCGAGACCTCTGTCATTCAAATTCTGGATTTTCCCCAGGACTTGTAGCAGTGCACAGGCTTTCAGCTTCCCTCTCAGATGGATCTGCTGAGGTCTTTTAAACCACCAGCCACTGGTGTAGGAAATCCTGGGCTTTGTGACTTCTCCCTTTCTGTGCAGTGAGGGTAACTTACCCCCATGAATATTTCCAGCTAAACGTGTGCCTCTGTTTACGGTGTTACAAAGGGGCAGCGCTGCACGAGTAAAATGTTGAAACTTGTGCCATTTATTTCTTGCAAGAGAATGTGCTTTCTTTTGTATTTAGATGAGATTTGATGCTTCTTGACTTTCCCTGTGGCTTGCGAAAGAAGTCTGTTGCTCAGTGCAACCCAGTAAGGTTGTATTGCCTCAATTCTGCACACATGTGGCCTTTTATTTGAGCTGGGCTGTCCTCGTCCCCTGCAATCCTTCTGCTCTCTTCTCCCCTCTCTGGCAGAGTTTCTGGTGGGTTGAGGTTTGCTCCAGAACTGGCTAGCAGTGCCCCTTTCTGCAGCTAGCAGAGCATGTGAGTGCTCCTAGAGCATGCCCACCACTCCTGATTTCCAACATGCCTTTGATGTGGCACGTGGTTGCTGTGCTCCATTTCTTCTTCAGAGGCAATGCCGAGGTTTCTCTGCTGAGGTTTAGGCAGATGTCAGCAAGGCGGGAGGGGCTGTGTTCTCCTGGTTGGGGCTATTTTGTGAAGTCCCTGTTTGATAATGTTCTTGGTCTGCCAAAAACAGAGCCCCAGCACACTGTAGTCCCAAGCGAAACTTCAGCTGGCTTTCCAGTTGCAAAGTTAGGTTTTTGAGGAGTTCAGCTCCTTTAGTGAATAAGTGGGATCTGGGTGTGATTTACAGCTCCAGCTCTGTATGTTAGTGTCCAGGGAACATGGAGGCTCAGGGAGGTGTCCGAGCTGGGACCTTGATAAGCTTTGGTGGCCTGTGTTACTCCTCCAAGTCTTTCTTCAGCCTCACCAGTCCTGTGAGAGGTATGAGATTCTTGGACTGCTGACTTCTTCTGAACCTGTGCTGCTGGAGTGCTCAGCCATCACCTGCTGCTCAAACGTTGGCTCATCAGGAAAAGTCATTCACATACCAATCTGTCACTCATGGTTTTTGCTGGCCTCTAAACACACAGAAAGCAGGCTGGTCCAAGTGACTTGCCTGCCTTTTCTTGAGTGGTAGCTTTGCTGTAAGACATGGCAAGTGGAGGTAAAGTCTGGGGCTGTGCTTGCTGCCCTCTGCTGTCCGTGGGACTCAGCACAGCAGGAGTGCTTCAGAATCTAGTTGCTCTTCAATTTTAGTAAAAGACTTAGAGATGAGAAAAAGATAGGAGGAAGGCAGATATTCCACTTTTTTTTCTGTTGACTGTTATCTTTCTCAGGCTGTCGAGCAACGAATTCGAGAGGAACAGCGAATGATGGATGAGAAGATAGTCTTGGAACTGGACCAAAAAGTGATAGACCAACAGAGCACTCTGGAGAAGGCCGGGGTGTCTGGCTTCTACATCACCACCAACCCACAGGTTGGTGTTTAGGCAGGGAGTGTAAGATCTGACAGTACTCTTGTGTTAATGTCTTTATTTTTAAAAAAAAAAGTCTTGCTCATAATGAATTCTGAATCTCTGGGTCAGAATGATCTGTCCTTTGCCTCATCAGCTGATGGGCAATGTGCTGTGGGCAGACCTAGTACTAGGTTCATAACAAAGGAGCAGAAACCCATTAGACTGGGCAACATCCCCAGCTTTCTGCAATATTTTTCCCAGTGTGGAGGGAAGAAACACTGTGCCAACAGCCTGCAGTCCTGTGACTCTTGAATGGGTCTGAATAATACTGGAATAAGTGGCTGCGTAGGTTTATCACTTTTGTACCTAGCTTAGCTGTACAAATTGCCGTCAAGAAGTCTTTTTATTAGGGATCTTGCTAATTCTTGCATGTGACTTGCTGGAGATGATGATCTCAGACTGTGATTAGAAAATTGTTCTCGGTTTCCCCAGTGCATCTGCTCTTAAAACTTGTGAGCAATCGCCTGGGTTTTTCTCTGTTGTCTTAACGCCACCGCAGGAATGAAAAAATAAAACTTCCAAAGTCTCATTGTAATGCCACAGAAGTTTGCAGGGAATGCAGAAACAGGCTGTTCTTAACTCTTGTTTTTTCAGCTGATTAAATTTCACTTTGATAAAGACCTACTAGTGAGAAAAGACGGCTTAAACTAAGTTAGTTAAACAGGCATTTTCTAAAACCCACACAATTCCTGGTTGTGTAGCCTTGAACAAGCCTCTTATTTTTCCTGTGCTGCTATTCCTCATCTATATAATGAAAGCAGCTCTTTTTCTCCCCTCCTGCCCCTGCCTTTAATGTTATTTTTGTAAGTAATAACTCTTAACAGGTTTGCTGGGTTTTGTTTGTGCTTGCCTTTACAATAGCTGGCAAACCAGACCCAGACCTTGACTTGTACCTGTGAATGCCACCATCGTATAAGAAATCACTGCTGGAATCTGTTCTCCATGCATTTCCCATCAGCTGATATGTTTCCTCCCAGTCTGTTGTATAAAATGTCTACTTATGCAGTTGATATATTTGTACAAAAATAGATTTTTATTTCCATAATGTAATGTCTGCAAACCTGAGTCACAGAACAAGGTTCACTGAATTAGCTGTTCCACCATGTAGTCTCTGTGCTAAATGGCTTGTGAGCTAAATGTGAGTAAAGAACAAGCAGATGGTAAGGAAGCCGTAAGCTGATGTTGGTGACTACAGGAGACGGTGGTCTCCACTTGATTACAGTCATGGAAAAGGGAGTTTTTGAAGGGGAACGGAATACCTAGAGGGAATTCAATGCAGCAGCACAGCGATGTGTTGCACATGGCTTAGATTCCACTTAGCACCCAAAGCGATCCCTCCTGCTTCCTGCCCATCTGTGCTGGAAAAGGATCAGGGCATTGAAGATGCTGTTGGAGGACGAAGGGAGGGAGCTGTGCCAACCTGGAGAACCTCCTCCGGTGTGTGTGGCTGTGCAGGTGCCAGGGGACACTGCTGCCCTGCTCCTGGAGGCCCCTCCAGAAGGGGAAACCTGCAGAACTGGCTGGCCCTCACTGCATTTATCACTAAACCACAGTCAAGAAGAAAGAACCTTTCTGAATCCTTAATGAATCATAAAGCCCTGGGATTCCTAAGACAGCTGCAGTTTGCAGCAGATGTCTTAAGATATTACTGCCCTGTATTTTATAGGAATGCTTAAACGAGATGAAGCCTTTGTTTTGTATCTGCATGCTTTTTCTTTTGTTCCCTGAAGATTAGTAGCTCTTGAGTGGGTGGTACAAACCAGTCCTTTCTGCTTCCTGCAGCGGGGAATGGGATCATCTTATCCTTGCAAAAACATCTCTCTTCCTTTGCAGGAGCTGACTTTACAGATGAATTTGCTGGAACTCATTCGGAAGTTACAACAGAAGGAGTCTGAGTCCGAGAAGGCTTTTTCCTGAATAAGCAAATCTGCCATTTACTTTCCAGAGTTTTCTTCTGACTTCCCTCTAAAGAATAGGTTGTTAATGCATTTGCTTTATATTGTGTCAGGAAGAGGCTACTGGCTGTAGAAGAAATAGCTGAGGCCCTTAGATAACCTTAGAGCTGAGGCAAGCAGACCCCCAGAGCAGGGGGGTGGTTGGGGAGCATCAAACTGCCTCTGCAGTCCTCAGAGCAAGATGCCTGCTGCACATCTCGCTAAGATGAGAGACAGTGGAGGGTGTTAATCTGCCACATCCAGCGTGCAGCATCGGTGAGGCCATTTACTAAGTCAAGGGAGACTGGGCCAGGCACTGAGGCAGCAAACCCAGCCCATCTGAATATGGGTTACCCCTGTGTTTAGGTGAATCAAGCTGAATGGGTGAGCAGTGTGATCTCCAAATTGCAATCTCCTCTTCCGATTTGAGGAGGAGGAGCAAGTGTCTCTGGTAGGGAATGGGAGAGGTGAGTAGCTGCCATATCGGACAAGGAAGCAAAGTGGACTCGTCATCTGGTGCTGCCTGGCCATGGCAGATGGTTGGCAGCTGGGGAAAAAAGTCCAAGGTTTATCTACAGGAAGATCCTTCTGTGTGTGCTGAGGCAGAAACAGCCTCTTAAACAGGCAGACCCTTCCCAGAGGGACTTCTAGGCAGGTATCAGCATCGGCTTTATTAAAGGAGGATTTCAGGCCTCTGCCCAACATTGCTGGACAGTGACATTCGCAGTGTTCCCACCCGACTTGGATAGCAAAGAAGGCTTGAGAGCTTTTGCTTTGTTACTTTAAACCAGTTTCCAAATGGAGAGAAATAAAATATTCTGTGCTGCCTTCCAGGGCTGCAGCTTTCTAAATGTTAGTGATTGTGATTACTTTGTCCTGTCCCTGCTTGATGAGTGTGGGGTGTGCTAGATTAACGCTGGGGGGTGGGGGGAATCTTGAGTGTTTCTGAGACCTTTCAGGGCTGAGCTGATGACCCCGAGAGCCTGAGTCACATC